>NC_142504.1:15696079-16946079 GCF_057876585.1 Rhinolophus sinicus
CCACATCCTTTAGCCTTCCCTCAGAGGTTCCATCTCCCAACCTCTTATTCACCTTGGCTGAAGCCTCAGAAACTTCCTCTGTTGTCTGAAGTCTAGCTGTGGGCTGGGAGAGAAGAGAGGATGGTGGCAGTACATGTCCTTCCCTTTTTACCTTGGGCTGTCGGTGCTAGAGCTAATGTAAGAGGTTAAACGGTACTGGTAATGTTTTAAAAATTTAACATTTTTTTTGGGCCTACATTGTATTTGTTTTCAGAGTTGAATTTTGCTCCTGCAATAGGTCTGTGGACATTTATAGGGATATATATCTTTAGGTTTTGGAGGAGCAAAAAAGAAGTACGGCAGCACATGAACACAATATAACACAAGGCTATAATACAAGGGTAAGTTCAATGGTGGCTCTTAGAGAAGAAAAAATCTGTCACTAGGTATAGGCATTTCAGGAAATATCCTTTCAGCTCTCCCCAGTCTTTATTTGAAATTTTCCATGAATCAGTTTCTAGTCCTTGGGTTGAACCGCTGACCTGGCCCTCGTTCTTGGTGATGAGACCCTGAAATCTAACGTTTGCCAGCGCTCGCTCGACACAAATCCTTTTAGGGCTGGGCAAAGTCCTGGCTTGTTTTCTTGAGCATCAAAGCTATTGGCTAAATAGAGTGATGTACCTCTTATAACTTAGTTTTGCGTTAAACTATATTCACTTGTTATCCATTTGCGTGGAGTTTCCAGTATATTTAAATATTTGGGGATCAGAGAATCACTCGCAGAGATGGCTTTACTATAACTTCCATTTCTTTTTTCTGATTTTTGAAAAACTCTAATAAGCAATTTGAAGCATTCTCAGATTCCCCTGTAGTTTTCAAAATATGCTTGTGAGGGTGTTAAATGGAAAACAGGTGCTTTAAAAACACTGTTGCTGTTTTTATGAATCATGTATTTACTCTTACTTGTGTCTTAGCAACGGATCATAGAGGAAAACGCAGCACGGAGAGAGTGAGTTACTTGTCAATCATCATGAAGAATGAGTTCATAGCAAAGCATGGGCAGTGCTGGTTAGGTGAGGGGGTCCTAGAGACTTCTAGGACTCCACATATTCACCCATTCTTATTCTTATTTACTAAAGGGCCCCTATCACAGCCCAGGCATTAGTCTAATAACCAAGGTTACTGCAGGGACTAAAAAGAGACCAAAATCACTGCCCTGTAGAGAACCTATATTTAGTTTTCGTTTTATACATTTATTTTCCACAGCGCCTAATAAACTTGGAAATTTTACCTTCAAAAATATATCCCTACTTTTGCAGCCATTAAAATGACTATTTATGAGAAGTCCGTAATAATGTGGAAAATGCTTCCTGGGTTATTTTAAATGAAAAGAAGGATACAAAATTGTGTATGCACTCTGTTCGAAGTCAAAACTAAAAACAACAATGTAATCATCCCTTTTGAAAACACACACACAAAGTTTACAGTAGACAGGCATACAGAAAAGCCTAAAAGAAAATACAACAAAAAGTTAATGGTGTATTGGTTTGCAAATGGAACTCCTTACATGACGAGCAAGGAAAGACCAAAGGAAGGGGCAGAACACTCCAGATTGGTAGGTGGTGGTTTTAGTAAGCAAGGGAACTTACTTATGAGGCTTGTCTTGGGCAACTGGAAGACGAATACATTTCCATACCAGCCCACCAGAATCTTAAAAGTTTATATAGAGGCCTGAACTGGATTCAGTCACACATATCGTCCAGATGGTCTCAATAACACTCTCTCTAGGCTGTGTGTCCTTGGAACAGCTCCCACTATGGGAATGGCGGGCAGAACTATACTTTCCAAGGAGAGGAGAGGGTGAGGAGCCTTCAGTTGCCCATGTCCAGGTCAAGGGTCAACTGGCAGCCATAGCCTCTCGATCACCTCCTCCAACATGGTGCTTGTCTCGGGTACCAGGATGACGGGTAATTCTTTAGCTTTGTACTTTTATGCATTTTTCATTTTTTTGTAGTAATCAGATATTACTTTCAAAATAGAATGACACATGCTCGTTAAAGGAAAATTATTCCCTTCAGTCTTGAAAGGCTTTAAGATTTTGCAGAGTCTCTCATTAAAATGTACCTGAGATGAGTCAGTCCCTAAGCCCTTGTTAGTGAAGACTTAAAAGACCAGCACTTGTGGAAGAGAGATGGTGCCAAGAGGGCGGAGAACAGGAGGGAGACAAATACAAACGTCAGTTATATCACACTTTCCCTACTCGTAGACAGTTACTCTTCAGGCAATCTGGTTTGGAGTGCTCAGGTGTCCTTGCAGTTGGGGATAGAATGAAGAAGTGAACATATAATAAGTGCATTAGGCATTGTACATTACATCCCATCTTCCGAGTGAGGAAATTGAGCTTGGAGGAATTATGGAGTTACTTACAGAAAGTAAGAGGTGAAGTCAGGATTCAAACCCAAGTCTGCCTGGCTGAAGAGAGGTGATCTGCTTTCTCTGAGCTTCTAGAAATGCCCTTCAACTTTCCGGGCAGAGCTTCCCAATGTTCTGGGAAGGATTCAGGTTTGGCAACTAAATGACCGGAGTGGTCAGGGCAGTCCTGATTTAAAATAAATTTTATCATTTTCAAGAAAGGTCATTGGTTAACTATGTAACTAAATGTGGCTATAATTTTAGTAGCTTTGTCAGAATATTTCCTATTAATTCATTCATAAATCAGAAAAATACCTCTCCCAGACCATGTACCTAGTTTTGGTTCAGAAAATAGGGCTACTCTGGATTGCAAAGGCAAAGCAGAGAATGAATGGGGGTCCAAGACATTTTCTCAAGCGAGAAGGCATATTTACAGGAATTATTTTGAATATATACATATATCTATATCTATAGATATAGATATAGATATTTCAGTTTGAGTTCAAGATTAGTTGTTGCAATCTTAATGTAGACATAGAGTCTCTAGGATTTGCTGGGTTGTGAGTTTAATTAGAATTCAAATCAACTTAGAGGTATTTTTCTAAGGTTTGCCATCGAAGAACGAGGCTGTAGAACAATCTAGCTAGCGTCTTGTTTACTATTTTCTTTCACAACTTAGAGGTCTTGAAGGCTACTGATCACAGCATTGGAGACTCTGTATTTCCCACTTTACAGGAGGTGAAGACAAGGAAATTCCAGTCAATTAGTTCTGTGTTCAAACATCCAGACCTTGCACAGCATTGGGTGGTTGGTAAGCTAACGTATTTTTGTTTGGGGAACCCAAGTAAAATAGCTGTTGAGCCCACTCCACACTGGTCAGTCTGGAAGCCAGGGCTCCAGAACTCCTTTCAAACTCCTGTTGTTGGGATACTTGAAACCACCAGAGCACCAAACACTTAGATACCTAGTAAGAGTTAAGGAGGAAGCAGAAGCTGCCTGGGTGAATTTTTCTTCTTCTTTTTTTTAATAAGAAGGAAACTCAATCAAACTTTTTCATAAAAATATGATAAAGTTCTATTGCTCAGCTTTTAATGATAGCATGGAATTCTAAGTAAGCACGGATAAAATACAACTTGTCAGCACAAAAATACCGCCTGTCATAGTCATTTGTGTATAAAATATGACCTGCAGGTTTGAACCATATGGTTCCATGAGTTCTAATTTACGTGGCATCTTCTTAAGTCAGCAGGATGCGTCCTGGCCTGCCTGTGGGAGGTGGAGTCAGCACCTAACCCAGTGAAGTGCAAAGGGCTCCCCGGGGCCTCCTCTGCCAGTTTCGCCTGCTACGGTGGAGATCAGAGATTTGAAAGGCGAGTGGCATCTCCCTAGGACAGTGAGGGCCCTTTCACACATTGGCGTGACTGACCAGGCTGTCCCTATACTCAGCTTGCAAAGGTGGACATGCGGAATTGAAAAATATTAAACATCACAGCTTGTGACTTAGGCGTTCCTTCTGTTCCCACTGGGGGAAGAAGTAACACGATCCCCTGTAGACGCAATGGGGAGAGCGGACATTTGGATGCCATTTTAAAGCAATGCTTAATGAAGTGAGAAAATGCATTTGCAGCGTTGTGCTTCGTGGCACATATACACAAGCCCAGAAGTGCACAATGGACACATTTTGCGATTTAGACATGAATTGGAAAAGCCAAGGAAATGCCATCGAAATAAAAATCAGACTCAAAAGTCTAAGCTGAGCCAGAAACAGATGTACTTTTTGCTACTTAAAAAAAGAAATTCTGTCCTCTCCTCTTTTTCCCCCTCAAGCTGTGCCCTGTCACTATCTTAAGATGACCTTCCCACTGGGTCTATCTGAGATGCTTTCAGTCAACTGTTGGAGCAAGTGACTCTTGACCTTTCCGCAAATTCGAGGGGAGCCCCAGGGTTCTGTGGCTGCCCTCTGGGTGGTCCCCAAAGACGGGCTGCAGATGTCTGCTCCTGATAAGTCCGGAGACCAGGGGTGGGAGGATACCCATCCTGGCCTCTGCTGGAGGGTGTGGGGGGGCCCAGAGCAGCTGCTCATGCTGGGAGACTGAGCTCTGCGCTTTTGGGCTTTTTGTTTTTTGGCAGGTGTGGGGGAGGTTACTCTTGCTTTTTGAGGATTCCTTTTTCACTGCCACTGTCAGCTAACAATGAAATCTTTCTAGTGTTGACATTCTGCTAAAGGATACTATCAGCACTAAGACCAAAAATAAGGCTCAGATATTCATTCTAAGCAAGTCTCAAAATGGAGATGGCAATTCATGTTGCTTTGGAAGAATAAACAGAGCAGATTTCTTGGGAAGGAATGTGTGTTTGGCAGGTAAAAAGGGGAATGACTGATTAAGTACAAGTGTAACAGATAATAAATCTAGATATATCATCAATGCTACAGAGAAGAGAAATGATGTAACGTTTATTATCTATTAAGTATCAGGTACCGACCCTGGCACTTTCCAGGACATGTGGCCTCATCTGGTTTCACCACAACACTGGGAAGATGGTATTATCCTCCTGTTTTCAAGATAAAGAGACTAAAGTTCACAGAGATGCAGATGTGTGCTCTTAGGCACAAAGATGATAAACCTTTGAGCCAAATGACTCAGATTTGTCTGAATCTGAATCCCCGGCTCTTTCCCTCGTGCTGTCTTATTTACAGCTGGTCAGAGCTGTATGGGAGAGTTTTTTTGGACAAGGAAATCCATCCCTTTCTGGTCCCTTTATATGGACCCTGCTCGTCTGCACACATCCATGATTACTTCTGTAAAACCCACCCCAGGTATGTGGATTTTGTATTCAGAATCCATCTAACCTCCTTTCAATGGTCTGCTCGGCTCCTTTTTGATCCCAGATTTCTTGATTCTCCAACTTTTCCATCTGGTTGTTTGGATTCTGTGTGTTAAGCACTGTTTGCTCTCTGTCCTGGTCCCAACCACCTGGGGACTTCCTCTGGTGCTGACACAGTTCCTGATGTCTGCTTCCAGGTCTCGTGTGTGGCTCTAATGGGCAAATTGTCCTGGAGGCAGCTGCCTGGCCTTGCGTGTCAGTGGGGAGCATTGGGGCCCCCTTGTATCTGCACCATAGCTTCAGTGCAATGATTTCTTTTTTAAATAGAACTATCCTGATGGTACATGTTTCTGCTTTCTGAAGTAGCAACACTACACATTATTGTAATATGATGAAGCTGTCAGACCATTGAGAAAGTCAAGATCAAAACTCTCTTCAAGTTCTTCTATTTTGTTTCTTTCTGGCTTTTGCAGTTAATACTGCCTCCCCCCCCCCCCCCCCCATCAGTAGCTTTTTATGCACAATTGTCTTAGTCAAACCTGAAAGTGCTTTTATCATGCCTAAGGTATGAAGGGCAGGGCCTCGTTGAGAAGTCTTTGTTTTTTTAAGGAGCTCTCCCTGCTTACTTGCCTCTGATATTCTCTGTTCTACATGACTAATGCTGCCTGAAGGGGGTGGTATGTTGCCAATTAAAAGCCCTGCCTTGAGGAATAGGTTAGTGGTTCTCAACCTTTTTGCCACCCAAAAGCACTTTATTATTTTCTTTTCTTATAAATCCAGTGATTTGAAAGATTTGATCTGAAAATTGCATTTGTTTTTTTCCCCCCATTATCCTACCAATTTCCCAAAGACACATAGTTATTAAGTGGCAGAGTGAGATTTGAGTCTGTCAGCTAAAACCTGAACTCTTGGCTCCTATGCTAGAGGTCAATTTGAGATAAGCATAACGTTGAACCATATGTAATTGCCAGTGTTCATTTTTGACCTACAAAAATGACAGTTGCACATACCAAACAATATTATTAGACTTAATGTAATTTCAGACAGAACCAATGCTTTATATGTCAGTTGACCTCGGTAGATTTATCTTGGAAAACGTACAACTTCTGGGAAGAGTTTTGTAATAATGATAATAAGTCTAACATCGCATTCCCAGCCGTGTGATCCTTTCCTCCTATCTGCCCTGCCCTGCTCATCCCTTAGACTTGCAGAGGCTCCTTGGGCTTGGGATACATTAAATTAGGTACAAAACATGAAATCCATCTGATGTGATTTTTTTTAAAGCTTAGTAGTCATGTAGAGTTAATATTCAAATAGGATTGAAATTCACTTATGCGTTGTCTAGTTCTTTGTCCCTAGTCATGGAGTGAAGGAGACACTTGGAAGAAGAAATAGAGATCATACTATCGGATCTGTCCTGACGTGGGAATGTGTACACTCTGAGTGAAGACGGAGGTTGCTTATCATTTCTAACTATCCGAAGTCTTCCTGTATAGAAGTCATTTTATTGTTGTTGTTGTCGTCCTGTCATTATCATCATTATAGTAGCTCCCATTTGTTTTATAGTTTAAAAAAGACCTCTTACGTACAGTGGATTCTCCCACCATCCTTGTGAGACAGATATTATTTGGCAGATAAGAAAATTGAGTGAAGCTTAAGTTCTTGGTAGACAGATCTCTGACTCTAAAGCAGAAATGTCCAATAGACGCATCTGCCATGATGGAGATGTTTTATATCTTCTCTGTTCACGATTGTAGCCTCTAGCCACATGTGGCTGTGGAGCACTTGAAATGTGGCTAGATAACTACACCTTAAGTTGCAATAGCCATACATGGTAGGGGATACTGTATTACATAGCTCTGCTCTAAAACCTGGTTTTAGTTTTGTTTTTTGTTTTTTTTTTGCCACATTTTCTCCATTTGGTGTATACATTCTGAAGACTGAAGGAAAGGGAAGGACCACAAATTCTAGCATCTGATTTTGATAGATACAAAATTTTTCTAACACTGAAAGGTGTTGCAAAAAGTTACATGTGAACTTTGCATAATTTCCTTGTGTGGATGCTGCTAGATTGTGTGACACTCTAATTTATCTGGGATTCTCAACTATATTGTCCCCAGAAATCCTCCAGGATAGGCTAAACCAAACTCTCCTAGTTTCTTTCTAGCCATATGGTCTGATTGCAAACATGACTAATTCCTGGCTCTCTTTGGTCTGAAATCTTGTTAATCTGCCAACTGGTTAGCACCCATTATAAAGCCGCTTTTATCTGGAGATTCTCATTAGCATGTAAAATTAGTCTAAGCCTAAACTACATTTTGCTAAATCCTCCTTCAGTCTGCTCTCGAAATAGAGTCTCTTCACAATGGAGGTTTTGTTTCTTGAGTGTCACACCATCTTCCATGAGGTCAGAGAATTTGCTTAAAAAATTTTGTTTTATTATCAGATATATATCATTATTTGCTGTAGCCTAAACTTTGGTATATATATATATATATATAACTTTATATATATATATATAAAGTTTCCCTTCTTTCGTTGCCCAACAAGCAAATGATTTCTTATGACTTCATAAAAAAATAATTTAAAAATATTATTTTGTTAAATTTCACTTTACCCACTGATGCATCTAATTATTTCCTTGTCACTAAAATCTTTCAACATTGCCAAGAAACCTTCTTGCTTTTTTATACTCTTCCATTAGTGATGGTAAGTAATACAAAGAATCAGAACTGGATGGATTAAAAAAAAAGTTATACTAAGGAGGATAGATATGTATATGTGGTTCCTCTAAAAATTTATGTATTTCTTCCAAAATAACTTTTTATTAGGTTTTACAAAACACTTCATGCTAATCAGAAAAATTAGAAAAATCAGACACACTTATCCCAAGACTTTCTTGAACAAGTAAAACTTAAGAAAAATTGTTTTTAAAAATTGACATAAGATGGTCAACTCCTTGGTGAAATAAAGACAAATTTAAAAAGAGAGAAAGAAAATGAACATTTTCTATCATCATCACTCTTAGAAGAAAGGATATCATAATACTAAAAAAATAGAAGACTTCTCAGAATAAAGATTAGCCATTGAAAGTGAACAAATATAGTTGTGTAACGGTCATTGCAGTGTCTTCTTTTTCTCGTTTTGAGAAAAACATGTTATGCAGGAAGTCATTTGTAGACAATAAGAGAAAAAAACAAAAGTCCCTTTGAATCCTACCTTCGTGTTGTTCAACGAATTCATTACACTTTATTGGAATAGTTATGACTATGTCTTTGAAAGATGAGACCAGCATTTTCCTTGGCATTTCCTGCCACTTCCTACCTTGTCTATCTCCCTTTTTAGTGTTTGCAAAGCCTGCCTAAAGACAAAGCGATTGCAAGTGACATACTATCAGCACAATCTTTAGAGATACTTAAGAGTCACATAAGTTTTTTCCATCTTATTGACTCTCCTTAAAAAATATTTATTAGTCTAACAAAAACAAGATGGAAGATAATTTGAATAGGGAATGTGTGCCACTCAGATGCCATAATTTCCTCTGTCCTGGACAAGAACAATTACTAAGCAGTAGGAGGAATTATGGTATACTAGTTAAGAGATGGAGCTTTGGAAATTGTTGCTCTTAGCACATTTACTAGCTTGGTAAGGTTCTGAGTGTCAATTTTCCCATCTGTAAAATGGGCACAACTATGTCTTCCCACCTATTAAAGTTGTTGTGAAGATTGAATGTCAGTTGGTTAGCACAGGATCTGGACCATGCTATGGGCTCAGTGAATGGCAGCCATTGTTATTTTTATCTGAAGGACACTGGGTGATGGGTGGAAGGTAAAGGAGCTTTTGTGGTTCTCATTGTTTGGGGTGCATTGTCACTGCTCACTACATATCAATACTAATCATTATAGAAAGTGGGTGGATGCTTTTTGGAAAGGGCATGAAGGGTCTGTGCAGGGCAAATGTCAGACTCTTTGATGTGTTGCTGGGTCATAGCTAGCTTCTTAGAAACCCGATGGACTCGAATTTGCCTCCTGCTGAGTGCCGATGTTCTCTTGAGGCTCAGGTCCAGGAGGGAGAAGTTGAGAGAAAGCTCACGTGTGGGTGGGACTCCCTGCAGAAAAGCTGCCCAAAGAATGCAGGGGGCTGGGCCCTGAATCATCAATTGCCTTTTGTGAAGGCATCCAAGAGCTTAGATGCCCTGGGAGGGCTTAGCTTTCAGAGACAAGACAAGGTCTAGGAAAAAGTTTGATTGTTGCTTGAAGAAAAATAAAGATATTTTATTTTTCATTTTCATTCTGATTTTGTTTCTGTCGATAGGCAGGGGTGGAGCAGGTGGGAGGTGGAGCAGATCATAGAAGGGCTGCAAAACTCATCTGCAAATCTACTGGGCTAAAGCAGCTCTCGCATCTTGTGTCCTAAACCAGTATTATTTTATATCTTTGTCCATCAAAAGTGGCATGGCTTTTGTTGGGGGGTTTTTGATTCGTGGGAGAAGACTGGTTTTGCTGTGTGTAACGTCCTCTGCTCCTTTCTTGGTTTTGTCTATCACTAGGAAAGAACTCTTAGCAACCCGCAATGCTCCAGGCGGTTTTGTTTGATTCCACAAGCCTAGGATGACTAAAATTTTGGGGTATAACTTTGGAAAATTATTTAAAGCCCTTAAGCTTCATCCCCCCTATCAATCAAGCAGGGATAATAATAATACCTAGCTTCTAAGGCATTTGTGAAGAACAGTTGGGATAATGCTTGCAAAAAATTGAGCACAGTGCTTGAGCACAGTCAGCCTGAGTAAATGCCAGTGGATGGTGTGATTGCTGAAGGACAAATAGAAGCAGGCTTGATGGGTCACAATTAATGTCACTGATTTCTGCACTTTGGACAACACCCGCCTGTTTCCTTCCATCACAATTTTCTTCCATGAAGAACTTGTGGGGGTATGTCCCACCCAGCCTTCCACCCCAATCAGAAGCCAAACTAGAGGTGGGGGTGAAAGGAATTATTGTTCCCCCTAAGAACATTCTTCAAAAAGTGGTGCCTTTTCAACACATTTTTAAGATATTCTGTTGACTTGAGGTTTGCTATATTTATCATGAAAAGATACTAGACAAAGCCATGAGGAATATATAATTGGAACACAATCAAGATAGTCAAAGGGTGGAAGTTTTCTTATGTGTTCATTCCCTCACTTACCCATGGTTTGTAGGTCCGTGCCCCCCCCCCCCCAGGCTCACTCCCACTGTTATTTGAACACTTTTGCCTCTCTGCCTCCCAATATTGGGGTCTCAGTCTTCCCTTTCTCCCTTTGCTCTTCTCAGGGTTGAGTCATGCTTTATTTGGAACCTAAGGCGGTGTAAGCCCCCTCTCCCATCGTTGTAGGAACTGAATGTAAAATGAAGCGAAGGTGCTCGCTCAAAAATAGTAATAAAATTCAAGAAAAGAAAGCCTGTCAATAAGTGGTGCCTTTTTTTAATTTTCAAAGCATGGTGATAGATTGTGTTGCATCTTTCACATTTTCACCTTTGTGATCAACACTTATTAAATGGGTGGTTAGGCTCCAAGATGCGTTCTGTGGCTATGCAACAGGGTTTGTGTTATGCTTTATTTTTGGTTTACCTGTTTGGAGCGAATTATTCCACTACGGGGACACAGTGTGTGCCTTTCAATCTGGTGATTCTTCTGTTTGCCAAGTGCCTCCCAATGCTGCCTGTGTATCAGAAAAGGCTGGGGGCAGTGGTTGTCAGACAATAATTCTGGGCATTGACCTTGAGGATGATTTGATGGGTCTGGGCTGGGGACTACAGATGCCCATTTTTATCATCCATCCTGGGAGATTCTGATGGAGTCAGTTCATGGACCAGCATTTAGAAATTGCTCTGTTAGTGGTAAACACACACACACTCGTACTCTCCTACAGCTAATAAATCCCTCCATGGGATCAGAAGCTGAAGGCCTCCCTTTTCCATAAGAGACAGCCCTCAAGAAGATTTTGAATGATAAGAAGTCAAGCCTGGTCAAATTCCCAGGAATGACATTTAACAGTGACTGATTACTCATCACCTAATATTTGAATGTCATAAGAAGGACAAATGGGAAATTGGGAAAAGATCCCTCCATAACTTACCTCTAGCAGTCAGTGCCTTGCATACCACAGGGTAGGCTGCTGGGCTCCAAGAAGAGCAGTGAGTGACCAGTTAATAGGTACGCACTGAGCTTATAAAATGTTTTATGAAATGACAAAATCCTAAGCATTATACAGGGTCCTATTTTGTGTTCTGAATGCTGACTAAATTCCCAGGTGACTTTAATGAGCAAATGGCAGCCCATTAAAATTACAGGAGTTTTGCAAAGAAAATAGCTCCCCAGAGAAGGAGAAAAAAACCCACAGGCTGCTACTGTGTTGCTGGTTGTCCCAGGAGTTCCCTTCTCTTGCCCATGGCTCGCAGTTGGAAGAAAATCTGCTGTTCTGAAAAATGTTTGCTCCCATCTGGCCCATCCTCCTGTGTCTGAAGGGACACTGCTTATTCTTGCTAATCAGTTCCCAGCCTCGCTGACCTTGAAGCAATGGAGAAAACAACACTTTTGGGTGTGCATTTTGCTTAATAAAGAAAACATTGATTGTTAGCCATTGGGAAAGAATGAACTTCTTTTTCCGTTTTGGTGCAGTAGTTCCCGCCCCCCCCCCCCCCCCCCATCTGCAGTTTCGCTTTCCACGATTTCAGTTTCTAGCAGTCAACTGCTGTCCGAAAATATTAAGTAGAAAATTCCAGACATAAACAATTCATCAGTTTTAAATTGCGCGCCGTTCTGAGTAGCGTGATGTAATCTCATGCTGTCTTGCTCCATCCTGCCTGGGACGTGAATCACCTCTTTGTCCAGAATATCCACGCTGTGGACGCTACCAGCCTGTTAGTCACTTAGTAGCCGTCTAGGTTATCAGAGAGAGAGAGAGAGAAAGGGACCTCATTCACATAAGTTTTATTACAGTATATTGTTATAATTGTCTTATTTTATTGTTAGTTATTGTAGTTAATCTCTTACTGTGCCTAACTTATAGTTAAACTTTATCATAGGTATATATGTACAGGAAAAAACATAGTACATGTGAAGATTGGTACTGTCTGAGGTTTCAGGCATCCACTGGGGGTCTTGGAAGAAAGACACTTCAGCTTTCTTTCCAAGAGACTATATTGTAAAGCAATAACCACTTAGTTCTACTCAGTTATCGAACTGTAACCTCTTGTTTATGGTAGAGGTCGATGGAAGTTTTGCTTTGTCACAACAAAGGCACTGGTCAGAAAAGGCACTGGCTCATGCAGACCAAAGGGGCAGTTTCCGATCTCCTCTTTTCCTCCCCCTGGGTGTTTCTGAGTGCCCATACAACGTCCAGGCATGCTCAGGACATGTTCTCACTGCCTTAGAGTCTGTTCTTTGGAGATGGCATCTTGAATATTTCTTTTCAGTGCACATTACCGTGCAAGTGTCCTCCATACTGACATGTGGGAAGAATTTTAGTAACTCCCGAGATGATAAGCCTTCTGTTTCAGCTCTTGTACGTGATTTGTGCTAAATACAGTGTTCTAGAATCCTTGCCACTGTTGGTCTCTAAGTGGATCTTAGTTTTCCATTGACAAACTTTGAGAGGCCACAGAACAAAATGATACTCGTTATACTAAATGATCTTATAGTATACTATACTGTTGCATGTATCAGTGCTAGCCTACAGAACTTCTGTGATGATGGGACTGTTTTATATGTGTTCTATCCAGTAGGTAGGTAGCTGTCTGTGGTGATTGAGCTCTTAAAATGTGGCTGGTGTGACTGAGGAACTGAATTTTTAAATTAATTTTTTTAGAGCAGTTTTAGGGTCACAGCAAAATTGAGAGGAAGTTACAGAGATTTCCTATATACCTGACTCATGCACAGCCTCCCCCATTATCCACACTCCCCACCAGAGTGGAACATTTGCTACAATTGGTGAAGCTGCACTGACACAAAACAGTCACTGGAAACCTACAGTTTACATGAGGGCTCATTCTTGGAGTTGCGCAATCTCTGGCTTTGGACAACTGTGCAATCACGTGTAGCCATCAGTGTGGTATCATACCAAGTATTTTCACTGCCCTAAAATTCTTCTGTGCTCTGCCTATTTATCTCCTCATCGCCCCCAATCTCTGGCAGCCATTGATCTCTCCACTGTTTCCATAGTGTTGCATTCTCCAAACTATCATACAGTTGAAACCATGTAAGAGGCAGCCTTTTCAGATTGGCTTCTTTCACTAAGCGATATGCATTTGAGTCTCCTGTGGACAATAAGAATAACTGTGTACAAAGTAGAGAACTATCCAGTTCTAGGACAACCTTTGTGTAATAAAAATTTGTTTAAAGTTAAAAAAACAAATCTCTGAGAGGCAGCCATGTCTTTTCATGGCTTGCTAGCTCATTTTTTTTGTCTGCTGAATGATATTCCAGTGGATACACCACAGTTTATTTATCTATTTTCCTATTAAAGAACATCCTGATTGCTTTGAAGTTTTGGCAATTATGAATAAAGCTGCTATAAACATCCACGTGCAGGGTTTTTGCGTGACATAAGTTTTCACCTTCTTTGGGTAAATATCAACGAGCACGATTTCTGGTTCATATGGTAATTTAATTTAACTTTAATTAATTAAAATTTAATCAAACTAGCCAGATGCGGCTAATGACTGCTGTGTTGGGTAGCACATGAAACATAGTAAAGCTTTATCCAGAAAGAATTTGACACAAACGAGGGCAAAATAGGACAGCATTAAAAGAGGGAGAAAAGAGAGAAAGAAAAGCAAGAATGAGGCTATGTGGAGCCAGAACTGAGGCTCGATATATACACAAGAGTCATCTACCCCCATTATTGACTGCCCCTGACTTGACTCGATGTTTCCTAACAGAGACTCATATAAAAAAGAAACCTTGTCAGTTACCCAAAGGAGGGGCCCCAAACAAACTAACTCTTTAGATGGATGACAACGTAGTTTTAAGATTACACAGGAATTCTTCCCAAGCATTCTTATTTCATCTGTGCTGTTTTCCTGCTTAAAACCCTCCCGTGGCTTCCTACGGTCCTTAGAATAAAATTCAAAGTTCTTACCTGAGTTCTTGGTGGCTGGAAAAAGAAGTGAACTCTGGGTGTTTTAAGCAGCAAAAAAAGTCATTGACAGGATCTGAGGGTGGGAAGCCTAGAAGCCCTAGGGACGCTGCAGAATCTGACTCAGAAAGTAGTCAGGACCAAGGAAAGACAGGTGGACGCGGGACCACGGTCGACAACTCACCATCCGCCATTTAGTGCGGACACTGCTCCTGCCATGGTAGGACATTCCAGGCCACCGTGTGCCCACCACCCTCCCTCCCATGAGATGCTGGACCCGACTCTGAAAATGAAGCCTTTATTGTCCCCTAGAAACCACAGCATTTGTTGTGTGGCCATGTGAGCACTTTATTCCACAAGCTACGGATGAAAACTGGTCCTGTTACTGTGTAGTCACACCTTACTGAGGACATGATTGTTATTTCCTTTATACCTTGGAGATGTTTATGGTGACTTAAAAGGAACACTTGCACATGGAGGTATAAGGTTTTGATCAGAAGAGGGCTGGGCGAGGATGAGGACGCTTGGCCTTCTTTCATCCTTGTCGTCCTGGTTCTTTTTTGGTCCTCGTGTCATGCTGCTTCTGTCTGAGGAATGCCTTTATGCTCTGGGTACCGACATGTTCTTTGCTCTTAAGACCGTCATGTTCTTTGTTCTAAGACCGTCACCTCCACTCACCACCGGTCTGGGTAACCATAGATCCTGAGACAGACTTGGGAGAGTGACACCAGGAACTGAACATCTGACCTTCTTACTTGATGAGTGAAAGCAACCTTCTAAAGAATAAGATTTTCCTCTCAGGCCACTTCATACAAGATGGAGGTGGGGTGGGGGAGCCAGTATAAACACAGTTCCCAGTCATTTATGAGGTGCTATCAAGAGATGTGCTGGGGATACAAGGTGAATAAAGTAGACAAACCAGGAGTCCATTGGCCAATAGATAAAAACAAGTCATTAAACTAACGGTCTACATAAAGCCCTTTTAGAATTCAGAAGAGTAGCACCCAGTTTAACCTGGGAAGTAGGAGTGAGGGAGGGAACCCGAGGGGTTATCAGGCAAGGGGTGGTGGGACAACAGATCCACATCTTTAAAAAGAATTCAGAGTTAGACACAGGCAGAGGGACAGGGATTCTAAACAGAGTGAACAGCACTTCAAAGTGAGTGAGCTCAGAGCAGTTCCAAGGACCGGGGCAGAAAATATGAAGTTGGAGTGGATGGAGAGGAAGGTGATGTCACCAGAACCACCAAGCTTCCTGAAGAAACAAACATGGCAGCGACGTGTGAGGTCTCAGTCTGGCTGGAGACCTGTGAAACAATTATGCTGACAAAAAACTCACTCAGAAGGGTCGAAAACAAGATGCTTGTCCCATACATCAAGCTCATTCAGACATGTGTCAAGGGGAACTTGAGAGACTTAAATCCAAGTAATATTGTTAATATTCTCCATCAAATGTTGGACCCAGGCCAGGGAGTTTTCTGTCATAAATTTTCTTTCCTTTGGATTTTATCCTGGTTGATATATAAAGCTTAGGGCTGTCTGTTGAGAAGCACTCTTTAAACCAGGAGCAGCTGACATTTTGGTCTTGTAGAAGCTCTGTATATATGGCTCCAATGTGAGAGGGATGGAAATTATTTTTATTCAGAAGAGTATCTTTTGTTGGAGAGATTACAAAGCATGCTACACACACTAAGTCATTGAGCCTCCCTCTTTTCATGGAAAAATTTGCTCAATTGGCCCATGTACAAATCAGTTTTCTTGTTTGAAATGGCAAAGAAGCACTGATACGGGAATTGAGCCTAAAGGATTTGGAGATGCACACCAGTCATAACCAGGCGCTTTTCTAAAGACTGGCCTCCCAAGTACTGTCCTCTCTAACATGCTGGGGTTTATCCAGTTTGCAGTAGCCATTTAGGTCAGTAAGTATTTTGGGAGCACCTTTGTGTACCAGGTTCAGCATAAGACAATGGGTCGCAGTGACCAACAAGATAAACTGGTCCCTGCTCTCACAAAGCTCAGGCTCTGGTTGCGGGACTTGTCAATAATCAAATCATGAACAAGAGCATGTTCGATGGTAGTTCACGCCATGAAGGCAATCTAAAAGGATTACGAAACAGAGGCTGACTGGTGGGAATGGTCAGGGAAGTTGTCTCCAAGGAAGTGACACTGGGTAGACTTGAATGAGAAGGAAGCAGCCATGCAAAGATCCAGTGGGTAGAAAGAGCAAAAGGCCTCGAGGAAGCAATGAGTTTGACAAGTTTATCAAGTGCTGTCGGGTGATTTAGGCTGAGGGTTTTGAAATCAGCCTGCCGTGGTTTGATCCTAGCTCTGCCACATGCAAACTGTATGGCTTTGGGCATGTTACTTAACCTCTTTAACTTGACTTTTTTTTTCTCTGTAAAATTTGAAATATTATAGTATCTTCCACAGATGCTTTTATGAGATAAAGGAAGTAGAATGCCTGATGAAGAGTGAGCCTAAATAAAGGCAGATCTTCAATAATGAGTCCAGCCACTTTTTATTGAGCATCTACTATATTCCAGGCATTATGCTGCACATTTATTGCTGGGGCATCTTCTGTTGCTTTTGTCTAGTCCTAAGATTTAGGGAAAGATTTCCCTCTTTAGGCTATGACCTTAGGATTGACAGAAGACATGTTGACAGGGGAGAAGCTATTTATTGCAACATCACAGATAGTTCTAGTGAGGTAAACGCTGGGTTATTGTCCCTCAAAACATTCATTTCTCCAAATAAGCACTGTCTGCCTGCTTTATGTTAAGCAATATTTTAGGTACTAGAGACAAACTGAGTAAGATAGCCTTTGAGGTCATGGATTTTGCAGCTGAAAGCTCTTGAAAAAGACCTTTCAATGTCTAATTTGCTTAGAGGTTTCAACAAATAGTCTTGTAAAGGCACGAGATGCTCATGTTGTAACTACCCTCTGGGTGCAATTAAAATTGGGTGTTTGGAAGAAGGATTCTATGTGGCCACCAAAGCTCTCACAACTCTAAATTAGAACCCAATTTTCAGTGTTCGAGAGGTGAAAAACATAAGAAATTTGCATGTCAATTTAATGCATTGGCTCCTTTTCTCAGTCAAGAAGAAATCCAGAGGAAGCATGTTATATATGTAGAAAGTGCTTGTATGCTGGAGTCAGGCAGACCTGGGCTTGACCACTACTTCCCTCTCTTAAGCCTTAAGCCTCAGTTTCCTCCTCAATAAAGTGGGCCTATCAGCTACCTGAACTTTTGTGCAAATTAAATGAAACAATATAAAGTTTCCAGCCCAATAACTGATATTGGTGTGCAATGAATGCCACCCCACCCCACACACATTCAAAACCATTTTCTTCTTCTCTGCCAGTGAAATCGCACTTATGATTTGTTGATCCCAATGATAAAAACGTCACTGAGGCTAGAGAGTTGAAGCATTGTTTTGGGAATTGGTATCTCAGGTGCCCACCACCTGCTGATCTGAGATGCCATTTTCTTCTTTTAAAAGGGGAGAGAGATGGCTATTGACAGCAATCACAGAGGGTGGGTGAGGATTAAGTGAGGCAATATATAGAGAGGACGTAAGGCAGTGCGTGGTGTGAGGGAGAGAGCAAATCAAGACTGTTGTTCACATGCAGATATTTTAGGCTCATGGCATAAGGTTCCCAGACCAAATTGTCTCGCTGGATGACCTTGGGGGAAAGCCACACTCACGGACCGAGAAGATCTTTGCTCTAAATTTAAAGTTGAGAGTGGGCAGTGAAGGCCGTAACCTCATTTACTCTTGCCCAACGGTAGTATGCTGTCTCCTGAGATAAACGTGAATAAAGTATCACTTTGAACATTGGACAAACACAGTGGATAAATATGATGAACCAGAAACCCATGGGTGAGTTTTTCACTAGGATTCAAGCGGGTAAAAAGTCAAAGAGAATGAGACTAAGAAAAATTCACACTTTATTTTGCTAAACAGAGAATGTTGAAAAAGTTTGAGTAGTATGAGACTTGAACAATCATTCCAAGAGTATTATAAGCATCATATATATATATATATATATATATATATATATATATATTCATCTAACAAATATTTATTAACACCCACTCTCTTCAGGCCAGTATTTTCTGACATTCTATTCTAGGCCTCAATTTCATTGTGTGTCTTGTGTACCCATCTCTAGCTTATTCTGAAAGTGTAGCTAAAATTCACCGAACTTCCAAATAAGTCAGCATATTAATAGGGAACGTGTGCATTTTCTTTTGATTAAACTTCAAAATTTAATTAGTAAGTCTCAAGAGAGTGCAGTTGGTATTATTGTCAACTTTGTGTGGTAGCTGATCCAAAAGAAGCATGGCCAAATTAGTTCTAATTGTAGAACAGGGAGAAGGCTACAGGCTTTGCCAGAGTCAGCTGTCCCCAAGTCCTGTTTTTTCTTCAGGAAAGGATAGAATTTGGTTTTAATGCCAGTTATGAATATATATATCTCCAAAAAAATGTATACACATTTTAAGAAAGGAAAGCTGTATTAAAATTGTAATACTCAATATACACTGATAACAAAAGATGAATACAAGTCACGTTTGACTTCTGCAATTACAAGAAGTGCTCAAAGTGGTTACCATCAGCATCCAGACACTTCTTTTTTTGTTTTTAAATTTTTAAAAAAAATTTATTGGGGTGACAATTGTTAGTAAAATTACATAGATTTCAGGTGTACAGTTCTGTATTACATCATCTATAAATCCCATTGTGTGTTCACCACCCAGAGTCAGTTCTCCTTCCATCATCATATATTTGATCTCCTTTACCCTCATCTCCCACCCTTCACCCCCCTTTCCCTCTGGTAACCACTAAACTATTGTCTGTGTCTATGAGTTTTTTTTCTCATTTGTTTGTCTTGTTCTTTTGTTGTGTTTGGTTTATATACCACATATCAGTGAAATCATATGATTCTCTGCTTTTTCTGTCTGACTTATTTCGCTTAGCATCATACTCTCAAGATCCATCCATGTTGTCACAAATGTTCCTATATCATCTTTTCTTACCGCCAAATAGTATTCCTTTGTGTATATACACCACAACTTCTTTATCCATTCATCTATCGAAGGATATTTGGTTGTTTCCATGTCTTGGCCACCATAAACAAAGCTGCAATGAACATTGGAGCACACATGTCTTTATGTATAAATGTTTTCAGATTTTTTGGGTAGATACCCAGGAGAGGGATTGCTGGGTCATATGGTAATTCTGTTCTTAATTTTTTGAGGAACCTCCACACTGCCTTCCATAGTGGCTGCACCAGTCTGCATTCCCACCAACAGTGTATGAGGGTTCCTTTTTCTCCACAGCCTCTCCAACACTTGTTACTATTTGTCTTGTTGATGATATCCATTCTGACTGGGGTGAGGTGATATCTCATTTTGGTTTTTATTTGCATTTCTCTGATGATTAGTGATGTTGAACATTTTTTCATATGTCTATTTGCCATTTGTATGTACTCTTTGGAGAAATGTCTCTTCAGGTCCTCTGTCCATTTTTCAATTGGGTTGTTTGTTTTTTTGTTGTTGAGTTTCACGAGTTCCTTGTATATTTTGGATATGAGCCCCTTATCGGAGGCACTGTTTGCAAAAATCTTCTCCCATTCAGTTGGTTGCCTCTTTATTTTGTCGATGGTTTCTTTTGCTGTGCAGAAGGTTTTAAGTTTCATATAGTCCTATTTGTTTATTTTAGCTTTTACTTCCATTGTCTTTGGAGTCAAATTCATAAAATGCTCTTTGAACCCAAGGTCCATAAGTTTGGTACCTATGGTTTCTTCTATGCAGTTTATTGTGTCAGGTCTTATGCTTAAGTCTTTGATCCATTTTGAATTAATTTTGGTACATGGTGACAGATAGCAGTCCAGTTTCATTCTTTTGCATGTGGCTATCCAATTCTCCCAGCACCATTTATAGAAGAGGCTGTCTTTCCTCCATTGTATGTTTTTAGCTTCTTTGTCAAAAATTATCTGTCCATATTTATGTGGTTTTATTTCTGGGTTCTCAATTCTATTCCATTGGTCTATGTGTCTGTTTTTCTGCCAATACCATGCTGTTTTGATTATTGTAGCCCTGTAGTACAAACTAAAGTCAGGGAGTGTGATACCTCCAGTATTGTTCTTTTTTCTTAAGATTGCTTTGGCTATTCAGGGTCTTTTGTGGTTCCAAACAAATCTGATGATTTTTTGTTCTATTTCTTTTAAAAAATGCCATTGGGATTTTGATGGGGATTGCATTAAATCTGTATATTGCTTTGGGTAATATGGCCATTTTAACTATGTTGATTCTTCCAATCCATGAGCACAGAATGTCTTTCCATTTATTTGTGTCTTCTTCAATTTCTTTAAAAAATGTCTTAAAATTTTCGGCATGTAGGTCTTTCACATCCTTGGTTAAGTTTATTCCTAGGTGTTTTATTCTTTTTGCTGCACTTGCAAAAGGAATTGTTTTTTGTATTTATTTTTCTGAGATTTCATTGTTAGTATATAGGAATGCAATGGACTTTTGTACATTGATTTTGTAGCCAGCAACTTTACTGTATTTGTTGATTGTTTCTAATAGATTTTGGTGGAGTCTTTAGGGTTTTCTCTATATAGCATCATGTCATCTGCAAAGAGTGATAATTTAACTTCTTCATTCCCGATCTGGATGCCTTTTATTTCTTTCTCTTGCCTGATTGCTGTGGCAAGGACTTCCAACACTATGTTGAAAAGCAGAGGTGATAGGGGATAGCCCTGTTGTGTTCCTGAACGTAGAGCAAAGGGCTTCAGTTTTTCACCATTAATTATGAGATTAGCTGAGGGCTTGTCATATATGGCCTTTATTATGTTAAGGTATTTTCCTTCTATATCTATTTTATTAAGTATTTTAATCATAAATGGCTGTTGTATCTTGTCAAATGCTTTTTCTGCATCAATTGATATAACCATATGATTTTTTTCCTTTATTTTGTTTATGTGATGTATCACATTGATGGATTTGTGGATGTTGAACCATCCTTGCCCTGGGGATGAACCTTACTTGGTCATGATGAATAATCTTTTTAATGCATTGTTGTATTCGATTTGCTAGAATTTTGTTTAGGATTTTTGCATCTGTATTATAGTTTGATGTTTTAGGATGAAGTGCTCTATATATGTCAATTATGTCCATTTCATATAATGTGTCATTTAGGGCTGCTATTTCGTTATTTATTTTCTGTTTGGATGATCTATCCATAGCTGTCAATGATGTGTTTAAGTCCCCTAGTATAATTGTGTTTTGGTCAATTTCTCCCTTTAGTTGTGTTAATAGTTGCTTGGTATGTTTCGGTGCTCCCTGATTTGGGGCATAAATATTGATGACTGTTATGTCTTCTTGTTGTATAGTCGCCTTTATCATTATAAAATGTCCATCTTTGTCTCTTGTTACCTTTTTTACCCTGAAGTCTGTTTCATCTGATATCATTATGGCTACACCTGATTTTCTCTGGGTACCATTAGCTTGGCGTGTCAATTGCCACCCTTTCACTTTGAGTCTATGCTTGTCCTTGTAGCTGAGATGTGTCTCTTGGAGACAGCATATGGTTGGGTTTAGTTTTTTGATCCAATCTGCTACTCTGTGACTTTTTATTGGTGAGTTCAGTCCATTTACATTTAGGGTGATTATTGATATGTGAGGATTTCCTATCATTCTATCTTTAGTTTTCTGGTAAGGCTGTGTCTCCATTGTTTCTTTGCCTTTTTGTTGTTGTCTATTATTTCTGTGTGGTGGTATTCTATGATGTTTCCCTCTGTTTCTTCTTTTATTACAGTATATATTTCAGTTCTGGATTTTTTTTGAGTGGTTACCCTTAAGTTTATGTAAAAGAAAGTTTGATATTTAGAGTATTCCATTTTCTTCAGCACGCTTCTGTTCTCCATTCCCATATTCCAGTTCAGGCCTTTACTCTCCCCCTTTTTATGTTTTGGTTGCCACAAATTGTCCCTATTGATTGTGGTTGAATAGCCTCCTGTAGTATTTCTTGTAGTGCAGGTCATGTATTAGAAAATTCCCTCAGCTTCTGTATGTCTGGAAAGGTCTTTATTCCTCCTTCATATCTAAAGGATATCTTTGCTGGATATATTATTCTTGGCTCATAATTTCTCTCTTTCAATAGTTTGAATATTTGGTTCCACTCCCTCCTGACTTGTAGCGTTTCTGCTGAAAAATCTGATGATAATCTAATGGGCTTTCCTTTGTAGGTTACTGTCTTCTTTTCCCTGGCTGTCTTGAGGATTCTTTCTTTGTCGTTGATTTTAGACAGCTTCAATACAATGTGCCTTGGAGAAGGCCTGTTGGGGTTGAGGTAATTAGGTGTTCTATTTGCTTCTTGGATTTGAGGGTCCAGTTTTGTCCACAAGTTTGGGGAGTTCTCATCAACAATTCTGATTATGGCAAACTACTGCTTGAGCAACGTTGACCAAAGTATCCACTTGTATACATTTTTTTAGCATCCCCGGTATATATATATATATATATATATATATATATATATATATATATATATATATCTTTCAGCTTCACTTTGCTTCATGTGATGCTCTGATTTGCCTCTTATTCAATCTCTAAAGTGATAGGCACCCTTTAGAGGTTTTTCTTCACCATCTCCTCTTCCATTTCTGTATCCTACTTTTACTAGTACCCAAACCAGAGATATTACAAGTAAAGAAAACCACAGACTAATATCTCTTATGAATACAGATGCAAAAATCCTCAGCAAAATATTAGCAAAGTGTATCCAACAAAATATAAAAAGGATAATGCATCAGGATCTAGTGAGGGTCATCCCAGGAATGCAAGGCTGGTTGAGTATTCAAAATCAACGAGCATGTTTCACCGTATTAGCAGACTAAAGGACAAAAGGCAGTTGTTCATTTCAATAGATGCAGAAAAACCATTTGATAAATTCAACAATAATCCAAGATAAAAAGTCTCAGCAAATTAAGAATAGAAGGAAAATTCCTCAACCTGATAAAGTTTATGAAAACTCTATAGCTAAGACCATATTTAGTGGTGAGAGGCTGTAAGCTTTCCCCTGAAGATTGGGAACAAGGCAGAGAGCTGCTCTCTCACCACTCTTACTCAGTATAATTGAGAAGCAAAAGAAAGAAAAGGCACGTTGGAAAGAAGAAATAAATCTGTTTTTATTTGCAGACAACATGATTGTCCAGGTAGAAACTCCTACAGAATCTATAAAAATGCTCCTGGAACTTAAAAAGTGATTTAGTAAGGTTGTAGCACAGAAGATTAATACATAAAGTCAATTATATTCATCTATACAAGCAGTGAGCAATTGTAGATAATGCGAACTAGATTTCTCACTGGGGAAGGAAGAAGTCATATTTAAACAAGGCGGTAATGCTAGAATGAACTAGGTGCTGCTGGGTTGGACTCAGAGATCAATATGAAATCACTTTGTTTTTATATGATGCAGATAAACAGATACAGAAGTAAATCTATACAGGTGTATACACATGGCTTAGTATAAATGCATACATATCCTAGCCCTGTCCACTAAGAGGGCTAGGCAGCAGTGACATGCTTCAGCAATGCACGCATCTAGCTCCACATATTGGTTTCTAAGTACCATTCCCCAATAAAAGGAACCAGGAGTACTTGGAAAATTGCTAAGTCTAGGGCTGCAGTTGCAAAAATATAAAATGAGCCTGGAAAATCTTGTGGTATCAGAATTCAAAGAAGTGGTGAAAAAGGAAGGAAGGAAGGAAGGAAGAAAGGAAGAAAGGAAGGGAGGAAGGAAAGAAGGAAGGAAGGGTAAAAAGATACAAGAGCCAAACTGAAAGAGTTTCTTTCCAACGGCTAAAGCTGGAAAATTTGAGCTGCAAAATAAATACTGATAGTATTGGATTATAATCCAAAGAATAAAATAAATATCCATGAATTCACACTGATATAAATACATGATTGAATAGATACGTGAAGGAGAAGAGACAACTCTTTCTCAGAGAGGAATCGTAATGAATAACTGTAGAAGGAATAGGGAAATGGAAAAATCATCATTAGAACACCACAGCAATTGCTGCAGGTAAGATCCACTGAGGAATGCTAAAAATAAGGGACAAAACTTTAAAGGTAAATGGGATAGCTGCATAGTCTCAAGGTATCTTCCTCAAAATGTTTATTTCTGTGGTGTTTTTCACAAGCATCTGCAAATTCTGTGATACTCCTTTCTCTGGGAATTGGAATTTAATTCCCTCTTCCCTTGAATATAGTCTGGACTTAGGGACTTGCTTCTAATTAAAAGGGAAAACATCACTTTTCCTTGGAGAAAGCCCACAGGTACTACCTTAATCAAATGACCAAGGTGAATTGACATCACCACCAGTGAGACATGTTGATATATCATACCCCTGACACGGTGCCAAGGGCAAAGCACCTCTGTGCTGTTCCTCTCTACCTCAGTCTAATCCTGAGAAAACATCAGGCAGGCACAAATTAATGGGTACATTACAAAATATCTGGCCAGTACTTTTCAAACATGTCAAAGCCATAGTATACACACAAAGATTGAGGGACCATCATACACCAGAGTAGACACTTGAATGCAACGTGGTGTCCTGTGTGGGATTCTGGGACAGACCAGGCATAGCAGTGGAGAGACTACAAAAATCTCAAAAAAATCTGTAGTGAATGGTATTGAACCTATGCCGATTGCTTAGTTTAGATCCTTGGGTCATGGTTCAATAAGACAGAAACATTCAGGGAAACGGGGTGAAGGGGATATGGGAACTTGTGGTCTTTTCAACTTTTTCAAACTCTAAAATTATTTTAAAATAAAAGATTTAAAAAAAGAATGAAGAAAAACAGTGGGGGGCTGATAGTAAGCTAAATTCTCATCCATCATGGCAGGACGTTGCTAGTTATTGTCTAAAATTAAGCAATCAAGGAATAGTATCGAGTAAAACATGGGTAACTCTTTGAAGAAACAGCGAAAAGAGCAAAAACTGGCTGCTTCTGGAGCACAGGCCTGGAATGGGGGAACAATGGCTGCTGCTTTTTACTGCAGACCTTTCTGCAACAATGCCTTTTAGAAACTTATCAAAAAACATGCAAAAATAATACAAAGATTTTTCCAAATGATAGCATCTTATATAACCATAGTACAATGATCAGAAAACCTGATAGAACATTCCTCACCAATTTACAGATTCACTGTAAACTACTATTAATTAATACAATTAGTACAAATTTCTTTGTTCTGCTAAGGTCCATTTGGTCCAGGCAATCTAGGGTCTCACATTGCATTAGTTGTTTATCATCTCTCCTTTCCTCCAACTGGTGACTTCCTCAGTCTTTCTTTGTCTTTCACGACCTTTGAAGAGTACTGGCTGGTTATTTTGTAGACTAATCCTGAATTTAGGTTTGTCTGGTGTTTTATGCTTTTCTGATTACATGCACATTGCTCTTGACTGAAATAAAAATGTATAGTTCAAACCATTTTTTCCCCCTCAATGGACATTACCTGGGTGATATTTCCTGATGTAAAATACATTCCTTTGTCAGGAAGTAATGTTTCTGTATTAAGCCTTTTGTAAGGCTATTAACATGAGCTTTGCTTTTTTTCTGGGTCTATCTTTGGTGGAGGTGAAGAACAAGCCTAATTTCTGGTTTCCTCCCCAGGATTCAAGCTGACAGCAAAGGAACAGGTCAGCTTCCGTCAGGTCTTAGGAGACCAACTACAGAGGCACGGCCCCGCTTTGGCCCACGCAGAAGTGCCTTGGGCTGGGGTTGTTGAAATAAGGGCAAGCCTCCTTCCTCAACCGGAGGCTCTGGCAGCCCCCTCAAGGCACCCCTTCTCCCCTCTGTTGCCGAGCACTTAGGTGCCTGCCTCTCCAGGTCTCGGCCTGTCAAAGGCTTGCCTTTGGCCCAATCATAGCATCTCACTCCCTTTAAACAAAAGGAATGAAGACCGGCGGCATCTCCAAATGAGCTCTCTGCCTTTTGAAGCTTTGAGACACTCTGCACTGGCATAAATCAAAGGAGAGTGAGCTTATTCATTTAGCTCGTCAGAAAAATCCCACTGTCATCATGTCACATACAGGAGTTTATTCTTTTAATAGCTTTATTCTTTTCCTGTTAAGAAAGGAATTGTTCCAGGGCACTCATTCCATACTGTATATTAGCCATTTCATTTTTCACAGAGGGGGAAAAAATACCTTTCCACACATGATTAATACTGCAGTTGAATACCAGAAGAGCCGACCATGTGCTGGCTTTGGGCCATCCATCAGCAATTTAACATCTGTAATCTAGCCACAGTGAGTCAACGTTAACATCATGAACAAATCATGGCTGGTCTGTGGTCGGAGCAGTTTATGGACCTTGTGTGAGCCGAGCATGCATTCTCCCCCCTGGGATTTGAAAATGAGGATGATCTAAAGTAAGGAGGGCCACATATGAAAAGAGGACCCACAGGTTTTTGTCTTTAAAACATTCCTATTAGATTCTTGCCAATGGGAGTTCAAAGCCCTGCCCTTTCCCCCTTAGAGGAGATCAGAAAGAGAAGAGTGCGGTTCACTTTTTAGAGACGAGGGACAAGCCCTTTCAGAATAGTGCTGTTTGCAGACTCAGAACAGGGGCATAGATATTCTTTGACTTGTTTTTGTCTCCCATGGGTCTGAATTGTGAGTGTACAGAAGTCTCACTGCACTGCCCAGTGTAAACACTTTCCACCCAATGCTCAGGTCTGGTGGAAATAGTGCAATGTGTTTTGAAGCAAGTGGGCTGGGTTTGAGTCCCAGTTCCCAACTTTGAGTTTGTCTTTGGATAGGCCGCTTTCCCTCTCTGACCTCCTGTTTTCTCTGGGATGTTAATATCCAGTGCACAGGGCTGGTGTGGGGTTCTGGGGATCACCGCTAACATATGTGCCAGCACCTATGACACATAGTAGGTACTCCAGGAACATGTGTTTCTGTTCTTCCCTTCCTCTTTCCTCTCCAAAGAGAACAAGTTGTCTCAGCCAGGATTAACCGATCAAGATAACTTTTCTGGAAGTGAGTTGAAGGGCAGATCCTTTAGGGGAACACGAATAGCTTTATAAATTGCCTTCAAAAGTCACACCAAATTCTTCAGCCGGTTTTAAAGGCACTGTTTACCGCTGCATATGGCAGTCATTATTTGGAATAATAAACCCTCCGAGAATCTGAACATTCATGGGCCAACAGATGGGTCAACCTGCTTCGCAATTTAACAAAGTAATTTATTTCAATCACCGGGACAGGGCATGTGAAGATTACTAATTCAGTTCACAAGCGAAAGGAGCAAACACTGCTACATGGCTGAATTGTGCAACCTTTATGGAAATGCACACCTGTTCAATTGGTTTTGAGACAGTCTTCATTTCAATTAGTGCTTCCTTTCTTCGAAGGTGTGTATTAAATGGCCATGGATTCTTCTGCTGAAACTCACCTGCTAATTGGTGTCAGGATGAGATAAAGATCTCAGTGAAAATTTATACCATGGCGTAGGTAAAATTAAGGTCATCAAAGTCGGCTTTGGAAAGCAGAACAGGTGGATCAGAAGTATATTCTTATAATAATTGGGCAATACGTTATTCTTTCTTCTTGAAGCAGTCTGCCCAGAGTTTAATGGGGAAGAAAAAAAAGCCAGGATCATTTTCCCCTCATCCTCAAATCTGCTTCAGTCGCCCACATTTTGACTTCATCTATCTGCATCCATCTTCACTCAGGAGCCAAGGGAGAGAGGAATAGAAGAGATGGTCAGAGAGCTTCTGAGAAGTTTGTATGTGCTCAAAAACAGGGTTCAAGGTGTTAAAAAGAACTGGGGTGTCAGTGCTCGGATCTTCCCCATCTCATCACCCCACAGTGCCACAGTGAGTTGGATAGAACTTCTATATGATAATGTCAGGAGGTTTCGCACAAAAGATGGCGCCTGGTTCACATTTGAGAGCGGCCATGTTGCCATGTGTTGGGTAAGATGACTAATGTTGCAAGGTTGTTTTGTTGCCCTTTTTGAAAGGACAGTCCTTTTCTTTTATAGCCTTTCAGTCTTCCTCCACTTTGATGCCTGTAGTTATTACTTCAATAGAGATGACTTCCCTCTTCCTTACCATCTCTCCAAAAATATTTATTTATTGAGTTGCCCTCTCTCTGCCAGAGGCTATGCTAGATACTGGGGTTCCAACCCTCAGGCAGTGGAGGGCTGGGTGGGGACATAGCAATTATAGTTCAGTGGAGAGTTTGCTGCCATTGGAGGTGAATGCAGGTTATAAGGGTACCCCTAGTTGGAGCTAGTAAAGAACACTTCTACTTCTTAAAAGTCTCCATTTATGTTAGGGCACTCAATAATACCCCAGTAGGGTTGCAAAATTGTGGTGTATTTTGAAAGTTTATCAAATTTTCAACACCCACACAAATTCAAGGACTGTATATATAACCCCATTTAGACACAATGTCGAGCCCCAGTTTGAGAAATTTCATGAATATGGGCCAAGTGGCCCTTCTTCACCCCCTGCCACCCGTCCCTAACAGCTCTGCTTTTCCAGCTCCCTGTTGGCTCCATTTGGATGTCCCACTTTCCCAACGGGCACTTTAAGCTCAAAAATGTCTCAAACCCAAATTTTTACCTTCCCCCTCAATCACCAAATCAGTGCTTCCTCCCAAATTTCCTCTTCCTGTGAATGGTCGTACCATATTGTCGCTCCTCTTAGGACTCTTCCCTGGTTGTTGTTCCTCAAAATCTGACCAGTTATCATGAGCTGTGGGCCTTATGTCCTAAACTTCTCTTGGCCTGGCCTTCCTCACTGCTGAGTGCCTCAGTTAGGGCCGGGTTGTCACTCACCTGCACCGTTACTGGCATGCAAGAGTTCTCTCCTCTTTCTGTCTCTCACCAACACGTTCCATCCCCTACCCCCTTGGCAGATTGATTCTCCTGATGCCCAGACCTCCTCCAGCTTCCTGCTGCTCATGGCATTAAATGAAAGCTTGCCAGCCTGAGAATCAAACCCTTTCTAGAACATCCACAGTCCACAATTCCCTCTTTCCATGTCTGTCTCTTATCTCTCCCTTCACATAGTCTGAGCACAAGATAAACAAGAATACTCGCTCTTGATGAAATGCATCCTTGCTTTTCCATCTCTGAGCATTTATGTCTGCTGTTCCTCTGCCTGCAATGCCATTGTTGAAATTCTGCTTGTTGAAACTCTACCCTTCCTTTAAAGTCCACTTCAAATGATTTAGGAAATCTTCCCCCCCCCTCCCGCTCCCCTTGAGTCAGATGCCTGGTTCTCTCTTTTGAACACTAGCAGCTCTTTGATTTTTTTATTGTCTTATGGAACTTATCTTTCCCTAACTTGCATTTAACTCCATCCCATTCCACAAATATTTAGCAAGCACCTCTTAGGAGCCAGAGACTGTGATATGTGCTGAGGATAAACAAGATATAGAAGGTTCCTTGCCTCATGGAGTTTAGAGTCTAATGGAGGAGGCTGATAGGTAAATATTCAATTATAATAAGATGGTGAAGTAGGAGTGTGTCTGGTGGCAGCACAGAGAAGAGCTGCTTTCATAAGCTGGTTAGAAGAAGGAAGCACAGGCTGGGGAAGGAAGAATCCACAGGCGACTGACCCTCAGTTATTTGAATCTTAGTTTATCTTTTCTAGGTGGACATGTTCTTGTGGCAAATTGGCTCATATCACTGCATCCACTTTAGGGCTGAGTACTAAGCCGCACACATTGGCACTTAAACAAAGGTGGAAAGACTTTTTTGTAAAGAGAACCTAAGTCTTACATTTGCATGAAGTTCTCCTGTGGAGAAATAACAATCTCAGGAGAAAAGTAAAATAGAACGAAATGCAAAAAGGATTTTTGACTCCAAAGTTTATACTTTTCTCCAGAGCTTGAATTGGTTAATGCGCATCTCCATATGGAGACCTGTCTCCATAATTAGTCCCGCTTCACAGCTTTCACAGGTAAAGGTACAGGCTTTGGAGTCGAGATCAGGAAGGTGTGTCTAATGGCTTTCCTGCACTGTTAGTCGCCTCAGAAATCTCCCAGGACCGGAGTGATCACTTCCCCAGGAGTGATTTACACAGAACCCACGATAGGAGTTAGACAGGTGAATGCTGAGCACTGAACATGTTGGAATGAGGAAAAAAAGTTTAGTCTTGTAATGTGCTGACTGGGATCTACGACCGGCAAGCTAAGCTGTTGGTCAACACCCCTCCACCCCCCCCCCCCCTTGTTTATTTCCTTCCTGGGACTGGTCTGCAGTTCTGGCTTCCTTTATGGAGTTTGGTCAGGTAATTGAGGTCTAGTCCATGGGATGTATGCGGACCTAGCGGCCACCACTTCTAGTCACCATGCTCTTTCTCGTTGCTGCAAAGCTCCCTGTTGAAGATGCAGAGTCAGAGATGGGAGCAGTTAGGGTCCTGGCCTTTGCACGAGGAAGCTGCCTGCCTACTCGGCACACTCACGTTGGACCAGTCAGTGAGCAAGCAAAAAAAATCTTCCGCTATTTAAGCCACTGAGATTTAGGGCTTATTTGTTAGAGCAGCTGGTGTAACCCTAACTAATACAACCCACTTTACACTGTGTTCAGAAAAGTAAGGACAAAGAAGCCAAACCTCCCTAATGGCTCTGTGAAACCAGATTTGCCTGGAGGTGGGTTTGTTGCTTTATCTGTGAGTGCCCTCCGTGGGCCTGAGAAAACTGTTGCTTTTAGGTTTGTTCAATAGTATGTTTGAAGTTGTTCTGCATTAAATTAAAAAAATCAGTAGTTTGAATGTGGATGCAAATTCCTAATAGCTTTAGCAACTGAAGGAAAATTTCCAGATGTTTCACAAAGTACTAAAATACTGTACATTGTTTTTTTTTTTTTTTTTAAATGGGAAATTATTCACAGGGCAATAAAAAGTTGTTTTTTCAGTAAACAGATTATGTTTCAGTCTGCGGTGTGAACACTTAAATGGAACGATGCAATATGCCACTTTTTGAAAGAGGGTTTTAAACATGTCAGTACAAACCTTTCAGTCCTCTGTCCCATAAATTCAACTTTTTAAAATGAAATCAACCTGAGCCCTGTGAAAGCTCGTACTACTATATCAAAACCAGTGAAATTTGCCTGTTTATTGCCACCTATGGAATGTGGCAAAGAAACATTCTTTTCACATGGGACAATTTCTTCAACTTTACACCAAGTGAAATTTAATTGCTTTCACTTCCTGGAATCATTAGGTATTAGTCCTGCAGGAGGCGGAGCCAGGAGGAAAAGCTGAAAAATAAGTCTGTGTTTAATACATTTCACCTTGGAAGTGTATCCTTCTTCCCACTACTACTGGTTATGCAGCAAGTTTTAGTCTGGGAAGCCACTTTAGAAAAACTTAAAGAGGAGGGAAATTATAAGGGAAAAAGAAGTAACAGGTGCCCTGTTGGGAAAAGGTAAATTGAGGTAAATTGGCGTGCTAAGTAATTACTTATGCCTCAGTTATTGCTATCAATCAAACAATTGGAATATTCCAAGTTCATTTTTTGGTATATTTTTGTCTACACACACACACACACACACACACACACACACACACACATATACACACACTAGTAAGTGCACTCCCAGGTAAGCAAAAAGAAGCAATCCCTTGTCTGGGCTATAGTTGTATCACATCCAGGAAAATCAGAATTGTACAAAACAAGTACTGTGCACTAATTTTATTCACGTTACAGCAGGTTCTTCGCTTTTCAAAAAGATTCATGGATCCTTTCATATTTAACTATCAATCATATATTAAAGTTCCTTACAGAGTATTTGAATGAAGATTATGGTAATAACTTGACAGAAAGGATGAGAAAGGGTAAAATTAGAGACCCTTGTTAAGGTCACTGCCCGAAATGAAGACGACCAATCTCTACACAGGCAAAGTGAGAGAAAGGGAAAATGGGAGCCATTGGGAACACAATGCTTCCAGATCACACCCACTTTGTAAAGCAAAGTATACCTGTGTTCCATGTTGTAAATGTCCGTCTTCACATTTCCAAACCCTCAGCCCATGATAACCTGCAAAACGCTCGTGGTAATCACAAGACAGGACAACTGCCCATAGCTGGCTGAGACTTGAAGACCCTTTCCTCTCTGGGGGACACCAAGGATAAAATATAAAGTTAGAAAATGTGCAAAGGAGGAACATGGTGTGACTTTTTCTTATAGATAGGTATGAAAGGGGAAAGACAATTAAGTGAGAGCAGCAATTTCTTTATAGGCAGGAACTTCCATTTGTACATACGATGGTTTCACCAATTCAATAGAATTGGAGTCTGAGCATCCTATATACGTCTTAGTCTTTTGTTCATCACAATGGAAGCCATTATTTCCTAATGAATAACTATAAACTCTCTTTCTCTCTCTCCCCTCTCTACCCCCCGTATTTAAAAGATGAAGAAAATGATTATTTTCTACTAAAGAATTTTAAGATGTGGATAATTTCGGTACAGAAAATCCAGTTTGATTAAAGTCTCCGTATTTCACTGTTTGATTATCCGGACTTTCATTTCCTTTGAAGGCGCATTTTCCACTATAGGAGGATAGAAGATATTCCATTTGCCTGTTTCATTAGCTTGATTTATAAATAATTAGACCAGTGGTTTTTAGGCCTCTATCGGCACTGTTGAACTAGATCACACTACTGTTAGGGGAGCACCTGTCCTCCTATGTCCACAAATCAACCTAAAAATCCTCAGCCACTTAACTTTCTCTCCCTTACATCCAGCAGATTGTAAAGATTTCTTTCCCTCTGAAACAACTCTTGAAATTCACTTCACTGACTTTCACCCCAATGTAAAGTTTGGTTAGAGGGGATTTCTCCTTAAGAACATTCTCATACAGGGAGAAACGCTTTCTGAGGGCCTATATTTCAGTTCTCTTTTAGGCTCTGGGAGGTTATACAAGCCAAACAGACTCAGTCTCTGATTTAGGAGGCTTAGTGAGGAGGCAGACGTTAAAAAACGGATTCCCTCGGTAGCTACTTATCTATTGTGTTGTCAGTGTGACAGAGGAGGCCAACAGAGTCTGTGAGTATATACAAGGCAGAATCGGGCAAGTTCTTTGAGGGACTGACTCGTATGTTGAGTCTTGAAGGTTCACTAGGATTTGGTTAGAACAGACATGAGGCCCATTTTGGGCAGAGACTTAGTTCAGGGAGGCTAGGGATGGGGAATGTGGGGGACAGAAGGCTGGAGCAGGTGATGGGGAGGGTGTGGGCCAGTCATGCAGGCAGCTAGAACAGAGTGGTGGGAAGTGGTACTCATTGCTAGGGCAAGAGGTTTGGAATGGGCCTTGCCTCAATAAAAGTTGCTTGCAAACATTCTAACCTGTCCATCCTTGCTGAGGGATTCCAAAAATACTTTTTCACCTGGGCTTACTCTACTCTGCAAGGAAAGCTTTGTGAGCCATGGTGAGACTTTGTATCATGTCCTGAGAGCAATGGAAGGCCACTAGAGAGAGGGTTTTGGATAGAGGCCTGTCTTATATTTATCAAGTGCCACCAATCGAACTACCGTTTTGAACCACCGTTTTGACCCAAGAGAGTGAGTAGTAGCTCCCAACGTTGAGAACTTGGATGAGGTTTGGCAAAGAGCATTATAGTGTGTGTGTGTGTGTGTGTGTGTGTGTGTAACAAGTTATGACAATTCATTTTTAGAAACTGGTTAAAAGAGGAAGGGACTAGTTAAACACGAAGACATTAGATCTGCCTAATTGCTGTTCAATCTAACAGCATATAACTACACTAAAAGAATTGAACTTAGTATTTGTGTCTGACGACTGTTTTGAACCAATTAACTTTTGCAGTAATCTCACTTCTAAAAAATTATACTCTTAAAAAAAATTATGTTCTTAAAAGAAAGCCATGGTGAGAGGAGCAGAAGCTAATGCTGACATATCAGTCTTTGATATGGAGGTACAGTAGGCAGACATGAATTTACCCAGATTAAAAACAAATGTGTAATGGAAGTTGAAATATAAAGAATTTCTCCATTTATCTTCTTGACTAAAGGGAGAAAAAAAACATCATACACATTGTAGATCATTTGAGTTTTAGGCTGATGATTTGAAACATTTTTATAATAATTCAGTGGCTCTTTTTGAATATCCAGATGTTAATAATGGTTCCCTGCTATGTGATTAGGAATGAATCTGCCAAGGAAAAATGAAGCCTTTTCTCTTGGGGGAAGTTGAGTTACTTCTGTTTTTTTTCCCAGGCTTCCTGGGGAAGTCTATCAACATATGAATAAATGATGGGATGGGAGTCTGGCTGGTCACCACGGAATTCTCAGCTTTGTTGTCTGAGTTTGACCTTTATTATTTACACACTCAGCTTGAAATTTGACAAAGGTAGTAACTTCCCAATGATTTTATTTCTTGAAATCTAACAGTCCTTGTAGGTTGAAAAGTCTATGTTGTTCTAATAAAAGTTTCTGTTGTCATTAGTTGTGAAGGCCATGACGTTTGCCCAAATTAAGAAATAATATGAATAACAACTGGGGATTCCCTCCTTAAGATTAAATTTTTCTTGGGAGAAAAATACCATTCTTTAAAAAGAAAGTGAAAGAAACACTTAAAAACCACAAACCTCTCTTAGAGATGCCTACTAACTAGCTTGGATAATTTTTGTTTGATTGTTCTCTGCCTGATAGTACACCTGCTTTGATTTGTCTTTACTATTACAGGTACCATACCAGGGTTCTCTTAGGTCTAGAACCTGAGAATAATTATGTCGAAGCCTTAAAATACTCCATTTGATCTTTATTTATTTTTATCGTCTATACTTAGGAGCTGAAGCATTGCTGGTATAATATTATTACCTAAAAATAAAGATGTATCTGCAAGAGGTTGTTTTTAGTGATTTATTATTAGCACTTTCTTTTGGCAAAACAAAAACTTATCATCTGAGAAATGAGAAGGCCATTACTCTTTCAGTAGCATTTATTGGACATTTAATATATATAGTATTTTGCAAAGGAGCAGAAGGTAAAGCAGCATTAATAACAACAATAGATGGCATTGAGAGCTAACATTTGTGGCATACAACGGGCCAGACAGTGAGGTAAACATGTTACATACTTTACTGACTTCTCCCTCAAGCATTCTTTTGAGGTTGGTCGTATAATTATCTTCATTCAGAGACGAAGAAGCTGAGGCTCACTAAGTTTAGGAGTTTTCCTAACATCATACAGCTAATGACAAAGCCAGGATACAATCCCAGGAAATCTGTTTCTAGAGCCATCTTTTCAGCACCTTTCCACTGGGAACCCTCTAGATCAGAGGCCCTCAAAGAGTGATTCACAGACTACTTTCTGGGATCCCACGAGATCAAAGTACTGATGTTATTTGCCTTTTTTACTGTGTTGCCATTTACACCGAAGGTGCAAAAGCAAAGGCGGGAAAGCCTACGGGCTCCTTAGCGAGGGTGAAGGCCTGGTATCAGACTGTACCAGCGGTCATTGTGTCCTTCACTACGATGTACTGGTGGGGGGAACAAAGCCAGTTTCACTTAAATATGCCCTTAATGAAGGAGTAATAAAGTTATTAATTTTCTTAAACCTTGACCCTCAAGTACACATCTTTTCTGTGTGACAAAATGGGACATGTGCATAAAGCCCTTCTCCTATACCCTGAGGTGCGATGATTGTCTTGAGGAGAAGCTCTTGTGTGATAGTTTGTACTGTGAGCTGAATATTCGTTTCTTTTCATGGAGCCCATTTTCTTTCACTTGAAATAATAATAGGCACGATATGGCTATTTAGACATGGCAGATATAGTAGATCTTTTTACAAGAGGAAGCAAAGTAAGCTTCTCGTGTCAAGGAAACCATTGATAGTATTGATGGCTAATAATGAACTTGGACTTTCAAGAGAAAATTAGAACTTTGGAAAACACATTCACCACTGTGAGCTCAATAGCCTTAGAATGCTTGAAGACTTTTCTGGTGACATCAGAGGGGATAGTCACATGTAATTTTTTGAGACTGTAAAATTAAATGTGCCAACGTTTGGAAGCTAGTGAACTAATATTCCCCAATAAACAATACTTGATGTTAAAAAATCATGCGTGTGTAAAAGATGCATTCAAAGTGCAAGGTAGAAAATGGATTACAATGTAACAGAGTATCAAAAGTTAATTGGTATAGTTTCAGGTTCCACATTATAACTAACCTTTAAGAAACTACCACTTGTTGGATTTTGTTGTGGTATCAAAGAAGAAGATCCACAATTACTGACAAAGTTATTAGAATGTTCTTCCCTTATCTAACTGCTTAACTGTGATGCTGGATATTCTTTATACTCTTTAATCAAAGCAACATATTGCAACTATTTAAATATACGGATAGCTATGAGAATCCAGCTATGTTCTATTAAATTAGACCCAAAAAATTAGATATGTAAAACTATGCCATTCCTAAACTTAAAAATTAAAAACAAATTAATTGTGGTAAAACACACATAACATTTACTATCATAACCATTTTAAATGTACAGTTCAGTAGTGTTAAGTACATTCATTGTGCAACCAATCTCTAGAATTCTTTTCATCTTGCATAACTAAAACTCTATACCAAAATAATAACTCCCCATTCCCCATATAGTGAAGTGTGATCAACGGCCACCCCAACTCACCACTCTCTCTGTCTCATCTCTTTGTCTCTCTGTCTCTCTCTGTCTCTCTCTCTCTACACACACACACACACACATAATCTGTGCTGGTCGTTGCACAGATTCCTAAGTCTATATGTGTGGAAGCCCTTTGTGAGGTTTAAAACATCATACTAGTATAACACAGATTTTAAAGCAAAGCTCTGAAACACTTCAGTTCATGCAGTTTTGTCTATAGATACAAGAAATCTCGTGAGGTTGTGAATCCTGCCCTCTGCTCTCCTTTGCACAATTCACAACTCTATAATTATGATATTGCTATAACCAAATAGGTAGGCCACTCCCATTCTCTCCACATCTCTGGCAGCCTTTTAAGCAAAATTCTCAATTTCAGACCTTGCTGGAGGTCTCCTTGGACCTTTGGCTTGTTATTTCAAAACTATGATGAAAAGAGTTTAAAGGTATGGACATGTTTAAGAAAGGTATACTTATTGCTTTGGGCCTTTTTTTCATTCTGCAATATCTGGCAAACTTGTTACACTTGGGAGAGCTGTGGGCTGGGGGTTAGGGGACTGGCTGGGTTTTGATCCCTGCTCTGCTCTATGTCCCCTTGGACCACAGTGTAAAATTAGAAGGTTGGCTCAGAGGACCCCTTAGGGTCTTACCAGCTTGAGGTGCCATAACAAAATGCCATAAACTGGATGGCTTAAACAACAGGAATTTATTTTCGTACAGTTCTGGAAGCTGGATGTTTGGGATCAGGGTGCCAGCATGGCTGAGTTCTGGCCAGCGCTCGCTTCCTGGCTTGTAGATGGCTGCCTTTTTGCTGTGTCCTTACATGGCGGGGGGGGGGGGGGGGGAGGAGAGAGACAGAGAGACAGAGAGGAGACAGCAGTTTGGAGAGCTTTCTTTCTCTCTTTTTGTAACTCCACTTTTTATTTCCTTCATGATTTAAAACAAATGCATACAAAATAGTCATAAATCTATGTTATTGGGCGTATAATATATAAAGACATAATTTGTGACATCACTACCATAAAAAGAGAACAGAGCTTTAGAAGAGTAGAGATTTTGTATGCTATGAAGGTTAAGTTGGTATCAATTCAAATTAGATTGTTATAAATTTAGGATGTTAAATGTATTCCCCATGGTAACCAGAAAGAAAACATTTAGCAAATATACACAAAAAGAAATGAGAAGGGAATCAAGATGGTTGACTACAAAAAAATCAACTTAACAAACAGGCAGCAGTAATGGGAAAAATGAGAGACAAAAAAGGTATAATACAAAGAAAACAAATAACAAAATTGCAGACATCCTTCCTTATACTAATTATTTTAAATGTAAATGGATACAACTCTCCAAACAAAAGGCAAAGATTGGCCAAATGGATAACGAACAAAACCCATCTCTCTCTCTGTGTGTAAGGCCACTCATCTAATGATGAGAGCCCAACCTCATGATTTCATCCAAACTTAATTATCTCCCCAAAGCCCCGTCTCCAAATACCAACACACTGAGGGTTAAGGCTTCAACATTCACATGTTGGTGTGTGTAGTGGGGTACAATTCAGTCCTTAACAGGCCCCTTATAATCTAAATGTTGTGAGTCTATATTACATGCGAAGTGTAATACTAAGCACCGTGAGATACTAGAAAATTTGAGGCACAGAGAAATCCAAAAAGCTGCTCACTCCTGAGGAGAGCACAGCCTGTGTGGAAAGCAGCCATAATACAAAGTGATGTGAGAAGAACCACACAAGAAGCAGAGACAACAGGGCCTACAGAAGTTCATAATTCTACAGAAGAAAGAGAGAGCACTTAAGGCTGGGAGAATCAGGAAGGTCCTCCTGCAGGAGGTGATGTTAAGTTGGATTTTGAAAGATGGCAAAATGTCAATAAATAATGATGGGTGTGGGGTGGCTGCCAGGTAACAAACACAGAGATGGAAAAGTGCTTTTTGTTTTGGAGAACAGATGAATCAACGTGCTCTCCTTGAGTTTAGTCGGGGATAGTCCTGGAAATACTTCTTCAACCCAGACAAGTTTAAAAGCCAAGCTAAGAATTTTGGAATGCATGTGACGACGGGAGAACCTCTTTAGCTTATTAATAATCAGAGTGGACTTTTGGGACAATGAACCCTACTGCAAAGATGAGGACCGCCTGGGACAAAGAAGAGATGAGCAGTGAGACCAGTTTGAAGGCTAGTGAAGTGGTCTTGAATGGCTTCTCATGTTCTCTTAAACGTCTAGGACATTGGTCCAAAAAGAACAGCTGTGGACTTATCCATCACTGGAACCCACAGCACCCTCTGGTTTTGGCTTCGGCTTTAGGTAATCAGATTTACTTCCTCTTGTCAAGTGTTACATACGCTTTGCGTGATAGACAGAGGCTCTGGGTACATCCTGAGAGGCATCTGTAGCCAAGACAAGAAGAACTTGTTTCTATGAGCAGCTGACACTGGGAAGAGCTGGCATTTCACTGGTCTCTGCAATTCTCCTCTTTGGCAGGACTGGATTTGGTCGGGAGGAAAAGCATGAAAGCAGACCATGCTCTACATCTTGGGAGCTGTCAACCTCAAGAATAAAAGAGTGTTGGTCCGGTTTTCAGTACCCCTGACGCATACAAATTCAAGCAGCAGTCTGTTTGCTTTTGTAACCCCAAATTCCCCAGGCCTCTCCTGCTGATGTAGCAAGGGGGTCACGTACATTCAGGCTGCACAGCGGGTACCTCTGCCCTCCTGTCCAAGTCTCCTGATGTTATTTATGGGCGTGTTTCACATCGATGCACACATAAATCATCTGTCTGTCTCTGTTTATATCTATCTATGTATCTATCTATGTATCTATCTATGTATCTATGTATCTATCTATGTATCTATGTATCTATGTATCTATCTATGTATCTATCTATGTATCTATCTATGTATCTATCTATGTATCTATGTATCTATGTATCTATGTATCTATGTATCTATGTATCTATGTATCTATGTATCTATGTATCTATCTATCTATCTATGTATCTATCTATGTATCTATCTATGTATCTATCTATGTATCTATGTATCTATGTATGTATGTATGTATGTATGTATGTATGTATCTATCTATCTATCTATCTATCTATCTATCTATCAATCATCTACCTATCTATCTATCTTGGACATACATACCTCACTTCTTTAAACACAAATGGAAACATACCCTATACTCTTTCTGTGCCTTGTTTGTTTCACCTAGAAATATATCTGGCTCTGATTCCATATAAGCTCATGTAGAGTTTCCTCGGTCATTATAGGTTGTTATTATTCATTTATGGGTTGCATCCCATATTAATGGACATTTAGATTTTGCTTTTAATCTCTTACTGTTACAACAACAGTGCCATAAATATACCTAGCATACATCATTTTATACAAGCGTGAAGTACTTGTAAGGGGCAATACATTTCTAGAAGTGGATTTGCCGGATCAGCTTGCAAATTCATTGAAACTTTAGGTAACTATTACCAAGTTGCTTTTTATAAAGATCATACCTCTTTCCACTGGCACCAGAATTGTATCAGAGCACCTCTTACTCCCACGCTCTTACATTAGTTTTTAAACTTTTCCAAATTGAATGGAGAAAAAAAAATTTCTCATAGTAGTTACACTTTGAGTTCCACATTATCCTGAAAGACGTTGAGTGTCTTAAGTGAGCACCTTTAAAAATCCTGTTCCACTGAGTCCTTTTTGGAGTAGGCAGTGGACAGAAGGGAACAATAATTCAGAAACAAAAGTCTCAATCAGCTGAAAGATAATCGAAGTAAGTTCCTTTGAGGACAAGCATATGTCTTTTCCCTTTTTATCTTCATTGGTGCACAAAACTCACTCTACATGCGTGTCAGGTTGAATTTATGTCACTTTGGTGTAAGAGGGGGAGCCTTTTTCATATCTTCCCTTCAAACTTTGATGTTTCCTTTTCAAGAGTTTGAAAGCACGTTCCTGAAAACTCAGTTCAAAGAGTTCAAGTTTCATTTCTTATTATAATATTGCTGCCTGAAGGCTGCATTAAACTATAATACTATTACTTCTATGACTTTGTTGTTGTATTTCCTAAATCGTCGTATATTTGTGAGGAAGGCTTCAGGACCACATTGATCTTAGAGTCTGGGGAGAAAACATTCTCTGAGTTGCCTGGACGCCAAAGCTTGAAGAAAAGTTTCTCCTCAGCCTGCATTCGCTACCGAATTTTTCATATTGCGGGAGCCAGCAGTGAGTTACAGCTTTTTGGTGCATTAACCTTAACTCTAGGACATTTACCAAAGGAGTTCTGATCCCACGAGAAAGATTAGTATTAGAATCTGCATTACAGCCAGTATTGAAAATTTTATTAGAATGCAGCATGCTATATCAAGAGCTCTTAAAAAAAAAAAAAAGATTCATTTTTGCAATCTGACTTTGCAACCATTAAAACTTTCTAAAAACATAGATCTATGAATCCAATGAAGAGCGTACAACATGCAGCTTTTTGTACACTGAAATATTTCAAATTTTAGGATAAAAGGTTAGTGGCAATAAAGCTTTATCTATGTTCCTTATCCTCGCCCCTTAGGAGTGGAAAAATATCTGTCTTTAGCCACCGAGTTTCATGCCAGAAGCCATGTGAAAGAAAAAGAGTATGGATTCAATCGCAATCCCGCTCTTCTTCCCTTTCTCCTTTGCCGTCTTCCTCTCATCATGTATGAAGCAGCTGCCACACGCCGGTCACTAGACAGAGTCAAAGTGCGTGTAATTGTGATTCTAAGTATCATCGTATGTTGTCTCAGCCTTTGGACGGGCAAATTATTTTCTTCTGAAAACCGTTTTGTTGGCAACAAACACCAAGAAAGTAGTTGCATTCACAGCTCAGAGCTGGTGGTAAAACACCACTTCCTTGTGCAAAAATCTCCCTTTCACCGAGGTGGCAGAGTGCTGGGAATTTGATCATTAGGGTTTTTATCCACTTGGTTTAAAGCATTACCCACAAAATCCCTCTTTAAATGCAAATATGTAACTTGGAATAAATAGCAAACTGATGCTGTGCTGATGTGATATTTGGGATTTTAAAAAATTCAGTCATCAACCAGCATCTAGCAGAGAAGTGATTCCCAAGGAAACAGAAACACCAGGTGGGTGATGTTTGATCAGAACACGGGCTGTTGCTGGGGATTTGAGAGCATGTATAAGACAAGGGCCTTACCACCTGGGTGGGTGAACACAGCTGCTCCATTGTCCCTGGATACTATTATAGGGAACGTTTGTGGCTGCTGCTGGTGTCACATAGCTCCTTCTCTGGGTGGCTCTGTCCATCGCTTTTGGGAAGGGACTGGCATTCATTGAGTGGGCTCCCTGCTGTTTGTAGGATAGGGAGTAAGCCCCCAGCCGGCCTGTTCTCTGTTTCCCACTCCACCTCTCACCTTGATCTCTGCTCCTCTGTTGACACTCAGCCAGGGCGAACTACCTATTTTTTCTGCCCCCAAACCAGCCTGAGGCATTTCTTCCCACCGCCTTCCCTCGCACTGCTACTTGTGATGGGGAAGGTTTGCCTGACAAGAACTTAGTTTTCAAGGCCCAATTCGGAAATCCCTTCTTCCTTGGAGCCTCTGTGACTTTGCTATCTTCACCTCTGGATTTACCAGGTAGAGCTGACACCTCCTTTCTTTGGGAAACCACTGAACTCCCCAGGACCTCTCACACAGCACCCAGAACTCTATAGCACTCACTGGTTTACCTGTCTGTCTCTCTACTGGACTCTAAGTACCCTGAGGGCAAAAGCCATGCCAAACATATCCCCAGCTTCTCTTCCAGGGCCTGGTAGATAGTGTGACCTTTGTACTTTTTGGCCAAATAAATAACAAATGACTCAACAACTTAGAGAGGGGACTTGGTGATGTACAGAGGAATTTATAAACTAGGGAGATTGGGGTTTTGCTTCTCAAGAACGCCATTTAATTAGATGTCTCTTGAGCATTTATTACCCATGTCACTGTGATCCACTCACAGCACCCATTTGCTGACAGCTTCATATACTATCTAATTTAATCTTCAACACAAGCTATGAGGTATGTATTATTATCCCTATTTTTTTAGATGAAGAAATTGACTGTCAGCAAAATTAAGTCAACTGTTCAGAGTTACACAGCAATTCGAGGGTCAAAACCAAGGCTGTTTGACTCCAAAGTAATTGCTCTTTCTTAACTGCTGTACTGAGTGAGCTACTGTGGAGGAAGCGAAGGTGAGCATTTTGCTGGCTAGTGGCAGAGGGCAAGCATATGCCTTGAATTCTATCTAATTCCAGGCATTGCATAATGGCTACAATAAAGATATAACCAAATGCTGTGTATATACACAGAATTTTACCCTCACAATATATAAATAATTAATCTCTATTGTCCATGTATCTTATAAACAGAGATGAAAAAGATTCATTGCAACTGTAAATGCATGTATTGGGTTGCTCACACATTATCATGCTTTGGTTTCTCCCAGCAAACGGAATCCTAGCTGACAATCATTGGCCCGGGGCTTGCATAACTCAGGGAGTGTCTGTGGGTGACATAGCCCAAGTTTTGCCTTTGTATGAATTATGAGCCTTGGCACTATGGATTTAAACATGGCGTAGGCTGGCAGGGTCATGGTACTGGATTGGAGTATCTGTGTTACTGTGTTAGTTCAAACTTTGTGTGAGGTTGAATCTGAACCATGTCATGCTAAAGCCTGTCACCATGGATGTTGCGTGTATACTAATGAGGAAATGGGATAGTTCATGTGGGAAAGGCACTAATAATGAATGGGAACGCAGCCCTGTGAACACATGAGGACCAAAAGTTTGGCAAACTCAGGGAATGGCTATTTGGGGCAAAGAGTGGGAAAACGTGTGGCCACTCAGACCAGATGTGGAGGCTTGCCCAGCTAAATACGTCTCTTGCCCTCTTTGTGAAAGGTCTTTGGTAAGACAGGGTCCCCAATAGAGGGGGCAGATGGTCATCAGGAGAGACACGCCAGTGGAATCATCCTGATGCTAACTTGTTCCCAGTCAAGATGACTTTCGGAGTGATTGTCCTAGAAAACAATCTGGGCTGTTCGTTTCCTCTTGAGAGATCGATGGGGTTAGCTGAAGAGAGGAGCCAAAGCAGTTAGGATTAGATTCTGCTGAGGTGGCAGAAACTGAAAAATAACAGTGGCTTAAATAATAATAATAAGTCTATTTCTATGTCACATAAAACAAACCCAGATGCATCAGTTTGGAGCCGATATCTTACTCCACACTGTCAGGGACTCAATCTTCCATCTTGTGACCCAAGATGGCTGCTTGAGCTCCTGCCATCACATCCTTACTCTAGAAGCAGAGGGAGGGTAGAAAACAGGCAAAGAAGACCATGCCTTTTAAGCACAATTCCTAGATACTACCCACAGCACTTCCTGTAGTTGTATACTTAGCTGCAAGGGGGGCTGATAACTGTAGTTTTACTCAGAGTACCACATGCCCAGCCAAAAATTAGAGGTTCTTTTATTAAAGAAGAAGGGGAGAAGCAATTTTGCAGGACAACCCTCAGTCTTTGTCACTTTAAGGCAGACAGGAGGAACTCTTGAAATTCTTTGAGTAGTTGGGGCTGGGATCCCAGGGCCGGTTACTCTAGATCTGCATCTTGGGGCTTACCAGGAACCGCTCTATGCTTGTGGGTCAAAGAGAAGGCAAGCAGGGTGGAGAGCGAACTTGTTTCCTGAGGCTGGGCACAGAACACGCACTTGGATCCTGGGTAGACCCACCACATGGATTGGAAACACTTCCTGACCTGTGGTCCTCAAACAGGCATTTTACAAAATGGTAGAAGGCATGGCTCAAAAGATGGGGTTCTGAAAAAAGTTGTGTGGTGCCAATTTATCTTTATTAAGCAGGCCTCTTCATGGTGAGAATTCTCAGGACCTGTAGTGTGGACTAGCGAGTCCCGTGGTTCTCTAAGAGTAGAGCAGGGCCTGTAGCACGTCCCCTGGTCCACGGCGCAGTTCCAGTGTCCTGGGCAGCTCACCCCATCGACTTCTCAGAGTCAGGCAGGATACGGGACTCTGAAATTGCATCTCCTGATGCCATCTCTGATCATGGGGATGACAGCCGATTGGTGAATTGGTAGAGCAGCCAAGAGAGCGGAAGATGCTGACATTCCAGCTGGAAAGGAGGACGTTATTTGCAATCTGGATGAGATAGCAAAGGTGTGAGGATTAAAGTGGAAACTCTCAAACAAATGGATGTGGAAGGTACTCTGACTGATCCTTCTAGGATGTCCAAGGGCCTGCCTGTTCCCACCAAAACGAAGATCGAAGATCACCAATGAGCTCAAACCTGTCGGAGTGGGCTCACTCCATCTGTAACCTACAGGCCAACCACTCTGCTAAAGCCAGAGTCACATGAGGCACATCCTCTCACAAGCCTTAGTTACGCAGGATGAAGGGCTCATCATAAACACCATTTGCAAGCTGAAATGCAGTCCTATGAAAATATGTAGGCTTGTCTTTCCCCCAGATTTAGACCTTTTCTTTCAGGCAAAAGTTTCCCCTCTCCATCTAATGTCTAAGGAGAAGATACTTCCATGGTAATGACTCGTGGTGGCGGCGGGCATGTTTGTATGTGATGAAACAGGACTAGCCTCCCCATTTTCCCCTTTTCTCTATGGGGGCTTCTCCACATTGCCTGCAGTATGGAAGCAGGCCTATTGTTTCCAAATCCCACCTTTGTCAGGATGGAGGAACAGAAGAGGGAGGACAGGACAAGGTGGGGAGAGGATATCATTTTTCTCTTGCAGCATACATCCCTACCCCTTCCTCATAAGTTCTCTTACTTCTGACTCTGTCTTTCCACGATTACTGAAATATGCTCATTTGACGCAATCTTTTGGATGCCTCCCCTTCCTCCCCATATGATACTGGACCTCCCCAATGGAGCCATGGTCACGGTCAGGGCTGGAGGTGGGGTACAGCGTTCTGGGCTGTGACGGAGGGGCAGGCGGCAGATCTGCCAGCTGGTGCTGGCAGAAACCTGAAGTTCCTATGATACAAACTTTCCCAGTGAGCTTCAACCTCCTGAGAACTGCCCTGGATGGTCATTTTAACCGATTTTACTTGAATACGTATGCTCAAGGTGGGAGGTAAGGGCTAGAGACCAAGTAACACGCTTCCTCCCTTCCCTCTGCCCATCACCCTGACCCCGCCCACTTTGTGCAGCTCCTGCAGAGCAGAACAGATGATTCCTGGGTCACATTTGTTTCCCTGTCCAAAGAGGGGGCAACCTTAAGTTCCAAGAGAGCCAAGACTTTCTCTATTTGAAGGTGAGTATTACAGAGTGCACTTGTGGGATGAGTTGATATGACCTAAGAAATGTCACCAGCACTTCCCTAGGGATATACTTCATACACAAGCGTGTCCCACCTGGTTTGATCATTTGTCCCAAATCAGAGGGAAAGATGAAAATCTGCCAACATATGGTTTAAGTCTAGGCAGCTATTTATAAGCTTCATAAGCCTGAGTTACTGATAAAGAGAAGGGGGAAAATCAGAACTGACAGTGGCATCGCTAATCTGTGCCAAAGGCTAGCGGCACCTACACACCTGAGGAGGGCAATAAAAACAAACAAATAAGCAAACAAACACCAGCATGCATGTCCACAGATGAAGTTCAGTAACCTCTGGCCAGTGTGGCTCGAATAAATCTGCCCTGGAGCCCAAACTCGAGAATCTCACACTGAGACCTGATAAATGTGCCACATCATTTCTCTGCATTGTGTATTCCGTATGAGGCTAAACACTTCAACACTTCAGACCACATCCTTTCCGATTTCAGATTTTTTCCCCCCCCAAACAGAGAGGGTATTAAAAGCTGAAATCTTGGATACAAGAAGAAAACTTTTGTGGACGGACCAAGCAAAATGTTTAGCCGTCAGCGGCTGTGGAGCAGGAAGACAATACAGGCATTTACAGGCCAGGCCTTCTGGAATCCTCATTGAGAAGTGTTGGACGAGGGCTGCCGACCGCCCACTCCTTACCCGGTGCCTCTTCCTCTTTCAAATATCACACGTCGACAGAAGCAGAAAGCTTCGTTCTTTCTCCGAAGGGGAAAAATAGTCTCGAATGTTGTGATTTGTAGCAGGGGTTTGTTCTTTTTTTATTTTAATTTTATATTTTTACCCTCATTAACTATCTTGGAATCAATCGACATTCAGCTCTTCCTCTATTCCTCTGCCTGTCTCGGTGGCACTTAATCTATAGGTCTGGAATACTTTCAAAACCACTTGAAGAACTAACTTCTACACGCCACTTAGTTTTCAATCATAAATGTCACGTATATAAACAACGAATGTGGCACTGTCCCACATAACACAATTAAAAGATGTAAGTACAGGGTCTTTCAGTCAAATCAACTGTGCGAATAAATATACTATTGAATGTTTTACACATGTGCATCTTTAAAATTATAAACACACACATCTGTTTAAGTTTTATATATACAAAGTTCATATACAACTAAAAGTTGGTGAAACAAAATTCTCTACTCAAACTGTTAGAAATGTGTGTTCGTGTGTGTAGAACAATTAGGCACAGTCTAAACACAACATGTATTTCCAACATGTGTTTTTAGGTAAAATAAAATTACCCATCTTGGCATTTAGATTCACTTTCTTCATGAGCAATATTCTAAAGGAGGGTTTTATTATTTATGCTGCGGCTGATGAAAGCTGCTAAATATAATTGTGACTTTTGAGGGATGTAGGTTAAAGCCAGAACTGTGATACAAGCTCAGACCTCACCCTCCTCTGAGGTAGTTCTGTGAAGTGGGTAGAAAAGCAACAGTAAAATGAGGTGAGTGGTGATTCAACGACACCAGAGGCCGCCTCTGTCTATAAATATTAGTACATCTGCAGAGGCCACCTTGAGCTGCCAGTCACACTGTCATTTACATGGCAGCCAGGGGGCTGGCAGAGGCCAACTTTCTGTCAGGTAGCTCAGTACGTGAGCTCAGAGGCTGGATGTACAAGGAAGATATTTTAATTCTTACACCTGCTCCTTTAAAGTCAACACATTTCGTGGGTGCCAGTTTCTATCATGCTGCAAAATAATTAGCACTGAAAAACACACTTATTTTTTTAATGTTTGAAGAAGTTGGGATTTGGTAACTATTCTACACAAACAACAAGCACAAACGTGTTGGTGGTTGGGGCCCCCAAATGTAAAATGACCTCATGTGCAAGAGGGAAGTGATATCATGGATTTTGATCCCTTGATGCCAATAAGGGTTTAGACATTCATGGACCCAAGCCCAAGCACATCAGATCGCTCACTTTTCAACGAAGGGAGAAAATTAGGCCAATGTACATTATCTCCGAGTCTTGGGATGTCCCATGGTGGTGGGCCGTATAGTGACCTTTTGGTGTGTAAGACGCAGAGACGCTGCTGTTTGCTCAAAGAGCTGGTGAGTGACAGAGCCAGGACTAGAATCTGTGGAATCTGGGTCTAGTCCAATAATCTTTTTATTTTGAAATTAATACTTTTTAAAAGTAGTTTGGGATTTACAGAAAAAAATTGAGCCGAAAGTACAGAGAGTTCCCCTATGTCTACTCTTTCATCCACTCCCAATTTCCCCTATTGTTTACCATCTTACATTAGTGTAGCACATTTGTTACAATTGGTGACCCAATAGTGATATATTGTTATTAATTATTAACATAGTCTATATTAGGGGTCACTCTTTGTGTTGTAGATTCTGTGGGTTTTGACAAATGTATAATAATGTGTAGCCACCATTATGGTATCGTATAGAATAGTTTCACTGCCCAGAAATCACTGTGCTTCACCTATTCATTCCTTTCTCCCTGTCTCTGAACCGCTGGCAACCATTAACCTTTTCCTGTCTCCACAGTTTTGCCTTTTCCAGAATCTATACTTGGAATCATATAGTGTGTAGCCTTTTCAGGTTGGCTTCTTGGACTTAGCAATATGCATTTAAGGGTCCTCCATATCTTTTAGTGGCTTGATAGCTCGTTTCTTTTTATTGCTGAACAATATTCCATTGTCTGGATGTACCACAGTTTCCTTATTTACTTATTGAAAGACATCTTGGCTGCTTGCAAGTTTTGGCAGTTACGAATAAAGCCGTCATAATAATAAACCTTTTTACCATAGCACATTTCTTTCACATGGACTCAACATCAAATGTCAAGACTTTGCAAGATCTGTTCCTAAAAGTGATTGCATTTGGCGATGTTTGGGCCCAGTCAAATCTTTCCAGTAGCACCTACCCTGTGTAAACATGTATTTCCAAGAGACCCTCTATTCCAACTCTGAACCACCTCTAACATAACATGCCCATTTCCGTGTATGTTCTTTTATTCCTATCTCTTCATCCTATTTAGAATGTGTTCTTCCCCCTAGTCTGACAATCTGAATCTTACTCCTTCTGTCCCCTTCATGTCCTGCCTCTCCAATGAACTATCCGCTCCACAGGGAGAAAAGAGCAGACAGATGTGGTTTGAATGCCAGATCCTCTATCTTACTAGCTCTGTGCCATTAAGCAAGTTACTTAACTTCTTGGAGTTCAGTTTTCCCATCTGTAAAATGGGTTGAATACCATCAACGTTTCTGGGTGCTGTGAAGATCTTTAAAAGTGCTCAGAATACTTTCTGACACCTCAATAAATGATGCCCTCTTTCTCCCCCCACCTCCTCCCTGACGTCCTCAATTCCAGAAATGCTTCCCCCTTTTTCTGGATTCTCAGAGCCTCCTGTGTATGTCTGTGTTATGTCTCCAAACTAGAATGTGTGTGGGGTGGGGGTGGGGCAGTGCTTAACCCCTATGTCATGCACAGGGCCAGAGGCCAGGTCTTTGAATTGCACTCTTTTTGATATTAAATTGGTGAGGTTAAGTGGCAACCACACTTGTGTTTGTGGAATCCTGTCCCAGCTACCCTCATTGTGTCTCTGGCTATGTGCAAACATCCCTAAATACCCATATTTTGCTGGAGCAGCAGGAAGGCTGTCTTGTTGGGCACCCAAACATTCTGGGAAGAGAAAGAGGATGTCCAAAGATGTCAGTCTTGGGGGAGAAGGGTCTGAGAGTTTGTGGGTCTTTTGCTTCCCCTTCATTACTCATGTCTAAGGATCATGGTGGAGGATGAACCAGACCCTCTGCCTTCTCTCCCTGGTTTCTTATCCTCTATTCAGGCAAAAGCTGGGGAACAGGACTGAGACAAAAGCCCAGCTTTGAACCCAAAACAATGAAAGTTTTTTTTGGTGGTGAGAAAGTTATAATGAGTAGAAAGATTAGAAAAACAACTACCTTGTACTGAAGTGTGGCTCCCTATGGTACCAACCCGATGATATCTGAGAGTACTTTATGTAGAAATAACGCAATATTATTTACATGTGTGTTCCAGTTACTTGTGGGACCTGGTACCTCCAGGAATCATCAAGATTTCTATGCAGGCCATATAATTGGTCTTAAGTTTTATATTATGGGTCAGCAAACCTTTTCTGTAAAGGGCCAGATAATAAATGTTTTAGGTTTTTAGATGTTTAAGTCTGTTGCAAATACTCTGCAGCCATATTGCAAAAGCAGCCATGGACAATATGTAAATAAATACATTGAAATGTAAGTTTCATGTAATGTTCACATGCCACAGAAAAATGATTACTTATCAACCATTTAAAAATGTAAAAACCAGTTGTAGCTCATTGGCTATACAAAGCCAGATGGCAGCCCCATTAGGCTGTAGTTTGCTGACCCTGCCGTATAACATCACAGAGAAAACTGGCTTAGGCAGAAATAGGGTGAATCAGGTAGAGCTCTTTGGTGGGGTGAAGTGGAGATGACAAAAGAGGAATTTGGTAGCCCTTTGTCTCATTGCTTTCGTTCTGAACCTAAACCCATAGATCCACTCTATCACCTCAAATTAAGTTAATTGAGTTAGTGTAGTATTTCTTAACCTTGGCACTACTGACATTTTGGGTCATTTGGGTCATAATTCTGTGTGTGTGTGTGTGTGTGTGTGTGTGTGTGTGTGTGTGCATGTGTGCATGTGTGTGTATCTCCTGACAGGACAGTCTTCCCTAGATTCCCATGGAGGACGGAAAAGCAGATAATTTGCCTTCTCAAAGACAAAAGTGTAATCACAAATAATGCTTCCCCCAAATGGGGGCACACCCTCATAGAAGACGACCCTTCGAGTGCTCCAGTCCAATCATTAGCAGGGGGCTTCTAATTATCAAGTAATCAAGTCAGCAAGTGAACAGGACTCTGGGCTTTTCATAAGGCCTTTATTGTGCGATTACTCTGTTAATAGCAATGAAAAGGCGTTATGTTTTTAGTGGGGAAAAATACTTCCTCCTTTCGATGGGAAAGGAACCTCAGCAGGAATGGAATCATTTCATTTTTTGACTAGGAGATAAATAAATAAATGAATAAATAAAAGAAAGTAGAAAAAGAAAAAAAAAAAGGAGGCTCTTTCTTAGGTGGTGGTGGCGGGGAGTGTTTAAACTCAAAGGAAAGTTTGCCTGAACTGATTTAACCTGGGTGTCCAGTTAGAAAATGTTGACCAAGAACTGCTTTGGAGTAGAGATTGGACACTGTTTAGGATCTGGCCGCTGATGTATTATCGAGAGATGCCCATGGTAAATGTGGTATTGAGAACTAGTCATTTAAACAAATGAGCAGACAGGCACGAAAGCGCAGCCTGAATGAAACAATTGGCACAGCTTTTTACTTACAGGACACTATTCTGCGCTGGTTCTTTGTCGTTTCTGATGAAACCGACACAAGATGTATAAGTATCAGTTTTGCCCTTGAAACAAATAGATGCTTTGTTGGCATTCCCATTTGCTTTTCTTCTGGGGCAGCTATGGCTAGGAAAAAAAGTCAAGGTTCAGATATTTGCCAAGAGCCTCCCCACTTCACTCCCCAGTCCCCCTCCTCCAAAAAAAATCCAAAATTCAAAACTCAAGCCAAAATAATCCCACAGCGCGTCGATCCTGCGAAGGAAGTTAATAGGAATCAACCAAGTGGCTTACTGGTCCTCCTTCGCTCATTTGACACAAATCTGTTTGTTTTTATTTGCCTCAAAACCCCCATTAAATAAAATTTGTCTTGTAGCACACAGATCATTTCCCATGACCAAAATGCAGATCTGTCTCCTTTTCCTAGTAAAGAATCTCAGCTATGTTTCTTTTCAACAAACCCCTATTCCCCAACCCATATTATACATTTCACCATGTTTTGTCTACTTGTCTTCTGGGTCCAGCTGTGTCCTTTTCGTCATCAGGCCTTTGTGTCTCAGGACAGGCATCGTAGGGCAAGAGAAAGGCAAGGACGCCCGTGATACACTCTTAACCCAAACTTGGTTCTTAGAAGCCAGCATCCGAAGCAATGACCTACACCCTGTCACTGTTGACAGGAGCCTTTTTTTTTTTTTTTTTGCCTAATGCATATTTTAGTCTTGATTGACCATCAACCATATGGCATGATTGTCCTGTGGGTAAGTTTATTATTAACAGCTCACAGCTGGAGTTACAATAACTACACACGGCTGTGACATTGCACTAATTGACCAAGACACGTCTCAGAACAAGATGCAGAAAATGGCCATTGCAAATTACTTCAAGCAGAAATGGAGAGCTTTAGTGGGAAACACCAGTTTCAGGCTAGGGCTTTCTATGTTAAGACCAAATTGGTGGGGAGAGAGAAGATGGCTAGCGGAGAGGGGAGAGAAGAGGTAGGTGAGTCATGCAAACGTCTTCTTCTGAGCCTCCATTAGGTCTGTATTCAAATGAACAATTCCTGTTAATGAGAAAGAAGCAACCACACTTAAAGTGGCATTAAACCTGAATTTTTAAGTGCTCAGACAATTAAATCACTAAGTCTATTGGGCGCTTTCCGTCCATATTTCCCCATCTAATCCTGCTGTCACAGGCGAGGCTGGGCAAGGTTTGAGAACAGCGTGTGCTGTGTTAGCTCCATCACTTAGCATCAGAGTCAAAGAAGCCGAGTTTGGAGGGGGCCTGGGTGTTGTCTGCATCAGTGAGTGGGGTGACACGGGGCAGGGACACTGGCCAGGGGTTGTGCATGAGTTAACAGGCTACCCCTGGGTTCTCTGGGGAAGACTCCTGAAAATTATGAAACGTGAATAGGCTGTCTGTGCATCTCTCAGTAAATTTCTTTCTCAGATGTTTCCAGCCAGCATGACTCGATTGAGAAATGACAGGGGGAGAACAGAGCATAAAGCCAATGAGCTCAGTGTCTTATAAATCAGCGGCACTGAGCTAGACTGCAACTGTCAAACCGTGGAAAACCCTGCTGCTGTGCAAGCTTGTGAGTCTTTTCAAAAACAAAACCTAACCCTTGCCTTGCTCTCTAGATGGGAGAGGGCTTAACTAAAGTTCACGGAGGAGTGAGGAGTGGAAAAAGAAATACGGTTCAGTAAGAAAAGAAAAAGGAACCAACTCAAGGTAGTAGTCAATCTGTAACATGTCCCAATTCTAATCTTGGCTCAGGCACAGAATTACAAGTGGGGTCACGAAAAATAGCTAAGTGCTGTCATTACTAAATCCAGCCATGATGTGCAATAGTACTCTCTGCTCCAAAGCCAGACGAGCCAATAACTCTATGGTGTACCAATGTCATCATCCCCATTTTATGGATGAGGACACTGAGGCACAGAAAGGGTAAGCAGCTTGACTGAGGTGCACATAACTACTCAGGAGAGTTAGGATTTGAATCTGCAAAGTCTGGCACCAGAATCCATGCTCCCAACCACTATGGCACTGGTCTCTCTTTAGGGACATCATAGACCCCAGGTTAATAATTTCCGCTCTAGGCAGGAGGCAGGTCTCATCCTGGCAATTCACATTCTAAGAAAGTCCTGCTCTGCCATTCTGTGCCTCACGTATTCACATTCTGGATTTGTGCCTACGTTACTTCATCATTCCATACTTATATGTGTCTGAGGTTATATGAGTAGTTTTTTTTCTCCAAGTCTTTATACCAATTGGTGAAAAACAGCTTTAACTTTGGAAACACAGGATTTCGGAGGACCCAGTTAGGTTTCCAGTGGTAATTGTGAGCCTGCCAGATTGCATTGTTTCAGACATGGGAAGGCGTGAGGGTCAACCCCTTGTACACCAGGCCTGAAGTGGTGTTACTGTTGCTGGGGAAACCATAATTGAATTTCCTGAATTATACACAGTGTGATAGAACATTGAATAACCATATTTATTTGCCTTCTAAGCCCTGTGGCATCTGTTGTTTGGCTCACAAAGCTCCTATTGACTGAAGGAGGGGTGTGTTGATCCAGAAAGCTATGATGGGCGCATGAGGCAGTGGGAGCCGGAGGACTCCTGGGTAGGCCCGAGATTTCTCATCCAGTTCAGCAGTTGCCAGCCAAATGCCTGGCACGGGAACATCCCAGGAGACAGCCTGAGACCCTGGTGTGAAATTGGTCCTTCTTTTCCCTACTGATCTCACTTCTCGATTTAGGGGAAGAGAGGCAGTGTGGGAAAGGGGTGGTATGGAAAGGAGAGATAGCAGGAAGGAGGGAATGGGGACAGCGGGTTACGGACAAGTGGTGGAAGAGGGTTGCAAAGCCCTGGGGGAAGCTCATATGTCATGGCCACTCTGCATGGGAGAGGAAGGCTGGGAACACGGCATGGCAGCCATTCGGGGATGGATGCACAGGGGAAGGAGACACATCCCAGCCCTCGAAGGATGAACTACCTAGTCAGGGTTCTAGATACTTAAACATATGATAAAAGATCTACAAGCTAAGACCTGGGGGAATCAGAGGAAGGGTCCCTTAGCTCTGATGAGCAGGTTGGGAAAGGATCTGTAAATTTGGTGGCATTTCAGATGGCTCTTAAAAGATGAGTATGTTTTCAGTGGGTGATGGACTTCTTGAACTCAGGGGATGACATAAGTGAAAATACAGATAAGGAGGATATAAATGTCTCAAATAAATGCTAGGTGTTCCCAGAACTTGTCACCTCCAGCCTCCAGCTTTCCGAAATACTCATTGTTACCACTGCATCAGCAAACAAATGGGTGACTTCTCTGGAGCAGAGGGACACAGAGAAAAGGAGGGAGAATGGTAAGAGACCCAAGGATCAACCATGGGGACACAGAGGCACAGAGACCTCCCTTCAGCCAGGGCTCTGAGTCAGTCCTCTGAGGGTCACAGGGTTTTGCTGTCTGAACTGAAGTCCTGGAGAATCTTTTATTAGAAATCAGTTTTGGATAGAGGCACTGAGTTCTCTCACCCATTATGGTGTGGCGTGATCTCTTCCTTGATACTGTCTTCAATTAGGTGTTTCTTTCTTCTTCTTTTTTTAAAAATTAATTTTATTAAATTTATTGGGGTGACATTGGTTAACAACATTATATAGATTTCAAGTGTACAATTATATAACACAGCACCTGTACATTACATTGTGTTCACCGCTCAAAGTTAAGTCTCCTTCTATCACCATATATTTGACCCCTTTTGACCCCACCCCCTTTCCTCTCTGGTAACCACCACACCTTGTCTGTGTCCATGAGTTTTTGTTTGTTTGTCTTATTTGTCTCTTTGTTGCTTTCTGTTTTATATCCCACATATGAATGAAATCATGTGGTCCCTGACTTTTGTCATCTGACTTATTTCCCTAAGCATGATATTCTTGAGATCCATCCACGTTGTTGCAAATGGCAGTATTTCATTTTTTTCTCATGGCTGAGTAGTATTACATTGTATATATGTATCACATCTTCTTTTTGGTGTTTCAGTAACTGAGGTAATGATACAGTCATACCTCTATCACCCTATGCCCCGCCTCTTCTTATTTACCCTTGCTGTTACCATCGGATTTCCAAATCATATGTTCACCCACCCTGCTGAAGAAGGCATTTCAGAAATATTTTCTTCCAAATTCACAAGGTGAAAATGAAATGACTTTTAAAAAAATTTTACTTTTAATCTTTTTTTTTTTTTTAAAGGAACACTTCAAACATTTATAAAAAGTAGAGAGCATAGCACATGAACTCCCAGGTTCCTGTCTTCCAGCTTTAACAACTTCTTACTTCATCCCTCCCCAAGCCCATTTCCCTTGGATCCCCCTTGGTCAATGGCCCCATCCCCTGGATTATGTTGAAGCAAATGCCTGACACCATATTTCATCCAGTACTATCTTGATAAAAAAAGGACTTTAAAAAAGGTTTCATTACAAAGTCATTATCACACCTGAAAATAATCACATGATCAGTCAGTGTTAGCATTTCTCCAGTTGACAGATAAATGCTCATTTACTAATAAGCAGGACACAGCCTCTACCCGACATTCTGACATCGGGTGTTGTGTCTCTTAAATCTCATTTAATCTGTAGGTTCCCCTCCTCTTTTCTCCTTGCAATTTATTTGTTGAAGAAACTAGGTTCCTTGTGCTGTAGAGTCTGCCATATTCTGGATAGTTCACCTCTTACTGAAATAATACGTGTGGACAATGATAATCAATGGCTGCAAAATCATTAGATGAAAAGCCAACAGGAATTTCATGATAGATGAGAAGCCTCACAGTCCCTGATGCCACTGCCCCACCCTAACAGTGCAAAACAACCTGATGTCCACATCACCTCCTTGGACAAATCCTTACTGAAAAATCCACCTGGAGTCCCATTAAGTCTCCAGCTCTAAATACCAGTTTATAGAAAATACAAGGGATAGAGAACATAAAAAAAGTCCACGTGACAGCTTTTTTTTTTCATTTTAGTGTAGCAAATATTTATTTAAAATTTCTTTGATTATTGTCAGGCATTATGCTGTGATGTTTTCCCCAAGGTTTACTGAGAAGTATGGTATATATTCATGCCTCACTAAATGGCCTCGGACTGCTGTGATGTTTTTGTTCTTTTGCCTCCTTTTTGTAGATTTTAATCTACTTCCTAACCCCTCCCTATAACAGTCTTTCCATTTTATTGTGGATTGAGAAACCACATATCAATTTTCTCACAACTTATAAAACAGAGGTTCTAAGTGAAAGCTAAATAAAGGATCCTATTAGTAAATATACAAATATTAGTGGCCAGACTTTAGTAATAATCATTGAGTTTTACAGATTTTTTTTTCTCATTCTTGATTGCATTCTGGATAGCAGAAGCTTCGGGATAAATGAGATGTGACCCAGTGTTGCTATACTAATCACATTGGATAGAAAGTTTGGTCACAACACCCAACAATAAACCATAGTGTACATAGGGAAAAAAATGCAAACTTCCAAGTTGAAAAAAACCTAAGACTGCATATAAACCTGAAAGTCCAATAGACATGTCATCTGGATCAGGTCATTAAGGATAAGCAAAAGTCATAACCTCGCTGTTGACATTCCCGTCTTCTCCAAACACCCTCTTCCTTTGGATTCCATGACCTAACAGTCTCCTACCTCGGGAGCTTCTCCTCAGTCTTTTTCCTGGCTTCTCTTCCTCCTACCGACTGTTAAACATTGGAAACTTTCAAGGCTTGATCCACTGTCCTCTTCTCCTTCACATTCTACACCCTTCCTCTGTGATCTCGTCCCTGCTTATGGTTTTAATTATTATCTTTATGCTGATGACTCTGAGATTTATATCTCCAGCCTAGACTCTCCTTGAGTTCCCAATCATAAATCCAATCGCCTAGTCAACATCTCGACTTGGCCATCTCACAGCACTGCAAACTCTGCATGTCCAAAAACTGAACTCATACCTCTGTCTCAAACCCATTCCTCCCCCAGCATTCTCTCTCTCAATAAATAGCACCGCCGTCCAAAGATGAGCAAGCCAGACACTTGGCAGCCGTTCTTGACCCCTCCTTCTCCCCCGTTGCCATAGCCATTGGATCAGTAAGGGTTGCTGATTCTCATTTCCGAATCTATCCATGCCTCTTCATCCTCACAGCTGCCACTGCTGTCCAAATTCTCACAATCCCACTCCTGGATTACCTCCAGAGCCTTCTGTTCTCCCCATGTCTACCCTGTATCCAATCCATTCTGCACCAAGTGTTCTTTAAAATTATACAGATCTGTGTATAACTGTATCATCTTCTCAGTGCCTTTAGGATGAAAACCAAAATCCTTACCATGGCTGACAAGGCCCTGTGTTACCTGGTCCCTGTGTCCCTCACCAGCCTCATCTCACAGTCCTCTTCCCCTTGTTCCCTGGGATCTAGTCATACTGGTCCATGGGAATTTGAGCCTCAGGACCTTTGCACATGCAGTTGGCTCTGGTAGAATTGCCCTCTTTTTTTCTCTTCCCTAGTTAATTCCTATGTGTCTTTCTGAATTCGGTTCTTTTAGAAAGTCTCTGTTGGCTGCTGGTATGTTTCGCTAATGCCATGATCACAGTCTTTGTTCTTTATGATTTAAACAACTTTACAGCAAAGGAAGTCAAGACCCAGAAATGTTATGTAACTTGCTTGGGGATCACACATCCACGTAGTGTCTGTTCTGAAACACACTGGAATCATCTCACTTTACCAGCAGCTAGATCTGTTGTCAAGTATTAGAGTTCTGTGTCAAGTTTTGGTCTCTAAATGATGTGTAGAAGCTGGAATGAGTTGATAGAAAAGCAACACACTAATTAAAGGGAAGGCAAGTAGGACTTTTAAAGAAAGGCTAAAGGATACAGGGACTGTTTAGAATAATGGAGGGATATGGGAAGAATAGGAGATTTACAGTTTTCAAGTTTGGGGAGGTTATTACAGTGGAGATGGCAATAAAAAAATTGATTTTTTATAAAAATTTGTTTTTTACAGGGGACAAAAGATTATATTAGGTCTTCCATTTCTGTAGGCATGAGAAATTTGAGCTGGAGAGGCTTTGGTTTGACAAAAGAAAAGGCAATTAAAGATTTGAACAAAACAGAGTCAGCCCCTGAATACCTTTTTGCGGAAATGGTTAAAAGCAGGATCAGTAACCATCTAAATTACCTGGTGGCTTGGTGTTGACCTACCTCAGGCAGGAGGGTGGGCCAGCTGACCTTTTGAGGTTGTTTGGAATGAATGAAGGAAGGAATGAATCTGAAAGTGTGCCTTGCCACTGGTCCCATGCTAGACTGTGCTCCCAACCTGCCTGGTGTGGAAAAAGAAATATTGAGTGGCATGCGTCCCCAAGGGCTCCTCAGCTGATCACACTCAGTTGGCCTTATCTGGCTCCCAGGTGTTTCCATTTATCTCTGATAAACTGTCAGCCAAGAGTCAGCTTTGGGGTGGGAGGTGGGGGAGTGAGTGGAGGGGAGGGTAATACCCCAGATGTTTTCCGAGAAGATGGGAGAAAGTTATTCCTCAGGACTAATGCATTTCGTCATCTTCTCTGCTTGCAGATGTTAAATTTGGGAACACTTCCAGGTTCCCTTTTCTTTCTTAAAATAAAATTAGTTGTGTATTTAAAACACCTAGGACCCAACCATCCTCAGGATGTATCTCTTTTGCACGGGGATGAGGCTTTGGAGGTTTAATTGGATCCTAAGTGTTACTGGCTGTGTTTCTTCCAGTCTAACCAGTCCTGTGGGCTTTCTCCTTTGAAAACCAGGAAAAATGAAAGTAATCAGAAGTGACATTTACTGAATGCCTACTGTGTGTGATATAAAGTCGAATCCCCGTGGCAATACTGCCAGGACTGAATTCCATTTTACAAATGGGGAAGTTGCCCCCAAAATTATTGTTTCCCCAAGTTCACAGAACTACCAAGTAGCAGAGCCTGTTCAAACCCAGAACTGTGTGACTTAAACAATAATTTCAACTTTTCTAGAGTTTTCTGATGTACCAGCCACTCATTAAAATCTAGAGAGCAGATACAATTAGGTCCATTTTGCAAGTGAGGAAACTAAGGCATGGGGAAATCCGGTGGCCTCACTGCATCCACAGTTAGTAAGTGGCAGAGTAGAGAGCCAGGCAAACAACTTGGCTTTGGAATTTGTGTTCTTAACCATGACTCTGTGCTGATTTCTATCCTCTTTCTGCGCTCTATAGAGGGTTAGGGTCGGTGGTGGTAGGGGGGATGCAATTTTTTCTCAAAGTAGCTGATCTGAGCTTTCAATAGCTCAAGGTAGACACATCTCTTCCCTGTGCTGTCTTATCTTTCCCTTGCTCTTCTGTTGTTTGAGCAGCTGCAGTCTCCCCAAGAGGGCCTTTGCAGACTAAGCCATTGGCTACAGGTGGCGAGGCTGTGGCTATAGTTCAAGTCTCTCCCCCGGAGTTGGATGTTCCAGAAAGGACACTGTGTTCTGCAGCGCTGTCTCTCTGGCGCAGGCTTTGATCTGGGAAAGGACGAGCCTCACTGCAGAGCTGAAGCTGTCTCCCTGCCTTGTTTACGTGAGCACCTTTCCAGGACTCTGTCTGCTTTTGGGGTGGAAGCGCCCTGCCAAAAACTCCAGCTCTCCACGCTGGCTGTGTGACCAACATACCTCCCGCCTTTTCAATGATTCCTCTGCCCTGGATGGAGAGCGGTGTCTCATAACAGTTTGGAGACACTACAAAAGGTTCCCTGGCAGGATGAATGATTGACTCGGCACCATGTTCTTGCCTTTTAGAGTTGCCCTCCAATTTTTCCAGGCTCGATTCTGTAAATCATTTCATCTTGTACAAATACTGGCCTGTGAGCACAGATGATCTCAAAGGTGAGGATTATTTGAAACTCCACTTAAGAGTCTATCCTCCTTTCAACAGATTAATGTAGCTTGAGTTTGTGAATAAACATTTTTCTCCCGTGCACGCCACTGCACAGGTAGTCCTAGGGTCTTGGAGAGGAAGGGAAATACACTTCTAGTCGAGGAGGCTTTGGGAAAAGGAACTTGTCTGTTTGTTGACAACTAATTTATCATCAAAAGCATTTAAGGCCTTACTCTATGCAAGTGCTCGTGGGGCGGCCGGAAGTGGAGGGAGGATGAAGTGGAGAAAACTGACATGTTTTGAAAGAGATGTGTAAGCCAGAAAAGGTCATTTAGAATATCCTCTTGCTTTCTGTCATCCCAAGAAGGTGGAAATCTGTTGTGGTTTTCAAGATAGATCAAGGTAAACTAACTCACAGAGTTGGAAGGATATGTTGGGTAACTATCTGAAGTGTTTCGTTTTGTAGTTTTTGTTCATTTGCCCTTATCCCAACAATGAAAGAGAGTTGGTTGCAGGCAGGCTGTGACAGAGAAGGTCCAACAACCAGAAATTGGTAAACGTTCCATTAGAGAAGAAGCTTCTTTGACATCTCTGTTTTTTTTTTTTTTTTTTTTTACGTATTGATGAGACAGCTGTCCACATGCAGTGACCTACGCTTTTGAAATGAACATTCTTGAATGTTAGAAATGATCTTATGTTTGGAGTGAAGGCACAAGTACCTACCTTTTAACCGTACTTAGAAAAGAAGACCTAACTTGTTTCTTAGAATTAGAGCACATGTGAGTGAGGGTGACTCAACAAGTTTAACAAAAATGTAACAAAACATTCTGTTTAAACTTTTTTTTTTTTTAAGATGGGAAACTCTTTCCATCAGGCTGGGAATGGAATTTCATGTTTTTTAGTAAAGTTAGAATGATGAACGCCTATGACAAGGTGATGTGAATTGATTAGCTTGGGAGGGAGAAAAGAAGACCTGAGAACCTTCTACAGGTTCTATCATATATTACAAAATGTAGGTTTCTAAATGACAAAATCTCATTTCATTTAAATCTCACAAAATGTTCTCTTTTTCACAGAAGAGGAAATGGAGGCTTGCAGCTGTGAGTAAACATTTCCAAGGCTGATCTTATAAAGGAATCATGGCTTTGGGACTCTGAAACGAATGCATCTTCAAATCACTAGGCTACCTCATTTACTACCTAAGAGACATGACCTTGGGGGGCTTCCCAACTGCCTCTTTGCAATGACTCTAAGGGTCTGAAACAGAGCTGCCTCCTGACGAAGGCTATCGTGTCACATCTAGGAGGGGAAGTCGACTGGGTCTTGGATTAGGCTGCCTGGGCTAGTCCTCCAGTGAGCTGTTCACTAGTTGTGTGGCTTGGGGCAAATCACTGAAACTCTTGTATCTCAGTTTCCTACTCTGTAAAAAAGGGGATAACACTCAGGCCCCACTGATAGGCTGTGGTGAGTATGAAATGAAATGGAAAGTGCTTTGTCCAGTGCCTGGAAAAAAAATTGCTCAACATGTCTATACATTTTTCTCATTCTATTTGGACCTTACATTTTGTTTCTTTATTCATTTCTTTAGTATAAAACCATCCAGAATAAAATATGGAGATTCTTATGAAAAGCAAAACTAAGCACTTGAGAGTGTGATTGGATATACCAAAGAATGCAGCTAACCCTAGAGGTCATCTTAAAATGGCCAACCACATTTGCTTTTCTAAAAAATTAGAAATTCAAAATTAAGGAATGAGACTTAAAGCAAAGGTGAAAATTAGGAGCAATTTCTATGAAGCCCAGGTCCTTGTTGTTAGTTACTAGGTACCCAAGAGGTATTAAGGAGAAGGAACCAGACTAAGGCAGTGTGTCTTTATTGTAGTTAATTTCATCACTGATATTACCACCAGCATATTTTTTTAAAAGGAAATTTAAAAAAATCTCAATCTGTTAAAAATTCGGTGTCATACAGCCTCTAAAATGAGCCATAATATACCACCCTAGCCAGAAAAAAAATAAGTTAGCCATCTTGTGAGGGTATTCTTAAAAAAAAAATAAAAAAAAATTAAAGGATAACTAAGTTTCTTACTAATTATTTGATTAACATTGACATTGAATTTGAATTTTCCATTATGTGAAGGGTCTAAAGCCTTTTGCCGAGAGCAATGAGAATCGTGGGAAGAAACGAAAAAGACAACAAAATATCCCTTTGTGTAAATTCCATTAATTTCTGCACAATCTGAATGCCTATTAGTTTTCCTTGCACCAACAGAAAGCATGCTGTCAGACAGCCTCCAGCCTGGGTATGTCAAAATAGGACCTTCCTCCAACAACTCAGACAACTGAAAATATCTCCTTAAAACAGAAGTTGATTTTTTTTTTCTCCTAGATTTTCCTTTGGTGAGTTGAGTTTCTGACCATATTCCCTATGCAACCCTGCATTGCAGGGGCATTTTATTCAGCCTTTCACCATCGAGGTGATCTCATTGCTCCCTGTTGAGGGTGGGGGGTGGGGAGAGAGGGATTAAGGAAAATAAAGGTCAGCCCTTCCCCATCTCCACTGGGGCCATGTTGTCTTACTTTTGATCATTTCCCCCAAATTAAGATTTCTGCATAAAACCCCCATGTCTGTGTTTGGCTGGCAGTTTTATGGCTGACCAAATTGTACACTGGCCAGTGTTCTGGTTGGCTGAATGTTTATACAGGCTGTTAATCAGATGGGGAGGGGGAATGGATGTGGGGAGCTGGTGCGGTCCTGTTTGCTGTCGTGTGCACGGGCCTGCACTTTGTTACTACAAATTACATAATGACATGTTACATTTCAAAGTGTATTTTTACTTCAGGGAAAATTAAACCAATAAACAAACAACCCTGGTGGAAAAAAAAAAAAAAGGAAAAAAAAGATCCCTGGTTTCCAGCTCTTCCTCTTCGAAAAGGTTCTTAATTAAAGTGTAGCTATAAACAAATCTTTGTTTTATTGAAAAGAGAGCAATTGCATATAAAAGCTATTTTTAAAAATTAGGATTCGAACGTTTGTTGGACCAGGGTCTGGTTGGTGTTATGTGTTTTATGATCTGTCCAAAATGAAAAGGCAGGCTTGTATGGTGATGGTAGATTTTCAATTTTTGATTGCTAATCCCTCTAAAATGTTGCTCCTGCCCTGCTTGAAAGGAGTGTGTAAACACAGGAATTATCTTAGTTTTCCAAGAACTGATTCAAACAAAACTGCTTAGCGTAATGTGATGTTGCCAACTCTGGATTTTTGATCATAGAGAAAATTGAGTCTCTTCTGCATATTGTCTACATTTTAGCAACTTTGAAACTGTTTTTTTTTTAATCAACCCCTCTAAATCAACTTCCTAACCTTTCACTTCACACCTACACATTTGATATTAATTCTTTTCTGGAAGCTGTTGAAATTAAGTATATGTTCGGGATCCAAGCTTATAATGATAGCCCTTTTGGTTAATAGTCGTGCTCATATATTATTCAATTATGCATGTATGTACTAGCTCAAACTTTTTTTTCCCCAGCATAAACTATGTTATCAAAAGAGAATGTGTCCTCACCCTCGTTCCCTTAGCCAAGAGGAGTGTTGAGAATAAAGACACTTATTAAACTAAATTTTAAATGAATTATTTCACCAAATCAATCCTGCCCGAGACCTGCCGTTATCAGAACCATTTGGCCCGGAATTCGCTGGGTTTGTTCAGGTGTTTGGCTGCTACTAGGAATAGCAGGAGCCCAGTGAATTGTTGGATGAAGGATTACCCCTCTTATATTTTAAAAACATCCAACGATGCTTACATTTCTTAGGCAAAATTACAATGTGACTTAGGATAATTTATCAGTACAACCCACAAAATGAGAAATCACAAGAGCGATTGAGATGGACTGTCCACGTCTTCCTGTTCAGTTTATTTATTTTTAAATTCAGGATGTTTAAAAAGAGACCCTTTCTCTTCAAATCTTAGAAATAAATAATGGGGTTTTGAACTTCACAGTTAAAATTTCGTATTTCACAAGGACTGAAAAAGCTTGAGAAGAAGAAAGGATAGCAAAGTAAAGGACAGAAGATGGTTTTTGAATAAAGTAGAATCACTTTAGGTAATGTTATTGCTATCAGTAGACATGCAAATTCAGAAGACACCCCTATTTTATTTTGTGGCCAAAAAAAAAAAAAAAATGCTTTCCTCTATCTCATCTTGGATTCTTGACAGTTCTGTTTGAATGATTAATTTCGATTACTTTATCACTTAGAAAGGTTCTCAACCCTGACCCAAACTGACCATCCCCTTTTCAAGTAGTTGTGTTTTCAACTTCAGATATCTTAGTGTAAGGACTGCTGTTTGGGACATTCTCATGGGGCTTGATCTTGACTTTAGAGGGAACAAAATAGACCACCCGAATTTTCACTGTTAACTGAACTTGCTTTCATTGTCAACAAATAAACAACAGGCCAAAGTGAAGAGTCAGATGCTAATCCAAGGCTTTCATTCTGTTAATGACTAATCCAGTAAGAAAGAAGATTTTGAGCCAACCAATAGTCTAGCAATTGCCTAATAAGCCAAGATATTCCTGTGAATGGATAAGATATCTTCATCCTGCTTTTTTGCTTAGCCAGCATTTGAAGTGATAGATGGGAGAAAAGTACATCATAGCTTGTTGAATGAATGAGTGAGCGTGGGTAATGTAATAATAACAATAATAATGAGGGCTTTCCCCCTCATTTTTTTTTTTCTGTTTTTTTTTGTTTTTCGATTGGATATTCTTCATTTCTGTGGGTTGACAAGTTCTCTCTTCTGCCTATTTTGCCTTCTGTGTCATGGTTTGTGTCAAGGCTCCAGAGGAAGTCCGCCATCAGCACTGCTGGTCTTCTGCACAAATCCAGACAGGGGACAGAGGCTTAAGGTAGAAGGAAGGGGAAGAGTTCAATTCTCAGATGGCCGTTCAGATTTAGAAAACAGAATGAGAAAGAGTGATGGGGGCCATCTCATGGCTTCTTTAACCTTTAAAATAAAATTTAACTCTTGAAATGTATTTGCATCTATTTCTATCAACCCATCTGTTTATCTATCATATCCATCTATCTATCTATCTATCTATCTATCTATCTATCTATCTATCTATCTATCTATCTATCTATCTATCTCCTATTTATTCTTCCCATTTCCTTCCTTCCTTCCTTCCTTCCTTCCTTCCTTCCTTCCTTCCTTCCTTCCTTCCTTCCTTCCTTCCTTCCTTCCTTCCTTCCTTTTTAGAAATGAACTGGTACTAAATGCAGAAGTCTGAAATTAGACCTTAAAAAGCTAGTACTACTCTTATTTTAGAGAGGTGAAATTTTTTCCCCTTGATTGGCTTTAGCTCTCTTACTCTCTTCTGATACTTAGCTACATTTAATGTGACATAGCTGAGAACCTCTTTGAAAGTGTTTCTGGTTAATGAGGTTCAGTGAAGTAAAAGTCCACTTTATAAGAAGATTAAATGAAGCTTTCTGATATGGACTTGGTAGTTAATTTCTGTGGATGTTCATTTTCAGATGCATGCAAACCTGTTTAAAATTATATACACATACCTAAAACTCATTTATGTGTTTTTAAATGCTCTTTAAATTATATATATATATATTTTCTTTTCTTTTTTTTTTTCCTTTTTCTTTTTGAGGGCATGCAGCCTCAAAAGTAAAAGTTTACTTGAAAGCTTAACTGGCTTTCCAATGCAACAGACTAATGAAGTAACATTTTATAGCATGTATATGCCTATGAGTGTGGCGTGCAAATGCACTATTTTGAATATTTTCCTGATTGAATGAACAAGCCCACGGGTTCACCATTTTATATTTGTTCTCTTAAAAACATGAAACTCGTTTTGAAAATGCTGGTTTAAGTGGGCATTATTAAGTCTTTATCAGTTCTGAGCATTTCAGCCTTTTGCATCCAGAAATTTCTCAATCTGACAGAATAAGAAATGCATTTACATGGCCTAAGCTCTTAAATTGTCCCTTTCAATTAATGCCCCATCATGGAGCAATCTGGAAACCATTACTCAGTAACTCTTCATTATAATTGCTTGCAGCTGAGTATCCAGCCCTTGGTAATATAAGAATAAAAGAAAACTCAGTTAGTAACAAGTGCAATTGATTCCATTCAGAATTCCCCTGGTGCTTTGCCATGTTTGGCCTGCATGAGAGGAAACACGAGGGTTTTTTTTTTCTTTTTTTTTTTTTTCTTTTGGGGCCAGGAAATGAATTGGCAGACATAAGATGGTTTGTGTGGTGCTTGCCTTCATTTTTCAGCTGGTCCTAGTTAAAAATGAGACGGTGGGGCTCCTGCTTTCTCCCCCACAGCATATATATATATATATATATATATATATATATATATATATATATATATATATATATATATATATGAGGGCTTTTCTGGTAATAGATAAGACTACAAAACTTCAATTTGCTGCAAACTAACAGCATCCAGAAACTGTCACCTTCCATGGCCACAGCCGATTCTGGGACTTACTTTTTGCTAAGGAGTGAGTTTTGGATTTGATTCACCCCCACCTTGATCCTGCCTTTATGAGAGCGAAGTCCCTGGTGCATTATGCATTTTGTACAGGTGGAGAGTGTTTATGTGTTTGGAGGCTATCAATCACCAACTCCAGAAATGTAAAGATCTAAATTATGATAGATGAAAATGGGAAAATGTGACGCGGTAAACCCTCCCCACTATATCCCCCACCTACCCTGTGTAAATCAGAAACTTGGCTTTTAAAAATGGTGGAGGGAAATGTTCTTATCACTCATTCCCCAGAGAGAGCGTGCAGCTCAGCGTGACACTGAGCTCAGTGCCCAGCGCCTGTACGTCCCTGGACTCTGAGCTCCAGGGTCCGTGGGAACAGTCGGTTCATAACATCCTGTCCCCTTTCTCCACTACAGATGAGTGAGGCCAGGTGACAAGCCTACCCTAACTACTTTATGAATTAAAAATGTGTAAATTATAAAATACATTTTTGTTATAAAAGGAATGGATGCTCAGCATAGAAAAGTGGAACCCAATAAAACTGTAACTGCCTTAATTAATTTCCATTCTTTGCTATCATAATAATAGGAAAAAGCCTCTCTATAAAGTTAAATGGCACTTCATTTGATTTGCCATAGAAAGAAGATTGTAAAATCTCCCATGAGTTTGAAAAATTGCTATAAATATGTTAGTGTATTTCTTGTATTTTTTTTCTATGAATTTATTTTTTGGGGGTAGGGTGTTGTTTTTTACATTGGTGTGATTTTTCTGTATTTTCTACCATTTTGTAAAATTGAAAAAATACTCTTACAGATATTAGTAATTACATATTTTGAAAGCCCAGGTTTTTTAAACCCAGGGTTTTTTAAGCCCAGGGTTTTTAAACAAGAGAGAAGCACTTTCATAATGATTCCAAACAAGAGGTCCAGTCGAAGGGGTAAAAGTCTTCTTGACCTTTGGAGTGTCCAGGAACTTAAGTGAACAGGAGCTGATACAATATCAACTGGTGTCACCGACTGTACTGGAACTGGAGTTCCAACTTTCCCAGACTCTCAAACTCGACAGTGATGAAAAGGAATTGCAAACAAGCCTTAAGGGAGACCATTTTTTCCATAAATGAATGAATGAACAAATGAATGAATACTTAGAGAAAGGTTTCAAGAAAGCAGGGAGAGTTGGGTTGTTTTGTGCCCAATTTCACATTCTCCTATCAAAGAGAGAGAAAACCATCAACTGAGTTATTTTGAATTTCTGTAAATTAAAAATCATCAATCTCTCTCGTAGTTTTTTCAATTTTTCTCTAATTTCCTCCCTTTAGATATGAATAAATGCAGCCAATTAAAACCTCGGTTATGAAAATCTTTAACTAGAATTGTAAAAAATGTGATAATGAAATCACTGATATCCAATGACCTTGTCCAGTGACTATGAATTCAGGCCAATTACTTCTATTAATGGTTCCCACCTTGGTGGTTGTGGTGGGGTGATGGTAGGATGGGGGTAAAGTTTTTTCTAAGAAGATGTGACTAGTAGTTTAGGCTCCTATATTTGAAATAATCCCCCAAATCCAATCTTTATATGCTGGTCTGGTGTAGGGCTTCAGCCAAAGGGACTTACAGCCACTGGCATGTCTACCAATTTTCCCTGTTGAAAATCTAGTCAGTCTTTCATGGGAACTGGTCATGGATGGGTCCTGTTCCTTTGTAAGCCAGACAGGCCTGTCTGCTCCTTCTCTAGGATGTTTATAGGACTTTGGCTTTGTTTCAGGTTTTCAACACCTTTATTCAAATCCTCTCTGCCTTCCCACCTGAGGCAGTATTTAAGCAATTCTTCCTTTTCCAATCAATCAACAGATCTTTCTTGAGGTCTAATTGAGTGGAACACTCCATCCCTGTCCAAGCCATGCTGATTAATAATATTTGTGGCCTGGATTCCCAAGACCAAAATCATGGCTCTTAATGACACTTTTTTTCTTTTCTTTTTCTAAATGGTGGTAAAATACACATGACATAAAAATTACAATTTTAACCATTTTTAAATGTATAGTTCAGTGGCATTAAGTACATTCATGTTGCTTAATGGCCTTTTAAGATCTCTTTTCAGTGAAAATTATATCTAATAATGTCAAGTAATGTAAAATGTTGAGAAAAGATTATATTTTTAGAGTAGGTGAGTACACAAAGGTCTGTGGGTTCTTCTCACTGTAGACTGAATTGATTTTGTTTATATTTCTAGTGATAAGTTCTGATTGCGGATTGTTTTATTTTGCACATGGAAATCCTATGACCCAGAATTGTAACGATGGACAAGAGGAGCATATTAGTAATAGCTAGCTCTCAATTATTTGTATATGGGAAGAATTACCGAGGTTACCAACCAGAGAACTCTTGGGCATCCATCATCAGATGTGTTTGGTTAGGCCAGCAAAGTATTTTTGAAAGTATGAAGTGGTTTTCATCATAGCAGAACTGGGATACTTTAAATAGAAATATTTATTCCCAGCTTCTCTTGAAGATTGGTAGACCTGGCAACACGGGGCCCCCAGTGGTCCTGGCAGCCATCAATATGTGCTGGGGCGTGGTGGCCTCTCTTCATTTTGCCCCATGTTCCACCAGCTAGCTTCACTCTTTATGACCTTGTTGACCCCAGTCTGCCTTTGAGTGTAGCTCTACCATATCGCTGGACTTCTTGAAATTCCCTAGTTGCCATCCTATCCATCACTGATGATAAAACTTTCCTTCTTAATGCTGCTTTATAAGCACGTGGGTATTGACTATCAACTAAGACCTCCATGATCAACTTGAAATAAATATCTCTCAGGAGAGAATATCAAGGAAGGTATGGAGGAGGCCCCTCTTCATTCAACAAATCAAATGAAATAAAAGAAGGAGACAATTCCTTTTTTTTCTTATTTCTGCTGATTGGCTGTAAACATAATAATTGGTGAAAGGGACATGAGATAAGAGGTTAGGGAGCAAAACAAAGAAACAAGGAAGAAGACTAACAAATCCTCAAATGGATCTTGAGCAGTTGAATTGCCTAGTATTGTAAGAATGTCACAGAACATCTTTCCAAAGATTTGAATAGTACTAGGCATCCTAATCCTAAGAATGACACCAATGGCCCAGATGCTTCATCCCCACGAGGACTGTAGGCCTCTAGGGAGGTCTCCCGAAGCAATGAAACATTTCTGAGGTAGGCTGAAGTCACTTCTGGGATTCTGTTTATTCTGTATTTAGGGACAAGGAGTGAACCCCAATAAGGTTGTCCTTCTCAGGAGTCTGTAAAGAATGGAAACTGGGCCTAAGGGAGAAAACACAGCCCTTTGCTTCACCCATCTTCACTCCCTGGGCCTTTATGATACAGTGTGGGAGGAAGAGGTGTTGTGCATTCTCTCAGCTTCCAGAGCCCTTGCCTCCGTGGGGTCCCCAAATCTGGTTTGGATTGACAAATCTGGCTGAATGATGACCAAATCAAATCTGAGAACTCTTTCTCAGTGTTAAAGGTTTCCAGCTTCTAGTGTCTATAAAAGCAAACAAGATAAAGTTACACTAAAAATAGAAAAGTAGGGGAAAAGCCCTCCCAGGGTTTACCATAAAAATCAAATTACTCCCAGGACCTCAGTGATTGTTAACTTGCTGAGTTCCTTGCATCACACAGAGCCATTAAAGAGTCTTTCTCACAGTTCTTCAGATGTTTGGTTGTCTGTGCTCCCTGTGCATCTGGGCAGGTACCGCCTGGGTCCATACCACGTGTGGCATTGACACCAAAAATATTTTGCTTTGTCTAGTTCAGGAAAATCAAACTCCTTAGATAATAAGCCTCCCTCTGACCCTGGTGACCAGGGAAAGAAAGAGTAATGAACGGGTGACTTGGCAGGTCTATAGTAAAAGGCCAGACCCAGCTGTGTACTAAAGGGGTAAAAATTTTGTGCGCTACCAGTTACTTTTCCGAGCTTCTTACAGTGAATGCCTAACCTCCTGTCCTTCTGCTTCATTGTTTTAAAGTTATCCATACCTGTCAATAGTAACAAACGAGCTATAATTTCCTGGTAATTTGTTACATTTTTGTCTTTATTCCCTTCTCTTAGAAGACACTACTCATGGGCAGGCCCAGGATTCCCCTTTATTACCAAGAAGTCAGAAACCCAGGAATGTGAGAGGCTGCAGATAGCACCTCAGCCATGTTTTCTTCCCATCTCCATTTTCCATCAATGAGAGGGTGTCCAAAGGAAGTAAAAGCCATTGCGGCAGCGGCTACTGGGGAATTACCCAAACCTGCTTCGTCTTCCTCCTGGGCTCACACAGCTGACTGCATTTCCAGCCTCCATTGCAATTGGGTGGCTGTGTATCTGAGCTCAGGCTGTGCAACACGAGTGGCAATGATTTGCCCCACTTCCAGGCGAGGTTCTCCGTCTCATTGCCCCTTCAGCTGTTAGGGTGGAAATGACTTCTTGGACAATGTTGAGTGCTGCCTCAAGATGGCAGCCACAAGATGCTAAGCCACAAGGTGGAAAGAGTCTGGATCCCTGAATCATCCCATGGAGGGGAGCCTTCCAATCAGGAACACTCTCACTGGACTGTAGCATGAATGAGAAATTTGTGAAACCACTGAGATTTCTGGGTTGTTCTGATATAGCAGTTAGCACGCTTTGAAAAATATAGACATTAATTTGGGGCTTTCTGAAAGAAGGAGATAAGGAAATAAGGCCTAGGAACAGCCTGTAGGAACTGGAAAATGGCACTTACGATAGATGGAGAAGGAAAAAAGAACTACAGGTCCTTGACAGTCTTCAAAGGAAATTAATGTCTAGAGTAGAAGAATAATAATATCTAGTGTGGGCCAGTCAGGGCCCACCATATATTCTACAAACTTCAAATCCTTGCAGCTTGGAGATACTGACATCTCTCCAGGAGCCAACAATACTTGTGGCTGTTCACTTGGGAAATGTCAGAACTTGAGATTGTAAAATTCTTGGAAAAGCTTATAATTGGCACAGAGTGCAACATGGAGTATGTAATTAGGTCTATCCCAGAATTACACAACCTTTATCCATGAAAGCTGGAAACACTAGAAAGCATTTATATGCTGGACATCTTAATTACAGAGTAGGAGGAAGAAAAACATATAGAGAAAAAGGATGTTGCAGTATATTGGCTGCAGTGCTCTTTGAAAAGTAGGAGGAAAGTTATGTTTTCACAGGAACTCAACAGCTTCCCAACTTTGAAGGGAGGAGACTATAGGTGTGAACGAAGTGGGGACTTGAATTACCCTGACATTATTATTACAGAACATTCCTCAAGTCTTTCCTGGATAAGTGGATCTCCTAATAGGTGTATCACTTTGCAACACTGAGATGGGGTTGAATGTGCAAGAATGCTTTTCTAGAGGCTCCAGTGCTTCTGGGAGACAGTATTTGCGGAAGCAGTCACTGTGTGTGGTGCTGTCTGTTTAGGATTGCATGAACCCTCGCTACTCCCAGCTTCCAATATAGAAAACTGAAAGACAGATACAAAGGGCAATACTTCTATGTTCAAATATCAGGAAATGATTCTTATTTAAAAAAAAAAAAAAACCACTATAACTGCTGGTTTAATTTAATAAGAGACATATAAGAAGTGAATATATATATATATATACTATTTAAAAAAATTCAGTTAAACACAAAACTCTATTCTCAGCCAACATTTCTTAGATGTTTCCAGACAAAGGAAGAAAATTGACTCTGAATTTTTCCATAGGTTTGGGAGTTCTGGACTCTGGGAAAGAGGGTCTTCCCGTCCTGATGAGGCCATAGGTTAAGTAAGTTTGTTCAGTCTCTTTTTCTTTCTACTGAGTAAATTGCCTTGAATTAGCTCACTTCACCTGGAAGAGAACATTATGTCACCTCCTGAAGCCAGGGAGCTAGATGAGGTGGGTATCTGCATCTCTCCTTTTTCTTACTATAAAATGTAACCTCGATTTTCCTCATTGATAGTAAAACACATTCAATGGAATACATCACAATGCAATTTACATAACTTCAAATATGCACCTTTAGCCTGAATTTAACATTAAGTCCTACCTGTGAAGGACTGATGTGTTATAACACTGTTTGTCTCTGATATATTTTACACACACACACACACACACACACACACACACTAGCTTAATATGCACATCTCCTTAAGATGCACACTCTGAATTCTGTCATAAGCCAGTGAATGGTCAGTGTGCCATGTTGAAAATGCTCTAAATCTCTATCTTGAGTTGAGTGCATTCTGCAACATGTGCTATTTACTGTGGGGGTAGGTTTTGCCTGATAATGGCCAACAAAATGTGTACATGTGAGTATGCCTGAAAGAAACAAAAGAAGAGTATTGCCCTAACTATTAAAATAGCGAGTGTTTGGTAAATGAGTAGAGAAAACTGCAGGCCTGTATCAACAAAGAATCAAAGATCGAATTCTTTTGACATGACGAAGGGCATCATACATCCTCAACTTGGGAAAATAGATCAATAGTAGAATGAAATGAAGCTGATAAAAACTACAGCCAAAGACAGGTGACTGCTTTGGGATTGGAGAAAATGCAAATATGGTTGCAAAGGTACTGAGTGCCTCATGGCTACCCAGGGAAGTGGTGAGTACAGAAGGTTCCTCCCTCCAGTGCACAAAATAAGCAATTTGCCCTAAAGCAATTGTCCTCACAGTGCTTTCACTGGACCAGCAGCAGCGTCACTGTACAACCAAGACAGCCGTCCCAATTTTTAATGGTCACACAGGTGTGGGACCAGCCGGTTCCACATCTCTGCCCCTCCTACCAGTCTCAGGTGGCTTCTTCTGTGTGTTCCTAGTTGTAGGGCTTCAGTTCAGCTAGACTTCAGGCTATTCTCAACGATGGTTGTTCTATAGTTTAGTTGTAACTGATGTGGTCCTGAGAGGGGGCGAACACAGTGTTTACCTACTGCGCCATTTTGACCGGAAATCTCATTGTGATCACTTTGAACCCAGACAAATCCTACCCAACTAGTGCACCCCGCTCTATCTCTCTGTTTTGGCTGCTAATCAAGAAAGACTGCCTTGTTATCCCAGCACACAGTTAGCTCCTTCCCAGAGATTCATTTAATATTCCACAAACCTGCCATAGTCAGCTAAAACGCTAGTTAGATGATCTGCAACACAGAACATTCTTGAAGGGAACGAATACTGTTTTTCTATTTTCCTGAATGCTTTAAACACATTGAGTATCTTCTAGCAGTTGCTCTTCTCTGCGTGGGGTGATCATCTATCTGATTATGAACTTGGAGATCCCAGGAGACAGGCAAATCTAAGAATCCTTTTCAAGTTCAAGGGTAACATGGAGAAAGCATTTTTTCTGAGTCGCATAGAAAACAACGCTCAAACAGTTGCTCAGGAAAATGCAAGAGAGCCCTGTTATTTTGCTGCCAGGGAGGGCAAAGAGGACTTGACTAAACATTGCTTTTTACATTGGGGCCAATCTGCCCTACATGATCCCTAAACGTGGTCGTGCCGCCTGCTTCGCCGGGTTTAACCAGGTTCCACTGATAGAAAAGAGAGGATTGAAAACTGACAAAGAGGGGAGTGGAGAGCTGTAGCTAACAGAGCATTGAGCGTTACAGCCTGTCTGCACCTGCTGTCGTACACAAATATTACACTTTGTAAATGCCATCAAATGGCAGCGGTTTCGTAGATGACAGCTCCACAGGGATTTGGAGGAGGCCACCTACACAAGGGTCTCTGGCTGGCTCCCTCTTTGTGTTTGCTACCCACCAAGAACCCAATAGCAAGAAAAGATTTATGATTTAGTGGGCAAAAGATAAATGATTTTAGTCTCTAGATGCTTTAAGAGCACATTTTTGTATATCACATGGTTAAAATTGATCACTCCATTGACTGTTGTATGAGATGGGCTTAAACTAATGATGTTAGGTGATCAATAAGAAAAGGCCGTGCATGAAGAATGAAAAACCACAGTAATGGATTGCTATGGCAAAAGGCTCCTTATAGCAACAAATAAGTGAGGGCCGGTGATGTTCAGAGAAAGCTGGACTGACAGCCATCCCCCGTGGCTCTGACGCTCCGAGCTGACTCTGAATTCTGTCATAAGCGGGTCTGAGCAGCGTGGCTTATACAGTCAGCTCTCTGACAGTTGTGTTTCTTTCTATGGAGATTCTGTTTTCTCTGTCTCTGCTGGCGTTTCCTGCCTCTGTAATCTGCTTTCTATTCCTAAGAAGCAGATCCCAGGGTGCTACTGTTTATTTTTTAATAATTAGCTCTGACTATTAGCTGTTCCTGTTTAAGCGAGTGTGAGAGAACCAGACCCTGGTTGTAACCCACTCAGAGGGACAGAGTGTGGCTGCTCACACTGTTTTCGTGACTGCTAACACATGCCTGGGCCACTAACCTCCCTATGCAACTGCTACACATCCGGGGCATCTGGACCTATGAGACGTACCCCCCACCCCTGACTTCTCAACAAACATGTGGAGAAGAATACAAGGGCATTAAATTAGACCTCATTACCTAGCCAGTTGGGCTGTCCGGCTCTCCTGCACATAATAATGAGGTCTGATTTATTGTGACCATTATTCAGGCATTACAGGTCACTAAATAACGTGCTCTGCCCACACATGTCTTCTGAGCTAATAAATATCCTGAGAGGAAACATTCTTGAGGGTGTGAGTCCCAGGTTTGGGTCGGTAACTCCAGGCTCATTGACGGAGGGAAGCCGCTTTGCCTAATGCTCACAAAATCTTGGGAACAGAGATAGGAAACGTCTAATGAACAACCTGAGGGGATGTGAGCGAGGGACAAAGGAGAGAGTGACTGTCCACTGGATTCTTTGACCTACGGGACACAGGCCAAGGAGGGTATACTGGTGGAGGGGACAGAGCCGAGACTGATCCCGGGCAAGTCAACCATGACTTGCAAGATGCGAGGCCTGTCAGGAGCTGGAGCCGTGTTCCGCTCTCACCTCACGGTACCGTGTATTCCTGACAGACCACTGACGAGTTCCCTGTCACATCGCTCTCTCATCTCTGGGCCTTTGCCTGTGCTGTTCCTGTCTGTCTAGAATGCCATACCTCATTCCCACCTCCCTGTCCTGTGGTATTACTACGTCTGGAGCTTAGATGTCACCTCCCCCAGATGGCATTCCACGATCCTATAGTACCTAGTATGTATTCTTACACAGTGTATCATGCTGCACAGCTTTCATTGAGTCTCATGGAGTCCCCCACTAGACCATAAGCCCTGCCAGGGCCCAATCTGGATCTTATTGGTTGCTGGATTCCTCATGCCTAGAGAAGATCCTGGTTCATAGCTGGTGTTGACTAGCTGCCCAGGGAATGAAAAATTAACACCTGTGTGCAAGAGAAGATGGGTACTGAAAACAATGCCATTTATGTGGTGTTGGTGGTAAAAGGTAGTGACTTTTTCACCCTGGCACTCTCCACTCAGGAAGAAGGTCTCTACGCACCCTGGACATCACTTTGAGCCTCTCACTATCCAGACATACATCAAACTGGAAGCCTCTTGAAGGAAGGAAATACAATCGGGTTAATCTCGCATCCCTCAGAAATTAGGTTAGGCCTTGGCACATAGTAGGTGTTCATTAAATGTTGGATTAGACTGTTGGCACTCATAGTTGGACTTTCCTACCCATCAGAGGTTTGGGACATGGGGCAACCTTCCTAGGGTGTGTGGGGAGAATGTTGTTTGTGGCTGGGGAGACTGAGGCTTCTTTTTGGCCCTTCCCTTAGTTAGAGCTTTGCCAGTGGGCAGGGGAGAATCAGGTGCTGACATAGTTAAGTCAACTCTGTAAGTCTAGCCACAGCAGGTCAATATTGTGATGCCTGGCTATATGTTTTTTCCTTGCAGTCATAATTTCATATCATAGAGTATTGAGGTTTCAGCTTTAGACATAATAAAATTACTAGAGAAGGACAGTGTCAATGGATTGTCACAAGTCCTATACTGATAATGTCCTTATCTTTTTAAATTGCAATCTATTTTTTTAAAGGCCTATTTGCCTTGAGGAAGACATTGAGGATTGGGAAAACAGAGTGAAAAAGAATCTTTCTTTTTTTTCTAACTCATAATGCAAAGTGTGTAACTGGTAAATACTAAGTACGTCTGACCATATATCTACATTATTTATAGGAATAATTTAGGATTATTTGCTTTATAGAAAATTGGTTGGAATACTTTAAAAATTACGGAAATTAAATGACATCAGGGTCCTTGAATTATCCATGAATGTGGCTTCACACAATCAATACTTTCGCCATTCTGGGTTGACATTATATCTCGAGACTATTTTCTAACTTAATAAGATTAGAAATAATAAACTGATATTATTTCTTTGTGAATTGGGGCCTCTGACCTGGTAATTTAATGCCTTCATTATTGCACTAGGAGACTACTGAGAGACCCACTGAGACCCATGTACTCACAACTACATTCTGTCCGAGTATTAGCCTTATTCTTCTTGCTTTCTTTGGATGGTGGGTTATGTGCGATGGAGGAATATTCTTAACTTATTTTTAAAGCACTCTGAGCATTATTTTCCGGAGAGTAGTGTGTATGTATTTAAAATGGGAAACTGTTACTGATTCAGTGACAAAGACCCGTAGAAAATGAGAGGACTTAATTTCCAAATTGCATTCTTATAGATATTTTCATGCTGGCCAAGAGGTGAGCTCTATGTAATAGGGCTGGGGAAGAGTTGTTTTCTTTTGTCCAGCCTGGGCTTACTGCACTGTTGTGGTTTGTGCTATTTTTTGCTTCTCTCTGGGAGAAAAACATGCAGGGAAGGGTGTGAATTATTGAAAGTATGGTGGGGCCTGAGGCCTGAACTCTTATCCCATTTTCTCATGAGCTCAGCTCCTGCCCCTTGGAGTTGAGGGATCCCCTGAGTCTGCCGTGTTCAAGCACTTTCTCACGAACCTTTGCCATCGCCTATGCAGCTCAAAGGGAATTTCCTCCCTGCTTAAAATGTGTTGGGCCCACATCTCAGCCCAGGAGACATGTCACAGCCCGTCTGTGAGGCCTGTTCCCAAAGAGTCACCTATGGTGAGAAACCAATGGAGGATGTGATTCCCAAGGCTATGAACCCGACTCTAAATTGGAAAACGCAATGAAATGGATGGGAATGTTCCGTGAAAAGATGGTCCTGGCTGGGAGGGGGTGAGCTAAAAGGAGACAGAATCTGTTCTATTTAAGAGCATGGTTTAAAACGCTGACCACGAGGGGCAGGAGGCACTTATGAATTCTTCAATTGACCAGGATAGTAGGAAACGGAAGTCTCTCTGGGGGAATGGAAATTATTTGCCCACTGGGTTTGTTGATTGTGTGTGACGTGTGGAACCAGCTCTGTCATGGGGAAGCTCTGTTGAAAGTTATGAGGCAGAGATGACTTGGGCCCCATTAGTTCTGCACTATGCAACAGTAATCACCATGGTAACCCACTGTGATGCAGATGCCATGGTAAATACTTGGCATTCATCAGCACATTTACTCCTTAAATCAACCACAATTGTATGAGGTGGATATTGCTTTCCACACTTAAACACTTGGTGAGAGTGTGACTTGCCCAAGGTCACCCAGATGGAGAGGTAGAGCTGGGACTGAAATCCAGGTTGTCTATCTTCGAGAACAAACTATGAACTGTGTATCATTTGGCCATGGCAGAAAGACACAAGAAAGGGTTATGAATGTATAACACTACTTCAGAATCAGTTGCTTTCCAGGGGAAATATTTTATTTTGTTCTGTTTCTCTTTTTTTCTGTCAAAACTGGCCCCAGTTTTATAGCACAGTGTTTTGGGAATATTGCAAACATGGAGCTAGTTATTACTAAAAAGCAGTGCATGCTTCTGACCACTTCTACTGAGTCTCTAAATGCCCTTGGCAATAAAGTGTCCTGTGCTGGGTCAAGCCTCATAATGAACATAGAGTATTAACATCAGATCTGAGCTGGGATGGGTTTTCCGAGGGATACCATTGCCCATGGTAATTGGCATATGATAGCAGAGGTGCTTTGTTAGCTTCTTGGTCCATTGTAATGTCTCCTCAAAGATAACAAACTCCACTAAACACCAATAAACAAGCAGCCTCTGAATCAATAATGAGAAACTCAAGAACAGTGGAAGATTCATGATTAATCCTTCTACAATGAGTGCAAAATAGGAAATTCCAATAGTAACGATGATGGTGACAAACACCTATTGAGTGGTCACTTTGAGTCAGACACTGTTCTAACTCCTTTCTGTGCAATGCCAGCTCATTGCATTCCTACAGCAACTCTGTCAAGAGGATGGTATTATACAATTTATTTCTGCTCATATCTTATTGGCTGCGATGAGTCACATGGCACTGCTAGCTTTAAGGGAGGCCCACACTGGGTGCCTGGTACCCAGATAAAACAGGGCATTATGTTATTAAATAAATAGAAAGAGTAAATCCGGGGGGACAGTGAACAATCTCTACCTTACCCCCACCTTGAACAAATGAACTTATTCTTGGAGTGACCCCAAAAAAGAAGCCTTTCTTCTCCTCTCCTCCAACTAGATTTCTAGAAGATGAATATAGAGAAACCTGATTTTACAGAGGTTTTTAACTTCATTGGGGGGGCTGGGCATTCTGAACAGCTGAAAGATAGGAAAGGGTGAGTGAGGGAAATGAATGACCTTGAGTATTGTTTCTTCTGTGAACCTTCTTCTTTTGGGCAGAACCCATGCTGTTGTCCAGGAAGCTCTCCCAGCTCTTTGCCTGAATCTAGAAGCTATGGAAGTTGTACACTTGTTTATTCAACAAGTGTTTTTTGAAAGCCCCTGATGCACTGGGCCCTGGATGTACAAAGACACACAGGACCAACAAGGGGCTTGCTGGAGTTTATATTCTGTTTGGAGGAGACCGTCAGTGGTAAACAAGCACACAAGTGAACTAGGGAGATTCAGAAGTTGGTAGGTACTAGGAAGAAAGAATATAAACGAAACCATGTAAACTTCAGTAGCTTATAATAACAAACATTAATCTTTCTTGATTGCCACCTACATAATTTGATGCCCAGTACAAAATGAAAACATGGGGCCCCTTGTTAAAAAATATTGCTAATTTCAAAATAATAACAGGAGGACCATTAAATCAAACGTGGGGCCCTGCTAAGCAAGGAACCCTTCATGACTGCATACACTGTATGCTGAACACCCATGGAGCTGGTTCTGTTTGCAGGTGTGTGGGTTGGCAGGGCTTGCTCTAGGCTTCAGGTTGGGTTCATATCTGCTCCACATGTCTCCACACTTATTTTCCTTGGATCAGCAGCCACTGAGGCACCGTATCTCATGGTGGCTCATAGGAAAACAGAGGCATGTCGCACTGTGCGAGAACATTTCAAGCCTCTGCTTGGAAAATGTCTGCTAACATCTCATTGGCCAACAGATTTACACAGCCACTTTCAAGGTCAAGGAGTGGGGAAGTACAGTCTTCCCACCAAGAAGCCATAGCAAGGGTATGAATACAAAATTCTACTAAGGGAAGGAAGGAAGTATTGAGAGCAACGATCCTGGTAGGCATGTTGAGAATGTGATGGGAAGTAACTAATTTTAAGAATGCAAGTGACACATTCTTATTTAAATTTTTAAAAGATCACTCAGGCGATAATTAATGGGAAAAGTGAATTGTGAAGGGCAAGACTGGAAGCAGGGAGTCAGAACCAAAGAGAAAGATGCTGGCTTGGATTACAGCAGTAGAAATGGAAGGGAAGGTGAAGGTTAAAAGATGGAGGCTATTATGATTTGGAAGTACACTCAATGGGACCTTCTGCTGGGTTGGACGAGGTGGGTAAGTGCAAGAGATGAATGTAGAAAGACTCCTCTTTAAAAAAAAATTTGAGCAACAGGGTGAATAGTGGTGTCGTTTATTGAGGGGGGAGGGCGGAAGGGATTAATTACTAGCTCTGTGTCTCAGTCATACTACAAGCTTCACAAGGAAGAGACTAAGTCTTATTCATCTCTAAATTCTTAGATATGTGTACAGTGATTGGCACATAATAGGTACTTGATGCATAAACCAAAGAATGTGGAAAGCAGATATTTAGTGTAATAAGTGACATCCGCATTGATTCATTCATTCAATCAATTCACCAGCTATATATTAATCCTACTCTCAATAGTCATTCATGCTATTAGAAATCCCATTAACATCTCAGATTTATTGATCATCTACTATGTGCAAGACAGTATTCCTGGTGTGGTAAATAAAAATGATTACAGTGACTGACCTCAAAGAGTCAAAGATTTAGCAAAAGAATCAGAGGAGAACACTCAAGATTATAACACAGGATGAGAAGAGTGTACACAAGAAGCTGTGGAAGCGGAGAGGAACACCCCAAACACATCCTCCTGGGGAGAGTTCCAGGAAGTCTTTTCTAGAGGAGGTGATGCTTGAACTGAGTCTTCAAGGAAAGTTGGAGTCGGGCCACAGAAGTTGATGGGAATAGTGTTGTAGGCACAGGAACAGCATGTGAGAAAGCTCAGAGACCTGGTTTAGTATGACATGTTTAGGGAAGCATGGAAAGTGCTAGGTGAGTTTGGAAAAGTAGGTCAAGACTAGATCATAAAGGGCTTTGCATTTCACGCTCTGTGCTCGAGGAAAAGGTTCCTGTTAGAATGTTTGGTAGGTGAGTGACATGATTTATGTTTTGGGAAGATGTTTCTTGGAGCCAGGTGCTGGGTGATTGGAGTTTAAAGGCACTGGAGGCAGCGAGACTAGTAGGAGCTCTTAGAGTAACTTGGATGAGAGATCATGGAAGCCCCGCCTAAGGCAATGGCGGTGGGGAGGGGTAGAGGTGGGTGGCATGCGTGACATCTAGAACACAAATCAACAGGGCAGACTGACTGTGGGGGATGAAGGAGAGAAAAGCACTGAGGATGATTTCCAGGCGTCTGGCGTGGGTGACTGCGTGGAGAGGCATGCGGCCACGCACAGCAAAGGCGACTATAGCAGGGAGTGAGGCTGGCCTGCGCAAGCCCATTGAGCCCACGTTTGATAAGCCTTTGAACACCATCAGGGAAGACTCAGCAAAGCAGCTGTTCCAGGAGCATGGGGTGGCGTCTGCTGCTTTCATGGCTCTCTTGATTCTGGAATTTATAAAGCCTGAAGTTAACCCAGTGAATCTAGTTATTATCGTCCTCTCTGTGCAATGGGTGGAAAGTCTGCTCGCGGGTATTTCTGTTCTAAGGGTGATTACACAGCAGTCTGGGCGCAGGGCTCTGTGGCAATAGCTTGACTCATAGTCGTCGACTTTGGTACTATGGACGTTTGGGGGGGCTGCATAATTCCTTGTTGTGGGGAGCTGACCTGTACATTGTAGGATGAATTTAGCAGCATGTGGCCTCTACCCACTAGATACCGGAAGCAAAGCCCCAGCGATGATAACCAAAAATGACTCCAGACATTGCCAATGTCCCCTGGAGGGCAGGTATCTGAGAACAACTCCTCCTTCCTTGGTCTGTCTCAGCTACAATAATAATAATAATATTAATAAGGATAGCTACACATGTATTGACTATTTTTCCAGGTATTCTGCCAATAATATTCCTTTGGTAATTTTATTTAATTAAAAAATCCTATGTAAGGGTTCTATTTGTTTCCCATTTTACAACAGAAGAAACCAAGGCACAAGAAACAAGGAGAATGTCAAGTGACTTTTCTTGCCACTATATTCTCGGTGAATTTCAATGCCACTGTCCAGAGAGCTCAGAGCATCTGCCCAGAAATTACCCCTCTAGCCTATGGAAAAATTGACATTGAATCCCTGAACATTTACTATATTTTATAAACACTTATTGCATGCCAGGTGGTAATACAAGCACCTTCCAGATGCTAACTCATTTAATTCTTATAACAACCCAAAAGGCTATTATCATGTCCATTCTATGGATGAGGAAATAGAAGCACAGAAAGGGTGAGTAACTTGCCTGAGGCCACACAGCTAAGAAGCAGCTGAGCCAGGGTTCAAACCCACACAGTTTGGCTGAGAGACCGGCTCTTACCTAGTACACTATGTCTGGTGCCTGGTCGCAGCTGACGCAGCTGTGCTGTTGGGTTTGGAAGAATATCCAGTAGACATGAGCAAGCCAGAAGGGAGGTGGTAGCTGGGACTTTAGAACACATCACGATAGACAGCACATGGGCAGGAGACCTGTCACAGGTACACTGGAGCTCATCACCAGGGCATCTGAACCCCATCGCAGCTGCCCTTCCCGCTGTACAGGCCCCTGTAGTTCCCAGTGACCTTGGAGAATTGAATCACGTTCATGGGAGCTCCTGCTGTGGTTCTAATTTCAGCCCTCTGGTGTCCAGTTCAGATGAAGGCTGGGCTGCTCCATGTTACAGCATTACCAGGAAGCTCTTCATGCCTGGGGGCAGCACTCTCTCCATTATCACCTCTACTGGGGGTAAGAAAGAAAAGCCCAGTAAAGCACTACTGGGCAGCTTTCTCAGAACTGAAAGCTGAATCTGTCATGGGCACAGAAACAAGCCCGAAAGTGAGAAGGCGACACATGGGTACGGGCTTGGGAAGACTGGACAGAAAGACAGAGGTGGGGGCAGCAGGCTATAATGAGCCAGGGACCATAGGGCTTAACTAACATCAGGAGAAGCAAAACATTCACAGCACAGCCTCCAAAGGGGCAGGACAGAGTGATGACAACGCTGTATCAAAGCACACCTAAAGGGCCCCCTTCGCAGCTTGGGGTGACCCAGGAGGGAGAACTTCAACATTGACCTGACCTTTGATGCAAACCGAAGCCGAACTTTCAGCGGCCTGAATAGAAGCCATTTTCAGATCATCGTGGTCATTCTTTCCAGATTTCTATACCCTGCCTAGTCTTGTGAGGGTTCAATTGTCTTAGAGTAAAACTCAGAAGTGCCAGCTGTGAACTTGCTGGAGCTGGCCCCACAGGAAGCGGGGAAGGGTAAACAATCCACGAGGTCTCTTTACTCCGGAGAGTCTCACTGTGGTTTCTAGACGAGAAAGCTCTAAAGAGCCAAATAGCTGGGCATCGTGGGCTTGCGCACTGTGGCCCTAGAGCTTCTCCGAGCTGGGGTCATGGGTGATTACACACACAACACCAAGCCTGGCTCTCCAGGATTCCCAAGCAATTTGTTAAAACAAAATTTAAATCATTTGTCCAACAAATATGGATCAAGAAAGGGTACGTTTAAGACAGGAAGCGGGAGGAAGGAAGGTGTAGGGACAAAGTCCCAGAAAGTAGTTTCCAGGCTCACGTGGAAAGGTGCTGGCTCGGGTAGTAGATGGCCTTCAGCCGTGACTCGTTGGCCATCAGCTGTAACCAGCCAGCCACTGGCCACTGATATAACTGCCGTGGCCGAGCTAGCAAGGGCAGATTACAGCTAGCAAGTGGGTTGGTTGGTTGGCAAAGAAGTGGACTGTGGATTGCCGCTAGCAAGTGGGGTTCGTAAGCGTGGATGGCGGATTGTGGATTGTGTGGATCCTAGTTCCTGTGTCTCGACCAGCCACCATCGAGAATATGGTATGACTCCCCTATCCATGGCTCCATTGGTGTTCCTTTTTGGCCTCCCCATATCCTGCGTTCTCTTGTGGGGAGCAGGAGCAGAGTACCCGCGTGACAGAAGGGAAGGCTGGGAGATGAGGAATACAGGAACTACAAAGCCATTGTTCTACCCCAGGGGGTCTGAGGGTCGGAACACCGATCCCTTACGTGAGTAGGGGTTCTTCTCTCTTGTCACTTACGTGCCAGCTGCCGTGGCATGGGACTTCAATGGAGTTAGAATTATTCACTCCAATAATTGTCCCCATGCAACAGCTGGTTACCCTCAATGGCTGCTCCATCCTGTGGGCTGTTCCAGTGAGCACTTCCTTGAGCCCAGGAAGGAAGACGAGAGAAAAGAGGCCATTTTCTCTATGGTTCTTTGCAGCCTAAGGCGTATTTTCACACATCTCACTAGATCGTTATAACAAACTCATACTGAGATAGAGAGGAGCCTGTGGCATTATCCATATGAGGAAGACATTGACAATAATAAAACCTACCATCTGTTGAATAATTACAATGTGTGGGGCACTGGGCCAAGTAGTCTATGGATAGTCTCTGTGTCATCCTCACAGTGACCCTATGAGGAAGCCACATTTTCCACCATTTTGTTGATAAGGACAATGAATCTCAGAGAGGTCAAATGAACTCAAGGTCACATAGTTAGTTTGTGTCAGAGCCCGAATCTGAACCCAGGTCTGGCTGACTCTAAGTCATAGACACTGACATCTGTCTGCAAGGTGTTTGTCATTTGCCAAAGGTACACAGGCCGTGGAGCAGCACCCTGAGCTCCTGCATCCTGCTCCAGGATCCTCTCCCCTGCCCGTAGTTGGCTGTTGAGTCCCTCTGAGGGGATGGCTCCCAGCTTTTCTCGTCCCCCACACCTGATCTTCCCAGACAGGGCCAGCTTCCTTTCTGTGCTCACTAATGAGCTCTCCAAGCCCAGCCAGTGGCCTGGGGAGCCAGATTAGGGCCACAGTGGGAGTTATCCGGGAACACAGGGGTTTCCAGCGTGTTTTGGGAAGGTACCAAATCTGGACCACCCCAACTGCTCCTTAGCCAGGGCGCTACTTGGCAACCCTGACACAGAGTGGGCAGCTTTCCTGCTCCTTCTCTACCCCCTGGTAACTCCCCTAGGCCAAATGCTCAAGTACCATGAGCCTCTCAAAGCTCCAAGACCAGTGCCCTGCTGGGGCTGACGACAGCCCTCGCTGGGGATGTGCACTCCCCCCAATTCAGTTAGGAGACAGCTGCCACCCTTGCTCCTGCAGCGGAGTGTCTTTATCTGTAAAACGGGGCTAAACACACCTGTTTCTCAGGGTTGTCATGTGGATTAAAGGGGATGTTGCATGCAAAGTGCCTAGAGCAGGGCCTGGCCCATCACAGCCCTCGGTGGATGGGAACTCCTGCCTCCCACGCATGGGGTCATATTCACACCTCCTCCTGCAGACACCTGTCCCAGGGCTGGATGGCTTCTAAAATAAGGGGACAGTTAGGCACACTTTTCCAGGAGGAGGTGAGGGATATGGGCAGCTTGGTTCTAACTGGTTTAGTGTGAAAGGGCCCTGGTGGAAATGAGCCATCTCCTTCTGGTCTCTTCTCTGCATGGAGACCTCAGGGGACGTGTGCAGACCCACTTCCCAGCCCTGACCATGCTATGTCCACATGAGGAGGCAGGAAGGGAAACATTTATAAGCATGGTTCCTGGTGGCTTGGGAGACACAGGATAACAGGGCAACTTCTCTATACAGAATGCACAAGTACCAACCCCTCTGCTTAGCACAGGAGACATCCCTACGAGACCCAAGCCACACTTCTAGGCTCATCGTGGGTTTCTCCCATTCGTAGTTCCCACTGAAAGCTGCTTGCTTTCCTACCTCCATGCCTTGGTATTCTGTTCTCTGTATTCTCTTTATCTGAACACCATCCCGCTTCTGATCTGTTTCAAATACCCAACCCATTAAAATATTTTCCCTGTGAAGACCTTTCTTAGCCTCTTTCTTTGGAGGTTAGTGTTATAAGTAAGTAATAATAAAACACACCTCTTCTGACCCCCCACCAGCTAGAAGGAGTTCATCCTCTATCATCTCAGAGAACACCCACTATGAGAAGTGCCAGAAGACAGAGAAGACAGGGACAAAGTGTCTTGTGGGATGGCTATTTGTTTTCTTGTCCCGTTCTCTTTAGAAAACTATAACTTCTATGAAGGCAGGGACTATACGAGGCCAGACAATTAAGTTCGGGAACTTTCTACTGTGCATTTACACGTACAAATATTTTAGCTACTTGTCAACTCTATCCTAACAGGACATTGTCTAGACCAGGGTTTCTCGGTCTCAGCTGGTAATTCTCTGTTGTGGGGGCCTTTCCTAGTCATTGCAGAATGTTTAGCAACATCCCTGACTTCTGCCCGTTACATGCCGGTACCTCTCTAATCCCAACGGTGACAACCAACATGTCTCCAGACTTTACCAAATGAATCCGGGGGGAGTAGAGAGCAAATCATCCTTGGTTTACAACCACTGCTCTAAGCTCTTAATTCAAACATTTAAAAATATTCTATTATAAAATATTTCAAGGGTATATAAAAGTAGAAATAAAGAAGGGGTAATGAACCACATGTGTCCATCACTCCTCTCCAATAACTATTAACATTTTGTGAATCTTGTTTCATCTACCTCCGCCTATGATTTTTCTGGAGTATTTTAAAGCAAATCTCAGGCAACATGTTACTTCACTCACAAATACTTACGTATGTACCTCTAAAAGATAAGGACTTAAAAATTATCTCAATACTAGCACATCTAACAAGATTAATAATTATTCCTTAACATTATCTAATACTCAGCTGATGTTCACATTTCCATCATTGTCTCAAATCATAGATTTACAAAAAAATTGGTTGTTCAAATCAGGATTAAACAAGTCCATTTAAATTTCTTTTTATCTATTTTTTATACCATTTATACCATTTAAATGCATTTAAATTTCTTTTTATCTATTTTTTATACCATTTACTTTTGTGAGTAATTAATATATGTTTTTAATTATTGAAAATGAGAGGTGCTGAACCAAATTTTGAGGCAAAGGAAGAGGGTTTCTGACAGTTGGTATGAAATTTTCTTCCCTGAAAGCAGTAAAGATAAACAAACATGTGGCCACTGGCACTGGTTTAGCTCTGCTCAGAGTCACCGTTGACACATTTGTTGCATAAAATACATTTACTTCATGCATTTATAAATAAATACTTTCATTTTTTAAGTATATTTGTAATGCTCAAAAATTAAACTTAAAAATTTATTTATAAATAAGTCAATGCATTCTATTACAGGGAATAATTTTACATACGACTCAGAGAAGAGACATGATCTTCCTCTGTTGTTTGCACTGTCCGGTATTTCCATCCAAAGTCAAATGGAAATGGCAAGTCATCCCCTATTGTTATTGCTTGATGACCAAGGAGTTCAGATACTTAAAGCAATTGCTTGGCCAATGGTCCCTTTGATCAGTGGTATATTCCTGTTTAAGCATATGTTTCCAGACTTTAGATAATGACTTTCTCTTTGTGTTTACAGGATTATTTCTACAGCAAAATAAGAATATGATTTATTTTTCTCTGCAAAAGTAACCTCAGGGTGATAGGAAAAATTATATATCTATCATGTTGCCTTGTTGTTTGCTTGTAGAAGCTGCAATTTGTTTTCCTCTTGAAATGTTTGCTTTCCTTATGACAAAGAGAATATTTAGAGGTATATTATGTATGCGTTTGCTCTATGCATATATTCTTGCCGTGGGGTAGAAATCTAGTGTCCATGGAAGAATGTGGCATTTGATGGAAAGCTAGAGAGCCTGGTAGTTTTCCAACAGTTACAGTTCACGGTTCTGCTTGAAGCAAATACCTCCAACTGTGGATAATGGACCTTCCTTGAGAAACTGAGACAAGTTGCTGGTTAATGTCTCTGAAACAGCCTGTTAAGACTGTTACTACAAATTAGAGTCTGGATCATTCCGAAACCCAAATAGACTTCTTTCATCTTCCAGATGGCCGTCTGATTGGGAGCTGGGCAGGATCACATTTCAGGTTGTGACTTAATGATTCAGGACAATATTTATGGTTATTACTTGACAGAGGGCAGTGAGGAAAATTAAAGCACAGCCCCATGCTTCATTTATGACAAAAAACAAATTCATGGCAGGGTTGTAGATTAGAGATGGCATCTCCCAGCTCCAGGCAAAATCCAGGCACAGTTCTGAGATGACCCACTTGACCAGGTACAGCTAACTTGGGTAGGCTGGCAAGTCCTGACTTCAAAATTTCAGTCAATGCATTATCTCTAGAAACAACCAAGTAAGTCTCTGATAGAAATCTTGTGAAAGGTCTAGCTTTGAGTGAGGGATTTCAGAGGAGGCAAATAATGCAATCATGTTCTTTGCTGGTATGAAGATTACACACAGCTGAAATATTATGTTTGGGGGCACATTTTTGGCTTCATTATTATAGTTTGTAATATCAACAGGAGAAAAAATAATTATGTCTGCCAGTTGTGGGCATTCTGTTTATGTAGTGTGTAATTTCTGCATTAAGTTTTCCTTCTAAAACATGCTCTACGTGATCTAATATTTATCTCTTACATTACCCAGAATTTTAGGAATTCTGTAATTGGATGCTGTGGGGAAGAGAAAGACAAGATGGGGAAGACGAGACAGAGAAAGGGGATAAATAAAGCTTGCATCAGTTAATGAAAGTGTAGATTGCCTAGAAGAGAAGCCAGGAGAAAGTTTATCTTGCTCCATTAATCCTCTGCTCTGTGAAATGAAAATGCACAAGTTGTTCCGAGGCAAGAAGAAAAAAACGGAGAACACTAAACCATATGCATTAATACATTTGACCAACAGTGACATTTTTAAAATAAGGATTTAACTGGTTTTATTAAACCAACTGTGTAATTTCAAAATGACTCTGTCATCTATTATATCTATTATAAACAAGTACTTTGTTTAACCAAACCAAAATAACCTTCACAGACAGAGAAGGTTGGGATTTGAGAGAACCAAATCCTCTGATTATTTAGATTAGGGAAAGGAGATTCTTTGGCTAGAAATAGGGGGGAAAAAACCCCACAAAAACAATAACCCATAATCTTGAAAAAACCATTTTTAAAAAATTTATCACACTCTTCCCAATAATTTGATCGTCCCTTCCTGGTGTGTAGGAGTGGCTTTCCAGGGCCTGCAGCCCACCCCCAAGCGTCTTGGTTCCACGCTGAGTCTAGCTTCCAGAGGGATGCAAAGTAGAGCCATATGGACAGCCCTTCAGGTGCCTTGCCCTGGGGCAGTTTGCTGAAGAATGTGTCCTGGAACAGGGTGACCGATGAATCCTTGCTGAACTGAGCCAGTTGAGGGAAGGGGGGATTCCTGGACGTGTCAGTAAACAGTAGCCTTCCCTTCCATTTTACGGACATGTTGATCTACAGGTAAAATTTCCGTGTAGGAAGAGGAGTGTTACCGTGAACCAGTGGCCACCGCATTCCTTCCCCAGGAGCTCAGTTGTCCTTATGAAGGTGGGAGCTGGGATGTCTGAATTGCTGCACAGTGTGGAATTTTCTTTACAGCAGAAAGCACAGGGGCCATTCAGTGTCTTTTCTGCACCTGGTGATGAATAGAACCTATTTATAACACACTAACTCCAACTCTCCTCAAACCCAACCGAGTAGCAGCTCCTCGCCTGGCTCACTTGCAAACACGCTGGTAGGGGATGAAGTTCCGGAACCAAATGGAAGGCCTTGCACAAATTCAGTGAGAGGTGGGTGCAGGCAAAGTGGAGGCCAGTCTGCCAATTAGGGGAGAAGTGAAACAGATGACACCTGACACTGGGTGGAGAAGGCAGGAGGGTTTCAAATACGTATTGGATTCTGTTTTCACCAAGAGGTCAGCTTTAATCAAGTTCCCAATGTAAATATTACCAATATAAACGAAATAATGGAGGTTAAACGTCTGCTCTCAAGGTCAGTGACTCTTGGTCAAGCTGGAAGATGTCACATCAAATGGACCGGTTGGAATTTACCTGGGGGCCCTCAGTGCCCAGCCATGAAACCTGAGCCCACACCGGCTCCTTGCTGGTGGATAGAGTACACAGTGATGTGAGCATGGCAGGGGCGTCTCTGCTTTCAGCTCAGTGGTTGAAAACCAGATGCACTGGGGCCCAGGGTTTTCATAAACACAGAGGGCTGCAGTTTCTCTGTGGCTGAGGATCACAGTGAATGTTTGCTGCATGAGCTGATGCATCTGCTTACTGATGTCACCAGAGAAGGACACCTGGTGGTCCAGGGAGGGGGTCCCTTCTCCCCCTTGTTTCTAGAGGCTGCAGTCCCTAATGAACCCACAGGCAAGAATCCTGAGTATCCGGGCATTTAGAGTAGGTGCCGCCCTCTCACTGCCCTCTGCCCTGTCTGGCCGTGTGGAGTCATCCATCCGCAGCATCATGTGTCTCTTTCTCCTCTTGGGCCCTGGTCCCCAAATCATTGTCCTCATCCCCCTCACACTATCTGTAAGTTTCCCCGCCTTCTTGGACTTTATGGTCTTCCAAAGAGAATAGGACACGGAGATGCAAGCCATCCTACAAGGCACCTTGAACCTGTCTTCTGGCACTTCCCAAAGAGGGCACTATCCAGGAGGGATGGAAGGAGGGTGAACTCCTTCTACTTGGTGGGGGAGGGGGTGTCAAAAGAGGTGCTTTTTATTATTATTTATTTATAACACTAACCTCCAATCAAAGAGGCTAAGAAAGGTCTTCATGGAGAAGATATTTTAATCAGCTCAGTATTAGACAAAGATGGGAAGGGAGAGTGTTCCAGATAAAGAGAACAAAGAGAACAGAAAGCCAATGAAGGTGGGAAAGCATGCAGCTTTTAGTGCGAACCACAAGTGGGAGACGCCCATGATGAGCCTGGAAGTGTGGTTTGGGGTCTTGTAGGGAGGTCTCCAGTGCTAAGCAGACGGGTTATTGGTACTTGTACATTCTGTATAGAGAACTTGTCTGTTGTCCTGTGTCTCCCAAATGACCAGGAGTCATGGTTATAAAGGTCCCTTTTCCTGCCTCCTCATGTGCACATGGCATGGCCAGGGCTGGGAAGTGGGTCTGCACATGCTCCCCGTGAAGGGGAGACCACACAGCCTGAACTTCTCAGCTGCCTGAGCCTTGTGTTCTGTTTTTGTAAAACAAAATCTATTAGCTCCCTTTTTTCCACTGCACCTCACGAAAAGTGAAATCGTTGCTAAAGTTTCTTTGGTTCTCTCATGGTGCCATTCATTATGTTAAGGGACTTACATGCCTCCTGCATTTAATCCTGACAGCCACCCCACGAGGCAGATGCTGTAACCATTCCCAATTTACAGGTGGGGAAACTGAGGCAGAGAGAGGTTTAATAACTTGCCCAAGGTCATGCGGTGGTACAGACGGGGCTTGAACTCAAATCTATCTGACATGAGCCTGTGCTCCTAACCATGACTCACATTGCTTCCTTACATGAATCATTAGGCTGGTATCTTCTCGGCATGCATACTTTTGAGTTCTCGTTTATTTCTGAGTAGGTTCTGAGAAAATACACAGTATGCCATCTGCATGTCTTAGTCCTTTGTTCCCCAAATGGAACGTCTTTTAATCAAAGATGTGGAAAGAGTCTCCTGTATTCTACCCTGCGGGATAAAGCTACGTGCCTAACACAGTGTGAAGAAGCAGCATGGTAGGCTAGCTAACGTCTAAAGGCGTTGAAGAGGGTTCGGTGGATATTCCCCCAGCAGGATCTGGGCGGTGTGTGACTGTCCAGGTTGGGGTTTCGCTCATCTCTGAGCCGCACATCCAGAAGGAAAGTGTGTGACCCACCCATCCTGTGGCGTTAGCTTTGTGCCTCTTCTAGTTCAACACATAACATCCAGGGGAGGAGGGCAAGGCTGCTGCCTGTGAAATGCACCTCTTGTCATCTTTATGGGCAGGCCAGGTCATAAAGCCTGGAGAGATACGACTGGAATAACCACATTATCTCTTTCAAGGTAAAAAGGAGAGTAGGGTGAACCTGGAGACTGATGTACCCGAGCGCCTGTCTAAATAAACCAATCTGCATAAATTTGCATTTGCATGGGAGCATTGTTATAAAATGTGGTCTTCATTAAAGAGAGAGACTGGGTGATGTTGCTTAGGAGGGCCTGACACAGGTGATTTCTGATCACCGGGCTCCCTTGTCTCTTTAAAGTAAAATCCGGTGTATGGAATCTTTGTGTTGCCTATACTAATGTAACAAAATCACCTGAAATGAGTGAAAGCTGCTGAAATCTATAATATTACACAGGCATTATACAGATTGTATAATTAACGGCGATTAAAGATGCATATTCACATGTGCCATTTCCAGGGGGCGGGAGGGCTTAGCAACACATGTGTCCCGGTAAGATGGGTCCTGGAAAAATGATTTAAAGTGGGTATCTTGGTTGAGAACTAATTGTAAGTCACTGATCCCAAAGGAAAATGGAACAAAGAATAATCAAGAGAGACCTAAAAGAACTGCCTTAATGGACAGAAGGAAGGAAAGAGCTGTTCTCTCTCTTTCTCAACCCATGACTGACTACATAGAAAGAGAAAATGGCCTGAAACAACAGCATGCGGGATTTAGGTTAAAAAAAAATGACAAGCCTTCTTTCAGAGGATTGTTTTGTGCAGGCTGTCATCCATTCCAGTGTAAGATGGAGGAAAAAAAGGATGGCGGGACTCTTTCAGGAGAAGAAATAGGAAGAACAGTGGCCAGCCTTGCTAAGCTCTTCAAAAACAGAAGCATATTGTGGAACAGTCCCTGACTGGAGTTCAAATTCAAGGACTGGTATTCCAGACTCTGATTTTCTGTTATTAGCTGTGTGACCATGGGGGAAGTTACATCACTGCTCTGAACTTTATTTTCCTCACCTGTAAACTGGCGTGTTGAACTAGAAAACACCAAAGGTTTATTTCTAGTTTTAACAGTCTTTTTGGTTTGAGGTTCCTATGGCAAAGGGTCAATAGGTTGTGGTTTGCTGGGATGGTCCTGAATGATGTCTATTGTCCAGGCAGAATTATTAACAGTGCACATTTTCACTCTCCGCAGGTCCTGGTTCGGACCATAAATTATAGCTTACCTTATAGTTACATGGAAGTTAATATAACAATTTCCACTTGATAGCAGCCTAAATTGTTTCCCACAATACTGAGATTAACCAAAAATGAAACAGAAATATTTGCCCAAACAACTAGCTCTTTTTCTTCCAAGAAACAAATAATAGTAATAATAATCGTTCTTGTTTATTGAGTTGACCACATGCCTGGCCTCCTTGTCTAGGGCTTTCCAAGCATTACCTAATCGAATTCTCATTTCAACTCTAGGAGTTACATGCTACTCATTCTCTTTTACATTTGGGAGCACTGAGGCACAAGAGGTTCAGATAACTTGCCCAAGTCAGGATTTGAACTTACGTCTCTCTGACTCCTCAACTTTCTAACATGCTGCTTATAGCAGAACGCATTTTAGTAACATCTGCAGCACCCCCGCTCCCCAAGTGCCTTGACTAGATTTAGCAACGTCTTCTTGGCTGTTAAAGTAGAGTCTTTGCGTATTCTGAACCATCCCATCTTACATTTAGACTTACAGATGAAAATCTTCCAAAATCACTATGATTTCATATAAGCAATATTTTTTGCTTTCCAACAAAGGCACTCAGACCCCTGGGTTATTGTGAAAGAGTCTCTGGAGCTCTAACACTTTTTGATATTTACGAAACAAGGCCTGCCCAGAGACTATGGGGAAATTGTGATGTGGATTAAACCATGTTGTTCCTGTTACTGAGCGAGGCAAACAGTTGAGTGATAAAAGCAGTCCAGGGTTCTAAAATCATTTTCAAAGCAAAAGAAGGTTTGAACAAAACAAGTGATTTGAATGCAAGACATAAACAACAAAATAGACCTACAAACAAGCCCAGTAATGAGGCATCTGGGACACCAGTTCTGCTCCTGATGACTTTCAGGGCCAGCTTTGATGCCTTTCAGATTTTCAAAGAAAAATAAACTGGTGACAAAAGAACAGCAGCTGTGGGCACAATAAGGAAATTAGTTGGAGCAGATTTGTAATTAAGCATTGAAATAGACCCGTGTGTTCTCTCCCTGCATTCACATACCTTTTGCTTTTTGCCTCTTTTCAGAATCTCATTTTTTATTTCCTTTTTAAATAAACACACAGCTTTAGTGATGCGTGTCCCGACCTGGGCTATTAACTAAAGATATTACCTTTTGTGGGAAAAACAAGAAATTAGCTCACAAGAAACACAGAACCTCATGAAGGAATAACATTGACTTTGGGTGTTCATTTTATTTTTATTTTTGTCATTTTATAACTTTGGAAAAACAAGAGTGTTGTCTCCGTTCAAAAGATTATATACGTATGCATAATAAAGGAAGGGTTACGGATCCTGGAGCAATTAATTTTCATTTCCCGAGATGAGGATGAAAGTTCTATGATCTTCATGATTGTCTTTATACCATTTCACGATGGCATCACAGACAGATAAAGAAAGCTCAGGCTCTGAAGATATTGTTATACACTGAAGGTTTTAGAAAAGACAGCAGTAGTTTTGCATGGCCTGAACTTTAGTGTTAAATATATTTATTATGTCTTCTAGGCTAGAGATAGCCCTCTTCCCCTCCCATGCCCAATGCTTAGCTCCCCTCACCCCCACGTGCCCTAGTTAGCTTTCCCCTTGTGGGTGTCACGGCTGAGATTCCCCAGCAGCTATTAGCAGGGGACAGAACTAGACAAACCTTCCTGAGCTGGAAATTGGTGTGTTGCTCAGAGGAGCGCATTCCTACTTCCTGGTTCACCCTGGAGAGCGCGCCCTTCTTCCTGCCTCCTGATCCCGGCCCCTCTTCCTGTAAATCACTTTGAGCCTGGAGAAATGTAGTGGGATCGGGTCAGACCCAGGTGTCCTGAATCATTAAGCACACTGGCTCCTTGGGGGCGACCAGACTCTCTGAGCTTTGACAGCAGTGAAATGTGACAAGAAAGTAAATATCCCGGTGCCCCACTTATCCAGAGGTCAGGTGTCCCTCAACCTCCACCTTCTGGAACTGGGTTGAGAAGCAGGAAGGAAGCAAAACAGGCTCCAAGCAGCGGAAACACCAGTCACAAAGCAATGCGCTTTAACTAGGTCTAATTGACTCGTAATTAACACACAAACCTATTTATGTAGTCTCCCAGCCCACAACAAATTAAAAGCAGAAAATGAGAGGGGAACAAGGAAGGAGGGACGAGAGATTAGTAGTGACCACACTGAAGGCAGTAAGAAATGATGGCAAACAGCCCGACATCAAAGGAAGAGATACAAGCAAGCTCCTGAAAAGCAGTCCCAGAATTAGCAAAATCAGCCGTCCACAGTCATTTATAGTGGGTCAAACAGCACAGCACATCTGTTACCGAAACCCCATAGTTCCTGCTCCAAAAGCCAAGACAACGTGCAGGAGGGAGAGAGAACCACACCGGGAGCACGGAGACTCTGGCCGAGTCTCTGTCTCCCAGCTCCTGCTGGAATTCACCTGGGGAGCTTGTCGAAATACCAAGGTGGGGCCCCACTCCTGGAAATTCGAATCAAAAACACCCCAATCCTCAGTCCAGGATTCTGCATTTGCAAGAGGCCCCTCCCACTGTGACAATGACTCAGAACCACACTTTCAAAAACAATGCTAACTCCTTCACCAAATTGGGAAATGGTTTGGGCAAGCCACTTATTGCTCTGGGCCCTGATGCTTCTGTAAAAGAAAGGTTTAGCATATCGTCTCTAAACTCCCTTACAGCCTGACCTGCTAAGAGCACATACTAATTTTATGATGAAGTCCCAAGCAGCTGCTATGGCCAAGGCAGTGTTCATGAGGATGACAGACGGACTACTCCCTTCTCTAAAAAGGGAGGCCTAGCAGAGTGTGTTCAATCAGTGCCCACGATCTTTTTTTTTTTTTTTTAAAGTGAACACCCACCAGTAAGAATTCTGGGGGAATTGACTCTAAATACTCATAAATGTGTATTTTTATTTATTTGTAATTTATGTATGTGCTACTAAACTAATATATTGTTTACATCAGAAAACATACACAAAAGTAACATAAAAGTCAAATTAGAAGTTCTAGGATTTGCACATACCACTTTTAAGACCATTGGGATAAATTTTAGGTCAAATTCTAGTGAATATCCAGTAGAATGTGAGCTAGTTTGAGGGCACACTTTGCTTTATTTGTCACTGTGTTCTCAAGGCCAAGCACAATTCCTGGCTCATGGTTCAAGAATGTTTATGAATGAATGAATGAATAATGAATGAATGAATGTCTTGGGAGTTGAAATGGCTAAGCTTCAGTTTCCAGGAGGATTCATCTATATGGAATATCTTTTTCTTTCATGTAGTCACCCGTGTGACTGAATACAGAAAATAGTGAAGTTGAAAAGTATCATTCATATTTGAGGAAACTGCCTGTTAGAATTTAGGGAGTATGATCAATATTTATGAAGCTCAGAAAGCCCTCTCTGGGGCAGAAGAATGACTCACAGTTCATGAAAAGGTAAAAACACTGGCTGTTCTATAACAGGTATGTATTAAATACCATATGTGTTCATGAAGGGTTTCGTGTGTGTGTGTGTGTGTGTGTGTGTGTGTGTTGAAGACATTCTTTAGGAAGTAGTAGAGATTTCCTTTTTCAGGATATACTCAGTCAGATGCAATTTAGTTGACTGATTTTTCTTTTCTTTTCTTTTTTTTTTTTGGTTTGAGGAAACAAGGTAATAGTTTTTAAACGTACTTTAACAATTAATATATACTGGACACTTTACGCAAAAACATTTAAAATCCTATTGCTAATACAAAACATGGTTTGTGACTTATGGCAGATAAGTCACTTTGCAAAGCCTTATGGATATATACTGTACCTTTATTATTCTGTTTGCCAAAGTGACCAAGGCTGAGGTAGAGTTGTCTCCCATTGGTCATTGTCATGGCAAACTTAGTGAATTATAAAGATCACTGACTAGTAACTGCTGGCACTGTGAGAAAGAATTATCTTGGGAAGGAGAGGGTAGACCCATCTTTGAAGAAATGGAAAGGGTGATTGGATACCTACTCCACTTAGTCCAGCGCTTCTCAAACTTTCTGGTCTTTGGACCCCTTTACATTCTTGAAAATTGTTGATGACTCCAGAGAGCTTATGTTTATCTGGGTTACACCTGTAAATATTAAGTGTATTAGAAATTAAAATGGAGAAATGTTTAAAATACAAGAATACCCATTCCATTTATTAGCCATCAGAGCAATGAAATCTTTACGTCACAGAGTCTCTAGAAAACTACACTGTAAACTCATGACAGAATGAGAATGAAAAAGACAAATAACATTTTGGTGTCATTATGAAAATAGTTTTAACAGGATGAACCCACTGGCGGGGTCTCAGGAACCCCCAGGGCCCCTGGACTACACTTTATAAACAACTGACTTAGTCAATTCGAGAGGCAAAAACCTGACCCGTGTCCACTCCTGGAAGGTGTCAACCAAGATATAAGAGTGACATCTGGCTGGTGAAGACTGAGGAATTTCATTTGGATAGAGGCTCCCTTGGTGACAGCTGGTGGCCTCCCAAATTATGACAAAGAACGTACCATGGTGTGCTGAATGTGGAGGATACGGTATTTATAAGAATGGCCTTTTCACCTCTGAAATATTTGGAACTGGTGCCCTTCCCTTCCTGACATGATCCTTGACACAATGACCCATGTCCCTGTGAATTCTTTGCTGCGGCCATCTCTGGAAATCATTAGCTTCGGAACACGGGTGAGTATTTCTGAAGGGTGGTTGCTTCAGAACTCAGTCCTCGAGTTTCAATAGCAGTGTTCTTTTCAACGGAGATCTTTCCATTTCAGGAGGAATTTTCTGCAGCGTCAGAAACAGGGTAGAAGAGGTACCTAGTCTCTTGGGCAAATATTTAACATTTTATTATTTAAATTTTAACTATATAAATATACAAATACTTGCTGAATGAATAAAATATGAAATCAACTTACTGTTCTTAACTGTGGTCTGGGAAGGGCAGACCTTTTCTCAGGGCAGAATGGGGAAGGAATCTTCTCTCTTTCTTCTAGAGAGAGAAGGGAGGGCTCACTCTTATCAGAAATAGGTTGATCATTTGGAGATGGGTCAAAGGACCTGGAGTAGAGATGGTTACAGCGTAAAAGAAAAATGTGAGGCCCCTTATTTAAAAAGCAAGCAAAAAAAAAAAAAAGCCTATTAAATTAAATTGATATTAACATATTAAATTAAACGTACCAAAATATAAACTGTTTTCCTTTTTTCACAATTGCTCAACTTCTCAGGATTTTTAAAATTTGTTATCTGATGTCATTTTAAGTATAGAAAAATTAAAAATTTTAATTGTTAGCGTGATTTTACTGTTCACCTTTGTATTGTACAATGCCAATTTTAAATGACAATACAAGAGCATTTCACTCGTGTGCAGAATTGCTGAAATTATACAACTTGTTCTTCGTAGCTCGTATGTGCATATGTGTTTAATTCTTACCAAAACACTGGAAAACACGTCACAAAACTAACTCAGTTATTTTTATTTCATTTCTTGAAACTTGTACTTCTACCACGCTCTGGAAGTGGATAGCTTTCTTAACACGCTTATTTTGTACGCATTTTGAGCCTCACTGAACTCCCACACTTGGGGGGGGGGTGTTCCCCAGAATGCTGTGCTCACGAGGCTTCGCCAACGCTTTGTGTGAATGGGGCAGCAAGGAACAGGGGACACGCAAACTGTGCACGTCTCCTCTGCCCTCACACATGCTCCATTGTTCCATAGGACCTCACAAGTTCAAGGATAAAATTGTTACGAATTTCAAGATGGTGACAGCTGAGATTTAACCAACCAGGGGCCCATCTGAGCTTGGGACTCTGACTGCACACGTCACAGCTCATGGACTCGCGCTTCGGTGACGCCACTGTGTGGAGAATCGAGGCTCAGTCTGGCCAATGGACCTGCCCTTGGGTTATAGTTGTGTGCGAATCTGTCTCCCCTGTGGGGTGTCCAGGATCCCACAGGAGAGTCCTCTTCCCACAGGGCCAGGGCGGATGCACGACAGCAGGGGGAGCCCAGGATGACCTGTTGGGGTGCATGAAGAAAATGATTGAATTCCTTTTCCTGCTTACTGTTTTATCCCATCGTTTTATAACTTCTGTGTAGTGCGCACGTGTTTTCAGAATGCACAAAACATATTGTTGGGGTGCTCTGTGCACATAATTTATAAGTAGATAAACATATGTGGGGTGTATGTGCTCAAAAATGGTTTTACTGAAAGGAATACGTGAAAAACCAATCTGAGGGCACCACCCCAGAAGACAACATAAGGAATGAGTCTGGGGACTGAGAAAAAGCCCATTTTTTGTTCACTTACCAATGGTTTCCTGAGAGAAGGGACAGAGTAGAAAGTGGAAATGAAATACAGGACCCTGGATGGGTCAGTCCTCACCTCCACCCACCTTCCTCTGGGGGGGGATGCTCAAGGCCGTGTGAGCTTCAGCCAGACAGGTAGTGGGAGCCCTTTGACCTACAAAGGGAGGAATTTAAATCATGTCCATGGAGGAGAGGCAAGGATAAAGCCAGGGACATCAGTGGCTCCTGTCAGATTCCCACAAACAAGAGAGAGATGAACAATTTGGGTCAAAACGAGAGGAGCTGAGTCAGTAATAATTCGTTGGGTTCTATGCCATTGTACTCACTATGAGGTAGGTCTCATTCTTCCCATTGTACAGATGAGGAAATGGAGAGCCAGAGAGTTGAGTGACTTGCTGAGGGTCCAGGAGCTACCTATGGCCAGGTATGTCAGTTTTCTGCTCACCTCCAGGTTGCAGCAGGATAGGCCCACAAGGAGATACTGCGCAGAAATGCCCCCAGGAGGCAGGAACTAATATTGCTATCATCCCCATTTTATGGATGAGGAACTGGAGGTTCAGAAGAAGGCTGTGGGGACCAGTGCTTGTTCTGGACAGAAGCTGAACATGTGGTCCATGGGTGGGTCAGCCTGAGTCAAAGTCTGGAGGCCAGTAGCCATGGTTCAGATGACAGCCAGCATCCACCCTGTTCCGAGAGCCATGCCGTTTAAAAGGTTGGAGGGATCTTCAGGATCAAGCAAGGATCACTGGTTTTAGAAATGGGGGGACACAGCCTTCAGCTGCTGGACGGGAAGTTATAAATTCAATTTATCTCCCAAAGCACACTCAAGGGCATTAAGAATCACTTAATAACGATCTCCTTGGTATTTACAACATCCCTAAAAGGTAACAAAGCTGCTTCAGCTCCTATTTATATCTATGCAGCATTAAGGAGTGGGCCAGGGCCTTCCCGGAGATGCTGCCCAACGCCAACCCTGCACAGGCTCGAACGAGGGGCTGCAAATAAGGCAGCTTCGCACGTTCCTTCCATTTCTTATTTTACCTCATTTGGTTACAACCACACAGTTCAGCGTTTGGGACTTCCGTTTTCTTATCTTGAACATCATGTACTGTTCCAGCTCACAGCCAGCCACCCAGGAAGGAAGCGTTTGTTCCTTTCAGACAGAGGGCCTGGCCGGCCACATGGCCACGCTGTTGAAAAGCTCTGAGTAACGTTATCTCCATTGTGTTCAAAAAGATCTCTCAGAACTGGCAAGTGCAGAGTGTTAGATTTCTGGCTTGCTTACCTCGCAATCAAATGTGAAAAGAAAAACCGCAGAAGTGACACAATGGGGGTAAGGAGGAGGGAGAGAGAGAGAGAGAGAGAGAGAGAGAGAGAGAGAGAGAGAGAGAGGGAGAGAGAGAGAGAGAGAGAGAGAGAGAGAGAGAGAGAGAGAGGAGAGAGAGAGAGAGAGAGAGAGAGAGAGAGAGAGAGAGGAAGAGAGAGCATCAGCCTCTTTTTCTATCCATTTTGAGTTTTCCTAAACACAGTTATAACTTAACAAATCTATTTGATACTTGTTGGGAACCTAAACTACGTTAATGCTTTATTGTAGTCAACTTGTTGTTCAAATTGGTGTCATACGCTTGTCATTTTAAATATTGTCATTTTAAATATTACTTGAAATATGTTTGTATTCTTCTTTTCTCCTTTTTAAAAACTTTGATAACTTGGTTAACTATTTCATAAAATATGTAGATATTGCAGTAAAGCATCCTTTGGGCTGGAAAACAAAATTGCACGGCAAGTTCCCAATTTTGTGTTTTTATTTTCCCGAGGCTTCTGGTTGCTTGGGACCTATGCTTTACACAAGCTATTTACTTTTGATTTACACTGCAGAGGATTTTGAGAAGTTCTAAATTAAAGGGGTACAAAATATTTCCAATGGCCCAAAATATTAAAGAGATGGGACACAAAACAATGCCTGAATCTGTTCTACCTAAAAAAGTTATGTCAAATAGAGATTTTTGCAGTTGTGGTCAAAATGGCCTCATGAATGATGTATATAATAGGAGTTAAATTGTGAGTCAGGCAGAAAACAAAACCCATACCCTTTTCTTTCTATTGTAGGAAATTTAAAAATTTATGTTCCACTTCAGACTGTGAGGAGTCACGGTAGGGATGGCAAAGTCGATGGATGGCCTGAAAAGGCATCTGCGTCTGCTCGTCTTTGGCTCGTCTATTTGCACAAGCGCTGACTATAAATAGGACTGATGAGAAAGAATAATTTCAAAGAATAGTCTTACTCTGAAAACTTGATTCTGTGGACTGAAAAGCTGTCTAGTTGAGCTCTTCCTCGGCCTATGGGGGCTGACCCTCTCCAACCCAGAGAGGGGCTTATTTCTTACATTGACGTACAGCACCCACTTGGTTGGAATTCCCCCATCTCCCTTTTCTTTGCTCTACTCTCTTTGTATCTTCTTGGTCTTCCTTGAACCATCTCTGCAAATGGGGAGCAAGGTTCCAGCAGTAATAATGGCTGGTGCTTCCTGAGGGCTTTCCTGAGCCTTCCCATTTTCCCTGATCTAAGTCCTTTACATGTACGATACAGCATTTACTCTTCACCACGATCTTGTGAGGCAGGTTCTATTTACATCCCCATTTTAAAGGTGAGGAAAGTGAGGCACAGAGAAGTAACTTGCCCAAGGACGGGAAGTTTATAAAAGGTGTAGCGGGATTTCAACCCAGGAGATGTGTGCTTATAAACGAATATTCCCACCCTCCCACCATCCGCAAAAAAAGGGAAAGGAGTATAATGGTTGGGAGGGATGGAGAGTAGTGACTTGAGGAGGGCACAGGGGAGGCTTGTGAGCTGGTTCCATGCACCTTGTGAAAATTCGTGGAGCTGGATACTTACGCACTGTTACGTCTGTGTGTTACACTTCAATTGTATTCAAACAGAAAGAGGGAAAAGAGCAAAAGGAATGAAGGCACATGCATATAACTAATGATAAATTGAATAATAATTTGCCTTAAGTAATCCCCTTGTTGGAAACATCTCTACCTGAGGAAATTTAGCTCTCACGTTGGTGGCCTGTTGGGTGGTCCAGAGCGTGCAGTCTGGGCCAGGTTGTCTGGATTGGATTTCAGAGCTTGCTGCTAGGTAACTTTGGGTTAATGACTTGATTTCTGTTCATGTCTCAGTTAACTTATCCGTAAAACTGGGATAGATTATTCCTACTTTACAGGGTGGGATTAAATAATCTAATTTGCAAAAAGGTTTGGAAATGAAGTGAAGACCGTCTCCTCTTCCTGAATGCCACGGATGCCTAGGTAATTAGGGGGTTCCAGCTGGTTCAGGGAAGGGAGCGTCACAGATAGTAACCATGATCCTTCTTCCTCAATAAGTAAAGTGTAGGCATTTAAAAGCCTACACACCAAGATCAAGGTGTGTTCCTTCTTCAGGTGAAAAAAGCTCATCCTTTCAAGAAAAACTATATGACCAGATCCAAGGTTAGTCAACCCGACACTAACATGTCCGCCCGCTTCCCTTTATTTAGAAGGTGCAGACATTAGAACGAGTACATTTTCCTGTCTGTGGTATCATTTTATGGTCTAGAAGTACATTGTTGAAGTGAAAATGAGTAGGTCTATGTTATTTCCTAGCATTTATGACAAAGGCTGAATTCCAGGGAGAAGCCAGTGAGGAAGCAAAGCAGTTAAATTTTGACGATAGGACTGTTACTGTCTACGCATTGGCTTGATGTGTTTTAAACCTGTGATGTCAGAAATGTTTGTTCCCTTCTTTTGCATCCTCCGCCACACGGAGCTCGCCCACAAGCATTTCATAAGATGCCCATGGTGCGCCCTGCCCCTCTTCACGAAGACCTGCTCTAACTTCGCCAGTGGTCAGCTCTGCTGGCCACAATTCTGTCAAAGCAGACAAATTAAACATGTCAGGTGACATATGGAAGAAAAGGCTTTCTGATTTATTATGGAACTTTTTATGGATAAGAGTTATTTCTCTTGGCCTGCTACCTGCTCGCGAGGCTTGATCACATTTCAAGGCACTGCAGCCATTTACTCAAATAGATGTTTGCGTGCACGCGTCTGTCTATGTGTGTACACTTCTGAATACAGTTGGAAAGCTGCAGCAAGGCTGTTGATTGCAAAGTGAGAATGAAGGTCCAAAGTCATCTCCGTCCGTTCCTCACTTCCAATGATTTTAAGTGTCACTGTGACTATCTTAGTTGGAAAAATGATTTAAGGTCCCATTGCAATGAAAAAAATCTTTAGTTTTTGTGGGCAAGTTCGAAAACATTGTATTATTTATTTAGAGATGTACTATATAGAAAGCGCTATCCCTCCCCCATTTTTATTTGCAAATAGGGTGCTTTTGTGTCTGTTTCTTGTGCTGAAGTCCTTTATTAAAAAAAAAAAAAAGACCTAGTGGTATGGGAAGGTCAGATTTGGGGATGATCATTCTCCCGTTAGTTTTTCAGATGTCACAACCAGATGAAGGATAATTTAAGAAGCACAGAGCTGGGTGATGGGTCTCACAGAGCTGCCTGTCTGACGGACCTGGAAGAAAGCTTAGCCCCAGCAAAGTAATTTACGACAGAAGACGAGCTCAGCTCCCTGCAGGCAGCACAACCGAAGTTCTCCGAACAACTCCTGCTTTATTAGAGGGAGCTGTGAGGCTGGAGACAGGATAAGTTATGGCTTTCCAGTGGCTTTCCCCTTTCTCCTTTTCCTTGTTGTGATTGTTATTTATTATTTGTGGGTAGGGACGAGAGGGTTCACTTTGCCAACTTTTGATCCCGCTCCAAATTCATGGCTCTGAGTTTTGAACCGTCCCTGAACCGTCCCGCATTTGACTTCCTACTCTCTGAGCATTCTGCAGCTTCCTGTTGTGCGTGGAGAAAGGCTCTAAAAGGTTTATTTTAAAAGGTGGAAATAATTCCTTAAACATCAAATAGCTGTTTTTTTTAAAAAATAAAAATAAAAAGCCACCTATTTTGATGAGTCAAACATAAATGAATTAAAAACATATGCTACAAATCTCCCCCAGTTTATGCTACAAGTTCATGGCTGAATTACTATTAGGCTTTATTGGATTCAACGTTGATACAAAATCATGGGGCAAGGGATGAGTCCAGACACATTAGTTCTTCTGGTTTCTACGGCCTTTGTTCCTTATTTAATGTAAAATGGGCTCTGGAAGCTAAAGGGAAGAGGAAGGAGCAGGAGACATTTATAACAGCACTTTGCCAAGTAAGAACTTTGTATTAGGAAACAGAGCATTTTGGCTAAAGATTTAAATTCTTGGTTTAATGGCTGTAACATTAGGAGGTAGAAATAACTTTGAAATCTAGGCTGCCTGACTCTCCACTGTGTTGGAGTCCTCATTACCTTCACGCCTGCAGCTAACTTGGCGCTTCCTTTCCAAGCTTGAAGTCCTGTCCTTAGGAACCCTGAGAGGTTATTTGCTTCTAGTACTTTCTACAGCCGATTGACTTAAATATGCCTTTTTGAAAGTGAGCCCTGAGGGTACACAGACAGGCAGCAAAGGCTGCCTGAGATGAAGTAGAGGAAATTCTAAGCAATTCTGTTCTTGCTTGTGGTCCCTGAGTTCAGGGGTGTCCCACACGACTTCAGCCTCGGGAGACCTAGCATAGCAGGCTTGTGGGGGGAGGGCGGAGGTCAGGTGCATGGTATGTGGCAGAAATTCAAGAAATGGCTGCCAAACGAATGTCTTGGCAGCTGGACCACAAATGCACATCTGATGCCTACAGGATGATATAGTGTGTAATGTGTGTTTGGAACAGACCTGCCATGAGGCCACAAACCAGACAGAGCCATGCAAGGAATGTTTACTTTTGCTGCGAGCATTCTCCATACATGCTTGGAAAAATCACTTGCCGCGTCTGTGGGTCTGTCCTGTTTTCCCACCTGCCAAAGATGGGCTCACGGTTTGCCGCCCACCTTGTGGGGCAGATGTGGGGTGAGTGTGAGATCCTACAGAGAGCTTAGAGATGCCTGCTTTAAAGTCAAGCATCCAGTCAAACGTGTTTGTAGTGTTAGAACCAGAGGCTTGGGGGCAAAAGTAGGTACACTTTGGCCTGGAGTGAGCAACCAGTTCCAAACATGCTTTCTGTTCCTTTGTGGAGAGGAAAACAGTTGTTAAAAGTTACTTTGTGATGACAGAATGTGCTCAAAGGAAACTGCCAAGAAAACCCCTTTGCCCAACCCTGCCCTGGTGCCTCGTGGTGGGCTGGGAGTATCCAAAGTGGGTGTCCTTAGAGAAAGCAGGAATTCTCTCCTACCACAGCTTGTTGAAACCTCCTCATTCAACTGTTTGAAAAGCTGCAGAGAATTAAAAATAGAAGCTTTTTGGAGGGAATAGAGGGTCCTTTGGGGGGCTCTTTGTTTGCTTTGGTTTCTATCTCCCTCCCTGGAATGTCGTAAAAACCCAGAGAAGTCGGCACTGCAAGAGTGAGCCTTGCAGAGCAACGAAACCCCCTCACACCAAAGCGAAGGGTGAGGAGCTCTTTCTGGTTTTATAATCATTTCTGTTTATAGTAGGAAAGAAATAGCCCCCCTTTTTGAATTCGGCACATGTAGTCTTTTCTTAACTGCTCCCCTCCTTATACAAACATTATAGGGCCTCGTCCTTCAATAGGTTATTGCTGAGCAGCTAATGTTAAATACAGACGACTGCCAGTTCAATGGGATGACTGTCGCCCAGGCGCTGACGGCACCATTCATGCATAGGAGGTGACAATTGCAAATGGTGGCCACCAGAGTCAACATAGTTGGTTGGATGGGTGGGGAGCAGGAGGACTTACATGCTCTTTTGAAAGTTCAAGAGCGGGTATGAGGGGCGGAGAGGGGATTAAAAGGCCATCTGTAGGCCACTGGTCCTTGGGGCACATTTTAGCCCCTGGGGTCCAAAGAAAATGAAGAGGGGAAAGGTCTTGTGTCTTGAGGCAGCCTTTGGCTTCTCTCTCTCTCTCTCTCTCTCTCTCTCTCTCTCTCTCTCTCTCTCTCTCTCTCTCACACACACACACACACACACACACACACCTGTGGCTTATTCTCCTAGCTCAGAGGATATAAAACACCAGAACAGAACTAGGAAAGGAAGGATTCCGAGTGTTATTGCAGGACCACCTAAAATAAAGTTTTTTGTTTGTTTGTTTGTTTTATCAGGGACCCTAGTGGGCTGTCTGACCCTGGGACTTTCATCCTTTTTTCAAAAATCCATTTGGGAGAAGGGCCAGTAAAGAGGTGTCAATAAATATAGAGATTATGAACATGCTGTTTTCAAGAGGGAGGTTCCCAATGCCATCCTTCTATGGCTCAGCAGAGAAGCTAGCACTCACTTTTTGTGTTTTAATTTGTATTACATTTTAAATAAAATTTAGAATTGTATTTGTTATTAAAATATTGTTATTGTATAATTTTATATTAGCTGTAGGTGTGCAACATAGTTATTCAACATTAATATACCTAGCGAAGCAATCACCACGCTAAGTATAGTAACAATTTGCTATCATGCAAGGTTATTATGATATAATTGACCATATTCCCTGTGCTGTACATTACCATCCCTGTGACTTATTGATTTTATGCCTGGAAATTTGTACCTCTCACTCCCTTCACTTTTGCCCTTCCCCCCACCTGTTTCCCCTCTGGCAAAAGGGGAATATGGTTCCTTCTCTACGTCTGTGAGACTGCTTCTGTTTTTTTCTGTTTGTTCATTTGTTTTCTTGTTTAGATGCCACATGTAAGTGAAATCACACAGCATTTGTCCTTCTCTGACTTACTTCACGTGACTCACTTCTATTTCCTTCTTCCTCAGCATCCCGCTGGCACTGACGAGGTGGTGCGACAGCCTGGCAGCGTACTATGGAGGCTATGCTGTGGAGAGGGGTCTTTCTCCCTTCGAGAGACAGAACATGGGGTTGGCTCTATTTGTGCCCAGTTGAGGCCTATGCGATATACAAGACACTGAGGTGAATGTGCCTTAGTTCCTTCCTTCCTAAGAAGAAAAATGTCTCTCGCCTTTCTGCAGTGAAAGAGGGCTTATGAGAAATGTCCCTCCTCTACCTCACAAGGGTGATATGAACATGAAAAAGTTAATGTTTTTGATGGGTGCTGTCATACTCAGGTGACAGGCAGTGTTATTACGGTTATTACTATATCCCGTGTGGTCATCGCTCTTTTTCTTTCACATCACAGGGGCAAGGATGGTTTCCCTGGGAAAAGACAACAGTACAGGCTGCTACTGAGAAAATTCATGGGGCCACACTAGACAATGATTTCAAATTCGAGTTTCCTTGGGCACTGAAGATGCTGTATTCCAAAATGAGGCAATCGGGGAACCTGGCTGCGTTGAAAAGAATGGTGTGAGCATGGAAGGTCTGGACAGTTCTCAATGTTTTCATTAATATTTCAAAAAATGCTAAACTTTGTTAGCTGATGAATGTTGATTTATATAGACCTGTGCTGTCTGGTAGCCACTGGCCTCATGTGGCTAATAAAGTACTTGAAATGTGGCTGGTCCGAATTAAGATGTGCTGTCAGTGCAAACCATACACTGGCTTGTGAAGACTTAGAATGAAAAAAAGAATGTAAAATACCTTAGTAATAATTCTTTCATATGATTACATGTTGAAATGATAGTTTGTATATCTTTATTTAAATCTTATTAAAATTAATTGTAACTGTCTTTTTTTTTTTTTTAATGTGGTAGATGGATGGCTTTCTCCTACATAGCTCCCAGAAAATTAAAAAATTCATATGTGGCTGTATTTGTAACTGGCATTATATTTCTACTGGACAGCCCTGGAATAGAGAGCGAAGGTATTGCTCTTTGGAACTCAGTGTTCCCTCCTTGACTCACAGTATCAGAGGTATCATTGACCTGAAGGGACTCTGTTGTTATATATATATATCATCAAGGAAAATTGTAAAACACTTTGAAATACATGAGAGAGAAGGTTGCTGAGTGTCCTGTCTAATGTGTCCTTGTGGCTTATCTTCACCTTTCACTGTTTTCAAGCTTTTTTAAATAATTCTACAAGTTGTAGAAAACTGATAATAATGAATATGATTCTCACTTACAGAAATGCAAATTATATAATTTTATATTAGTTTCAGGTGGAATGTGTCTGGTAGAATGTAACTGACCCCTGACCGGTGGATATATATTTTTGCATTTCTGTGTAAATTCGTCTCAGCCTTCCTTATTGTCCATATGTGGGGTCTCCTGCATTCTTTGCCCTCATGGTAACTTCTTATTTGTTCCCTCAATAATTAATGAGTTAAAAATACCTTTGACACGAGTTTACTTTATAGTCGTACGAGAGTCCTAATTTTGTCTTTTTAAACAATACTAGAGAATTTAGGCGTTCAAGGTCGTTAAGATTAACCACCCTGTCGTTCCCTCCTCCCTTCAACCCCCAGCCACTTCTTCAGTCCCAGTGGTAGAAGTACTTCTGAAACCCGGAGATGGGCGATAGAATGTTTTTCTATAGTAAGTGGTTTTTTTTTTTCCTGTTTGTTTTTACCTGATGGTCAACTGCTGCTCAAACACTGCTCATATACAGAACAAATGAAAATGCAGGTTATTTTGAATTTTGTGAACCAGCCAGGGAATCCTCCCGTAGAATATTTGATTCTAAGAGAAGATGTGGTGAGTTTCGAATAACGAAAGAGAAACTTAGCATACAACTCATTGGTAAGGGACACTGTGGATATTGACCAAGCACCCGGTTGCCTAAAATCCCTAAGTTTAATGGCAAGACATATTTAAAAGAAAGTGGGTTGTTATGGGTTTTTGTGGCTCCCTCTTATTTTCGTCTTGATAAATATTGAAAAACCCGAACCAGCCCCGTTCTTACTTTACCTTGCTGTTATTTTCCAAAAAGAACTGGTTTTCTTCAAGGTAGGACAAGATAGTCCAGGCACATCAGTATTTATTTCACATTTCCATTTATTCCTGTGAATAAAAATGGACTTTAACAAACTTGAGCAAATTAAAAATATAAAATAGGCGATTTTACACATTCCTTTTTAAAAAATTCAGAAATACTACACTTAGGATGTGTATGTTTTGTTTCTTTTCCTTACTTTTTAAAAAAGAAGTTGGCTTTTATTAGCAGAAAGATCATTAAATTTTGTGAGTATTGGCCTCCAGCATTTAAGTTTTACAGAACACGTGAAAGTTTACTGGTCTTTCACCAGCAGGGACGTATGATTTTTATGCATCGGTAATTCTGAAAATGAAACAGTCACTCCACAAATGCAGGACATTCCACTTATAAATTGTGTGTTTTGTGGGCTATTTTCTTATATAAAGCAACCACCTTGGAGATGGAATTTAAAGTACAATTAAGCAATATTCTCACCTTTATAATCTGCCCATATATAATTATTTTCTTGTTTGGTTCTTTGGGAAATAACACGGGAGGCTTTGTGGTGTGAGTAAATCCCTCGACCCAGGTATTTTTAATACTATAATTTACTTGGTGATATAATCAAGAAAAACAAAATATGCCTTTTTATAATTTTCAGCTGTTTGAAATTAATGTTTGAAGTTTAACTTGGCTACAAGATGCTTTTGTTTTTTTAAATTAAAATACTTTAAAAATTGTATAAAAGTATGAATTTATGTAACTAGATACTTTAGAAGAAGATAACATTATCTTTTAAAGTGTTCATTTAATTGAATGAAAACTTTTGATAAAATTTGAAAGATGTTTTCAAATTTCAAATGTTCTTTTGTCTATCTTACAGAAGAGTTTTGGGGTATCTTAATTCTCAATAAAATGGGGGGAAAACACTGGTACATTAAATCTTCTATCATTATTCAAAAATAAGAGAACACTGTACTTTAAAAATAAAACACAGGTTTTATCTGCATGGAAAATTTATTTCTTGTGGAAGAGCTTTAGTCTTGACCCATTTTTTACGAAAAGGAGTTACTGTATTCTTTAGTTCTTTCTTTATCTAGTATTTCTCTAATTAATAATTGTTCTCCCAAATTGATTTTACTCGTTTCTTCTTTCAGAACAATGTTTGTTACAATGATGATTGACAGTTAAATAAACAGACAGATAGATGCAAAGATACAGTGTCTTTCTGGGGAGCCAAGAATTGAAGAATCCCCCCCAGAAAATAGTTTTATTTTTTATTAACCTGACCATATTTAAAAGATTAATAAAAGGGTGATGTCTTTGTCATCTGCTGTCTACTCAGGACTAAAAAGGTTTGGAAACAAAAAGTTAGTATTTATCACACAGGACTAAAACATTTATCAATGCTATTGATCTCATAAATAGTATCACATACTATTTATGACATATGGCTTCCTGTGTCAGGAAATTCTCCATTGTTAACACGTTCTTTGCTCATGTGATAAATAACTAAGAAAGGGATAAATTCAGGAGGAATAGAAAGACTTCAGATATTTGTAATATGGAATCCAGCCAATCCACAAAATGCCTGTAATTATAGGGAAAATTTTTGAATTTATTTTTATCTTAGTAGAGAGATATTTATCAGAATTTCAAAAGTATCCTTGACCACCCCCCTTGAGAAAAGGTTCAGAATGTTGAGCTAGCGGCTTGTCGCTATAACATCTAGATGAAAATGCAGGTTTTGTCCATATGATGCCCAGCTCAAACCAAGAACTTTAAGTTTTCATATGGAGTTTTGGCAGTGTATAACATTAAGGAGACATAGTTCTTTAAATAATGGGCCATCTTAGCCATCTTTTCTCCGAATCTAGAGCCCCCTTTCTTTAGAACATTATACTTTCTTGTTTCCTGTCCCCCAGTCTTTCCTACCTTCTCCCTCTGAATTAGCCAAAGAAAACCTCATGGCACCCCTGACTTATGGAGGCACAGATAATTCTGACTCTATGAGTAGAAATGCAGTACTGCGATCCACTTAAGAATCGATCAATATATGTTCATACAAGGGGGTCCATGTCAGAAATAAGTTATTAAAGGAATATTGTGCTGTCGATAAGGGATTTTATTGATTTAGGAACTCAGGACGCCAGTGTTTTTTAACAATATTGTTTGTGAGAAAGTGATGAATCATTTCCAATCAACCACGACAGAAATCATGTTGTCAAAGCCCATGTTTGCTGGTACTATTCCAGAAGCTTCTCCACAATAGACTCCAATTTCTCATTCTTCAAAACTTTCCCAAATCCTGAAACAAAGGCAGAGTTTAATCTGGCCACAAGCAGAAGTTGAAGGAATGATAACACAACCTCTGAATAATGAACATCTTGTCAGAAAAATATGTCTCATCTCCAAGGAAAGGGTGTTGGAAGAGACATGAGATGGCAGGGAGATTTTCTGTCACAAGTTTGAATTCTTTCACAGCAGTATGTCGCTGTGTATGAAGCATATAGAAGTATGCTCAAGAAATGAGGAAGGTTTGGAGACAATGGAAAGAGAGAACTGCAGACAAGGAAGCTGTTCAAACTAGCTCACTTCTCCCCTCGGTACTCCGCATCCCACACTAATGACAACGCCATATAAAAGACAAACCTTTTCCAGATGCTTTGGCGGATTTACTGGGTTTTTTTTTTTTCTCTTATAGATGATAACTAACTTTCGATTAGGGCTTTACAATTTAAAAAGCACGCAACATTTCATTTTCACAATAATCTTCTAAAGTTGCTATAATAATAATTACTATTGTAATTGTTCTTATGCTGATTTTTATAAAAAAGAAGACTGAAGCACAGACTCTTTTTAATCACCCAAGTAATAAGTGGCAGAGCAGGAATTTTTAAATGCAAACCACTGAAGCCCCAATTCCCTGCTTTTTCCCCTCGTTTTGAAATTACAATGGGATATAATAACATATGCATATTTTAGTAGTTAATAAATTATGTTTGCTTTTTTGAGTAAGAGCTTGGAGAAATGTAATGTGCCATTTTGTGTATTCTTTAAAATCCTTTGCTCAAAGAATTTAAAGTTTTTATTTTTACATGCATAGGCTTATAATACATTACTCGTGCTGTTGTGAAATATTTAAGAGAAGAGGAAATATAATCCTTCTCCATGAAAATAAACTAACAACCAGGCTAGGAGCTGGTACCAGCCAAAGCATTCTGATTGCTCCATTTATTGTTGGTGGCATTTGTCAAAGTTGGAGATTGGAACAAAAGGGACCAACATCAGGTAGATTTAGCTGCGAATCTGTGCCATCCTGGGCTCCAGAGGGAATCAGGGGGACCTTCCTCCTCCTGTCGTTTCCTTCCACTCCCCACTCAGTGCCTTCAGAGGGGGACAAGAATTCAGCCTGGGCTGTTAATGTTTGGTCTGTAATGTGAACGCTGACCATTCCCAGCTTACAAATGGAAGAGGCGAAACAAGGAGTGGTTGTCAGACATCGACAACAAATCAAGAGAAAATGTCAGAAACTTCCCAGGATGCTGTGCACTTGCTTCAGACGGCTTTACAAGGCTACTTCTCAACTAAATTCAAAGACGAATGTCAGAAAAAAGAACCTTTGCAGCCATTTTTATCTCAAGGACTAGGCTCCGTTTCCAACACAGGATGGTTTCTCACTCATACAGCTTATTTTCAACAACAGATGGGTCTATAAGTGAAAAGAGACTTCCTCATTTGTCTGGTGGCATGTGGACTTCTTTAATTTTCCATGTGGTTCTGATTGTCACGGAGGGACCACACGACATGAGTGCAATTTCCTCTGTAATGTGCCACCTCTCTATCAGCCCTGATGCTCAGGCTTCCACGTTTAAGACACAGACGTCCACCCGACCAGCATGAGGGCCACAGAGCTTTGTGGAGATCTGCCAAAATAACAAGCCGGCATTTGGGAGAGGGTAGTGATAATGCGATTTCAATTTCATACCATCTGTCCCCAGATTTCTTTCACTACCAGGTTGGTCGATGGCTTTGGAGAACAGTCAAAATGCCAGAGTTCTGGAATGCTCTGCATGATGTTGAAAGGAGCAGGTATCCCTGTGAACGCCATGGCTGGTCTGCCATGGGGAAGGAGAACAAGACTGCTGTCTTCCATTAACAGATGTACTTGAAAGTCCAAACGAAAGCCGAGTTAAAACTTCAGGAGCTGGCTTTGTGTCTGAGAGACTGGGCAAGAGATGTTGGATTGCTCCACCGACAAGAGAGAGAATATAGGCAACCAAGGAAAAGGTTGTAAAAGTTATGCTGGAATTTTTCTCAGCAGGGAACATTCTTTGTTCTTGGGAGAATAAAGCCTTTCTACCTACAGTCAGTCAAATTGTAATCACCCTCCAACCTTCCTCCAGCAAGATCTCACCATTTCAATAAGAACCTTAGCCATATATCAAAAACAACAACAAAAAAGGCTTTTTTTGGCCAGTGAGTCAAGAGATTTTTTTTTTTTTTTTTTTTAATGGTGGATTATTTTACACAAGCTCTTGAATGATTATTTTCTTTACTCCCAGGCAATCTGGATTAATTGATACAATAAAGGTCTGGAAGCCCTAAAATGTTGGTTCAATTCCCAACTCTGACACAAAGAAGCTTAACGACTTGCAAGAGAATATGTAGAAAAATCAACAACAATTTTCCTATCTGCAAAACAGGGTTGGGGTGCCACTGGGATGTTGTGTGGCATTTAAAAAAAAATTGTGTTCCAAATGCTAATTATTCACCAGTTGGCATTCCAGATTGCATCTCCTGATATCGGCAAGTTGATTGCTAAAAGGACGATGATACTGGTTTAACTTTTAAATGTGGGTTTCAGCAGTATAAGTTTTCAAAGTCATCAGAGAAACAGAACGTCAGAAGTAGAATAAAACCCGAGGCGAGAAGCATGATGCCAACTCCTCTCATTTTGCAAGGAGGAAATCAAGGCCCGGAGAGGTTAGTGACCCGGTCCAGGCCACAGAGAGGGCTAGCAGTAAGTCAGGACAACAGGGCTGAGCTTCTCCTTTGATCTGTATCACCTTCTATGAGCCATGTTGTTTTTTCATGTGTCTGCTTTCTGTGATGATTCCTGGGGGAAGGAATTCTCATGGCATGGGTTTTTCACAGATCTAGATGGGTGATTGGGGGGCAACGTGCAAGCACACGTTTTGATACAGCTGCTTTCCCATCATGTACAACACTCATTCCTTGATGACAGAATTGCCGGCATCTCCTATCAGTCGCTGAAGTCTTGGGAGGCATGAAAATAAACAAAGCCTGACATCTCTGTTCCCGTGTTTGACCTGTTCACCTTCCTGCCACTTCCAACTTGACTTCTCTCTGAGTGGCCTCCATGTTATTTAAGTCAGCAGGAACCTTCAGGAACCAGGCAGCATGTGCTGAGGCTGCCAGAGGAATGACCATACGGCTGGTGCACGTGGGTCTGAGTACTTTAAACTCCAGAGATGGCACAGAACGAACTGAGGCCACTGTGAAAATCCCTTTTAGTCCTGAAATTTCCAGGTGTTTATTCCCTCCCTTATTCTCAACCACTTCGTGTCCTGGAATCACGAAGGTTCTCACTCTGATATTTGTTACTTCTTGAAGCACCTCAGGAGCCCACTTTATTCAGGCATGTTCCAAGAGACAGCTTTAATAAGAGCATGGTAACTCCTCAAAAAAATAAAAAGTGAATCCAACTTCTAGTTCATGGTGAATGACACTAACAATTCTACCTCATATTCATTTGAAAATGCCCGTTTCTGTATGAATGTTCAGGGCTGCATTTCCCATAGTAGCCTCAAAGTAGAAGCAACCCAAACAAGTGTCTGTCAGCTGATGACTGGTGAACAAAATGTGGTATATCTATGCAATGGACTTTTACTCAGCCATAAAGACAGAGCACGGGCATATGATCAAATATAGATGAACCTCAAAAAGCTGTGCCAAGTGAGAGAAGCCAGACAAAAAAAAAGACCACGTGTTGTATGATTTCATTGACATGAAATGTCCAGACAAGGCAAATCTACAGAAACAGAAAGTAGATTAGTGATTGCTAAGGGCTGGGAGTGAGAATGGGGAGTGACTACAAATGGGCACAGTTTCTTTCAGGGTGATGAAATTGTTTTAAAATTAGATTGTGGTGATGGTCACACAACTCCATAAATTTACTAAAATCATTGAATTGTACACATCGAATGAGTGAATTTCATGGTATGGAAATTATATCTCAATAAAGCAAAAACCATGCAACAGATGCCCTCGCTCTTAGCATGGAGGATGTTTTTGGGGTGTTTTTGGGGGCACTGGCCTGGTTCAGCGTTAGGGTTTCCCTCACTCCACACTCTCCCTGGACAGCCAGTGGTTTCTAGTCAGGGCAGGAATGACTGACATGACACAACAATTTACAAAATCAACTGGTTGCCCTTGTGAGGTGAAGTCTGACAAAAGCCTCAGTTCAGGGACAAATGCACTCAAAAGGAAAAAAGCTCATGGCAGTGGCAACAATTTAGATCTGCAATTAAGACACTTAAAGTGTTTAGAGCTGACAAGGAGTTAAAGTAAATGTTGATTCAGTTGTAAAATTTTCAGCCATAGCCTTGCAAAAAATGGTCTTGCACAACTGCAGGGTTTTATTTATTTATGCATTGTTATTGTCTTTAAAATATTCTCTCTCTTTCTTTCTCTCTCTCTCTTTCTTCCAGAAAATTTCCAACCCGCTCTTGGGACCCTTAGCGGGGAAGACTGGAAACAGGTCTGAAAAATGCATTCAAGATAATTTCAAAAATCACCCTTTAACGAGTACCATATTCCCTCCAATTTTCCCTTATATGTGATCCACCATTTTGCAAATACTGATGTATAAAGAATGCATTGAATGTGGCAAAAGTTGAAGATAGCCCCTGTGGATAAGACCTAATGGACACCATCCTGAAATAATACATACAGCTCAGCCTCCAGACATGTGTCTTCAATTTAAAATAATTCAGCAATCATGTTCAACCAAAACCTGATTACACAAAATGGGACTTTTTAACTCCCAGACTTGGATCAAATTTTGAGGCCACAAAAAAAAAAAAAGAGGGGGAGATAATATGTGCCATGTTTATATACTCATATGCTCCAGATACTGTGATTAAATGATCCACACACGAATGTAACTGTTTCTTGGAGCTTATCAAAGCAAAATTACTATTTTCCACCTATAATTATTGGTCTTGCCTTTATGAGAACTTGTGGGAAAGTCCTGGGCTGAGATGCAAAGGAAAGGGAAGGACGCTGAAAATCAGTTGAATTCCTGGATCAGAATATCGTGGTTTCCAAAGCACTGAACTGGGTCTCATTCTCTCCTTTCTTGGAGGCCCAGGAGAGAGGAGACCGATTGGGCAGAGTGGGCTGCCTCTGGGGTGGCACTGGATTGCCCTGCACAAGTTGTGGTCCCCAGAAGATGCTCTGTCGTCCCCTTTGATCTTTTACTTTGTTGCCAGCTGCCTCCCTTCTCCCTGATCCACATGGTTGGTTTCCTTTCTTTTAGGCAAGTTGGACCTCTGCCTGTATTTTGATTTCTGGGATTCTAATCCTTCTCCTTTGATAGACGGCCCAATACTTCAACGGCTACCATTTATCAGAACTTATTACTTCGAATCCCTTTGATCAGGAGAAACAGTAGATATAAAAGTGTTTGGTGAATACCAAGCAATGGTCTCTAGTGATAAGATTGTCATAGAAATACAAATGCCCAGTTCAATTTGAATTTCATTTAAGTAACAAATAACTGTTAGTATGTGTATATCCCAAATAAGGCACATAACAATGGTCTAAAAATTAGGCAGCATAAACCTAGGCTTTTGGTTTGTGTTTTGTTTTTTGATGACATATTTCAGATGGGTGGTTTGCTTTCCAAATCAGTCATGTTTCTGTTCTTCCTTTTGTTTACAGGTCTTGAGGGTATTTTATGAGTTAAAAGAAGAAAGCAGGATTTTGGGTACTGGCCAAGGGGAGAGTTCCTATTGCTTTGGATTCTGACTTTGGAGCCTGAATTGGGGGTGTGTGTGGGGGGCGAGAGTAGGAGGGTCAAGTAAGCTCTGGGGGAGTGTGGCTGGTTGGGGGCTGCTGGTGTTCTTGGGGCATCCATATACCGGTTTGTTTCCAAAAATCTGTTACTAAAAATAAAAGAGCAAAATTTGCAAGTGATTTGCTTCTCCCCTCCACCCCCCCCCCCAAATTGGAGTGGCTTCAGTATTATCTCTTTAATAACTTCATTTTTAATCACTTGTATACCGGGGGGAGAGAAAGGTGGCTTGAAAGCAATGTTCTGGGAATCCCAGGTAAATAGACAAGGCCCCCAACCACCTGTCAGTCATATGAATATCAACTGTCAACATGCGCTGGGGCAGAAGATGAGGCTGAGATTTGCTGCTCTCAGCAGATGATTCCAGGAGGGGAAACCCAGAGTTGAACTTTCTCAGCATTCCAAGGTGCAATTTCCTGCTGTACGGTGGACTCCAAATGTCCTTCGGTTTCTTAAAGTCACAAATTCAAGAAGAGACGCTGTCTTCCCTTCTTTCTCTTCCTTTCTTCCTCGATAGAGCCAAATTCATGGTTAGGGTCTACTCTGTGTCACACAGGCGTGGCGTCTGCCCTTGAAGAGCTTGTAGTTCAGAAAAAGAGGAAGAGCATTTTATGAGGAGATTGAAGGTGGAGGCAACTGACAGGGTCGGCAGGGGTCAGGGAGAAGCTGGGCAGGGAAGACAAAGGCAGCATCATGCAACAAGACTAGGGGAGGAAACAGGTTCCTGATAGGACTTACCACTGGGGAGAAACCAACCACAGCAGGTACATCAGGCACGGGAAATTTGGGGGACCTGTGAAGCTTTCAGAATATGGAGTCCTTGCCATCCCCTGGTGGGTGGGAATTGTCTCTTTATATCAACCACGGAAGGGCTGCTTTGAGACATTGTTCTGAGCTCTACCTGGGTTCTTTTCTCTGTTGCAGCCACATTTCAGAGGACAGGGGAGAACAGCCTTAGTTTTGCTTATTTAAAGGTCAACGGAACGTGATTTTATGTGGATATCCTGGGTCTTGGTGGAGGACTCATTTCATTCGTCCTTATATGAGCCTTAGTGATTTACAGGTTTTCCTCCCTCTTTAGATTATAAGTCCCTTGAAGGCAAAGATAATATTCCATTAGTCTCTGTCCCCTAACAGTGCTTTGTAGTGTCTGATCCATCATAGGGACTCTGTAAATGTTTCGATGCATAAAGGGAACAACAACAACAAAAAACCATTTCTTTTGTTCCGTTTAAAATATCCCTAACTAGTTTCTACGGACATGTTATACGTAGATATACCCTAAGAAAGAGTCTTTTGAAATTATGGCTTGAACGACAGATCGAAATCAATTTCCAAATGAGGTTTTTGGTAGAAAGCACTACACACACACACACACACACACACACACACACTACACTCACTTTACAGCAATAAAAAAGTCATTTGTGAATTTAAGAACTATAGAATAACAATAGATAATCCACATTCAGGTATATATGTTTCTAAGGCCAGAGCATGAGTACATGAAACACACAGGTCATCTTCAAACCACTCAAGACTTGTGATGCTTCGAAAGTGAAAAGTCTGCTGATCTGTGAGTTTTGCCTCCTTTGTTTTGCATATTCAGTCCCTTTTTTGGGGAAAGCAAAGAAGCGAGTCATGGACAATGTATTCTTCCTTCAGATCCAAGGGGACATTGTTGGTAAGATGTGAAATTGTTTTTGGTGTGCTACTAAGAAAGGCAGAAGTGTCATGGAAACATCCCATATTCAGAGACATTAAAGTGTGGAAAAATGCATGTCTCAGAATCTATGAACTATGGATGTTTCTGCCTAATGGTTGGCCCAGGGATTTGCATACTGTAGGTGGTCAATAAATATTCGTTGACATGAGTGAGTAAATAAAGATGACAAGCAGAAATCCTTGGGTTTTCTAATGCTCAGGGTCAGTCTCTGAGAACGGTGGACCAGATCTCTTCTTGATGTTTTAAGGAATCACTGAGAAGGGGCATGGCTCTCTGATTGGTAGAAACAAAACAGGACATAAACACACAGAGAAAAAGGTTGCAGACTGCATCCTGCCAGCCTACCCCCAGAGGAGTTGGGCCTTCTGTGTTGTTCATGAAAGGATAATGAATTTTTCATCCCCACTGTCCCCGGCAAACAGGGATTTTTTTTTCTCTCTGAACAATCAAAGGAGGGATCGTTTTGTGCAAGAATCACACTGAAGTGTGTAAGAATGTGCGAATGAGTGTGCATAGGTGAAGGAAGGCAGGTGGATAGAAATACACAACAGAGAATTAAAAATTCCTTTAACAAAAGCCTGCTGGGTTTAACACACACATCAGAACACAGCACACACTTGTGACTGAACCCACAGATCTCAGACATGCAGCCTGCAATTTATCCTCTCCGTGATAAATACGGGCAATACTGAGGTCATCTCCTAAGTCCCCCATCCCCACACCCCACATATAGCTGACTGTTCAACAGAGCTTGTCAGGTGGCTGCAGGTAAATCACCTCCAGATCAGAGCGCCATGTACACACGATGTTCAGAACTTTGGCAAAGTCCAGGGACAGAGAGCAACGGGTCCAGAATACAGGTATCCCTTCATAGCCTGTCCTACTTGAGTTTTGTGTTTTGTTTTGTTTTCTTTGTCCACCAGTAATGAGGCTATATTCTCTAATATGGACCTCCTCGTGAATTGGCTTGTAGTTCATCTTTTCAGGGGTAGGGGGTGGGGGTGGGGGTTCCTACAAGAGAACCAAGGAGCCATTTCATTTAAGAATAGAATTCTAGTTGTGGAACAATGACCAGCCTTTTAAAGTACTCTTTTTTACATTTTTCTATGCTTATGCTAGACCCGCCTAAGAGCATTTCAGTTTTCAGGAGTCTCACTATTTTCACCCAGCAGAGTGTTAACCAAGGCCAGAGCTTAAGCATTTGATCATTGTTAGGCTTTGTCATGAAGGATTTAATTAAAGGATTTAATCACTGCATGCGATTTCAGTGGGTATTACCTTAGGGCCTGGCACAGGTTTTTGAACCTAATACCCACTCAACTAGTACGTATTGAGTGAATGAATGAACACACAAATGAGTGACGTGGAGAAGCACACAACTCCTGCACCACAGGTTAGGATTTTTGAGTATATCTAAATTTTCTGTTTCCTGACATACATTCTGAAGACTGGATAAGAACTGATCTTCAAAAAATACTGAGGGGTGGTGGATTTAACAGAGATTTTCAAACTCTTGCTTGTGATTCCTCTGGAAGAATTTTGAAATTCTCTACCCTTGTCACACATGTAGGTTGGCATCTAAACTTTTTCATCACAAATTGCAACAGTTACGAAGGACGTATTTTCTGACATGTTTTAAATACTGAGATTAAAAACTAAACTGTTACATTACTCTTTTAAATGTACCCACCGAATCTAGGTTCCATAGCTGTTTGATGCCTTTCTTACCATTTTTTAAACATATGGCAAGAGATTCTTGAAATTTTACATTTCTCTATATTCATAAATGCATTATTTACTTTCTCCTCCCCCTCCATAATTTCATCCTAATAAAATTTATTTTTAAGTTCAAAAGTCTTGTTACTAAACACTTCGTTTTACTTCTTTGCAACAAAAATATGTAAATGATTTAAAATGAATATTTTTATTCAATGTGCCTGTAACACCACTGATATTTAACAAATAGGCATCTCTTATAAACTTTGATTTAAATTACTAAACATGAAAAGTAAAAGTGACTGAACATTCACCACTTAACAAGATGGAAGAGGCACTTCGTTAAAATTAGAATCCAAGTAAGGTCCATACATGGCAACGGGTTGATATGTCTCAAGTCTCCCTTGGTCTTTAAATCCCTCCCTTCCTCCCCCCTTGACCTTCCTCTCTCCCTCCCTCCAATTTATTTACGATATCAGATCCATTTCCCCTGTATTTCCTATAAATTATTAGTTAAATCCAGACACTTGATCAGATTCAAGTTTTTTGGCAGTAATATTTTATTTTAACCAATAATATGTCATTTGTGCATCTTTCTTAAGCTTTTAAATTTGGCTGTACCTGCCTTTCAATCCAAGCTACGTAGAAGAGTAAGCAAACATCTTCACACCGAGAGGATGGGGGACAATGGTGTCAAATAGGATGCACCTAGATGACAGGGCAGGAAGGATCTGTGTGGGACGCAAGGGGTTCCCTGGGCATGTCCTCACACATCCTTGCCCAGTCTCCTGGCAACGGGAACCTGAGGCAACCCAGTAAAGCCAAGGCCATCAAGCACTCGGGTCATCCATATCAAAGGTCTGAGCATCCCAACAGGTAAAGAATCTAGCCACCTGAGTCGCTGGCCGATGTAGGGGGCACATGGGAAGGGAAGTGGAAGTGGGTTTCAGTCATATCTGTTGTCCTAAACACACATATCGCCCAAGACAAGCATGAATTCTCTCAGTTCAGCATAACTGGCCCCTTTAAGAAAAGCAAGACACTTCCTGGGCCATAACTTGATTCTCTCTGGGTTCTGTAAGTCATGTTGCTTGGTCCTCCCGTCATATCCTTTCCTCCACACATTCTCCCTTCTCTTTGAGCTTTTGCTGGCCACACCCTAAGTTTTTAAGAAAAAATGTAAAGATGACTATTTTAATAAGTCTTGTTATGTTCTTGGCCAAGGGTCATTGATCTCCTGCTAGCTCTTCCTCATAAGTTTAAAAATCCATTCCGCAAGTTGCACACGAGCGAGCGCACAGAACCTAGTTAGTGGGTGTACAAACTAAATACATTTTCAACTACTTGGATAAAATGTTTTGTAGCAAGAGGGAGACCAAGAATAAAGTGTGGAAAGAGATATGAGGTTATAAAGGGAGTGAGAGAAAGTGAAGGGAGGCCAGAGAAATCTGTGCTTATAACCCGTAGAGGATCATTATTCCTTTGATCCATTTCCTCACAGGTATTCAAATGGTTTCTGTTTCTGACCTCATGCAAAGGGCTGTTTCCTGGGGTGTCATTAGACTAACGCTCTCATGTTTCCAGCAGCCCGGTTAGGTCAAAGACAGGCATTCCAGAGGGATACCTGAGGGTTCTAAGCTGAAGACCAGCTCTCCAGGACTGACTGAAATTCTTCACTATACCTGGCCTCACTGCCTGAAATTCCACGTTAGGAAATTACCCTTGGAAATAATAAGCATCCCGTTTTGTCATGCCAGCACCCCTGAGAAAAGTCTTGCAATGAAGTCTCACAGCTGCCCAGGCCTTCCCTCCTACTAGGAGGTGAGACCTCGTGCCAGGAGAGTGGAAACGTGAAGAGTAATTTTGGGTACAGACCACTTTCTGTGTGACTTCCACGTCAGGGCTGTGTCAGAGTATGGCGGCCCTGGGAGGAAGGCAGAGCTCTGAAGAGGCAGCGGAAGAGACAGATCTGCTGCTCTGTACTCCTACTAGGGTTGAGCCCCACCAGCTCTAGGCAGAGGTTCTGGACTGGAGAGTTTAGGGCATGGGTCATCTTCTCAGGGAAGTGAGCCAGATCGACTAGCTTTTGAATGAGCTAAGCAAATGTAATAAATAAACCAAGAATCTAGGGGAATGTAAAATAACTCAGGGAATTGAAATATAGTATCCCAAGGTTTTCCCCCAAGATGACAAACACTATTATTTTTAGGAGAAAGAACATTTCTTGCCCTTGATAATATTAAAAGAGCAAGAACCTTTGAATAAATGACACTTCTTCCCAAGAAAGAACATTCACAAATTTATAATCACGCACACACACACACACACACACACACACACACACATACAGCACGTTATATTATTGCCCTTCTATTTCTGAGTCTGTAAAAGCTTTGTTATGAACTGGTATTTGGAAAGAACTGGCTTAGAAAATACAGTTATCACTTATAGTTTCTGAATGTATCTCATGCTATGATGCATAAGCAGGTCAGAATTATAGGGAGTAGCCAAAATGAAGTTGAGAAAGTTGGGGGGAGGGGCGGGGGCGGTGGGCAGGATCATTGAAGGCTTTATGTTGCAAACTGAGGAGTTTGGACATTATTATGTAAGTAATGAGGCAGCTCAAAGAGGCCTGAGAACAGAGTGGTTGGATCAGAGACGCTTGATCCAGGCTACGTGGGTTTAAATCCTAATTTGGCTGCTTAGTACTGTGTGAAATTGGACAAGTTACTTAGCCTCTCTGTGCCTCAGTTTCCTCACCTATGAAATGAGGATGATAGCAATAAGTCCTCGTGTTATGGGACTTTTATGAGGATTAAATAAGATAATATGTAAAGTGCTCGAAAGGTGTCTGTCCCCTTGTAACAATGTTGTTTTACTGGACGGAAATTAAGGGCTCAATAACATGACATACCATACAATGAGCTGCTTTGAGCCATTTCCAGTTTCTAAGCCTCAGTTTCCCCCTTTACAAAATGAAGAGATTACGTGAGATGCTATGAGATCTTCTCTCTCTGGTATTCTCTGGCTGTAGTTACAGTGCAGTGATATGCTTGCATTTGAACTTTAAAATGGGCCTTGGTCCCTTGCCCTGCCCACTTAAGGCAAGAGACTGACAGCCCAAATGGAACCAAAGCTCTTTAAGCAAAAGAGCTCACCTGACTGTCAAGTGTAATCCAACAAACTCTCATGAGAAGCCATCTTCCAATTCTCAGGGGAAAAAAAAAAAAAGCAAAGCTGTCTGATAGCTTTTGAATTTACACAAACCAGGTCTCCTCCCACCCCAGTTTTTGAGTGTCTCAAGCCAAATGAATTCTCAATGTCAGCAGAATCTTACATATGTTATGCAAAAGCATATCACTGGAACCCAGAGGAATGACATAAATAATGCAAATTGAGCATCCATCTTAGCCCTGGCCAGATGAAGTGGGGGCGGGGGCCACAATTAGCTAGTAGAGGCCTGGCAATGGTCACCGTGGCAATACAATCTATGAGAGGTGTCTGGCTAGACCCACACGTTTGCAGGTGGAAATACAGTACTTGATGCAAGAAAAATTGTGATGGGCTGTGACACAAGGTAAGGAGACAGAAAAACAGAGACGCAGACAGTGGGGCAGAGAGAAGATGTGCTCACAGAAGGGGGCCAGCATTGGCTTGGAGCAAGGACAGAAAATGGAAGTATCACCCTTTGAATTCTCGCCATGGCACCCTGATCAAGCTGTTGATTCTGTTTGCGCCTAAATTACAGAGGACTGTGAATTACACTTGGAAATTGTCTGGGCCCGTCCCTTAGCAGATGGGAAAACGGTGGTGGCAAATGAAATTAGCAGGCTGCCTTGTGGAAAGAGCTCCTTTGCCTTTCCTCCTCGATGCTTTTAGAGTCTGCATGGGGTATAAATGCCAGAACCATCACTGGGAGGTATTTCCATCATGAACCAAACAATCATTAAAACAACAACAACAACGACCCTTTTCCCGTTTGCAGATTTAAGACACAGATTTCTTTTCCAAGAAATTGCGGACTGGTTTTAACCTTGGAGGTTTGGGTTGGAGTAGGTGTGAGATGAGGCTGGGAGATTTCTCCTCCCTGCCCATACTGTCCACCCTGAACTACAGTATCCCTTGAGAATTCAGCCCTGGGCACAGATGGAACAGCAGAAATGAGCAGAAAATCAGCCATCCCGCGAATGAAAGCCTGTTCCCTTACCCTTTAGCAGGAGGCATGCTGGCCAAAACTAGTATTTTCTACTGAAATAGCAGCTAACCATGATTCCTTGGAGGATTCCAATTGAGAGATGGCGCTCAGGGAGCTCCAAACAGCCAGCACAGCAGCCCCCCGCCCCCCAGAAATCACCCTCCTCTGAGTAGCAGGCTTCCGGGAACCAGCTAGGGTTTCCATAAAATCTGGGGACTTGGGAAACCCTTTCACTAAACTTGTACCCTAGAGGGAGTCATAACCCAGCAGACAGATACTCAAAATCATAATAATCATTATAACAACTATAATAATGATGATAGTCATACTAGCTATACTCATAAATATAAGTGTAATAAAGGCTAACACTTATTTAATGCTTATCGTGTACCCACCACTGTGTTTAGCACTTTATATGCATTTCTCATTTATTCCCAAGACAAGACTTTTTGGTACATAGTATTATTAGCTTCACTTTAGAGGTGGTGAGACTGTGATGCAGGGAAGAGAAATGTCTTGCAAAGGTCACGGTGGTAGATTGATCGCCAAAGTGGTCACAACTCTTCACTCTTCCCAGTATGCATAGTCTGCAATGTGACTTTGCAGCTTTGGGCTGGTCTCCTGGCTTGATTTTGGCCAATAGAATGTGGCTTTGTCTCTAGTGTCCCAGTCCTGAGCCTAGACCTCCAACACTTCTACTCTTTCTCTTGGAATTCTCCCAGGCTGTCAGGTGAACAAACCCGGACTAGCCTGCTGGAGGATGAGAGACCACGTGGAGCAGACAGAGATAAGCTGTCCCAACTGAGACCATCCTAGACCAGCCAGCCTCCTGCAGACACGTGAAAGAGTCCAGATGAGCTCAGAGGAGTCTGGCCCAGATGAGCAGAACCACCAAGCTGATCTTCTGCCCAATGAGTCATAATAAGTGGTTGTTGATGTAAGCCACCAAATTTTGGAGTGTTTGTTATATAGCAATTAATAACCGAAACAATGACCCAAGTAATGCTCGCATTCCAATCAGGTTTCTTTACCCCAAAGTCCTTTGCCTTCTAACGTCCAATGTCTAGTGACACATTCCCATATTCTCTGTCTCACTCACAAACACTATCTTCTCCAATTCCGCCTTTCTCTTTCCAGTAGGTTCCAGTAGCAGATACTTCTGTTTGCCCACTGATATTCATTTGCTGGCAATATATATAGGGATATATGTAGGCATCCCAGCTCTGGAGGCAAATCTTGATTGACAAAGCCAGCAGTGATGACTGCAATTCCTTCATTGGCTGTTGAACAGGACTGAACATGTGAGCATTCTGGACAATGAGATAGAAGGGTAGGCCAACTGGAGGAAAGCTTTGGGGAAGGATTTCTATTTTTCTGAGGGCAGAATCACCAGAACAGACAGTCTTTTTCCGATTTTGTTTGTTGTCCACTACCTTGCAACAATGAAGGGGGCCCACCTGAGGCTGAAGGTAACACTGAGGACAGCAGAACATGGACACGGAGATCACTGGGGCCACGGAGACCCTGAGATAGAACCGTACTTGGGGTCCATACTGTTTTTCCTTTGAATCTTCTCTTTTGTTTAAGCATGTTTGATTTTTTTTTTTTTTAATTGTAGCCAAAAGCATCCTAATAAATAGAGTCCCAATTATCAGTTAAAATGCTCCAGCCATCTGGTTGTTGAGTCCTTTATGCCTACAAAAACGGAAAAGCCCTGTGTTCCTACCAGAACCAAACTAAAGGTTCGGAGGGCGCTGACGCTGTTTCCCAGAAGGCAGGCTCCAACGTCGTGGAGCCATATCTGCTCCTGTTGGCGGACTTCAGCAGGGAGTGGCCCCTGTGGGACTTAGGGCAGGATAACTGCAGGATGGGGGGAAAGGGAGGAGACAGTGGGGAAGTTCTGGGGAGCATGCCCAAAGTGTGGCCAGAGATCCAAGATGACAACAGATGTTCAAGCGATGGGTGTTCTTGGAGGTATTCTCCCTTTGGTTGGTATGGACTTTTCCTCCCCGTACCTCTCCTCCCAGGAAGCACATGGTATGTGCTTTTATTCAGCAAGGGCACTCAATATACTAAACGACTGGTATGCTCAGCTGCAGATCACAACAGAGGGCTACTGCAGTGCTGGGGCAGGGTCTGGGAGGCCCCTGTGTTTGGACCATGGGGAAGTTGGGGGTTGTTGTGGAGAAGGAGGTCCTTGAGGAGGGGTCAGGGCAGAAAGCATAGAAGAGGACACTATGGGACAGGACAGTGGGCGTTTCCTAGTTTGGATGAATTTCCCAAAATCGAATACAAATTTTAACAACTCGTCCAGCCATACTGGGGCATGGCAGACTAATCTCGTATGTTCTACATTCTGTGTGCATCTGTCTGCTCTGCCAGCTTGTGTACCCCAGAGGCCAGAGGCACGGCGAGACGTACTCATTTGCATATCCTCAGCTCTCAGCACAACCCCCAGCTCACAGGCCAGCACAACGCAGTTGGATGAACCGAGCGGCATCATCAATATAAATCGCTGAGACCCATTCTCTTCATCTAGTCCAGAGTCTGAATAAAGAGAAGCCTGACTGGTCGCAGCCATTTTTCCCTGAAACAAGTCTTTCTTTGGAGCAGAGTTATGGAGAATTAAGGTGACCTCTGATGTTCCGACCTCCTTCGCCCTGAGGTAGCTCAAGATTAAACTGTCTCTTTGAGGAGAGCAGATGGCAGAGGAAGCTGGGGGGAGAGCGCAGCCCCCTGTGTCTTGCAGGCCTCGGAGCACGCTGCGCCGGAAGCTGCCGGGTCTCCATCATCATTAGCGATTCAACCGTTCTCATTTGACTGAGAAAGGGCGCAAAACCCTGCCCCACACAACCTTGCCCTGCGGAACTCCTAAGACAAACCTGGCATCCCAGAACTTGGGCTCTGCCTTGTTCTCGAAGGCACGGCTCTGTCCTATTCATCTTTCTCCCAACACCAAGCATGGCAGGGGACCAGGGGCCATCTGCTGAGAGCACGTGAGAGGGAATAAATACATTAATGCATGAATGCATGAATGAATGAATGAATGAATGAATGCATGCATGCATGCATGAGGGCACCCTCCTTTGCAAGCAGTTTTGGTATAGAGAACATGAAATGAACTTTGGAATCATATAAATTTGGGTTCACAGGCAAGTTTTGTCACTTAATGTCTATTGACTTCAGGCAAACGCCTTAATTTCTGTAAGTTTCTGTTTCTTGTGTACAAACAGGTACAATAAAAGCAACGCCAAGGGCTCACAACTCATGTAAAGTGCCCAGTGGAACACCCAGAAGTGCTCAAAATTGTAGCTGCTCCCTCTCATCTATACTCGTTTCCTTCATTTCATCGTTGTTGTTTTAATATTATCATTGCCATTCTTCTTCTTAAACTCACTACTCAGAGATACTCTTGGCATGTTTTAGAACTGCCTTGTTTGCGTTTCTTCCCCTAAATAGCGTCCAGATAAATCAGCATTTAAATGGTCTCTCTGCACAGTCTTTGTATCCATGTATAGCCATTTAACTTCCATACACAGAGGAGGAAGATCCTTTTGAAACCAGCCTATGAGAGGACGTCATGTCCAAATACCATGGGTACCACTTTAGTTTATCTTCTCCCTCATAATTTTTACTGAGCACAGGCACAGGGCAAAGCTCCTTGTTACCCTAATCTCCACCACAGCCAGGGAGGTGGATTCCGACAGAAGCCTCGTCTTATACATGAGAAAACTGAGGCTCAGAGAGGTGAAGTCAAGGAAATGCAAGTAGCAAAGCCAGCACCAGGAACATGTTGGTTGTCTCCCAGCCTCCATTCCTTCCTCCCCTCAGGGGTAGCACACTTTTGGGTTTGGTGCTATCAGCTCCATTCCCCACTCCAGGGAGTGACTAATTGCTTTGAACCAACCACGGCAATCCTATTTCTTTTGCCCAGTGATTGGCTCAGATAAACCAGACTGTAGCCAATCAGTGCAGGGCATTCCCCTAGCCAATACCCTGTTTCCCCGAAAAGAATACCTAACTGGACAATCAGCTCTAATGTGTCTTTTGAAGCAAAAATTAATATAAGACCCGGTATTATATTATATTATATTATATTATATTATATTATATTATATTATATTATATAGACCTGGTCTTATAGTAAAATAAGAACAGGTCTTAATTTTTGCTCCAAAAGATGCATTAGAGCTGATGGTCTTGCTAAGTCTTATTTTCAGGGAAACATGGTATATTGAAGTGACTGACTCTGCTTCCCTGGCTGGGGGAGACCAGATCTGTCACTTTTGCCTTTGTGGGACCCTAATGGGGAAGCCCTGACTGCAGCTCACAGCCACCTTGCAGCCTAGAGAGGAATTATGGAATCAATCTGCAGATGCGGCCAAAGCAGGAGAGGGAGAGGAAAGCCAATGATGCCCTGGAACCCTTGGAGCATCCAGCTCAGAAGCCTGCACTGCCTGTGGTCCAATATCAGCCACTCAATTTCCTTTGTTATCAAGCCAATTTGTGTTGGTTTTTCTGTTACTTTGAATCCAAAACATTCTAAATGACCCAGCCATATTCAACCCCCCATCTGTCTGACCCATGAAGAGTGTGCACCTCCTATGTATACACCGCTTTCCACTGGTCGTCTTGAAACGGCACACCTTTATCGGCAGCCTGGAGCATCACTGTGTCTCAGCCAGGATGCAGCCTTTCTGGGGCAGTTAGTTCTCTGGCTGGAAGGCAGAGGCCCCAGGAGGTAGCTGGTGGACACTTAAGGTCACTCTTTCAAATTAGTGACTGGAGGCCATCAGAACAAAGCGGATGGCTATTTCTAGATCCAAGGTAATGAAAACCTCTTCTTGGGGTGACTCCAGCCAAACAAGGCTTTGGAGCAGGGCAGACTTGAGTGGGGACTAGAAAAGCAGACAGCTGCCGTGTGGCTGCTTATCAGGCCTTGACGTATTGAACATGGAAAAATGCTAACCTCCTCCCACTGCAATCTAATTTGTACAAGTGCTTAGCGAGAACACGGAATTTATCAGAGCTTGAAGTACAAAATATTAAAAAATAAATCACTGCTAGTAAAATCGTAGAGCTATCAGGAGATCCATTTGAGAAGACAGTTAGCAAAGGCAATCTGAGGTACATTCATCAAGCTTTGAAATCATGGAGGAGGCCTCATCCACAGAGGCTTCCTTCTAGCCAGCCCTAGAGAGTCCTAGAATTTAAGGCTGAGAATAGCTGAATCCTGACAGCTAGGAACCAGAGCATTAGAAACTTTCATAAAGTGTTTAAAGAGATAAAAGAAAATGACAGCCCAAGTATGCGACCGAGAGGATGATTTTCTTGCTTTCCCATTACCTGGGCTCAGCCTTCTTGGGGGCACCTGTGGTGGGGACTGCTTTCAGTCTCTCCCCCTGCAGACCTGTCATACCCGAGCTTCTAAGCCCAGCTATAAAGACAATTTCCCAGATGTGGGGTTCAAGTAACTCTGACAGTCAAGAATCTTCTGTATTGGGTCTCAAGTCTCCCTGACTGCCTGCCATTGAAGGAACCCTGTTGACCTCACTGGGAAGGGTCCAACCTTCCTGCTTATCCAGTGTGACCTTTGCACAGGACTGGGCATCCTAAATTCTGACTGATCACTTTCTCTGTTCATGCCTTCAGCTTCCTAAAAAGCCTGATCCCCTTGGCGTCTGGGTTGACCCACCCTACCAGTGTGTAGTGTCACACGCAGGGCTAGTTTCTGCAGCCCTGACTATTTCTCCAGGCCTCTGAAGGGAGAGGATGCCAGGCCAAAGCCAAGGCTAAGACCCGGCTCTTTCCTCCTCCCCCTGCCCCATACTGTGTGAGAGGGAATGACCTTGACTCATTTGTGTTAAACATTTTTTTTAAATGAGGCAGTATAACAGGATGGTTTAGAGAGCAGTGCTTCTCAAATATTTGCGGTGAACGGCCAGTGTGTTATACTTTCAACTTTTCACAGAATAACATGGGGCTCTCTCCGTATAGCTCACATGCAGTTTGCACGCATGTGACTCACAGTGCACACTTGACAGCCCTGAGCTCATCTGTACCCCATTTATGGAGATATGCCCATTGATCATGCACTTGAACATCAAGGCAATGGCAAATTATAAAAGATTCCCGAAGTGTCCTTCTATTTAGGTTCTGTACTTCTCCCAGACTGGTTCACATCTACAGTTGGCACTTGGGATAACCTTTATTTACACGGGGGTGTCCAAACTTTTTTCAACGTTTTTCATCAAGGGCCACATGCAGTAAAATACACAAAGAGCCGGGCCACTCACTCGAGGTGAAGTATGTATTGCCTCACCTGGTTTATTTAAGTAAACTAAATATACTTTTGGAATTTGCTGTGGGCCAATAAAAAATGGATCGTGGGCCGCAGTTGGCCCGTGGGCCACAGCTTGGACACCCCTGATTTACACCAACGTTTCTGAAACTGTGGTCTCTGGACAAGCAGCTCCAGCATCACCTGGGAACTTGCTAGAAATGGAAATATTAGGCTCCCTCCAGAACCTAAGGAATCAGACACTCTGGGGATGGAGCCCCAATATCTGGACTTTCACCAGTTGTCTGGGTGATTGTAGACCAGTTTGTAGAACCACCACTCAAGTAGTTGGACAGTGGAATGAGCTAACAGCAACAGATATATGTCAGGAGACTTTTTTCTATTAGGGCCTTAAGTATCATTCAAAGGCAATGGTTATGACTGTTTTAGTGACTACTGAGCTCAACTTCTTTAAGCTTTGAATTACACTTGCTCCAAAGTCAATGAGTAGTACATTCCATAGAAATATACTTATAGATTCATCTTAACCAAGCCCACAATTTGCGTTTCCAAAATTAATCTTTAACAGGTTTAGGAGTGACTGACCATTTCATATTTCATAGCTTCTCCTCACTGCACTCTTATCTTTTGCACCATTTTCAGCAACGCTTCAATGGCAGCACACACAAAGAGAGGCTCAGAAGGAAGAAATACTAAGGGAGAAAGCTGAGGCTCGTGAGAGCAAGAATCCTGAACCCCCTGTCTGTCTCCCTAACACCTGGCTTACTATAGACACCTGGTCGATCTTAATGGAGTGGATGAATGAACAAATGGAAGAAAGAAATTTGATAAGCTAGAACACTTTGCGAAAGGATGTCCTGAATAATTGAACTTTCTTGTTAATTGGCATATCCTTTTAGCTCTGGTTCTTATTTTTAAAACACTTCCTGAAAAAGGGCATTTTGTTTTTCATCTAATTTAAATTTCTATTAGTTGCAACCCAAATGTCACCTGACTAAATGACAGGCTGCTCAAAGGTGAGGAAATAATTGCACAAGTTTCTCAGGTCATAAAATAGTAAAACTGAGCATTTCATTTTTGAGCATTTCATTATTAGAAATGAAGTTTATTGGAAATCACATGCAGAGAAAAGCAAGTAAAAGGGTTATAGCCCATGAAGCTTGGCACACATACGCCATTATTTGGGGTGAAATGTAATTATTTTTATTACTAATACTTAAATTCAGCACACCCGCATTGGGCATTACCATGAGCAAAATTGGTAAAATGGTTCTGTAACAAGCTCAGAGTTGTTAAGGCAGGATTTATCGTAGAGAAATAGGAAAACCAAGCAAAGAAAATTATAAAACATAAAAAAATATTGAGAGAAAAGTAGAAACATCCACCACTGATTTGCATACATAGGGTCAAACGGCTGAAATGATGGGCTGATTCTTCATCTAAAACTTCACTGGTACAGTGCTAAGACAACCCACTGATTTGAGCAGTTCAATCTTAAATGGTCTGAATTGATGGGTCAGTTGGAGTGCCTTGAGAATCTGTCTGTGGCGTGTTTGTCTTGAAAACAAGGCCTCACCTCCTTTGGAAATATCTCCAGACACACGCCATCCCTACTTAATGGAGAACAAAAGTTCTGTGGCAATATAAACGCAAGGAGACCTAGGCGTACCACCCAGAAATTTCCAACATCTGGCTCAGAGTCCCCTATATGATTGAAGCCAGCTCATACTGGAGAAATTGACAGTCTTTTCTAAAACAAAAATTTAAAGTGTGACCGTTACATAAAGGGTGACCTGAATTCAAATCTTAACTCTCCCTCTTTAGCCTTAGGGTGGCACTCTGTGTAATGGGAATAATGGTACAACCTACCTCATAGCATTGTTTTTTAAGGATTAACTAAAGTATTTATTGTCATGCCTTGGCATTTAGTTACTATTAATTATTGTTACTAGTTACTCTTCATCAAGCGTCAAGCATAGGGATTTCTTGGTTTGCCCAACAACATCTCCTTGATATTAAATATTTGAGTTAAGATCCAAAGTCAGAAATTAGATGCCTAATCACACACTCTTCACTCTAGTGCTGAGTCTGCATCACACGAGGAGCTGGTTGTGAAGGAAATGATGCTTTTCCCACTCAAAACATATCATCCCTGGAAATATGCCAGTTGATGGCCGTGAAGCCAAAGGGCAAAAGCAATAAATAGTACCGGGCTCTGAAAAGAGGAACAAACTAAAGAGAATTCCAAACTCACGCCTGCCAAGTTTTCCCTTATTTGGAAGTAGCCCATATGAAATTCCAGAACTCTCTACAGGTCACTCTCAGTCTGTCCATTAGCTTTCCTGTTCGCTGTCTTCTTGTCTACTTACATCAACTTTTCTTAATATTTAAGAACTTTTCAGGAAATTCAGCTTTAGAAAGACAGCAAAGGAGCTTTGAATTGGCAAAAACTTCACATTTCAGAGGTGAGACTAATCTAAAGAAACACACTATTATCTTAGTAATTTCCAATTGTTCCTGGAAGCATTTTACTGCAGAGACCACTGCCAGCTATTAAGTAGAGGAGACTCGTTTTGGTTGCCAGAATTAGCTGAAATTAAGATCCTTTGACATCTTCCTACAGAAAAAAGTCAGTTTCAGTACAAACAATTCAGAATTTAATAGATTATGACAGGTTATAAAATTCTATGCATTTGAAAGAAAAGCTTTGCTGGTGGAATAATGTGTTTCTAATTTACACATAATAGGTCCGTGAAGCTATGACTAGAAGGACATTAAAGTAATGAGGAAATTCCAGTTATAGACACTTTCTGTAGAGATCTGAAAGATTATGATTAGGGCAGTCATTTCCCCGAGTACCGTATGTAGCTAAAGCCAAAACGAAGGTGGCTAGGACAAAGAAAGGAGACTGGAAGGGCAACAAACTCCAGTTTAGAGAGTAGGGAAAGCATTTTTGGGATAGCTGTTCCACCCAGAGGTGGGGGATTTTAGTAAACTTAATACATACTGTATCACTTGAATAGCCACCAAGGGCCCAGCCCTGGATGATTGTCCGCGAATGAGGAAGAAGCATCAATGCCATGAGCAATTAGAAAGGCAATGTGGTTTTTGTGGATAAAACGCTTCCTTCCCCGATAGAAAAGAATTCTCCTTTGCTTTGATTCTTTGTCCCCACTGTCATCCAGTCAAGTCACCCTTCTCCATCCTATCCATGATATCACCATGCAAAATGGACCCACTGAATGCTTTCATTATTTAAATAACGCTCCGTGCTACTACTTATTTAAACTATGTGCTCAGTGGCAAAGAAAATTTGGAGTGTCTCATTTGATATGGCTTTGGGCAGACGTTCGCATACAGAGAACATACAAACTGATACAGAGGTAGGGAAAGCGACTCATGCAAAAGAGCAGAGAACATGGTGGTAATAAAAGGCACATGCTTCACTTTACCGCCAATTAGTCTTTTCCTGGCCTTTTTTTGAGATCGGTTTCTCAGGTGGAAGTTGATATAAGTTAGATGCTGCATCTAACATCTATTAGTAGTCAATACTGACTACCCAGGTGTTAGACGATCTGGCCATTTTGTTCTTTTTTTAAAAAAAATTTCTCCAATAAGAGTTTCATGGCGCTCGTTTACTTTCTTTCTGTCTTCAAAACAAATATGTATATTTTTGAGTACCCTCTTCATGCCAGGCATGTTCTAGGTACTGAAGAACAAGATTCCTGGATCCTTAGAACTTCTATTCTAGGAGTAGACGTGGGAAGGTGGGAGATAGTCAATTCAGAAAATAAAGTAATTTTTTGTGCCTCATTTTCCTCATGTGTCTTTTTGGTCTGTTGGGATCTCTTCTACTAGAGAAGCCTTTCTTAGCTTTGGCATTTCCTTAGAATGCAAAAAAAAAAAAAGGAAAAAGAAAAACAAAAACGTCAGTCACCTCTTATCTAGAACCCTGCCATTGGGCCAGTCTGAGAAGACGATGGATTTACAATTTAAAGGTCATCATATAACCGCAGAAGAGTAGAAAAGGTCCAAATAAAACAAAGGAACGTTTATGTCAGTTTTGCTCTTCCAAAGCCCATTTCTTCCTCACTTGTTCAAGAGGCATAATATTTGGTTTCAAGATACTATTTCTTTCTTCATCCTCCATAATGAAGAGTATCTTTGTGACACTAAATAGCTGGGCAGTCAATTCAGCTAGAGAAAACAAACCCAGCCACAAGTTGTTTTGCATCAAATAAAAAGGTAATCTTTTTACTTTTACTCTTTCAGCTGGTCTGTAATCTTGGGGTGTTTTGGAATCCATTTGTCTATAACTCAAATTTTCTTCAAGAAAGAACATGATAGGATTCGTTCTTATCCTTCTGTAGCCATGTGCTTTCTTCATTAATAAAATTTCCAGAAATAAGATCAGGAGCTGGTGGCCCCATTCATTTAGAATGTACCGTTTTCCACTGTACTCAGTAGAAGTTCTTAATACAATAACATGAGAATTTTCTTGGTATAGCAGGACAAAAATCTGGGTTTTTGCTGTTCTCAGCATCTTCAAAACTTGAAATTTTCAATTCCACTCGAAGTAAAATCATATTCTTGTGAACAAATTTTGGACATAAACTTGGGTTATTGGGTAATGAGGGGTTGAAGTTACTTCAGTGATTTTTAACATAAAGAAACAGTCCTGGTCTATGGTTGAAAAAAAGATAAACTATTGTCACTGTTTGGGCTTTCAGAAAACTAAACTCCCAATAGACCAAAATTTGGCCTCCGGACTGGTCTGTGATTTCTTCCAGAGGGAGGCCATGTACAGATAATCATATTTATTTCCTTGTATAACCTCTCACGTGAATTTTAGACTTGGAAAGAATCATAAAGGTCAGTTAGTGTTATCGCCACTCCTCCCAAGTCTAACATTTGTATCTCCTAAAGGACCAAATGTAGTTACAAATAAATCGTCAGCTTGTGATACATGAAAAATTCATAACACAGATGTATGCCATGAGAAGTATACAGAGAAGCAATGGAGAAACAAAAGTTGTAAAAAATATTGCAAGTGGTCAACTGCATATCAGCAACCCATGGTATGGGAGGTACATAACTAAACTGGCTGAACTCTATCCATAGCTTCGCCATGACAATTAGAATAAAAACACCTTCTTTGAAATAGAAGTTCCCAGCCGAGTACACTGATGTTATTTGCTGCCATGTTTCTATCATCCTTATTTCTTAAAAGTGCCTATACAGTTTCTGAAATCTACACTTCAAAGTGATGATTTTGAAAGTAACAGTATTTCCTTATGCGTATGTACTTTGAGCCGAATAATTAATTTGCTTAATATTTAACACATACCTATTAGCTACAAGATACTTAGAAGCAAAGTGAAATGCTGCAAATTGATTCCCATGTATGTAGTAAGGAATACAAGAAGTCTGAAGGGAATTTCTCCCAAAGTTCTAAAATGCACATAGCTTTGACCCTGCAATTCCTACATCTAGGAATTTATCCTAAAAATACAAATTATAATAAAGAAATGGGAAGTAATCCAAAGGGCCAATACTAGCTGTTAAGGGAATTAACACTACCTTGTTCTAACAAATAATACCACATCTCAGTGGCTTAACACAATAAACAATTTCTTTTTCTCTCATGATACAGTTTTGGTGGTTGTTTGGTGGCCTTCCACGTGGTTATGTAGGGACCCTGGCTCTTTTTGTCTTGTAGTTCTACTATCTTTCAGAACCTCTAGACCCCTGCATTCATCGGACAGAAAAATGATGGGAGAGTGAAGAGGATGCCTGGACTTGTTATGGGCTGGATATGGTTTACATCATTCTGACCACATTCCATTGGTCAGAACCTGGTCATGTGGTCACACCCATCTGCAAGGGATGCTGGGAGATGTAATTTTCCACTCTGCCCAAGAAGAGGAAACAGGGTTGGTGAGCATCTAGGCCATCTCTGACACATTTACAGATTGGTTAAATAAAGTACGGTACATCCATAAATAAGACACTTAATGCATCCATTAAAAGTGAAGCTGTGGAAGAATACTTAATGAGGTAGAAAAAAGTTATGCTACATTGAATGGAAGAGTCAGATGACAAAACATTTAGATTATAATCCTGACTGTACAAAAATAGATATATTTTGTCAAAAATATATATTTATAAATAAAAATCCTAGAAGATATACATTAGTGTTTCTTTCTGAGTGATGGGATAAAAGGATTTTCCTTTTCTAGCCTGTGCTTTTCTATATTTTCCCAACTTTATATTGTAAATATGCATCACATTTTATAATCAGAACATTGTTAAAAATAATGTTAGCTGAGAGGAGTGCTCTCTAATAGGAATGTAATATAAATCATACATGCAATTTTAAATTTAAAAGAATAATATAGTTATTTAACTTAATATATTCAAATATTATTCCAACATGCAATCAATAAAAATTAAAATATGAAAAGTTAAAATGTTAATAAAAAATGTGTACTTCTTTGTATTTATAAAGTCTTTGTAATGTGGCTGTATCTTACACATACAGCAGCCCTCAGTTTAGACCAGCCACATTTCAAGCGCTCAATAGCGACATGTGGGCGGTGGCCACTGTATTGGACAGAATAGCCCGAGAGTGTGAGAGGTGGCCTGGGGGGTCGGTTGGGTAAACGCCTGAGACAGCTTAGAGGAAGATGGTATCTCAGGCCTGTGGTGATTGGGAAAAGATTCGTGAAGGAGGTGGCTTTGGGATTGATATTTGAAGGATATTACTAATAATACCATTGAAAACCATCGTATTGATTAATACCTAATATTTAGTGCTTGCGTGGCATATGCCTGTCATGCCGCTAGGGGTCGGTAGAGAGGCAATGAACTTTCTGAATAGGTAGAAGAACAGCAACAGCAAAAGCAGAGACCTGGAGGAAGCACAACACACTTGCAAGTGTTTGGGGGAGGGGAATTGGAACAATAAGGTATTGTACTCTCAGGAAAGTAGCAGAAGAAAAGGCATAAGGCCAGTTAGAACCACGTTTAGAAGCACTTCGAATGTTAAGGGAGGAACTTTTTACTTAGTTCAGTGAGAAAGTGTTGTAATACTAACACAAAACACTTCCTAAGCACCTGTGGCAGGTGCTGTTCCAGTGCTTAACATGCATGAACTCCCTGCGAGATACATACTGATATTGTCCCTATTTTACAGTTGAGGAAACTGAGGCATAGGGAGGTTAGGAAACATCCCAAGGTTACACACTGTGGAACAATGTTTGGCAGAGCTTGGATTCCAACCCAACTATTTCTGGCTCCAAAATCTACTCCTTAACCACTCATAAAGACCAGGAATTTTGGAACCAGAGGCCCAGATTCACATCCCACGCTCTTCACTCCCTCACTGGAACTTGACACAGTTCCCCGAAACTCTGGGAGCCTCAGCTTTTTCCTCCCTGAAGACAGTGCATATCCTGTCTATCTCATGTGTCATCGTGTGGATGTAATAACACTGGGCACAGAAGCACCGATTATACTGTCTGGCATAGAGCAGATGCTGATAAATGCTGGTTGCCCTGCAAAATGCCATGGGGAGTCATTTCAGACCTTTAGGCAGGGGAATAGGATGATTGGACTTACACTTTAGGAAGATTTATGCTGGAAAGACCCATCTTCCCTGATTACTCAGCTGGATAGATTGGAGCTGGGAGAGATGTGTTAGGAAGATATTGCAATAGTCCGGATAAGAGGTAACGAGGGCCTGTGCTGGGACAACGGCAGGGAGAATGCAATTGTATTATCTAATAGTAGGATGTCAGAGCCAGAACAGGCCCTATGGATCATATAGTCCAAACTATCCTCATTTTATAGAATAAAAGGGCTGATATCCAGACTTAAATGACTTATCCAAGGGTAAGTCATGAGACTACTCCAGATCTTCTAGTTTCCTTGTTCACTGATTTTTTTTTCTCTTACCTCATAGACAGTGTTGATGCTAAACATCAACACTAGAATTTTCCATTCTTAATAGAAAAACAGAGTATCTCAATTTTGTCTAAATCATATACTTTCTACTCTTCAATAGCATCCATGCACATTAATCTCGTTTGATCTTGTCAGTGGCAATTCCCCCAACTCCCTACCCCCAAAGGAAGTAGGCTGGAGCTAAAACAATTACCACACTTCATATGGGTAAACTGAGGCACAGGGGAAGATGACACTTATTTCTGGCTCAAATCCTCACACATTTACTTTTAAATAAGTTTTTTAAAAAATTGAAGTTTGTTTTGGCTTTGAAATGTTACCAAAATGTTGAAACAGGAACAGTATTCATAAAACTTCATACTGAACAGAATTTCATGCGACAAAGAGGCTTAGACTTTTCAGGTCATTCAGCTCTTAAAGGTTAATGATTAGGTTCACTTGAAATTATGTGCAAAGAAACACTATTGTATTATCAATGGGAAATTGGATCTTTGTAGTTCGGTTTTAAACAGTGAAAATATAGAAAATTTATAAAAGTAACACTTTTCTATACTTTGTGAAAGTATAGAAGTTAGGAAATCTTTCTGATATTCTATCTCTTTCCATCACCCGATCAGAGTGGAGGAAAGAAAACCAATGTTTATAGAATTAGTTTTCCTGCGTATGAGGAAGGCTAAATTTTACCACACGAGGGCGCAGGAAACGTCAGATGATTTTTCAGATAAAGGACACTAGGTGGCGCCGCTCTGCTAGTTTTGTTTATGTCTGTTTTTAATTTCTTATTTTTTTATTCCTTTGTTTAGTAGCAATGTTAATGCGTTAGCTTCAGTCATGTAAAAAAGACATTTTTGTTTTTCTATATTTTTCATAACATGTCTGGGTTTGTCATGCCTTTATAAAATTATGATAAAAGCAGTAGAACTATAATAATTATTCATCTCAATGTATTTTTCTCATTGTGCACAGATTGTAGTTTGCTTTTGCAGTAATTTTCAGGACATTCAAGGATTAGTCCAGATTGAATTGTCCTTTTTGGTCTATCATTGTCTCAGATTCTTTAGGTTTTGGTTAAAGGTTTCATTTTAGTTTGATTTTACTTTTTTAACTTTTTTTTTTTTTTAAAGTGTGTTTTTCCAGGAACCGTCAGCTCCAAGTCAAGTAGTTGTTCCAATCGGGTTGTGGAGGGCGCAGCTCACAGTGGCCCACGTGGGGATTGAACTGGCAACTTTATTGTTAAGAGCTGTGCTCTAACAAACTAAGCTAACTGGCCGTCCCATAGTTTGATTTTAAAAGAGACATAATTCTGAGTACTATTTGAGCCCCCCAAATGTAACATAGCTCAAACTCTGAAAATAAAAACAGGTATCAATGAAGGAAATGAAAATGGATTCTCCTATTTGTATTTCTGTAAGGAGGAGTTTCTCCAGCATTATTTAGTTAACGAGTTGTATGTCTGAGTTATAACCCTGTCTGGAGTTTGCATTCCTAATTATGAAAATAAGAAAATTATAAAAATAAATAAATGCATACAAAATAAAAATAAGAAAATTTCTCTACATATCCTCAGAGACCCTTTTCAAATTTGAACAGCTGTGATCTTGTGGGTATATAAACACAGTTGTGCCCCCTGCTTTCCCCGTACACAATTCTTGAACACATATAGTATATAAGCTACGACATAAAACAAATCTGGATAATCAGTGACACAACGTATGCAGCTGTGAGCCCCAGCTAGCTTTGCAATGCATGTTACTCAACTGGAGTTACTGTGAGAATGAAATCTGAACACAGAGAAATAAGCTGACTGCTCTGGCAGAATCACACCCATGCAACAGGACTTGTTCAGCATAGTGGATCTGTCTGTTGGGAGACTGTGAACCCAACTCTGTCTCCATCTCTTTCTGGCGGAGAGATGCTAATTCCTTAATTGGAAAGTAGGCATTGAGCACCATGGTGGGATTATGGACAGGCAAACGCCAGGCACTGGGGAGCTCAAAATGCAGAGGGACACCAGGTGTCTGTTATGGAAGAGCTAGTAATAAAGAGGAACAAGTGTTCAAAGAGATCAGGTCAGCCTTGGCCTGGCCTTAAACCCTACCTAGACTTTCACCCACAGTCGTCATCCTGAGGAGGGATGGTAAGTCACCCCTGGGACTGGCTGAGTTGTGGGGAAATCAGTGGAGTTGGGGTAGGGAAGGGCAGGGGAGGGTAAGGGAGAGATAGTGACGGAATTGTTGACATTCCCTGACAACTAGCAGCAAATGTGAAACATCACAATCATAGGTGTCTTATTTTCTCTGAAATATATGGCATTCACATAAATATATTAGGTTCCCATAGGCCTTCACTAACCTGGAAGCTAGCGACATCTAGAAGTCTGCAAGGCAGGGGACAGAAATGGAATAAAAATCCTTAAGTCATGCCATCCTTGATGATGGCCCCTAGAGTTGGTTAAAACTCCAGTGTGAGATCATCAAACCCAACGGTGTGTAGGAAACCCCTTCAAACACCAATGTTGGAAATATGGAGTTCTTTTCTTAGCCCTTATGAATACAGACAGAGATAGCTGACCACCTCTGTGCAAGCTATGCCAACTGCTCACTAAGGTACCGTGGCTCAGTGACTTGCCCAAGGCCATGAAACATATTAATGTCACAAAAAAATAGCACAAACTCGGAATAATTTCGTACCTGGTATCATATAGGCGTGGGCGTACGCTGTATGAACAAACTGTCTCTCTAGCGTGTAGCTACTTAATTGAAGAAGTGACTGAAAGGAGTGAAAATAGATTAGGGGCAGGCCTCGTTGCGTCGCTGTACTTCTGAGCGACAAGCGTGGTGGTGTGGCAAGTGGAGCCCCAGCTCTCCTGGGGCAGGTTTGTGGGGGGCTGTGGGACGACAGGAGGTTGGGAGTGCGTGGGACAGAACCTGAGTTGGGAAGCTGAGGCAGTGAAACAAGGGGAAGGGAGGAAGGTGAAGCAGCAGCCGTTCAGGTGCGAAAGTTCGTGAACTAAACCTTCGTAAGTCAAGAATGGCTCATTAGGTCCAAGATGGTGGCAACAGTGGCAATTGGCAAAGGTGTGGGACACTAGGAATGAACCGGGCCTTCTTTCTTAACGCGGTGATTCCCAAAGGGGTGCCCCAGCACCCCGGCGCTGAGGGATGTTAATGGACGGGAAGAACAAACGTTTCTGCATCAAGTGAGTTTGGAAAATGCTGCATGAGACAAAGTCAACCAAATTTCTTTCCTGTCAGGAGACTTTAATATGCCACCATATCTTATAACTCCTTAAAAGGAGGATGCATCATGCAGGGTTTCTCAAATTTTTTGAGTTCAGAACTTTTTTTTTTTTTTTTTTTTTTTTAAATCATAGCGGATCTCAACACACATGTTCTGAGGAGTACCTCTTGGAAAACAATATCCTAATGCATCCTAATTTATTTCAGATTAAATTCTAGTTCAGCAAGTTTCAGTGTGGGATTTTCAGGAGAAAAGAATTGACAGAAAAGTGAAAGATTCATTGAACCAACTTTTTTGGTCACGTGCAAGCTACACCAAGGTTCTATTGTTTCATTTACTTAAATCATTTGTGGGCAGAGCCACACTCTTAAAAGGAACAGTGGCCCCGTGTTTAGGTGATTTTTCTCTCCGTCAGCTGTGCTAAATAGTTCTATCCCCTCACAGTGGGCCTTGCGTGAATGGTGCCACTGCCTTGGAACCTGGTGTCACTGTCTGTGGCTGTCAGTTGAAGCATAGCTTCTGCTATGAGAATAAGAAGAATAAATACAGTTCCCGATTTCCAAGTCAAAGACAGTACGAATTGATATTACACAGTAAAATGCAATGAGATTAAATCAATAACATCTGCAATAAGGCATAATGAAGGTAAAATTATATCTCTGGCTTCCTGAACAGCTGTGAATCTATTTTTAATGATCTTCATTTTTGGCAGCCAGCTAACAACTTCGAAAACGTCCTAGAAATTGGCTTGTTAAGCAGATGAGCACTGCAGTGGCTCCGAATGTCATTAATTTCACCTGCCTGATCCATCTGCATGGGCGATATGGAAGCACCACAGACTCGTCGCCCCCCCTCACCCCACTGAGCACCCCACTAACTGGGCCTTGGGTGGCCCCGGCAAATGCTGGAAACAGCGAGGCAGGAGAGCTGGGAGGAGAGGGGCTCTCTTGGGACGATCACGGGGTTGTTGAATTAGGAGAGAAAGGAAAAGTCCTCACCTCTGTAATAGCAGTTGCGGCCCATAATTGGCTGTCATGTCTGCATGGTGCAACTGGAACCTCATCACCACCGTCAAGCGCAAGGCCTTCTAATGATCCCGTTTGCCAAGGGGGCACTTTAGTTCCACGAGACTGCTCTGCCCAGGACTTGGTCAAGGTCATACCACCAGCTGATGCAGGAACCAGGACTCAACCCAGGTCTTCCCATTCCAAAGCCAAGGCCATTTCCATGGCCCAGCAGGTCCTCTGCTTGTTTGAATAGCAGCTGTGGGGAAGGCACTGTGAAAAAATTGAGATTGAGGAAATGGGAACAGTCAGGATTATCCATGTTTTTCTCAGCTGCCTGGCTCCTTTGCATTTTGCGGCAGCTTGTACTGGGAAACAGACAGTTGATCCTGTTGGCTGATTGTTTTGGGCTCTCCTCACTTTCCTGGACAGGCAGAGGGGAATGGTGGGCAGCATCCCGCCACAACTGTACTTCCTGCTTCTCTGATTCCCAAGTCAGGCTTACGAGCCAGGAGGCTCAGCAGACCCCAGGCTCTGAGGGTCCCAAAAGCTTGCAGGTGAGAGTAGAAATTCACCATTTCAGTTCCCTCTTTGCCTGAGTGAGAGCCAAGAGAGGGCGAATGACTTCCTTATTCTTTCCATTGTAAGGGAAGATGTTTGTGCAGAAAATGTAGTTGCAGCTAAGATAAGTCATTGGTTAATGGGACTGACCCCCTGCCTAGAGGGCTTTCAGCACGGGGCAGGTCCTTTACCTGATCCTGAAGGATCTGACAATCATGGAGTTTAGGGTGCAGGGGTGGGGGTTGGTTTTTGGACTGGAGAGAAGAGCCAGGTTCCAGGAGAGTCACACACATCACTGTATACATATCTGCAGGTCATACATGTCACATTTGCATCATCTGTATTGTATACGGAGGAGAACAACTCAGAGCCTGAAGTTCCAGAAGCCACATTCCCTTGCTTGTTTGGGTTGGGGAGTTACCTTTGCTAACTAATTAAAGGCAAATGACCAAAGGCAGGGGACCAACACCCAAGGTGAGAGGGCAGCCACCTGTTGGTCAGATACCTACTAACAGACTGCATGGTGAGGTGCCATTCCCTGGCACCTCGGAGTGAAAGCCACAGAGCTGGGGAAGCAATTTGTCTTGTGGCACCGAGCAGATCAAATCCTGGGATGATGGCAGTTTTTGGAAGCTTCACTGTAAGTTTCCATTAGTGCTGGGGGCATCTGAAGAGCTTGAGTTAAATTAAAAAGCAGAGCTTAATGGTATTTTAAACAAGAAAATATTGTGTTTCTGAGGTAATTCTACATGTTAATATCTTTCTCCAAATGATAGCTTCTTAATAAACTGCATCTCACTGGTAGCATATTGTGATGCTGATAAACAATGGGATTTGCTGTTAAAAGGAATAACCACACCGGAAGCCTGCATTGGCTAATTTACCTTATGTGTTAACACCACACGTTTGGTATAGAATTTTCCCACCTGGCTGAATTGCTAAGCCAAGGCGCTGGATGGCCACAGATGGCATTCTGTCATAGGCTGCAGGTCTAGGCAAAAGGGCTCAGCTTTTAGGGCTGGGGGTTAATGGGGTGAGATGGTCACCACTGCTCCCCATCTGGGCTCAGGAACAGGCATCGATGATCACACTGGTATCTCACGAAAGCCACCACCATCCCCATCAGGAAAAAGAACCACAAAATTGTTTCCAAAACACCACACTAGTGTTCCTTACAATCAGAAGGTAGTTGACACAAACACAGTGAAACCTATTGCATTTAGGAGATGTGTCTGCTGACTAAGTTGATAGTTTATGGTGAGCTCTTCATAGAATAACACGAAGTCTACTTTAGGTGTTACTGTTGCTATTTGCTAGCTGTTGAGATTGGAAATCACGCTCCCTAAGGAATAATGGCTTGTCAAGCATTTGGAGTCCTTTGCACTCTTTCCTGGATGCCCTCCAAGGTGGTGCAATGTGGGGATTCTTAACTTGGGGTCTATGAACCCCCAAGTGGCCTCATGCCTAGAATTTGAGGGTCTATGATCTTGGATATGAAACAAAAATTGTATGTCTATTTTCACTACCTTCTAACTGAAACATAGTGTATCCTTCTATTATGAGTGTTGGCAACAAACCAATATTAGTATCTGTGATTTTGTCAATAATGGAAATCACAGATTTCACATCACATGACAAGTTGCAGACATCTTGTAAAAGCACATACGTTCATCTGGACTTTGAAATTACAGTAGTTGTCAGATAGCTGCTAGTTCTTGTTTGTTACTTAGTGTGTGATTATGGAAGCACATAGATTATTAGATCGCAAATTGGGTTTTGAAAAAATATTTTGATAACTGCACTTGAAGGTAATTGGTTCTCTTTTTCGTTCCATGTATAATATTTAAAATGTGATTCTGAGAAGAGCCCCTAGGAATAGAAAGGGCATTTCCTTCAGAGGAGGCGGCCTGGGTTATGGTCCTTGCTAAACAACTTTATCAAGCCCTTCCACTTCTTATTGTTTTTATTTTTCCTTTTTTAATTTTAAAAATTGAGACAGAATTGCAACAACCAAATCGCACACAAGTGTACCCTGAGTGCCGCAAATAACACCACCAACCCCTGTTCTTCTCCAGGGTAGAAACTGGGAGATGCAGAGTAAATGTGTAAAGATAACTCATTTTGTATGCAACTCCTTTCTTTGTACACACGTTAATTGTGAGATTTGGGAAAAACAAGACAAGCCAGGAACTCAGACATGGATGTACCACGTACTCTATCCGTTTGGCCGAACCTTTTTTCAATCTTTTTCTACACTTTCAAAATGAAGAGATTAGGGCGGATTATGGCTAAGGATTCTTCCAGCTTTCAGACCCTGTTTTTGTACCTCCTTTTGGCCCTGCTGTGTTGTTTTGCACAAAGCTCTGCTTAGACTCAGTTCCAGGTCTCCCATCCTCACAGACTGGCCTGTCAAAGTCCTGAGAACACATTTTTCTCAATTCCATCTGTTTATATCTACCAAAAAAAAAAAAAAGAAAAAAAGTTTTAAATTGGCCTGGAGATCTTACCTGATTAAGCCTTGTGGGCAGACGATCTAAAAAGGAACACTATTTTCTCGTCTTCAATTATATTTACAACATTATGGCAACCAAGCAAACTATAATGAGCTGGGCCGATGCATAGAGGACTGAAGTTTTTGAAGTGCAATCAACAGAAAACTCCTTTAAAAAAGAAAATCCATGTTGTTTTGTATGCCCTAGGGAACAATGCAAGGTCTTATTCTAAGGTGTTCACTTTGCCATTCTCAATGCTGAATTCTGAAAACAAACAAACAAAAATTCACCGTCACTTTAAAATTTCACCAACTCAAAACAGCTTATTCCCACGTCTGTAAAGGATTGGAAAGATAAAGGAGGAAAGGGTTCAGGGAGATAAAGGACTAGCAATAAATCCTCAAATTGTGTAAGTACAGAGTCCTGTTAACAGAGTTTATTTGAGGATCTGAGTTCTAACTCCTTGACTCTTTCTCTCATCTTTATTAGATTAGAACATAGCACATACTAACTAGAGTCAGAAATGACACAAAGGTTTCTAACACAAAGGCGGCACCACAAATACATATTTAATGTGAGAAAAGAAATTGTAAATTACATATTATATTATTCTATTTTATGCTATCCTCCACCCCCACATACATAAATTAAAAAAAGAATCTTCCATAGTTTATCCCCCGACCTTTCTCGACATCAGCTAAACCCCGTTTTGCTTTCAGCCTGTTCCTTTGTTATATAACCACACTCTCCGTCCATCCTTTCATTTCCTTCCAAGCGCTTTCCATCACGGTCGTGGTGTCTGAACCGTATTACACCTACTGGTGTGTGTTACTGAAGCAGTTACTGTTCTCAGCCCAGCACATCTTTTGCTTGCAGATGCTTTAGAGTCTGTTGTTTGGGAGCTAAACCCAGAAATCTGCACATTCATACCTAATCTGTTATAGCCCTGCCACCCAATTCTATCCTCTCCAAACAAAATCCTTTCGGTGAAAAGAAGACAATACCCCTGTTTCATAAATAATTTTCCCCACCAACCTTAATCTGCTGTCTATGAATATTAATGAGTCTCATCGATTCATGTCTTCATTTTTATGTCCAATATTAGATACCTTCCCAGAAAGCTAGCTGTCAAGGTTTCAAAGAATCTATCTCACTTTCACATTAAATTAGCAAAATTAAACAGGCTGACTTCTTTGGCTTGTAGATTTCAAGAGCTACCCCTTTTGCCTTATGCTCTGATTTCTTTCACATTGTTTCCCAATTACAGGTGGATCCTTGCAGGAAGGAAAGATAGGTCACTTCATTTTTGCCTGTTCCCAGCCATTGGTGACTGGTAATTAGTGACCCGATACCATGGAAAATTTTCAGAGACCCATTGAATGTATTTCTTTTACCAATGATGATCCCTTTGCTTGCTTTTTGGGAGGTGCCTTCCCTGTGGGGTCTAGATCTGAATTCCTATGAGATTCTTCTCCCTTTGGCTCTTCTTGCTTTTAAATTTTCTGCATACAGACCACAGATTAAGTGGGATTGGTCCTAGGGCTGCTGCTGGCCTATTAGAAATCTTTGTGTAAATTAAGGGAGCGCTCTTCTGACAGACCCATTAGGAAGCAGCGTTCCCTCCAGGTGCATGTAATAGAACGAGGCGCTTCTGTTGGGGAACATACCTGTGTACAAAAATCCAGGGACTGGTGAGGGGAGTGTGGACTGCATTTCAGCACCCACTCCCTCTCCACAGGGCACCTGGGTTAGTTTCTCTATTAAATCTTGCACATTCCTCCCACAATTGGTTCCCTGGATCCAAGGTGTTTGGGGGACACCAAAGATTTGCCTTTTATGCTTAGATCCTTCTTGTAATTCACTTTTTCCTCCTTCCCTCTTCTTTTTTTCACAACATTAATGTTAAACTCCTTGTTTACCTGCCAGGTGTTACTGACGCATCCTCAATTATTCTTTCCATCTTTGAGCAACTTGAACAGGAATTCAGGTGACATCCTGGGATTTTTTTTTATTTATTTTTTTTTTGGTTGGCTGGTGTTTTAATACATGCTTTCACATGTTCCAAGACTTGTTTGCTGATAGTATTATTTGTTGTTTAAATGACAAACATATGGCCACCTGCCAGAGGCGGCTATTATTTAAGGGGGACCAAAAAGTCCGCTCTAGCTCCAGATATACCCCTCTTTGTTTGCCACTCATGCCTGAAGTTTCACCTTACAGCCATATTCTTTTGGATTAAGTAAATGCATCCCTGTTGCATTTCTTTGAAAGAACTAGGTAGACCGTACCAATCATTGGCACTTTAGTGAGAATTAGTTTATCAAATCCTATTCCAGGGGCACCTCTGTGAGAGAAGAATGATGGTTTGGGGCATATAACGTACTAAAACCCTAGTGGGCAGGCCTGGTTAACCTGGAAGAATACAGTTTGAGCACATTGGTAATTTTGACAGCAAATAGTAATTTGCTGTCAAATTGGTAATTTTGACAGTTGTGTTGAATACCCATTTCATAAACTTGTCTTGAGCATTAAAAGAGACGGTATAGGTGAAGGTCTTGGCATAGAACATAGTAGCTCTTCAGTATACATACGTATGTAATATGGATAGGATCAGAGTAGGTATTCAGTAATAATTATTATTAGCCATCAATCCTTTCCTTCCCTCTACCCCCATTCTGGGGATTAATGAAAACCTTAGCCAAGAGTGACATAAAAAGGAGATATTTCTGGCCAGTTCTTCTGAGCCCCACAGGCCCTCATTCACAAACAGCCTAATAGGCTGGGCCATAACAGGCTCCATAACAGGGCTGATATATTAATTGAAAAGACAGACTTCCCAGCCTGTCTCCTGCTGTTTTCAAATATCACACATGAGCTTAAGTTGAGACTGCAGCCCTGATTTGCTCCCTAATGAATTTGGACAATGCTGGAAAGTGAGGTGGTTCCTTCCATTTCTTCTAATGTGTGTCCAGAGAAGTGACCTCAGAACTGTGTCTCGCTCTGAGTTATCTTCTAGCAGCTGCAGAGAAGACTCACACAGATCAGAACTTCTCAGGGGGTCCTTGCTGGGCATTCTGTGGTAAAGTGAGAAAAGTACGGACAATGAAGTGAGACGTTTTTCAAGAAAGCTTTTAATGGAAAGGACTATCCTCTATGCTGAGATTACGGTTTACTTATGTTTTGGGCATCAAGATGTATTTTTTTATATGTGTGAAACAATAGAGAGTAGATGGGAGTGGTTACTTTTTATGCCCTAACTTGGCAAAATAAAAAGTACGCAAACCCATGTTTCTCCCCCTCCCCATTACCACCCAGATTTAAAAAATTTTTTAAATTTTACTGGCTCATGAAATAAAAAAGCTGGAAACCACTGATATGGACCACCCTGGCTGTTTGGAGAAAGAAAATAACTTCCAGATTAGTAACTACCTGGAACATTTTTCCCCCTGGCTGTAGACCCCTGGGCTTTTGCTGCATAAATTATTGCATGTCTCTTCTATATGGCCAGTATGGCAAATGAGGGTGAAAGGAGCCTTCTGAGAGTTCACAGGTTCCCCACTAAACCAACCATGGACCAGTAAGGAAGGATGCAAGGTCAACGGTGCTGCCCTCATTCTCACCGCGGACACAACCGTTCCTTTGTGTAAATAGGTCTCAGAACATTTGCTGTTGTTGCTGATCCAGTACTTCCAAAATATTATGTTAGCATTTAAAAATTAAAAAAAAATAAAATAAAACTTCTTCTGTTAGAGATTCACTTCAATCTGGTTTTGTTTGGGTTTGAAAAGACCTTTTTGTTTTTTTGCTCAGGGTCTAATATTACACAATTACTCCACTCATCCTTGTAACTAGTAGGTCCCCAACTTCATCAGCCACAAGGTCACATTTCCAGCAATATATTTCGAATTATGTGATGTCTTGCCCTATCCGCTTCTGTTTGTCAATGCCATCTCGGCAAGAACTGCCTGAGATGAGTACATAGGGTTCTCCAAAGCTTTCCTGGGGGTCACTTGATGCTGCAGCCAGCCGCTGGGCTTTGGCCTGGGCTTCACCCTGTCCTGTGGCCTCGGGCCATTCCACTGCCCCAGGCCTTTCCCGCCCAGCCTTGGTCTCTCTTTTCCCCTCTTCCCCTACCAGGCCTTTGTGAGTGAGTTCTGCTGTCCCTCCTGGAATGACTGCTTGTTCAAGTCCTTCCCCTCTTCAAAGGTTCAGCTGACATCACAGTTCCTTTAGGAATTCTAAGATTGTAGTGTATAAATAGTCTCTTCTTCTCATTCTCCCACTGCGCACTGTACCGCAATAATCCAAGGTACAGGTGATGAATGCTGGAATCGCTATGTATATGTTTATCTGCCTACTACTTCCAGCCCCCATGTGAGCAAACACTAGATCATATTCATATGATGTAAAAACTAGATCATATTCATTTTTTCAAAAACTCACCCAAGCGCTGGCTCAGGATATGGAACATGGTAAGTGTACTGAGTAAAACGGAACTGCCTTAAATTCTCGCTAAGGTGTAAATGACTGATTGTCATACCTTTCCAGAATGTCTAAGAAAAAAACTTCAATAGGAATTTTTTCCTTCATCGGTCCATGGAGGGAAATAACAATTCTCGAACCTTCCAGGAAATCATACAGGATGGTAGCCTGAACAACCTTCAGGGAGGTAAAGTACCAAAGAAACATATGGATTCATGACGAGAATCCCCAGCATGTCTCCCACCAATCACTCTGAACACCATCACTGGCAGATTTTGCACAATATTACCTTAATTTAACCAGTCATCGTTTCCTCTTTAAAAAAAATAGGAAAGGGAGATAAGGGCAAGTAGAAAAAAAAAAGCCTTTGAATTAAAATCTTAGCATTTCTTTGAACATCCAGATGATTAAATGAGATCCAGACGAAAGCAGGCAATTTCCAAAAAAATAAAACCCAGCCAGGGGTATCTGCATTCCCTCATGTTTCTACTGGTAACCCCGTGGTAAAGTAAAGTAATGATTGATTCGGAGAGAATTATGGCTATTATAAACTGTAATCAGTGGTGGATGAGAATAATTACACAGGGAAAGGAGAAAAAAGCTGAAACATGGCTGAGCAGTGTTCTGATGGATGGGGAAGTCATTTCCTGGCTGTTAATGACTGATTTTTCAACAGTCAGCACACAAGCTTTAATCCCAGCGGGAAGAAGGAGAAAGAAATGACCACATTATAACGATGCTACTGACTTAACCTTACCAAGTTTAATCTGAATAGAGCTGGTGCCTGTCCCTCTGTCTGTCCTTGCCTTTTTTCCTGTTACTGCAGTCATAGCCTCTGGGGTGAGGGTACGCTGGCCATTATCTGACAGACACCAGAGAGAGTTATGGGGTAGAGAACACCCCCATATTATGGTTGTGGGTTATAACATCAAGGTATCATAACATTGCAGGCTGTTAGAACTGGAAGGGACACAGAAATCACCTCATCCATCCTGTCTGCTTCATCGATGAGCCCAGAGAGGGGAAGTGACTTGTCCCAGTCACAAAGCTGATAGACTTTTAGATGTAGGAGGAAATTGCCCACACAGGATCAGAAGGGACTGTGGCCTTGTCTGAAAGGCATGGTGGGATCTCTGCAGGAGACAGCTTTGCTAAATCCATTTCAGAATTGGCTCCAGCTTAGTCTCTTGTCCTCTGAGACAGAGAGGCTCTGGAGTTCAATATTCTGCCTGCATAAGCTGTTACTGGCTGAGGTGACAAGAAGTCTGAGAGGGCCTGGGCTTGCGGAATGATCTGCTGTGGTGGCTTACAGACCAGCAGGGAATCCTCTAACCTGTGACACTAGGGGGGCGGGGGGAAGGGAGAGAAGACCCAATTTATCTTATCATTTGCAGCCATAAAACAGGATAACTGATGGAAGCAGAAGTCATAAAACTGTGTAAAGCAGGACAGCCAAGAGTCAGTTGGTGACAGAAACCCCCCTTCAGAGCCCAGTGACTTTGAAGAGCCTTTTGAATACTTTTGCGAAGCCCTGGGTTTTTCTCTGGCCCCAAGTGCAGAACCCCTAAAGCAGAGAAGTGGGTAATGGTGATGGACATGTGACAAGTTCTAGCAATCGCTCCACCCTCCCCGACTCAAGGACAAAGCCCATCAGAAAGGAAAGCAAGACTCATCTCCTAAGAACATACGACGGCCTTTGTGGCTAACGTACGTCAAGCTGTAAGCTCAGGAACGTCCAGATGCTCTTTATCCCATCTTAATTAAATTTGGACTTCTTGGGGGGAAAAATACCTCAGTTCCAGGAAAAGTTGTTTTGACTCTAAAGCTGTTTAGACTCTGTTTTATGAAAACAAGCATTTTAAACACGATACCATCATTCTTGGATTCTCACTGTGAAGGTACTTTCTGGAGCAAACTCTCTTGAGCCGATGTATGTACTTGATCTGCTCTATTCAACACGGTTAAATCATCTCAGTTGTTTTCTCTGTTCTCATTTTCAGTTTCCTGGAATTATTTTCAACAGGACCTATTCCTTTTCAGGTACATTTTACAGTGAAGCTCTGAGAGATTATTTGTCCATCTGATATTCCTTCCCCCTTCTTCAGGTAAGCATACCTTACTTTTCCTTTAAGGAACCATGTTTCCTCCATTCCATGGGATCCTGATATATCTACAAATCTCAGGGTGCTGTCCCCCCACCAGTGCCCCACGCTATAGCACTCAACCCCACCAACACTCCGCATGACCCCAAATGCAGAAGGGGTCATGCAATCCCGATGGGCCATCCAAGCCTTCTATTCACAAGTCAGAGTGACTGGCTTTGAAATGGTCATCTTTCTTGAGATTTGCTATATGGATGTTGAGAGACAGGGTGTATGTCTCATCAATTTGGAACAATAGAGCTGTAAGGATATGGTTTGTAAGCTTCCTGTATTATATTTTTAGCTATAAAGAGAGGGGGAGGGAGGGAGGGAGGAGTGGGAAAGAAAGAGAGAGAGAGAGAGAGAGAGAGAGAGAGAGAGAGAGAGAGAGAGAGAGAGAGACAGAACTCATATGTGATCCAAGCCCCTGGATCCAGCAGAACCTGAGTGTTTAAAGCCCATAACCCTGCAATTCCCAATATGGGGACAGATGGACTCCCTCTTTTGCTGTAAGCTAGGATGGAATTGGGTTCCTCTCTTTTATTACCCATAGTCCTGACAAAGACTGAAACTTTTTCATTGGGCCCACGCTAATTTAAATTTTGGTTGGAGAGTCCAATATTTATTTTTGAAATAGAAATATTTATAATGAATTATTGTTCTGCTAAGAAAGGGCTATAATACACTATATAGCAGAAAGTAGACATATCTTTTGACTATAACTTAGATTTCCAAGCCCATTATGCATCTAGTTACAAGTAATCTTTGAATCACATGCTTTGAATGAATGAATAAGTGATTGAACAGACGGATGGGCTAAAAGTCACCCAATACATACTGGCAGCCTCCCTCCTGCCAGTGAGTTATTGGAGTGAACAACTGTTTTTCTTAAACACACACACACACTCACACACCAATGTTGTCTTACAAGAATGAACAAGGAAAAAAGCAAAAGCTCTCCAAAGAAAATATTCAGAATGATTGTTTAACATGTGATTTAAGGGAGAATACCATTCCCCCACAGGTAATACCAAAGGTGGAATCACACTTTTAAGAACTTCAAAGGATGCAGAAACTTCAAGGGGGATATTCAGATGTCTGGCGGAGCATCCCTTCCCCTTGTCCTCTGGAGCCCAACCTGCTGCGTCTTTGAGGATTAGGTCATGCACAGTGAAGCCCTCCACTCCTTACAGGCTGCACCCTGCCTGCACAGACCCATCCTGGTGACAGAGGGATATGCACTGAGGTGCCTGTCCTGAGAGCTGTCGGGTGTGGAGGAGGAGTGCTGGGGGCTGCCAGCGGGGCCTCCCAAAGGCTCTTCCCCATAGGGGGATGCTCAGGCGGCACACAGCACGAGGGGGTACCTGTGAGAGGGGGCACTGGCTGGCGACAGGCAGAAGAGGCTGGGGAGCCACGCCATATACCTGACTGGGCTTGCGCTGCCCCCAAAGAAAACATCCAACCTTGTCCTGGTCCATCTATGTGAAGTGCAATTTCTCACTTGGGAGGAGGAAGAGGAGAGAGATGCTGCCCTCAGGCACAAATATCAATTAACATCATTGTCACCATGGTGACACACAGCTTCTGCTCCAGGCAGGAGCTTCCCCATTTCATTTTGTCAAGATGGCCGTGAACGAAGAGTAAATGGATGATTTTGCAACAGTCACTTAACCCTAGAAAATGAAGACAGACCCTACCTTCTGGGTGTGACATATTTCTGCATATTTCTGTGGGTTTACCGATAGGTCAATTCTCTGTATTGGTGGGTCTTTGAAGTTAATCAGTCTATAAATATATATATATATATATATAGTCATATACAGTCATAGACACATGTGGGTATATACATTATTTGCATTTATTTATATATGTGCATGGTGCATGTATCTAGATTAAGTCCACACACACACATACATAACTGTCTTATCTGTAATTGTCACTCTGGAAAGAAGTATTTAGCATATTTTTTAATGGTTTAGAGACATTTTCTGTTGGTAAAAGTGAGAATGCTCATGATAGAAAAATTAGAAGCAGCAGAAAGTTGTGAAGAGAAAACGAAACACCACCGATAATCCCACAGAACAGAGAAAATTGTTGTGCTTTATCCATTCCTGTTTTTCTCACGCATGTGGCAGGGTATCCTCTCCACATAGTCAGAACCGTGGTATGTACAATTCTGCAAACTGCTGTTTCCCACTCAGTCCTATAGGAGGCATTTTCCCTACCTTCGTCAAAATAATTTTAAGCCTATCTTATGCATTTCTTTCCAGGAGTCTTCAGTAAATGTGAGAGTGATGTGTGGGTGCACTGGGGAGTGCACTGCACCCCAAACCCTCTCTCTTTTACATTGTTGCCAGGTCTACCAGAAGGAGCAGGGGAGCGGACAATGCGTTGCATACTTCCCCCTACACCACCCAGCCCCAGCACTACGTGGGACCCACCCCTTGCCCTGATCCAGAGGACACTTCTTGCTAAGCCAGGCAAAGTGCAGGTCCCCTCCCACATCACACCCTGGCCCCGATTGCCACCGGCATTTTGCCTGCAGAGGAAGCCCCTGGAGGGCCAGTTAGAGAAGTACCTGCAGAATAGCTGGGACCTCAAGGTGCAGGTCCCTTCTGGACTCTCCAGGGCGTCTGTGTTCTCACGAGCTGAACAGCCATCCCAAGGTGCTCGTGGCTATTTGTATAAGTGATGGCTCTATGTGTGTGGTGTGTGTATTACTCAGGGGGAGGCAGGGGGATGAACTGCCTGGGGGACATGTCTTGTTGAGTGGCTGACAAAAGACCTTACTGAGCAAGGGGCAGCAGCTCTCGGCCCAGCAATGCCAGGGCCCAGCTGCCTGCTCCCCATCTGCACTAACTATCAAACACTATTCACTTCAAATATTTCAGCTCCAAGATTTGCAAACATCCACACACAAAGATTCAGTGTGTGCATCTTAAGATCTGAGGCACTTTTCCCTCAATATATGCCGAGCCCCGGTCTATCTGATTACCTAGCTGACTTCCCTCTCTTCTCTGCCCCTTTCCTCTTGCAAGTATTTATTAAATTTCCACTAGATATTAACCACTGAGTTCAATGTTAAAATGAAAATTCAGTCTAAGACATAGACCCTTCCCTCAGGGGACTAACAGTCTAATGTAAGATTCCAATGGGTAAATCAATGACTAAACCAGAGCACACGTTCCTCTGAGAACCCAGAGGAGTAGCATCTAGATCAATGAGAGCTAGAGAGAAACTTCCAGAGAAGATAGCTAAGGAGGTGAGTTTGAAAGGGTAGGCTGTCCGATAACCAGGCCAAGGGTTGACATTCTAAGACAGACAGGCCTGGTCAAGACACGGAGGCAGGAGACATCCAAGGTGTTTGGGGAATCCTGAGTGCTGGAGTCTGGTTGGGCTGAAATGCAGTGCTGTGGGCCCTCCCAGGAGAAAGACAAGGGTGGGCGGGGCAGGTCTGGAAGGGTCCTGTGCGCTAAGCTGAGGAATTTCGGGTGCACAGAGAAGGAGACGATCAGGTTTATGATTTAGAACAACCCCCTCCAGCAGCAGTGGGGAGGCTGCCTCAGGTGGGCGGATTAGGTATAGGGAGTTGAATTAGGCCAGCAGAAGGCAAACCAGCCTCTCACCTCCTGTGGGTAGATAAGAAGAGAAAGAGTCGAGAAAAAAAATGCAGGAAAAAAATTGAGAGGACTGGATTGACCTTTAGCAGTGGGAAGTGAATGAGGAATACAAATGGCTCCTAGGTGTCTGTGGTGATGATGATGTTAGAAATGGCGGTGGGAATGGAAAGGGCAGAGTCCTAGCTCGGGAGGATGGTCAGAGTGGGAGCTCAGGGGGACACAGAGGTGGTGGCAAGGACTCTGCATGTCTGGCGAGGACAGGCCAGTGGGTGATGGTGCCGTTAAGACAATTTGGGTTTTCATCTCAAGAACCGTACCTACTCTTTGACTTGTCCATCCTCCTAAAACGGTGAAACATTGATTTAAAAAAAACACAACAAACCCATAAAACTTATATATTTATTTTCCGTTCTTAAATCTTAGTGAAATAAATTTGACAAAGACCGTTTTAGGAAAAATGCTAACTCTTCTTTGCTTATACAAATAGCACATCTTTATGGTATCCATTTAGGAAAACGGAGAGAAGTACAAAATGTTCATCCACACTATCACCTTAGACAGATGGGTTGGGAGGTTGTGTGTTCTTTGTCTCTTCATTTTCCTCCACCTTATGTATTTATTTTATTCAGTTATTTATCCATTTTTTCACCAATTTATTCAAACTGATATTTACTGAACATCAACTATATGCCAGGCACTGTTGCAAGCATTGATAAAACAAGTACCTCAAGTTGCATAAATTCTAATGGATAGTAGCCCCTTATCAGAGGCGTTATTTGTGAAAATCTTCTCCCATTTGGTTGGTTGCCTCTTAATTTTGTTGACGGTTTCTTTTGCTGTGCACAAGTTTTTTAGTGCTATATGTAACTTTACTAACAATTATCACCCCAATAAAATTTAATTAAAAAACAAATTCTAATGGAAGAGATTCTGACAAACAAGCAAATCAATGTATGTTGGGTGGTAGTATGTGCTGTGGAGAAAATAAAATAAAACTGGGCCAGGGGTCTGTAGAGTACTGGGTGGGGATTTGTCCTTTTATGTAGACTGGTCTGGAAAGACCTCTCTGATCACTTGAGACATTCAACAGAGCCTTGAAAGAATAGGGGAGAAGCCATGAAGCAAATGTAGGGAAAGAATGTTCTGGACAGAGGGAACATCAAGTGCCAAGGCCGTAAGGTGAGAGAATGCTTGGTATGTTTGAGGATCGGCCCATGGCTGGAACAGGATGAGGAAAGGGAGGACAGTGGATGACGTCATGGAGGCCGCAGGGAGCCAGATCAGGCTGTAGAGAACACATTCTTGGAGAGAAACACACAGACCAGTTTAGGAGGTTATCCAGATATTCTGCAGAAGAGATGACAGTGGCTTGGACTGAAGGCGTAGCAGTGAAGTGGTGAGAAGCAGTTAGATCTGGATTCATTTTGCACAGATTGGAGGGATGTGTAAGGCAGGGGCTAGCAATACCGCCAAGGATTTTGACCTAAACTGGAAGAACGGAGCTTTGTTTGCTGAAATGTATTGTATTTGGTGATTTATATACCTGCATAGGTTTCTACATAGTTGAAACATTAATTTTGTCCTACTCTGCCCCTCCCTCACTTATTTCCCTTAAAACAGAAAATGCAAGGGAGCTACACAGAAGACATACTCCCTGACATACTACCTTCTTACTTTTTCTGTCCTTACACCCCCTGTCTTTTCTCTTCTTTTTCTTGTCAGAAAACAAAACATACATGAATTAAGCTGTGCATTCTGAATTTTGCTTGTTTGAGTGGACTTGGCTATAAACTGCACTTTATTTGAACTGTGTGGCCCGTGGCCAAGGGAAATAAAGTTTAATTAATGCTAATTTTTCTAACCCCTTTCTTTGCCTTTTCAGCAAAATAAAACTACCTTTGGGAGAACTGACCAAAAAAAAAAAAAAAAAAAGAAAAAGTTAAAACAGACACCACACTAGTAAATCTAGCCATTGATATAGCAAAAATATTTTCCTACATGGTTTACGTTGGGACACAAATGATAAAATATTTTATCTCGCTCTCTCCCCTACCTACGTCTTTCTTTTTTTTTTTTTTTCAGTTGGAACAAGCCAGTCAATTTTTAATCATCTTTATTTCTTTAGAAGATGCAGACAGTCTGTAAGCGTGTTTGTACTGGGCTGTGATCTGAGAACCAACCAGGTTTGGCTGGCCATTGTTACAGCGGCTAAATTCCAGGATGTAGAAAGAGCTGGAGGGGAGAGGGACACACCTGCTTTACTCAGTTAGGGTTCCATTTGTTAGCTTTTCTGGTCTGTGAGATTATGGTGGACCTGCTACTTGGGGACCATTTATGAGGAAGTAATCTTCACCCGTTTCCATAGGTAACGGTTTTTGTTAATTAAGCTTAGGACCACGGCGTGTCCCCGTGTCTACTGGTGAAGGGCATCAGCTGCTAGAATTGAAGGGGCTGCCTTCATTTGCTGATCATGCTTAGGTTATGTTTATAAAGGAGTTGAAGTGTAGATTATGCAGTGGTCCCCGGGACCTGCAGCTGTCCCAAGAGAAAACGCTGTAATGTAAAGCTTAGACTCTTAGGGCTGGGTAATCATTTGAGAGAATCTTATCTGGTTCCATCCTCTCCCCCACTTCCCCGTGCCCAGATCAAAAAGCAAAGCAAACAAAACAAATGAAAAGAAACAGAATCTCCACCCCACCCCCACGATCACCTCCATCTTATTTGTAAAATGAGGACACTGAAGCTAAGAGAGCGAGGGGTCACCCAGCACATGAACAGCACAGCGTGGGGCCTGGATTAGGAGGTCCCTGCGGGGGGGGGGGGGGGGAGTCGCTGTTGTGAAGACTCAAACACATGTGCTGTGTAGATACTCTTTGGCTGTGGCCTTGGGTTAGTCGTGAATGAGGGCAGTGACATATCACACCTGGCCCACTGAAGTGGCCTCTAAAATAAGATCCCTGTGTCCTGCTTTTCCTCCTCCAGCTCCCACTGGAAAGAGCTGTGGGAGGATGGGACAAAGTTGTGGAAGCTCAGAGCACCACGGAGATGAGACCAAGAGTTGTGACACGGGGTGGGGCGGGGGCAGGGGGGGGTCTTCAGTGGAGAGCTGTGTTTGCTTCTGAGGCCCCACTCCTGCTGACGGTGAAAATACTTGATCCCAATTCAAGCTACATCTGTCTCTTCTGATAATAATAATACCCCCTTTGGGATAACTGTTTTCCCTCCTCTCAAGGGCTTTTCCTACCTCCTCCTGCACAGGGAGGCATCTTGGTTAACTGCAGGGGAAACCCATGTACCCTCCTGGTTTGGGGGTGTTTTCTTGGGCTTTGCTGAACCTGTCATTGGGTGGCTGAGGCTGGGGTATGGACCCGTGATCAGGGGCTCATCGTAGCATGATGGTTGCCTCATCCCCTGCCCCTTCTGATTCCCTGAGGCCTGCCTGTGGCTCCCACTGAGAACCCAGCTGGAGGCCCTCCCTGCTGTGGGTAACCCCCTGTACTCCAGGAGAGCTTGAGAGCCAGTACTGTCAGCTGTAATCTTTGTTCCCCACGTGGCACACATGGCAATTTCTCTGTCCTCTAAATGTCATGCCAGGGATGCAATAACCTGTGGCTGCATCTCAGGCACCTCCCTAGGAATATCTAAATTTCCATTCAGGCTCCATGTTGCAAGCCGCGCCCCACTGGCCACAGGACATCTCTGAGCGGCATGCAGTAATCAGGATGAGCCCTAGGAAGGTAAGGAAACAGCTTCTTACTCTGGAAGCACCTTAAGCCTCCCTTAGTGTCCTCTGCTCATGGACTCCAGGTGTGGCAGCATTGGAGGGAGGACACCAGTCTGACCTCCTGGCCTTTGCTCAGTGGCTACCCCTCTCCCACTCACACAACAACATGAGCCTTTCCCTGTCTCCCTACCTGACAGGTATAATCTTCTTCCATATTCCGTGACTTAAACAAACAAACTTGATGATCAGATGCCACCCGGCTCAGCCCCTGATGTGTAAAAGCCCAGCTTTGGGAGTTAGGAGAAAATTCTTTGCACTTTCTCACAACAAAGTCTGGCTCCTGCAAAAACTAAGAGGCACTGAGTGACTTATTATTATTATTATTATTATTATTATTATTATTATTATTTATTTCCTGCCTTGCTGGTGAGCACCAGCATCTCCTTATCTCTTCTGGACTGGGTAGTTGGTGTGACCAGGCTCAAGGTTCTGCCATGGTGTGAATTTGGTGAGACCCGAGAGATCAGATGCCCTATTTGTTCTTGCAGAGACCTGGCCACCTGGCCACCAGGTTCTGGAAAGATGCAAAGCTCCTGGCTATCCCTGATTCTGCCTGACCTGTGAGTCTGCTTCTCCCGTTTGCCTCTGGATGAGCTCCCAGGGATCCCTCCTACACATTTATTTTCAGCTTGGTCAGATTCAGTTTCTGTTGTCTGCAACAGCAGGCCATTTCAGCACATGCCTCCAATTATCATGAGATTATAAACTTAAAAAAATTTGTTTTGAAAATTCCAAGTTGAGCAATGACTTGCCTGTTCTTTAGTGGTTCTATTTCCCCCCTGAAGTAATCAACTTTTCGTTTTAATTGGAAAGGAAGGGGGCTGTGAGGCAACTAGGAATTAACAATTATCAGGAGGTAAGTACATTGGTTGACTATCTCAGAAACGTTATTCTCACCACATATTTGGGGAAGTTTTGAATGGCCTGGATTCACATGGCTCATTCAGGAAATAGGAACCTATAGGACTGGAGCTGGAGCTATAATAATAACTGTCACTTATGGTACCAACCAATTTCTCTACTGAAAACTGTTGCCTGTCCCACTCTCCCTGTTCATCGTGTTACTTGCTGAAGACCCTAAGCAAAGTAAAGCACCTATATATCTATTGCTGTGCAACAAATTTTATCCTTAAACGTAGTGGCTTTAACACACAATAAACATGTATTACACACATAGTTTCTCTGGGTCAGGACTTTGGTAGCAGCCTATGTGGGAGGGTTTGGCTTGGGGGCTCTCATGGGGTTTCGGTCAAGATGTCAGCTGGGGCTGCACTCATCTGAAGGCTTGACTGGGGCTGGAGAATCTGCTTGAACTGTGTCTCATTCACATGACTGGTAAATTGGTGCTGACTGTTGGCAGAAGATCTCATAGATGGGTCTCCACAGAGCTGCTGCATGTCCTTGTGACATGGCAGATGGTTTCCTTTAGTGTGAGTGAACCCAAAGACCAAGGCCAAAAACTGAAACGCCTTTATGAACTAGCCTTGGAAGTCATATATCCTCACTTCTGCTGTATCTTATAGCCAAACAATCAACCCTTGATGTGTTGTGAGAGGGGCCTACATAGAGGTGTGAACACAAGAAGGCAAGGATCAAGTGCTCTAAGATGGTAGAAACAGAAAAGCCAGCGAACAATTTACCGTACACCATCACCAAATTCACTGCTCTGTCAGTGAAAGTTACTATAATATGTACACTGTGAAGAGGCCTTAAGATTCAGAGAAACTCAAATGTTTCTCAGGTGCAAATATTACTTGTAGCATCTTCACCTTTTCTTAGTCTTGGAATTACAAATCCCCACCCCACCCCATGCCTGTCGTTTTGTCACGTGAAGTGTAAATATTTAGAAATCCATTCTTGGTAAGCATCTGAGAGGGTAATGTGTCTTAACTTAGTCACTTAGTATTACCTTTCAGCCAAGGCGTCTTCTAGATATCGACTTGCTATTTCTCTTTAGTTAGCAGATGGCTTATCACTGTGACTTCCTGGGAGAAGAAAAGGAGGATCCCAGAGGAGCCACGAGGCCCTTCTCCAAAGTCTTCATTTTGGATAAAGACAGTCGCTCTTGTTCTTTTTTTTTTTTTTTTTTTTAATCTTTTTGTTTTTCTTTTGTTTTCTTTTTTATCTTTTTAATTTTTTTTCTTTTTCTTAATTTTCTTTTTCTTTATGTCTTTTTTAAAAAAAAATAAAAAACAAAACAAAACAAACCCTTGTGTTGAGGGCTGAATTCTTGTTCTTATTAACAAAAATGACGCAGTGTAGCGCATGTTCATGGAATCTGTTGGAACTGAAAGAGATCTTAGTGGCAGTGCGTTCCAGCTCCATCTTTCACAGGCGAGGAAGCTGATGCCCGAAGCAATGAGATTTGTCCATCATCAGGCAGCTTGCTAGAAGCAAGTCTAGAACTAGAATCCAGATGCTTGATTCCTGGCCCATTGTGTTTCCTACTACCCCAAGCTGTTTTTAAATCTTCATTTCAGAAATTTTCTGATGTAAAATCTTCTACCTCTGTCACAAGGTTTCTAATACAGATTATTCTTTTTTTTAAGTCATTATTACTTATTTTGGAATCAGAGCCTATTTTGAGAATTCAGCAACAATTATGTGCTCACTTCCAGAAATATGCACATACTCATATGTGCACACTTGGTGTGCAAATTCAGGGAGTCTGGACCACCTGGATGCCATCCTAGGGGAGTGTGCAAGTCAGGTCAACAAGCCCTGTTTAAAAGTTTATTTATAAATGTTGCTTTACATATTAATGTGTTCTGCACTTCCATGATTATGCTGTAAAAACATTCTTGATGGGCTTGTTTCCCCAGCATTTAAACAACATTCTGATTTAGATTATGTTTCTTCCTTTGGAAGTTGCATTATCTTTTGGCTTCTCAACTTGCAATGATTTTTCCTTAAGCCCGTGAAATGTTTTTTAATGCCTCTTCCAAAGGGTTCTAGTTTCACGCCTATCTTTGTCTAGGGAGACTATCTTTATTTTATTTAATGGAGAATATTTTTGTTTTGTAAACTCCTTAATATTTGAAAGACTGTGAGGTTAAATCCACCTTCTGTAGACCTCCCCCCACCGTGCATCAGGCATTATTTCATCACCACATGACAATTCCAATCAGAATTGAAAGCTTGCATTGACAGCCAGAGTCTGTGCGGTCATGCTTAAGTTTATCGCTTCCCAATCCAGAAATAGCCTTCTTTGGGTTGTTCACATAGGTCATTCATTCTGCCATTCAGCTAGATGCCTATTTCACATCTTCTCCTCCCTTGTCAAATTTCAGTGCCCCTTCCCCCACCCTTATCTTAGCTGCATACCTTATTTTCTATTTCATTAATAAATTGAAGCAATCTGAAGAGAACCTCCGCAGGCTGCTTTCACCATATCCTCCCACCTCCCTGTACCTGCACCTGTATGGTGGGTACCATGTGCCCTCTGATTAGGGTGCGTGAACTGTCCAAGGTCAATCCCTCCACTTGCACATTAGTTCTTATTTCTTCTCTTCTACGCAAGTGTGCAGCTCCAGAAATCTCCTCTTTCTACTCAAGCATCAGATTTGCTCTCTATACAGAATTGTTCCCATCAATATACAACTGTACTGTAATCTCTCCCACTGTAAAACAAAGCAAGGCCCACTCTCTCGATCACACATCACCTCTAGCTATGGTCAGATTTCTCTGCTCTTGGTTACAGCAAAACCCCTGGAAAGAGATGTCTCTGCTCCCAGGGTCCATTCCAGCTCCTCCCACTCTCCTCTGAAGGCTCTCCAACCAGGATGTCACCCCCAACCCACTGTGTGGAAACAGCTCTGGTCACGGTCACGCTTACCAGCAAACTCCATGTTGGTTACAACTATTTGCACAGCCTCAGTTGTACTATCTATTGTCCCTCTGAGACCTGTCCCTGAACTGCATATTTGTAAAACACTCAGCCTATCACAAAGGGAAAGAAAGAGGTTTTACCCAAGTCTCCCCACAGTGGATAATGGCACCCCGATTTTGTACAATGCAATTTTATGAGACAATTGTGCCCACACAATTGAAAAGATAAACTTTTCTAGATCTACATGTACAAAGTGGTGCATCAGCAATTATCCAGGAAACCTGGACTGCTGCAGGCAGAGATGGCATGACTGAGAAGCTTTGCTTCTTCCTCCAACGTCTCCCTACACTTTTGGCCTCAGTTGGAACTACTTGGCCTTGAAGGATGTGAGCAATTGTCTCAGTGTTTGCTTTCCCTTTTCCTGGGGAGAAGAGCCCAAGGTCTAAAATGTCACATATTTTACTTCAAAGGAAAATGCACAGCATGAGAATAGAGACTTCGGAGCAGAGCAAGCTGCACCGTGTCTTAACAGACAGCAATCAAAATGGTCTCTCCATGGGCCCTGGGGGAGACGACTGCACATCAGACTCCCAGAGGAAGCTCAGAATGGACAAGACAGCGCTGGTGGGCTCTGGGGGTGGAGGAAGGCATTCCTAATAGATCTACATTAGCAGCGACTGCTTTATAAGTGACTCACGATTTATTGCAATGGGACATGTATGTCTTCCTCACCAACCAGGAGGAGAGAAAAGGATCTCAATCCATCTTTTAAGAACTCAGACTATTTCTTCTTTGTCTCCTCATGGGGCATTCTCCATTCTATCTCCTTCCAGAATGAAAGGTTCATTTATTTCCCTAGATAAGGTCTGAATAAGGGCAAGATATAATTTAAATGCAGTCAGGCTTAAGATAAATCAGTCATAAAGAGGCAATTATTTTATATTAAATCTGTGTCCTTTCTAAAAAGGAATTTGTATTTATCAATTAACTCATTTTCACCATTTAATTTTTCTAAAGGAGATCATGAACTTAAAAAAAAATCGTTGTGTTTTTTTTCTATTTGTAGAAAGATTTAGATAGCTTAAGGGCTCATATTATATTATAGTCATCTTTTTCATCAACATTTTCTAAATAATATTAACAAATGCTGTAGATCTCATTTTTTTCTTTAAACATTCAAAAGTCCATGTTACTTTTTTTTTTTTTTTGTCACACATTCCACATCATTAGATCAGTAATAGGAATGGATAGCAGGCAACTGAGTGCAGAAAATCATCAAATGTCATTTGCAATCAGACTTGAGTTCGAATTCCAGGCCAGCACTTCATGATCTGGGGCTTGCTACTTAATCTTGCAAAGTTTCAATTTCCTCAACAAGAAAATGGGGATACAAATGGCATATAATTGCAGTAAATAGCTATTGTTTTTGCTTGTCTATTCTGCATTTCCTCTTCGTCTAGACCTCGTCATTTCCTTTTTTCTCAGAAACTGTCCCTCCCCTGTTCTTGGACTATAGAGTCCTGGTGGGACCTTCCCGTAGGCTTGAGGCTGGACGTGTGACTCAGAACTCCAATCAGGGCACCACCTTTCCTTGGCCACATGACAGATGATGTGTGTGTGTCCTAAGCTAGAACAGTGACTCTGGCTAATCTTACTGGAGAATCAATGCATGCTGTGCATGAAGGTTGCTAAACTGATTGAATGTAAGCCTAGGGCTGTGGGTGTCTGTTTTTGCCATCCTATAAGGGATCCTTCTTGAGAATAAAACCAAGAGAGAGAAAAGCAAAGCAAAAAAAACCCCAAAAACCAAAAACAAAGCAAAAAACAAACAAACAAACAAAAAAATAAACCAGGAGACAGACAGTGTCCTGGAGATATCGTTTGAGCTGCTGGCTTTGGCTATGTCCAAAGTGCAACATGGCTCTTAATAGTGTAAATGAAAAAAAAAATCATGTTTCCAACAGGCTATTTGAAGTGGTTTTCTGTCACTTGCAACCAAAACAATCTGGAAAAGTGCAGATATTGACACTTAGAGGTGAGGAGTTGCAAAGGATGACTATAAAACACGAAATAGGTTAAGTCAGGATGGGGAATGGAGTTCTGTAGCTTCCCATTCTCCTGGCTGGAACGTTGGTTACCACTGAAATGTGGTTGGGGGTGTTAGCTCTTTGCTTTCCGGACCTATGTTAGAATTGAATTTTATGACCTCTGTGATTGGGTGAGGTCATGTGACCTACCTATTCTGGCCAATAAATTTTGAGCAAAATTGAGCATTTGGGTGCTGGTACAAAATTTTCCAGAGCACTCCTTGCCCTTATTCATCATGGTGACCAACAATATTCAAGATGCTGGCTGCCCCGTCAGCCTGGGTTCCTGAGTGTGGATAACTGACCAGCAAGGGGGCATGGATCTTGAGGAAGAATAAAACTTAGTAGTTGTCAGTCACTGAGATTTTTGGACGTTGGTTAATGCAGTACAATTTAGTGTTTCATGCCCGATGTGCCTACTGTATCTTGGGATTTAAACCATATTTCTATCAAAGCTCAAACCTTAACAGACTTGGTAGGAAATGTCAGGACTATTCTCGCAGGCTTCAGGACGGTCTTATAAGAAATAAAAAGCTGGTGCATCTGAAAGCATGATGGGGCAGGGTGGAGTGGTGGGGATGGTGGCGATGGTGGCGATGGTGGTGGTGATGGTGGTGGTGGTGGTGGTGGTGGAAACACTACTTTCTTAGGAGAGGTGCTATTAGCCTGTGGTCAGCATTGCCAGGTGGCTGCAAGTCAGCTACCACATCCTCTTCCCCAAGTCCTAGTTAATACAAGCAAAGGTAGGAAAAAAAGCTGGAAACTCAGGGAGCTAAGATTGGGGTCTGGGAAAAGCTTGATTTCTGGTTGGTTGAGGGTCTCCCAGCTGACAAGGGCGTGCCAGTCAAATGTCACTGTGCTGAGTCTTCCACTGGACCAACCTCTGGGAACAAGGGAGAGACCAGCTGAACCTCCCAATTAAGGCTTTTGTTTAGCATCACTCAGGGGCAGAGACCAAAATGGAACACAAAAGAATGTTGCTAAGGGCAGAAGCTTTGAGGTTTGGGTCTGTATTCAAGATACCACGACTCAACTGAGCTTTGCTTAAGCAACCGTGACACAGGGGTTAGAAAGTTTGGGCTCTGGAGTCAGTTTGGCTGCATTGAATCTCAACTTAAGTTGCCCTGTGACTTTAGGCAAGTTATTTAACTCCTCTCTGCATCCATCTCCTGCCCTACAAAAAAAGGATAATAATAGTATCCACTTCAAATCTTTTGAAGATTTAGTTCAGATAATATATGTAAAGAGCTTAGAAAAGTGCCTGAACATAGAAGACACTCAATAAATATCTTAGGAACCACTATGATTAGTAGTAGCCCAGAAAACGGACAGAGAGTTTAAAGCGACTTGAACTACCAGAGAAACCTCAGTTTAGCATTCAAATACCTGTAAATGCTCAACCCCTGAGATGAACAGGCCCTGACCCACACTAACAGGAAGTGAGCTGTTACAGGGCTGAATGCAGCCTCTGGAAGGGAATCTCTTCCCTAAGATCCTCTCACTTAGGATCAGGGTAGACAGTGCACAATAGAGAACCTTCCAGAAAGCAGAAGTGGGGCATCCAGGCTGACTGACCACATAGCTCACCTCACTGTCGGGACAGCCAGGATAGGCCAGCCCTCATCCAGCCTGAGATTATCACCAGCTTTAAGTAGTGGTCACTGTAGGTGGTGGTTGTCTTCCCATCCTAAGTGAAATATTTTTATTGCAATTGCCCTATTTTTCTTCCACCATTGACGGCTGGGTGTGATTTGGATTTGCCAAGGTGGGGACCAGGGCTGAGTTTGGCGATAAGGGTCAGAGAGAATGCAACTGCTGTGATTAACAGAAGGAGAGAAAAAGATGTAGGTTTCCTGAGTGTGGAAAGGCACTGAGAGGCTTGTGAGAGAATGTGAGGCTGTGGGCAGTCTATGGAATAAAGAAGTCCTTAAAAAAAATGCCTGGGGCGTGGCCAGTTAGCTCAGTTGGTTGGAGCGCGGTGCTCACAATGCCAAGGTCACCAGTTCGATCCCCACATGGGCCGGTGAACTGCGCCCTCCACAACTAGATTGAAAACAACTTGACATGGAGCTGCTGGGTCCTGGAAAAACACACTGTTCCCCAATATTCCACCTCCCACCCCCCAAAAAAATGCCTGGAAGGCAAGGGTCAGAGGACAGAGGGAAAAAAATGCTAAGAACAAGGTTGCTTAATAATTAACTGGAAATGGTTCACCTGCTGCAATGAAACCCCACTTTTGCCTCCTCAAGACGAACATTCAATGTGTCTGCTGCACACGGACACCCTTGCGAGCAGAGTTTTGTGGAGATTAAGGATGAGTTCAGTTCTATATCTGGGTCAACACGGTCCCACATATGGATGCACATAACTGAACAATTAGGTGGAAAAGCCCTCAAATCCAAAATAATTATCCCCCAGCTCTTTAGAATTCACAGAAACGCAAAAGGAAGTCCTGGGCTGGCCACAGAGTGTGGAATAGAGTTTCCAGCCCATTTTATCTGGATATTAAGGGACAGGGAGGCCTCAGCTGATGATGGGATTCATGTTCCATCAGGTGTCGAAAGCCTTGTAGAGACGGGAATAAATTTCCAGGACAGACTTTTTCAAAGCGTCCAAGAAGGAAGTCAGGAACGGAAAGGCCTCACGTTCGTGTGGCCCAAAGCTGATAAAGCTCTTTCGGAGGTTTTCTGACTCCTTGGACGTTGAATGACTCATGTCTGATGGGGTGAGGGATGAGGGAGGGGGTCTGGGAGGTGGGAGTGGGGGGCGGGCAATTGCAGCCTGGGATCATTTCCTTGTCTTTTCTCCTTTCTAATATTTCCATTTGTCTTTAGGTTTCATCTCAGACCCCAGAGGAGCCTTTCATGTTTTTCTATACAAACAGCTGAAAGATCATTTCCACCAGGGTTGACGAGTTCTCAGGTTTAAAGGTGAATGGCCCGTGAGTCATCCTGGCGGCGCTGCCAGTTCTCTCAGCATGTGACATACAACTGTCTGGCCTGATTCTGCTCAACCGCCGTGTGCAAGAAGAGCACGCTGTGTCACTGGAGATCAAAAACTGGCAGCAGCGCTCTCTCGAGGGCTGTCCTCAATTCTCCACGGACTGGCCCAGAGCACACCACTGCTATTTGGATTGGCTCCCACTACCCTGAGGGGGCATAGGAAATCCATCTCATCCCCGCTTATCTGGGACCACTGAGGGTCCAGAACGGGAATTCAGAGCAATTCTCAGGGAGCCTTGTTCAAGAGGAAACCCAAGCCTGCCTTCAGCCCTCACACTTGCAGAGCTCCTTACATGTTTACAAAGCATTTCCATATACACTAGAAACTCTCTAAACCAACCTCCACTCACTCTGCTTGTCAGGCCAACTGACCCTTTCCATCTGCTCCATAAAGCATGCTAGCTGAGGACCCACATCAAACTCAACTAAAAACCAACTCTCTAGTACCGGGTCTTTGCAAACTCCAGGCTGAGATCCATGAGTGCACCATGAAAACAATTTCAAAGGTTGCACCCAGAATTTTTCAGTAAATAAATAAATAAATAAACAAACAAATGAACAAATAGCAAATAAGTAGTAAAATACGCGTAGAAAAAAAAGATGTAAAAATGTCTGTGGTATACGTTTACCCTTTTCTACGGTTCTCGGCTATAATGAAATTTTTCAGTTAACACATCATTCGTTGGGTTGCAACCAAGCTCGATGAAACATGACATCTATTAAACATTCATCCCATTTGACCCAGAGAGGCAGGTAATGCAGATGTTGGGATCTCCATTCTGCAGATGAGGAAACTGAGGCCAAGGAGTAGGGGCAGAGTTAGGAAAGTGCGGCAGGCCAAGAAGTTTAGTCTAGTGGTTTTTATTCAGCAGTACAATAATCCATTGTATGCTATATAACTTTTTAAAAGACAAGCATTTTCTTATTTCCCTAATATCAAGATGGTAAGCAAAAATAGCTAAAGTCCTCTCCTTCAGTTAGTGATGTCCCTGGTGAGGGGAGCCCTTATCAGCTCTCTGGTTCCATTTAATTACTGCCTATGTCTGTGTCCTGTTTCTCTACTGCAAACCAAATCATTCTTGGCTATGTAACAAAGGAGTTTAATATCACAGGTGCCACTGGCAGATATTCAAACACAATAAACCGGTATGATAGATATTTAAACACAACAAACCCAAAACAATTAATTGCACATACATGAATCCTGTATCAAGTGATACTAGGTCGTTGGTTCATTGAGTAGCTACTCTGTTGTCTAGAATGTTTCAGGCACTGCACTAGTTTATACTGGGAAGCAGGGAAAGTAGAATAAATGTGAACTTGGGTTCAGAGCACCAAGGCTCAGATCCTGGCTCTTTCACATATGTAACCACGCTTCAAGCACAACAGAAATTATGGGTTATCTACAACCTGTCACGTAGGCTGTTAGATGAAGTTTGAGTGACATCACTGTAACATATTGAGAGGAAATGTTAAAAAATCAAAGACTCTCAATTCATAGTTTTACAAGAGTCTTTAAGTTATAAAAATTTCTTTAAAAAAATGGATTTGTTCAAGAAAGACCATGGGGGAACCGCCATCAGCAAATCTACCGATTGTCTACGACATGTGTAGACATCGACGATTCAGTGATAAACAGGACCCACGTGGAAGGTGATTGTGAACAAGACTCCCAGTCTGCCCTCATGAAGCTACAACCCAGCAGGAAAGATAGACTTCAAGTAAATAATTGCACAAGTAAATAATTATGACTGTGCTAGAGCTATGAAGGAGACGGTCAGGGCTAGGGGAACACGCAGGAAATGGGAGGGAAGTCACCTTCCTGAGACTGCCTTTAAGTCTCTTTCTTCATTCAGAAAATGGAGATGGACATAACTGCCCTTTCTATCGTCCCTTCAGAGGTTTCACGAGGATCAAGAAATTGAATATGGAAGTGCCCTATACATGTAGGAATATTATTAGAAATCGCCTCTCGCATATTCCATAGCCCAACAGTACTTAATACACGTAAAAGAATGGAAAGAAGGGATAGATTGAGAAAAAATCTATTTATGGGAGATGAAATCAATTATTTGGAGGAAAATGCACTATATACTTTAAAAGCTAGGGTTGGAAACTTACTTTCCCTGTTTTGGCTTTTGACTGCCTCTAACATTTGTTGAGCGTGTTCCCAAATCTGCTAAGAACGTTTTTTCCCCCTCACTCCCCTCACACCTGAGTCCTTAGCAGAGAAAACCTGCTTGCTTCTAAACCCAGCCAGGGTTGAGTTTTATTCTTAGCTTTTCAACATGACCCAAGTTATCTCCGGACACTGGTGCTGAGAACCTACCCCTTCTTCAGCGCTTTCCCAAGAGCTCTGTGCGATGTGACAGAAGCCACCTCAGCGTTTTCCCACTTCCTCCAGCCCTGGTCTTAGTCCTCCTCCCTCCTTCTTGGCAGGCAACCAACCTCTTCCCCCACCCCTCACCCCCAACACACACTTTCCTATTTTTCCTGAGAAGAACAAAGCTGCATGGACTGCAGGAATTCCTTCCTCCTCAAAATAAATCCCGTGTCTTCGTCTATCAAGCGTGTCTCAGAAGCGTCTTGTTTCCCTTCTGAGACTAAATCCTGCCCATTCCTCCTTGACTCCAGCTTTTGTCCTTCATTTATCCTGTCAAACTCTTCCTTTTTTTCTATGCAAAGCAGGTCTCCTCTATCTTGGAGAAAGAATAGCTCTTGACCTCACTGCATCTTCAAGCCACCATGCACGGCCTCTCTTTGCCGTGTCTGCCACTCTGTGAGTCCTGCACACTGCCCGCCCCCTCACCACCTGCTCCCTCTGAGTCTGGCCCCTGCCTCTTCTGCTCCCGCAGTTGCCCTCAGGAAAGGCTCCATGACTTTCACAACAAACCCAGCAGTGTTTTCTCAGTCCCCCTCCTTCGTGACAAGAGCAAAATTGTATGAAGCAAGAGCTGAAGACTCAAGCAACGCAGAGGATCAGAAGAGAGTTGAAGAGGGTCAGGAGTGTGGGTTCGTTCACGGCCCCGTGGGCCTTTCTCTTTCTCTCTTCCTTGGAGAATTCATCATCAGCTACCTCTGTGCGTGAACAGAGGGTCTCTCCATCTTCGCCCCTGGCCTTTCTTTAATCACTAGGGACCATTCGATCGCCAGGGTTAAAATTTATAAAGTAGTGTCTGAATAGCCTGAACAACTTACATGACTTCCAAATGTTCTCTCTATTATGTCATCAAAACTTTGGGGCTTAATTAAAACACACCAGCCAGGCTTGTGAGGCTCCCCATGCCATTAAATCCCACCACCACTCGCCACTGGATATATCAAGTGCCTACCTCCAGAAGGGAAAGAGCTTTCCTTAGGAATGCATGGAAAGAAATCAAACCTGTCTGCATGGAGTAAGTGCTCAAAACACAGGAGCTCTTATGAGTATTAATGAGCACACAGGTGAGAGGAGAAGCTTTCCGCTCACGGCTTCATTCATCAATTTGCCTGTTTTCTCCATTTTCTAGTAAGCAGGGGGAAAATGGTTTGCAGTAATGACTGTCAAGAGAATATAATAAAAGAGCAGATTACTCTTTCCTCTAATACAGAAGAAATGAGAAACTCCGTGTCCTGGCCTGGCCTCAATGCACCATGGTGTGGTCAATTTCTTTTCTTGACCATTATAAGGACAGTATGAGAAGGCTGACTATGCTGCTTACCAATCCCTACCCTTGGATTGGACTACACCACTGGGTCGACCATTTCTTGGGTCAACATTTTATCATCATAGACATGAGCTGAGCCTCAAAATGGTGGCCAACACATTGTGTGGACTGAAACTTCTGCATATAAAGAAACACAGACAGCTGTAATATTCAGTTTCAGTGTTTTCACGATGGGCAAACCATTCAAACCTTGCACATCTCAGGGCAGTTACAAAATACCTCTGTCTAGTTTCAAAAGACCTCTGTTAAGTTAAAAGTGCCTTACTCATGTTTTTCCTTTTCATCAATTCAGGATTCTAAGCCACGTTCTCAGTCCGCTGGAGAATTCCCCAAGATCTAGGGGAATGGGTGTGCTAGAAATAGGTGTGCTTCTAAACAACATGTTTCTTTTCATCTTTTGATACAATGAAGCATGGAGATATCCATTATCTCCCTCTTTGCAATGGCCACAAGGAAGCTCAAGTTCAAATCTATAGCCTGATGCTGATAGCAGAGTACATGCTAGTGTGTGGCTTACATGCCCTAGCAAAATGTAGAGTCTGCATTTTATATCTAACCTTACCCTTGGTGTTACTTTTTTTTTTTAAACCTTTTCCCCAATTTTATTGCTTATTTGATTTTGTTTTTACTCGCTGTATCATTTGTAATTATGTAAGGTACCACAAATTATACTAAAATAAAATCCAAACTCTTCAGTACAGCCCAAAAAAAACCCACCACCACCAACAAAAAAACAAAACAAAAACCAAAAAACAACAACAAAAAACCCCTCTCTCATTTTGCCCCTGATCACCTCTCTAAATGCATCGTCCATCACTCCTCCCTTGTTCATGCTGGCCTCCCTGCTGTCCCTGACACTCACCAAGCACATTCCTACCTCTGAGCCTTTGCACTTGCTGTTCCCTCTTCCTGCCATGCTCTTCCCCGACAAGGCTCTCCCTCCCTTCACTCAGGCCTCTGCTCCAGTGCCCCTTCTTTAGATAGGCTGTTCCTGCCCACCATGCCTAAAGCAGCACCTCCGATCCCTTTTGTCCCCCACTCTGCTTTATGTGTTTTAGAACCTTTATCATGACCTAACATTTTATATCAGGCAGCCTGGGGGATGGGTTATAAGCACAGACTCGGGAACCAGAGTGGATTCACATTCCAGCTTTCTCACTTACCAGTTGTGTGACTTTGGACAAATTATTTCATCTTTCCGTGCTTCAATCTCTTCACCTATAAATGAAAAACATATAAAATCATGCATGGCACCCAGACAATGCTAATGATTACATTTGTAAATAAATAAATTAAACAATCACTGTTTATTGTCGAACCCCCACTTGATCTGTCTTCCGCATCACTAGATTCTTAGGTGGAAGAACAGGGCATGATAGATGGCTGACGCTTAAATATCTGTTGAAAAAAATTCTCTTTTGGAATGAGGTGAGAGCACTAAAAGGTAAACAAATACATTTTAAACGTGAGGTTAAAGAGAAAGAACGCTGGGCGAGGACTTGAGATTTCAATGTCAATTAGAACAAAAACATGAGATTTCAATTCTGGCTTTGCCACTTAGGAGCTGGTTGATTTTAGGCAAACTGGTGAAAATGTGCCCAGGTCAATTAAAGCTGGAATGAGACAAGCCCGAGCTGCTGCAGAGGTGTAGGGAGACTAAACTCAGGATTTTACAAACCTGCACTTGCTCCATAAATAGGAGCTATAACGTTCCCTGAGGAGAAAGTAAAACGTGTTTTATTAAGCACATGTATGTGGGGGGCTCTGGGAATATGAGACTTAAAGACTCGTGTGGCAACTCTAAAGGAACTGACAAAAGCACAAGACAGACAGAAGAGTAAGCAAGTGCTACAAAGTGATGCACACCCCAGTTGAAGCAGGTTTTGGGAGCACAGAAGAGGGACACCTACAGGTGTGACCTTCACACTAAAACCTGGAGGCTGAGGTGGGAGTCTCGCAGGTGGGGAGAGGCAGTCTAGAGGGAAGGAGTGTGTGTGCAGACACGGAGCTGTTGTCACAGCACGTTTCAGGACCTTGAGGTAGTGCAGCCTGCCAGACGACGGGTGCCTGTGGCAGGAAATGGCCAATGCTGATGAGAACAAGGAGTCAGGGCCCGACCTAACAGTGGGACACTGAAGCTCTCCTCCTCAGCCTCCCACTGCTCCCTAAAAGCGGCCTGAGTGTCCTCTGGACCTCAGAGATCCTCCCTGCTCCAGGAGTCCTCCTGACTCCTGCTGTTCTCAGAGCTGCCTGCTGAGATGTGTGCCCTGTGTCTGAAGAAAGCCAACAGCACTCCTCAGAGAGAAGCGAGCTGACAGCCCAGGTCATCAGACCTGGCCAGTTGTTCCCTAGGCAAATATGCATGAAACCTTCCAGTGCTGAGGCGAAGGCTGAAGGGATGGCATAAGAAGAAGAGAAAGAGGGCAGCAGGAGTTAGGAGCAACCTCATTCTTTTAATCATCCTGAACCTGTTCCTCCTTTCCCCCAAATTGTTTCTTTCATTGCCGTCTCCCATCATGGCAGATGAGTTGCTCTGACGGCCCCAATTCTCGCTTTGATCAAAAGAATGCATCGGGGGGACTGGCGTGCTGGTTCCAAGCCCAGCCCTCCAGTCCCTGCTGGAACCCTGCCTCTGACACAGTGAGAAACCTGGGCTGCTGGCCTGCTCCAAGATGAGAGACCAAATGGGAGATGGTTGAGTCATTCTTGCTGAGGCCATTCTAGACCAGTGACCCCCCCCACCCCCACCCCGCAGTCAGCCTGGCAGTTGACTGCAGAAGCGTGAGCAAACCCAGCTAAGATGTGCCAAACCTTGACCACCAGCCTTAGGCTGGGGAGAGGTAACTAATGGTTGTTGGTTAAACTGCCACATTTCAAATGGTTTGTTACTCAGAATAGCAGCTAATATACTTATTAATATTTTCCCCTTTTTGTACCTGCTTTCCCAAAAAGGATTAAGGAGGCATGATCTTGGGAATAAATTAGGGAGAGGGCTTGAATCACCATATGGGAGCCTCTTCTCTCTACTCTTATCCTAGGATGCAAAGTTTCTATTTACGTGAGTACTAACTGCCCAGAAGAGACACCGTTTGTGCTGTGAGATACGTTTTCCGTTGTGAGAAACCATTTTTCCCTTTATCCACAGCACGACCCCTCTGTGTCCCGAGGCTGAAGGCCAGTGCTTCATTGGCACGGCTGCTCACATCTTCTCTGGGGATCACCTCACAGAAAATTCTTGCAAAGTGGAGGACCCAGGGCGGGGAATGGCAGAGTTCTGATCACGGCCTGAAGATAATTTCACTGGCTCGCATGGGCCTTGTTTGCTGGTGATAAAGTAAAGGCTGAGAGCTCAGCAACCAAAGCGGCTCCAGAACTGACGTGTGGCCCAACTGTCCTGATGAGAAGGCAGGGAGTTGTGAGGCCAGCTGGCCCTTTAGTGGGCACTTTGTGCTTGTCTGGCTCCTTTTCCGGAGACTGGGGGAAAATCCATCAGTGAGGTCCTTGCCATTCACGTCTCACACCAGAGCCATCTGGGAGAAGCCCGACCCCTTTCTTTTCTCATCTCCGAATTGGAACTGCTGACTGACTCTTGTCTACCTGAGTGGCTTAAGATGGGGATGCTGAGAGCTCGGCTTCCAAAGCCTTTCAAAGAGCAGAGGGAGATGCCATTCATGTTTTCTGCAGATCCGTCTGGATGGATGTGGATGGACGCCAGGAGCAGCCGGCCTGGAAGGTCTCTGCAGATTGCTGATTTGCAGTGACCTCCAACTGCTCTTCAGCAGCTGAATTCTGCTGACCCCAGTGAGCTGAGATTGAGTGTGTTTGAAATCAGCTGGTGAAGGGTCAGAGCTCTTCTTTCTGAGCCTTCCTTCAGCATCTCGGGGAACACAGACAGGATGTCTTCTGAAAGAGGCCTCCTGGCTCTAGCTTTCAACGGCAGGAGGTGGAGGCCACCTCCAAATTTGACACAAGAAACAATTCAGATGTGGGAGGCTGGTCCAATTAATCACCTTTATGAGTCTGTGGATGACGGAAGGGGTTACGGACCATCCTTTTGGTTAATGGTTTGCACTCTCACAACTGGCCCGTTTAGTGAGCCATTCCCTGGAAGGCCAAGCCTGCTGCTGCTTGCAGGTGACTAGGCGGCTGCTTCTCCATGGGGACACTCCAGATAGGAAGGCGCTCAGGGGAAGCCAGCGTTTCTCCTACACTGCATTCCTTCACATTTCACAGAGTAGGCACTTCTAAGGAAGGCATTCAAGGCATTCGTCAAACTTTTATTGGGCACCTACTATGTGCCAGGGACGGTTGTGCATAGCAACACGAGGACAAACACAGCATTACTCATTGTGTGATGCTCGGGAAGCACAAGCTCTTCTCTGGAACGCCCTGCCCTTCTGAGTCTCCTGGCACCAAGCACATCTGCTCTCTCTCCCTGTGCCCACTCTGCTCTGACGAGGCTGGAGGTACCTGGGGGGTTGGGGTGAGGGCTTTTCCCTCCCCCAGAAATGTGATGGGAGATTCTTCTTATATATCTATGAAAATGAAAGTTTCGTGTTTTGTTCATTTTTATCTCATCACATTCCAACATGAATATAAACATCACAGGTCATATGATGAAAATGGAAAGGATAGAAGGGGAAATACAGGTAGGAAGAAACATACAAATTATGTGCCATATCATCCTATTTGGTTGGGGTCGGTATGGGGAGCGCAAATTTAGCTCTGAGCAGCCTGGATTCCTAGTGGAAAGAGGAAAATCTGGCTGGAATGTGTAGGCAGAAGAGCCAGTAGATGCAGGGGTCCTGTATTCCCCCAGCATCCTGCAGGGAGGTGGGCTGGGTGCACGACAGAGCTGTGCTCCAAGAGAGGGACCACCCCCTCTGTCACTTTACCTGTTACTACAGTGAATATGGCAGTCCTTGCACAGGAAATGTTAGACTCAGGTGCCGGCCATACTTAGCTACTAGATTTAGAGGTGTGCTGGCCAGTACAAGCTGCCCCACACATGGAACTCTTGGGCCATCTTGTCCTTTGAAAGTTAAGCTGAGGAGCAGCCTCTCCAGCTGCAGGAAAGGGGACTCACTGTCTCAGCGTGTTGCCACGCAACCGGGAGAATGTCCTGGGGTCATTCTTTGAACAATCTTTTTGTTTCCAAAACTCTGCATTTGCACGTTAGAGCTTCCTGAAATTGAAGCCTTCATCTTTGAGCAAACACAATATAACGGGACCATCAAGCAACAAGGTATGTCCTGGTGGCAGTTGTAGGACCAAGGGACTGTGTGCTGAGCCTCGCATCGCGCTGCAGACATGGCTGCCCACACCACAGGAGGGGAGGGGATGCTGGAGGCACCTCCACCCTCCCCAGAGGAAGCATTCCCGTAATATCTGTTATGGGGAAGAATCCTGGGAACTTGCTCCTCCCCCTGCGCCCTGAGGGCTCTTGTTGCCTTTAATCCCTCTCCCTGCCTACGTATAATCTTCATTCCTTCTTATCTCCCCCAGATAAAGGAAGAATATTACTGAACACACTCCCACTGGTTTTGTCACGTAGCTGGTTAATGTGTTGGGTCGGTCACGCATTCTTTCAGTCCAATCCACTATCGAGTGCTGAGAAAATCAATTTCTTAGGTAATAAAATTAATTTCTTAGCAACCAGACAAATCTGCATTATCTATCACACAACTGTGCCAAGGTATTTAAAAAAAAAAATCTACAAAGTGATGATAAAGTATCTACTCATTATAGGTTAATAAACTGATAGTATAAGACATTTATTCATTTTCATATAAATGTAGTGGCTACCCGTTATCATGATTTATTTTCCAAATTTAGTCTCGTGTGCTTAAATCGAGAAGTTACAACATAAAAGGTTTATCTTTATAGCTGTCATGGGTGTCATATTTATACACATGCTACATTCACCAACACTTTAACAACTGAGTAGCAATATAAATTGAATAACTTTAAAGACTATATATGTTTCCGTCTAGTACAAGTGTACATTCATTTATATTACAACCTCATTTCTGTAAAGGATTGGCTGCAGTAGAATGGAATCCGAATGGATTCAACCATTGCCCCACGTTTTCTACTTGAATCACACAAAATATCACTTTAGTTTCCTTTCCTATTACTGTAAAAATAACTTTAACATTAAATGGAAAAGAATGACTGATGAAAGTACATGCATAATGAATTGTTAGCTTGAGAGTTAACTTTTTACTTACATTTGCTGGATTACTGTTCATGTTTTAATATTTCTCTACATTTTTTGAAGAGTAATGCATCATTTTACATCCTATGATACAATCATTGTTAGTAACTGTTCCACCATCAGATGGACTTAGATTTGAAACTGTTCTATGGTCTGCCAAATGCCATTTAATTTTCTAAGCCTCAGTTTCTTCATCTAATAAGGGAAATTTATATATATATATATATATATATATATATATATATATATATATATATATATATCATATAATAAGGGAGATAATGGTATTCCCCTCATGCATATATTGTAATGATAAATGAAATAGTATATGTAAAACATCAGCATTTACAGTACCAGCTGAATGGTATCTACTTTATAAATGGTAATCAGTATTATAATTATTGCTATTATTTAAAAGTTGAGCAAAAAAATTCCAATCAAGCGGTTCATTTTTCCCCTGTAAGTTCTTTTTGAAAGAAATGTTCTTTTAAGAGAAACTTTGAGTAAGTGCAGCAGTTAGTTTTCATCTTTTTCTAACACTCAAATCAACTAAAAGAGTTGGAGTCCCTAGAAATTGTTCCCATACGATCGTTTTAGTTCATGTGCAGACGTAAACATTACAGAAATTAGAGGCGGGCAGGTATTAGTATTTTTGGTCACTGTGCTTTACAGGTGAGAAAAGGGAGGCAAAGGAAATTTAGGTTTCTTGTCCAAGATCATTGAGTGAGAAGAGTAGAGACTACGAGAATGGAGGTCTTTGACTCCCAAGTCAATTTCTTTCAGTATCAATTTTTAAACAGTTATTGAATTAAGCTCATTTACTATGAAGCTCATTTAATATAAACATGAGGTCCTAATATTAGGAGCTATTATTAGGATTCTAACAATAGGATTTATGTTCATGTATAGAGAAAACACCCTTGAAGTTGTGGATTTAGTCCTGCTATGTTATATATGTTAATAAGTTATGTGTCATCAAAATCCAACAGCAGCATGTCTATACTGTACAACATTATATATCTTTTCTGAACTTCCAGTAAAAATTAAATATTCTATTTTCTGATAATGCTAAGCCCCTCCTCCTCTTTACTCTTGCCAAAGGAGAAAAAAAGAGAGACAAAACAGATGGATAAGTTTTGGTTCTTAATTTTCATCCAGTGGAATTCAGATAAAAGTAGTTGCTAATTCCTAATAAATTAGACATGTTGTCCTTTTATTTTCAAATAGTTTTTTAACCCCTCCAGTTGACATCGAATTTCCTTTGCAATGTTATTTATTGCCATTGTGTAGCTAGGCTACTTGGGAGAACAAAATGGAAAGCTTTGTGAAGTGTGCTTGGAATATCAAGTGACGTGTGACTAGTTCTTATGGAGTGGAGGATGTGTTCTTGATAAGTAAGTGTTTTTCAGAAGCATATGCCCGCTTTGTTCTTTGCAGCTAATATAAGTCTGGAAAGTGTACTTTAGATGTTTACATTAACTTGCTTTTCTGGCTCATAGAATGATAGCATCTTCTTAGAAAAGGCTGAGAAATAAGAAAGGATTCTGAGGAAGAACAGTCTCCTGACCCCCAAGAGTACCCGCTCCCTATTTCAGATCCAAAATTGGGCCCAGGATGTAGAGGCAGCAAGTTTCAAGCAGCGAACACAGCACCAATAAAAGCTACAGAGAGATCTGGGCGAGTGTCTGCCTCCAGGAAATGCCACCAATGCTATCTACCCTACCTCTCAGGGTTTCAATGTGATTGTATATGCAACATACCTGGTGCATGGAAGGAAGTTATCATTCTTACCAGTGGTGTTGTTAATAACAATAAGTAACAATACAAATCAGTATGTAAGAGAATGTTGTCAACTCTGCAGAAGAGAGAGGATTCTCAGAGACCATCAAAGGTAAAGGGTGGTCTGTGCTCAAAATATTGAGAAGGTAGGAAAGGGAGGTGTGATGGGAGCGCCATTTTTGTCAGCCCAAAGACATTGTGTTTAGGCAAACGTTGGAAAGCTCTTGCTGAGAGAAACCTTTGCCTTATGTCGACAAGACTAGACTATCACAGGAGAGCATGCCACATATTTTTCCAACAAAAATGGACGTTCACATGTGTCATCAGGTCTCCCGTTGCATCCATTCAGTAATGTGGCAAAGGAGTAATCATTCCCCAATGTCTGCCTATGACGTGGGGTTTTTAGGGTCTCCATTTTAACATGCATTATTTCAGTGCAACCCTTCAGAGCAGGTTACAGAAATACATGGCTGTAACAACCAATATCCTCACTTTACTTAACCACTAATTTGTAATTTTTTTCCTCCAACTTTTTATTTTGAAAAATTTGAAACCTACAGAAACTTCCATGAGAATAACACAATGAACAGCCATATACCCTTCATCTATTAGGTTGGTGCAAAAGTAATTGTGGTTTTTGCATTATTTTTAACATTTTAAATCTCAATTACATTTGCACCAACCTAATAAAGTCAATAACTGTCAACATTTTGCCACAGTGTTTCTCTCTCTCTCTCAATCTCTCTCTCTCTCTCTCTCACCATTGAGTCACTTGAAAGTGAGCCTGTGCTTCTTATGATACTTCAACCCTAAATCCATCTTATTAGAACAAGGACTTTGGCCTACATAAACAAAAAATCATTATTGTGGGATTTTCATTTTACTTCCTCATGATTATATTCAAGTTAAACATTTTTGGTAAGAACACTACATAAGTGATGTTATGTGTGTTCCCATCATATCAGGAGGCACATAATGACAATATGTCTTATTACTGATGATGCCAATTTGGACCACTTGGTTAGATGATAGCCTTCTATTCTCTCCATTGTAATTAATAAGTAAGTTGTATGATGATCATTTGAAACCATGCAACATATTATCCAGTGGTTTAGCATCTGTTGATGACTCTTGCCTGAATTAATAATTAAATTGATAGAACTTACTTTAAATTAGCTGTTGTTTAATAATAGTTTCTCCATTCCAGCATATAAGGTCAGATATAATTTTTTTGCTGTTTTTGTTTGTTGTCTAAAAATTTGAGACCAAAGGAGATCATCTAATTCTACGAAAACATTTCTCATGAAATAGAGCACATGTTAGGAAGATGGCCAAAAAAATTGTATGGCTATATTTTAGAAATTAACATGTATTTTCAAAAAAGAATAACTCTTGCATAAAATTTAATATTGTCCATGATGTTCAGCTTTTGTAGTTTGTAGAAGAAACACTGTAATATGTCATTTAACATCGTAAAGGAATCTCATGTTTGTGCACTGATAACTCATTGGCAATACACCACAGCTGTTAAGAGGCAGCCCAAGAAAGAAACAAAAACAAAACAAAACCACAAGCCAACCATCTGACTTTAATTAGGAAAAAGAATAGTCCCCAAATGTACAAGAAGGTCTTTTGCAGGTCAAAGTATTAGAGAACTTGAAAAAAGGTAATATAATGACCCTACATGTGAAGGTTAACCCATGCTTTAAAAGGTTTATAATATGGAGACATAGTCCCCATCCTTTCTTGACAACAAGTCAACCTTTGCTTTAGCTACGCATCTATGCACAAAAATCCACACTTTCTAATTACTGATAGCTTGTCAGACATCAGAACAGAGACATCGTTAACCGAGATGGGGAGGCCACGGGTACAGCAGGTTCTGTGGGTGAAGAAGATCAGGATTTCAGTTTGAGGCAATACATTTGAGACATCCATTAAATATCCAAATGGAGATACAGAGTTGACAGTTAGATATATGAGCTGTGCTTAAGGTCATGGCTGGAGGCATACATTTGAGAATCATTGGCAGATAGATACTACTTAAAACCATGAAACTGGAAGAGAATCAGCAAAGGGGTGAGTACAGAGAAAGGAGAAGAGATTAAGAGATCCATTGACTGAGCTCAGGGCACTTCATCACTACAAGGTTAAGGGGCGTAAGAGGAACTAGCAAAGACTGAGAAGGAACAGCCAGCCAGTGGAGTTAAAGGAACACGAAGGGTAGCATCTTAGACGACAAGTGAAGACATCACTTCCATGAGGAGGAAGCAATTAATGGTGCCAAGTGTTACTGATACGTCAAGTTCAATGTGGACCGAGATTTGGGTTTAGCAACAGGGAGGGCACTGATGATATTGATAGGTTTGGGGTGGGGGTGGCAGGGTTCAATTCCTGACTGGAGATTTATGTGAGAGGAAGAAATGGAAGCAGCGAGGTTGGATCATCTTTCAAGGAGTTTTACTCTAAGGTGGGAGAGAGGAGGCAAAGAAAAGGGGTAGAGCCTGGGGGAGAAGTAAACGCAACACAATTTTATTTGTGTTTTGTTTTTAAGATAAGAGAAATGATAGTATAGTTTCATGCTGGTGGAAATGAGTTAGGAGAAAGAGGAAACTTGATATAGGAGAAAGTAGAAAAAATTACTGGATCAAAGCCTTTGAGCTAAGAATGGAGGGGAGGTAGAGCAGCATATACTGCCCAGATCCTGGAAGGTAGGATGATGTTATTATTGAAGTTTGTGGAACTCATTTTCTGAATGCTTCCATTTTGTATTCCAGTAAAATGGGAAGCAAGACCATCAGCTAAGAGTGAAGACAGAGGAAAAAGGTATTAGAGATTTGAGGAGCTATGGATTCGTGAAGCAGTTATCTGCGAGAGCAGGACATGTCAATCAATTCCAAAAATTAGAACTACTGCAAACAGTAGTTTCTAGTCACAATGCAATGAAACTGAAATTTAACAATAAAACCAAAAAGTTCTTACTGCCTGAGTATTAAGAACTCTCTCTTAAAAAACTTAGGTAAAAGCAAAAAACCAAACTGAAACTGTTAAATATTCTGAAAATAAAGATAATGAAAAGACTATCTACACAGTCTCTGCCAAAATAACCAAGTAGGATTTATTCCAGGAATGCAAGGAGAGTTCAACTTCAGGACACGTAATTGTTTTATTCACCATCCGAACATATTCCAGGAGGAAAATCATGTGACCCATCCCATAGATGTTGAGAATTAACCGATTTGAAAATTGATCTGATTTGATAAAATTAAACATCTATTTCATTCTTAACAAATTTCATTCTTAACAAAATCAATAATACAAGGATTTCAATTTTGCTACTATTACGCAAGATTATTCTGGAGATACTAACCCATGCCATTCCACAAGAGAAAGAAACTGGAGATACAAATACTAAAAAGAAGAAAGTAAAATTATTATTGTTTGTATATGATAGGATTACATACCTGGAAAACCTAAATGTACCCACTGAAAACCGTTACAAACAAAGAATTTAGGAAGATGACTGGGTACAGAGTTAACATAGAGAAATTAAAAGAAAAAAGCCTTTATTAAAACAATAAAAAACAACAACAACACAATCATGAGGCAGTTAGAAGATGTAATAAAAGAAGATGTAACAGTAGTAACAAGTATATTTAGAAATAAGCTTTAAAAGATACTTATGATGAGAACTTTAAAATGTTCCTAACTTAGATAAAAGATTTCAAGAAATGGAAAGGCAAAGAGAGATTCAATATCATCAACATGTCAGCTTTTCTTAAGTTGATTTATAAATTTAACAAATCACAATAGAAGTATTAATAATAGTTTTGGATGAGAGAATCTGATTTCAAAGTTCTTGTGAAAATGAACAATATCTAGAAAAGTTCTGAAAAAGAACAGTAATGTAGAACTAGTCCTATTAGACATTAAAACATAAAACTACAATAAGAGACAGCAAATCAATGTAAAAAAATAGGAAGTTTAATATAGGCCAAATTACATATAGAAATTTACCATATATACATACGGCATATGCACCTATAGGTATCAAGGTGGCATCAAATCACTGGGGGCAAGACAGATTAACAATGCATGATGTCTGCATAACTAGATAGCATTCTAGAAAAAAAACCTTAAAGTGGAGCCATATCTCACTCCTCATACCAGAAGAAATTTCGAATGACAATTAGATTTAAATGTCAAAAAAGGGGAAGCCAGAAAAGTCCTAAACATTTGTTAACATATGCACTAAAAAAATCTTTGGAAAGATACTTAAGAAACTGATAACATTGGTTGTGTCTGGATAGGGTCACTAGAAGATTGGACATGCATGTTTTGGACCATATGAATGCTTTGTGTGTGACACAGAATCCCGATTTCCATTCAGCAGGCTCAGAAAATGCCTACAATCCTATGATGGCAGTTTCAGCTATAACAGATTTTTACTCCCCTCTCTCCAATTGAAAAACTGAAAAGAAAAAAAAAAAGATGGCCCATTGGTTGGCTCTATTCTGTTTTTTGTTTTGTTTTGTTTTGTTTTTCAGAATTATTGAGGTACAATTGACAAAATTATAAGATAAAGTATACATTATGATGATTTGATATACATATATATTGTAAGGATTTCTCCCTTCTAGTCAACTATTAATAACAAATCCATCGCCTCACATATTTATCCTTTTCTTTTCATGATGATAATATTTAAGTTCTACTGTCTTAGCAAATTTCTTTTTTAAAAACCTTTTTGATTAAAAATATAGCTAACATACAATATTACATTAGCTTCAGGTGTACGTAATAGTTATTCAACTTTTATATACAGAGAAGTGATCACCATGATAAGTCCAGCAACTTCTGACATTGTACCACACTATCACAATATTATTGACTATATTCCCTATGCTGTTCATTACATCCCCATGACTTATTTGTTTTATACATGGAAATTTGGACCTCTGGTTACCCTTCACCTTCCCCTTTGTTTTAAAATTTTTCAATTACAGTTGGCATTCAATATTATTTTGTATTAATTTCAGGTGTACAGTATAGTAGACATTTATATAATTTAAGAAGTGATTCCCTGACTAGTCTAGTCAGGGAATTCCCTGACCTGGCACTATATATAGCTATTACCATATCATTGACTATATTCCCTCTGCTTTACTTTACATCCCCATGCAAATTGCAATTATACAATGTTATCAACTATAGTCACCATGCTATTATACATTAGATCCCCAGACCTTATTCATCTTATAGCTGAAAGTTTGTATCCTTTTACCAAGCTCTCCCTATTTTCACCACAGCCCAGCCCCTGGCATCCATTTTTCTATTAGTTTGACTTTTTTTTAGATTCCACATGTAAGTGATACCATGCAATATTTGTCGTTCTCTGTCTGGCTTATTTCATTTAGCATAATGCCCTCAGGGTCCATCCACGTTGCCACAAATGGCAGCATTTCCTTTTTTCTCATGGCTGAATAATAGTCCACTGTGTATATATACACCACATTTTCTTTATCCATTCATCCCTCGACAGACATTTAGATTGTTTCCATATCTTGCTTATTGTGATTAAAGCTGCAATGAACACAGGAGTGTGGATATATCTTTGATTTCCTGTTTTCATTTCCTTTGGATATATAATCAGAGGTAGAATTGCTGGATCATATGGGAGTTCTATTTTTATTTTTTTGAGGAACCTCCATACCGTTTTCTATAGTGGCTGTACCAGTTTGCATTCCCAACAGCGCACGAAGGTTTCATTTTCTCCACATCCTCATCACCACTTGTGGTCTCTTGTCTTTCGGATGGTAGCAATTCTGACAGATGTGAGGTGGTATCTCATTGTGGTATTGATTTGCATTTCCCTGATGATTAGCGATGTTGAGCACCTTTCATGAACCTGGTGGCCATTTGTATGTCGTCTTTGAAAAAATATCTATTCCGTTCTTCTGCCCATTTTTTAATGAGATTGCTTCCTTTTGCTATTGAGTTATATGTGAGTTCTTTATATATTTTAGATATTAACCCCTTATCAGACATAGGATTTGCAAATATCTCCCATGCCGTAGGTTGCCTTTTCATTTTGTTGATGATTTCTTTGGCTCTCAGACCCTATTCTGGACACAGAATGCACCCTGGCCATGCTTGTCCTCCTCCCCGTTTTGTTGTTGTCCTATTTTCTCTTGTCTCCTCTGTGAACTAAAGCTCTCCCTTCCCCATGAGACTCAGACTGAGCGTCTAGTACACATGAGGCACTGCGCTCAGAATCTTTGTGAATGCTCAAGAGAGAGGAACTGAAAAACACTTTCAAAAAAGATTATTCTGAATGGGCGCCAATGTGGGTCCTGGGGTCCCAGGAACGTGATCCATTGCTGGCTCTCCCTTGTACTGGCTAGGTGACTTCAGGCATGTTCCCCTCATGTTTCTCACTTGCAAATGTGGGGGGAAGCATAAAGGATATGAAAACCAATTGTCATGTGAGTGTCAGTTATTGCTGTTTGCTGTCAATCAAAAGTATGTTTTCCCCCTCCCTTTGTTTCTTTATTTTGTTTCTCTAACCCTCATCTCTTTCCCTTTTCAATCTAACTTTATTTCCTACTCAGACCTTTCTCTTCTCCTTTTCTCAAAGCTAGAGGAGAGCAGCTTGCCGCTGTTCAATCGTGGGCAAGATGGGTCCCAAAGGACTGTTCCCTACTCGTTTGGCCACTTTGTCTGAAGCAGCTTCAGCTGGAGTATTCAGCCTTTTCCTGGGGAAGGGGTTTCATGCCAGTCATTTCTGGCTGCCTGGTTTGATTGGAGGCAGGAAATGCAGGTTTGTTGTTTACTGAAGAAAAGAGATCTACATTATGGCAGGCAACTATGGCCTCATGCCTCATTTCAGAATTTAAGAACTGAGGCCGAAATATGCTCAGTGATGCTGCTCAGTCTTGGCAGATTTTTTTAAAGTCTTTAACTTTCACCCTTAATAGAAATAAACGCCACAGCCATGTGACCCACAAGAGTCATTTCAAGTCTTTGGAAAATTACTCTCTGCATTTGATAGCTGATGTGGTAGAAGGCATATTATACCTACCCACTAATTCTAATACTCAGATAATAGAAGAGCCATCTATTTTATATTTATGCTTTTTTTTATGGGCCTGATTGAAATAAAATGCTGGCTGGAGGTACATTAGAGTTCTCTGAACAGAATCTCGCCAGTATTGGAAAGAATATAAGCTGGTTGTTTTGAGCAGAGACTCCAAGTAGAACCGTTTCATTTGTTCTTCCAGAGATACTTTTTTTGTGGTTTGTTTTTGGTTCTCTTCCAATTTGCATGTTTACCAAAATCCCCAGGAAAGAAAAAAAACAAAAACCATTAACATTTTTCCCCCCTATAATCCATTTAAGTCAAAAATGGAGGAGAGAGAGAAAAATTTGTAGTTTTCAAACACCATTAGTTTGCTAATGATAGCTTTCATCCTATGACAGTTCTCAGACTGATAAGATGCTCTAAACATCCGCCATGAAGGGAGAGGACCATTTATAGGCCCCGCTCTGTCTCTGCGGCTTGCACATGTTTTCAAACATAATTTCATGCCTGCTTTCTGACAGCTCATTAAACAAAGGCCTCTGGGTGCCTATATTGCCCGTCTCCCCGCTGAGAGTGTAACATATTTACGGCCTTTCCAGATTGCTGGCTGCTGGTACCTTCTCTTCCCCGTGGCCTGCCTGCCAACTGCTTATCAGTCTCCCCCAAAGGTGACATCTCCTCGTTTGTTTAGGCAGTGATGGGCCCATGTTTGACCCTGGGAGGCCAGCAGCCGCGTGATTAGGAGCGGCTCCTGCACCAGTTAGATAAAGGCAATCCCGCGGGTGAAGGCAGCGCAGGGCACTGGGGGAGTCTGCCAGGCGGAGGGCTCCCATTTAGGAACACGCTGGCAGTTCGTTAGCTCGACAGCTGGCAACGTGCAGACCGGGTGGGATTTCTGCCTCAGAGAAAGCAAACAAGGTTTCGGGAGCGTTGGGGAGCTATCTGGGGCTGTGTACAGGGTGATCAGGGCGGCTTGCTCCTAATTACCTGCCTCTTGACTGCCATTAAACCATCATTGCACAGCCAAACCCATAAAAGCGCCTATGAATGTAGCACCTTATACTTAATTTTTATCCTTTCCTCCTGCTTTTGCCAAAAGCATTTTGCTGGGGTCCTGGGAGGACAGATGAAGACATCTTGGATGCAGTGAGAGGCTGCAGGCGGCATCCATCTGCCATTTCAGGATCTGACGACACTGCTAACAGGTTTCTGCCCCAGCAGTGTCCTCGGGGTAATGCATCATTTCCACTGAACAGGAACAGAGAGAGAACAGGGAGAGGAAGAGGGAAAGGAGGGAAGAAGGGAAGGAGAGAAAGCAAGACCTCTTTCTTTCCAGCTGGGTCTCAGTTAATTCTGCGCTTAGATGCTGTGCATTAATGGCCAGGGTCCAAGGGCAGAGTTTTTGTCAAAGCCTCAGCTGACCCTGGCCCCAGAACTGCCTGTATTGTGCCTTTGGGATCTGATCGGTGCCAGAGTAGGACCAAGATTGCGGGTGAGTGCACTTGCCTTCTGGGCAGATGACGACAATGGCTACCCCTTTCAGGTCCCTCCTATGAACGAGGTGATGCACGAAGCATTTTCTTACAGAACTTCATCTCATGCAATACCACTCGGAGGTAGGAAACATTGGAGCCACTGCAGCCATGAAAGTGAGGCTCACAGAGATGGGAAGACTCCACCAAACTCCCAGCTGGTCAGCAACTGGATTCAGGTCTATTCCAAAGTCCCCACTGTTAACCTCTTGGATTCTGCTGAATCGATGACTACACTGGATCATCACTGCAGGATCAGTTGTTGCCAAGTCTGTATTCCTTCTGGAAGTTTTCACATCCCAGCACGCATGCCCATGAACCAGAGCGGTGGTGAATAGTGGAGACTCCCAGACATTCTGCATTAGGAGGAGCCCCCTATCCCCAGGCAAGGGATGAACAATCTTCCTTGTTTCATTTTCCAGAAGCACCATAGGTGATTCTATACAGGAGGTCTTCACGTCACACTTTGAGAAACCATTTCCTAACCTGGAAGCTTCCTGGGGAGAGAGTAGTCTCATTTACCATTGTTTTTCTTGTTCCCCATAGAATGCTCCTAATGCATAGTAGGTGCTCAATAAATACTGAGAGGACAGGTTCTCTTTTATTTCATTCCCCTGTGTTTTGCTTTAAATTGTATTGAAACTTCTCTACTCTTTAATCCTCTTGAAATGAAGCAGAGGATAAATCTTATACAAATAAAATGTATGTTTCCAATGTGCCCTGATCACTGACGAGGTGAATGATGTCTTTTATAGTCATATCACCTCCTCCTTAGGTGAAGAGAGCTGAGCCTCTGACCTCCAGCAGTTCAGCATGGGGATGGCTCCTTCAGCCCTCACGGCTTTATTGAATATTTACAATAGAATTATCATTGCTTAGAAAGCGTCCCTGTGCACCCATTTGTTAGTTGAAGTGCATAAGCATTGTCATCTGTTACATACACAAATTATTTGCTACACTGCTTATAAATAATGTGAACTCTAGCTTATTTTCTGTGAGGGTCTATTGTGAACTGATCAGTATATGTTATTTTTGACGAATCCTGACTTGGAAAGTAGGTATCACTATCTCCATTTCATGGATGCGAAAAGTGAGATGCAGAGAAACTAAGTAACTTCATGAGATGGCATAGCTAGCAGATGGCAGAGACAAGATTTTAACAGGCGCTGTTTGACTCCAAAATAAAAGAGTATCTCTATTCCCCTATGTTGCCTAAAGAACAAATTGATAATTTAAAACAAGAGAGAAAACACTGAAAGAGTGTAATTGTAATTATTAATGATGGTTGCCTTTGGGAGATGGGATTTGGGTTCTTTACACTTTTTTGTATTTTCTAAATTGTATATGCATAACTTTTATAATTGTGGGAAAACTTAAACACACACACGCAACCAGGGGTCACACTATCTGATTAAACTTAATTATTATTAATTTATCAAGAGATTTTTTTGCTTTGGTAGTTCATTTGAATATATGAGTTTTTGATAAAAAAAAAACACAGAGCAAATAATAAGGCACAGTAGGACTTTCTCCTAATTAGAAATATTCTCATCGCAATGAAACTAGATTATTGCCAATGGAAGAATTTTTGGTTTGGTTCCTAGCAACGGAAAACAGAATAGTGTTTGCTGTAACTTGAAAATCAACGTTTTCAGTGATTATGGCTGCCTGATGTTTAAGGCTGAGCTGAGGACGGGGTGAAAGGGTCTTAAGTTTCCTTGCCACTCTACACACTCATAAAGGACTTTCTCTCCGGTCATTTCCTTTTTCGTTTCAATAATCACAGATTCACTGTACCCCATGCCCCAGGCACAGTCACAGTGATTTCCTGAACATTAATTACCGAATTTGAACTTGATTCCCCGCAGCCCTCTCAACTTGGCTTGTATCAGGTTGGTACAAAAGTACTTGTGGGTTTTGCCATTATCTTTAACCTTTTAAACTGCAATGACTTTTGCACCCACCTAATAGCTAGCAACCTTTCCCTGTGTCTTTCTATGGCCTTTCCTCTGTGTGTGTGCGCGCACACACAGGTCTCCAGTGTCTCTTCTTCTTCTCATAAGGACATCAGTCCTATTCTGTTAGGGCCCTTGTGATCTCATTTAGCCTTAATTACTTCCTTAAATGCTCTATCTCCAAATATAGCTACATTGAAGGTTATAACAGATGAGTTTCGGGGACACACAATTCAGGCCCTAACAGTCCGCAAACTGAATGGGTTTACTCATTGCCCACGCTCCAGGGAGCTGTGTTCTACACAACTAGACTGAGAAACAACAGCTTGAACCAGAGTGGGGGGGAGGCAGAAGATGGGGGAAAAGAAAAAAATATCTATCTATCTATCTATCTATCTAGTATAAGAAATTTCCTATGTTGGCCATTTTTTCTCTTAAACTGTGTCCCTGGGTCTCTTCTATGGGTGAATATTGGTTAACGGTGATAAAGAGATGATCCAACAACAGCTCTATAGAGAAAATAGAACCTCCCCCCTCCAACTCCTAAGTCCCACGGACACATCTCTCCAAGTAAGAAGGCAATGGGGCAAAGAAAGGACAGAAGTAGCATTTATCTCCATAAAATCACCAATAAGTCTTGCCTACTACTGCCCCTCTTTTTCCATTTTCCTATTTTCCCCCCCTAATGGGTTCAACAATGGAAAAGACTGGCTTCATATCAGCCCAGAGTGATGGAGAGCATTCCACACTGATCTCAAAGGACATGTGATGAAAATATGATCCTTTTTGATCTACAGGGAGATTTTGCAACATTATAAATCAACATTTTATTAGTTCATTTGAATATTACATTTCTTTGGTGTTTGGCATTTGTTTGATCAATGACAATGAACATAGATTAAAAATGAGCTTCTGGCATGCAAACTGGCTTGTGTCCATCAGAGGCAGAAGTTTTGGAGTGGCCTCACAAGTTTTACTTTTGTCTCAATTCTTAATTCTTAAGACAATCTAAGAACTCCTCTCCTTGAAGAGAAAGTCATACCCAAATCCACTTCTGTTAAGTAAATACGGAAAACAAGATGTCTGGATGTAAGAGGTATCTACCTTTGGGCAGAGTTTAAATTATTGTATTTATTTAACGGGGAAGGTTTAAGGGAGTTCGTTGTCAGATTTTCTGGAGACACCCTCAGACTCTGAGACAAAGATCTGCATGCAGGAAGTTCACTGGGGAACAGACTTGAGAAGACCACCTGGGAGGAAGTGAGGGTAGCAGGGTTGGGCAGAGGGAGACGTTGAGCTGCAATGCAGTTCCAACACTGCCAGTGAGACGGGCCCTTTTCCTCACTGCCCAGACCCACTGACCTCTTTCTTCCTGTGGCCCTAGCAGACATCTCTCTGATTCAGGAAGGACCCCTATCTACCAACTACGTTTACAGGTCCCTTCACTTATCCGAGCACTGGAGCTGAGATGGGCCTTCAGAGTTGTCACGAATTGGCAAGGGGCTGGGTCTTTGTATCTCTCATCAATCAATTTTGAGACTCGAACTACTTCAAGGCTGCTTCCTTTGGCAGAGGGCGTTTCCCAGAAAGAATCACAGCTGTGAGCCTTCAGCAGCCAACCTTCCTGGTGGCTGAGGGAATGAGCAGCTCAGTCCGGAACGGGATCGGAGTGGGTACACCACACTTTTCAAATTCCTTTTTATCTTCATAAAATGTGTGCACATCCTGAATTGGAAATCATTGGATCATCCTCTTTATTCAATATTGTACTGGTTTTTGATTCTCAGTCCTCAAACTCAGATGTGCAAGAAATGGCATACTCGTACGACCTATGATGTTATCTAATTTCAATTCCAAATCTCCATCCTGCCAGAATATATTGGAAATGTAACGTCAGTCACGCTTGGGGCTTCCTTCCCAAGTCAGGGTTATTTGCAGGTTCTAGGCCAAGGCTTGAAGGCGAGGGGTGGGGGAGGAGGGAGGAATAGGTGATGGTTATTTACAACATGACCATCCTGGCTGTCTCTAGGAAGACCTCTGGCCCCTTTTGTTTGGTCCCTTCAAAGCCCTGGCTGGGAAACACCCAGACCTATGGTCCGGTTTCCCTAGCCACTCCTTTTGGAGACTTAACACCTCCCCCAGATCACTGCCAGGGAGAAGGGCCCTTTTCCTCATTGCCCAGACCCATGACCTCTTTCTTCCTGTGGCCCTAACGGACAGCTTTCTGATTCAGGAGGGGCCCTGATCTACCTACTACATTTACAAGTCACTTCACTTTTTCCTGCAAACCCTAATTCTCTTGAATCTCCAGTAAAGAAACACCAAACACAGCTTCTTTTATAGAGGCAGGGAGGGCTTAATCTTCGAACCCTCCTTGAAGGAAATATTTGCAATCTACCTTTCTCAGGAATCAAAGAAAGAAAGAAAAGCAAAACAGTTCCCATATTTAAACAGTCCAAAGATTAATTTTTTGCCAAATCACTTAGGGAGCTCTCATTTGTTGCATATTCTGGCTATAAGAAAAAAGCAACATATTTTTCAATAGTCATGAGCAATTGGGTTTTATATACAAGACAATTTCAAGAACAGTTGTCCAAAATGACTCTTAAGTTGAAAGGTTACCTCTTTGAGGCTGAGTTTGAATATAAACACATTGAAACATTTTCTTTTAAATGTATCCAAATTTTAGGCCGGTATTTCCCTCCAACCTAGCCTGTGTATTGTAATGATTTCTGTTAGCAAGCATTTTGAACTTAAAACCCTAGTTCTGACACACTGGCAATGTAATCAGCTACAGGCAGTCCCCAATCTTTGAATGTGTTGCTTGCCAAAAGATTGTTTGCACATCTGTTTTTATTAGAATATATGTTCTAAGTATCACAAAACAATAGTATAAATTGTGTGTCAGTGTGTGTGTGTGTGTGTGTGTATGTGTGTGTGTGTGTGTGTGTGTGTGTGTGTGCATATGAAGATTTTGAGTTCTTTATAGCAGGGATAGTTTCTTTCTTCTTGTCCATAGAATTTATTATCTAATATTTACACTATAAAACATATAGTAAAACATAAAGCACATAATATATGCTCAATGCAGGAAAAACTCAGGAAACAAAGGATAAAAAAATTAATCACCTATAATTTTACGACTGTTACAATAAGGTTATGTCCTAGTATTCTTTCTATGGTTGGGGGTATGTAAGATTTCTTTTTACCAAAAATTATTATTGTATTGTTCATGTTTTATAGATGTCTGTATATGACTTGGAAATATACTGGAAACATAAAAGGCTGACATTTAAGAAGATGGCACAGCCCCACTTCCCTTTCTGTGCCTTTATCCTAGGCCCTCTTCTTCCCCGTTTTCCACTTTCAATTCCTCCGCTCCCACCACTCCCACCAGCACCACCAGCACCACCAGCACCACCTGCCTTCCCTCTCCCACTACCTTGCTCCCTTCTCTGTCTCCTGGTTAAAACATCTTCAGTACAGCTGATCTTGTTTAGGGCTTGGAAAGAAATCTGAGTGAAAACATTCACTTCGATAGTAAATGACAGGTAGCATCTTAACACCCATTTCCAAGTGGCTTTATATAGATGTGTATTCACTCCAAAGAATCCTTCATTGGGGTACTTTCAAGCAACATAATATCGCACACAATACTCATCATCTTTGGCCCCTACATGTCTAGAAACCACCTCTTCTTACTCAACAAGACTTAACACTTCAGTTTATTCTTGTCTCCTCCCTATCCTCGCCCGCCCCACTCACCCCACCACCCAGTCCCACGTCGATCCGGCCCCAGGCCTGTTGGACTCCACTTCCCTGCTCCCCCCACCCCTCCCCATGCAGCAGCCCTTCCTCTATACACTTTATGTCGCTGCCCTAGGGTAGCTGTCATGACACTCTGCCAGGATTTGCAGCGTTCTTCTCCCAGGCTCCCCATTTTGCACACTGACAACAGTGATCTCCCTGAGGCACAGCTCAAACTGTGCCCCGGATGCCTACAGGACGAGTCCAAGTGCTCTGGCCCCTGAGCACCCCGCCAGCTTCATGCTCTGCTACCCTTGACCGCATACACACGGCGCCACCACCAAGCTTACTATTCTGTTCCCGGTGCACCCCTCAAACCTTCCCAGGTTCATGCTTTTGCTCTTTCTGTCTGAGCACCTTTCCTCCCTCATGCTTAGCCTTCACATGTGTATTTGTGTGTATCTAACAAATACTTATATAATCCTTGCAATATGTCAGGCACTATTCTCACCAGTTTCTCTATATTAACTCATTTAACTGCTCACACCAACTGTACGAGGGAATTACTATTATTATCCCCACTTTAAAGATGGGAACACTGAGTTGCTGAGTTCATCCCTCTGCTGCCTGTCTGAATATGACCCAAATTTTGAGCCTCAGATTAAATGCCACTGTTCACAAACATTCCGTATTATTCTGAAATAACGAGGACAACGGAATAACAAGAAGAATGAAAGAAGAAGACATGCAGGAGAAGGAGGAGAAATTTTTTTTAATGACAACTACATGCCCGGCTTTCTGCTTAACATTTAACTTGAATAGAACATTCAATCCATCCCACAAAGCTATGAGTTAAATACTATTATCCTAATTTTTCAGGTGAGGAAACTGAGACTCAGAGAGGTCAAGTACCTTGTCCAAAGGCAAACAGCTGGTTTCTAAGTGGCAGAACAGGGAAATATCCCTGTAGGTGGGACGTCTATCACTCGACACCATATGATCTATTGTATATAAAGCATATGTATCCTATATGATGCATTTTCTGTGTGTGTGTGTGTGTGTATCTCCCTATAGTAGGTTGCATTACTCTTTCCAATTATTTGCTGCCCTCCCTGCAAGAGAATGAGACGTCCCAGCTCGCAGTCAGATGGCTTGCAGTGCTTCTCTGTGGCAGAACATTCGTGCTTTCCCATCATGTTCTGCCAGGTGACGTGCTTCGGCCAATGAGATGGAAACACAGCCTTTAACTGCCATTGTGTGCCTTTTCCTTTCCCTGTTTCCCTTCTTCTTTTCCTTCTGATATGTACATAGGGGCTGTTCCTTCAGCCTGAGTTGTGGAATGGTCTGCAAGTGACGAATGAAAATAAACCTTTGTTGTAAGCCACTGAGATTTGGGGATTTTTTGCTACCACAACATAACATATTGAAGGCTGACTGACAAACTCCTCTTTCATATAATAAGTATTTTGAGGGCAAGATGTCTGATTCCTCTTTACACCCTCCCGTTTCACTACCCATCGACCTATCCATATCCAACACAAGCCTTCATCTAGAAGGCTCTCAATAAATATTTGTTGAATACATGTATGCAATAAATAAATGAAATGAAACAATATGAGAACAAGAATATGAAACCAAATGCCCTCCTTCCTCTCTTCCTTCCTTCCTTCCTTCTCCCTCTTCCCCCGCCCCTTTTTCTTGCTTTCCCCAATAATAGGCAACTTGTAACTTATGCCACACCTATTATTAAACAGATGGAGCTGGTCTCTAGAACTAGATAATATATTGATGCAGGAAGCATCTCACTTCTGACTCCAAATTTGCGTCACTATCAATGGTTCTAGGAGAGAATCCTTGCCCAGAGCCCAGAAAGCCCAAACTGTACCCAGACGTGGAACATGTGGCCAAACATTTGGTCGTAGTTCTGGGGTTCAGAGATTGATATACTGAATTTCAGGGATATTGTATCTTCATTGTGGGAATTTTTAACTTAATCAATACTTCTTGAGACTTTGCCAACATGTGTTATTCCATAATTCAGACAAATCTGAGGTTGTTCTCCAAGGAAAGCTATAGAAATGTAAATCGATCCCAAACCCACATAAATCTATGCATCACTTCTGAAACGGTGATTTGTTTAACAAAAGCAGTCAAATTGCAACAACAAAGTAGCTCTCTTGTTATTGGACGTGCCTCACTGAGGATGCAGGGAAGAGAATTCAGGCTTCAGTTGTTAACTGTTCCATCCACACATTCACTTGACTTGGTTGATATGTGAAAGGAAGGAGTGACATTCAGAGTTCTTCTGTTAATTGTCCTCCACTTTGAAGTTCAAAGCATTTGGATGCTGTGCCACATCAGCAAGAAAAAAGTCATCTTAAGAATTTGGAGGTAAACAAATAAATGGTCTCAGAGCCCTTTAATTTGTGAAACGCATGATCTGAAGTATCGACAAAACACAACTTTTCAACAAATTTTTACCACCCATGAATGTTAAACATTTTTTTGTGTGTGTGATACTCTTGTTGCTTCTACTTCTGAAAAATACCCCATACGTGGGCCAAGTAGCAGATTAATCATATTGATCACATTCTGGAACTTAACATAGAATTAAAGCGGCTTGCAAAGTTCACAGCATAGATTTTACTAATAAATGAAGAAATGGAAGATGGTACACAACTCTTCTTTGGGTTTCACTATGGCTATTAAAATCTTTCCCCCCTGTATATTAGACAATACCCATTCTGTTGCAAGTGCATTTACTGTTTTTCCCCATTTAGACTAAACTTCTCAGATGTTTTACAGGCCTTACAAGTACATACAAGATTTTTGCTAAAATTTGCAGGCAGTTGAGTGGCATTTGACCCACAGGTCACAGATTGGTGCCTCTGTTCTATCACCAAGTACGTTCAATACATGTTGGCTTCTCCCCTTTGTTCTGAAAGATGTCATAGCAGCTATTATTGGTGGTAATTCACCATTATTACTATTAATTACCAAACAGGGTGCCTTTGATGATTAGGGCTCTAAAATGATTAGGGTATCTATTTTATTTTTTAACATATGTTTCTTTTAATACTCTTTGTTAAGTTTGCTGTTCCTGTTTTTCATGGTCCCTCCGTTCAAGTTGAATCACGTTTGGGTTTACAGTCAGCGAGTGGTGACATACTGTGTCACAACCATAGCTATCCCCTTTCGCCGACACTCAGCCAGTGTCCCTAGAATGAACCTTATCAACCACAGTATTGTTAATTCCAGTGTGTTTAGTAAAAGTCTTTACTACACGTCTGCTCTGGGAATTTCTCCTTCAGCATTTTGAGTACAGCCAGAATTAGGCAGGTGGAAACTATAAAAGAAGACCTTTTCCCACTGCCCTTCCATTCAGAAACGCCAGGTCCCACAAGTTAGGGACAGCCTTGATCCGTGCAGCAATGCCATATGGAGGCCGAGCTACACCAGCAAGCTGGCACCACATCTGTTCACCAAGATGCTGATTATACAGAGAGGGCTTGGTTCTATCAAGATATTAACTTGGCACTTTTTATCTTTATTCAAATGCCTTTGGGGGAGAAGAAACACTGAGCCAACCCTGAATAATAAAACGGTAATAAAAATGAGAATCATTATCATTGGAGTCTCTGGATTTGATTCTCAGCAAAGAAAAATGCACAGGAAGTGCCTTTGAGGAAGAGCCAACATTCCAAGATCTACCTTTGTCCTCCTCCCACTGCCCCCCTTGTCGATTCTTTGATGTTCATGGGGAAAATCCTTCATAGGGGCCAGATCTGCTCCACTGCATCCCCCCACGCCCTCTTAATAAGAGCAAGCCCTTCCACTCATGGGCTACTCTTGCTTTACAAGCGGCTTCCACGTCCTCAGCCCACGTCTGCAGCCCACTCGAGGGAAAGAAGCCTCTGCGTACTTAGGAGGCATGTTCCGCGCAAGTCCCTGTCCCAGCCATCTCGCCAAAGGTTAACCACGCCCACGTCCCCAACAAACCTTGTGAAACTTGGAATTTCCCTAGCAGCCATTGGGGCAGTGACATATCTCCCATGCAGCTTTTTCTGAATGACAGCTTGATTGGCAAGTCATAGGAGCAGGGAGAATGCTAAGAACTAAAAGAACAAGCCACAGGGGTGGGGGCAAGGGCCTCTGGCCATGGCTTCTGTGCTTTGCACACCTGCTGGCTTGTGTTTCCAAAGGCAGTTGACGTCTGCTGACCCAAAGGCTACCTGCGCCTGGAAATAAAGGGGGCTGAGGTCTCACACTTTCTATTCAGACGTTTCAACCTCTGTAACCAATAAGCAACAAGGAGTCGCAGGGTTTGGGTCTCATGGTTCCAACAGTCCTCCCTGCTTCCTTGAGACCTGGTCCCTCATGCAGGTCTTTCTGGGAATTCTTTCATTGGAAAACTGAATCCTATACATAGGAAAAGAAATGAAGACTACAAAGTTGTATACAAAGAAGAAAAGTACACTTCCCTCCCACCCTCAAGCTCTCCTTTGCCTCTTGCCACAACTGACAATTGTTAATGGTTTCTTGTGTAGCCTTCCAGGTCTAAGGACTATTTTATACATAATATACAGAGAGACAAATATAGATATAGATATAGAGATAGAGATGGGGATAGATACAATGATAGAGATAGAGATATTTTCTTCCTAACAAAATGAAATAATCAACCTGCATCGATATAAAACCAGAAAAGAGATTATGTGAGACTATTTAGCACCATTTAGAGGCCATCTATGAGCCAAATTCTTCATTAACTTTAAGATACTCATGTATTAAAGCTTTTCAAACGATAAATTCAATGTACATTATGCACTATTATTACTGGCCAAGGCTAACAACCAAAGTGAATAATCTTTCTTTATCAGTGTAATTCCTTCCCTCCAAGGGAGCTCTTATATGGTATCAATCAACTTTTAAACTTTACAAATAACTCAATTTCTGAGACCATACGAGCTCCTTGTAAGTTTGTTGTTGAGCCTTTGTTTAGAAAATGACTCTCTTTTTGCACATTGAGTAGGCGTGCTATTGAGAAGCCTGTCTTAGTCTCATGCAAGTATTCTAGTGTATTCTATCCAGCCAGGTCCTCCAGGAAGTTACTTCTGAGATTAGGAGTTCAGGCTTTGTGCATTGGTTTCTGTCCACTGGAAAAGACTCTTGGGCCAGACAAACATTGGAAAATACTGAGTCCCGATACCAGCAACTCATATCCATGTGTAAGTCTTCTGTCCTAAAATTCCATGTACACATGCATGGACCCTCTGACCCCAGGAGGCCGGCATGGCCAGTAGACATGGTTTACAGATGAAGAAAATGGGTCTTGGAGAGGTTCAGTTACTGGCCCAAGATCAAAGTTCTGCTCTAGTAAGTGTCACACAGGGCGTGTTTGGATCCCACCGCCCAAGCTCTTCACCCCTGGAATACTAGCTTTCAAGTGGATCTTGATTTCCATTCCTTGCATTCACCAACCTCACCAGCCGTCCCACGTGTCGTCCTATGCACACCATTCACCCTGCAGCAGGGCTAATACAACCTGGCTCCAGGACTCCAAATTCCTCAGGCAATCCTCTCAAACCTGTTCTTAAATCTCAGCAGATGTGTCTGGATATGAATTTGCACATTTGGCATCTTTGTGCTGTTCTTATCATTTATCATAACTTGTGGTTTGTGTGAGGTGAAAAGACCTTCCACCCTTGTGCGTGGACAGGCTTGGATGCCAAACCTGTCCCAGTGAATCGGTGCCAACAGAGAGAGGTGTGCCCTGTAGTATGAAGGTTAGTCCTGTGACAGGGTGAGGGGTGGGCTCCACACCAGACCCTCTTGCTGCTATTGGAAATCAAGATAAGATAATTCATCCTGGCGTAGGGAGTGACACACTCAGAGAGAAAGGGTTAATGTCTTAATTCCGGAGTGCGGGCTGATCGTGGGCAATGGGGTGTGAACAAAGGCTGCATCCAATCTCATTAGTATGCCCAGCATGGGCCGTGCTGCAGAGAATCCAGAAATTATATTCTTATCTGGGGACTCCTGCTCCTGCACCCCAGAGAATCTTTGCCTTTTGAAGAAATATAGCTCCCATGGTCTCCAGGCATGCTCCAGAATTGCTGTGGCTGCCGAAGTGTGAGATGAGAATGTCTATTTCCATGGAGCCCGCCATTTCTGTGGACCATGGGCAATTACTTTCACCTCTCTTATTACTCTCAGAGTTTAATATTCGCCAGGCTCTCACTGGGCTGAAAGCGCAACAGAGAATGTCCCTCCAAAGAACAGACAAGGAAGCAAGAACTGCCACATCCTCAAGCAATGTAATGATCACACATGGCCTTTGACAAACGCCTACCATGAAGAGCAATTGGGTTGTACCTGATTTCTGGGAGAATGGCTTTATCAAATCAAAGGCCTTACTCAAATAAAAAACTGGGTTGGAGCAGCTGCTTATGGCACAGGAAAGCAGGCAGAGAACCCAGAAGACCAGGCCAGCCGCTTCTCCTGTTCCTTTCCCCACACCCATCACAATGCCTTGCTTTCAGCTTTCCCTTGTGGCCCCAGGAAGGTAAGTCTTCCCTTCTAAGCTTGAAATATAAGGTAACTAGAGTCTCTGCTGGGACAGCAACATGAATTGGGCACCACTTTGAAGAAGCAACACTTTTGTTTGGGCACCACTTTGTTTGAATAAACAAAGGTATTTGTCTGCCTTTCAATCCTAGAGGTCCAAGTGCATGTGACACACAAAGAGCAGCAACAACAAATGGAGAGTCTGGATTGTTTTTGGGGTTTTTTCCCCCTAGCCGGTTGCCCATTCTCTTTCTTTCAGACTCTGTCCTCCAAAGTTAAATTTGCTTCTGATAATGCTTCTTAGGTTAGTAGATCCATCATTCTTTTCGTCTGATAAGCATGTCGATGGAGGTGTAGGTAAAGGTGCCAATGCAGGAGAAAGTGGGGATGTAAGCATACAATTTTCTCTGGATGTCATTACAAAGGTAAATAAGGACCATCAGCTCCGGTCTGTTGAACAGAGAGACATTAGGTAGCGACTGGGGCTGTCATACGCAATGCCCTCTTTCAAACCAAAGAACCTTTCTCTCCCTTACATATCACGCCCCCCATGCTTGCTCTGCAAAACTTATTGCAAGTCTAGATCTGAATGTTCCTGTTATGAATGCCTTACAATCCTTTAACTCTGGGGCTGCTAATATTTCAAGAAAAAGGCCAGCTGCATTAATGAAACATAACATAAATAAAAATAATTTTAGCTGCCCTGTATATTTTCCTGCCTGCCAAGAAACAAAAGTGCCCGTGGTTTTCCAAAATGAGATGCTGCATATTAGATGCAAGAGACAAGTGTCTGGTCTTTCTCCAAAAGAGGCTGCCTTGAAAATTCTTGTCCAGCCATGAAACCAGAGAGGTCTGTTTTCCTACAGTGAGGCCTTTTGCTCTTTCAATTGCATTTTCTGCCATATTCATGGTATTTTTTTCATGCCTGGGGGGTCTCTTGTTAGGAAAAAGGAAAGTAGATGAATGGAAGTTTCTCAAATTCTTTTCTTATGTGCCTCAAGTCTCTATGGGATAGATTTCACAGTTTCTACCATGAAAACAGCACCAGTGTTAGGTTTTCTGGCTAGATGAGTATCTTTAATCACATTTGAGTTGAAGTACAGGAAGCTTGGCCATGGGAAACTTGGAACAGTCTGATTCCTAAAAGGACCTAAGGACATGTTGCAGACACACGTGTAAATCATCCTGAGAGCATCAGAAGGGTTCCCGATTCTTATACTGCTTTCAGGATCCCCTAATCAAAATTGCCCCTGCTGGTGGCAGCTCATATCCACGTCACACGTGTACTCTACACACAGAACAGAAGGCGGCTGCACAATGTCAGCTTTTCCTTCCAGAGCCAAACCTTGCCTTTATGAGACAGTGTTGTCACTTAGCAGGTTGAAGACAGATTTCAAGTAGTAAGTGAGCTGGATCCCCACCAAGAAGCAGACAAGACCACAAGATTGACAGAGGATGTGACTCTGTCTGCAGCGTCCGCACTGTCCCCTTCGTTTTTCCCACATGGAGGCTGGGTTGAGGAATGTGCCCCGGGAGGAGGCAACAGTGATGGTTAGAAAAATGTGCACCCAGCCCATTCTGCAGGTGCGGTGGACTATGTCCTTTAAGAGAAAGACCAGGAGCTGGTTAGAGTGGGAGGATTAGGTGTCAGGCTCCCTCTTGGTCCCTCGACTCTGGGGTGTATGACAATGGCATGCCATGCCAAGTTTGGATTCGTCTTGCTTTGCGTCCCAGAATTCCTGATGCATGGGAGAACTTTTTACTTCCAGGGCAATTGCTTTGTAGATTTCACCCACTTTCCATCTTATGTTTCAAAATGCAGCTCTTATTCAGTGTAGCTGCATCACAGAAAAGAATAGCCTCGCCTCCCCCTTGGCTATTTTGAATGAACAATGAAGAAAATTAAGAGAAACCTGGGGGAAAAAATGTTTTAGAGGCAGAGCATAAAGGGTTGGATGTAAATATTCCCTTGCAAGATCCTTTAAAAGAAATAGCTGTTTTCCAGGGCATGGTAGAAAGATAGAAAGGCAAAGTGTCAAGCCCTTGTCACCTCTCGTCTACCCACTGCTTTTGATTTGCTTGCTGAGCTCCAAAATTTCCTCCTCACAGAAACGTCCCCAATGACGGTCCTGAGATGGGGACCTAGTTCTGTTTGTTTTTCCTCTTACAAAGAAATGATTGGTTTCAGTCGTGTCTTTATTGGTTTATTTTCAAACTTCCAAAAGCAGTATTTATTGTATTAGGTGGATGATGCCACCCATCACTGTTTCTAAGCAATAACTCAGTTCCCTCGCGGAAATAAACCTCTCTGCCTCAGACGTCAGTGTATATCTAGTTCGGTCCAAGATGATTTCCTCATAAGAGCATTCAACTTCTACATGGATGCAGTATGGCTCCCTGGCACTTTAGAAGCTCAGGCAATCACCTTGATCACAAATAACGAATCAGGCCCCTTTGACGAGCTCACCTTTGAAAACCTGGGCTGGATCTAGACATTGATGTTTGGAGACAGACCTCCATTTTCTCAGTGGCGGGGTTTTGCTTTCTCCTTGTGATGTAATGTGGCCCTCATATCCCTAACACAAATTTATGAACTTCGCACTGCTGAATTGATGCTATCAAAACAAAATAATTTTCAGACCAAAGGCCATGTATGTGTGATTGTGACAGCCCGTGCATCATATCGCAAGCAACTATTCTTCTTAATATCAGCCACTGAAACAAAGTTACGTGTGAGTGATGTTGCTATTATATGTGGAATCACTGATGGCCACGCCGAACGCAGTGTGATTTCTCTTCTGGAAATTGTTTGCTATCTCCGCCTTCTATGCATCCAGGCACTAAAACAGAAAATCATTTCAACTTCAGCCTCAGGTTGCCCTGCCCCCTACCATGTTCCACCACTTCCAAGGGAAATAAAACCATCCCAGAGAGAAGTCATATCTAGTTTGGATCATCAGATCATACAAACGATCCAAGTGTTTGACTCTTTATTTTCTTCCTCTGCATTTGAACTCTTGGAAGTTAATTTATTGGCATTTTTAACCCACTGCACTGTCTAAAGATGCAATTTCTGAGATTCCTACCAACAGTGACCGCAGCAACACCTTTCGGGGGTGCTTGTTTATTTTGAATGTGATGTCTTGGCCTTTTTTTTCTTTCTAACTTCACAAGGAAAAGGAATTTAGCATGTGTACTGTTTGTCTGGGGCTCTGACCACTGGAACAAACTTGAGAAAAGAAAACAGAGCCCAGAGAAATGAGGAATAATTTACAGTTAAACCCCTGAAGATGAAAGGGAGAGAGCAAAGAGGGAATTAATGACTTAGAGAGTTCAGCCTGACCTGCTCCAAGGTTTTGTTGATATCCCGACAAAACTGAATGTCACTTTAACCCACCGCAAGCCGCCTGAGAACTGGCACCCGGCCGCAATCTGGCCACAAGTGTGGATCTCAATCTTTTTTTTTTTTTTCCTGTATCTCTGAGATGCAGAGGAAAAGAACCTCTGGGGATCTGAACTTATTGTTCCCTGCGTGGCTTTTTTTAAACCTACTCCCTGTTTTCTCCTTGTATATAACGATTATTTTTTTTTAATTTATCAAGTTCTTACACATGATGTTTAAAGGCATTTGCTCACTCTTTCACTAATTTGCACATTCATTTATTTGTTCATTTTCTCATTGTTAAGCTTCAAACACCACCATACACAGGACAACATGGTAGGGGATTGGAGAAAAGGGAAGCACACCAACGTGAGTTGGCCATGTTTTTCCTGCTAAGACATCAGAATGTGGAAGTGGCGATGGCCTTTGTTCACAATTACCATATGTAGAAAGCAGAGTATGTGAGGTACAATGAAGGTTTATGAACAAAACTCTGTGGAAATTCCAAGAAGATAAAAACCTTCCCTGTGGAAAAGCTTGAAGAAAATCTCCGGAGGACTTAGCCTTGGAATTTTGCAAGATGGAATCGTTTTCCATAAGCAGAGAGTGGGCTAATGAGGAGCAATAAGGAGGCAGAAGAAGAAGGCACAGTTGTCAGGAGGAGGGGAACTTTCAGTTTCCCATGAAGCTTCGGGCTCAAGAAGGTGGGTTGAACAAGCAGGCTGGGGGTGGTCTTGCAGCGAACACCACACGGAGTGTCTGGAGTGTGGCTCTGTGAGGGAATCTCTCCTATCAGGGCCTTTTGAATTTCATTTAGAATCACCAGGTTTTGGAGCTGAAAGCGATGTTGGAAATCTAGACTAGGCCACACACTTTACAGATAAGGAGCCTGAGGCCCAGACAGGTTAAGATACCTGTCTGGGATCACACAGCCCATTAGAGACAGAGCCTACACCAGAACTTTTCAGAGATGGCCTTTCTGTTGCTTAGAAGCAATAGAACTCAGTCAGAAGGACATATGAGCCTGAGAAGCCACGACTAGAAGACAGAAATAAAACCACACAGCACTTTTAACTCCTGATCTGGGCTTGTTGGCTTGTTTCCTCAGTTAGGAGAGGCTCCTGTGGTCCTCAGGCCTTCAGACCCAGACTGCGACTTCGCTAGCAGCTCTCCTGGGTCTCTAGCTTACTGACTGAAGTTCTTGTGTCTTGTCACCCCCCATTTACACAAATATCCCCCGTATTCACCAGGTGTTCCTGGTTCAAATCTTGGCTCTGCCACATACTAGCCCATTTACCCTCCATGTGTCTCAGTTTCCTCACCTGTAAAATGGGGCTAATAATAAAACCTACCCCATAGGGTTTTTGTAAGGACTTAAGAAATGAAAACATTTAAAACAGTACTTGGCATATAGTAAATGCTCAATAAATATTAGCTATCGACTTTGATCTCAGGGGTACAAACAAATGATGAATCTTATACCCTTGAATTTTGTATCTCCTGGAACCCAGTCTGTTTCCCTGATGGGGTTTTAAGATCTGGCCCCTGCTCTCTTCACTTCTCATCTCTGCTCTTTCTGACCTTTCTCGTGTTTTTCTATCTCTTATTTATCTCTAATCACAACCATTCCAATCACAAATATTTACATCTCTGGGCTGACACTGTCATCCTGACCAACAGAATCCATCTCAGTGAATGCAGAACTCAGAATCTCAGGGAATGTTAGAATTAGAAAGTGGCTTAGAGAGTATCTACTGCAAACATGAAATATTTTTTCTCTTTTATGAAGATAATCAAAAGTTATACGTGCTTTTTGTAATAAAATTCAGAAAACAGAGAAAAGATCCTGTTTCCTGAGTTTACATGGCAGATAAAGTCACAGCATTCTCTGGAGCCCACAGCAAGTTTTATAACACTCTTGTATAACACTCAATGGTTTGTTCTCTGAGACTGAAGCATTCAAAGAAAAGGCTCTCCTTCTATGCATCAGTATGTACCCTGAGTCGTCCACCTTCCTTCATGAATGGATGTGCGACTAATTATATGAAGAAATGAGTGAATGAATAAAGACAGGAAGGAATAAAACAAAGAAGCATTTTTTACTGTGGTCTTCTCCTGTGGTGCCAGATCACTTGATACTGGATGCCCGTCCTAACTATAACTCAGGCTATAGTCTATGTGTACACATTTTTATGACTTACATTGAAAATTAAGCACTTGATAATGACCTATTTCATTTTTATGGCTGTGTAAATTAGGATAATAAAATCTGAAATTAAATTCACAGGCCAGTTTCAATTCAGTCATCTTCAGTTTTCCTTGCTATGTCCTTTCTAGGGCACTCAGCTCAGAACTGTAGTTTAGCATATTTTAGAATTTCCTGGGTTTTCTCTTCCCTGTATTAAACTTTTCATGGGATCCAATGGCTCCTTTTAGACATGATGGAATAGTTCTAGAATCGATAAGAACAATAAAGAAGTGGATTCACAAAGGCACGGCTTGAAGACACTCTGGTAGTAGAACTTACAATAAACACTTTCTGTGGTTTTCTCAGGAATTTAATCATAATTAGCTCACATATAAAGAGCTAATAAAGCACATTAAAAAGTGGCATGAATCCTGGACCTGACCAAGCTTTTAGCTCCATTAATAACTTACAGGAAATACAGTGGACAGAGAAATATGGGGCTCAGTCAGCAAAATCACAACTGCAGGAAACACTACTAGGCAAAGAGTAGTTTTGTCAAAAAACTAAACAGAAAGTGAGGCATGGGGAGAGAAGGAGATGGGAGGATAAACCTATAGGTTAAAAGACACTTAAAGAGGCACATCAACTAAACCCAAGGTGTGGACCTTATCTGGATCTTGATTCAAGCAAACAAATGGTTAAAATAAAATGACATTTATGAGATAATTGAACAATGTGTATTTAAAAATTATCATCAAGTTTTAAAAGATAATGGTATTGTGGTTGTGTATTTTTAAAGGTACTCTTATCTTTCACAGGTATGTACTTAAAGTATTTGTGGGTAAAATAATTTTTCAGATTCAAAATAATATAGGAGGGAATTCCACTTCCAGCTAAGATGGAGTAACCAGGACTAGACTTACCCTGAAACCCCTTCTCCTCTGTAAAAGACAAAATAAATGAATAATGTTTTTTTAAGTCACTGGATATTCGGTAAAAAAGAACTGTCCTCCCTGAGACATGGGGGAAAAAAGAGATGCGTCCTACCACTGCTACTGCTTCCTGCATTGAGAAAGCTTCTAGATGATGGCACGGGAAATATGTAACACCAGAAGAGTCCAAGGGACTCCCTGAGTTGAGAAGTTGGAGCTGAGAATCCAAGAAGAGGATTGTTGGCAGGACAGAGTCCTGCAAATGAGAGAGCTGCACAGAGAAAGAATCCCAGACTCACCGTTGAGCATTCAACAGCGCATGCATGTGAGGAAAGTATCTGAGGCCGGGGAAAGAAAGGACTATCGAAGAAGGGAAGAGTGTGCCCAGGTCTCACACAAGGCTGGGAACAGAGTCTACTCTCACCAACCAGTCCAGGGGCATTGGGTTGAGTGCTCAAGAAGGTCTTGCCTCAGTAATTTGGCTGAGCTTGTTCTGGACCCGCTTAACAAATAAAAGCAAGATCTAAAAGGATCTAGCTGTTTCCAAGTAACTTATCTGCATCCCAGAACCATGCTCAGGCATATTCATAAGGACACAAATATATCTTCTATCTAACAAGGTAAATTTGATAATGTCTGGCATCCAATCAAAAATTACCAGGTATGCAAAGAAGCAGAAAAAACATGAGCCATAATGAAGAGGATAATCATCCAATACAAACTGACAGGGAAGTAGCAAATATTGTAGAAATAGCAAACAAGGACTTTAAAAGTTATAATAATTGCATTTTGGATGTTCCAATACAGTGGCTGGAATGGCTATACTAGCGAGAGACATAATGCCATTTCTATACAAATTCCTCCAGTAAATGCAAGATGATGGACTAATGCTCCACGTATTCTATAAAATCAGCATTAAACTAATAGCACCAAAACCAGACAGTCACATTATAAGAAAAAATATCCACAGGAAGTAGAGGTCCTTACAAAGTTACTGTGAGATCTGATGAGAAAACCAATCCTCAGATCCTCTCTATTCTCCTCCTAGTTATGATTAATTAACTGAGTCACTTCTTCCCATCCCATGAACCTCAGGCCCCCACCCTGTTTTACCTGGATGACTACCCAAACCTCCGTACTGTCTTCCCTTTTACCTTCAACCCCTCAAATCCAGTCTCCATAATACAGATGGAGAGATCTTCTTTAAAATGTGAATATTTGCCTCAATGGCCCTCCTTTCCCTTAGGTTAGAGTCTCAACTCTTTCACTAGGCTTGTAAGACTCTTCATGATCTGGCCTGTGGGTCCCCAGGCTCATCTCTCATCTCTCCCCTTCCTCATGCTTTTCTCCATGATCCAGCCACACTGGCCAGCTTGCTGTTCCCCGACACATATCATGTGCTTGCCCCTATCGTCTGGGCTCTGATGTCTACTGTTCCCTCTTTTTGGAATACTTCCTCTACCCTACCCATTCTTATCTTATCTTCTGATTGATTGCACATATTATTTTACGATAGATGTCGATTATTCCATTAAATCTTTCCTGACTTCCCTACTCACCCAACTCTGGGTGAGGGGTCCTCCTAATGCTCCCAGAGATCATTTCACTACCACTGCTGTACCATTTATTATAATCTATGACAACCGTCTGCTTATTTCCTCACTAGGTTCTCACTTCTTCAAGGGCAAAGACCATGCGTTGCTCACTGCAGTCTGCCCACACCCAGAGAACACTCTGTGAGACAGAAAAGATGCTCGACAAGTATTTGTAAGTTCCATTTATCAAATGCTCACCACGTTTCAGATACTGTGCTGGGGACTTTACGGGAATTGTCTTTTTCTTAGTGCATCCATCCAAGAGGTACTATTCTAATATCTACTGTATAGAGGAAGAGACAAAGGTACATAAAATGATACAACTCATCTGACATCACAACAGATAGATTGTAGATCCACAATTCAAGCTCAAGTCAATGGATGTCTAGAGTCTATTCGTCTAAACACAATACGAGGTCAGACAATTAAGTTCGTGAACTCATCCTAGAAAAAGTGCTACATCCCTCATTGTTGAATATCACTATGGTCACCTTTGAAGTACTCCCCTTGGGAAGCTATGCACTGATGGCAACACCTAGTCCACCCTTCAAAGCAATTTTGGAACTCTTTTTCTGGAATGGCCATCAGAGCTGTCGTCATATTACCCTTGATGTCCTGAATGTCATCAAAATGTCTTCCTTTCAATATTTCCTTTATCCTGAGGTAAAGAAAGAAGTCTTTGGGGGCCAGATCAGGTGAGTAGAGAGGGTGTTCCAATACAGTTATTTGTTTACTGACTAAAAACTCCCTCACAGACAGTGCCGTGTGAGCTGGTGCATTGTCGTGATGCAAGAGCCATGAATTGTTGGCAAAAAGTTCAGGTCGTCTAACTTTTTCACACAGACTTTCAGCACTTCCAAATAGTAGACTTGGTTAACTGTTTATCCAGTTGGTACAAATTCATAATGAATAATCCCTCTGATATCATAAAAGGTTAGCAACATCGTGCAACAAGTTCGCGAATTTAATTGTCAGACCTCGTGTGTGTGTGTGTGTGTGTGTGTGTGTGTGTGTGTGTGTGTGTGTTATAGGATAACAAGGAAATTATGATCAACAGATAGATGTACAAGTTGATCTCACATCCATAAACATCCACTTGCTTTGGTTGTATACTCATCTGATGAAAGGATTTGATCATTCTCATATCTAGCTCTTCCATTTCTAGTATTCTATGTCTCCACGAAGCTAATCTAGATTAAAGATGTATTCTCTTCACAGGAATAATAATACACTTGCAACTAACCCAGGGTTTCTCCATCTCAGCACTACTGACATTTGGACAGGATAATTCTTTTTATGGAGGGGTGACTCTCCTGTACATTGTAGGATATTTAGGAGCATACCTGGGCTCTACCCACTGGATGCCAAGAACACTCTCCCTAATGTTTGACAACTTAAAATATCTAGACATTGTCAGATGTCCCCTGGGAGCAAAATCAACCTCAGGTGAGAATCACTGAGCTAATCTTTACCAAATGCGTAAAACGTTCCAACACTCCAATAAGTGCTCGTAGGCGATGTCTCATTTAATCCTTCAAACAATTACTATGAGATAGGAATAGTTAGGATACCGTTCTATAAATGGGAAAAGGCTTAAAGATTGCAGAAGGTCCTGCAGCTGGTAAGTAGTGAAACTAGGCTTGTCATCACTACTCTATACTTCAAGTGGTTTGTGGGTGGAAAAGGGTGTACTGGGATTTGGTGAGGGAGAGCAAAGTAGATACTGGGCATTAGTTGACGTGAAGGCTTTATAACTGTTTTCCAGAAAAGGCCAGCTAGGGACAGCTCAGAATTCCTTATAGGACTTCATTAAGGAGGTAACCCCGGGGCAATCAGAGCTAGTCTAGCTTCATTTTCTGTTTGTGAGCTTGCCAGCAGTCAGCAGGCTACGTGCTTAAGTAAACAAGAAAGATAGGAACAGGAAGACAAAAGCCAAAATTAAAGGACTGTTGTTATTATTTGTCCTCTAACATTCAGAAATAGTGAACCCACACAAGGTCAATCTACTGCCTGTGTGTCAGATTTCAACTTGGCGTTGCCAGGCTTCAAATCTGATGCCAAATTTCTGATCCCAGAGATGTCCGGCTCACCCTTGCCCTCCACGTCTGGAAGAGCCAGAGGAAGAGCTTGGACAGGCAAGGCTGAGCGTGAGGCTCTGTGTGTGGTGAAGCTGCTGGATGAGCAGTCCCCTTCCTGTCTCAGGAAAAGAAAAGCAATCCCAATGACATTGCAGGAGACGCCTGAGATTCTCTGGGGGGCCAGGGAAGAGGGACCAGACTCCTCCAGACTTGGCTGGTGGAAGACACCTCAACTCTCAGGGCAGTTAGTCTCAGCAGGATGATGAGTAAAAAGCCCTCCCCGTGGGATATGGCCCTGGCCGGAGAGGCTGCTGCAGAAGTCTCCTGCAGAATACCCACCGGCCGAGTTCCTGGCTCTAAACCTCCCCACCAGAAACCAGGGCTCCAAATCTGTGGGCGCTACTAGGTCTACAACTCAGGAGAAACATAAACACCAGGAGGCACATACACGCATGTCCATAGAAGCACGGCTAACAGTAGCGAAACTTGGGAACACACCGAGATGCCTACCAGTGGGAGAGAAGGGAACACCACACAGAATCCAAATGGAATGAAGCAGCCTTTCATTTCCAGGTAAGAGGGAGCCTGGGAACCAGGTTTACCCTATGACCTGGAATAAACAACACACACCACCACAACCACCATCGACAACAACAAAAGAGGCAAAATATACAAAAGCAACAGTTTCCAATACACTGGAAATCAAGCAATGAAGGACAATGATTTCTAAGACAATAACCAAATGAGATGAACCCCAAATCACCTGCAGCTGACTTACTTAAGAAAATGTCCAGACCAAGTACAGGAGGGGTGGACCCAGGTACAGCCCAGCAGACTCCCTGATTTTTGCCCATAAAAATACAAGTTGTGTCCTATGGAGATATAGTTCATAGTGCCTGAAAATACTCACCAGTTTAGCATCTATTTGTCAATTCATTTCAGCATTTTTTAATCTGCCTATATACTCGTACGTATGTTCTTCGAATTCGCCTTTGAACAACTTGTAATATCTTACTGGTCCCCCTGTTAACTAATTAGTTAAATAAAATCTTTGACCCATGTTCATTTGATGTTTATGTGAGAGTCATGATTTTATATTTAAAAAGCATATTATTTAGCATGAGAACTCTAGGAGACCAGCTAACCATACTGGAAGGGGCATTTAGTTACTATTAGTGCCTACTAAATACGAGGCATTTTCACCTACGTTATGCAACAGTCCTGGAAGGTGCATATCATTAGTGCCATTTTTCAGATGGCAAAAACTGAATTCAGAGAGGTTAAGAAATTTCCCAAGGTCACACAGCAAGCAAAATGCGAGGCTGGGATTCACACTTTCATTTGAATAGCTAAAGCCCATATTCTTACTACTCCAGTTTTCAAAAAGGGGAGTGCATGAGCCACAGAAATATGTGTGCACTTCAGAGTTAAGGCAGTCATTTTTCAGGGTGCATGAAAGAAACATAATTACAATTTCTATACTTTATCTAAAACACAAGTTTAGTTTTGTTACTTAGTAAATAGATTGACACTTGCACGCTTCCCCAGTTCACCTACCACATGGGGAGTCCCAAAGTCTCCGGAGGGAAGAGGGGGGTTTCCCGGACATGGAAAAGTTAGCAGTGGTGTCCTCAGGTATATACTTGTCCCAGGCTACCGCAATGCCCAGTGGTTTCACATTTAGCCATAGAAGTAGATTGACAGAATATTATGTAGTTTCAACTAAACTAACATTCATAAAATAGATGAATAGCTTTAACAATTTAGGCAAAAAGTATCAGATCTAAGAAAGTACTATAATACAATCACAGGAGAACAAAAAGAAAATGGCAAAACTATTTATCACTCTTTTAATATTATGGCAAAACTCTTTAACGCTCCTTAAATATTATGATAGTAATATAGGTAAAAAATAACAAATAATACATTCACATATATCCATGAGCACACTCAGCCTTTTTAAATTCTTCCAATGGGGTTTGCTATCGAAACTTTAGAGCACCCTCTGACCCATGATACATCTCATAATAGTAATAATCGACAAATAGATCAATGAAACAGCATAGAGCCCAGAAATAGATCCACATAACTTGAGTGAATTGGTCTTTGACAAAGGAGCCAAGGCAATCCAATGGAGAAGGGAGTCTTTTCCACAAATGGTGCTGGAACAACTGGTCATCCGCATGCAAGAAAATTAACCTAGACACAGATCTTACACCCTTCACAAAAATTATCTCAAAACAGATCATGGACCTAAGTGTAAAATGCAAAACTATAAAACCCTTAGAACAGGGGAGAAAATCTAGACGACCTTTTAGATCCAACACCAAAGGCACGATCCATGAGAAATCATTGATAAAATGGACTTTGTTAAAATTCAAATTTTCTGTTCTGCAAAGACCCTGTCAAGAGAATGAGAAGAAAAGCCACGGACTGGGAGAAAATATTTGCAAAGGGCATATCTGATAGGGGACTATTATTCAAAATATACAAAAAACACTTAAAATTCCCCAATAAGAAAACAACCCAATTAAAAAATAAGCAGAAGACCTGAACAGACACCTCACCAAAGATGATATACAGATGGAAAATCAGCATATGAAAAGATGCTCAACATCATATGTCATTAGGGAAATGCTAATTAAAACAACAGTGAGATAACACTATATACTTATTAGAATGGCCAAAATCTAGAACACTGACAACACCAAATGCTGACCAGGATGTGGAGGAAGAGAACTCTCATTCCTTGCTGGTGGGAATGAAAAATGGTACAGCCCCTTTGAAAGACAGTTTGGCGGTTTCTTATAAAACGAAACATCCTTTTATCATATGATCCAGCAATTGGGCTCCTTGGTAGGTCCTCAAATGAACTGAAAACTTACGTCCACAAAAAAACCTGCACACAGATGTTTGTTGAAAACTTATGTCCACACAAAAACCTGCACACAGGTGTTTGTAGAAGCTTCATAACTGCCTAAACTTGGAAGCAACCAAGATAACCTTCAGTAGGTGAATGGATAAATAAACTGTGGTACATCCAGACAATGGAATATTATTCAGCAATAAAAAGAAATGAGCTTTCAAAGCATGAAAAGAGTGAAGGAAACTTAAATGTATATTGAAAGAAGCCCGTCTGAAAAGGCAACACACTGTATGGTTCCAACTATATAACATTCTGGAAAAGACAAAACTATGGAGACAGTGAAAGGATCAGAGATTGCCAGGAGTTACAGGAAAGGGAGGCCAAGCACAGAGGATTTTTAGGGCAGTGAAACTACTCTGTAGGGCAGTATAATGTTGGATACATATCATTATACATTTGTCAAAACCCCTGGAATGTACACCCCCCCAGAGTAACTATGGACTTTGGGCAATTAGGATGCGTGTACCAGTCTGAGTGGGATGTGGTTAGTAGGAGACGCTGTGCCTACGTGGGGTGAGGAGTATATGAGTAATCGATGTACCTTCTGCTGAGTGTTACTGCTAACCTAAAACTGCTCTAAATATCAACACACACACACACACACACACACACACACACACACACACACACAGAGTTGGCCACACCAACAAGAAATTTTAAGCACAAAATGTTTTGGAAACAAGTGCCCATGTTGTTATAATTAAGGTATTGGAATCCAAGTGATTCTGGAAATACAGTGTCAATTATAAAACTCAAATCTGATATTTAGGAAGAAGTCGTGGACATTTTTATCCAAGGAGTTATTAGACATAGAGGAACAACAGACTGGACAATGTGATAATGTAGCAGTTTGTTTTGCAGAATGCCATACTTGATCAAAGTAATAAAAGTTACTCCGACATGTAAAAGGTATATATAAAGGGAAAGTGTAAAAATAATTAGAATTAAAATAAACGAATGCATTATATATCAATACTTGTGGGAATCAGGTAAGGTAATACCTAAAGGGAAAATTATAAATTTGAATACATGTATCATAAACCAAAAGGAAATGAAAATAAACAAATTGTCCAACTAAAGAAAGCTAGAGAACAAGTATCTGAGTAAACATAAAGAGGGAAACAAAGATAATGGCGGAAATCAATGAAATTAGAGAGGTAAAAACTTTAAATGACTATGAAAATAAATGTTGACTCTTGAAAACCCTAATATGCTTATAAAAATTTATAATAAAATTGACCATGAGAGAGGAAAAAACCCAAATAAACAAAATATAGAATGGAAAAGAGACAATCTCAAATAAAACAGAGATTTTTAAACTCTTAGAGGAGGATTATTATGAACGACTATATTTTATACTTTAACAAATTTTATAACATAAAAGCAAATTTTCAAGAAAAATACAAAATGCTAAAATTGACCTTAAGAAAACAGAAAAGTTGAACAAACTGATACCGTTTACAAAATTGAAATAGTAATTATCTCTCTACCTACTATAACCCACACCCCAAGCATTATTATTGGTGAGGTTTACCAAATTTTCAAGGAACGTGTAAGACCAGAGACACTCTATGGAAAAGAAAGAGAAAATGTGTCCAATGAAATTTTTTCGAGGTTAGTAGAACCTGGATACAAAAATAGATATTGACAACAGAAAACTAGGTAGAAAGGGGTTTCTTAAATAAGACACAAAAAGTACATGATATAAAATGAAATTATTTATTGCTTTTTAACGTTATTGTAGCAGTTAGTATATGTCACACATTGTGCTTCACAGTTATTGATTTAATTGCCGTAGTAACTCTATAAACTGTTTTTACCCCCATTTAATAGGTAAGGAAACTAAAATAATATTCCCAATATTATACAGCTAGCAATTGATATGTTAATAACCCCAAAGTGAAGATTGCTACTTTAAGGAAGAGCCTCAGAGATAAAAATAGAAAAATTGGTTGGCGATATTAACAATATGAAAAACTCACAAATGAAGAATTCCTAAAGATCAGTAGAAAAGACCCAGGTTGTCCAGTTACCAAAACAAATTACCCCCAAATTTAGTGGCTTCAAATAATGCGTTTTGTTTATAGATTTGCAAATTTGGGCAGAGCTCACTGGGGGTAGCTCATCTCTGCCCCCCTCACTTTTAGCAGCAGCGTCTTGAAAGCTGGGAACAGGAGCCATCTAAGCAAATCCAGCCTTCTTTTGTGTGACTCACAAACTAGGAATGATTTCAATATTTACTATTGGGCTCTTTATGAACATGTTTGCTACCACCTGCCCTGAAGTTTCACTCCTTCACATGTGTCACAACTCATGGTGGCAAGCAGCTGAAATCTTAACTGGAGAGAGGGACGGAGAGAGGGAGAGAGGGAGAAGGGGAGAGAGAGAGACAGAGAAAGAGAGAGAGAGAAAGATTATATTTGCTTTTTATGTCTCAACTTCAAAAGTTATGCAGTGATTTCCATCATATTCTGTTCATTGAGGTAGTTACAAAGTCCTTCCTAGAAGGGGAAGTAGATTCCACATCTTGATAAAAAATGACAAAGTTCTGGAAGTGCATGTGGAATAGGAAATATTGCTACGGCTATTTTTGGAAAATGCAGTCTCCTATATAAAGGAAACCCAAAAGAAATGTGCAAAGAAGGTCAGTAGGCATAGCAGGTAAGCCTGGATGACTAATGAGCATATAAAGAAATAATAACCAGACAAAGGCAGATTAGAATGATGAGATCTCATTAATATCTATCAGATTGGCAAAATAAAAAATAATGTTGGATGATATTAAGCACAATCAGGGTTGTGGAGCAAATAGTAAATTTTATGCCCCCATAATAAATTGTGCAATTTGAAATAATTTAGTTCAAATGTGTGTATATGCCTAGAACCCAGCATTTCCACTTTGGTATATAGAATAGAAATACTCTCATAGGGGTACCCAAGGAGGATGTCCATTATAAAGTTGTTTGTACTAGGAAAAAATGAAAAAGGTAAATTCTCATCTATAGGAGAATGAACAAAATGCAATATATGCAAATCATAAAATTCTATGCAGCACCTTGATATAAATAGATCTCAAAATACAATGTGTGAGGAAAGTAAGAAGTGAAGAGACAGGTACAGCACGATATCATTTGTAAATTGAGAGCATAGGAAAAGGGACCCACGTAGGGGATAGATGAGAATTAGCAATCAGTAAGAAAGCGTCAAAAATTAACCTTTCTAGGAAAAAAATAGATTACTTGGGGAGCTTCGCAAGACACCATTTTCTTAGGCCTCACTCTTGGAAATGGCTGATTTAGTGACCCTGAGGTAGAACCCAAGGATCTATATTTTTTTTAACTGTCCTAGGTAAATCTTAAGATCAGGCGAGTTTTGAAAACATTCTAACGTATTCAGAGTCGTGAGTTAAGTTTGTTTAGATTTGTGGTTTGCAAGCAACAGAAACTGATGGAAGCCAACAAAAGCAAACATGGTATTTATGAAAGAATGTCAGGGTGCTGAGAGAATTGTCAGGGAGAATGTAGAACCTGGATTGGAAAAGGCAAGAGCCCCAGGGAGTAACAACTGGAATGAGTGGCGACCCATTGTTGCCCATTTTTTCCCTCGCTTTGTTCACAGAGCAATTTGAATTTCGGGTAGGCAGTGTCTAATTGGCCTAGAAAAAGGCAACTCTTCTTAATCAATGGTCCCATCAGCTTGTATTTAGTAGGGAAAGATAATTCCCTAAAAATACCCCCGAGTGTTGTTACCAAAAGATGAAATGTGTAATGGGAAGTTACAATGCATTTATTTCCCACTCTGTCTAGGCAGAGAGGAAGAATCAGAAGGAGGAAATGGAAAGATGAGAGATTTTGGAGTAAGACAAGATCTGGGTTTAAATTCTGGTTGTGCCTCATTAGCTGCCTTACCTTGGACAGGCTCCTTAACCACTCTGATATATGTCCCTCTCAGGGTGGTGCTGTCATGTGTGGAAGGCCTGAGCTCGCTGGTGCTTTTCTTGCTGCCTTGCCTGGCGGCACAGCAGATGGACCCATGTGCTCGTGCAAGTGGGCTGGAGACCACGGAGTCGTGTCAGAAAGGCTCATGCACAGGAGCTTTCTTCATTGGGAATCGTAAAGATGTTTGAAGCTGGGTATCTCTTTACAGGCCACTCATGGGGCTAATGTTCTGAGATTATCTGAGCCTCTGTCTTGAGACCGTTGGAGCTTCTCTGATGAACAGTGTAAACATCTAATTCGGAACTTGCCATCATCGTCATCATCACCATCATCTCAGGACTCATATGGGTTCTCCAACCTCATACTTGGTGAATACTTTGTACGCATTAAAAGCAGGTAAACTGTTTTTTTCCCTCCTTAAAAATCATTTGCTTAAAGAGTACAGGCTTAAAACAAAGATCAAACCTAGTGGTGTGATCATTAAAAACAGTGCTCCCCGATGCCTGCTGTTCCGTTCGCCTGGCCAGCTTTTATCACTGTTCCTCTGTTCGATGGTTTCTGTCTCTGCGAGCCTTATGAGAACAGTGTAAACAAAGAACTCCACACAGGGCAGAGGTTAAGTCAGTAGCGGGTCCCCTGGGCAGGCAATCTTCTCAAGACTTCTGCCTCGACTGGCTTTAAATATGGGTGGCCTCCAAAGTTAGGCAAAGGTCAGCTGGATAATCCACCACGAAAACCAGACTCCCGGTCACGCTGGTGTTGTCTCATCCTCCCTAACCTCACCCTCGCATTAGCTAAACCACCCATTTATTATGTTGTCAGGTTTTTAAATATCCCTGAAAAGTTGTAGATGGCATCCACCCACAGAGATATTCAGATGATGGTGGAGAAGAATGGTGGGGAGAGTTAATAAGACAGTGGTATGTCCAGAGTAGGAATGTTCTGGAAAGACGTTAGGAATGGCATACACATTAGGAGAAATCCTAAGCGGTGTTGTAGATAAAGGCACAAAGAGTCAGTCATGGATGAGGAATTAGGATACAGAAAAAGGTAAGGAGGGCTTAGGACAATGGAAAATTCTTGAGATTTTTGGTGTAAATATATTTGGGCTACACTTGGATTTGGTAACAGCAGTTTTAATTTCTAAAATTTTTCAAAAGTAATTCTTTCCAACAAAATTTACTCAAAAAAATTACCTCACTGTATACTCTGGGAGAATCGCTTCATGTCCAGGATTTATTCAAGGGTGGTTTGAATAAAAGAATACTATGAGTAGGTTAAGCCAACATGTAAAATAGATCTCAGGTTTTTGAGATCTCAGATTCTTCTTTTCCTCGTATCATTCTACTTTGCTCCACTTATAGGAGCAACTCCTAAAATGAGAATTTTAAAATAGTATAAATTATGGAATATGTATACATCTATACAATGGAATACTGTGCAACTATGAAAAGTATGTTGTAGAAACCATGTTTCTTAAAGTATGGGTTGAGAAAGAATTGTATCAGAATCAGCTAGGGGTGCCTATGAAAAAGAAAGACTTCTGGATACTCCTTCAAGCTCATGGGTTCAGGATCTAAGGATGGACAGTTAGACACCCTTTCCAGGTGATTCTTAGGGGTAGCAAAGGTGTAGAATAATTGTAGTAGAAAAATACATAACATTCTAAGAAAGTATTTATATAATATGTGCAGTATAATTTCAATTTTGTAAATCAGAAAAATGCATCAAAATTCTTAGAACAGAATGGTATATACACAAAAATATGAGCAACGGTTCTCTCTAGGATGTAGGATAACAACAGAGTTTTTTTTATGTTCTTTCTTTCCAAACCTTTCTATGTGGAAATAATATACTCAGAAAAAAAAATCTCCATTTTCCTTAAAATATCAGTGTTTGGATGGATTCTGAGGAAGGCCTGACCTTGATGGTGGCTTGTTGTAAAACAAGAATAAGTGAAGAGTAAGGAAGATGGTGACCTGAGGATGACAGAGCACACAAAAGAGAAAGGGTCCCCTTGAGTCAAGAACCAGGGCAGAGGTCAGGGAGGAGGGCTGGGAGGGGTGCAGGAAGGGCAAGCTTCAGCCCCATGAATTATATGTTGGATAAGTACTTGAAACCACATTTTTTTAAAGCCTTGAATGTTTGGGGGTGGGTGGGGGTGGGCGGAAAGTGTTTAAACATCTCTCGGGAAAAGGTTAAACCACAAACTATAGACCTTGTCCTCTGTTGCTTTATTTCCACTTAAAGCTACTTCTTATCAGGATGTATTTAGTGAGAAAGTGTTACCCATGGCTCACAGAGGAAGAAGGGAGCTAGTGCTGTTCTCCGCGGAGCAATTAAGGAAGAACAACTCACCGGGCACCTCCTATGTGTCTAGTTTCGTGCTGGGGGCCACAAGAGACGAAAGTATGCGTCTGAACACTTTCTTATGCTGGTTTGGCATCAAAGAGGTTATACTCCAGTTGGAGAAATGCTAATCCATGCGCTTTAAGCAATTAGCACAGTGGGCTGAAGTGGGCGAGGACGTGGGACAGAGGGCACCTTGACAGGGAGATGGAGGAGAGATCGGAAGGAGTGTGCACTCGAGGTGAAGGGTGAAGGGCAGTGTTTTCTGACAACTTCCTAGCAAGTTGTGGTTTTGATGAGGAGAGGGTTACCAGAGAAAGCATAGTTGCTCTGTGTCTTCTTTCTGAATTGTAATGTTCACTTATTACAGGGAAGAAATAAATGACAGTATCCAGTAGACCACACCATTGTGCAAATGGCATGTTATTTTAATGTCTTATGGATGGCTAGCATCATATACCCAAAGACTCTTCTGTGCGACATTTATAATTAATAAGTGTATATTTGGCTAGGTATTCTGCTACGTATTGGGAAATGTTTGTTATATGAGGATTTATTTAGGAATCGAATGCTTTGCATTTATTTGGTCTCCTGTTCAGAAAGCTGAAAAGACTTCAACGCTCATATCTCATCAATATCACCTTTCAGATCTTTTCCAATCCCAAGATTAAACAGCTCTATCTGTGATTCTCTCCCCAACAGACTACAAAAACAAGCTGTGAGTCTATGTAATGCTTTGCACTTCAGTGCACCTGTGGCAGACAAAAATCAATGGAACAAATAAGCGTTGGGTACCATTGTCAAACCACACACTAATACCTGTCTATTATATAGTGATATCGAGAACATACTTAGGAAAGTGAATTTATGGTTTTAAAATTGCACTACATATCCCATTAATTTTCCCCACATTACCTTGAAATAAAAAGTGAAGAAAGAATTCAATTTTCCTGTTTTGCTGATAGAATATTCTACATAATATGTTGAGATGCTGGTTACTCATAGCTATGGAGGGTTAAAAAATGATTGTATTTGAAGCAACCTGCTGGTTTAGTCGGTCTAGTGAAAGAAGTAGTCACCTCAATGGGGGGAGGGATCTAATTCAGTAAAATAAAACCATCTATTTGAGCAATGGTTTCACTAATTGGATTTTTGTCATGACAGTTACTCCAAAGCCACGTGGAGATTCAAATGTTGGATTTTTACTCAAGATGTTGAAACATTTGGTTGATTTCAGTTAAACCCCCAACCCCCAGAAAAAGTCAATTTAATAAGAAAAAAATTACAAAATCACCTGTCTTGTTTGAATAAAAAAAGCAACCAGTTAATTGAAGTTCCGAAAAGGAATAAGGACTTATTGATTATACAATGTATGTGATGTCTGTCTCATCATTTATTCTCCAGAATAAACATTCCTTGTTGAATAAATAAGCCCACAAACAAAACGGCTCTCATGGGCTCTGTGTTATTCTTGAGTATTGGGCCTATTTCCGAAAATTCTCCACGTTCTCTTCTCTTCCCTGTGTCCCACCCACGGTGAGCAAGGAGGCCTAGACTCAGTTTCCACAGTAGCTCCTTGTAGAAAAGCAGAAGAGGAGGCTCATTTCCTGTTGTTTGTGGATGTTTCTGTAAAGGTCAGAGACGTTGTAAGATGTTGCCCTTACTGGTTCCATTTCAACACACCTAGTTTTGAAGGCCAGAGGTCATGATCTTGAGCAAGACCGAGCCTTTCTGTTAAGAAAGGCAATAATACCTACGTGGGCAAAGTTGGGCAATGTTGTTTATCTTCTCAGAGCTTTAGTTTCCTTCTTTATAAAATGAGGGTAATAAGAATACTCACCCTACAGGGTCTTAGGCCAGGTACTGTCCCAAGTGCTTTGCATATATTAACCTCACTTACTTCTCACAACAATCCCATGAGACAAATACAATGATCATTCCCATTTACAGGGGAGGAGACTGAGACAGAGTTTAAGGTCAAACATTAAGTGGTAGAGGCAAGGACTGAACCCAGGTCTACCTGATGCTCAAGTCTGTGCTCTTAACTCACTACTGTAGGCGTCTTCTTCTTTACACACAAGTCAAATGACAATCCAGCTTTCATATCACACATAGATGGCCTGAGGCCAGGGTCCAATAAGCCTTAAGGCTGACAAGCACACACTCTGGTAGGTTAGTGGCCTAAACAAGTCTTTTCCCACATCAGCTGCTATCCCTCTACAGTGAGGTTGTTTGGAGATGAAATCTCAGTTACTCTCCTATGGCCTGTCTACCTGGGTGTTACGGGATGAGCCAGAAAGCAGCCATATGTGGACGGGGCAGGCACACCCTCCAAGAAGCTTCTGTTCCAACCTGATGAACCACAACTTGTATGCATAATCCCTCTCTTCAGGGAGCAACAATGCAGAGCCAAAAAGAGGCACCCCTCTCCCGCACCTCTCCCAAGGAAGCTTAGTTACTCTCCTCACCTTGTGAACCCCACCTTGGAGTTGGAGAAACTGGTTGGTGCCCAAGGGAACCAGCGCTCCGAGCCACAGCCTACCTACCACATATTCCCAGGTTTTCTTCCAATTATTACCTTCCTCTGTGGGAATTCTGGGCATACACCTTTCACATGGCCGTTTTGGGATTAGTCCTGATGGACCAGTCCAATGATCGCGTTGCAGAGAATGGCCAAAAACCAGGAGGGCAAAGCTTCTCTTTGAGATCTCACCACCTCCCATCATTGCTTGTGTATCTCCTTCCCCACTTTCAGCACTGCCCCCAGTGCAGACCCCCAAAGATGTCTGCCCTCCCTGGCTACATGCCTGTCACCTTCTGAGTGACTCGTTCCCCACATCCAAACATTTCCATCTATTGTCCCATGCCCAGCTAAAGAATAAAGAAATTTATTCTGCTGTGATGATTTAATATGTGACATCGAACAACATACCAAAGTTTTTAATTTTTATGATGTATTCTTTTCCTTTGATGGCCCCTGAGTGCTTAGCAATATCCATATGTAAAGAGAAACCATATCTTTAGCTGTTCTCACGTCCTAAAAGAGATCTCCCTAGAACCGTGATAGAAGGTTCCCAGTACTGCACATGGGAACAGAAATTAATGTCCCGTCGTTGGTTGGCATGTACTTGGGAACTCATGCCCTCTGAGTAAGTGAAAACTCCCCCTGAAGAGCATCTGTAAATAGTTTATTGCATGTTTAAGTGGGACTGATACACAAAGTGTTCTTAGGGTTGTTTTTTTCTTTGCGGGAAATTCATGTCCCTATGTGCTTATTTCTTCTCCTTGTGTAAACTCTGCACACTTGTTAAAAAAAATTATATATATATATCTCATAAGCAAGACTTTTCAGAATGACATCCCTGGGACCAGAGGCATAATTTAACTTTAGGTTATGTCCACACAGGCTAAGGGAAATGGTGAGTTGAAGTAATTATTGAGATAATTCCGGTAAAATGGCTCTTTTCTGCTACTAAGGGAATAGCGTTTTTCTTAGGGTCAGAAATTTCCAGATTGCCTGTTAGTCTTGTTTTCCACTCTCTACTTTGTCCGCGTAAATTATTTTTCAACTTGAATTGGTTTTTCTCATGGAGGTGAAGGCGTTGGGGAGGAATGGAGAGGGAGGCATGGGGGCCACAACTGCATTTCATTCATGGAACTGGGACCCCATCCAGTTCAAGGCCCAAATAGGCTTCATTTCTCTGTTTTAAACCATTCCAAATCTTCACCTTGGCCTGATAATTAGATAAACCGAGACAAATGGGCCATTTGGCCCTGCAGTAGCTTAATCAGAACGACTCCAGAATAAATGCTTCCTCTCTCAATAATAAGTGCACGCCAGATCTGATAGACATTCATTTCCATGCACCGGCTTTCTGGGCCCAGGTGATTGAATTCCTCTCCCGTTTGTCGCATAAATGTGTTCTCTGTTACCGGCCATTTCAAAGCAGAAATGTTGCCTTAAGTTTGGCACGACCTGGCCTGCCTCATTCGGGGATGATAGTTCCTTGCACGAGCTCTGTTATTGGCATAATCATTCTTTCAAATGGGTCCCTGGAGGTGTCTGCCTTCCCCAGCTGCTGTGCATTTTCTCTGATGGGTTTTAGAAATAAACAACGGAAAGTTCCCGAAGTCAAGCAATACTTGGCAGCACTGTCAAGATGAGTCAAGTATCACAGGGGAAGAAAGTAGAACGGTGTTTGCCAGGGGCAGGGGGTACCTGAGAGTTAGTGTCCGATGGTTGTAGAGTTTCAGTTGGGGAAGATGAAAAAGTTCTAGAGCTGGATGATGGTGGCGTTTGCACAACAAGGTGAATGTACTTAATGCCACTGAACTCTACACTTAAAAATGGTTAAAATAGTAAATTTTATGTTATGTATATTTTATCACAATAAAACATTTGTTTTAAAAGTCTAGTCTACTTCCAGCTTTGGTCAACATTTCATGAGCTGGTCTCTATTGTAATGGAAATGTTTCTTGAGCTCCCCGTTTTTTGGATACTGACTTTTCTGTCCCAACTCAAGGTCTGTTGTCGCTCCCTTTGCATTTTACTATTCAAAGATCAGGTCAAAGATACAGAGTGGCAGGATATAGGCTATGTGTACTCAAACTGAAAATAAGAATGGCTTTCTCAATTGATTGTCTACTTACACAGGACAAGGGTTATACCTGTGGATTCAGTCATAACTCAGGGCACTAGAAATCTGGAGCTTTTAGCTCTTTTTAAATGTACGTAAAGAGCTGGGAATTCCTCCTGGGTTTGATGAGTCTTCAGACCTTCAGATCTTTTGCCTATAACCCCTGTGGATATGCCTTGCCTTGTGCATTTTCTCTGACCATCAAATTACTGGCTAGAATCTAATACAGTGACTTAATTAAGAGCTATTGTTCTGCATTTACATAAAATCAAAAAAGGTTCACCAAAGAAATGTATTTCTTCCCAGATAATGTACAAGATCTTGTTTATTTTGTGGGAGTGCGGTTGTTTTGTTCTTTTGTTTCCTTTTAGTTATTTACACATCAAAATCCTTCATGAGGGTATTTTAACAAAGAGATGGAACTGACAATAGAGTAAAATAAGGGTCTCCACAAAGGTTTTCGGAACTACCTTAGAGTGTTCTTTAAAGCACATTCCTTACTTTACAAAAATGCAATTACATTTCTTGCAGCCCCTAAGGAATTTTGCTTAAGTGCAGTACATTGCTCCAAATGGAAAACAAAGGGAAAATCGAGTATGCTAAAGCCCCAGCAGAATACCGATCAGTGATAATGCTCTCTCCCACCTTCTGCTCTGCAATTATTTCCACAGTTAAGCAGTTACCCAACAGCAACGCTGACACAAGTACCTGTGCTCTTGCATCAAAATCTCACTTAATGAGACCAACTCGTGTGTAGCAACTGCTGTTTTGAATCATTTCTGCAGACAAGATGAAGTCATTATGGAGCGGCATTGCATCTTTTTCAAATTATTAATTTGAAAAGCCAAAAATGGCCCCCAGCCGATTCAAAGCGAGAACATTCGGGGAGATGCACCGGCTGTTGGAGTTTGAGCTCAACCCTCTGAGCATAACCCTGAAGTCTGTCTCTGAAAGGTTCAGAATCTGTGGGAGAAAGAAACCTTTACATAACCGACTGTGCTCTCATGGACACTGCCCATGAGCGTGAGCACAAAACGTAGGTGTGTTTGTATTTTAAGACTTTAACTTTTAAACAATCCCCTCAATCACTGAGTCACAATTTCAAGGTTTTTGCGCTGGTGTTTTACTTTTATCCTATTACTTTTTAGGATATTACCCCTGTCCTATTCATCTGCCTGGGGGGTACTCCCAATATATTTACATTAACATGTGCACCATTTACATATTGTGTGTGCCCTAAATATATAGCAATGTATAATTTCCCCTGATTTGAACCTCAGAATTCTGACTTTAGGTTTCTGTTTCTCCATATCTGAGTCCCCCTACATCCTTCCTCTTCCACTGACACTCTCCACCCTCAAAATAAAAGTAACTAAGAGATGAAGGCCCTCGCAATGAAGAGGTGAGATGAGCTGAGTTAATAGCATATTAACTGGAGCTTTAAATGAAAGAGACGCCTTTAATAACTAAGTCCATCTTCCTATAGAAGCAAAGTCTGACAGTCTTGATGAGAAAAAATGTCATCTTGTTCATGAATGGTTTAGTATCTTACCTGTGTCTGAAATCTCTATGTGCTCAAAGGAAATAGATGGATCCTCTTTAAAGAAATAAATGAGATGACAATTTAGTTGGTGTCCTTGACTGACCTCCAAGAGAGATCAAAAATTGATTACCAAACATCATTTGATAGGTTCATAATGCACTGCCTGGAAAGAAAGAAAATCAAATAAAATACCATCATCATGTCCTGAACTGGCCAAGAAGGCAGCAGGGAAGAGAGAGAAGAAAGATACAGCTGACCTCATGTGTGGGGTCTGTGTAGTCTATTCAATTTTCATTAAACTGCTGAGGAAGATAAGGAATATCAGGAGCTCTTAAAAAAACATACGTATTTTATTTCACACTTAATAAGAACAGCTGCCAATTCAACACAATGAGGATGGCACTCCCTTTTAAAATCATTTTTGTCTAATTCCTATACATTGGTTGCATTGTTATCTTTGGTCTTATTCACACCTTTTAATTGCTTTGTTTCTTGGCTATTTTATTTTAATACCAGGTTCACAATTTTGTCTTCGGTCTCCTAAAATCCACTTCGGCCTCTGCCACTTTGTGGTAAGCCCTTTTTAAAATCTAGAATGTCATAAAAAGTGTTTCAAGGACCCATCAGCTGTAGCTGGCTGTTTGCTGAGGTATTGCAAATGGAAAATTGATCTAAAAACACAAAGGTATGTTTTCAGCTTTTAAAGTTTTTTCTCTAAGAGAAAGGAAACAAAAGGGAGAACTAAAGGAATGTGCGTGTGTGTGTGTGTGTGTGTGTGTGTGTGTGTACTGAGGAAGGAAATGTGGGGATGGGAAGTCATTTTTCTGTGTTCAGGATAAATGCTCGTCATATACTGACAATTAGCTCTACTAGCCCGGAATTATTTCTAAAAACTATACAATAGCAAGTCTACATCAAACATTCTACAAGTCATTACATCTGAATCAGACTTGACTTTGGCCATCCAAAGTCTTACAGGATGAACTGGAAAAGGTTACTGTTTCTAAGGGGCAAAAAGTATAAAGAAGTATGTTAGAAGCTAGTAGTTAGCATGAAGCACTGCGTCAGCCATCAGAAGCTTAAACAACAGTCTGTCCATCTCCTGGTTGAAGCCAGCCCATAACTCCGGGTCTCCTTTTAGGCACCAGCCTCAGAGGTCTAATCTGTAAATTGGTGTTTCCAAACTGCTAATCTGAATTTTAACTTCCTCAAGTCCTTTCTGTCCTGAACAGCGGTAATTATAGTTTGAAATCCTCCTCCTTACCCTCCTTGTTTTTGAAGTTCCTGGGGAATGATTTAGATCTTTAATGATGTGCACTGTTGAAAAGCAGTAGACACAGTGATTCCTGCAACATGTAAAACATGCCAAGTCCAGAAACAATCCGGAAGACTCCAATGCCTATATCTCCTACCATATAACAGTAAAAATTCTGCATAACCACAGCCCCTGCTAACTTTGTTTCTAATCTATTTTAATTTTCTTCTTTTTTCTGTTGTCCCTGAAGGAGAGTAAGAATTTGGAAATACAATAAATCAAGAAGTAAGGTGCAATTAGAGATGATTTTTTTTTAATTTCCCTCTTGTACCTTTCTGTGTTTTTCAAGCTCTCTCTAACATGTGTTACTTTTGAAACCAAAATAAGAATGAGAAAACCAGAAAAGAATAAGACCTTAACAAATATTCAAAATTCAGACTTCCTTTTAATTTGGACATAAGGTTGAGTTTCAGAAATCCAGAAAAATATTAAAAACCAAGCATCTCTTTGATAGCTCAAAAAATGAGGCCATCCAACTCTATATGGAAAATATTACGTGTGCTAAGTTTGGTATTTTTTTGATCTTTTTTGTCTTTGGGTATTCTCAATTTCTTTTCATATATAGTTTGCTAATCTGCTTCACTTGATAGGGCGTATTGAGTCCAAAATCATAATTCTTTTGTTTTATTATATTGCTCCTATAGTACCACCTGATGTATCTATCTGGCTATATTTATTTATTTGTCAATTTCTTTCTTCACTAGAATATTCCATCCATGAGGGCAGGGACAATGTCTGTTTTGCTCTCTACTACATCACAGAAGCTTGAAATGGTACAAAGTACAAAGTTGGTGCTCAATAAATGTTTGAGGAATGAGCAAGTGAATGAATGTTTACCTACTTCGTGTTGGGACTTCAAGAGGTAAACAGCAAGACAGAAGGGCAAAGCCTATTGACAGGTCACCTAAATACAGACCCTGTTACCTCAGAGGAGTCACTATTTCTCAGGACTGCTCCTTAGTTTTGCAGACCAAAAATTAAAAACAGATTTTTGCCCATATACCAATTATAGATCAGTTAATGGGGCACAGATGAACATTAACCAAGGCTGTGGGAGACTAAAATGTAGGCCAGAATGTAAAGTTATTCATTTAAATGCGAACCATGTGGAACTATTATGCTAAACAAACATAGCTCATGGGTTGTAAGCATCAATTTCCTTTATTTTTGTCTTTCTCTGTCACTTTAAGTGTGAATTCCGTGGGTGTGTCTGGTTTCCCCCCTACCCCTTGATGAAGACTGAAAAAGGCCAAACAACTTCTCTGGTCATTCCTACCGTGTTTCCCTGAAAACAAGAGCCGGACCATCAGCTCTAATGCGTCTTTTGGAGCAAAAAATATAAGACCCAGTATTCTATTCTATTCTATTCTATTCTATTCTATTCTATTCTATTCTATTCTATTCTATTCTATTCTATTCTATTCTATTCTATTCTATTCAAGACCCAGTCTTATATTACAGCAAAATGAGACCAGTTCTTATATTAATTTTTGCTCCAAAAGACACATTACAGCTGATTGTCTGGCTAGGTCTTATTTTCAAGGAAACATGGTAAGTTTCCTTCAGGATGAGAGTGGGAGAGGGAGGAGTGGGAGAGGGGGGAGAGGTTAGGCAAGCGGGGTTACTCTTCCTGGAATGGTACTGCAGCATGGTTTGGTGCCTGTTCCTTGTTTTAATTGATAGGTCATTGCAGATGTGATTAGGTAAGTTAAGATGATGTCATACTGGAGTTTGATGGACCTTTAATCCATAACTGGTGTTCCTAAAGGAAGAAGGAAATCTGAACACAAATGGACCATGTAATGGAGGTAGAGATTAGGGTTATGCTGCCTGCATCTACCAGATGCTGGAAGAGACAAAGAAGGATCCTTCCTACAAGATTCAGAGGGAGCATGATCCTGCCAATTCAACACAATGAGATTTTGCAGTTCTGGCTTCCAGAACTGTCAGAGAATAACTTTCTGTAGTTTTAAGCCATCCAGTTTGTGGTATTTCGTTCAGGCAACCCTAGCAGACTTATACAGCACCCAGCAATCTCTCCCATTTCTTTCCCTTCACACATCAATGCTTCCCTTTTGGACTGGATACAAGACAACCCCGAACTGGCTCTCACTTGTCCATGGGCCACATCTGGCCTGAGAAACAACACGCATCCTTCCCGCACCCCCAACAATTCTGGACACCCCTTAATTCTACTGCTATCCACCTCTTCAGCCAAACTCATGTGCTTTGGACCTCTCAGGTGTGTGATTCAGAAACCAGTGTCTGAGACGCCCCTAATTGCAGAGGACATAACTTATGTTCTCTGGGCGCTCTCTTTAAGGCACCTCTTTCTTCACTTGGGCACCAGAAACTCCTGGGTTGAAATATGAAACAACTAGAAGAGACTAAGAAGAGCTTTTGGATCCAAACCATAATTTTCTGTAATGGAGAATATGATTGCCTCAGTTTTGTGTCAGGTGCCTGGCCCTTCCAATCAGCTGTGACCTGGGAGGCAGGAGGGTATATTAAATATGGCTTCTAGAACCAATCACTGGGGCAGAGAAGGCTTAGAGAATGGGGCGGTGGACTGAGCAGACCTAGAAGGGGTCAGCACGATACCCTTGAATGGAGCACAGAGTTTTCTGTTCACCACACAGCTCTGGACATTTCCAGTCTTTCTGGCTCTCCAAATCCCATTTTTTTATATTCCATGCAGACTGCCTCTTTTTGTTGATATAGTCTTTCTTAAAGGGGCATGTGCCATGGACTTGACTATACCATCTCTTTCATTTTGCATATATTTGATTTTATGCATTAGCGTTGATGTAATTAAGCGAACTAAGTTGTGGGGTGGGGGGGGAGAGTAAGTGCTGACACTTACTCGTATATTCATTAAGATGCAAAACCTCAGTAACATTTAGTTCCTTAAAATGTAGTGGCTCTTAGCACCATTTATAAGAAAAAGTTAACTCACTTAAGAATAAATTGTATTAGTGAGTTTGTGATTCTTGTGAGAATAAATAAATCTTTGGATTTCATAAATAAAACATGTCATCTTATGTACAAACCAAAGTACACAGTGCTTGATGATCTTAAGAGTCTTATTTTCCTAGCATCTCGGTAAATCTGAGCAAATCAATTCACTCCACTGTGCCTGCATTCTCCCATTTGAAAAATGAGCATTCGTCTCATTAAGCAATTAGGCATATCTGTTAAATTCAGATTCCTGAGACAGACCTCAGATCTACTGAATAAGAATTCCTGGGCTGGAGCCTGGGAATCTGTGTTAATCATAGATTCCCAGGGACTTTTTATGCACAGTAAATGTAAGAGTTACTAGAATACAATATGGTCCCCTATAGTTCATGCATTCTATGAATCTACGCTCCTAAATTAACAATGTTTCTAATTAAAAAGAACTGTATATGTTTCCATTGGCCCTCAAAATTTCTGCCCGGTTCCATTTCCCCAAAATATATTATTTTTCACTTGGTGCTCCAAAGTTCTAGAAATATTACATACCATTTGGGGTAGAAGAAATTTGCTTCAAAACACAAATCAGGAAATGTACCAATTTGGGAGTAATAGGCCAGAATTTGAATTCCAGCTTTGGCACTTACTAGCTCTACATTTTTTTTTCTTTTTAAAGATTTTATTGGGGAAGGGGAACAGGACTTTATTGGGGAACAGTGTGTACTTCCACAACTTTTTTCCAAGTCAAGTTGTTGTCCTTTCAATCTTAGTTGTGGAGGGCACAGCTCAGCTCCAGGTCCACTTGCTGTTGCTAGTTGCAGGGGGCGCAGCCCACCATCCCTTGCGGGAGTTGAACCGGCAACCTTGTGGCTGAGAGGACGGGCTCCAACCAACTGATCCATCTGGGAGCTCAGCGGCAGCTCAGCTCAAGGTGCCGTGTTCAATCTTAGTTGCAGGGGGCAGAGCTCACCATCCCTTGCGGGACTCAAGGAATTGAACTGGCAACCTTGTGGTTGAGAGCCCACTGGCCCACGTGGGAATCGAACTGTCAGCCTTTGGAGTTAGGAGCACGGAGGTCTAATCGCTTGAGCCACTGGGCCGGCCCACTAGCTCTACATTTTTGACAAATAACTTAATTTCTGTTTGAGGGAGTGTTCAATCCTCAGGAAAATGGAACTGAACATTCCCAGTTTAAGGGTAGTTGTAAGACTGAGAGGTGGGTTAAGTGCCATGGTTAAGAGCAGGGACTAGGAATCAGATTGAATCCAAATCCTCACTCTGCTACGTCCCAGCTGGGGACTTAGAGTCAGTTCCTGACTCTCTTTAAGCCTCAGTTTCCTCATTTGTAGGAGAGCAACCAGAATCACAGAGCAGAGTCAGCTTCCGGGATCCAGAGAATTAAGGTGCGTGAAACGCTCAGAATAGGGCCTGGCATGTAGCAAGCTCTATCTGAGTGCTGGTTAAATTAAAAACAAGATTCTGTACATGACAGTGTTTCATAAAGGACTAACCAAATGTAAAGAATTAAGAAAAAAAAAAACATGTTATTAATAATCCTGTTCAAAAGCATTCAGGAAGTCACACAGCTCTTGAAATGTCTCTGAAGTCACACGAGAAAAGAGCTTTAGAATCCATTTTCCAAGTTATCAATTATCCCTTCTGCTGTCATAATTAATTCCTATTGTTATACTTAATAATGGCCAACATCATCATCTTGGGGGTTATTGTTTTATTCTATTAAGCTATTTCATTACACTCAAACGGGCTGAGGGAATGTAAGTAATTGACTTGTGAAAATTATTCAATTTGCAAAGGAAATTCATCCAACATGTAAGAGAATTGGGTCAAACAAAAGCCACACCAACTAGATTATGAGGCTCTTCTATTTGCTTTCCCACTCTCCTGGGGAACACTTTATTCTTATCAACTGAATAGACAAGAAAAATGGAACTGAATTTTATTTGGAATTTTGAGGATACCTCATTATTGTAGAAGCCTTCACCTTTTTCTGAAACTGACATTCAGGCCATAGTGTCATGCGTGGTCTATGAGAGTCTGCAAGACAGAGGACCCTCAAGAGGGGAATCCCTCTCCCCTTCCCCCCCCCCCCCCCCCCGCCCCCAGTAGTTGGTACTCACATGGGCTGGATACTGATCTGAAAATGACAGCCTTAAACCAGAAGGTACCAAGTAACCTTTAGTTGGTGAGGTTATGTGCTTTTGTTTTCCTCGTCCCTATCTCCTCCCTTATCCTCAGCAGGAATGGAGGCTCAGGAGAAAGGTTTTTTGTTGTTGTTTGGGGTTTTTGTTTTGTTTTGTTTTTAGTCATAGAGGAAAAAATAAGCTATTGTTGGCACATATAAGTTGCAGTAGATAAATGTAACAGAGCCAAAAATGTATCATATCAGTAATATCTGTTATAATCATCATGACAAACTGTGGCGTAAATATTATTAGTCCCTACTTTGTAAATTTTTTTTTAAAAATTCACTATATATTCAAAATAAGGAGTGGAGGTGAGAACACTATAGAATTGTTGTTTCATGTTGTTTGGCCCCAACAACATTGTGTTAAATAATGCCCAACAACTGCTCATCTCTACAATTTTTATCTTTAACTAGGGTGACTAGCACTGTTTTTCACATATCAGAAACGCTCAGCCTTAGGTTCTCTTCGCCTTTGCGGACAGTGTGGCAGAAGGTGGTCTTTGATTTCCTGTTCTGACAGGGACCCAAAGCCTTTACATGCATTACCATTTTGTTGAGGCAAGTTGGCCTGGAGCAGAGTCTCCCAATGAATCAATCAGTAGCTCCAAAATAATTGCTTTCTTTGCTCAGGCCCTGAGTCCCAAATTGCCCGTGTCTAGGTTTTAAGTCAAAAGCGGGGGCACCATAATCAATCCCCCAAGGAGTCACAGAGACTGGGAAGCCGGGGAAATGCTGGAATCAAGGGCATTCTGCAGGGCAACTTTTCGTTTTTACCCAGATTTCATAGTTCTACAGGGCGCTTCAGTATTTTCCCCGTGAGACTTGGTTCTAACAGATCCTTCCACGAGTGGTATTTACAGTTTTTCTTTGTTTTTAGTGTCTTGTTTGTGACTTTTATGCCATCACAGTATAAACAGAACTGTGAATTATGCTTTATTGTGAACAAAGCTGATTTCTTGTTTTGCGTTGTTACGGGCAGCCATCATTTTTTGTCTTCTCTGGGACACTGAATTAACAATGTTTGGTATATGCTCTTGGTGCCCTGCCCAGATCCCTCTCCTGGTGCACCCATCCCCCAGCTGCTGTACAAATTGGCTGCTAACAGCTCACAGCTGCACCCTTCGCGGCTCCAGAGATTTGCCAGTGGCCAGCTGGGTGGCATGGCTCAGAGGTGCTGGGGAGGTTCGGCACCACCTCCTCCTGCAAAGGCCGATGGCCAAAGACTGATTGATGCATTCATTTAAAGCCCAGCACCCTTTCCTCAAATTGAAACAACCTAAAGAGACAAGTGCCTGTCTGAAGCTGAATAATATTGAATGTCAACTATAATTTAATATATATATATATATAGTCACAGGATGTGGAGTACAGCACAGGGAATAGAGTCAATGGAATTGTAACAGCTATATACGATGTCTGAGGGGTAGTAGATTGGGGGTGGGGGGTTATCACTTTGTGAGGGGTATAAATGTCTAACTATTACATTGTTTTATACACCTGAAACGAATACAAGAAAGGAAGGAAGGAAGGAAGGAAGGAAGGAAGGAAGGAAGGAAGGAAGGAAGGAAGGAAGGAAGGAAGGAAGGAAGGAAGAAAACCCCAGAACAACCATTCACCCTCTGGAGCCTCCCCCGGCATCAGGTTGAGACATGACAACTGAAGCCACATTTTGCCTTGCTTCTTTCCCGACCTAGACGGCTTCCCCCACTCGCTCTCAGGTTGCGTTTGACAGCAAGTCCCTGAGTACATGTGTTGCTCAAGAATCAGCACCTCAGGTTTTACTTCTAGAGAATGTGACTTAAGACACCTTGGGATTTGATCTTTGCAGGGGCCAAGCTGTAAAACGAGAGGAAAGAACTCATTGTGATTGGTGAGAGGTGGGCGTGGGAGCACATTCCTGTTGTTACTGGTCAGAAAATTTGCAGGTTTTTTTTCAACTGTTTCATTTTTCAGTTGATAAATTGAAAGCTTCCTGCCCTTCCCTGGGACAAGATCCAGCCCACCGAGGAAAATCCTGTGGGCTGACACATGGAGAAGTAGACGGAAGTGGTTGTCATCAGTCTACAAACAGTGAACAGAGCTTCCCTCAGCTCTCCCCTCCTACAATGTGGTGGCTACAATGCAAAATGGGGAGCATGCAATAGAGATGTCTCCACCGCTTTTGAAAAGGAGGAGAATCAGGCATCATACCACTTTTCATGGAGAATCCTAACCATCCAAATAAATGTGCTTCTGTCCAGAACCTGTGGGACCTGGCTTTAGTTCTTACTCTGTTGCATGTCAGCTATGTGACTTTGGACAAGTCACTGAACTGTTGGCAGTCTCAGTGTCCCCATCTGTAAAATGGGTGAAGTGGAGGAGATGGTCTTTGGGAATATAAACAGCATCAGAGACTGTGGGTAGGCAAATCCCATTCAACATCGTAAATCTCAGCGTAGGAAAAAATACCTTTTAACTGTCATAAATGTGAACCAACTGTGAAAATTATGTGAAATCTACTACATAAATTGTATAACATCAGTCATGAATCTATTTGTTCTGCGACAGTGTAAACATTGCAGATTTCCCGAGTTAGAGGTATCAACCCTACTACTATTGCGTACAAGTAACCTGAGATGCTCTACCACACATTACATTTCGTCACACTCCTTCCATGACCAAAAGTAGCAGAACGGTAGGACTGGAAGGGGTCCTGGAATCCTTGGCAAGTTATTGCTGTCTTTTCACTATAACAACATAGATCCTTCAGGAAATATAATCCGAAGTGTCTCCCCTTGGCTGAGCCTACCTCTTTCGCTGGCAAAACAATTTTCATTCTGGGTGAGAAAGAGGCGTGAGGACAGATGAATGGTTCCTGCGTCTTACCGCATGTGTACGTGGTCAAGTGGAACTACTAGCACTGTGGCCTCACTGAAGACATGTCATAAATCACCTCTTCTGTGGCCTCCAAATATCTGATTCCTCCAGGCAGGTTGGTCAACAATTCATGTTTTAGAACCATTGCCAGGATTGTCTGTCTTTCTGTACTGGAAGCTGGTTTTCAAGTTTTTTAGTTTTTGTGTTTTTTTTTCCTTCTTTAATGTGAGCCCTGCAGAATGGCTTGCACTGCTTGGTAAGAACCATTGGGGTTTCAGGACAGATTCAAGCATCTGAATAATAGTAATGAGACATTCCAGCATAAATCAAAGCAAGACACATAAGCCAGTGGGCAGAGGAAGCCCTTAGGACCTAAATTCAAATCAAGGTTCTTTACTAGTAAACTAAATTTACTAGATCACGATTAAGTCCAGGCAGCTGCAATGTGGACACGATTGAACTTTCAGACGTAAAAATCCATTGAACAAGTCCTTTTGGAATTCATTCCATAGATTCCTTAAGCAGCAAATTATTCATTTATCTATCCATTCCATTGGCCAGCACTTATTGATTACCCCTACACTGCACTGTGCTAGGGACAGAGGACACAGAGTTGAATAAGACACATTTTCTTTTGGAGCTCACAGTCTTGCAGAGGATATATATATATATATATATATATATATATATATATATATATATATATATATATATAATAAGTGGAATAAAATGTCACAAGGGCCATAGTAGAGATATGCACAATGGCCTGTGGGAACAGTAATTCTGCCTGGAAAGAGCAGGGAAGGCTTTATGGCAGACGTGACATTCAAAGAGAGTCATTAAAGGATGTATAGTTTTCCAGATACAGAAAGAGGAGAGTGTCTTCCTGGAAAAGAGGAACAAGAAGAACCAAGGCAAATGACCTGGAAGTGCACGAATATTGGTGAGATGGAGTGGAAAAGTATGACTATTTATGGTGGGGAACAGTATGAAGAAGAGCCTTCTGTGCCAAGCCAAGGACTTTGAACCAGATTCTATAAGCCACCCACAGCCATAAAGGGTCAGCAGGTGGGAGTGGGGGAGGGGGTTTAAAGCCTGGGAGCGACAGATCAAATCTGAGTTTTACCAAGAACACTCTGGCAGCAGCATGGAGATAAAGTGTATTAGGCAAAACCCAAAAACAATAATGAGGTATGAAGTTATTTCAGTAGCCAGAGGGAGAGCTAGTGAGGGTGGCACTTAGGAGTATGGCCATGGAGACAGCCACTTGCATGTCCCTGAGGGTAAGTGTCTCCTTAATTTTGCTCCCTGGGCTCCTCACTTACCTCACCTTAGATTATGCTTTGTTGAGTAACCTTGATCTGAGCTAAAAGGGAAACTAAGTGAGAAAAATGCAGCAAGAAAGAAGGGTCAAATGTGGACCATCAGCTTATAGATAGAAGTCAAAATCATGAAAGTGGATAAGACCACTCAGGGAAATGATACAAAAAAAGAGAAGGTTACTGAAGAGCCCTGGGGAACTCAATCACTTAAAGATGGGCAAAGCAGTTTCCAGCAAAAGTCTCTTGAGTACCTCTGGAATATTAACAACAGCATCTCTTGATTCTGGGAAGAGAAAAGGACTCGCTAGGTTGACAGGGAATTCAAGGCTTGATCTAGAAGTTTAAGACAAGGATTCTGTGGCAGAGACAGCCAGTTAGCTCCCAATATCCATTCTCCTTCCATACTAAATTAATGTTACCCTGAGCACACGGTTTCCCAGAATAAAAACTACATGTCCCAGACTCCCTTGCAGCTAGTATGGCCACATACTAAGTTCTGTGCTTCCACATTTTTCCCTGAAAGGGAAGGGCAAGCCACCCTTTTCCCTTCTCCTTCCTCCTTCATGCTTTTGGAACAGTGAACATGGTGGCAAGCCATTCTGGACCATGCACATGAGAGCAATCCACTGAGGGTAATGAAGCAAAAAGAGAGGAGCCAGGACCCCTGCAGACACTGAGCATTGCTGCCGTGCCAGCTCAGACTTTAACCTTGTCAAGCCACTTCCACAGAGGTGAACTGATATCCAACCCAAAAGATGCCAAGTCTATGTAGAATTTTTTAACATTAACTACCCTAAAGTTTTGGTAAATTTTAGAGTATTTATGGATTCCATCTTGGAATAACCAGGCTTCATATCTGGTGTTGTGGTTTGAAGACCTTTTTTCTCTTACTAAATTCTGAGCCAAGTGAAAAACAAAACAAAAGGGTAAAATACAAAGAGACCAAAATATCACTATAATTACTGATAATGCAGATATTGGAGACTATGTGGTCCAAGCCTCTGGTAAGCGGGCTTCCTAACGCCAAACACAATCACCCAGAATGAAATTGTAATTATCCAGCATTCACGGGATAACTGGTCTTCTGTACACCTTCCCCGTGGAGCTGACCAGAAGGGTTACACTAGCAAAGCTCTCTCCACATGGATAAAACATTAGGACCAGGGAAGAAGCATTAACTCCTAATAGTGAGATGGCAAAAGATGTGACGTGAGGTCCATTTAGCTTGGAACTAAAACCTGAGAGAAGGTGAACAAAGCATCTTCATTCAGCATCAGGAAAATTTGGGCTTAACATTGGCCAGCAATGCTGTGTCAACTAAGGTTTTTATAACTCAGGTGGTTCAGATTTCAAAGTATATATTAAATGGATATTCATGGCAATTCTACATCAACTCCCTCCACCCTCCCCATGAGACCACCACTTTGAACTTGGCCATTATGTCTCTGGGAGATGGAAGTGGGAGGGTGAACCAGTTTCCCAGTAAGGTTTCTATCCTTGCATTAAAGAAAGGACAGACCTTTCCACAAGACCACAATTTTCATGTGGCTACTCATTTTCACAAGTAACGACCGGAGTTGATACTAAGAGGAATTCGTATCTAAATGATAAATTCCTGCAGTGAAGATGAGAGGACACGCAGCGATCTCCATCTGTAGACTACACTGGTCAGAGGAGATCAGGGGTTCTCCCATCAAGGGCGTGCCCTGCTCCTTGGGCATTCAGAAATATTTGTGTTTGGGGGAAAGTTTTGGTCGGCACAAATGACTGGGGTGTGTATTGACATTTACTTGGCAGAAAATACCTTACATCGTAGGGGATACTTGCATACAATAGAGGATTGTCCCATCTAAAATATTAGTTGCACGGGTATAGATGGACTTAACCTGGAAGACGCCCCTTGTATGCTGTTCATGCCACAATGCAGAAGAAGTCGAGCAGAGCCCAGGTCTCCTTTGCCACATATGTTTCCTCGGTGTACATCTTGCCTTAGTGTGACTCTCCCAGGAACAGGCAATTTTGGAAGGCAGGGACTGTAACTATTCCCAAGCACTATATCACAACTTCACTAAATTGTGTCTAAATATATTTGTTCATTCATTAATTCAATAACTTTTGTTGAGCAGCTACTATGTGTCAGACACTGTTATAGGTCCTAGGGATATAGTAATGATTAAATTAAAGCTCTAACTAATTCAACATTGTGTTGAGTGGGGGAAGTGTAAAGAACAATGACAAAATTCCCGTTTGTATCTAATATAGAAGCCAGGAATTATATACACTTATTAGTAAAAGGGGGAGATCACCTGGATTTTACAAATGGAGAAACTGAGGCCTAGAGAGGCTCAGAGCTTGTTCAATTTCACATGATAGCACAAAGCAGAGTTGGAGCCCATTAATGCCAGTATTGTGTTGCTCTGTATTTTATCTCCATCTCTACAAGGGAGAGTAATGAAAACTCAAGAATGATAATCATTCCACCTTTGGTTCATGAAGCTTAGGTTTGCTTCATGACAACCCCTGAAATTATCTGTCACAGTTGTAATAATCAATTGACAAATAGGAAAGTGACTAATTATAAAGCAGTCTTTTAACATTTTTGAATCATTCCAATTCAACAAATATTTGTTGAGCACCTACTGTGTGCCAGGTACTCTGCTACCTGTGCTGTGGAGGATTCCGAGATAAATGGAGTCGTCTTCCTACCCTCAGGAAAGTTACTGTGTGGAAAGAGACAGATGGTATATAACTACAGTACTGGGTCAAGTGTGATAAATGCCATAATAAAATTATAAAGACCTGTGGGACCTGAGGGGAAAAGATGAATAGCAGCTCCTCCATAAAGTGTTTCCTAATTTCCCCAAATGGAATTTGAAATGGAAAGATGGACAGAATGTTAATAGAGGGGAAAAGACCTGCTTCAGCTTCTCATCCAAGGTGACAAATTTCCTGGAAGTCAAAGAAAAAACAATCTGAGACCCAAAGATAACAAAAAGCAAAGCAAGGTAAGTCTTTTGGCCACAGTTAGGCCGTTCTGGTTCCCAGGGTCCTGGTAAGCATAATAAGAACAATAATTATTGTAACTGCATTTATTAAGCACGCACTGTACCTCAGGAGCTAGACTTTTCACAAACATGCATTATCTCATTTACACCTCAGAACAACCCTTTGAAATAGGTGCTACAATCATCCTCATGTTACTGGAAAAATATTGTGCCTTAGAGGGAACATGTCACATGGCTGAGGTCACTACCATAGTCAGTATCTGGGCGGGGCTTGAAACCCAGGATTTGCAGTCTCCAGCCAACATCGCCCTAGCACATGGTGATAGGATGACTCCTTTCCCTCAAAGTTGCAACATTTATTCTTGTCAGCATTTCAGAAGCAAATAAAAAGTAGCACATCTCTAAAGGAACTGTTTAGCCAACTTGGCTGAGCAAGACTCGGCACCTTGAGATCTTGGGCTGCCATTACCAGCCCAAGAGGCATTTTCAGTCTGGCCTGATTAGTCAGTAATCTATTAGTCTTAATAGATTTATTCAAAACAATTCCTAAGATTCTAAAAATCACGACATACCCCCTGATCAGGGAGTCAGAAGATACTCTGCCCAAGACGTCATTAGTTCAGTTCCTGTTTCTTCCTTAAGTCAAGTCTTCAGCCTTTACGGCGCCTCCTCCTGACCACAACACCCTGCCTCTTCAGAGTTTCACCCTCCAACTCCTACATCAAATATCATTTATACGGCACTTACGGAGATTCTTCTGCTGTGGGAAGAATCCTATCTCCCATCATCACGTGTGCTTGATTCCATTCCATCCCGCAAGGGAGCAAATGATATGAAAACCAATACTTCTAATGCCCCCTCAGCTCCCACATTTTCCCTTCCCCAGAGGAGAAATAAAGATTGATGTGACTCGTGGGGAGGGGGCAGGGTTAACTGCTAACCACCCTGTGCGGATCTGGGGAGAATGCAGGGCCATCGTTCTTTGGACCTATTTCCCCCTGGCACTCAGGCATGATGGACTCACTCTGTACTTCCACTCACGTGCCGCAAATAGATGGAGCAGGGTCAGGCCGTGGTTGGCCTGGTCTATTCTCTGATTCCCTCAGCTTCTAAGAGATGGAAAAGATAGTACTCATGTTCATCTTGTAGGAGAATGGTGTGGGTTAGAAGACATGATAGAAGAGTAAACTGTAAAGGGCCCTAAATGTGTAAGGGCTTATATTATTGTTATTATTATTGTCATCATCAATCATCATATCATCTTATGAATAGAAAAGGGAGCTATCACTTATTAGACACCCACCGTGTGTCAGATGCTTTAAATACATTCACGGTCCTTGAGGTGATGCCTTATTGGTAAAGCTCAGTGCGAGGTTCCCTAACTCGACTGCACACTGAAATCACCCAGGGCTATTTAAAAAATACCGATGCCTGGCTCTCACCCCCCGATGTCTGACTTAATTGGTATGGAGTATAACCTGGCATTGGGACTTCTAAAAGATCCCCAAGGGACACTAATGTGTAGTTGGGACATCGGTGTCGCAATCTTTTGACCGCTAGAAAAGGATACAGGCAAGTTTGGCTGAACAAGACCTGAGGATTTATTTCTCACCTTCTCACCAAACCATTCCTGGACTTCTACAGCCAGTGGGGACTATGGCGCCCAGCTGAGCTGTCATACATCTGGGTGACAGTGGGTAGGTCATCTGAACAGCTGTGGGACCCAACAGTTGGGAGATCACGTAACCCAAGAACAAACAGGGGCAGAAGGAAAATAGATGTCTTTTTAACAAGCTCTCTAGCCCTCTAGTTGACCTCGGGGTCACTGTTTCATTCTCCTTGGGGTGTGTCAAACGTGGATATAATGATAGGAAGTCCGAGCAATCAATTTCACAGTACCAAACCCTGGTTTCCCTAATGAGGAGAACCACAGCATACCCAGTCGCTAAACCCACATTTCTCTCACTTCCCAGCCCATTTTCTCCAGTTCAACTTAATTCTTTGAAAGTCTTCTAATCAAAGCAATTCATAAAATTTTCCACTTAAGAATAAAATAAGTATAGATTCCTTTCTGCCAGCTTCTTAAGCAAACCTGTTAGTTCTGCAGGTTTAAACCCACTTCCTTTTGACTTAGCTTTCTAAAGAATCTGTAGCAGTAGACACTATAGATATGAAAGTCTGTGGTCGCCCTCAGACTCTGCAAAATAGCACCCCGCATTAATACAGCCTCATCAATTTCCCAATTTTATTGGTCACCCTAAGGGAAAACTGGTCAGCCTATTACAAAATAGTGGTATATACAACCCAGTTTCCTGATGGAATAGCCTAGGTCCTCATTTATAGGTAGGCAATATTATTTTCCTCATTTTACAGATAGGGAAACTGAAACTCAGGTTAATGACTTGCCTTATAAAAGTGCTGAAATTCAAAGCCAGGTTTGTCTGACTCTAAAGTTTATATGTGTGTGCCTTTGCCCAGCGTATCCTGTCACTGTCTTCCATATAACTTTAACCCCAAATGAGTTTTCCTCATTAAATTAGCGAGCACCTAGAACACTGGTCATCCACCTTTCTTTTCCTGAGCTAGATCATGGCTACAGCAATTGACCTAGTGCTGGACAATACTGTACTCACCAGTTGTTTGGTGAGGGTGATGGGAATGAAAAAAAGTTGGCCACGTTCGTTCATTTTCCAATCTGAAAGATTTCACATCATAGAAAATTCTAAAATCGTTCTTCAGTAAGTACATTGATACATCAGTAGAATTTGCTTGTAGGTAAGACTTCCACCAGCTGAGAGGATGAATTGCACAGACAACTACTTGGGAATATTTCGTTAGGTCCTTTCTGGGACCCCTTGTCTGCAAGTACACTGTTCTTCCCTGTCACATGAAGACCTGGAGACACCGAGGTGTCCTCAACAGTCAGTTACTAGGAGTTCTATGTGTCAGAGGAGCCCAGACATACAAAAGGACAACCCAGAAGGTGTCTTCAATGACGTTAGACTGACTCACTATTTTCAATGATCCAGAAGACAATAAGATTTAGGACATGTTCCTTGTGTGAAGACAAAAACCCCAAGAAGACAGGTGCCAAAAGAAGAGCTGAAATGTCCCTGACGTTCATTCTGCCTTGGTCAACAAGTCTTTATTTCCTACCTCTCTTTACCTCATAATCTTGGATATGTTCCCTTGAAGAATGACGTGGTCAGCTCTGACATAAAGGGAAAAAAAGCTTTGGCCTGATAACTCTTCTCTAGGTGCAGGGACCCAAAACCAGGCCACCCAGGGGTTAGAGAGGGGAGGGGACAACAGGAAAAGGTGCTGAGTGATAGCTTTAAATAAATGGATCCAGAACTTTCACAGGAGGAAAGGAAAGTCATTCAGAGCCATTTTTACAAACTGCAGGGAGGGCCCTTCCCTTTGGTACCTCACAGGCTAACACCTTCCATTTCATCTACAGGTCACGGTCAAGCTGACACCGATTGTTTCCTGTTTTATCCTTGCTCTTGCACATCAGCTTTTATCCCCAAATAGGAAAGCAATAAAGAAGGGAACTAACACGAACAGAATGCCTGCTCTACGTCATTGTTCTGAGCATTTGATGTGCGTTGTCTCATCTCATTTAACTTAGTTCTCCACCTCACCCCATTCTACAGAGGAGAAAACTGAGCGGCAGAGAATCAAGATCACACAGCCTGCAAGTGGCAGGTCTGAGACTCACATTCACTTGCGTCTGCTCCAGAACCTGTGCTTTTTCATTCCACCGGTACCAGTAAGGGTTTTTGTTTTGTTTTGCTTTGTTTGAACAAACTTACCAGAATGTATTCAACAAAATGAGGTCTGCCTTTCTATGGATGAAAATATCTGCCTCCAAAGATGTTGTAAGGATCAAATAAAGTTCACTCAAAAGCACCTGAGGTACCAGAACGATGTACTCACAAGCACGGGTCCCTTCTCCTAGAAGGCCTGCCTCCTGCTCTATGATGCTCCCCTGAAAGATTTTGGGCACAGCTACACTTACAAAATAATCTTCTAAGAGAGTTGTAAATCCCATAAGCCTATCACTGCACATACCCACCCTGTCGTTGACTGAAACCACAGTAATGTATTTCTGAATACCAGCTTGATTCCCAGATTTGCACTGAATGACTTATAAATGAAAAAAAAAAAAAAAAAATTAAATCACCCTTAAAAACAAGAACACATCACTACTGAAGATAGTCAAGAGTATCTTGCTGACTCTGAATTGTAAAAGAGACTCTTCAAAAGTATTTCCAGCAAAGGCATACCACTGGGATTGCATTGGTCTCCAAGTAAACTACCATAGAGAGAACTGCATTCTTTTGCGTGGATATTTTAATGTGTTTTTAAAAATCAATCCTATGACCCTATACTTATGCCTCCAGGGGAATTGCAAGCTTTCCATTCCTGGAATGTTATTATCAGGATGCTTTACTTTGAAGGAGAATATGTGTTGCTTAATGAAGTTGGGCTGTCATAAAATACCATCGGTTGGGTGGATTAAACAACAGAAATTTATTTCTCACAGTTCTGGAGCCAAAAGTCCAAATCGAGGTGCCAGCAGATTCAGTTTCTGGTGGGAGCTCTCTTTGTGCATTGTAGGTGGCTGCCTTTTTGCTATTAATATATCTTCACAGGGCGGAGAGAGAGATCTCTCTTATCCTCTTCTTATAAGGTCAAGTCCTATTGGATTAGGGCCCCCCACCCTTATTACCTCATTTAATCATAATTCTCTCCTAAAGACCCGATCTCAAGATACACTCACGTTGGGGATTAAGTCTTCAACATATGAATTTGGGGGTGCGGGGGATGCAATCTAGTCTGTATCAATATGTTATAGGATTTTAAATTCGTCTTCCGTTAATCAAGAAACTGTTTCCAATGGCATTTGGATCTGGGATCCTGCAAACACATGGAATAGTCTATTCAGTGACCTCAGGGTTGGACTATGAATTGGCAAAATATTCCTTCCTGATACTTTCTTGCTTTCACATTTTTCAAAAGGATATATACCTGACAACAGGCTATTGACACCTTTGTCTTTAAATTGGATATTATTTGATCTCTAATGTCAAAATCTGGAGGTACTTGAGGGGGAAAAAAGGCATTTTCTAGAGCATCACCTCTCCTTAAGGGTAAGGGAAAGCAAACGAGAGAGGCACAAACTGACAAGAAACGTTATTAATGTTTCTTTAAGGTCTCCCCTCGGTAATACCAGCATTCGCTCCCTTGCACCAATCAAACAAAAATTACTGCTCTTGGGGATCCCTCCCCCTGAAAATGAAAAGCTGTAACAATAACCTGGACCAACTAAAGCTGGAGATACAAGAGTCGATTAAGATTAATTTCCCAATTTAAAAATTATTCTGGTGAGGTAGGAAAGGGCACTTCGGTCCTGTCACTTCAGCACCCTCCCAGGCCCCACGCGTGACCGATCTGATTATGGTGGTCACCCCTGCCCCTCCGTGTTTATATCAGCTCAGGGGCAGGGTGTCGTAGGGCAGAGACTGCGGCCTCCCTGCCATCATTTTCCACCCTCTGGTTCCATTTTCCTCTAAAGATGAAAATCATCAAGTTTGAGTACCACCCCCACCTCCCCCACTTCACTCCTTCTTTGAGATGACCTGCTCATCCCTCTGACCAGCAGACCAGCAAGAAACATCTGCAGCTCCAAACAAACACATACACAACTGCACTCCTCGGATGAAGGGTCAACAGACTTCCTGATACAGAAGATCCTCTCCCCTTACAAGGTGTCTGGTTGCTTTTGCATCCCACTGTTAGAAACTCCATGCTTCTTTCCTAGCCTTTGCCATTGTACTTAGCCCAACTGGTGCAGAGCATCAGCAAGACGTGTCACGATCCCCCCCTCCCCCAGTGGCTCCCTATTGTCCCGTGGCATAGGAGGGGGCCGTGCCAGACACACAGCAGACCCTTCCCTGGGCTTCCCTTTGCAAAGCCCAAGAGAAAGATGCAGAGGAGGCCAACAGCTGCAGTGCTGGCTGGTTCTTGACAAATGGGCCTGTCACTCTTCCTATTGATTAGCAATATTATGACATTTCCTTTCAAAAACGCAGATGTGGCAGGGCTAGTGTCAAGGCCGTGGCTCTGGGTGGAAAATAAGGTTTGCCATTGTTGGCTCTTCCCCCTCTACATCTGTTCAGCTTCCGAGGGATTAACAAACAGATTCTGATGGTGTGCAAAAGATTTGCAGTAGAAGTTCTGACACTCTTAGAAATATATATTACTACGCCACAACGGTAAACATGGCAGAGAAAGCACATGGCAGCCCTGGGTAGGACACTGCACAAAGCAAGGGGGAGTTCCGTGAGACGAGAAAATGAGGCCTCGCTCTGTCTTGGCAGAGCTGCTCTTCAAGTCTCCTGACTACATAAATCAAGCCATGGAGAGGTCTGTCATTCCTGTCCCTTTGCTTGAAACGCATGAAGGGAACTGGTGAATTGGTGGTTCATTGCCTTCTCTCCTCCAAAAGTGTCTTTAATCTCATCCCGGCCCTATGGGGCTGACGGTGTATTAAGGAGAGATATACACCTAATTCCATTTTCCTTCCCTTGTACAGAGCATTCAGATGATAACACATGCCTGCTTTAATTTGTGAAACTTCTATGGGGCACTCCCCACCCCCCAACCTATTCCCGACATCTATTCCCATGTCAAGATTTTTAAAAAAAGTGTTCTGAGTAGCAGTCCATTTAAGTAAAAAAAGGAAAAGTGCATCTTGCAGTCCAACATATGGTACATTTTGAGGTAAATTACAGGTAATTCATGAACATTTCCAGCAGCGAGATTGCTATCGTGGGACTCTTGTATCTCCATTACGTCCTATTCTCATTTTTGTGGTTAAAGGAATCTCTCAAGCCTTTGAAGCAGAAAAGGCAACACACTCGCTCTGCACCATTTTGTCCTGCTAAGGAAAGTTATTATCCTGCTAACACACGGGACTGATCCAGCAACTTGATTTAAGCAAAGCCGATGGAAAGCAGGCTGCGAGGGGACACATGTAGCGCGGGCTTTACAACGTGAAAGATCTGGGGGTTGGCAAGCACAACAGTTAAATAGGAAAATAAAATTTGAGCAAACTAGAAACTGTCAGGCCCACACTATTGGATGCGAGAGAAAAGAAAAGAGGAAGTCACTTGGGGGATGGGGAGAAGAAACAAAAGGAAGAAAAAGACTGCCTGTTAGCCCTGGGGGTCGGTGATGTAAATTAATACGAGCTAAATGGGATGTGACCAATTTGTAAGGCATTTGTTTCTCTCCCGTGTGATGGGAGAGCTCCATCCCAGGCAATCACTACTTGCCTTAGGCTACCCCTCCTCACACACTCCTAGTCTCTATAGCCATGTTGACCACCTCTCTTAATATACAGAGTCCCCTATGGCTCCCATCACATCCCAAGTCCAACCGCCTTGTGAATTCACTCCTGTGACACTAATGTTCCTCTTCTTGAGACAAAACCTACATGGTGGATCCTGGGTTGCTGGGAAAGATGAAGAGGAGGGGAAGCAGGGGAGAAAAGAAGGACAAAACAAGCGTTCGGCATATTTGGCCCCTCTGCATTGTTTGGCAGTCTTTGTGTCTGGACCGCCTGCAAGAATTACGCAACTTCCAACATCTCCTTCACATCAAAGCACTTCTGGAAGAGCTCTCCAAGCTCTGAGGCTGAGCTGCCCTGTGCCTCCCCTACCCTCGTCCTAAATCAAGCTTTTATCTGCCTTCCCATCGGAACTGATGCTAAGTGTCCCTGACACACACATCCTCCAAATAATTTGAACTTGATCTGAGGCTTTCGGCCCTCTTGACTCAAAAAAATTGCCTATGATTTGCTTGGCAGCCATCCACCTCAGCATCGGCAATTGTGGGCAGAGATGTTGATGTTCGTGAAGGAGCAGTTGCCATGGCAACGCAGAGTTCAAAGGAAGGGCCCTCAGTGGTATCAGAATAGGGGAGAGTGATAATGTAATGAAGGCTTGTGTCTTCTTATGAAGGGACAGGAGCTGGCCAAGTGATTGGGGGCTGGGGGGTGAACGTATGGGCAATTCATCATTACAGTTATGTTTGAACTATGAATTTATTTGGCATTTTGGGGGGACCTACCAGCACAATGGGACATAGGCATGATAGGGATTTTGAAAACTGTATCTAGCCTCGGCTCTGTAGTAAATAGTTGAATAACCTTAACCTTGTCACTCATTAAGTTCCTCATCTATAAAATGAAGGGGTTGGACTAATAAAATCCAATATCTTTTCCATAGTGCTCTGATTCAATTACTCTGTGTAATCTAGGAACTTTCTGGATCCATCAGATAGTATACTGATGTAAATCACATTCTATTTATCAAGGCCTGGAAGATGGAGAAATGGGTGGATATCTGTACACATGGAATCAGACACTCATGGGACAAGTGTTAAACACCTAGTTTGTTCTGGACACTGTCTAAGGTGCTGAGATGATGGGGAAAATGGACAAAGCCCCTATTCTCAGCAAACACACACTCTGGCCAGAGAGACAAACATTACACAGATAAACACGATGGATTATTTAATGGTGGTTGTGGAAAGGCCACCATGTTGAAGACAACATGTTACTGGAAAATCCTTCCGTGGTCTAGATGGGCTGCAGAAGTGCCAGGGAGGCTTATTGGAATAAGTCATGTTTGGGGTAAGATCTGAAGAATAAGTACAAATTAATTAGACAAAGGGAGGAAGGAGAAGGCTTTGCAGACACAGGGAAAGGCACGTCGAGCTTGGAAGTTGAAAGGAACTAAGATGAGCTGTGCAGCGGGCCTGAGGAGGTGGGCCTGGCCCCATCAGAACAGGTCAGGAAGACCATATTCGGTTGTTCTCTTTTTAACATAAGAGCAATGATAGGTCATTGAGGGTTCATACACAGATTAAGATTTTTAAAAGATCACTCATGCTACATTATGGAGGATGGTGGCTACTGGGGGATTTGGGAGGTGGCACTTAGATTTCAGCAATGACAGCATCCTCAAGACAATTGTAAATGATTCAGGAATCAAATTTCTTTTACTCTAGGTTACTTATTTTGACAGTCGGAAGCAATTCAAAAAATAATTTCACGATCTCTTCCCCTTTGCCTTGCCTGGGTGGACACATCCTGTGATGATTTTCCTGAACTCCAATTGGTTGAATCTGCCAAGGGAATTTGTGTGACCAGTGGTGAATTATTATTGATCCATTATTCTTCCAGTGTACCTCCACTGGCCTGCAGACATTTCCTATTCCAAGTGGGGTGGGGAGTTGGGCGAAAGTATGTATGAAATATCCATTTTAAAATTCTGAAATGCTTCCTCTTAAAATTCAGAAACATCGACATAGACACGTAAAGAGTTGAACCCAATAATATATCGACTTTGAAATGGAAAAAATCTCAGCTTCAAAAATGCAAAACACACTCCTGGAAAGATTTATTTTCATGCCAATGCTTATTGGATGTTTGAGGGGGTGGTTCAGATTGTCCATTGCAGGGAGAAGTTCTGGGCAGGTTTTCAGGATGAGACAAACTCAAGAATTGACTAGGTGACCAGTGTTAGATACCTTGGGGACAGAAGCAGGGTAGTGGGTGGATAGCAGAGAAGACCCTTGTCAATTTCCTCCATTAAAATGTACTGCATTTTTGCAATTTTCTATGGCCCATGCTAAATATTTGATATTCCTTACGTTGTTTAATACTCAGAACAACGTCGTGAGTAGGCACTATTATCATCTTCTTTTAACATATGATGAAAGAGAGATTTAGAGCATTTATTTGACCTGCCCACAGCACTCCGTTTTCGTACCCTCATGCCCTCACATGTACCCTCTCTGCTCTGCTGTCCCACTGATCCCAAGGGAGGGAGATGATGGAGAGAAGCTCAAAGAAGGGAGCTTTGTGCTTCTAATCATTCTCTCTCTTCAAGCTGGCGTACCCTTCCTCTCTTGTTCCTGCCTCCTTCTTTCCCACTCGTAGAGGGAGGCCACAGGGAAAGATTTATGAACAAAGAAAAGCTCTCTAACCTCCCTATAAACTTTATGGGCCATGTGGACATGTACAAATCAGATATAAACATGATGTCCAGGGCCAGAGTTCTGTAAATAGTGATATCACTGAGGAAAATCTCCAGGAGGATCTGGTTCCCGAGAGAGAACAGTCGAGGGTCCTGAAAACAGCGTGTGAAGAATGATGAAAGCTGCTTTGAAGTGAGGCCCAGGGCCTGTGGTGTTTTCAGCAGCTTTTTCCCTGCAGCCCTTGGAATTTTAGCTGCAATAAAAAGATACCAAAAGAAAACAGCTGGTCTGGTCGGATTAGTTAAAGTAGAAGCAATGTGTGGCCCTGTAGAGAGCAGCACGATGGTGGGAAAGCAGGTGTGGTGAGGTACAGGACTGAGGGGTAGTGTTCGGAATTAGTGTATCAGACCCACCAAGGTTTCGCCATACACATCAAATACTACCGTGTTTTCCCGAAAATAAGACCTAGCCGGACAATCAGTTCTAATGCATCTTTTGGAGCAAAAATTAATATAAGACCCGGTCTTATTTTACTGTAAGACTGGGTATAATATAATATAATATAATATAATATAATATAATATAATATAATATAATATAATATAATATAATATTGGGTCTTATATTAATTTTTGCTCCAAAAGACGCATTAGAGCTGATTGTCTGGCTAAGTCTTATTTTTGGGGAAACATGATAATGGGTTACAAGGTACTTCCACTAAATTCTCTCCTTGGGTCCACACCAGCCCTGTTGGGTAATTAGGGAAGTTTTAACATACCCATTTTACAGATGAGGAAGATAGAATGTTGACTTTGGCCAAGGGAAGCCAGAGAGAAGTTATACTGTCTGGGCAGTGTCATTTGGTGACAAAGATGGAGGTAAAAATAAGATAGGGGTTCTGAGCCCAGTTCCCCCTCTGCCTATGAGTTTCCTCATCTGTGTGCATGTTCAAGAAGGTCCTGTAACACAGTAGGTTCCTGAGGGCCTGACACCTGAGGAAATATTAGGGAACATCCTCGTTCACTGATTCCAGCATTATTACTGGGGTCCAGAGACCCTTACATTAGAATCATACTATATTAGTGCCATTAAAGTGGATAGCAGCCAGCCCCCAAGAACCCCACCTCGTGGCATTGACACCTTTTTGTAGGCCCTCTCATGTTATACAAGGGCCGGTCTGTATATCCGAGAGAATATGGCAAAAAGGGATGGCATGTCACTTCTGAAACATAGCAGACTACAGCCTCCATCTTGGGTTCTCTCTCTCTTTCTCTCTCTCTCTCATCTCTCTCTCTCATCACTCACTCTAAGTACAGCTATCTTGCATGTTGTGAAAACAGTCCGGCAGCTTACTGAAAAGTCCCCATGGTAAGAAACTGAGTTCTCTAGTCAATAGTCAACGAGAAGCTGAGGCCTCCCAATAACCACATGAATAAGCGGGGGAAGTGGATCCTGCCCCAGTCAAACCTTCAGATGATGGCAGCCTCAGCTGATAGCTCGACTGCAACCTCATGAGAAATTGTGAATTAGAACCACCCGGTGAGGCTGCTCCAAAATTCCTAACCCACTGAGGAAACTGAGGTCATAAAGGTTTGTTGTTTTAACTGGCTAAGTGTGGGGGTAATTTTTACACACCAGTAGATAACTAACACATTGCGTATGCCACAACATTTGTGCTCCGAGGTACTGAAGAGAAATGGCAGAGGACTTTCTAATTGTTGCTGTTCAGCTAAGAAAGATGCTTGACAAAAACCCTACACTGTAAAGAGTCCCACAAATGAAATGCTTTTCCTATATAGATTACGATATTACTGATGGCACAAAATCAGCATTCTGCTAAGAGGTGAGGATACATACAGCACACAAAAAAATAGAAGTACTATGATGGCAGACAACTTAGAGACCTGAGCTGAATCACAAAGATGAGTCGGGGAAGGAGAAAATGGGAAGGAACGCGAGCAAAGGTAATAAGGGAAGAAATGGCAGAGGACGCGTATATATGAAGAACGAGAAAGGCTTCAATATGACAAATGCAAAGCAGAAAATAACATGAGATGAAGCTTGTTTGCCACGGAAACATCAGTCCTGACTAAAGGGGACAGCAAACAGCGGTCACCCAGCTAAATCGGCTGCTACAAGAAAAGACCAAATGGGGATTCTCATAGTTCATATCCAGCTGTGACGTCCAATATCGTAGTCACTAGCCATATAGAGCTATTGAAATTTAAATTAGTTAAAATAAACTTTAAAAATCAGTTCCTCAGTTGCACTGAGCACATTCTAAGTGCTCAATAGCCATGCATAACTTATGGCTGTTGTATTAGACGGTGCAGATATAGAAACCTTCTATCATCACAGAAAGTTCTATTGGACAGCTTTCATATATAGTATCACTAGGTAATATCACAAGTACATATTGAAATTTTAAGACAAGTTGTGTAAAATATCTCTGCAAGCATCACATTAGGCGATATCCAGTACAACATTGATATGCTACCTAAGCATCGAGGCTTAGGTCAAAGCTTTGGAATGTAATTGTGTGGGATTTTTTTCCGGGTGCTTTCCTCACACTCTTGGGCACCTACATTTCTGAAAGGTAAATAACTGCGTAATAATAACTACATACATGTGCTTAATATTGTTGTTTTATATGTACTGGTAAATTTCATCAGAAAAACTATTTGTGGTATGTTTTCTCTACTGAAATTCTGGTGGTATTTCATAGAGCAGTCATGTCCTGAAGAACACAATTGGTGACAATTTTATAGGCCATAAGGAATTTGAGGAGTGATATGACTAGCTTCACAGTTTAATAGCTTTTGGGAAAACAAAACAAAACGAAAAACCATCAAGCAGGATGCTTTCAGGCAAGGGTTTTCATTAAAAAGTAAACATTTCCCACAGAGTTCAGAGCTCCCTCAGTATCTCAGCTAAATATCTAAATCCAGGTCTGGATGATTCAAGAGGCTGCACTCCTGACCAGAGTGCCATACTGCTCTGGTGATTTTTGGAAATGCTTATCTAGACATAGGTAAGGCAATGTAATGCCAAGTAAGTGCTCTGGAATTAATGCCCCACTTGCCTCCAGCACACACAAATTAAATAATTCTAATCAACTATTGAAGACCATTTATGCTCTATAGTCCGAATGGACATGTTATATACATAATCGTATGTGGTTTAATATAATGTAATTTAATAATGGCTCTATTAGGGAGATATTATAGTCCCCCTTTCAAATAAAGAAAACAAGAGCCCTAGTTTGCTCATGGCATGGATCAGACAAACGAGCCACACTTAGGTACATGTATCTGATTTCAGTGCTCATTCCCTCGCCACTATGATATAGCACGTGACTCGTATCTGTTAAATGAAATGGCTGCTTATAGTTAGAACACACACAAAAAGAAAGGACAGTTTGCATCACGGTTCTGTGATTTATTTCTGTACACTTAATATTTAACTAAAACTAATTTGCTGCGAGTCTGATGGCTTTGTCCCAATACCAACTTCTTACCTCTGGCACTTTAAGTAGCAATCTGTTAGCAGTGCACTACCGCGTACACCCCGTTTATACCCCAATATACTACACTAATCATTTCCTGGAATGGATAATGCCAACCCAGGTTATTGGAGAGCATTTTGGAGCGGTCAATCGCCACGCGGGAAAACTGGCCAAGTCCATTTCCTCCTCAGGGCTGTCACAGCAGGCCGCAGACCTGGAGGCCACCTTGCCCTGATTCCCCAAGTAACTTCGCAACTTTGGCTGCTCCATCCAGCTGCCGGCTGGTTGCAATTCGCCTTAGGCAGTCTGCTGCAATTTTCCATGTCCCAATCTTATCCTCCATTACAAAAAAGATGGGAAATATAATGGGCTGAAAGAATTCCGATAGCAGATGCCAGACATCAAATTACACAGGTAGTAATCACATAGATTAGGAAACATAATGAATACAATATTCAAGCTGCACACAGACAATGAATTTTTCAGTATGATACAAGCTTCTTGTTAATAAAATGAAATAACAATTTTCTTCTTATTAAAGCTAAAGCAATCTCTATTTTCTAAAGGGACACATGTCACCCAGACCTCTGGGCTGAAATGATTTGAAACGCAATACACACAGGACCAGATGGACTAATAGACATTTTGGCTGACTCTTACATTTCAGATTGTGTTGCTGTTATTGTTCATTATGGAGTGGTTTACAAGTTTCACCTAATGTTTCTGAGCCCTTTTCAGAAACAAATATATTAGTCACAACATATCGGATACAGAAAGGTACTGAGGTGGGCGTCCAGAGATTTGAGTTTTAGTTCCAACTTTCACTGTTAGATTTGGTGGTCTCGGATAATAGAGGGATATACAAGGATGAAGTGGTGGGGGGCTCTGCCCAGGGGTAAGGGGTAAGGGGGACCCTGTCTGTGGAGAATTTCAAACAATAGCACGGACTACAGTCAGTTGGCTTTTTATTACCACGCTCCATCTATGCACAACAATGTCAGTGACGAAGGCTCTTCCGCCCCCTCAAATCTTTTGTTGGTTTCAGTTTGAAGCCAATGATATTCAAATTAATTAATTTTAAAAAATCATACCTATGTTTCAAAGTAGCACATTTTATAACTTATCTTTTAATAATAAGTGTGTTCTACGTAGGAGTCAATTTTTAAAGCTCCCAGTTACAGAGTTGGGCTCCAACACATGTGAACTCAATTACATGCTATGTGCATTTATTCCCAAAATAAGTCTGCAATGACTTAGAATCCTTCAGGTTCGCTTTGAGCTCAGTTTGTGTCTTCAGCCCCATGATACTATAGACTCCTAAACAGCAGATTTGGTATAAGCAACAATAGCAAGTGGATATAAAGCCAAAAATACAGAACTCGGGTTACTTCAATTCTGTCATTTTATGTGACTACTTGGCGTTTTTATTTGTTTAAAATGTAAGAGAATGAAACAATATGCCTTGGGAGGTGTACAATTTTTGTTTGGCAAGTGCAAATCTTAGTTCACTCAGGAAACAGTTAACTGAATTTGCGTCATATGTCTCAATTGAAATTTACCCATTTAAAATTTGTAATTGTTTTACAACTATAGAAAAATCAACAAAATAATTACTGATTATGCATGTTTATTACTGAAAATGATTTGTTGTGTAGAGGAGGGAGATGTTAAAAAGATGACACCCACTGGGGGTGTCAAATATGCGAGGTACACAGGAGGGAGAGGAACCCACCTGTGTAGGGTCCCTTTCTCAGATTAGAAGCAGCATTTCCCAAGGATGGGGAAATCTGTAGATCGCCAGCTCCTTTGTTCCCTGAGCACTCCATGAAATAAGGGGTCCGATATATATGGGAAGTGCTACTTTCCCTGAATCTTCTTGGGCATTAAAAATACATGCATCACTGCATTCAAAACTCTGAGAAATTCTGCAGTAAAAGGAAATAGAAATGTCTTGAACATGGTTTGTGCCAATGACTATTGGACCTTTTTGGGGTTTTTTGGAGTACAGGTTGGTGACAGACGGTGGGGGGGGGGGGTCAGTGGCTGTTCAGGAGAAGGAGACATGTTTACATCACAGGGAACTGCAGATTTCACTTGGGATTAGACCCGTGGTTCTCAAACTTGGCTGCAGCCTGGAATCTCCTGGGGGACTCTTTAAAAACCTCTATGCCCAGGCTGCACCCCCGTACAATTAAATCCGAGTCTCTGGGGGGCAGACCTAGGTAGGATCCGTGTTTTGAACACTCCCAAGGGATTCTGGTGTGTAGCTAAGTCTGGGAAGCTGTGGGTTTTGATCACCTTAAGGTCTTTTGCAGACCTTAAGTAGTAAGGCCCTCGGACCTTTCATCCCCCACCATAGTCCGTTCCTGTTCAGGGACTGGTGGTAGGAAGCAGGGGGAAGGGGCGTCTGACCTTTCAGCTTCAGTCAGGCAAGGGATCAAGCGACGACTCATAGCTCCCAGCCCACCTCGGTGACCTGCACAGGCAAGGCTGTCTGGAGCCTGTCAAAAAGAGGACGCCATTAATAACAATAAAAAACAAATGGCTCCTGTAGCCCCAAACCCACAGGAGTTGAAAAATGGGACATTTGTGCACTAAGATGGTGCCCAGATGCCTTGAATTGCAAGAAAAGCGGAGAAAGAGAAAAAAAATACAGCTGGTATCTCTGTTTCTAGGCTGATTTGCCTATTAACCTCCTGGAAGTTTGAGCAGTGGTTCGTTTAGTGTGCTTCTCTCCATCGCCCCACACAGGCCCTGCCTCTGGGACACAGTGTGTAAGGCTTTTCATTAAAAAGTTAACATTTGCCACAGAGTTCAGAGCTCCCTCAATATCTCACTGAAAAGAGAAAAACAGCTCAGCTTCAATGAGGCAAATGTCGCAGTAAGATAAATGCTAACATTTTCTTGAAAGCCACTGCAATTATTCAAAGAACAACCCCGCCATCCTACCCTTCACTCCCGGGTCTTGCTTTTGTCCAAGGACCTGCTCCTCCTGTCCTTATTCGGTAACACTCCCAGGGCCACTTTTACTTTCAGGACCTTGTGGGCGCAGCCACCACCAGCAGTGGGTGACCCCTGTGAGCTTGATCAACAGGCAAATTCAGGCCTAGTGTTCTCAAGAACACGCTCGCCCAGCAGATCCAACTTTCGCAAACTGTTCCCGGGCTGAGCTGCTGTGCTCTGGCAACCAGACTTAGGAAGTAGAGACCCGAATTGGGAGGACAGAGAGTTGCCTCTGAAAGCCTCCAGCGTGTCACCCTATTTCATGAGAAGGGTCATGTTTCCAGAAGAAGCCATGCCAACAAGCAGCATGTAGTCAAACGGAGATCTGCTTCCACCCTGAGCACGCCTGCTGAGTGCAGAGGCAAACCTACTTATGAGTATTTCCCAAAGTGTTTTCTGCAGAATCTCAAGAGCAGTAATACATGAAAGGGTTTCCATGATCTATAAATCTGAGAAACATGGGGTTCAACAAAATTAAGCCGGATTGTTATTACAGGATTTCTCAGAACAATTAATGAGCATGGTGAATATTCACTAAGGAACTAGAATTAGGGGTTAGACTATGCCGCTTGCCCCGATGTACTTGACCATGAAATTCTTTTTAGTGCCGAATATCTGTTGGTAAATGATGCTTTAGAACCTCAGAGTGGCAATGCAGCCCCTTTCTATGCTTCAGTTTCCTTATCTGTGAAATGAGAATAAAAGAGCCCCTCTTAGCATCATTTTAATGAGCAGTTACAGGAGACAAATGCATGGAAATCACTTAGAACAGCATCTGGCATAAATGTTACCCCTCATCTGAGTTCAGATTCTGGCTCCTTCTTAGCTGTACAATATTGAACACATTACTTAGGCACTCAGGGTCTCAGCTTCCTTATCTGTAAAATAGGGAGACGGTCAGTTTCGAACTCAAAGTTTTTAAGGATTGCATTGCCATAGTGCTTTTAAATTGCTCAGCAAACTTTTGGCACAAAGTAAGTGTTCCAAACCTGCTAGCTAAGAAAAGCAGGGAAGTGTTGCCATATCTAGTGAAGGACAGCTTGTCCGTGTTTTCAGTATATTTGAAACTTGACAGACTGAGTCTCATTGACTCTGGGGAAAAGGAACATAATTTACATTCTAAAACTTGACCAGGAGCTGGGCCCTGTTTTCATATAGCAATTCTAAAATTGACTACTACAGTCCCACAAAGGGGTTTGCAGATATCATGTTATATTTGATCTGGTAAAATAAAATAATAACAAGATAAAATAAATGCAGTGTTACTGTGAAGTCTAAAGTCCTTATTTCTGAACTACAAAGGGATTAATTTGGAAACAATCAAAGCTGATCTAATTCATGTTTAAGTTGCAAAAGATCTCTGAAGATTTACAATATGTTATCACTATTTTTTTTTTTTTAAAGTTTTAAACATTTTTGGGAACTTTAAGAAAAAGGGCTCAGGAATTTGTTTTCAACTTTATGAGGTACAATTAACTGAAATACAGAAAACTGCACATAGTTAATGTAAAGAATGTTGTGTGATTGGACATATGTATACACTCACGTTACCATTGCCACAATCCAGGTAATAAACATATAAGGAATGAGGGTTTTTGAAAGCCATTGTAAACTTAAGTGGAACAAGCACTCACAGATACTCCATGCATCTGATTTCATTTCCAATCTCATTTTTCTCACCCCAAAATAAAGAAGACAGTAAGTCTTGATGAATAGGCAAGTTCAGAGGGGCCCATGGACGATTGTTTTTACCACTCTATTTCTGGATGCCGTTCGCTCTACTTAAACCACCCCAAACCTCAATATAGCACTGCCAAAGCTGATGGGAAAATGACAATTATAGATTGAGCCATTTGGAAATTCTAACACTCAGCTATTTTAAACAAAAAACAGCAAATACATATAGCCAGATTCTCTACTAAATTAAAATTTAAGCAATGATTTGGCAACATTTTCCTAAGCTTTCAAAAAAAGTTTTTTGCTTTTTTTTCAGAGTCAAGGAAAAAGAAACCTATATGTTCTATTGGAATCAAGCAAACTAAACAGTGTTCAAGACAGGACCCAAGCAAGACCTGCTCCATATTTATAATGATCAACTTGCCGTCTGGTAACATTTTTCCGTTCTATTTTTAATGGCTATAAAGTTTCTATCACATTCAGTAATTATCTTCAATCTGAAAAGGAGAAAGGAAATTCCATAATAAGAACTACATGAAACATTGAGTGTACAGGTGCCAGAAAATATTGTTTTGTTTAGTGGAGATGAGATTGTAAAAATATGGCTCTTTAGAATGCATGTTCTCAAGTTTATTTATAGACACTATGACATCCACTCTTAAACTTCTTATTTAATCACCAACAGAAATATTATTGTGAAAGGGAATTAGAGTGGTGAAAATATATTTTTAAGTGGTATATTCTCTTAGTGCAATCTCATTTTTCCTTACTATTATCAGCTATAAGTACACAGAAAAGACAAAAAAAAAAAAAAAAAAAAAGTCAAGAGGCAATTTAAGCCACAACAAACAAAAGTGTTTTAAATTTCTCAGGGGCAAGCTGCACTCGGTCTTGAAGGAAACTGGAAGGGATATCAAACAGAATTTATTGCCTGATGACCACCCCTAGTTATTTAGTGAAAGCTGAAAGAGAAAAATACAGCAGCAGTTGAGCGAACTGATGTAAACTTTCTTTAAGTGTGGACAACTGAGCGAAAGCTTGAGATTTTGCTAATTTTAAGCTTTGGAATCGTGGATATTTTTTATAACAAGCAGTTAATTCCTTGTTGCATTTTAAAATAAGTTATATTAAGTAATTATACCAGGTTCTTAGGAGGACATTTGAAAGGGCAAAATAATCACTTCAATAATGGTGAATTCAACACAGCTAAGAGTGCCTACTACCTGCCAGTTTATAACAGAATCATTAGGAATTACTTCTTTCCACTTACGGAAAATACGCATTCACTGGAGGCTAGGGGGGGAAAGCAAATAGTACTTTTCTAGCTACTAGAAAGTACTTCCCCAAAAGGGGGAAAAAAAATCTAGAATACAAAATGCTATAGTTTACTTCTATCAGTGTCTACATATATATGTACTTCTTAGAGGTTTCTTCCTTATCTAATTAGGATCTCCTTAAATAAATGAGTTAACCAAGTATTTTTTTTTTCTTTTTGCTCAAATTTTTTTTTCTTTTTGCTCAAATTTCAGTGTCCTAAATTTATGTGCTCTGTGGGAGGTAGGTTTATATGGGTTTATTCCAGAAAGGACATTGGAATAAATGGTTTTCATGCAGATTAACAGTGGAAAAGTTTCATGTACTCACTGAAAAACACATGGAATTTTTCAGGATACCTAGTCACTTTCAGGGATGGGGAGAGGGATGGAGAGAGAATGGAGAGGAGACTATCTGTACTCATTTCTTGTACACCCACTTGGATTTCTGAGCTTAGTTGATGAAACAAGTGAGGTGGTCACATCCCCGTGTCTATTTTTTTCCCCTGATAGAAACAGTGAGTACAAAATAGCCCACCAAGGCCACCCCTCATTTCTACTAACATCCTGGCAGCGGTTGAACTTCTGGTTTGCACAAGCTCCCCTGGAGAATCCCAGACCAGCGACTCCCTGAGGCTGATGGCCCTGTGATATTTTAATGCATTGGGTTTTCTTCCTCTGACCCACAACAGAGGTAAATAAAGATAACCTTCACTAAGAAATACAAACCGCTCCCAGGGTGCCACTGGGGGATTCTAGCAAAGCCAGCAAATGTCCCTGCTAGCATTAGCTGCCATCACCATGAACGTGAAGACAGAGAGCATCAGCTACGAGGACTAGATGAGGAATTCTGGAAACCTGACTGCTGATACCAGTTATCTGACCGCAGAGCACGGCTGGGGAAAGCCCTGCACAAAATCTCTTTGTTATCCAATTCAGATGAGTGGTTTTCTCAGCTTTGCTTCTCATTAAACATTTAGAAAAGGATTATCCCAAGTTTTGCCTATTTAGTTGTTTTTTTGTTTTCTGGCTTAATGTACAACACATTCCCTAATAAAAATCACACCACATTAAACAGGCTGTGTTGAGTATGCTGCCGTTAGTGTGGCTTTACTGGTGTTATTTTAAGTGTCTGTTCTCTGAATTCCCTTGGAATTTATGCCATTAACTCCCACGAATTCGAACAGACCTCCCAGGCCTGCAGCTACACATGCTGTATATTTATTAGGAGGCAACTTAACTTCTAGACGCTGCACAGAGGGCTGTATTTTGTCCCTGAACACTTGAGTTCCTGAACACAGTTGTTTGAAAATGTCTCTTAAAATATACGGTTTAGCTGGACAGACTAAAAATTTTGTGTAATCAGAGAGAACGTTTGGAAAACATCGTTTGGGGAGGGAAATACAGCTTTAAGGCTACTTCCAAGAGAATAAATAATGCAAGGGCCCTTCCTTAGGGCCGTGGGCATGTGGGCTTTAGCATTGCTAACAAAACAAAAGAGAGACAGGGTCCTCAGGAGGGGGTGAGACAAAAACATCAAATATTTAACCGTTTGGCCTGGGTACGTGTGCAGGGACTAAAATCAGGCCCTCTCACTAATACAATAAATACTAAAATATCCACTTCAAAGGCTTTTTTGGGGAAAAGATAAGGCTAAAATCAAAGAGAAAAATCTCTTGGTGAAGTCTGTGGCTGTATATCTGAGGAGAAAGCTCTTATTTTGTCAAGCAAAGTTTTCATCTAATTTTAAAAGATTAAAATTTATTTTGTACTTAGGCTGAGGGATTTAACATCCTCCCTCTTTAATTTCTAAAGTATTTGTTTGACATTGTTTCTTATGTTCCAATATCATAATTTTGTTCTATACGACACTCCATTTCCAATAAGAAAAAATTCACCCCAAACTGTGATAGGTTTTTAATTTGTAACAATTGCTTCAGAGCAGTTCTGAACAATGAACTGAACATTGTTGAAAACCTGGGTTTAATTTTTTTTAAGTTCCCGATTTATTCTAATTTGTATTACTTAATGAAATTCAGTCTTAAAAAATTATGGGTCCTGATAAAATCATAGATTAGAAAACGTGCATATTAAGATTTCCTGAACTTTCATTTCATCCAAACCCAACTAAAACTACTTACTAGAAAAGGGTGTGGAATTACTGGTGACGTAGCGCCACCATCCGGAAATTTTAAGAATGGCATCTATAAGTTCCTTTTTCCTTACAAAGGTGAGTGAGCTCTTTCCAATTGCACATTACCCTTGGGAAAAAACTTGTTCACTTTACCTGAGTGTCCCAATACTCACTGTGGCACTTAACCCTATTCCTGTATTATTGTCTCTAGAGAGAAAATAAAGACTCATCCCACGTTGGCGATGAGTCTTTTCTAGACGTCTGAAGAGTGAATAACTGATCGTAAAGTACTGAAGAGCAAGGCATGAAGGGAAGCTGAACCCCAACACTTCAGACTTGCAGTTTAGACACACGTATGGTCAGTGCACATGCACGTGTTCCAGGACGTTAAAATTCCTCATCTGTAAAATGAAGGTAATAAAAGCACCTACTTCCCAGGAAGATGGGAGGGCAACATGAGACAACGCCTGTAAAATGCTCGGCACAGTGCCTGGCACACAGCAGCAGGCAAGAACGGGGGGTTATTATTAAGACAGGTAGCTATTTAGCATCTTTTCAAACATCTGAATTAACATTTTTCGCGTTGGCAAGGACTGCAAGATGTCGTCAGGTCCAGTTCCTGTCCGAGAAAAGAAAGCTCCTGCACTTTTCTTTGAAGTCATGACAAAAAGAAGGACCTACCATCCTCTTAGTGAGGTAATTCCTCACTGGCTCTCCACCTTCTACAGTCTGGCCTCAGTCTCCCCCTCCAGCCTCAGTGACCACCACTCCCACCCACTGGGTCTACTTACTGCCCTCCCCCCCCAACCCCATCAGGCCCCCTGCCTCCCATCTCTGTGTATTTCCTCATCTTACCCCCTCTAACTGCATGTTCTACCTCTTGGCTTCTTTAGGCCTCACCTTTCTTGGAGGCTTAGATTCCACCTTTCCTGTGAGTTTCTCTCCCTCTCTCTTCCCTACCGCCCATTCCACACCTGGAAAGTGCTAGTGTTGGGCTATTCCTTTCCCTCGTTTATAACTTGCCTTCACGTAGCTGTAAAACGCCTGGCAGGCAGGCACAAGATGCTGAACGTCATTGTTCCCAGCAAAGCAGCTGGATATTTGTTTTTATGATATTAATCCCCACGATGAAAATGTATTTCCATACCCACAACTTGACAACCAAGATGATCTGCCAAAAATTTGACCTAAATTGATCATGGAAATAAATGCAAAGTCCATGACCTAAATTAAGAGATCCGTTCACACATGAGCAAACATGAGGCCTAAGCTTCTGGGCCACACTAAGGAAGATAAGAGCACAGGTGTTATTTTATCCTGGACGTAATGAGGTGGCGGTTACATCTCATCCCCACCTAGAACTGTTTTCCTCAAGCAGCTCCCAGGTAAGCACCCCTTTGCACGTCCTTACTTATCATCCCAGCTTTTCTCTGTGCTGGTAGAGGAGGCACCTGGAGGCAGGTGGGGAAATGCCAGCTCAGTGGCAGCCTGGATGGGATGTCCCTGAGCGGGAATTCTGCTTCTACTACATACTGGCTGTGTGACCCAGGTAAGTTGGTTTAACCTCACTTTCCTCCTTCTAACAATCCCTCCCGGGGTTGCATGAGGAGTAAATGATTTGCACGGTGCCTCATCACACACAATAAGGGCCAAACACGTGGCCGGAAGAGAACAGGGGCTTTTGAGGGCTCCTCTCAGAGTGTCGCTGGCCATCAGTTCAGAATTCCCTAGCTGCCTTCTTTCCTTAATCTAAAGGTTTAAATGCGACTTTATCCTAGCATCACCAGCAGAGGTCACTCAAGGACAAACTGAATTCTTACTGACCCCAGGCCTGACTTCTAAGTTGAGGACTGCATCCTTACAGTCAAAATTGCAGAACATTTTATGATAGCACTTCGTTTTAATGTTATTCTTCTAGATTGTCCGTTAAAAGCTACATTGCAACAATTTAATTTAACATTCTACTTACAGAGTTTTCTTCCCTTAAATTCTGCGGAGAGAGACCCAGCTAAACACCCTACAGTTAGAGAAGTGGAAGGTGCAGTGTGTAGAAGAGGGACGGGATAATGGCATCATGTTTTCAGTGACACAGAAAAGGAGTCTAAAGCAATGGTCAGCGCAGGCAGAAAGAGACACGCAGGCCTGCATCCACATAAGCAGCAAAGGGGTTGCTGATTGGAGAGAAGTGATTGTTTCAGAAACTCAGAGGTAAGTTTAAATGCTCTGGGTGGTTTGGTGACATTAAGAAAGAAAACATGGGAGACCCGACCCTCAAAAACTCTGACCTGGTGGCAGTATGTACAGTAAATATGAGTGAATAGATGAAGGCCGCTTAAAAAGAAGCATAGACATGTTACAAATGCCACACTTGGTGATTTAGATTTCCTAGTGACAAAAAAAGAATGTATCACATGCGATGCTTCACAGTTTAAAAAACACTTCCATATCCATTACATTATCTCACCTTCAAAATAATGCCAGGTGCGCATGAGATCACAAACTCTTCTTGGGGACAACTGCCACACTTTCTGGTGTTTTGAATCTGCCCCAGATCACTGGACATAAAAGCAGCACTCCACAAATACAGGGGGTGCCAAAAAAATGTACACACATTTTAAGAAAGAAAAAAAACTGTATTAAAACGATAATACTCACTACATACCGATAACAAAAGATGAACACAAGTCATGAGTATACATTTTTTTTGGCACCCCCGGTATTTGTCCAATGAATGATCAAAACAGATAAAACCATACCATCAGTTACTCATTTACACACAATTTTGTTATGTGTGTAATAAATGGATTATGCAAACTTATCAACTCATTTGACCAACGTTCTAAGTCGCCACAATACTTAACGGGCTATATAGCGTTAGGCACCCATCAAAACTGATGAAAACCAGCGTGTAGTCTTAAGTGTTGCTACCGTCCTCTGTGAAGTCTCCTGAAACTAAAAATCTCACAGTGGCTTTGATGATTCTACATCAGCAGATGTCAGGGGCCCTGCAGAATGAATCCCGGGCCACATCTCCTGGATGACCCTCTCTTTTTAGGGGTGGGCTTGGGCAGATGTCCCATCCACAGTGGCACTTGACAGACTAAATAGAGCCACCCAACCAAATCAATGATGTGGCCACCAGGTACACGCAACCCTAACCTGAACGGCCCTGGCGGCAGTATCTCAGAGAAATTAGGCGAGTGGAAATCACTGGGGTTACAGTAAGATTTTAAAGCAGCAACTAAAAGTCACGTTTAAAAGGTACAGAGGCATTCCTGGAGAAGAGCACAGGAACGGACAAAGGCAGAGAGCTGAGAACGATTCAACTGCCTGCGGAGCAGCCCAGCAAATGTTCTTGAGGAATGAAAATGGACAGTACTTGTTAGATGGGTGACAATTTCAATATAATTATTGGGAGGTTTAGATTTAACATCGAAAACCGTATTAATAGAATTATGACTCAGAGATCACTGAGATTTTATTCATCTTTGTATAATCAGCGTTTAATTCATATTCGTTGGAATTGAATTGGACAATCGGACAATTCTAATTGTTAGAAATGTCCTTCTTCAGTATATTTCTTTTTTTTTTCCCTTCAAATTTTGGCTCCTTTCAGCTTTTACCCATCAAGGTTTCTTCTAAGTGGCCGCCCTTCCAATGCTTACACCCTGGTGCTTGTCTTACTCTCATCCCTCACACAACACCCTCAATTCTTTAGTGTTTCCACATATCGTGCTGCCATGTTTCGCCAATGGTCCCTTTAAAAAGATGTCCCACAAGAACATCTGAAACTATGGGCCTTAGTGAAGACAAGCTTCATCTCATGAGCATCTCATAGCCACCAGCAAGTTCATCACCTCTCAGCAGTAGAATGTTACTGTCTCTGTGGTCTCCCTGTGAGGAGATCTGAATGTGTAGCCCACTTCCTTTATGAAAGGCCAAATGCACCATCCACAGAATCCATTTCACCACATTCTCATAAGTAAGTGTTTGCTGCCACCATTTTTCAGGGGTGAGTGAGGATGGAATAGAGCAGAAATTGGAGAAAAATGGAAACATAAATGAGCAAAATAAGTTACCTGGCTGACACTGCTAGTCAATGGCCAAGGAATTAATAACATACAGCCCTCCCAACTTCTTGCCCAGGAGGCCTTATGTTTTTCCTTAAATGAGACCACCCTGCCTATGGAGACAGTCTGGCAACTGGAGATTGGAGGGACAGAGGCTGCACGTTTTCTGAACCCCTAGGGAGGCCTGGGCCTTCCTCTCTGTACATGGGGATCTCTCCACTCACCCAGCAACAACCTGGAGCCTGCCTCCCAGCTGGGTCAGAGAGGGAACAGCCCAGCCCAGGGGATCTGGCCACCAGGTGTTTGTTTTATTTGCCAGTTCCCTTTCAGCAGCAGCCAGGATGTGAGCTATGCCCTTGATGGGCATAAATGGATACGGTACATGCTATCCTTCATTAGAGAAGAAGGAGGCAGCTTGTGCTGTGGAAAGCAGGTGGGGGTGGGGGTTGTCCAATGGGTGAGGGTAAGAGCTGTCAGCAATGACAGGGGGCCTGAAGCCAGGCCGGACAGAGGCCAGATACCTGGCAGGTTAGTCCCTGGTCACTAATTTGATTCCAACATAGTCTATATAGTTTACATCAAATTTAGGGGGTTGGGAAATGGTTGGGTGAAGACTCCCAGCAACCCACACACCACCATTTTCTTTCTGTCTCTGTCTCACACAACACAACACACACACACTCAATGTACACAATGCACACAATAAAACCGTCCTTCTAGGAGGAAAACGGTAGTTTTCAATCTCATGGCAGCCTCCTAGCCTCGAGGATCAGTACCACTCAGGAGGGATGGCCTAGGTGACTGGCCACTGTGCTCGCATCCTGGTCACTGAGTGACTGAACCCCAGGTTCGTCAGCCGCCTTTTCTGGGTAATGGAGTACGGGCTGCAAAGCGGTGTTTTTCTCACAGAGGAGCTGAGAAAGTGGAGCTGGTCTCCCAGCTGTAACTTACCCCGGGGCCACCCCACCCCATCTCCCCACTTCGCCAGTCACTCTCTGCTCTCTCTCAGGACAGCCTGCATTTGAGCTGAGTGTAATGAAAGAAAGTTGGCCCCAAAGGTGCCCCCAGGTGTCTCTGCCCAGAACGAGAGGGAAGTTTTGGCAGAACTTCCAAGGTAGAAGCAATCTCCTAACGGGGTTTGGCAGATCACAAACAATTAGGTGACTGTACTCCATAATCCGCCCATGGGGACAGAGACGCAGGCGCCTGCCAGATTTCTGGTAAAATGTTGCTTTGGTTGGAACTAGGGTGCTTTTCCTTCAGTGTCCCCAGGCCTCGAGGAGGCTGGATAGAATGCCAGGACTTGTTATTTTGGGCAAATCTGACATGTCAGCATTTGCAAAGGAGCTTGAAGTTGGCAACAGCAGTATGTCCGTGAGGTCTTCTAAATCTACCTGAATTGCCTGGAGGGAGAGAGGTACATCCGTGCTTGTAGGAAAAGAGCCCCCCTTTCCTTGTTGTTCCAAAAGCATGGAAGCCGTGAGGGCTGGTGGTTGATCAGCACTCCACCATGAGAAAGAGGTGAGCGTGCAACTCTGGGGCCTGGCGCCTGCCTCCAACTCACTGGGAATGAAGTCCCAAATGGAGCTTCTGGCCGGCGACCACAGGAAGGAGCCAAGGCCTCCCCGAGGGCTCCTTACCACGCGGGGTGGGGTTGGGGGGAGGCTGTCAGCCATCTGTGAGGCAGTGGGTGTGCCTCAGCCGGGCTTCTTCAAGGGGCAGCCCCAGAGAGGGCCTCGGAGAGCCCCACGAAGGCCCACCTGGGTACCCTGGCACGGGGCCTGTCCTCAGCCGTCAGAGCTCTGCGCACGCACCCAGATCTGCTACACAGATGTCAGAGCAACTGGATTTGCCCTGTAAAACCCAGTTGCTACCCACACTCCCCAGACGGTGGGCAACCTGGCGCTCTGGTGCTTCTCCATCCCCTTCCTGTCGGCTCCGGCGGGAGGGCAGGCGGGGCGGGCAGGCGGGCTGCCCCCTGGTGGAGCCCAGGCACTGACAAAGAGGGAAGCGGTGATTCAGTTAATGGAGACATGCTTCTGAAATGTGCTCCAAGTCAGTGTACAAAAATGGAGAAGGAAAAAAAAAAAGTCTATTAGGTTGCAATCTCTTCTTGGGGAATGTGTTTCTAAAGGGAATTTACATGCCATGGAAACAAATCCCAGAAGCCTGGTTTCAGCTTATTAGCGCTAAATTGGCCACAGCAAATGAGCACGGCAATTGTCGGTGACCTGAGGTTTTATAAGCACGCTGGGACTGTTTGCAGAGATGTTACATGCGCCCCGCCGAGCAGCTGGGGGGAGGCACCGCGACGGACCGTAGTGATGCCATTTCCAGAGCCCGGAATAGCAATGAAGCCGCTGCACAGGGCTTCTCCACGCAGGGATCTCTCGGGGGTTTGAACCTTCCTTGACATCTTTCCCCTACAGCTTGGCTTTATTGAAAACCCAAGAATAGTTAAACCGTTCTACTTGGGGAAGGAGATTTCATCTCAAACCGTTTAAAATGGATTTGGAAAAGCCCCATCCTGGCAGAGAAGGGGTGATGGTGGCCTGTGCAAATCAGTGAGAAGGGGGAATAGAGGGTGCCCAGCTCTGGCCCTGCAGGGGAACAAGCAAGGGTGATGGTGAAGTGAGCGGAGAAAATATCCTCTTGCCAGCAAGTACATAGCTCTTTCCGGGAACTAGTCCAAATCGGCCTTATAGTGTTATTATTTTCTATCTTTTTCTCTCACTAGGTCTCATCTTTCATGCTAGGGGCAGACAAATGAAAAATAAAATATGTGTAGGCATGAATATAATAATTAAAAATCTGATTAGTTCCGTTGAGGAAATGAACAGGAGGCTGAAAAGGAGAGTAAAGCGGGACCTTGCGTTGGGAAGGGTGGTAAGGACGGCCTCTAAGGGGGGACATTTCAGTGAGGACCTCAGGCGACAGAACTGAGGTCTCTGAGAGAAGCGGGAGGAGGGGGCGGTCCAGGCAGAAGGACAGTGAGGCAGGCCAGCGCTCCAGACGGTTCTGCAAGTGAGGAAGAGAGGCACAGTGCTAAGTTGGAGGGGTAGGCAGGGACTCACACACACACGGCCCTGTTACAGGGTCTGGATTTTATTTTCCAAATCTTTCTTTTTGAAACTCTGTTTCTTGCCATCAATAAAATAACAACATCATGGTGCTTCTCCAAGCACTCTGACCAGGCCATGGCTTCCTTTGCCAGCTCACCTTCCTACACACACACACACACACACACACTCACTATTGAGGGTTTGTTGTGGCTGGATTCTTGGCCATTTGCTCTTTCTTTCTACTCTCTCCTCCTGAGCCACTCCTGTGACATCCTGCAGCATAACATGACTCTGATGGTGACTTTCAATTCTGTCCTCTCTCCTAACTCCAATATTTAATTTGTTGATTAATTAATTCAGTAAACATTTACGAACATTTACTATGTGCCAAGTATTCCATTAACTTCTGGGAATATAAAAAAATTAAATGAAGCCCCTGCCTTGCCCTCTTAGACCTCCACGGAGGGCATCTGCAGGAGGAATATGTCCTCCCTGATGGGGGTTTAGTGAGAAGACATCTGAGCTGTGTCCCCAAAGGAAGAGTAAGAAGAAGGGGCTCCATTGAGAAGAACAGGCTTGGATGAAAACCAAAACAAAACAAAACAAAAATGAGCATGCACAAGGCACAGTAGAGGAATTTGTCTTTAAGAGACTAAGAATAGTTCTTTGCATCCTCCTTACATGCCCCAAACCTGTTGGATGGGTATGTCAAGCTCTCAGGACAAACCATGAAACGTCATTCCCATTATGGTGAGCACCCTGTTTGTGAAGAAGCAGTGCAGACATCTGGGAAGCAGTGTCCACTCATGAAAAGGATGTGGGTTTGTACCAAGAAGATTGTGGCAATGATCCCATGACAGTTTTTCAGGATAGATAAAGCACAAATGAGCAAAACTGAGAGCTTGGAATCATGAATTAGATGGATGTCCTGCTTTTGGTAGTTATTAACGCTTTTCTAGAATCCTCTGGCCCAGGTATGGGAACTTCAATATGAAGGGGAGTGACATACAGGGAGAATCCATGCACGGGAGTGCTTAACAGGTGATTACGCACTTGAAAAATAGCACCTGTGGGGAAATATGAACAAAGCCAGGATTGTACATTTGGGGAAGATGAGAGAGTGATGACCTAGCCATGATACATAAAAGACTTTGCTATGAAAAAAAGATAGTTGGTCTTTATATTTTATTTTCACTGGGGACAAAAGGAAAGTAGTTTACTTATAACCAAAAAGCTTTTGACTGGATATAAGAAAGAGTTTTCCAGACAAAGAGGGCTTTTAAAAATATGGCCAATGCTTGTACCTCTGACATAATTTACAGGTGGATTTGCCTGAAGCATGTTGAAATAGACCAGGTGACCCCCTCTCAAGAGGTTTTATTCCTGAGTTGAAGAGGTGGTCAAATAGTCTATGAACAAATCCAGAATTGGCCATTTCAGCCCATGACGCTTCAGATTCTTTGCCAAAAATATTTTTTATCTAAATCCTGTTTATTTTCTACCTTCTCGTTCTCTTTTCCTCAATTCTTGATCAGGTAAAGAGAAGGCGGAACTGTCAAACGGACCCTGCTCCCTTCTACCTTCTCGCTCTATTTCAGATTGAGGCAACGGGATCATTCATATTTTCACTTGCTGTCTTCGCTGGTATTCTCAAAGCCTTTTCCCCCTTAGTTCTTTTTTATTTTGTGCCTTAATTGCCAAATCTTATTGCCACGAGAGACAGAATTCTTGTGTAAACTGCTTTCTATATACTTGTTCAATCAATAAAGTTCAAACATGACCATGCCTTTCTGATGGAGGTTTGAGGAGGTAGGTCCAGAAGCTCCCAGAGAAGACAGAGAGGGCGAGAAATGAATCATTTGCCCAGGGAGTCCTTAAGAGTCCACTGCAGGATGGAAGAGAGAACAAATCTATCCCGAAGACATGGGGAACTTTGCAGCTTACATTTGAGGTCCTGTCAGAAGCAGTGAAAACAATATAACAAGTATCTGACCGCGGATGATGAGGGCTTCTTCCTGTACCTTTCGCTTCACACAGCCACGCCCCTCTCCTTTCATTCTCTCCCACTTCTCACATTTCCCCTCGGGGACGGCCATCCCACAGCTTGTGTATTGGGAGAGGGTGGGCTGCCCACCTCCCTCAACCAGAAGGCAGCCTGACCATGGTCACACCACATGCTTGGTGAGTCTGAATTGGGACTCTTGCCTGAGCCAAGGCTGTCAGAGTGCCAAGCACTGCAGGAAACACCAGATTCCAAGCACCATCCTGTAGGACCCACTAAATAGACCTGCCACCTCGACTATCAATCAAGCTGCAAAGCTGTCCAATGCTCTGTGGCTCTTTGCTGGAAAACTGTGATGCCTCAGAAAGCTTCCTTGTCACCACCCTGAATGGAGCTACTAATTTGTATCTAACTTATTTTTCAAAACTCCTCCGAGCTCTCCAACTTCGACGTCAAACTATGTTAACAACGGCTGCCTTGGAAAGTCCCTGTAGGATTTGTAAGAAATTAATGTGAGCTTCCTCTCAACAGAAAGCTAGGGCTTTGCAAAACACACCATATGCTTGTCACTTTGCCAATGAATCAAGATGTTTTTGCAGCCTTCTGAGCCTAAATAATTAATGGTAATGTCTAAAGATTACCCCAAGGTTCAGGGAGTAAGGCTAGGGCCTGTGCAGTGGCCAAAGTTAGCCAACCTCAGCTCAGTCCAATATTTCATGTGATAAATGGTCAGACTTCACAACCACCCCCCAACACCCCCCCACACACACACACACCCCACTTATCACCATTGTTAATTCTCTTTTCCTTTCCCCCTCCTCTCTATCCTTCTGTAATTAGACTCTCTGGGTTGCTTCAAGTAAATGATGCTGCCTCTTCCCAACCTTCACATAGTATACGTCCACCCAGTTTCCTCCAGCTTCCCTTAACGGATGACAGTGCGTATCAGTTTATCCATTAATGTTATCAGCACTGCTCTTCTCAAGAGATTAATTTCCTCTCAATAAACTCTCACCAACCACTTAATCCAAATCAATAAATCAAGCCAAATAAATCAATAGCCCCACTAATTTTGATGATTTGAGGGATTATAGGTGTTGCTAAAAAATTTTTGAAAGAGTAGATACTGAGTTATTGCTCTATAAAATAAAAGGATACCTCCACGATCGTGTTAAATATTTCCTTTTAACCAGCAGAACCCTTCAATTTTGTAATTGAAGTATTTTGGGGGAAAAATAAATCCACATCACTTAGTACTTATCTTGGGTGCATCTTTTCTCTCATTTTAGCTTGTCAAAATGAAGTCATATTTCAGCCCTACCCTGAATGGGCCATTGTGAAATTTTAATTAAATAAACAAAAAGGTCTCATTTGTTGTAAAAGATGACAATACGAAGAGTCCATTGTTTTCCTGTATGCCAGGGATTATGCTAATAGCTTTACAATCCTTGTTTCATTTGATTCAAACAAACAAACAAACACACAAACGAAAACTTCATTTCTAGATAAGGAAAATGGGGCTTGAAAAAGTTTCAAAACTTTTGTCTCAAGTCATACAATTAGTAAGTGGAAGGAAGAGCTAGAGTTTGAACTGGAATGTTCTCTAATAGATCTGACTTTTCTTAGATTTATTCCTCACTGAAGGCTGAACGCAAATACAGCCCTCCCAGGATAGAATGCCAAAAATGGTGGGGTAATGAAATGCTTACTAATAGTAACAGCCTTGATAGGGCCTTCAGAGTCAGACTCAGCTGAAGCTGCCTTCTAAAGGACTTGCCTGGTAATTCACTTCAAAGAGATTAGCAAGAAGTCTGATGTTTACTGACAAGGGCTTTAATTTAACATTGATTCCTATAAAAATGGAAAATTCCCTCATACTGAGTCCAGGTTATCTTACTCATTAAATCATCTTTCTCATTATTTATCTACGCTTCATGGGAGTTTATATGCCTAATATTCTCTCTTAATGGAATGAGTCTTTAGAAATAGCAACTGGAAATGATAAAAGTCAGCATGGCCGAATAACTGTGTTCATGGTCTATCTTTTGAAATAATGATGAAAAAGAAACAATGTATTGCCCGTAGTGAGAGTCAAGTCTTCCAGGAATTCAGCAACCTTTCGGACACACTTTGGAATTAGTTCAACATATCTGTGAATGGAACCACAATCATGCTTCATGTCTCATTATATACAGAATGGTCTTGGACAAAAGACACAGGGTCATCCTGACTTTAAAAGTGTTGCCAGCCTAGGCCAAGTAAGGCTGCACCCAGTGGGTGAGTGCAGTGGCCACTTGGATGGGCACAGGACTGGGTAATCAGGAGTCTAGGATTCTAAGCCCAGTGCCCCTAACCTGCTGGGTGACGCTGATGGGGAGTCAGCATGCATTTATTCACCTGTAGTAAAAATGAAAAAGTTAGAGTGGATGACCTCTAGGAACCATTATAAGTCTAGGATTTTAGGATGCTGGTGACAGCAGTAAAAATCACCCTGTTTATTAGTATGAAGAGTCTTTGCACTTAAAATATGAGCAGAAAGATTACTAAAAATGTATACATGTATCGCTGTTATGATTGAGTTAAAATTTCCCTTATTTCCCAATAATGGAAAAATACACATTTCATTACTGACCTACTCTGACTAAGTAGGACGACCAATCCCCAAAGGATTAAGGTGTACAGAATCTTTATCAAGAGAAAAAAAATGTCCTTTGATCATATTTGAGAGACATTTTCTTCTTACTTCCATTTGATGGTGAAGGACAATAAGACAATAACACACACAGAATTTGGACATCTTTCAGGACAAATGTCCATTTTTCTCCAACGGTGTCATTTAAAAGAGGAAAGGGGTTGACACAGATTAAAAGAAACCTGAGACATACCAAATGCAACGTGGATTCTTTGGATCCAAGCAGTAAGAGAACATTTTTAAGACGATCAAGCATTATATTGTTACTCTGCTAGGTTTCATAATGACCTCGTGGTTTTTGTCTAAGTATTTACTCCTTAGAGTCATACTGAAATATTTGTAGGTGATTTGATTGCGTCCCTTCTTCGTGGTCCTGCATTACGATCTTGTATATTTGTTTTTCTAGGTAGCACCTCCATTAGTGTGAATACGGTCATCCACAGATTATCTAAATGTGGATCATCCACTCTGTGGATGGTCTGAGGCAAAATTTAATCCAAAATGGCTTTCTGTTTGTCACCAAGCAAGTGTGACCAGGTAATACAAGTATATTTTTATACTGACCTAAGATGAATATCACCTATTGCATTTCAGTGATCCATCTAAGGAAATTTAGAACTCCCCCCCGCCGCCCCGCATTTTGTGTTATCTTCATTACCACTCCTCTCAACTTTCATAATATCTTTGTTTAGGTTCCTCAGAAAGTAGGGCCTGCGACCAAGGCCTGTGTGTGAGTATGTGATTGGTGTAATGCCCCGGTGCAAGAGTGAAGGGCCAGGGGAGAGACGAAGGAAGAAGGGAGTGCCAATACAAGGGCACATCATAGAAGCAACTGGTGACTTGATTCTCCAGGACTAAGTCACCAGGCATGGACTTTCAGATGTGATTTCAGAACCATCCATCCAAAGAGAACACAGAGGCAGAATTTATACTTCAGCTCTGACTGTTCTTTGGTCAGAGGTTTGCCCAGTGGGGCCTTAACTACCTTGCGCTTCTAGGGTACGGTGCACCTGTGTGGGTGCTGAGCAGAGCCTTGGTGACCTCTGAGAGACACGCTGGGGGAGGAGGCGGAGCAGGAGCTGGCAACGCACCTAAATGAAGCCAGTTGAAGCCTGTGCGCACGAGTCTGCGAGGCTCTGAAGCAGTGTAGAAGGCGGTCTGACGTGCATAAACATTGAGAATTGACTATTGTATGACGAACTATGATCTTTCGGACATGTCAATGCAGAAAAGTGGAAAATTGAGGACTAAGAAAATAAAACAAAGAACACTTTTTACTGAAGATCCTTGTATTTAGAGCTAAAGTTTGGGGGGCATGAATTATTCAATTTCCTTAGTTCCCAGTGTCACCTTGGATGTGTGGTATTATTAGTATATATTATTATACTGTAGTTGTGCCCCTGATCTGTAGGGAATACATTCCAAAACCCTCAGCAAATGCCTGAAATGGCGAATAGTATGAAACCCTATATATACTATGTTTTTTTTCTATACATACATACCTATGATAAGGTTTAATTTATAAATTAGGCACAATAAGAGATTAACAACAACAAAAAATAGAATAATCACAATAATATATTGTAATAAAAGTTATGTGAATGTGGTTTCTCTCTGATAACTGCAATAGCTACTAAGTGACTAATGGGTGGGTAGCGTGTAGAGCATGGAAATGCTGGACAAAGATTCCCTCTCATGTCCTGAGAGGGAAGGAAGAGGATAGTGCAAGATTTTATCATGATACTCAGAACAGCGTGAAATTTAAAACTTAGGAATTGTTTACTTCTGGAATTTTCCATCTAATATTTTCAGACTGCTGTTGACTGTGGGTAACAAACTGCAGAAAGCAAATCTGGGGATAAGAAGGGACTACTGTATATTATCATTGTTGTATTAGTAAAAGTGGAGAAAGTGGGTTCTGGGAGCACAGTAAAAAATTGAGAAGTGATTCATCATTATTATTATTATTACTATTTTCAAAATGAAAGGGACGATATGAGCCAGTTAAATTTCTGGAAGTAGTTATTCCAAAAATCATTTTTCATTTTGAAATTATTTTCTTGATAAAAAGAATCTTCCATTTTTCATAATTTATGATTATTAACTAGAAAATATATTAATTTTTAAATATTATAAAAACATCAAAAACGCTATGAATTCTATCTGCTGTATTTTATGAAGTAAAATGATTGGGGAAAGTATATAAGTTAATTGAGTCAACAGTGATGTATAAGGTACCACCCATCAGGTACTTTGTATAGTTGATATAAGGATCAAAAAGATATTTTTTCCACCTCTATGGGATCTATAACCTGGTTAGAGAAGCAAACCCATATACAAAGTCCTTATAACAAAAAGCAGAAAATAAGTGCTTTAACTGAAGCACCAAGAGCCAAGGGAGAATGAGGTTTTGGGGGTGCTGTGAGAGGGTAGTAGCGGTGGTGATGGTGGTGACAGCTTCATGAAAAAAATTGGTCTTGGAGGATTAAGATTTTGACAAGAGAACTGAACCCTCTGTGGAAACCAAATAAGTATTATTCAGATACTTGGACTGAAAGCAAGATTATTTCTCTTGGGTATCCTATTTGTAATTCTGCTTGATCATTTTTATGTCACTAAATTACCTATATACTAGAGGCATAATATTGTTGAAGCTTCCCGTAGGACTATAAGACAGTCCTCAGCAGACTTGTGAGATGATTCTGTTGCTCACAAACTCATTCCCAAATTAGGAGAGCTCCATATTATTCTTAAAGAAATGCCAACTCATTCACCGAGAGCAGGCGCCTTGAGAAGAGAGCATACTCATGGGATTCCATTGTAAGTGCATTTTTTGGATTCCGGGAGCCCATTCTCTAGACTGGTTTTCTCCAAGGTGGATCCATAATTCAACCATCTATAAGTTAAAAATGCAGGCAATTGTGCTTGCTTTGGCAGCACATATACTAAAAAATGCAGGCAATTGGGCTTTAATTCATTCTGCAATTGAGGCTAGGAGTGTGTGTGTGTTTGTGTTTGTGTGTGTGTGTGTGTTTAAATATCCCCAGATTATTTTTATGCATGCAGAAGGTATCAAACCTTTACTCCAGAAAGGAGTTGACCTGAAGGGTTAGAGAGACAGCTGTTTCACATTATCTAATCTGACTCTTCTGCTGATGTCATTCTCCCCAAGTTTCTGTGGAAATATAACTGTAAAGAATACTTTGCTCTTCTTAGGAAGTGGGGTTGCAAAGAATTCAGGCATCTGGACAGGCTCTAAGAACTTTGGGGACCAAGGAAGGAGCCTCCTGACACGTGGCTGGATTTGTATTTCACTTTGGTTTTTCCCTCTTTGTTCCATGTCAGTGATTTAAGAGCTGGAAGAAAAAATATGTGTGGCTAGTGACTCTAGACAGGGTAATGTATTTGTTTTTCAAATAGTAATAAAACAAACAAGTCTAAACCCATGGTCTTATTTTCCTTTTCACCCTGTAAACTTTTATGTAGTATAGGAAAATCTCTAGCTGTTCCTAGCTGTCCTCCTGGCAATCTCCCTTCACTGTCATCCTAGTAACTAATTATGCCACTTCTGTGTTTATCTCCTAGGATAGTGCGTCTTCCTTTATCTCGGTTTACTCCCTCAGTATGGTGGAACACATCACCCAGTGTTTTCCTCAGAAATGGTGCATGAGAAGTAAACTCCTTGAGCAATTCTGAGAGGAAAAAGTTAACTTGTCCAAAACTGATATCCTGCAAACTGACCTTCCAGAAAGTATTGACTTCCTTCAAAGCGCAATTTAAACAGGGTATGTCTGGTGTTTCAGGAAATCAATTCTGACCATTAGTGACATTTGGGCCACAGTTTCCCAATCACTCCTGGTGTTTTACTAACCATGAATGCTGCTGATGTAACGTCCACTGCTATTTGCCACTTCATACAGCTGCAACTTCAAGGCTTGGATCCTAGCCCTCTGATTACTCCAGGGAAGGGGCTGGTGCTATCTCCCGTTAAAAATAGTGTCTTGGCAGAAGAGGCCTGGAAATAAGTTTCTGCCAAGTACTATTACCATTGTACTCTGGTCTCTGGTTACACAGATAATATATTTATGCTTCCCTAAGTACGCAGTTTAAGAGCCCTAAAGCTCAAATGTCTGAATACCTCCTCCAGAGCCTGACTTCTATCTCTGTCAGACTGTGTTCTTCCCCAGAGTGTGCTGGACAATGGGAGAACTTCACACCTGCTACTGATTCTGTTACTAGGAATTTCCCCAGTGAATACTGCTCCAGCTCCCCTGGTGTTTATGCTGTCTAGATTATTTGTTCACATAGTATCTAAATAGTATGAAAAAGTCTATTCTCCTGTCCCCGCTCCACTCGTACTATCCCCACAACCCACACCACTCCTACCACTATCTGATAGTTTGGCTAGGTATAAAATTCTAGGTTGAAATAGTTTTTTTCCCTTTATAATAAACACATTAATCCACTGTTAACTCAATTCTACTGTTCAAGAGTTCAGTTACAATCTGATTTCCAGTTTTTTGTATGTGACCTATTTGGTTTCTTTCTTTCTTTCTTCCTCCTTTCTCTCTCTCTCTCTCTCCCCGGCCCCCGCCTCCCTCTCTCTTTCTTTCTTGAAATTTAGAATATTCTCTCTGACCTAGTATTCTAAAATTTTATACTTCCATATGTTGACATGTATATTTTTAAATCTATTTAAAAAATAGATTAAAGGGCATTGTTGTTAGGCCCTTTCTACCTGGAAATTCATGTATTTTGGATCCAGAATTTTTTCCTTGAATTATTTCTTTGATGATGCCCTCTATTTTATCTAGGTCTCCCTTTTATTCAAGTGCTGGATCTCCTGGACTAACCCTCACTTTTTTTTCTCCCCTATTTTCCACTTCTTTGTTCTCTCTTTCAACTTTCTCAAGATTTCCTCAATTTTGTCTTCAATTCTTCTTGTGAATTTTTCATGTCTGCTCTCATGATGTTAATTTCCAAGAATTCCTATTTGTCTTCTAAATATTCCTTTTATATAGGTTCCAAGCCATTGTTTCATGAAATATCTTCTTAATTCTTTAGGTATATAAATAAGTTATTTTGTTGTTTTCTTTATTGTTATTGATTTTTTTCTTTTCTTTTTTCTCCCTATTGTCTCTATTCTTTTTATTTTGATTTCTGTCTTTCATGTTAAAAGTTATCCTCAAATGTCTGTTGATCCTTATCAGAATAGTCATGTTTAAGGGTGGAGCCATGAAGACAAAATTGGAAGATTTACTTGGAGAGGTTAACTCTTATTTATTTATTTATTTATTTATGTATGTATGTATGTATGTATGTATGTATGTATTTTGAGAGGTTAACTTTTTATATGGAGAGCTAATTAACTGGATTATTATGTAAAAGACGTTGTGATAAAAACGAAGAAAAACAATCTCCCCCAAAAATGTGCATGTAAAAATAATTCTACATTCAAGTTTAGGGGTTCATAGATTAAGAACACTTTAGCTAATGAAGTAAAATGTTCATTGCTGTTTTTACACCTTAAAACTAGCTGATGAACGAACACTTTTCTAGCCTTTGCTTGAACACCTTGAATAAGGGGAGCCCACTATAGGCTAACTCAGTCTATTTTATCTTGAAACAGCTCTATTATCAAACAGATATTCTTTGATCCAAAGTATCTCTCTGTAATTTTGATCTTTTTGTCTTATTTATGCTTATTGGAGATATTAATTGGAGTTTTTTAACATAGGTAATTGATACCTACATCAGTAATTCAACCTTCCTGGACTAGCACTATAAAACCAATATCTCTGTTTCCCTGAAAATATCTGTAAAAAAGAAAAGAAAAAAAAAAAAAAGAGGAGAGAATAATGTATCCCCCACCCAGCCTTTCAAGGACAATCCTGGATTATTGGGTACTTAGATTTGTATGCTGTTTGAGATGCATAGATGCCAGCTGAAGTAATCAGAGAGCACAAGTTTATACTAGGAAGAGTGAACTACTGAGAGTGAGTGGCAGGTCAAGACTAGATCTGGTTAAGCTGGGGGCCAGCACAGAACCTGGGAGTTTTGAGAGATATAGAGTTATCCAGACTGGTCAGACCCTTAGCTTCAATTCTCCAATGACACCAGGAAGCTCTTTAGCTTTTGACATTTTACAATAGCTTAATACATGGCTTTATTTCCTATCTACCCAACACTAACAGGGTTAAAGAGATCGAGCCTGTTCTTTCACAGCAACTCCCCACAAATCCTGGAGTACTGTCCTTATCCAACAGGGTGGCCGAACAGCTTGATAAATCTTTTGCAGGCAACAAAAGCCATTTGTCCCTCCTACATGCAGCCCAAGAGAAGCTAACAGGAAACATCCACCAATACAGAGGGGTGTGTTGCTTTGGCAGAGGCAGAAAATCTCCAACTTTCAAGAAGCCATTCTTTAAGCTATCATCTTATGCCCTGAAAAGCCAGTGCCTCCACAGCTTACCCTCAGAGTGGAATCAAGGCTCCTTTAAGCTTTCTATCTCACATTTCCCACCCCTGAGCTTTAGTATCACAAAGGTGGATGAACTTCCAGTCCGTAACCTGGCTCCACCCCAGCACCTGGCTCTCTTGCCTTGAGTGAGGACCAGCCAAGAATGAACTCAGCTGGAGACAATGTGCAGGGAGGGTGGAAGCCAGGAAGCCAGGGATGGAACCAACCCTCCCCCCACCCCCCGAGGTGATGGGCTCCACAGCTGTCCCAGGCCTCAGAAGCCTGCAGTGCCAGTCAGGAGGCTGTCTCCTCCTTTATACTCCTGGCAAGGGGTCTTTTTGTTGTTATTCCCCCTCCTTCTCTCTTGATTCCAGGCCCAGTGTTTGCTTGTCTTTTAGGCATTCAGAAGGCTACTCTTTAGGTATCCGGATGGAGCACTGCCTACGGGAAAGGAACAATTTGTCTTAGGAATTGCTTTTCTATTTGCTTTTTTCTTCTTAGCTCATTTTGACTAGGCAGCACAGTCCGCACGGATTCAAAGAATCTCAGGGTTGAAACGTATCATAAATCTAACCCTATTTAATCCTTGAACCCCATATTCACACCATTCCAGATCTATTATCCCTCCATGGACACCAAATTTATTCTCTCCCAAAGAAGCACCCATATTTGCAGACAGTGCTGTTAGAATCCTCTTCTTCCATGGCATTCACCAAAGACAAGGCATTTGAAAAGAAAAAAGGCAAATTTGTGGACAGGAACTCTGTCTTTATTTCCTGTGTTTGTGTTCAGATCAAGAATCACACAGCTTGGGTAGCCCTTCTTTCGTTTTCTGGTGTATTAAAAAAAAAAAAAAAAAAAAAGAAAGAAAAAAAAAAGAAAAGAAAAAAGTAGAAAAACATTGCAGTTTGCCTCTTTAGAAGCCTAGACTGAAAACAAAATGCTAAAGGACACTGTTGTGTCTTAGAGTCACGTTCATTTTGGGAGAGTCCAGCAGAGACAGTGGGGGCCAAGAAGGTTAATCGTTGCCTTCAGGAGAGGTCGCTTGATCTAGCAAATACCATAGTCCTCGCCAGCTCAGTAAGGAGCCTTGTGTGTTCAGTGGCTTATTAAATGCAAAACATGTACACTCTTTACTGAATTATAAATAGAGGCAAACAACCCCTGAAGCTGACTAGGAAAAGAGACAGCAGGGACAGTGAACATGGGACACAGGCTAAAGATAAAGCATGGTTCAAAGCCAGAGGTGGCTGTTGGCTGTGAAAACCTGGGGCTCTACACAAAGGTGACCTCCCGACAAGTAGAGCAAAGGCGGCTCACTGAGGGTATACTTGGAAGTCAAACCACACTTGTAAGATAAGAAAAAGCATGATTTGTTATTGTCTGTGAATAACTGAATCTCTACTACACTGAAAATGAATGTAGAATAGAGACAGTTTTGCTGCCCAGGCATTCAGCATGCCAATTAGAAAACCAGGGCTGGGACGGCATCAGGAGGTGCCACGTAGCTTTATGAATGTTCCCCTGTCTCTGGGCAGACACCTGTGGGCCCCAGTGAGGACATAATGGATGGTGACTAAGCTTCCTGCCCTCCTCAGCACAGGAGGTGACGCCCATAAAGCCGAGGGCCAGAAACACATGGGGGAGTTGGAGGACGGACATTTTCCTTCTGTTCTTAAACCATTCAGTGAACAGCTGGGTACCGAGAAAATGAACAGGTGATTTCAGATTTATGAAGCTGCAACCTGACCCCCTAGGCAGAGCCTTTGAGAACAGAAGGTGGGAGGCTGACAGAGATAGGTAGATGTGGGCATCTGAACCCAAACACTAGCTCTGATTACATATGGACCCTTGAACCAGCTGCTAGAAAGGGCTGCCACGGTGCCAGGAAACTGTCCCTCTCTCAGTGTGGAGAAGCCAGATAAGGCTCACCATTTGCTGAAGATTTCTGTTGAAGTTAATTCTTCTTCTTAATTGAGAATACAGAGAGGGTCCGCATTTAACTACATTTTATTCAATGTCCTTTTGTTATGACAACAATTAAAATTAAAAATTAAAAAAAACCCAATTCCTGTCAGGGGCCACTGTCTGTGTGGTGTTTGCACGCTCTCCCCATGTCTGTGTAGATTTTCTCTGGGTACTGTGGTTACCCCCCACATCCCAAAGATGTGCATGTTAGTTGAATTGGTGTGTCTAAATTGTCCCAGTCTGACTGAGGGTGGGGATGTGTGTGCTTCCTGTCATGGAAGGGCGTGCTGCTCAGAATGGTCCCCACCTTATGCCCTGAGATGCCAGGATAGGCTCCAGCTACCTGCAACCCTGAACTGAAATAATCAGGATGGAAAAGAATTATCTTGTTTTTATTCATCTTTATTCATCTACAGCTCACATCTATTTCAATATTAAATATTAGAAGTGTGTTGGGTCTTTATTTAGAAGTTTGGTGATGTTTTTGTGACCAGAAGTATGCCGTAGGAACTTAACTCTTGTTTATATTAATTAGCCTATAGAAAAATTGGTTTTGTTATGCATCATTTCACTTAAAATCACAGTTTCCAAAAACCAAGTGGTGATGTTAAGTGAGGATTTACTGTAACTTAAAATTTCTGCTGGCAATGTCTCTATGTCTTGGATTTACTTCTAGAAACTTCTAGAATTTTCCATTAGATACTGTTGCCATTTATTGATAACAAATTCGTTTCCACTGGCGGTAGGGTCTCCAACCCATCTTCCACCATCCCCTTCCCATGGCAATGAGAACAAAGATGGAAGTACCGAAGGTAGGAGATGTGCAAAAATTCTCACACTGAGAAAGCAACATCACATTAATTTTATAACAATTCCAGTACTTGCAAAGGATTGTGGGGCATTAAATTAACTAAGGAGCATAAATAATACTGTTCATAGATATTGCCTGCCCCTTCCTGAGAGGATTATATTTTCTTACCCATTGATATAAAACTTGGCCATGACTTGCTTTCCAAAATGACATGAAAGCAGACATGACATGTGTTATATGTCACTTCCATGAAGAAGCTTAATGGCCAGGGCATGATATGCCATATTCTCTTTTCTTCCTGCTAGGAGATTGCTCCGAACAGAAGCTGCTCCTTCACCTTGGGTCCCTGGGGTGAAGATGATGTGGAGCACAGCTGGAGCTGATTGCAATGGACATGTAGCAAGAATGAGAAACTTTTGATAACAGCCACTGAGATTTGAGGATCTTTTGTTATAGTAGCATAACCTGGCCTATATTAATTAATACAAAGTGCCCTTAAAAGGTATACAGCAACTTTGTTTTTGAAATATAGCATGTGTACATTAATTTAAAAGATTGATAAGAATCACAGCAAAATAATAGTGATTATTTCCTGGGTTGGAGATTATGATATTTTCTACTTGATGCTTGTTTATAATTCATAAATCTTCTATGGTTAACAAATGCTGCATTTATTATTAAGGAAAATGTAAATGTTATATTGATTAAAAGGCAAGGTATTGATCTACACCTAGACTGAAAGTTCTATTGTGAGTTTCACCACTCAGTATGAGACTTTGGGTGACAAGTGTAGCATCTTTAAATGTATTGCTAAGATATGCACTATTAACCCCAGCTGGCCTCCTATACCCCTTCCTCCTAGCTTCCTCTCAACCGACAGTCCCACACTTATTCTACCAGGTGAGGACTCCAATGCAGTGTCCTGAAGTCCCCATCTGCAGTGTGTTGGGACACAAAACTCACTCACTTCAGCTCAGAAGAACCTCGATCCTTTTGGGAAGCTCTGTGAACACGTCTTTCTCTTGTTTCTCATTTGTGACCATCAGAAGCAAGGCATTTCTCTTCTAAAGTCTATTCCTTCACTATCAAATGCAAAAAATGTCTGTCTGTGGGGATGGGAATAGAGGAAATGCCTCCTACCTGCAGATTTATCAGGAAATTAATAGTGTACCCCAGAATTAAAACATTGTGGAACCCCTACTTGAAAACACCAAGAATTAGACCATGAACTTCTAACTGTGGTAGGTATTCAGCATTCTGAATTATCCTGATTCCATTTTAAAATCCCTAAAAATTGTGCTAATTGTGTTATTCAATTCCTTCACGACTCAGTCAGGATAAGAAACGTTCAAAAAACGTTGGCAAACTTATCCTTAGAAAGGTTTACTTCTCACTTATATCATAGGCTGATGTGGGTCAGAAGACTCTCCTGGGTAATGACCCAGAGTCTGGACTCCTTTTATCTTGAGGTACTAACTTTTTCAACAGTGGCCCCATGGTTGCCTAAGAGGGGAACAGGGTGAGTGACCACACAGGGACGTTTGCACAAAACCTGGGAGTGATGTGCATCCCTTCAATCCCACATTCCATTGTCCAGAAAGCAATTAGATGTACCAGTCAAACTGAAAAAGGAAATGGGAAATAGAATTTTCTCTGCGTTAAATAAATAAATAAATAAATAAATAAATAAGTAAATAAATAAATAAATAAATAAGATTGATAAGTATACGGCAAGTCCCTATCTCAGTTTTATCTCCTAGTCACCAAATAATCATTTCATTCTTTCTCCAACACATAGAACTAATTCACCTCGCCCAAGAAGGACAATTCAAAGTTTAATCCATTTGTGGAGTCCAAAGTTGGAGTCTTGGACCTCCGGGAGATGTGTAGAGCTCTCCATCAGGTCCAAAGGAGACAATGCTTGTTCTGATAATCTCGGAACTAAAAAGAAAAGCTGCCTGCCCCCCACCTCCACCACCATATACATCCCAACTATGGCAAACACATCAAGGATAGCCTCAATAAGCTCTCCCATTTGGAAGAGGAAGAAGGGAGGTCCCATGTTAGTCACTGAAAGAATTCTGGAGTCCCACTGAGCAGATGCTCTGAAGGACCCCCAAACCCTGGGGTAGGAGAAATCCCCCAACTAGTCCAGGTTCTGTTCTCTGGAAGGAACTCCTCTGCCCATTGTTCTCCAGGGCCTCTGGCTCTGCCCGCAGAGGCACCTCCTTCCTCTGGTTTATTAGTTTCCTTGGCCACATCACATGAGGAGGCATCATGGGCACTGAACTACATTTGAAGCTCTCTCCTTGCAGCTTCAGATATCAATTTCCTGCCACCTCCCTGCATCCCCCCCCATGCCACTTCCATTGAAGAAATCCATTTCTGAAACTAGCAGGCTTCTATCCAGAAAACAGAAACTGCTCTTGATGCTCTGAGCCGGAGGAAGTTTAATACAAGGAATGAGAGGACGTGCAGCTAATGGAAAGTCAAGAGAACGTAGCTCAGGAAGGCCCGTTTCAGGAAATTCAGAAATACAAGATGATTGGGAAGCGACCACCAATGTTCTCAGCTTCTGCAGCACAAACATAGTTGATTCTCAGAAAGACATGCAATGCAGTTGGAAGTCACTGCCAAGTTTCTCAGTTGCACAGAGGACGGAAGTGGGTTTTCCTTAGGAAGATGTTCTAAACTAAACCACCAGCAAAATCCCCCATCAGCTGTCTGCTCATGCTTCTAAGAAGAAATAGGTTCTCCTTTCCTTCTGCCTTCCAGATCTCTAGGGAGTGTCACCTTTGGTGGAATCTATCCAAGACTCCCCTGGCAAGGGAACCTGGGAAACGCAGTTTCCATGTTTTATCACTGCATTCAGAGAAGACTCCTTAGAAGGGTGGCGATAATACCAGAAATCAAAAATAGTATTTTGCACACAGATCATAGAAAGCATTAACATCACAGCCATGTTGACCATTTTCCTTTTCCTGCCCCATCTTAGCCTGCTCTGTGTATCTTCTTTAGTTTGTCAACAATGAATGTAAGCACAAAACAAATCATTTGAGGACAATATCATGTAAAAAATAAAGGTTCCTTCAGGGTCTAAGATTTTGTGACTCTGACCCACGAATCTCAAATAAATCTGACCTTTGATAAACATTATTGCTGAGTGGGAAACTATGTGATGGGTAATGAACACCATGAGGTCCAGTCAGGAGTTTGCTACTAACATTCCATCTGGAAGAAAGTGATATGCCTTCTCCAGACTTTTTTTTCTCATCCGAAACAAAGGGAATAGACTAGATGTGTGTTTTCCAGGATTTTATATAGCTACGGAGCCATTCTTCAAATCAAATCTTACAAGGAGTTCTAGTAACTAAAATAGATAATGGAGGAGGTTTTTAATAAGTTTTTAATAAGACGGAGACCCAGAGCCCAGCATTTCCTGTGGCAGCTCCAGACAACCCCTGAGGCTCCTGGGCAGTTTAAAAACTCCTGGATGGGACTATTTGTAAAATATCCATCTACTTCTAAAGTCATATGATGTAATCATTTTCCCAGCCTTGTTGGTGGTAATGCCAAATGCTCATTTAAAAAAAATAAAAATGAAAACATCAATCAATCATCAATCAATCAGCAAGCTCTAAGACAAATGTGTTTTTGTAGGCACACTCAACATAAAAGTGGGGGAGAAAGCCTGTTACAGTGGGCAAGTTCGACATTGTTCAGGCATTTATGTTTGTGACCCAGAATTCAGATTCCAAATGCTATGTGATTTTCCTAAAAGACTTAATGTGTTATTATTCAAATGATACTCTGTTAGCTGGAATAACGCCACAGAAGAATGCCCATAAGCCTTGTAAAAGAAGAATAAACAGGTGCTGCTTAGGAGACAGCAATTAGACTTAACCAGAACCTGATGACATTGTGATATGGAAACATAAAACCAATAATATTTCCAGGGGGGAGTGGGCGGTACTCCATAGTGTTCACCAGACCTCAGCTATACTAAGTGGAAGACCAGCTATGGTTATGATTCATCTGGAGTAATTTAAAATACAGTAAATGCAAGAAAGCAGAGAGAACAGAAATGTATGATTACTAGAACTTCCTTGACAATTCTGTCATTTTGTCCATTTTCCAACTGAGCTTCTATGTCTTTCGTTTTCACTATATAAAGACCTTATTATTTAAGCCACTACAAAGGCCAAATCTACCAGGGAGCTCAAGTGTAAGTAGCCCATTGCAGCAACATTAGGGAGCCCAGGAATAATTGTATTACTGTCTTAGTCCATTCAGGCTGCTCTAACAAAAATACCATGGACTAGATGGCTTCTAAACAACAGACATGTATTTCTCACCATTCTGGAGCCTGGGAAATCCAAGACCAAATCACCAAAAGATTCGGTGTTTAGTGAAAACCCACTTCCTGGTTCATAGAAACTGATGTTTTTCTCTCTGTCCTCACATGGCAGAAATGACAGGGCGTTCTCTGGGGTCTCTTTTATAAGGGCACTAACCCCATTCATGAGGGCTCCACCTTCGTGACTTCGGCACCTCCTAATGTCCCCACCTCCAATTACCAACACATGAGGCATTGGGTTTCAACAAGGAATTTGGAACGGGATACAAACATTCAATCTGTAGCAGCCACGTCCTGAGGACCACGCATTTCTACTAGTTGTGACATGGCCTCCTGAACCTTTGGAGCCTGGGATAACCCTGCCCTTGGCCCTGCAAGCCCTCTCATTTCTTTCTGACGTCACCGTGTGGTCACAGATTTGCAAAGCACCAGAAATCATGCAACTCTTTTTTTTAATCATGATTCTAAATGTTCCTCTAGATATTCTACTTCAAAGATTGGCTCAATGATGTACTTTACACCCCCTGACCATATATCTCTATATATAATATGGTCATGGGATGTAAATACATATAAATACATATATGTATATATGTATACATATATATGTATGTGTATATATATATATGTGTGTGTGTGTGTGTGTGTGTGTGTATATATATATATACATATATATATATATATATATATATATATATATATATATATATATATATATATATATATATATAATTATAGTTGACATTCAATGTTATTGTACTTCAGCTTCAGGTGTATAGACCAGTGGTCAGGCACCTACAGCGTCTATGACGTGATCCCCCTGGTAAGTCCAGTCCCCATCTGGCACCCTATATAATCTTTACAATGGGATGTAAAATACAGCATAGGGAATAGAGTCAATGGAACTGTAACAGCTGTATACGATGTCAGAGGGGTAGTCGACTGGAGTGGGAGGGGCATCGATTTGCGAGGGGTCTAAGTGTCTAACTATTACATTGCTTTGCATACCTAAAACTGATTAAAAAAACATGAATAATAAACAGATAGCTATAATTCTGTGTGGGAAAAAAAACAAAAAGATCGGCTGAAATGCCACATCTTGTTTGATTCTGTGCCTGACCCCCACCATCATGATGCCTTCTCCTTGCGCCTCTGTGACTTAGTCAGGAGTTACTAAGTGTTGCTCGTGGTCACTCTCTCTAGGTGTTTATCCCCGTTCTCAGCAGGACAACATGGAAACGCACAGACCCCGATGTCATGGCACATCAGGATTTGAATCTAGGCTCCGCCTTTCACGAGCTGATGATACTCATGTCACCATCAACTTCAGTTTTCTCATGTGGAAAAGGAAGACGATGACACCATCACCTCCCCGTGCAGTTGCAAAATGCCCAGCATACTGCTTAATGAAAAGTAGCTGTTCAATAAATACTAGGTCCCTTCCTCTCTTCCCTCCTTTCCCTGACAAACACCATGTATTTGTATCCGGGGCACTTTTTACCCTGGAGACAGTTATTCCTTGTTGTTGATGATTCTAATAACAGTGTGTGTGAAGCAGAGATGAGGAAGGCTTGTGGCAACAGAAGATAAATATACCACTCTTTATCTTTTTCTCCTTCCTTTAAGATCTTCATATGGGAATGTCCCATGGGCTTCCTCTGGTAGGATTCTGATGGAACGGGCAATAGAAGATGCTGCAGAAGTCACATTGTCTGCAAGGCTTCGGCCTGACTCAGACTACACTTACGGGCAATCGGTAAGCTGCCCACTATCAGGGAATGTGATAAGTGCAGACAAGTGGTGCAGGTTTTTTGTAATGGAGCATCTATAGTTTTACCTCAAATTTCTAAGTCTCTGTTCCTTTTCTATTATGTGAGTGAAATATAATCACACACACACACTGACACTGACAAAATAAGAGCATGCCTCAGAAGTCCCGTCACCTCAAACTTGTTTTCCTTTAGGGAAAGAACCATCAGTTGAGGAACCCAGTGTCCCGTGGATGCCTAGAGATGTCTCCTGAGCAAAGCAGTTCAATTATCAAATAAGGCTGAGGAAAGTAATGTTTGCCCTTGGGCTTCCTCTGATAGGATTCCTGATTGACAGTCACAGAAGTCACAAATATTCTGAGACCTCACAGACTCGGTCTACACTTACTCATGGGACTCTGAGTATTCCTGTTGAATTTAGTTTTACACAGAGTTTGTTGGTTGGTTGGTTGGTTGGTTTCTGGTTATTCCTATTAACATATCATAGACACCCTGGAATCCATTAGAACACAATTTGGGAAAAGCTGATCTGGCCCAAACCTCTCATTTTAGATGAGAGACCCAGAGATGTTATCTATCTAGTGACAGAAAACTCAGTTCCAGGTCCTCAGTGTTCTTCCTCGTCTCCCACCATCTCCTTGAGGCTCAATGTGAATCTCATCTGAATCCTTTGTTGCTTTTCTGTTGTATTATTCTCCTGGTGCATGTGCATACAAGTACAGACTGCAAAACAGAAGAACATCCTCTTGAGAAATGTTGGGTCTCTCATCCTTAAGTGGACATAAAATGTATGCATTCATCCCACAGAACTAGTAACAGGCAATAACGTGTGAGGGGTGCTATAATGCAGCACCATCAGAGGACAGAATGCCTGATTCCAACTCAGGAGCTGGGTTGTGATAATTCACTGTTCACCATTCACCCATTTATTCCACAAAGGTTTCCTGAAAGCCTGCTATGCCAGAAACTGTGCTAGGTGCTGTGGATACAAAGATTAGTACCCATAAGACACAACCCCTACCTTCAAGCTGCTTACACTCTAATGGGACAAACATGCCTGAAACAGATGAACGTAATGAAGTGATGAAGAAAGACATGAGATACATAGGAAGTCAGGGAAGGGTGTTTCAGGTAATAGTACTTTGAGTACCTCCTAATAGTCTCACATATTGACTACTGTTTCCTAAAGCACTTGGAGATCATGTCTCAAAAGTGGGGAGTGTCTCAAGTTTCAATTGTTCAAATTAGAGCAGCAGCACAGATAAGATAAAACAGGGACTAAGGGACTTTAGCACTCATCATATGAATATCCACCACCTCCCACTGCCCCAACGGCAGCTTGCCTTGCTAACTGTGTTTTCTTAAAGCCAATGCTAACATTGGTTCATATCCCTTATGCACACACCAGCTGGATAGTAGGAGGAAGCCAGTTCAGCATTAAAAATTGACCGCAGGTAATTTAGAGGGCAGACAAGCCACAGGCAGATAACGGGGTGGTCTATGTCATTATTTATAACCACTGAGAAATTGTCCCAGCCCACCCTGCGGTGCCATCTCCCATCTCTGCTGAGGTTGTAGTCTTGTTACAGATTTTAATAGACCCTTTTACAATATAGCAGTAGCAGCATAAACAAGGTCACTTGAAATTTAGAGGACGTTAACAAGCCTGTGTCAATTTAGACAGCCCAGAATGCAGTTCTTAGGCCATCTTCAAGTGAATAAAACCTGAAATTTGCTGTTCACTTTGGAAATCATCTCACCAGCAACTGCCTGCTGTAAGCGCTCTCCAAAGCCCATAAGGCAATGGGCCTATAAAGGATACTTCATAGAATAAGTGAATCAAATTAAACTGCTGTTTACTTTTGCCGTAGAAGGTCTGACAAATAAAATGGAAGACACTGTTGCCATTTTCATCGACTAAAACAAATCTTTACTGGGGAGAAAAAGAGGAGAAAGAAACGAAAATGTCAGTTGCTGACACTGTCATTCCCTGCCACTCAGTAAATAAACATAACATCTATTAGTTGTCATGGAAACGTTCTGCCTGATTCTGAGCATCAAAGCTCAACAATAAAGAAACCCTGATATTTGTGGCTGGGCACAAACAACTCTTTTGGCATTTCTCATGAGCTCACCAGCACAAGAGCTAACATTTTCCCTGTTTGTTTTCTTTCTTAAGCATGAATGCATTTGCTTTGGAAAAAGAGACATGTATCTTAGAAACCTATCAAAAATATTTGAATATAGCTACCACACCAATCTTGGCTTTCCCTGCTCCTCCCCCCACCTCTCTTTAACCTTTGCCTGAGAAGAATTTAAATGGCATATTTAGCCACTACACATTGTGCTTCCTGTACCCGATGCTGCATAAAAGGATTGATTTAAACCATTTACAGTAACTGTGTGGGGGAGGAGGGTCCAGTGTTCTGCACCAAATGTTCCTGGATCCATAATGAGCAGCCACAAATGCAGGCAACAAATGAGTGTGCTTGCATTTGTCTCTTCTGGGGTAAAGAATTATCCTTTAGTCAAGACTTATTGCATACGTTGAGCATTCAATACAAAAGCACCTCAGATATCTAAGCAGAGAGAAAGGATGCTTAACCCTCCATCTCCCAGGTAACCAGTCTCAGAAATGTTGGCTGAAAAAAGTCAGAAAATGTTCCTATTATAATGTTTTTTTTAATCATGGGATTTATAACACCTCACAAAGCAAGAATGGACCAAGCGTAAAGGTTACAGCTGAGAGCCACTAAAGCTTTTGGAGGCAACCAGTGTTAATAATAATCATCTGAAAAGCAGAACATAGCTCACCCTTCAGAGCCGCACTCAAACATTTAGCATTTCTAAAGCTCTAGAGCTTTTGACAAGGTAGGTATAAATCAGGGAGGGATTTAAATTCCTGATTTTCTGGCATTTTTCAAGCTATAAATCCCACACATTCCGGAATCCACATTATCTCATAACCAGAGCTGAGGGCCAAAGTGGGTTCTGACTACAGCTCAAGTCAAACTGGAATAAAAGGCTCCTGCTTTCCTCCAGGCCTTAAAACAATTCTTTCTGAATGACAGTAAAAGATTTTTTAAAAAGCCTTCTGAAGTGAGGCCAACAGGAGATTACATTTATCCCAACAGTCTTTCACATCTTTGGATGTAGCCATCTCTGGATTTTTCTAGAAGATCCTATTAATCCATGTCTACATACATAAAATGGTTTGGATAGTCAGAGGCAAGAAGCAACGGAAAAGAGGAAACCAAATGCTGCATAAATGAATAAAGTCGATCCATATTTTCTCAAAATGGGCTGCAGGGCCACTTGCATTAGAAATTCAGAATCACCTGTGATGTTGAGATTCAGATTCTCCAGCTCAATGAAGACACTGACTCGGAACGCCAAGGGTAGAGGACTTAATCAGTTTAGTAAATGTTACCAGCTGATGCTTTTTGTTTGGAAAACCATGCGACACTAAACCTTAATCTCAAAAAATTGAGGAGATCCAAGATGGCAAGCAGATAAACACCCAGTTCACCTCATCTCTTAAACACATCAAAATACAACTAAATTATAGAACAAGCAACCTGGAGAACCATCTAAAGACTGGCTGAACAGAAGTTTTAAAACTAACGATATAAAGAAGAAGCCACATAGAAACTGGTAGGAGGGGCAGGGACGCAAAACCAGCTGGTCCCACACTCATGTTTGGCGGTTGAAAATTGGGAGAGATATCTTGGCCATAGAGGTTCCCACGAAGGATTCAGTGACCCCAGCCCCCCACACCAGGCTCCCCAGCCCGGAGTACTGGTGCTGGGAAGAGGAGCTCCCACACCTTCTGGCTGTGAAAAACAGTGGGGATTCTGACCGTCAGAGTGGAACAGAAGGCTGTGGGAAACCTAGACATTCTCTTAAAGGGCCCACGTAGACACTCACTCTGAGCTCTGGTGGAGGGATGGTGTCTCTGGAGACGCTGGAGACATCTGGGGCAAGACTGAGTTGTAACTTCAGAGGGAGGACTAGAGAAAATGGGTCCCCATTTTCCTCTGTGGGGCCCTTCTCCTGTGCAGCTGGCAGGCAGGCACCATCTTTCCTGTGTTGAGCCCACCCCCATAGGCCAAATCTGAATCTGATTGGCCTGGTGAGCTCTGCCTCTCTACTCCGCTGACTCACACAGCTTGCTTACCACAGGAGGCTTTATCAGCAGCTAAACTTACAGGAGCCAGCAGGTGGCAGCAGGCCTCGTAGTGTGCTAGCTTTTTGCAGAGCTACCCCAGACCTGGTACTGGTGGCAGCCATCTTCAGTTCACAGCGTGGCCTCACCCACATGCCTCCAGGTATAGCACAGACAGTGACCAACTGTGGATAGCTTTGTAGCTCCTACCAGGTACTCCCCAGCCAGTCACAGGCAGTAGCTGACCTGGGTCTGCACCGGAGCCCCTCCCAAGAGGCCCCAGAACCAATACTTGGAGGTTGGCTTAAGACCACAGCAGAGTACCACCCCATTAGCCCCACAAGTGGCACAAACAAAGGGTGGTCTCAACAGGCATTAGAGCCCACTGGGGGGAATCTGGCTTCATGTGGTAAGCCCCCCAAACAGCAGCCTGAAAGCTGTGAACATGGCCAAACACTGAGGGAAAATATCACCCACTGACATGCTGACAGCAATCAAGACTCAATTATAACAGAAAGGCATACACAACCCACACAAAGTACATTCTTGGAGCACCTGGCTCAGGTGAGCAGGGAGACTATGCCACTGGGCCCCACAGGACCCCTACTACACAAGGCTACCCAGCAAGACTGGGAGACATAGCAGCCCTACCTAATACATAGAAACAAATACAGAGAGGCAGCCAAAATGATGAAGCAATATGATCCAAATGAAAGAACAGAAGAAAACTCAAGAAAAAGAACAACACAAAATGGAGGCAAACAATCTACAAGAGACAGAGTTGAAAACAATGGTTGTAAGGATGCTCAAGGAACTTAGTGAGAACTTCAACAAAGAGATAGCAAGCATAATAAAGGACATAGAAACCATAAAAAGAACCAGTCAGGAGTGAAGAATACAATAACTGAAATGAAGAATGCACTAGAGGGAATCACAAGCAGACTAGATGAAGCAGAAGACTAAATAAGCAATTTGGAAGACAATGTAGCAGAAAACACCCAGTCAGAACAGCAAAAGAAAAAAGAATCCAAAAAAATAAGAAGAGTTTAAGAGACCTCTGGGAAAAACCTCAAGCATAACAACATTCACATTGTAGGATTATCAGAGGGAGAAGAGAGACAGCAAGGAATTAAAAACCTATTTGAAGAAATAATGACTGAAAACTTTCCTAACCTGGAGAAGGAAATGGGCATACAAGTCCAGGAAGTGCAGAGTCCCAAACAGGATGAACCCAAAGAGGCCCATATCAAGACACATTATAATTAAAATGGCAACGGTTAAAGACAAAGAGAGAATCCTAAAAGCAGCAAAAGAAGTGCAGTTAGTTACCTACAAGGGAGCCCCCATAAGACTGTCAGCTGATTTCTCAACAGAAACTTTGCAGGCCAGAAGGGATTGGCACAAAATATTCAAAATGATGAAAAGCCAGGACCTACAACCAAGGGTCCTCTACCCAGCAAAGTGATCATTTAAAATCAAAGGACAGATAAAGAGCTTCCCAGACAAGGAAAAGCTAAAGGAGTTCATCATCACCAAATCAGCATTACAAGGAATGTTAGATGGACTTCTTTAAGATGGAAAAAAATATGATCAAAATATTAGTAATAAAATGGCAATAACTATATATATTTATTAACAATTGCTTTCAATATAAGTGGATTAATTGATCCAAGTTAAAACAGGGTGGCTAAGTGGATAAGAAAACAAAACCCTTACATAGTATACTGCCTATAAGAGACTCACTTCAGAGTGACAGACACACAAAGACTGAAAATAAAGGGATAGAAAAATTATTTCATGAAAATGGAAACAAACAAACAAAATCTGTGGTAGCAATACTTATATCAGACAAAACAGATTTTAAAACAAAGGCTATAACAAGAGACGAAGACAGACCCAGTAATCCCACTTCCTGGTATTTATCTGAAGAAACCCACAATGCCATTTCCAGGGGACATGTGCATCCATATGTTCATTGCAGCATTATGTATAATGGCCAAGATGTGGAGGCAGCCTGGGTGTCTGTCTATGGAAGAATGGATAAAGAGGAGGTGGTACAGATATACAGTGGAATATTGCTCAGCCAGGGAAGGGAATGGGTTCTTACCATCTGCGGTGGCATAGATGGACCTGGAGGGTATTGTGCGGAGTGGAGTATGTCAGACAATGAGACAGAGGCAATGTGATTTTGCTTATATGTGGAATGTAAAGACGAAAATAAACAAATAAAACAGAAACAGACTCATAGATACAGAGAACATTTTGATGGTTGCCAGATGGGAGGGAGGTTGAGGTGGTGGGTGAAAAGGGGGAAGGGATTAAGAAGTACAACAATTCGTTGTTACAAAGTAGTCAGGGAGATGTAGGGTATAGCATAAGGATTATAGTCAACAATATTGTAATAGCTATGCATGGTGTCAGATGGGTACTAGATTTATCGGGGTGATAGATGGGAGGGGGTCGGGGGGCAAGGTGAAAAAGTTGAAGGCATTAAGAAGTACAAATTGGTAGTTACAAAATAATCATGGGGATGTAAAGTACAACATAGGGAATATAATCAATAGTATGGTAATAACTGTGTATAATGCCATGTGTGTACTAGTCAGGAGGATCACGTCTTACATAAATGTCTAACCATATGCTGTACACCTTAAATTAATACAAATATTGAATGTCAACTGTAAATGAAAAATTAGAGGGGAGAGAGGTGAAGGGGAATAAGAGGTACAAATTTCCAGGTATAAAACAAATAAGTCATGAAGATGTAATGTACAGCTTAGGGAATATAGTCAATAATATTGTGACAGCATGGTACGGTGTCAGATGGTCGCTGGACTTATCATGGTGATCACTTCCTTATGTTATAAATGTTGAATAACTATTGCGTACACCTGAAACTAATATAATATTGTATGCTGACTACGTTTTTAATAAAAACCTTTTAAAAATTAAAAAATAATAAATAAATAAATAAAACAGAAAGGAGAAACATTTTTTTAAAAAAGTGGAATGCAGGACCCTGCATGTTTAACTACAGGGCCTTGCACAAGCATGGACCCACAAATGTTTGTTATATTAAATTGAATGCACCTATTATCTGTTATATTTGTTTCTCTAGAGAAAACGTCATTGTCCACATTCTAATTTTTCCTTTTATTTTTTATTGTTTTTCAAATAGATTCTTCCCTCACACCACCATGTTCTCTCTCCTTTCCGGGGAACCAGTTTGAAGAGGCTTTATCTCTTCAGACCTTTACAGAAGGGGCCTCCCCTCATCCCTGAGAGAGTGACATCCCAGCAGGAGCACAGGGTTGGGACCCAGAAGAGCTCTGTGACCTTGACTAAAGTCCTTCTACCTCTCTGAGCACAAGTTTCCTTGTAATTTGAGTTTTTCAAGCTCCGATTATACTCCCAGGTGGTAAACTTTCCAGATTTCCTAATACTGGCTGGTAAAGAAGTGAAGAAAAGGGAGAAGAAATGAGGAAAGGCGGTAAAATATTCTTGGCCATTTAACATTCTTCCCCAGCAGTTGGGGGAAACGGAACTTCTTTTTATTTCAGAGTACTTTTTCTCCCTAAAGTTCAAAGTTTCCTGCTCCTTAAAACAGGACAGTCTTTACTATGAATACTCCCGGGGGTTCAATGAGGACAGTGTGACTTCAGAGGAGCGTGTAGTGTGAGAAAGTTGAGAAGAGGAGCAGTCGCAAGTGTGTACGCATCGCTGACCTGTTGAGGGGGCTGCCTTTTATCCATCTCTTTTCTCTTGAATGTACTGGCCCAAACATTTTTGTGCAGTTTCTGGCCTTTTGGTCCACTCTGCAGACACTGTGCAAAGGAGGGAATCAAAACGCTTAACATCTTTTGTTTTTACTCTGTAGTTCTAAATCCCATAAAGAACAGAAACAGGAGAATTGATAGAGACCTGGGAGGAAATCTGCACCTCTGGAGTGGAATGAAATAGTGAGCACACACAGGTATGGGGGTATGTCCACAGTGAGGCCAGCGCAGGCAGAAGCCATCTCACAGCCCTCCCAATTCCTGCTGCATGCCTGCTGCCATGCAGGACGCCAGGGATTCCCTGAGACTTCTCTCTGGCCTGCCAAGATGTGGGGACACTCCTGTTTCCTCTCAGTGCTGGGAAGGCTGTGTTTGATTTTTCCAAAAGGAGTCTCCCTAGCAAACTAAGGAAAAGCAACTGATTTTCCATAAACCAAGAAGAGCATGAGAGATCCCTAAGTCGGGATCTGCTCAGCTGACTTTAATTCGTTTCCAACCAAGTTTGCTTTCCCTGGTACAGATCCTGGAGAACAAGCCCCACGCATCTTCTCCTCACTCGCCTCCTGACCAAACCGGGTGCTAAGCAAACTTGCTCCATCTCTTAGCTGGAAGTCGAGCTGGCTTTGTCCCACTTCTAGGCCTGGCAGAAGTCCTAACTGTTTCCTGAACATCATTCCCCATGCCTTCCTGCAGGGAGATGTGGATAGAAGAGGGTGTAGAGACAAGAGGTCAAGGTTCAAGTTCCCAGTTGTCGTTGATAGCCTATGTGACCTTGCATAAGCTACTTACCATCGCAGAGTCTCAATTTCCTCTTGTTAAAATGAGGTCATAGTGCTGACTTCATGAACTGTTGATGAGATAAACAGAAACGCAAACACTTGGACAGCCTTTTCCTCTTAACCACAGGGCACAAGACCCCAGATGCATCTCTCATCTTGGTTCCTCAGCATGTGTTTGTTCCATTCTCTCCCCTCTGGGAGTCCTGCCCTGACTCAGGTCTTTAGCATGAAGAACGCATTCAGTATAGATGGAAGGAAGACGAGAGCATAGTCCGGTGCCTCGCTAAGAGCCAATAAGTCAAAGTGAGAGGAAATCGGGACCCAAATAAGAGGATGGCATTTAAAATATAGGGTAAACATGGAAGACTTGATGAAGTCAGGATCTGATGGTATGTACATGATGAAAGCAGGAGAAGGGAGGAACAGTCATGTCAGGAAGGAAGAGCATTTGAAACCAAGAGAAACCTGATTCAATGTCTCGATTCTGCCACTTACTAATTGTATGAATTCTGGGAAGCCATTTTACCTCTGAGTCTCATTTTTGTCCTTTGTAAAACAAGACTGGGAATTACATGAGAAAATATATAAAATGCCTGAGACAGGCTGGGATGGACCATTGTTCAATAATGGTCACTTTAATAATTATTATGACTTTGAAGTCACTAGTCTTTTTTTTTTTTTTTTTTTTGCCTCAATATCTTTATTTGTAGATGTCGGACCTAAGTGAACTCTACAGGCCTTCCATCTCTAACATGTTTTTTATCTACAGGAAGTGATGATTTGGTTTGCACATGATGAGTGCAGGCTAGTATTCCTGTGAAAAGTTTCCTGGTCAAGTTGGTAACACAGATCAAGACTTCTAGAGAAATGGTTCTCAAAGGGTCACACCAGCCCAGAGAGGGTATCGTGGAAATTTGTAGGCCTTTTTGGTTGTCAAATGACGAGAAGGCACTACTCACATTAGAGGAACGGAACCAGAGATATCATGATGTGTGCAATGTGTACAGTACAAACACCACAATGAATTGTCCTGTTTGACTTTCACATGTCCCCCCTGATATCCAAGTAGGTCATCAGTTCTCAAAGTATGGTCTGGGGACCCCTGGAGGTCCCTGAAAGCCTTTCAGGCGTAATCTAAGTCACAACCATTTTCATAGTGATACCATCATATTATTTGTCTTTTTATTGAGTTGACATTTGTGAGGATGAAACAAACAAAAAAAGAAAATGGTGGGTAACAATATTGGCGCCTTGCACCAACCGAGGCAGGAGCACCAAACTGTACTGTACTAGTGATCACTACGTTCTTCACTACCATGCACTCATAGGTAAACAAAAACAACAAAACTCTCTATTTCACTTAAGAATGTCCTTGATGAAGCAATAAACTATATTAACTTCATTAAATATCAACCCTTGAGTATACACCTTTTTGTTATTCTGTCTGACAAAATGCTACATATCAAAATACAATTTTGTTTGAGTTACAAGCTAAACTAGCCATGTTTTGCCATCAAACACCACCTTTACTTGAAAAAAAAAAAATAGGCAGACAAACTATAGATATCTTGCAGACTATTTTCTCAAAAATGAACGCTTTTTTTTTCATTTCAAAAAAAACAAACACTAAAAAGCACATTTTGCCAATGATAAAATTTAAGCATTCAAGCAAGAATTAGAATTGTGAAAAATTTGCACCTACCACTATAAGCTTCATGGTTTCCCAATACTTAAGACCTTTCTGAAGAGATTAGTGGCAATATTAATAAATGTGACTTATTGATTTTGCATGATGAAACGTGTCAACGTTTGGAAGATCAATACTTTACAAATGGCCAATGTGTGATGTTACAAAATAATTCATGGTAAAAGAACCACTCAAAGTGCAAGACAGATTTTAATGTAACAGAGCACAAAATATTCATTGATATGATTGCAGATTCCACATTGCAATTAGCCCTCAAGAAACTATCACCTGTTGAGTTCTGTGTCTTATCAAAGAACAATATCCACAATTACCTGAAAAGTCTATAATAACACTCCTGCCTTTCTCAACTACATATTTGCGTAAGGCTGGATTTTCTTCAAACACTCCAAGCAATATACCGTATCACAAAAGATGGAATACAGAAGCAGACATGAGAATCTAGCTGTCTTCAATTAAGCCAGACATTACAAAGATTGGCAAAACTGTCAGACAATGCCAGTCTTTTTACCAAATTATCTTTTGTTTTGGAAGATATAGTTATTTTTAATCAAAATGTTATGTTAACATGTAATGAGGTTACTGTAGTTTTTAAATAACTAAAAATAAATATTGAAATTTCTCAACTTTAATTTAGAATACATATCAAATAAATATCAATATCAAATAACACATGAACAAAGGCTCTTAGGGTCCTCAATCAGTTTTAAGAGTATAAAGGGGTTCTGAGACCAAAAAGTTTGAGAATCACTGATGTAGGAAAAAATTCAATTATCTAAGCCTAGAACCTAATTCTATTTTATATATAAATGTAAAGTATTTTTGTATCTCCTAATGTGTACCAACTTCCTGGAATGCAACTGCCATATAAGTAAGTGGTAGATGGTATGTTGCTTACTTTAAAATTTGACCAAGGACTGTTGACCATTTCATTAAGTGACACCACCAATGGCAATGCTAGTAATGATATTAGAGTTGCTGATACAGCACACCTGTATTTCCTGGCTTTGTAGTTGTGTCATCTCTGCATTATTTGGTAAGGTGCACACATCTGAAACTTCATTTTGTCTCCTGGTGTAGTTGTGCCCAAGGATTTGGATACTGGAATATACATTGTATTGTTAATTTCTTTCTTTATTATTAAAATTATTAATTTTTTATTAAAGAATTAAGGCATTTTATTTGTTAATTGTGTGTATAGGTGATTTATTATACATTATTATTTGTGAATTTCATAATAAAAAGGACATTACAAAATATTTGTTATGAAAGAAGTCTGCTATGGTTGAGAATCACTGCTCTGGAAGATAGAGGCTGATGGGAGAGACTTGAGAGTTATCTACGTAGAGGTGATGGCTGAAGCCACGGGGAGGAGTCAGCTTATGAGATGTCTGGTTCAGAGTGCCATGCCTTTAAAAGTGATGGCAGAATAACCATTGGGTAGAGGACATCCCAAAAGAACACTGCTCATGAAAGTTTGTCCAAAGTTCCCCAGCAAAGTGCTACGCCCTTGTCAATCTCACTCTAATCTCCCATTTGTCCAACTCTGGTTCATATGCTTTTCCTTCTGGACTTATCTGCTTGTTCGAATCAATAGATATTGAAGCCCACCTCTGAAACCCATTCTATTAGGCCACATTTTCTTGGATACTTAACCTTAGTCGATGCTGGTTTGGAGCTCTACTAATGCTGGACTTTAACTCCAGAAAACCATGTTGATATCTGACCACAGAAAATACAGAGATCAAAGAGGTTATGTATAAAAAGAGGAAATATGAAAAATTAACGTCTTTGACAAGACAAGGTTAAGCTCTTGTTACCCAGGGCCTTCCACTCTCAGCTAAGCCTTTGTTCTCCCCTCCTATGAATTCTAAAATTTATTCAATTTCACAGTTTTACAAAATAGCAAAATGTCTCACTTTCTTAGCCCATGATTAAAATCCAGTTGCTTATTTATAGGGCCATTTGTTGCCGAAACCTCTCCTTAAAAAAATAATAATAATTGCTTCTTCAGATGGTTTTCTTCTATCTGCCAGAAGATGTCATTTTGGGATGAGGCCATTCAAACTTGCTCAAATCTGAGTGATAACTCAACTAAAATGAGGTCAATGTAAATGACTACCCACAACGGGGAAAAATCTGTTAAATTAAATCCAGAGTAAGTACCAACATATCATGTAGTGAGGGTTACATGTGTCAAATGAAAGAGTGTTGTGAGGATTAATGAGTCCATTATTAAAAAGGCTTAGGGATTCTTGGATGAATGGCATTGTTGAAAGTGGGGGTAGGTCTGGCATTTACAGATTGTAGTTACATCAAGGCCTTGTAACAGACTCTGGGGAAATACAGAGAAAGCAATGGAAGAACTTAAAACATAATTTTATATTGATTGTTGTATTTTATACTACGTTTAGCAGTGCAAGTACTTAATTCAGAGAAATGTGTAGACAGGTGCTAGTATCTACTTTGCAGAGTTTTACGAAGAGTAATGTAGTTAAGCTCATCTGAGGATCTCAACCTGGTGTTATAGTCTATGAAAGAAACACGTGGACAATAGCAAGAAACCAATTCAGAAAAAATGTATTGTTACTCCCCACAATGGTTTGTTTAATGTGCAGACGTCAAGGACGGAGAACCTCAAGGAATTCTCTGTTGGGTGAAGGACGGATCTAGCGAGACAGTGACGTGATTCCGGGCTATTTCCCTACAATGCTTGATGTTGTCATGGAGAGGGGAAAATGCAGTCACTTGCTTGATTGTTTCTAAATGGCTGCAAGTCTCAAAAAGGCTTCCCGATGACTGCATTTTTCTTTTATTTTTCACCTGGAAGTTTGCACCTTGTAAAGTGTGCAGCTGAGATCACCTCTCCTTTGAGATCTGTGTCAAATTGTCACAAGTCTCCTATCACCTCTCTTGCAGATTCTGACACCCTCCATAGCTCCTGTGGGTTCCCAGGGCTAGCTTTATGGTCTTGTTTTTAGCCATGTGCCGCTGTTGAAGTTGGATCCTCCCTCACAGTCTCCTGCTTTTGCATGGCCCTACCATGCTCACCAATCTAGCCATGGAGCCCAGGCCTTCTCCTGGACGTGCCCAAAGCCTGCTGACCTAAAACATTTGGTGTGTAGCAGCACATTTTTACTGAACACTTTGGGAAACAAATGGTGTTTAAGTCACAGAAACAAAAATACTTCAAAGTGTGATAATAGATATTCCTGTTCTCAAGAGTCCCCCCCAATCACCCCAGCACCACGTATAGCTCATTGGCCTCTTTCCTCTTTAAGTTTTAGTTTCCTACAACAGCACCCAGCTCCAGGAGACGCCTGTTTGCCCCTCTGCTTCCTTCCTCTCTACGCTTTCCTACTTCCAAATTCCTATTCATTTTCTGTGCAGAGCTGTTTAGCTCTTTCTTCGGGATCTCCTTCCAACCCATGTCCTCACAACATCATCTTCCGTTACCAAGGTATTTTCCTGACTAAAAACATTTGTTCTGGAAAGGGATGAAAATAGCTTTGTTCCCTAGGAGGAAATCTCTTGCCTTCCCTGTGGAGGCCTGAGCCCCACTGCAACTACTTGGCCTTCGGAGGGAGCCCCAGGCACCACGTAGACTGAGGAATCCGGTTAGCTGTCCTCCCTGCCATTTCCAGGTGAGGCCCTTCACCTCCCCCCAACCACTGCCCACAGAAGTGACACTACCCATGCTGAGCTCCATCCAAATCATACTGTATAAACCCCTCTTAACACTGACACACTTACAAATTGAAATGTTTCAACAGTACAAGAGAGATCTCACGGCAAGAAATTACAGATTCCAATGCAAATCACTATGCCCGCTCTGAGAGGACGAAGGGATCCCCAGGGAAGAAGTAAAAAGAACTGATTGTTTGTTTGTTTGTTTGTTTGTTTGTTTGAGGGGGTTGAGTCAGGATTTTTTACAATTAAATTAAGTGTATTAATTTGAATAGATAATATATGCACAAGGTATAAAATTCAAAAGATACAAAAGGTATAGAATGAAAAGTAACTCTTCTTCCCTCTCTTGTCCCATAATTGCCTTGCCCTCCTTCCCAGAGGCAACCCCTGGGAAGGCAACCAGGTATCAGTTTCTTGGGGATCCTGTGGGAGTTCAGGATGAGCCACCCCACAACGTGCCTCAGGAGTGTATGGCTTATTTTGAGAGAAGGCTACATGTACTTCATTAAATTCTTCATAGGCACTGTCCCTGTATTATTGCTAGACTCTCGGTTTAAGTGTTGTCCCATTTTACAGAAAAGAAAACTGAAGCCTAGATAGGTGAATTGACTCTCGTGATCACTCAGCTAATAAAGCGAAGAAGTGGGAATTCCAGCCTAAGGAGATGAGGCTCTACACCCATATTTCTACTATACTGTGAGACTTGAATTGCAAGAATGAACTAATGCCATGAGTCATTTACATGCCACATTTCTTTCTTCAGGCTGTCTCACTAAGTCAGTGAGATGGCAGCGTTTATGACATGCAATTAAATCTCAGTCTCACTCACATGCAGGACAACTCCCCTAAGAAACCAGTGTTACACCCTTCCCACAAAAAAAAAAAAAAAAAAAAAAAAAAAATGGAATTAAGCTTCAGATCCTGTAATCGCACACTGGTAGTGCATGACTTTCTCTCCAAACACATCTGATCACCCTGAGCGCTAGGGATACTTTGGCATTCAGACTCAGCATTTATACATGTGTTGTCTGCACCGCTCCCTCCACTCCATCCCCCACCCCTTTTCTTTTCTTTTTTTTTTTTTTTTTGGTACCTGGCTCATTAGAGAGACCACGAGTCATTTTAAAACCAAATTGAGTTTAAATACATTTCCTTGACGCATCTGTTTTGTTAAATATATCCCATGAAACCAACATTAAAAGCCAATGCCATTAAGAGGCCATAAGGTAAGCTCATTTAGTTGACCAAATTGTATAACACAATGAATTAATATGGTAATACGCCTTTGGAGACCAGCGGCAGATAATAGAGGTGAACAGAGGAGCTCAGGCCCGGTTTTGGAAAAGCAAAAGCAATTCATCATTATGCTACAACAATATAGGAGAACATTCTTCATTTCCCACTCACCTACCCCCATTCTGAAAAGCTTTTGGTTGTACTTTTTGAACAGCAACTTTGACCAGTAGAATTTTGCTCACTCAGACACCTACATTTTGGCGACCCAAAGAATTCTCTTATTTGTGTTTTGAAACAGTGGTAAATAACTGGAGATTTTGGTGATAAGGGAGAGTAAGTGGGGCATGAAGCTATGAAACCCATGCCTTTGTCACCCTGCTGAACACCCAGCAAAATACCCCTCAAATAGACAGAAGGCAAGCGGGGGCAAGGGACAGAGAAGGGCAGGCAGAACAGCGAGGCCCTCGAAGATTCTAGCTGTCCTCTAAGAGTTCAACCTTAGAAATGATAAACTATGTAACTGACAGTCATTTCTTGGACTCGGTTTTTCTCTCAGAGGTTTGAATTTCTGTTTCTATTCAGTCAGAAAGAACCTAATTAAAGCTTATTGTGCCTGGTCAGCAAAAATGGATGCCCCAGCTGCTTAAAAAAAAATCTATCTAAATATTGTTTTCCCTCAACTATAAAATTAGATTTGCTCATTATAGAAAGTTTTAGAAACACAGAAAAGCATAAAAGAGAAAATACAAACTCATTTAATAACTCAATAGTCAGATACTATTATTAATATTTTAGTGTATTTATACATATTTCACATACCATTAAATAGTCTTCAAAAACAGGATTTTGGTTGCTACATAACATGATTTAAAAGTACTTCTGAGGTTGAACATTTAGCTTTTCTTTTTTTTTTTTCAATTACAAACAAAGCAATAACAAACACGTTTACATAAAACTTTCACCCCCAGCTTCAGTTTCTTTGAGGAGGACATAGTCCTGGAGTAGAATTCCTGAGCCTGGGGGTGTGAATAATTTTAGAGCTCTGATGTTAAATCTACCTAACACTTTTCAAACCTCATCTCACTTGACCTCTTGGCAACTTTCAACACAGCGACCGTGACCCCTTTCCTGAAGTCCTTTCTCCTTTGCCATGTGACACCAACTATTCCTCATTCCCTCCTTCATCTCTGGCTCTGTTTTCACAGCCCCTTTCAGGGTCCCCCTCCTCTGTCTAAGCATCAGTGTTGAAGTTCCTTAGGTTTCTAACCTATGTTCTCTTCTCTGTTTCTACAATCTTTCTGCAAGTGATCTCATCTACTGTCAGGGTTTCACTTGCTGTTTCCATCTCTAAAACTCTCAACTTGAAAATCCGTCCCAGGCAGGACCCTTTTCAAGTTCTAGGACGTGTAGCTTAAAACTCGTTGACGTCTCCCACTCCCACACTCACAGGCATTTCATAGCCATGATATCACCACACCAATCCTGCACGTCCTGTTTCCTGCTTTAGAAGGATACATAAAAAGGCAGTGTGCATTGTTGTGTTGTTCCTGATTGAATGGGAATGGCTCCTGCGTAGCACACATAGGAAGATACTGCCTGTTGGGCAGAGACAGAAATGTTGATCACGTGAGACTGTGCAAAGGAAGGCCTTTCCGTCCTGGTAGTTGGACCCCACCAGGTGTCTGTAGTGTGTTAACCCAACCACGCAGGCTGACCCTATGTCTTTGTCTTACCAATGAGCTTCGCTTTGGGGGCTAAAATGACCCAGTTCATAATAAATACTGTCAAGTTGACAAAGACCAAAACTGCACAGTGAAATAGACCAAAATATTCAATAAAGGATCACATCTTGTTAAAGACACAGAAAAAAATAATAAATTGAAGACAAAGATAGTCTATAGAAATATTGAGAACAAAATCAAAATCAACAAATGATTAAATAAAGTGCATAAGGCAAGAATAAGTGTAGATCCAAACTGATGGAAGAATTAGATCTCCTCCTCAGAATCAGGGTCTGCAAAATTTGACCCATAAAATTAAAACTCGATCAAGAAAATAACTCACAAAGGGAGAAATTATTACCTGTAAGATTTGATAGAGGCCAAAGGCGGGGGAAACCCAACTAAGCAATGAATCAAACATTTGTTGAGATCAATACAAATCATTTCAGAAAAATAAAAATGAAAATGGGAAAAAATGAGAACAGTTGAACTGTGCTATAAAAACTTGATTAAGGAATTAAATCACGGAACAAAGGATAAATGATTCCCCCTAAAGAGTTTTCATATATTGAGTATGATGGCATCTCTTCCTCTTCCTCTCCGTACTTTACACAGAACAAGGCAACTAAACCAAACTCCACATCCTCAGGCTCAGGGCAAGGCTGAGCAGCAGGGCTGTCCCCATGTATGAGATTCCATTTGGACATCAGGGGACCAGGGGGCAGAGCCAACCTGAACAGCATTCGTGCCCTTTCTAACTCTTTCCCTAGTAGCACACCTAAGCCAACTGTGCAGAGAATCTCAAAACTGAAGATTTTTAAAGTATCAAAGTATCTTGAAAAATATCTGCTTCAGTTGTTCCCAATCTGGGACCACAGTATCCTCAAAACTGAATGCAGACTGAATAAATAATAGATGTTCTACCATTTATTTTAAAATGCTGCTAAATTAATTCTAGTGTTTTTTCATTCTGTGTCTTTTCAGTCAACAGATTCTAAAAGCCCAAGATTTATCATGTGGGAGTCCATGACATATTTTTAAGATTAAATGCACTCTTTAAAGCCAAAATTGATCGAGTCCAATCCCTTCATTTTATAGAGAAGGAACAGGTAAGTTAAGTGACCTACTCAGGGTCACTTACTGAATTAATAACAAGGCTGGATCTAAATATTTGTACCCCTGATTGCACACCAATGGTTTTTCCTAGTAGATTCCTTTCTGAGGAAGGTCAAACTCAAACATGGCTTTATGCCTTCAGTTGGTGTGCGTGTGTGTGTGTGTGTGTGTGTGTGTGTGTGTGTAATCAGCAGTGGTAACTAAGTCTAAATATCCTAGAGAAACTGGAAAAATAGAAGATCATGCTGATCTTCAGAGAATAATTATAATAAGAAAATCACATGTAACTTAAATGACATTTTAGGATTGATGTGGGAAAACATCTTTCTTCTCCATAAGCCACCTTTAGACAATGACAACAAAATTTCACTGATTGTGACCTACTATTCTCTCTTCCTGGGCACATGGCTCCCCTGCTAGAAACCATATTTCCCAGCCTCCTTTTTGGCCAGGTGTGTCCCTGGGAATCCTGTGACTAAATACTCACCATTAGAATGTGGACAGAAGTGATGAGTGTAAGGTGAGCTTCCCTTGCGTAGGAGAAAATTTCTTGCCTTGGATTTTTTTTTTTCCTGTCTTTTCTCCTTCCCATTAGCTAAAGTGTGAACATGTCTATGACCTAGCTTTGATTCAGTAGATAAAGTTAATGCCCCAAAGTGATGGTGGAACAAAAATAGGGCAGGCACTGAGGTCTCTGAGTGATTGCATGGAGCATTACTGCCCATCGGCCCAAATTGTGAAAGCTTTGGTCCGTGTCACCCACTGTACTTTGGGGACCCTTGGTCATGGTGACTCTGCCTTTACAATAACTTATACACTGAGTAAACATTTTTTTGCCATTTGGAGGCATTAAGAGAGAAAACTAAGATTATCAGCTTGACACATTGGTCGAGATATATTAATTCTAGATTAGTCTGTACAGTGTCTGGCTGGGCGGGGGGAAATGCCACCTCTGTGTTTTGGGATCAAAGGGTGGGTCTGGTTCATGTTATAAAAGAAAGCCATAGATGTCTGGTCCATATTTTAGGGATCTCTATCACCAAACAAATATTAACCCCCCAAAATTTCCTCCTGTTTTCATAATTCCTAGTGAAAGAATTATGTGAGCAGGCAGAGGAAAAAACATGAGAACTACACTGTGCATTTCATTGAAAAAATATTTATACTTCTAAAATCTTGATAGGAGGACATTCATTTAAATCATATTTGATAGTATTGAAATATTTTCATGTTGATCTTTTTAATTGTTCTTGTTGCTCTCCCCTTTACACTAAGGGAGCTTTGTAATGGGCATTCTGGCACACAAGGGGAGAAAGGGAATTAATTCCAAGTCTCTTTCCCCTTTGCCACGTCCTTGAGCTCCCAACCTGACATTGTATCTGAACTCATCCAGCTGCAGCGGAATTGGGAGAGGAGGACCTAGAAGTCTGGGTTTCTGGGACCTCCTGAGAAGCAGTGTTCCCTGGGGACACCCACTTCCTTGGGACATAAGAGCCTGAAAACAATGCCATCAGTGCTCCTGTGAGCCACCAACTGATATGAGCACAGGAAGTGCTATGGAGCAGGGACTTTCGCCTCTTCCTTCCTCTCTTTCCCCATCCTGCAAAGCAAGACCCAGCCACTCTGTGCTGGAAAGTACCACTCCCTCCCCTCAGGCACCTCCACGGACACTGGGTTAAATGATGCCTCCTGTTCCTCTCTGGTTAAAAAACATCTCATAATTCCGTTATTTCTAATTAGATATTTTTTTCTCCAATGGGAAAACAAAGTACTTTATCCCCAGTCTGCTATGTCTGTCTCTTTGTCTACCCGAATCTCTCTTTCTCATACTATTTATAGCCCTCACTGTTCCCCAAAGAACTGAAGGAGATTGACACTCTCGTTACCATGGAGGGCCATCTTTTTGTCCTTGACTAACCGTTCAAATCACGTAATGGCCTGTCTTTCAATTAGTGATTAGAGATCTCAAATCCACAGTCTGTCGTTATCATTCCCCCCCCCCCACAAAACATGTTACAATGATTGTTAACATGCTCCTCCCCCCACATGTAAAAAAGAGACTCAACCAGGTTTGGTCCACTGCATCCATCCAAGTCTAGAAATACTTAACAGAATACTCTCCCAAACCACAGTGGAAGCATTTCTTAGTTCTTTCTCAGTTTTTCCACTCTGATCCAAGGATATCCAGAGACTTTCCAATCACTGTCTAAGGAATTAAAACTTCTTCAAAGAATATAACCTTTTTCTGCCACTATTCCTGGCTCAGAACCCACCAATAATCCCCATTTCAATGTTTTGAAGATGAGACAATATTGAAAAAAAATTTTTTTAAGGCTGTGGAATGATAGGTAATAAATATTTAATAATTTGAAGTATATTTATTGTTAACAATCTGTCCGTATTTATTTAAAGGTTGAATTCACCTAGCATATCTTCAAAGAAATAATAGCATTAAGATGCCATTATTTTATTGCTTTGTAATAGTGAGCAGGGTTGTGAAAACTTTTTCCTCATTCGACTCTGTCTTGAAACCCGTTCCTTATGTTGAGACAACATCTTTGACTGACATAAATCAGGACAATTGTCCTCCAAAACATTAATCGTTGGCTTTTGCCTAATACAAGGAGCTAACATAACCTAAATCTCATACCATGTTACAGACTGATACTGGGCAGATGAGTAGTATTAGAATTTTTGGAAGGGCATTAGGCTGATGGTGTCAAAAGTCATGTAAATATAGAGTTTCAGTTTATTTATTTTTAAGCTCATCCTCTCTGTTTAATCCAGACTCCAACTTAGATCATAGAAATCTCTTCCTTCCTTTTCTGGCACAAGCAAAAGTCAACACAGCTTCTCTCTCAGCTATAAAATAGAGAGACCAATATATTTTTAAAGGCCATATTCAGTGGTAGTCAAGTTTCGAGTTAATGCTTTATTGCAACCATTGACTATAAATAGTGCAATAATTCAAGTATTCACCTTCCTTCCTTTGTTTGACCCCAAAATGTTCAGTATAAATATGTAATGCTCCTCCTGGACAAGTGAGATTTCAGGAAGCAGAACTGCTTTGTGATCAAACTAAAACCTATTTAATAAAAATCCTTTAATAAAGTTGTGGTTTAAAGCCAGTCAAAAGTAATGACATATGATAAATGTTCTACTTCAAACATAAATGTTCTACTTCAAACATGCATATTATAATCAAATCGCAAGGATAATTCACCCGAATGATTGCATTGTTCCTGTGGAAGAATCGACACGTTAAAAAAAGACAAAAGAGAACTATCATGTTCCTTACTTCAGATGGAGAGAGGGCTGGCTACCCTTATTCACATTGTACACCACACACACACACACGCACACACACACACGCACACAAACTCACTACAGCTAAATATAAACACTTCCCAAGTTACTCTGGGAGCTCATTTTAAATCTTTACAAATACATATTAAAGAATCCATCCATTATTCAGAAGAAAACTCTAAGCCCTCCATTTTTAATGGTTAAGAGATCCTGATTTCTAAAATCAACTGTGAGTACTTATGAAACTTCAAGTTAGTCTTAAAGAGAAGCATTTGTTAAGTCCCTGTCATAACGTAAATAAAGTTGGGATCCATCTCAATAATTTGAGATCACTTAAATGTTCAGTTAAACCTTAAGGCCAGAGGTTAGACCAGGTAATGTTTCTGAATTCCTGACAGATATTAATCAGAGTTCGGGATACAAAATTGGAATTCCTGGAAATCCTATGGACTTCCTCAAATTATAAACTATTCTTAAAATAACTTCAATATTCCTCATACTCTTTGGTCATAATCATGGATATCTAAAAATTGTTTAATTAGTAATAAATATTAACGGTAGCAGATTTATAGGAAACTGACACCTATGAAAAATATTCAAACTTTGGAAAACACCAGCAAACATTATAGGGTAGTTTTCAAATGGCATCCAGATCTCCTAGCAAAGTTAACTGCACTGAACAAAATCAAAATCTAAATTGCCAAGTTAAGGTCTTATTTTGCTTCTAAAATTCATTATTTCCTGGAGCACCATTCATGGGATTTGTATAAAGGATTTATGCATATAAATTTATTAATGTATATATATGGTTGTTTGTTTTTCAAGAATGAGTCACTAGCAGCAGACTGGCCGTGAACACGTACTGAAATGACCTCAGCTACAAGCCAGGCTGACTGATTAGACCCCGACATTTGTCTCCTCTGTGCTCCCAACCAGGTTCCTGCAAATGTCAACCTTCACCCCAGAATCTACACGTTCCTGTTTCCTGCTCTTCTTTTCAGTTTTACGTCAGTGGATTCCTTCTGATCAGTAGTTGCTCTAGGTCGACATTAAACTTTCCTTCTTACAGGAGAATAACACTTTTTCCATCTGTGCCAATTTCTTGACAGGATTTTCTGGGGATTTTGAAAAGCATAAGTTTCCTGGAAAATGTTGGGATGGAATTCCCACATGGACACACTAGGTTTGACAGGAGAAACAGATCAGTGAAATAACGTAGAATTTCATGATAGCATTGTGCTGTAGTTTCTAAAGGTACCAAGCAAAAACACTAGGTACATAGAAAATGGTTCTTCAGCCATCATTTCTCTGAAAACCTCACCACCAGCTGTTTGTCCCTCAGCATCTTCAGCCCCACACAGACACCATCTCTCTTCCGTAACATCAAATTCCCTAGGAACTAAGTTTGGATCCAGTTCCTCTCTGGTCACAAAACTGATTCTGGCAAGACTGGGCTTAGAAGGGTTGTTCCAATGTTCCACGGAACCTTCTGAGCTAAGACGACAACCGAGGGGCCCCTGAGGGGTGGGGCCCCTGTAGCCCCTCATCTTTGCTTTCAACCACAGCAGATCCACATTTATCTGCTTAACACAGCTGCCTTTTGCCAAGATGAATATTTTGTTTGTTTAAAGGAACAGTTCCACTACTTAAAAAAAAAACCCAAAAAACAACAGAAGAGTTGACAATTGCTGACTCAGAGAGTCCTGCAAGGCCTGGGGAATCCTTGGTGGTGCAGATCTTTGGGAGACTGAAGTCAATGAAAGTCCATCCAGTGCAAGATGGGACCACAGGAAAGAATGTCTGGGGCCCCAGAGGCGGCCCAGGGTGACCGCCCCTCTGCTCAACCTTGGTCATAAACATGGACTGACTCAGCCTTCTGAAGCCCAACCATGGACTGAACCAGACCTCCTTGCTCTTTCTGGCCAGGCATGAACCATCTGAACCACTCCAGCAAAGACAAAGCCAGAAATGGAAAGGCCTGCAAACTCTCAATTGCTTTGTATTTCTAAGTCTTTTTCCCCCAAAGTGAGTTTCATATGATTTTGCAAACACTTGCATGGAAATAGCCAAAATGGCAAGGCTCCTCCCCTTCTCCTTTCTCCTCCTCCACCTTTCGTTTCTTCCTTCTTCCTTCTGCTGCTGCAACTTATTCTGCTTCTACTTCAGCTTCTTTTCCAAAAGAACAGGATCATTTCATTGTCTGTTCACAACTTTTCATGTCTCCCCATTGTTACAGAACAAACTTTCTAAACTGTCATCTGGGACACAGTCTCCTTTGCCAGCCAATCAGCTCAGATCCTCTCCCTTCGCCCTTGGTCCTGCCCTCGAAGCTCCAGGTCTACTACCCCAGTCACTGAATACAATTTGCACTTTCCCTCTTCTGAGGGAAATGTCTTTGCTCACACTGAGCCCTCAGAACGGGTGTCCATCCACATAACATCTCCACCCACTGAAATCCAACTTGCTCTCAAAGCTCTGCTCACACACATTTGAACGGCAAGTACTCCCCAAGTCATTGTCAAGTCCCCTGAAAGTGGAATAATCCCTCAGAGCACTCTGCTTTACATGCAATACATTCTCAATAAATATAAGAAAAAAATTAAACTGAACCCTCCACTTCCAAAACACACATAACGGTCTTTATGTAGCCATCTTGGAAAATAGGTTATTGACTAGCTAACCAAATAGAAGATGAGGAAAACATCTCAGAATATTTATGTTGCCTTTGGTCTTAATTTCATGGCATTCATTTTCTCATACAAAATGAAAAGAAACAGAAAGATCCTGGATTTTATTCAAGTGGAAAAGGTTTCCAGATTTTTTTTCTTTATTTCACATATTTTATAAATTTTATAAATTTTTCAAGTCTTATGCTCAGCATGTCAGAATAAATCTCAGCAAAAAACCGATTGTCCCCTACGGTAGCAAATTCATAGGGTGTGTTAGCAACAAGAACACAAGATGGGGGACCCTAAATGTAGCAGTCAGGGCTGCATACCTTGTTACTTACCTTCCCATCCGTCTCGGTGACTTGGAATGCTGGATCTCCATGGCAGCAAGTGGATGGAAGATTGACTCATGGAGAACAGATTAGACTGCGGAAACATGTGCTCTGAATAATTCAAAACAAAAACTGTCTTGTTGAATAAGCGGCAACTTTGATGACAAAGAGGGATACAACGGGCCAGTGTCCACTGCTGCCTGAATTTCCTCTTCTGTAAAATAGGAATGATGACTATTTGTAGGGCTGTCGTGAAGATTAGATGACATGTCTTGTAAATTCTGTGAAAAGAGGGATTCTGTCTTGTTTACAATCCTTGCCCCAGTGTCCAGCAAAGTGCCCAACACATAATAGGCACTCAACATATTTCTGGGGATTCAGAAACACCTATAAATGTCCTGAGAAACGTGAGGAAGGAATTCCCACATGGAAGCACTAGGACTGACAGGAGAACAGATCGGTGAAATAATGCAGTTTCCTAAGAGCGTGTCGCTGTACTTTCACATGGGATCCAGCAAAAGTCCTAGGAGCACTGAAAGGATGAGTAAGTTCATTCATTAGTGAACCCACTAAACCCTTAGCACAATGCTTGGTATCTATTAAAAATATAACAAATGGAAACTTTAAAAGCAGAATTTATAAAGAGAATAACTCGGTCAGCAGGGCACGTGTTGCAAAGTGCACGCTGCACTTTCAGCCAGGTCAGGATCACGCCTGTATTTATCCTCTTGTGAGGGAGGGGAAAGGACGTGACCTTCAGAGCTATGTGGCCACGTCTGCAGCATACTTCATGACAAGCCTTTGCCACATTTAGTTGTTGCATTTGAAGAGCTCCAAGGAGTAGTCCTTGAACCCGCAGAGAACCGGGACATTCTGAAAAGGTTGGGAGCCATTTACACTTAATGTAAGTCCCTGAGGCCTATTTTCCAACTCCCACTGCGACCTCAGCCCTAGATGTAGCACCTTCCTTCTCCTGAGAATTAACAAGATGTGGGAACAAAGTGGGAATCAAGGGACACCCCTTTCTTCTGGACAATCATGTTGGTTTACTTTGTTCTTTTTACCAAGTACTTAACTGAGCACCAACTGTGTGATGGCCCTGAGAATATCATGGTAAATGAGACAACAGCTGGTTCACGCAAGGAGGTGACAATGCTGCTTAGGCAGGATGTGGGGACAGCTCAGTGGTGGGGTAAGAGGGGGCAGCTCTATACGGCAGACACCAAGAAGTGCAATCAATAGATAAATGAATACCAGGTTATTAAGACACCTTTTTTTTTTTTAAATGAACAGGTTAACAAATTTCTGAGATACTAGGTGAGGAGTTTGAAAAAACTACTCAAGAATCCTTTCTTTGCTCAGAAAACAATAGAATCACCTAGAAATTTCAGTCATGTGAGTTGTAATCCTGCTTCCAGGCCCATATGATACTAGATGAACCATTTGTTTCTCTATTCTGTATTTTTTCACTTTTAAGTTTCATTGATTGAGGAAAAAAAAAAAATTAATTCTAAGTTTTAATTCTAAAAGCAGTTTGGGGCCCAATTTCTCACCTAAAACCAATCAAAGTTAACCGCACTGTAGCAGAAATTGTAATTATATGTTCAGGACTTCTCAAACAGGTACCTTTTTATCACTGCTAGAAGCAGCACATTAGCATATGAACCACTAATATATACATCTATCTATATTGTGTATTTACGAATGTGAACTTGCATTTATTCTATTCTGAAGTGTAACCAGAGTTGCATGAGGTAGTGTAAGGCAAAGATGTAACCAGCACACAGAATGATCTGTTTGTGTTTAGAATTCACTCGCCCCAGTACAATCGTGCACCGATAAAAGTAGACACCCTTCCAAATATGGAGCCGTTGAGTTCAATTATGTTCACCCTCAGCCAGTTAATTAGAAAAAAATTCACTTGGTGATGCCATTATGTCACGCTTGGGACAAAATACATCAGAGCACTCAGACAAAATGTGGCACCCAGAATTTCCAGGGCTGAACAGAGATGTGATGGTATTTTTCAGAGAGCTCTCCCAGGTCAGTGTGGAGAAACTCTTGAGTCATTTTCAACCAGTAACTCTTCTCATGGGGGAGCCCATTGCCAACAATTACACAGAAGATCATAATTCTGCGTGATTTCCCTTCAGAAACTGTGTGATCTGTGGTAACTTAAGACTCTCAAAATACACAAGAAATGTGCAATTTTTATACTTCTTGAAATGGAGACTTGTCTAAGTTTACTGCCAGTTTTCTAGAATTCATGGGAGAGGCCAAATCTGCACGCAGAATGAAGGAATTTTTAAGGGTTCTCTAGTGTTCTCACAGGTACTGAGGCACGGCATTTTGGGAAGATCTAAATCCACTGGAGAGAGAATTCTAATTCATACCTGCAAGCGACACTTTACAAAGTGCCTCGGGATGCATGATCTCATCTGATCCACACGTCTATGCTTGAGAGTGGGCGTTAGAGTCCCCAGTTTGAGGTGAAGAACACAGGATGGGAGAATTCTGAGTGATTTACCCAAGGTCACACTCTAGTGAGTGGCAGCGCTGCAAGTTGATCCCAAGTCACACCCCATGCTAGACGGTGCTCTTTACACCAGACAGAGCCTTTCCCTGCCACTTCCTCTGTCTCCCTTTGGTTCTTAAAAGTGCTCTCGAAAGATCATCCCCATTGCTAAAAACTCTTGACTCGCAAATCGAGTCAACTCTCCATATCCCTGGAGTAGGGATAAGTATTTTTGAGAGATGACGTCTCCTGAACTGGGAATTTTATACTACAGTACTTCCCTGAGGCTGTTCTACAGAAATGTTGAGACAAGCTGAATTAGAGTGACTACTCCAGTCTCTTAGAGCTGGAAGATTCAGAGCCCCTGACCTCGTTGGGTCAAGGTTTTCTCATCAATACAGACCGTCTCAACTAGAGGATCTCTCACATCCATTGCAAGCCTAAGAGTCTATGACTATCGCTACAACCCCTAAATCCTCTTTGAGTTATGAGAATTAGAACCCACCTCCTCTATCCCAGCCAGAAATAACTCCTGTCAAGATGTTTTCTTTCTGGGGAAAAGCCATCCAGAAGAGGGCTCACAAAAGGGAGGAGAGCTAACATTTATAACTGCCCACCCTACTAGTTGCCTTACATACATATCTCACTCAAATCTAACCCTCACGCTCCTCCAATTATACTTATATTAGGGAAAAAAGCAGGTGAAGAGAAACTGACTGGTTTGCACAAGGTCACAAAAGCTATTACTGGCAGAGCCAGGATTCAAACCACAGTATTTGCTTTCAAAGCCCCTGTTCTTTTTTTGTACACAGCAACAAACAGCTAAATGTCGAATACAGACAAAATGAAACATTAGCCCCTAAATAACTGAAAAAGTAGTGTAGAAAAGTGAACTCCTCAGATAATGAGCAGTCAGAGGATTGAAAGAGTATGGATGTTATGATGCCATATTCCCAAAGTCTGTCTAATTGGAGATGCTGTGACAGGGTGACAACCATCAACCTGGGAGACAAGAGACGACAGTTCTGGTCCTGGCTCTTTCAGTGTTTGAGGAAGTCCATTTTACATGCCATGCTCTAAATGAGTAGTAGGTCTGCCCACAGACAGGACCATAACAACAGGAATAATAGCAGGTAACGTTCTCGGGGGGTCTTATGTTGTGCCAGGAACAGTTGGTAGCACTCTACCAGACATTGCCTCATTTTTTTACCCTTCCGATAACCCTAAAAGGTGAACACGATTATCCCTATGTTGTGGATGAGAAAGCCAAAGCACATAAAAGTGGAGAGGCCTCCCCAAGGCTGCATAGTAAATGGTAGAGCTGGGAGGCAAAACCACGGAGCCCGATTGCAATGCCCAAATGTTTAGCCATCAGAGAACAAGGAGCAGGGATATGTGGCTAGACAGCACTGCAAAATGTAAACTCAAAAGTCAGGTTAAGGGGGAAAGACTTCAGTGAATAGCCAGATGTCCCACCCAGGGAAAGTCCCACACAGTGTCATTATTGTATTATTCAGCTTTCTTCAAGAATTCGTTCTGCCGGAGGTTGCACTTGAGTATCTGAACGTTTTGGTCACAGCACCTGGCATGATCTCATAAAACTGTATTTAACAGAAACCCAACAACACTACTTTACTGAATCAGGGTGCATTTTCCTCACATAACGAGTGGTCCAGGGCTGTACAGCTGCCGCGTTACTTGGAAACCTATCCAATGGGCTCCCCTTGCCTTTCTGGGCCACTGCCCTTAAAAGTATTGCTTTCACCCTCTTGCTTGAAAGATGGATGCTGCACGTCCCTATGCCATCTGATATGTAGTGACTAGCCACCTGTGACTATTTACATTTCAATTCATTTAAATTAAAAATTCAGTTCCTCACTGTAATAGATATGTACAATGTCAGAGGGGCAACAGACTGGGGGCAGGGGGTTATCACTTTGTGAGGGGTGAAATGTCTAACTATTGCATTGTTTTGGACACCTGAAACTGAAAAAAAAGAAAAGAGAAAAAAATTCAGTTTCTCAGTCACACTAGCCATATTTCAAGTAGTCACATGGGGTGAATGGTACTATATTGGCCCATACAGATTTAATACGTTTCCATTGTCACAGAATGTTTTACTACACAGCACCGTTCTAGACGTCACATCTGCACACTTGGCAGGAAGATGGGGAAAGGGGGGAAAACTGAGAGCCAACTGAGAGTGTGCCTCTTCAGCAAGAAAACAACAGTGTTCGTGGAGTCCTTGCCCCACAGACTGTTACGTCCATCTCATTGGTCAGAATTACATCACTTGATCACTCCTAGATGCTGGGGAGCTTTGCTAAGTGGGCCTCTTGCTGCTCTGAACTAAAATGGGAGCTGTGGGAAAGGAAGAGGAAAGAATATATACTTAGCTAAGGAAGTCGCTAGCTGTCTTACTAGCCTCAATATCAAGTGTGAGTTGTGCTTTAGGTTAGGCCGGGTTTGCCAAAACAGGATGGTAAAACCAGGCAGCAAACATCTGTCATTGCATAGATGCGGGGCCCTGGGCAGGCACAAGCAGTAAGTCAGTGATTACTGCCACCTGGTAGTTCCTTTCATGAAGCAGGACAAAAAATGGAGAAAAAAAGTATTAGTGTCTGGGCTCATCCAGAAAGAACCCTGGCTCTCGAACCCTTAGGCCCTTGCCAATTGGAGTTCCAGGGCGACAGACTGCAGTGGGTAAAGAGAGGGATCATTACCCTACGGTCCCTATGGGTGACCGGGGGACGGGTACCCTATGGTCAACCCTGCAGGACAATGAAGCAGACTTAGCTAATGACCATGTGACAAAGGCCAGCCTCTCTGAGGTGGCCATGTGGCCTGACATTGCCTCCGAAGTGTACCTCCTTACTGGTTTCTGTAAGGGGACAGGTATTTTAACGGGGCTCTGGTTACACATGGGGGGGGGAGGGGTTGTCTAATGGACCCAATAGCAGGGAGAAAGCTCAGACAGCTTTCAGGCCCCCAGCTGGCGAAGCCCTAAATTCCTACAGTAACAAATTCAAGTTTTAGTGGCATAACAATGGGAGATAACAAATGCAGGCACAAAGGAGTGTCTTGAGATGACAGTGAACAAGAGGCCGGGGCTATGGTTAGGAGAAGGCAGAAAACCTCGCCTCAACATTTTGTCTCTGGCCAGTCCTACTGGCAAATGAAAAATAATTGTATATAAATATGTAAGGACAAAAGACGACAAACTTACATGTTTCCCCTACTGTCACTACCCCTTTGCCTGATTCCCGTTTTTGACAAACGCTTGTTTTTTGCTGTTGATAGAACAAAAGGGCGACTTCGTTTAAAGTGCATCAGGAGCCAGGGAGAACAACTGGTTTGCCCCTAAGTAACTTTCAAGGTGGAAAAGCAAAGATGACACTGAGTTATTTCGTCTCTAACAGACACAAACCCATCCCCAAAGAGACGTCTGGAGGTTGAAACACCAAACTGATCGGTGGCATCGATGATTCCGATGAGAGATGGCAGAGAGAAGTTTGAGAAATCATTTGGAAAATACAATCTACTCCTGTCTAGGGCTCTCAGTAATTAAATACCCAGTCGGGAAACTATGAATCAGTGTGGGGTGAAGGGGCGGAGGGCAGAGGAAAGGGAAGGCATTCTATTGGACATGTGCTGCAAACCTCTGAAACTTAGAGACCATGAAACACTTAGCTGCCTTTGAAGAGAGAGGAGCCCCACTGCTAATGCTTAGACCCACAGCCCGAGTGATAGTCACCAAAAAGGTGGGGACTGATTCATTTGTCCCATGTTGTTAGTTTCCTGGGGCTGCCACAACAAATAGCACGTACTGGGTGGCTTACACCACAGGATTGCATCGTCTCACAGTACTGGAGGCTGGAAGTACAAAATCAAGGTGCTGGCAGACTTGGTTCCTTCTGAAGGCTGTGAGCTCTCTGTGGTATCTCATCTGTTCCATGCATCTCTCCTGGCTTCTGGGGCTTTGCTGGAAATCTTTGGTGTTCTTGGCTCGTAGCAGCGTAACTCCATTTTCACATGGCATTCTTCCTGTGTGAATGTCTGTGTACCCAAATTTCCCCTTTTTATAGGGACACAGTCAATACAGGATTAAAAGCCACCCTCATCACCTCATTTTAAGTTGATTAACTGCCAAGACCCAAAAAAGGGTCAGTCACATTCACAGCTACAGGAGGTTAGGACTTCAACATCTTTTGGGGGACACAATACAATCCGTAACACGGGGTAATCCTGGTCAAAGAATTACTTCACTTTTCCACTTTGTCGTTGTAGGCCAGACTATGTAAAAACAAACATGATGGCATCACTTTCATTCCTTGGGGAACTACCGACATAGAAAAACCAGCCGCTCTCATTCTCAGAATGTTCGCAAGCTATGATCCTTTTCTTTATAAAGTTCAAAACATACTGTTCCAATCTAGGACTCTGTATTAGAAACTTCCAACAGTTTTCCCTACTTCCTCACCTTCAACCCACTCCAGAGAGCCAAACCTTGAACTGGAAGCCACTCCTGAAAGTGTACCATTTCCAAAAGTTAATGTCCTCCTTAATTTCATTCAAAAATTGGAATGTTTGGATATTGAATTCAGTTCAACCCAGCTTCACCGTGACATTTCTCTGCATCAGGCATTGTGCTGGAGATTTAAATACAAGCTCCATGATTCTGCCACCTGAGAACTGATGAAGGGACATCCAGCATGGCTGGTCCTTCCTGACCTGGTCATTCTCAGCTTGCTTTCCCGACGGGAAAGAATGGAGGGCAAGGTGGGGTTCTCCGCTTTCAAATATATTGTTGCATTTTTAGGGAAGCAATAAAAACAATTAGGTGATTTTATGTTGAGGACCCAGAAATCCCATAAGCCCAACCCCCAACTCCACATTAACGTCCTTTTTCTGTCCTGCTAGGTAAGGTCAGTTCCCAAGGATTCTAGAACACAGAATGGAACTGCCTCCCCTTTACCTCACTCATTCTCTTCATTTCCCATCTCCCCTCTCTCCAAAGTAGGTGAATAAATGAGAGAAAAATACCCCCAAATCACTTCCTATAAAAAAGCCAAGAAATCAGCGTTCAAGTGAGTGTGTCAGGGGTGGTTTTGATTTTTCTTTGGATAATAACCTTCCAGAAAACAGCACTTACAGACATGGTTGAACATTATTAAGTCACCTACAATTATTCTCTTTTCAAAGCTAAATAATCTCAATTTCTTTAGCCTTTTCTCCCTGGTCCTATTTTATAAACTTTGGTTATTTGTGTTGCTCTCCTGGACCCAGAGTTCTCCTAAATTGCGGAATCAAAAACTGGATGCTGCAATCAAATTAGCCCTGAGCCTGTGTGCAGGATACGGCAAAGAGTAAATACACCGTTGCAGCCTAAGATGTGTGGGCAGGGAGGGGAGGGAGAAGTGGATGTGGAATAAACACAGCACAGCACCGCAAAATGCTTGAAAAATGACATGTGCGCTCTAATGCCAAATAGCAGTGGCGCTAATTGGACAGGTGCCCCCCAGAAACGTCGGCCTGTGATACAAGGCGCCAGAAACGTGGAGGCTGACAATCGCTCTGTTCGGAGCGGCCTGTGTCAGCAGGGTTTGGGCAGCTTACCAGGAGAATGTCAGGCCTGACAGGTCAGCGCCCATCCTCTACTTACAACGTAATCGCATTTACTCTGTGACAGCCATTCCGCCATGCGGTTCATGGGGTGATTTGTCGGTCTCCTGGAGAGAGCTCTCCAACAAGCCGCTTGGAAATGAGTGGCAGTGAGGCCCTGTCAGGGTTGATACCGTCCTGCTGCAAACCCCTTCGGCCCTGAGATACTATCACACCTTAAATGACGTTCAACTTGACAAAAGTTCTGCCTAGCCTTCTGCGTGCTACGTACAGGAGCCCATGGCTTCCCAGGCTCGCCTGTCCTTGTGCACTTGGAGCCTCACAGAGACCTTGTTCCCTTTACGGCCAAGAGGATAAACCAGATTCACGCCTAGTCCTACTCTAATTTCCTCCCATCCTCAGGGCAAGAATGTCATCTTCCAGTTCACTTTTGATTTATGTTATCTCTAACTTATCCTTCATATTTCTCCCTCTCCCCACCTTCCAGCCCCACATTCCCCACCCATTTTCCATTTTACACACACACACACACACACACACACACACACACACACACACACCCCTCCCCTCTTCATACAACCATTTAGTTCCCGATTTGGGTCCCAGACAAACAGAACTACCTTGTTTTTAAAGTTCTGTTGCAGTCTGTTCAAGTCTCATCCCTTGAGCACCCAGGACTTATTTTGTCACTGTAATCTAGGCCAGGGGACAGATTAGCCAAGTGCATGCACACTCCTCTTTCCAGGCTTTCAAATTCACAGGCTTCGGTGAGTGGAGGAGAGATGTTGTCTTGGGTAATAGAAAATGTCATGGAAAACCCCAGGCATTACAGGGAGCCTACACTAAAAATAATCAAGGAGAGCAACGAACACAAGAGTTACTGGGAGAACAAAGGTTATGGGAGAGCCTGCACTTAGTTTTCATGATACAAACAACTCTATGGACTCTTTTTAAGTTTTCATTCCAAGACCTTCCTGTGTCATTCAAGGTTTGATGAAGATGAAATGTAACAGGGTCACATGTCATGTCATTAGTGGTAACTTAGCATAATGGCTGGTTCGAAATAAGACCAGGCATGTGAGACTCATGGGTTTGCTGGATGTAAATTCCTACTGCCTGTTTATCATGCACCTGTACTGAGAAAACAGCGCCAATAACATTATACAGTGTGGTCCATGAATGCTATTAACCGTCTCGAGCGCATGTTACAAATTTAAAAGGTTTTTAACTTTACAGACAGCCCATAGGTTTATGAATTGAAAGCCACTTAAATAAATCATCCTTGGTAATGAAAAGGGAAAAGGGGGGAATGATATAATTTCTATTTGTCAAGGTATAATGATGTCACCATCCATTTATCCTCTGTACTTAAAGGTTGAAGCTATTCAACAAATCTCTCCTCAGCCAAATACATCTGGTGCCTTTAATGGAGGCCACGACACAGGTTTCTGATCAGTTCACATATCACTCACCAATTAGAACAGAAGGTAAAACTTGTTTTTGCCTATTCTAAGCGATTCATTAGAACAATTCATTTAATGCAATGAATAACAGTGGGGCCTAAAAATTAGAAAAAACAAAAAAACAAAACAAAACAAAAAAAAAACCCATGTTATCACTTTAAGATGATCTTGCTGAATAGTTTGCAAATTAAACAGATTTGCCTCTGGAGGTGCCATATTGATCCCAACCACTGTTTTGACTTACTGAGTTTTATAAGCCAGTAATTCAGTTAATCACTAAAAAGACAGAATGTGGGGTAAGGGGTTGCAGGCCAAGTTTTACCTTAAAGACAGCTTGCACTTACGGGGTTGCCAAGAACAGTTGAGGAGGTTGTTCACTGCTTAAGGGGGGGGGGGGGGCAAGCTGAGAGCGAGTAGCACAGTCAGCAAGCCTTATTGCTGGCATTGGCAGTACCAGCTAGGAGAACGGGGCACCTGGTGTCCTACAGAGCAGTGGCAGCCTTTGTACTTCCGGGGTACCGGATAGAGGGTAATCTTAGGAAAAGCTGTCTTTAATTGCTTTCTGGCTACCCATGTGCTGGGGAGTACCAGGCAGCAACCAATTCCTCACCTAGCACTCAGCGCTGCCAATCAAACATGCCTAAGCGCTCGGTGGAGGGTCTGCCCTCCTTTCACTCTGTAAGGCAGTAGAGAACATCATCTCTGAACATGCTCCTGGGAGACTGTCCGTTCTGGTCAGAACAATGTTTTGAGAAGTTGTTGGGGTAACAGTGGAGTCTAAGTACAGGCGGCGTCAGAGCCAGGGGCACGTTCCTCCTTTTAACAGTCACTCCCTCTCCTCCCAGCGCCTGGCAACCACCCCTCTGCTTTCTGTCTCTCTGGCTTTGCAGAGGCCCTTTCGTATCCACTGGGCTATCTTGTACCCAGCACCCTGGTTAAATAGGGAGGAGGCCTCAGGGTGCTCACAGCAGCCCCCGGCACACTCATGGGGAGTAAGAGCCAGAGCTGGACAACAAAAGCAGTGCCACGGGCTGGTCCAACAGCTGAACAGGACAAGAGGGGAGGGAGCTAGAGCCAGTGGCTCTGATGCTTCCTAATGTGCAAACCTCCTGGAAATCTAAAAGCAAATACTACAAATAAAAATTTCTCTTTCTATAACCCAGGTTCATGGATGTCCTTTGGGGTAGTTGAGGGTGGTTACCCCACTATTCAGAGTACGTTGAGAAAGGAATTAACTCTATATAAGTTTGTGAGACGGTGAAACAAGCTGGCCAGTAAAACTCTCCTGAAGTTTTTGTGATTCCCAAAGACTCCGAGGCTCTTATTATTTCCCCAGGTTCTACTTCCTTTCAGATCAAACTACAGCCTTAGAACACAAGTTTTCAACTTTTCTGGGAGAATACAACTCTCATTCCCACGTCACAGACAAATCCCTGGGTCCCACTTTTCTTTGATACCCTCATCCGTACCCATCAGCAGCAAATCAGCCTAAGACAGCAGTTTCCACCCCGGAGTCAGGAAAAGGATTACTGTGCCCAATGGGGTGTAGGAAGTTGGGGGGAATAGAAAAGCAGAGGCAGCTCCTCTCTGTGGTGATTTAGGACTCAGCTCTTGCCTCTGCATAGGCAGCAGAGTAGACTGGACGTCTTTCCTCAAGTCTACTCCTGGCACATAAGCCACTTCCCGGCACTGAGGCAGGTTCCTAGCAGGGAAGATCTGAGTGCCCAGTGACAAAGCGCCCTTGCCCCCCTCCTCTGTGAAGCACGCTCAGTGACCTGAGCCTTTCGCAGAGCGAGCTTGGTGTGGCGTTTCCTCTGCGCTCCACCAGCTCTCACACATATGAGATCTGACAATTAAGTTCATAAACTTGTTGCAATGATGTTGCTAACCTATTTTTTATATCAGAGGGATTATTCATTATGAATTTGTACAAAATGGCCAAACAGTTAACCAACTTTACTATTTAGAAGTGCTGAAAAGACTGTGTGAAAAAGTTAGACAACCTGAACTTTTTGCCAACAATTCATGGCTCTTGCATCACGACAATGCACCAGCTCACATGGCACTGTCTGTGAGGGAGTTTTTAGCCAGTAAACAAATAACTGTATTGGAATCACCTCCCTACTCACCTGATCTGGCCCCCAAAGACTTCTTTCTTTACCCGAAGATAAAGGAAATATTGAAAGGAAGACATTTGGATGACATTCAGGACACCAAGGGTAAGAAGACGACAGCTCTAATAGCCATTCCAGAAAAAGAGTTCCAAAATTGCTTTAAAGGGTGGACTAGGTGCTGGCATCAGTGCATAGCTTCCCAAGGGGAGTACTTCAAAGGTGACCATAGTGATATTCAGCAGTGAGGTATGTAGCACTTTTTATAGGATGAGTTCGCGAACTTAATTGTCTGACCTCATACTTGCTTCAAGGTGCAGTTCCCTTCTTTTATTCCCATGAAGTCCATCTATACCTTAATCTAGGCCCCACAAATTTTTCCCTTTTCTTTATTTCTATAACATGTTTATAGTCTGTGCCACTAAATCTAGCATTTGAATCCAATTTAGAGCTGTAGTTCTCAGCCCTTAATTGTAGCATATATTCCTCTGGGTCATGGTGCGCCATCACGGGAACCTGCTTTTGAGGTCAGAAGATCTTATTTCCTTTCTCCTCTTACTGTAAATAAAAATTTAAATGCTAAGTGGAGTATACCAAGCAATTAAATGCAGGCAATTCTTTTTAGATTTCTGTGACTTACTAACCTAAGGACCAAATTCTGTCTTACCTACAATACTGTATGCAGAAGAAAATGCACCCCATGTGGAATTTGTGAATTTAAGAGAGGAACTGGAAGGAGTGTATCCATTATGGGGTGAGAGCAGGCTCAAGGCTGCAAAACAACGGGAGCGTGAAAAGAATCTCACCAAAAATATATTTATATAGCTAAAAAGAACAAAGTTTCGAGCCTTCTGGAAGTGCCTTTTTATATACAATTTATATGCTAATTGTAAGTCATTTGAATATATTAGATAAAGCAGGCTCCCAAAGGATGTAGTGTTTGGTACAGTTTGTCCTTGTAAAAAAGAAAAAGAAAAAAGAAAGTAAAATATTATAAAAGCCCAAGTGTTTGCAATGGCCTCCAGAGCCTACCAGTCTGCCCCCACACGCCCTACACTTTTCTTCTGTATTCTCTCAGCTCCAGCCACAATGGTTTCCTCATTGCTCTGTGACTAGCCCCACGTTGGCACTGCCTATTCCGTCTGCCTGGAGTGTTCTGCTCCAGGCACTCACATGGCTGACTGCTTCCCCATCTCCAAGTCTTTGTCCAGTCATTCCCTTCTCAAAGAGGCAACTCTGACCACACTAGTTGAATTTGCAGCCCTCCATTGAATACGCTGTTACTCTGCTCTGATTTTTTTTTTTCCATAGCAATTACCACCTTTTAACATGCTAGGTTATGTACTTCCTTACCGAATGTATTGTTTCTCTCCCTGGTAGAAGATAAGCTTCACCAGGCAGGGATTTCTGTCTGTACCCTTTACTGCTGTGCCCCATCACCTACAACAGTGCCTCCTACACACACAATCAGTTGTTTTGAATGAAAGAATGCTAAAGCTGTTCCATGTTACAAAGAGACTTGACTTCAGAGATCTACCTGGAAAGAGAAGTTCCAGGGAGACTGCAGAGATCTTCCTGGGAGAAAATGGAAAGCAGTGGAACAGAGAAAATGAAAAACAGGGACAAGGAAGAGGAAATGGAAGCAGAATGAGGCAGGAGGGGAAAACTGTAAGTCCTCGTTCCCTTAGGAAACCAAAGAAGACTTCTCACACAATATGCAGGTTGGGATTGTTTGGGGGTTTTTTTTGGTTTGTTTTCGTTTGTGTTTGTTTAGGGTTGGATTTTGTGGGGTTTTTTTTTATGTTTTGTTGTTTTTTTTGTTTTGTTTTGTTTTCTGTATTGCTCTCTTTTGGCTGGTCAGCAAGGGGGTGAGAGTAAAGCTGAGAAGATCGAAAGTCTTCCATGTGGCATATAGATACCTGGAGGTCAAGGCAATTTGAGCTCAAATCAAAAAGTGTCCCAGCCATGAGAGAGCTGGGGAGGAGGAAATTCCCTCACTGTCCTCACTCCAGAGGAAGTCACCCTCACTCCAAAAATGAGAAGGATGGGAGGGAGAAGGAACTGGCAGCTTTTTAGATGAGCCACAGCATTCATGGTCAATGTCTTTTGATGGATTAAGCTTTTTCATCAGAACTGGATCCTACCGGCTTGCAAGGAGGGAGTGTGTGTGTCTGGTAGAGGAGGACAGGTGGAGAAAGTGGTTACTGGTTTGATCTGACTGACATTCCCTTTCTATATTTCATTCTCAACACAACTGGATATTCATCAAAGTCTTTACCTGGATGTTCATGGCCTTCATGAATAGGCCAGAAAGTGATGTTTTTTAACAATCTATAATTCAGAATGCCCACACCTGGTGAGTCCAACTTAGTGACATTTGGTGTTTAATTTGACACTCTGATCTAAAATGTAAGCATGACCTTGGAGAAAAATGAAGGGATTAAGTTCCCTCACTCCAGCTTATATAGGATTACTTCTTAGTGGCTAGGACATATGTCATCTTATTTTTCTCTAGAACCTACACCTATGTACCGGAGTGTCCTAATAAATTTCCCAGGTTCAGGAAGGAAGGAAGAAAAGGGGTTAATATCCCTTATTTTCTTCCCCAGAAATATCATCCTTCCTTTGTCAGGTTCCCCCAGACGTATAAAGCCGCCTCTGCCACACCTGAAAGCAGATGCTGCATAGAGCATAACACACCTAGTGGCATCAGGAAGAATATATATCAAATATATTCCTCAAATGAGAATTTGGCAAGATTCACAGACTCTGGCTTTGCTAGTTACTTCACAACCAACCTCGGGTCAAGAGTGACCCCCAAATTGTTGGATGCAAGGCTGATATTTTCTTTTAGAAAACACCGCAAAAGACGTGTTGGTTGCCCATTGCTTTCTATTCCCCAGTCTCGTCCACTCCCAATAAGGTAAGCTGAATCCTGTTATACATTATGGAAGCAGATTTTCGAAAAGGAATTGGGTTACTATTGATTGCCGCCTGATGAAATTCTCATTGCACGCAATGGGTCTGTAAGCTGCTTCTTACGCCACCGCTGTGAATGACATCCCGGGCACTTATGTTCTTTCAAGAGACAGCCACACATCATAATAAAGTGGTTGAGGTTTTTATCTTTTCTTATTAGACAGAAGTTATTTCAACAAGCTCTCCTTTGAAAGAGAACATGACAAGCTAAATGACAGCCTGTCCTATGCTGTTGTGAGCCACCCGTCACAATGACTAGAGTTTCTTTCAGCACAGACCTCCTATAGATTAAAACATATATCTTAAGCACCAATGTTAAAGTTAATGCAAAAGTTCAGAGGTGCAAAATAATTTCAATGTACCCACTGAGTAGCAATAACATCTCTAAAATCTCAGCAGTGAATTATGGATGGATGTGTGGAATATTAAAAATGCAAAGCTAACTCAATTTGCATTTGCAATGCCCCCCAGCTGTTACCGGGGAGGAGGAAATTGCTTTCTGCTGAATTCAAGGGCACACTACTTAGTACTGTATTTAAGTCAAGGAGGAAAATCACTCATTTTTATTCTACCACTTAACTTGTGCTTATGTAATCTGTCTGGCACCACAGTCAGTTGTCTGATATTATTTTCAATCACAGAAAGAGAATATATAATTCAATCATTACACCTTTATTTTCACTTGCTCGGTGATGTCTCGGCACCTTATTACCACCAGTAAATGCCAGCCTGTCATCAATCAGACTCAGCTCCGGGACTGTCTCTGACAGGCAGCGCCAGCCACAAGTATTAATATTTTTGAGAAGGGGTGTGAGGTGAGGGTAAGGTTACACTTGCCCTATCTGATGGGCAGAGAATGTGTCCCTTCACTAGGGACTCCTCACCCCACCCCACCACTTTCCATCCCTAGACCACCTCTCTCCCCAGTAGGTCAATTCTCAAAGGTAGGACAGACACCCAGACTAGTAGGTAATATATTGCAAAGCAGGAACCCGCTTTCAGCTTTGTTATCTTCTCTCCTCCTTGTTCTTCCTCCTTTCCCACTAGTCCTTTCTCCAACTGCTCCTTGTCATATTGCCTGCACACTCAGCCTAGTCCGGTGCATTCTTCTTAGGGATGCCATGGGAGAAACACAATGGGCATCCCTACGCTATCCAGTGGGCCACAGCACTGGCATCACCTGTCACTGACCTTTTGGCAAAGGGACTCACAAAGAACAGCTATCCAGGCAGAAGAGGCCACAGTTGACATTTCTTAAGAAGGAAGCCCAAAAAGAAAAACTGTGTGAAGGGCCGGGGTCTGTTTAAGGTGGAATCAGCAAAAGCACAAATAACATGCGGGGGGCGGGGGGGGGTCCCCATTCACAGTGAAAATGAGAAACAACACAGTTTGGGGGACAAGGTTGACCATGAACACCAGTTTAGAGAACACTACTCGGTATTGGTCCATTTCTCACTGATTTTTTGATTGCATTCGATAGTCATGTTGGTCATGGGTTGCTTTGTTTCCCTTTTCTCCATGTTTCCTTGTAGTTATTAACTCATCAGGAGTCATTGATTTCTCTTTCACGTACCCTGGGTAGATGTGATATGATTGATTGCAGTGGATCATAAACCCCCGTTTCATGAGAACTGTGTAGGCCGAACACCCAGGAATTCTGACTCATTAGGTGTACGGAGGGGGTCTAAAGGTCTATATTTTTAAGAACTGCTCCCCCCAAGTGGTTTTGTGCATAGTTCCAGACAAGTCTTTTTAACATGGCCTTTTGAAAGACACAGAAAGAGGAAGATATTGTTGTATAGTCTAGTCTGAATGGTAACCCCATCCCTTTCTTTCTGTTTCTCTCTCTCTCTCTCTCTCTCTCTCTCTCTCTCTCTCTCTCTCTCTCTCTCACACACACACACACACACACACACACACACTTGCTTTGGTCCATGTGACAAAGGGTCAAGGTTGTCTCTTTGTTCCTGCCTTATATAATAAAGAATCTTTTTGGCAGACTGACATAATAGGCTAAAAACATTGCCTTCACTTCCACAAAGTGGCAGAAATTACTCGCCACCATCAAAGAGGAGGTACAGGGGAATCCCTAGAGGGCGACATATAAGAAGCTGAGCTCGAGACCAGCTTCCTAAAGCCAATTCCCCTATTTTTCTAGCAAATGAAGCATCCTTGGATTTGGTGGTTGGGGATTTGGTTGTTCTATATGGAACACTCAGAAAGATGAGTAATTGTAATTTGGGGCAGGGGGGTTATTCAAAAGCCACAGGATTTCCCTATATATTTATAATCCTTGTGAGTCGAAAACCAGGCGAGACAGACTAATTAGGAGTATCAGACAACAAAAAGCCCATTTGGTCCTTGAAATTTCAAGCTCAGTCAGATGATATTTTAAATATCAGAATTCAGGCTATTGTTTTTGAACAATGCATCAGACAGAAATGAGAGCAGACAAATGAGAGATTTATAATCCCCATGGTACACAGTTCATAAATTGGCTGCCCTTTTATCTCTGTAGCAGGAGAAATGGGAAATTCTGAAAACCCCAGAAGAAATACGCAAGATGTCTCAGTTACGAATGCAAGGGGAAGAGGACTCCCTATTAAAACAAGACACTGCCCCCTTCGCCCTGCACATATCATAATTTACCTATTCTATTCCATTCTCGCTGGGTTTTGCTAGGTGATTTATTAGTTATTCTGAATTTAGCATTGGAAGGAAGGACAACTAGCAAGTGGCTCCCCACAGTGTATTTCATGAATTTCACTTTCCTCTTGGAATTCACATATTGGCATTCCCACTGTTATTACCACCTTCTCCCAGATACGAGCAGCTTCCATTACAATTGCATGAACCAAGTATGAACAAAAACTCCTTATCATTGACTTTATCACAACGGAAATGAAATAAAACCTGTCCCTCCCTCACCACAAATTTATGAAATGAGAAGGGGCCGCATTGGTTCAAAAGGACAGACCCCTTTTGAACAAGCCTCCTCTGTGTCTTCTAGGTCTATTGTTGTGCCTGTTCCAAAGCTAGTGGTCAGGTACAACAAACAACCTAATTCTTTATTATTTCTTAGGAATACAAATTACTATCTATAATTATTAAAATAGTTTAAAATGAGATGGGGGGTAATCCACAGAAAACCGACGCATACAAAACATTTAATGCCTAAAACACTCTGAAAATTTTTCTTGTTGACAAGAATGATGCAAAGTGTGTATTAGTTCTGTGACTTTTCTTGATATTATCAAATACTTTGAAGATTTAAAATTATGTGAGCATGTCTTAAAAACTAAAATTCAAATGTATAAAATACGATATACTCCAAATTCTTTTTCTTATTAAATTTATTAACATCGGTTAATAAGATTATATAGGTTTCACATGTACAATTCTATAATACCTCTTCTGTATATTACATTGTGTGCTCACCATCCCAAGTCTTGTCTCCACATCTAATTCTTCAAGTGAAAAATTATCCTCTCCTTACATGAAAGACTTTGTCCCCACGGGTCTAACAACGTACCAATACTGTAACAATACAACATCATAATATCCATTCGAAAGGAATTCTATACATTTATTCTATACAATAAGAGGATGGTCATTTCATCTCAAAGGAAAACCAAAGGGCTACATCCATAATCTATGTTGGGAAGATAAATCAGAATATCGTTAAAGATAGGACAGCATAATATGGAAGCTGACCCAGGGGGCTATTGTTACAACATAGAGAACACTGGGTTAAAGCTACAGAAGAATGAAAAGGGAAAAACCAAACTGTTTAAACATTAAACATTTATTTAAATATTAAAGTAAAGTTAGCCTGACAGCAAAATCGATATTAAATCAGGCCGGGAAACTGTTTTACGACCTCATACCCTGGGCTTTTTAACTGCCAGTGTCATAAATGATGTCACTTTTCAGCGTAACTGTGGCTGCCAGCAGGCAGGTCAGAAATGCCAGCTTTAATTTCAAAATGTTCATTTGTGATGTAATTTAGAGTTTATTCCCAGGGACAAATGTCGCTCTCTGGGCATGAGTTCCTCAAAGTGCTGCTGTGAGCAAAACGTGTTCCGTCTCGAGTCCCTTCCACCCTTAACTGCGTTCTTTCCAGAGGGACCTGCGAATTCTCCTGCGTTTGAATAGAGTATTTGAGGACAACAATAAATGGGCTGAGGTTCTTGTCCCATCAGTGAAGACAGAGGTTTTGAAGAAACTCTTCTCAAATGAAAGGAAAGGAATTTGTGGAAACCTGTATCTGCTACAGAACATGCCATGAGCAGGTTGGGATTTGGGGCTGGCACTGTGGACAGAAGAGGGTTTCAGTAGAGGGACAGCCTCAAGCTACCAACGGCACAATGTGACTGGCTGGCCATATGGGGAAAGATTTCCTTCTCTCCCAACCTCAGCTGCTTTATTCCCAACCCCTCTTCCAAAATACATATTCCCCGCCACTGGCCTATCACAAAACTAGAAATGTCTACATCGTTGACTTCTTTGGTTTGAAACACTGAAGTATCTGTTAAAATGCAAACGTGCTCTGGGAAGAGAAACACAGGTTTCACCAGGTCTACCTTGTAGAAGTTGCTGGTTCCTTTGAGGCAAGACTGTCTGTCATGGGGGTAGCTGCCTCCGGCAAGTGGGGTGCACCCAGGTTACATTCTTCAGGTATGCATTTCAGCAGAACGTAGACGGGATTCTTCCATTATGGTGGTCCAGTCACACCTTAGAGATGTGTAGACTAACTAAGCAGTCACCGTTAAGGTCCTGATAAAATGGAACAAAGGAAAGCTAAAGTTTGGAGGGGTCAGGGAGGGAGGGAGGGGAGAAGAGAGAGAGAGAGAGAGATTGGTTGAAGGAGTGGTGATGACAAGACATGGATTACTCAGCTAGGGCTGCCATAACAAAGTACTCCCTACTGGGTAGCTTAAACAACAGAAATCTATTACCTCACAGTTCTGGAGGCTGAAAATCCAAGATTGAGGTGTGGGTAGGTCCATGCTCCCTCTGAAGGCCCTAAGAACGGACCTCTTCCAGGCCTCTCTCCTCGTTTCTGGAAGTTTCTTGGCTTATGGCAGCAAAACTCCAATTTTTACATGGTGTCCTCCTTGTCTCTGTGTGCCAATTTCCCCTTTTTATAAGGGCACTAGTCATATTGGATTATGGGACCCACCCTACTTCAATATGAACTCATCTTATCCAATTATATTTGCAACAACCTCTATCTCCAAAAACAGTCACATTTTGGGGTAGTATGAGTTAGGACGTCAACATATGAACTGGGAGAGGTATAATTCAACTCGTAACAGAGACAAACAGGCGTGAGAAATCAGGAAGGATCCAGATAAGGAAAACCACCAGGCTGAACCCTGAGCAAGAAGGGAATAATAGGTGTCCAGTAAGCAGGGGAATCAAAGATAAGAACTCATCTGGGAAAGAGCATTGCTTGGAACTGAATTCCACCTGGCCATTCTTAGCCTGTCCTGAGACGCCAGTGAACTCTCCTTCTTCTCAATGAGTGTAGCCATTTATTTTATCATTGTATTTCTACTGAAAATGGAATGGAATTCCTTTTTCTCTTCTTAAAATCAAAGGGCCATGAGAAAGAAAACACTGGAATACTCTGAAAAGAGATCAGTGATCCATGTATATGCCCCTCCAGGGACAAAAGAAAGCACAACCAAAAAGCACAGGTAACCCCAAGAACCACACAAAATTCGGCATTGTGGAGCTGCCCACCACAGGGCCCCGTCCCACACCTGCCTGGGATGGGAATCGAGTCCCTGGGGGGCGTCTGCGATTTCAGAACAAGCGCAGAGAAGAACGCACACTGAAGCCGTGCTCACCCACTGCCGTTGCAGTTATGGAAGCTCAAAGCTGTCATGCTCACAGAGCTGTTCCTGATTTCCACAAAGCCAGAGAGCTGCTGCTACACCGTAATTTTTGTAACATCACAAAAGTCACCTCAGCCCAAAAATTCTAAAATTGAAATTTCATTTTGTAAATTTTATCCATTTGACTTTCTACATGGCTTAAAATAGGACTCCCCTCTCCCCCAGGAGATTTCCTTACACCTTTGGTCCTCTGTAAACAAATGGACACAATCCTTCCTGTAAAAGAGATGTGTTGCTATAAATGTTGGGTGAAATAAACTCCTCTGTTTTCTGTCTGCCCCAGTTCTGTCAGATTTGTGTTCACAAAGGGAGGTAGACAAGGAAATTACCCAAGAAAGACACAATTTCTAATTAGAACGGCATAAACAAAACACAGCCTTGGTTTTGCAGGTGGAAAGCAATGTCTTCAACTCATGTTCTATTTAGCCATTCCCTTGGAGAGAATGTGCTGTTTCGATTTTCTCTTATGTGATATAAAGGACTGATGTTTTGCCTTGGGGGTAGAGGTTGAGGGAGTGCTGCACAGGGGTTGTGGGAAGGGGTGGCCTCCAAAGTCTTGTAAAAAGATTAAAGTTTCCTTTTTCTAAAGTACGTGCTCCCTGACAGCTTCTAATACAACAAGGAAAGGCTGTAGAAACAAAAGGTGATTTTGCACTCAGTCTCAGGGAAGCAAGAATGCTGATAGCCAGTTCTAAAAGTACATAATGATGGCGACCTTTTATGTCACATCGCAAGCAAACTTCCAGGTGATTCCTATGAAGGTTTTAGTCTCTGCTCTAGGAAATGTTTCCTTGATATGAACGTGTGGCTTAACCACTCTTGTCAACAATTAATCGATGCTATTTTTATTTACATGGAGGCTGAAGCACGTAAGAAAATTTATTTAACCTAGAATTCTAGTATGTCAGGCTTTGCCTTTAAGGAGATCCCTAGTGTTCTTTCCAGCCTCCCCTCAAGGTGTAAAATAACCTTCTTTCCTTACCTGGCTCTAGTGTCCATTTATCACCTGGGTTGCTTTTAGTTTTAAGTAACTGAAAGCCCAACCAAATTTCTTCAAAGGACAAAGAAGGTATATTGGCCCAGGTAACTGTCAAATCCAGAGAGGTAGGGCGGCTTCCGGTGTGTTTTCCTCCAGGTGTGGATCCCTCCTCAGTTCAAGCACACCTGGTAAGCCAGAACCACCCTTAAGACGGAAGCATCACCCTAGGGTGTGTGATCCTGGAGGGCAGTTTGGAAACGGCAACTGCTGCCTGGACTCTTGCCAAAGGTTCTTCTCCCCCTTTTTAGCTAGAGCAGCAGAGAATTTCCTTACAGAAGCCGCTGGTTCCAATGAACCCACACAGAGCAACCGCAGTAAGTTTCTGTTGCCTTCTCCAAACCCTGGTGAACCACTGTGGCATTCAAGAACATTTATGTTCAGCAGTGTCAGTTTCCAATTTTCAAACAAAAATTTCAAAGCTAAGGTTTGACCAATTTCATAAAGAGGGAGCACTCATCACGGTAATAATGAACTTGATTAAGTTGTGTTGCACTTAAGGTTTCCCTCGGACCCCTAGAAGGATTTCACCAAGTCCCCATTTGTCCAAAAGAGCCGTGAGCCCTTCACAGGGCCACAGATGGCTGCTGTGCCCCATTGTAAGTGCCCAGCAGACTGAACACAGCCCTGCTGACAACAAGGAATAGTCAGATTCTTCTTGGCTGTGACAGGGATCATTCCCCATCCACCTGAGAAGCCACAATGGCCTCCTTCTCTTATCCCATCCAAGGGGATGCTGGTTGCCAATTTCACACATCAAAGGTCTCCTGGGGTTGGAGCTGGAGGCTGAGTGGAGAAGGCTTCCAGGAAAGAAGCTAGAACCTGCAGCAGGTAGCTCTACTTTGGAAGGTCATGGAGGAAAAGGGCCAACGTCCCAACAAATCTGGCCTCTCAATCTCCTTGACCCCCTAAGTAGGAGAGAAGACAGGGAACACTCTTCTTCCTTTTGACAAAGGGATGGAGCCTTTCTCCCCCCAGGCCACCTCATGGCCCCAGGCCCCCCAGCTGAACCCAAAGAATTACAAGTGGCTATAAAATGTTCCTTTGCCCAGAAGCACCAGGTTTGCAGTGTACCCTCATTAAAGTGTGTTCCTGCAGCCAGACTGTCAGTTTCAAAAGAAAACACCTTTTAATCTTAACTAGAGCCCTGAGCATCAGAAACAGTAGAGAAAGGGGATTCATTTATGAGTTTCTATGGCAGATTATGGGTTTTATTTGCTCCTTTACACTACTTTTCAGTCTGTCATTTTGGTAAGGTTAACCCCAGTGTAAAATGTTCCTATAATTATACTCGGAAACACTCCCAGCCTGCCGCATGCCAATAAATGCCTGGAATAACTGTCAGGCTAAATGAATCCCATTTGGACAAAATGATTATTGAAAGTTATTTTAGTTCCCTATTAAGCAGTTGCAGAACAGAGCTGTAATCAAAATGTTTATTTCAATTAGAATTATTATGGTCAATAAAAAGCTCAAGTAGAAAGTAAACTACACTTTATCAAATGAAGTAAAGGCCACAACCAGTTAAACTTCTCGTTTCACACAGCCGCTGTCCCAGAGTCTGACAAGAGGCATAATTACTAGCCTTCTCTGTAGGATATTAATGCCTTTTATAGCCCAACTTCTATCTAGCTCACCCAGAGTTGCTCGCTCTGGGTGGACAAAAACCCCAATTCTTTCCTGATGGTTACCATGGCCAGCAAGTGGGCAGGAGCCCCTCTGTTTCCGGAGCTACAGAGTAGGGGTGCACCACCTCACACGGAAGGACTAAGAAAAGGCCATGGGGCTTATAATGCCAATAGCAGTTTTCATTCATCACCCTACCCCCCATGACTACGCACAAGCACTCCCGTTACTATAGTAACTATTTCTTTTTCTGTGGATCCCAAAAGATAGCCAGGAAAAAAATGCTTTTGTTAATTAGGCAATGCAGTCACCCTCACCAGAAAATAGCTTTTGATTTTTGCGTGTGTGGGTGGTGGGGGGGTTCTAATAAAAGGAGCCTATTTTTATCCACCCTTCTGTGATCTGCCCTTGAGACAAAACCTTGGGTACACAGAAGCAAATTACTTTTCCCCCTAAATCACAACAGTTTCAGTCATAAACCTCTATGCCTAAAAGTATTGTGTTGTTTTTATAAATTCCAATGCCCAGGCCGTACCCAAAACCAATTAAGTGAGACTCTCTGGGGTGGGACCCAGGCATCATGGTTTTTTTCTGTCCCCCAGGTCATTCCAATGTGTAATTAATGGTGTGAACTCAAGCAAAGGGCCGTGGTTCTTGAAGTGTGTTCCCTGAACCAGCAGCATGAGCACCACCTGGGAACGTGTCAGAAATGCAAATTCTCGGGCCCCCCTCATTCAGAAACTGGTGCAGGGCAGAACAATCTGCATGTTAACAAAGCTCCAGGTGAGTCTAGAACACGCTCAAGTTTTCAAACCACCACCATAGGGGATGTTCTTTAAAGAGAAAAATAGAGCAAAGGTGATTATCATGTATATGTTAAGAGAAGCCAGCATTAACCCTTAATAGAACAGGAGCGAGACTGATAAACTAACAATGTCTACTGATTGCTTGAATGTTAAGACAAGGGATATAAGAGAAGAGGTACCCCTAAACATACCCCTTAATTCCTACCCAGACAAGGGGGAAGGGTCTCTCAGGGCCATTGTCACAACAGCCAGAGCTGGCTGAATAATGAATTGACAGGCTACAATCAGAATGTTAAAGGAAATGAAAATGGACAGAATAATAGGCAGAACTGACTCAACAGCAAAACCTTGAGTCGGGCAAACATTTGCTTCACCTCTTCTCTCTTCCCTACATCAGTTCTTCTGACTCACGGTATTTCTAGCCTCCCAAAGTCCCGATGATTGGCAGAGTGCCTCAGACAAAGGAATTCATTTATGCTAAAATATAAATGACTGACAATAATTTTGTGTTTTTACATTGTCTTGCATTACATGGATTTTCAACAGAATTCCTAGAGACTTACATGGCGCTCCTGGCATGCTAATTCCTGCTTTAAGCCTTTTACACATACTAACTCATTCAACAGTCATGACAACACTATGAACTACGGTGTTTCCCCGAAAATAAAACCGGGTCTTATATTAATTTTTTTGCTCCAAAAGATGCATTAGGGCGTATTTTCAGAGGATGCCTTATTTTTTCATGTACAACAATCTACATCTATTCAATACAGTCATGTCATCTTCTGGAACATCGTCATAACGTACTAAATGTGTCCGTCTGGCTGACGATCTTACCTGGGGCTTATTTTCGGGGTATGTCTTATTTTCAGAGAAATATGGTATGTACTAGTTTCTACCATGTCACAGGCGAGGAAACGGAAGAACAGAGATGTTAAGCAGCCCTCCCAAGGTCAAGGCTTTGTACCCAGGCCCTAAAGCCTGTGCTCCTATTATGCTTAACCTCTTCTCAGAAGGAGTGGGCTTTACAGACATGAAGCGCCTGGGCTGGGAAAGTTTGGGGAAGAAGCTCTCTGAAAGCTATTAACATCACATCTTGCCAATTTCATCTACGTCTCGGGTCAGTTTGGGTCATGCGTTTTCTGCTGTGGTGTATTCTTCCCTCTTGGAAAATGTGTAGTGTCAACTGTGTCTTCACAAACTTGTCCAGTTTCTGTGATTGCCCTGAGCATTTGACTCATCCAGACAAAAATCCTGAACTAATTCTTTTGGAAGGATTTTCTTTTCTTATAAAATTTATGACCCAAGTCTAGTGCTTCCAAGACCTAGTCCTTCAGACTTAGAAGGATCCCAGAGGAGCCATTAGAGTCAGTTTCCCCGAGAGGTCCGGTATCAGGATCAAACTCCAACTTCTGAACACAACTACCTTGGCCCAAGTGGAGGGGGTTCAGTACAAGCTCTGAATTTTGTTTCTTCTACATTTTTTTCCCCTTCAGTCTTTGTCAGAGCCTTTTTCTAATGAGATAAAGTCTTGGATTTGATGGAGGCATCACTTTCTGGCATGAAGCAAGTCTGTCAAAAAGGAGCTACACACGTCAAGTTCATCCCTCCCCCGTATAAAACCCATGAAATACAGGGGCTCAGTGTTAACCGATAGAGCACTTAGTAAGTATTGCACATCTGAATCTTCTTGGCAAAAGCCGTCTCGAGCTGGCTAGGAAAGGGTTGGGGTGGTAGCTCTGGGTAATCTTCAATTTTTATCCCTTGACACTTTAATTAAGATAATTTAACAGCCTGTTAAGCACAGTATGCAGAATTTCCCACCAGAAGCCAATGAGGAAAGAGTATTGGGGAACAGGGAGATAAGTGTGAGGCTGGGGATCCAGGCAGCATAGAATTAGAAGGAGTCCTGGTTATTATTCAGCCCAACGACTGTGACTTTCCCAAGGTCACATAGTTAATTAGTGGACTCCCTGGATCCCACACTGCATGAGTAGCTGTGGGATGTTGAATGGGACGATCTAGGCATAACAGATTGTGAGCATTTCTCTAGAAAAGGTCATGGGCAGCTTAGGCTAAGGCTTGGGGTGGGGGAAGGCTGAAGCAAATACCAATGATGTGACTCAAGATCCTGGGGTTTTACAGAGGGTGGAGTGGTTCCAAATGCAATGAGAAATCCTCCTTCTCATCGTGTCTCCTAGTGGTACCACGTGACCCATGCAGCCGCTGCCTACATCCTGGGTACCCTAGAGACACGTCGGGGCTCCCCGTGACTCTACCTGTTAGGAAGTTAAGAAAAGTGCTTCCTACTCGGGCATGGGCAATCAGATACGACACCCATGCCATTACTCATTTTCAGCAAGAGGCATGGTCAGGTCTGACATTCAAAAGTTCTATTCTTTAACTACACTTTTTTTCCAAGACCCTAAAGAACCTAATTTTTCATTGCAACTTTTGGAAGTAAGAGTTTTCAGTGTGATAGATAACATGCATTGCACCCTAAAAGTGGAAGGCATTTACCTAGTCTCCAGAAATTACACCCAGTAGTACTTCCATGTATGCTCGGCATTTAACAGGATTTATTCTGATTATTTATTTCCAGCTTGATTGGGTAGACACACGCATTTATAGAAATCATGAAGGATGATGCATTTCCAATCCACTTAGACTGAGAACTTCATATTGCAAAGTCTTAGATTCTGGGTACCACTAACTCGTCCTTTCATATTTAGGAGTCAAGGAAAAAAGAGAGGGGGCAGTTTAGGGTGAGAGACTAAATTAGATAAAGGCCAGGAGTGAGGGGAGCCAGGGCAGGCTGGTGGAGGGAGCTATGCTGGGGAAGCAAGAGTCAGGAGGCTTTTTTTTTTTTTTTCCCAGTGGCAAATGATCCACTGTTTAAAAAGCTTTGTGATTCTATGATAACTGGGGAAAAATAAAATGCAGGGAAGGAAAAAAATACATGTGTGTGCAAAAGCATGGAATTGCAAAAGGGCTTATGGGGTCACAAAGGAGCTCGATTAGACAAGGTCGATGGTTGGAGATGGATGGTGGGAAGAGGCAGCCAGAACGTCATGAGAAAAGGGGCACAGGTAGCTGGGACTGGACTGTGAGAGCCTCCCCCTCCTCCCTGAAGCTTTCCTTGACTACACAATCACAGAAAAACATCTTCCTGTGAAACCTCCGGCCTGTAGTATCGGAACCTTAAAGGGGTCAGGAACGAAAGTAGCCACTGACACTTATTCATGTGACAGATTCCATACTATTACTTATCTCTGTGTTTTGACTACTTAAGAACATTATCAACTTCTCTCTGTAAGTGTTTTGACTATTTAAGAACGTTATCAGCAATTTCAGGGTGGGACCTTTGCTCAGAGAGTTCAAAGGAACTGTAACACAGTAGGAACACACACAGTGCCCTAAATGATAATAATGAGAGTCGCTAAGGGATTTCTGCATGCCAAGAGCTTGCTATGTATTATATCTAATCCTCAAACAATCCTATGAGGTACATACTGTTATTATTTGCATTTTTAAAATGGGTAAACTAGGCAGGAGAGGTTCAGTAATTTGCTCAAGGTCGCGGAACTCTAAATGGAAGAACTAGGGTTTGACACCAGGTTGTGTGATTCTAGAGTGTGTGTGTTTTAAACCACAGAACTCTATCTGCTTCCCTAACAGGAGCTTCAGAAGCCTTTGTTGAATGAATGGGATGAGTGGATGTCAGATAAATTGTATTAATTAAATTGATTAATTAATTTAAGCCTATTAATTGAGACACTATTAATAAATTATTTAATTCTTCAGCAACTAAGAGATTTCCGTTACCAAGTCACCGATAGGCTCCACATTCAAACAAACATAAAGCTCCTACGAGTATTTCTCATCAGAGATCTATAAACAAGAACCCTTGTTTCATTACCTTGTTAAGAACTAACTGTCCAGCGCACTTGGCTCTTTGGTCTAACACATATGAAAGCTCTCTGGATGTTTTCTTCTCCCAGCGACTTAGGCAATCTGATATTATTCTATGTCTCAGAAGCATCTCAATCATAAAAACAAGAAATGAATCCTTGCGAGATCAAGAGGGGAAGGGCTTGGAAATGCCACCAGGCTAACAGTCGACAGTTAGTGAATCAGTCAATTCCGCAATTCAGAAAACAGCTTGGGTGGGACCTGCAATCCTGGCCATCACCCAGAAACCACTAGGAGCCAGGAAACTCTGAGGAAAGAACCCATATAAGATTTCCATTACGACCCTACAAAGATGGGTGGGAAGTCCCTCTTGAACTGAACAATTGCCCACTGCTATTTCACACACAAATTTAGACACCTGGGAATTTAAACCTATTACCCCTGTCCTTGGCTGGAAAACAGGAGGAACAAAAAAATGAAGGTGCTGACAGTTCTGCTTTTAGACAAGTGCCAGAGCAAAATTGAAGTCAGGAAAAGAATCAAAAGAATGTACGCAATGTGACATTCTGCCTGCGAGGAGAGTTGGAGGCTTCTCTCTTGAGGAAGGAAAGCCCTTGCTCCTAACAACACTCTGCCAAGACGAGATGCCTTCCCATGCAACTGCCTTTCTGCAGAGCAGCTGTGCAGGAAATGCACCATCTTTTCCCGTGATCCTTTTCCCATGTGTTTTAACTGATGCTTGAGGAATAGTTTAAACACAAGTAAGGCTTTCAAGAGTTGGCTAAACAAATCTTGCACAGAAATGGCAGGCTTCAATAAACTATTATGTCCAATGTCCCAATTTCAGCTCAGTGTTTCGACTGATGGGAAAGCAGATGAATAAAGCAAACCTTTCATTTGTACCTACATATATTCATGTTTGATCACCATGAAAATGACCCACTGCTGCCAGATCACCAATCAATCTAAGTTGCAAAAGAAGCATGTAGAAGGAACCACAAAGCAATGAGACTTTAAAAACACAATAAACAGTATACCATAGTTCATCATGTGAATGAAAAATACTGTCCTTAAAGATCACTGTGGGATAAATGGTAACAATATTACCATTTATCCAAACCTAGAGATAGTTTGTGCAGCACACAAGAAAGTGTTCGATGCAATGCTGGAAAGCTCAAATGCTATTCTGTCACAAACTAGCTGTGTAACCTTGGAAAATTTACTTAACCTCTCTGATCTCCCATGTTTTCATTGGTAAAATGTGACTATTCATTTCTTTGATGTCTGAGTGAAATATGCTTCCATGCAAAAAATTTAATATCTTTGACATCTAGAAATTACTCAATAAATGGTGGCTATAAAAATTATCATCATCATTAATGATGATAATAATGAATCAAGATCAGTCATTTAAAAGCTTATGGAATCTTGAGCAAGTGCCTTGGCCTCTCTGATTCTCAATTCAGTCACTTAAACATCAGGTAGAGAGTAGTTCATAGGATTATTTTGGAGATAAATGTGAATATACAAAAAGCATCTACCATAGTCCCAGATACACATGGTACTCAATAGATACAACTTATTTTTAGTGACATTTTATATAGCAATATGAAGTTATTTAATCTGCAAATGAGAGAAGAGCCAGAATAAAGTATGAAATGTAGTTTCACCCAGAAACAACTTATCTCTCTGTTTAAAACCCTATTATAATCTGTTTAAAACATAAAACAAAAATTAAATCCTAGTATAGATTTAATTTATACTTGGAGACACCACAAATATTAAGAACACGTTCTTGGGGGTTATATTTACAATTCAAGTTAAACTCAAGGCCGGCAAGTGGTACGATATTAGAACATAGACGCTGCTGATACAAAAGTTAAAATCATGAGTCTATAAAACTGTATATTCACATTACTGTATACAGTTCTTCCTCTTTCGTTTCTGTGATGAGGCTCTAAAAGATGTCCTCCTCCCAAACAAATGCAGAATCCAGGCTTTCAGCGAGAAAGCAGAGCTGGTCAGGAATTCAGGGAGGAATAAGTCAGTCTGTCTTCAGTAATTGAGAGTCTAAATAAAATAAAGTCCCCTTGTGATTGTTACAAAAATCAAAAGTTGTTTGGACGTCATCTTCAAAAGCTTTTGACACCAAGGTGATGTGACATTTCAAAGCATCTTTGGAGTGTCCGCCACACTCCGGCAGGTTTTAATTCTAAGTTCAGTCCATTAATACTTATTAAAAAAAAAGAGAGAAAAAAGAAAAAAGCCAGAGGTAGCTACAGCAGTTCTGAAAAAGGATAGAGGACTAGAGATTTGCAATCAAGCACCCAGTTGAACCTATTAGTCAGTGACAATTTAAATTACATTCTTAAAAGTTCTATGTTGTGTCTCTAGGAGTCCATAAATGCCATAAAATGTTTTAATAGAATGAAATTTTTATTTTATTTTATTAGTTTAGGGCATCTTTAATAATGCTAGTCTCTCAGTTAACTGAGTTAACTCTTAGTTACTAAGCCTGCTTATTTGGATAATTTGGCAGCTAGCCCAAATTACAGAGGGCACTTGGGTGGAAACAGCCTCTTCGTTACTCAGCTTGTAAATTCAAACACAAAAATTGATTGTCCTCCACATTCAACATAGAAAATTAAGTATCAGTATCCCATGCAGGGCTTTTTCAAACTACACTACACACACTACACACACACACACACACACACACACACACACACACACACACGAGTCTGATACATTCCCTCTTCCCACTGCTGAGACCTACTGCTAAAAATTGATGGCATGTGTTGCAATTATTTTTTCATATTTTTCCAAAGGATCAACGTATTTGCTGTTATTGTAACAGACTTATTCCAGGAAAGGCTGTAGAGATGCAATTGAAATGATGATAATCGACTTAGTCAACTGAACACTCTGTTACTCTCTTAGCAGAAAAAGCCCAAAACAAATATTTCACGTTTTTAGCCAGAGGCATCTGCAAAGCATGTGTTTGACCAAAAGTTGGTCATTTGAAGAAATACATGAGCAAGTTAAAATGATAATTTATAGCATGCTTCTCACTACACATGGATTGACTGTATGGTTTCTGACCCTATCCCCAAGTTTATAATCCCTAGGGTACCAGAGACAATTTAAAAGGATGTTAAAGGCAAGAGCAGGATAAAAGTGTTGAATTTCTTTTATATCAAGTATTTCCATTTTCTAAAAAAATTATTCGGGTCTACTAGCAATTCTCATGCATAAACCCTTTCTTTCAGTCTTGATGTGCAATCTGTCAGCAAACTCTTTGATTTGCTTTACTATGTCCCCCTTCTTGCTATCACCTCATTGTCTCACAGATGTCGGCTCATTTCTGCCTTCATTAATTTCTTTTTGGGTGCCTATATGCCTGCTTTAGGAAATGACTCCACTCACTTGGAATTGTTGGCTTTTTGTAATATTGAATTTAAGTGAAATGTAATAAGAAACTACATAGCCTGAGAAATGATGCTGAGAACGAAAAAGGCTGGAAAAAGATACAGGTAGTATGTAAGTCTCACTGGAAATTGGTTTTATTTCTATTTTTTAAAGAATCATTTACCTAACGAATGGCTATCGTTCACTCCACATGGATCCATGGCTAAGACTGAGGCAAAATCAATGCATTCGGTTTCCTACATGCTCTCTCTCTGGTATACCTTCTTGTGTACTCTCTTTTGAGTTCCTGTTTTCTCTTTAGTGTATGAAGAGTGAAGACTTTACAAGGACAAAAATGGATCCACTTTGGAAGATTATTACACTGAGAACTGTTCTGCTTTTATTAACCTGGTGCCCTAATGAAAAGCTATTGCTCAACATTTTAATAACAGCGGTGACCACTTGTTGAAGAAAAATTAAAGTGACAGTATCTACAGAACATCAAAGTGGTGGGTCGAAGAGATACATCTCTAGCCTTGGTTAACTCCTAGCCAGCCACTTCTTTAATCTCTTAATTCACATGAGTTTCCAGTGTGCTGTTCTACCTATTGTTACAAAAACTATTTTAGCAAGGTTCATAGAAATACTTTTTGGCTATTGGTAAGTTCCAATTGCCTCCTGGCTAAGAACTGCCAACCAAACTGTCAACCTTGCAAAAGGCAAAAGTTGCAATTTTGTATTCGGAAATAGAATCAGATAGACAGCAAAGACAAACCATTAAGTACAGAATGTCGTACTTCAGAAACATTTCAGGTATTCAAAACAATCTCTTCGTCTCCATGACGAATTTTCAAAACATGAAGAGTTTCTCAAAAATTCAACAGCAGTTTATAAAGTATAAAACGGGATTCACACATGTAGTACTTGAATTTTTTAATGAACCATTTGCTGTTTGTAGCAAAGGTGCTAAAGTTTTGCTGGCGCTTTAGACAAGAAACATTGATCAGACTGGAGTTATAAATACAAACATTCTCAGAGCAGGGATAGTCCCATCACCAAAATGTTTCCACTGGAATAGGACTACATCTAAACACCAGTTAGAGGACAGACAACGATGTGACTTTTAGATTTTTCTGAGGCCGGCCCCATGGCTCAGGCAGTTGGAGCTCCATGCTCCTAACTCCGAAGGCTGCCGGTTCGAATCCCACATGGGCCCGTGGGCTCTCAACCACAAGGTTGCCAGTTCAACTCCTCAAGTCACACAAGGGATGGTGGACAGCACCCCTGCAACTAAGATTGAACACGGCACCTTGAGCTGAGCTGCCTCTGAGCTCCCAGATGGCTCAGTTGGTTGGAACGCGTCCTCTCAACCACAAGGTTGCTGGTTCGACTCCCGCAAGGGATGGTGGGCTGTGACCCCTGCAACTAGCAATGACAACTGGACCTGGAGCTGAGCTGTGCCCTCCCCAACTAAGATTGAAATGACAACAACTTGACTCAGAAAAAGTCCTGGAAGTACACACTGTTACCCAATAAAAAGTCCTGTTCCCCTTCCCCAATAAAATCTTAAAAAAAAAAAAAAAGAAGATTTTTCTACAGTGCTTTATGTTTGCAAAGCCAGTTGTGGAGTTTCCGTAATTTAGACCATTAACTCATTGGTACGATAAACCTTTTATCATGGGCAGATACCCAATGCCATGATTTGAATATGCAAAACATTAGCTCGGTTCTGCTCTGTTTTGACCACACAACATAGTGGGCGCACGCTACAGAATCCTGGATCACTGAAAACCTCTCCTTGAAATCACTCCTGATTTTCTGAGGTGGTTGTGAGGCCAGTCCTTCCTGGGGACACAGTGGTTAAGTGAAAATAACAAAAAGGCGTCCAAATACATGTGCTCACGCATAAAGGACGGAGAAGGAAGGTGTCAGGCATGATGCTTGTATTTTCTAATGTTGCTGATTATGTTTATTGAAGTCTCTCCTGGTTATAATTACAGGCTCTTTGTGGAAAATGTAAGACAAGTATTTTTTCTTAAACCTCATGCACTTAAAAACAAACAAACAAACGAAAACCTTTAGGTGCATTTTTTCCCCCCACTCCACCCATTATGCAAAGGTTTAGGAACTGGCCAAAAATGAAGTGTCTGGGGACTCTCATGCAAAACGTTGACTGACATATATACGAAACTTCTTTTGCCCTTCCCCGTAAAGTTTCCCTGAACTGCAAATGCTAGCAGAAATAGGTGTCTTAAATCCTTCAAGCAGGATGCCCAATAGATGCTAGGTAAGAAAGAAGAAAAATGCTCTAGGTGCTGTAGTAATAGCTGCCATGACCACTGCTCATGGAAAGTCCTTAGTAGCTTATGGTCGTCAGGGATGGTTAGAAATTGGTGCCATTGAGTCTTATGAGAAGATGGACTTATGCATGAGGTTAATAATTGGTCTTCTCCCCTTGTCCCTCTCTTACTTTAACAAATATCAGCATGAGGGAACCTGGGAGCAGGAGACAGAGCAGTACTGCGTGGTTATATTGTCTGATATCCTCACTGTCACATGACGGATCTTCCATCTTAAAACAAAATCTGAAATCTCTGTGACAATTTAAGCATAAAATGAAGACTCCCCTCATAAACCAACTTCCCTTCTTTGACATTTCTATTATCCCTAATTTTCAATAATGTACAGTAGATCTTGCTTAGCAATAATAAAACTACCCGCATTACAAGTTTGGTTTTATATAACACTCCGTATGGTGGATTCATAATAAATTTCTACTGGGAATACAATCATAAACCACTATTTTCTGCTATAAAAAACCATTAAAGCACAGACATACACAAACAAGGTAATCTGCAATAAATTTGGAGATGTTAAAATACTACAAATGTAAATGTATTCAGCCCCGTTGCAATGCATATAATTTCCATAGCTTTATTAGAAATCTTGCCTTTGCAGTGGTTTGGCGATAGGTTATAAATATAGTAGGAATGAGTCAGCGTGCAAATCCCCTCTGTGAAAAAACAATTTGAAAGGTTTTATAGCCCATAGCTGTTTATTATTTTGTAAGAACAGTAATGCAAGTTTGTGTTTGGAACCTGCTGAGAGGATAATTCTCAAAACATCCTGTTTATAAAACAGCAAGGGGGAAAAAAAAATCTCAGCAAATTAGAAAAAGAAAAAAACAACATTTGATTTATATAAGGTCACGGCAACAGTATTTCCCAAATAAAGCACTTAATTGATGGACTTTTCTCTGCACGCATTAGGGTCATACAGGAGGTAATCAATATATTCCAGAGAGGAGGGCAGCGGTAGCCTGGCCAGTGTGAATCCTGGAGGCAGATAAGTAAATATCTCTAGAGATGAGAGGAGATGAGGTTACAAAGGTGAAGAAGGAGGACTAAGGACAGAACGACCAGAAACAACTACAGCAGGGAATGCCATGAGGAAGGGGAGTGGCCAAAGCAGGAGACCACTGAGGTACAAAGAACCTGAGACCAGCACATAGGCTGCGAAGGAGAGCGCTGCACGATGGAGGGTCTCCACTACAGAAGAAAACTCAGGAAGGACGAGGACCAAAAACAGGTGGCGGGACTGGGTTGTCAAAAGCTCACATAACCTTCCAAGGAAGGACTAGCTTCAGGACCTGGTGGGAAGCAGAAGCCAGCCTTCAAGGACTTGAGGAGGGAGTAAATGGTGAAGGTGTGGAAATTACAGACATAAACAACTTTGGAATCGGGGTGCGGGGGAGTTGTGAGCTTGAGTACAAGTGGAGCAAAGACGGGTCTCTTGGGATAGAAAAGAGCTGGTGGTGGGGGGTCAGGGAGAGATTATAGCCAGTGAAGGGGGCAAAACCAAAGATACAGGAGATAAAAGTTACTCCTCACAGGATGAGTTCAGGCAGGATATGGAGGAAGGGGGCTCAAGGACGTGGGTGAAGCACTTAGGCAGAAAGAAACGGCAGAATTGATAAAGATTAGAAGAGCAGCTGCAGAGAGTATACGGAAAGCAGTTGATGGACTGAGGCCCCAGGACCTCCAATTAGCTTCAGAAAACCAAGAAGCAAACTCAGCTTCTGACTGTCTTAAATGGATGAGCTCATTTTAAAAACATTATTATCATTTCTTTGTGACCTTACAGCAGGTCTGTGTGTACGCTACGAGGGAGCCAAAGACTATAAAAGATCCCAGACTACCTAAACACACGTGCATGATGTCTGGCACACATGTGCACACACATACACACATGCAAACACACACGCACGCAAGCCCATTCCAAAACTAGGTGTCATTGTTTATTACACTGCGCGCAGTTCTGATCTGTGGCTTTTCCCCAATTTTCCTTTCCCCTTCAGAGGCTCTGCTACAACACCCCTAGCCATCTCAAGCAGAGTGGAGCTGAGTATCCACCATACTGTCCAGAAGGCAGGTGTAAGTGGGAGTGCCTGTTGGCTTAACTGGGGCACAGCAGCACAGGTCCAAGAATGACACTTCGAGCTAACATAAATTACAGAAGGCCAGAAACTTGAAGAGAATTGGAAAAGATGATAAAAAAAGGAGAGGAGAAACAAGTTCATTTCCCGCAGTGAAAGAACCGGTTCTCCTGCTTGTCTGATTCTGTGAAGAAAGGAGACTGTGAACATGGCCAGAAGGATATGGGGGAGACTATTTCGGGATTCGACAAAAAAAAAGAAAGAAAAGTTGAAGTCAGTTTTTTACATTAAGAGGCAATTGGAGAAGATTGTAAAGGAACATGAGAGAATAGCAAAAGCTCTTTTAAAGGGAAGAAAAAACTTAATATGGAGGAAAGAGTGACATGGGTAGGCATAGAAAATTATTTAGGGAAGGGAAAATCAAAAGTGTGAGCAAAAAGGTAACCAGAAACTCACAGAGCTATTTTGAGAGTGAAAACCAAGTGAAAAATGTCAAGTATAAGATTATTCTTATTTGACATTTTTATACAGCAGCAACTTATAAAAACATCACACACTGACATAATCCTTCCTCTAGCATTTTAACACATCATTATATTAACAACGTCAAATGGCTCTAGCCATTCATGTGACTTTTAAATAGATTACTTTTACCATAAAAATGTCATTTTTAGGATAATCTGTATTCTCATATTTTTATGTTCAGCTATGGTCTTAAAATGTCAAATATAGGAAATCTCTGTGTCTGTAGTGCTTGGGGTCTTACTGCAGATCTTGAGAATATCAGTATAAAATAAGCCTTAATCTGATATGGCTGCCATGCACAATTATGTTTTTCTACAGTTTTTCTCCTTTTAAAAATAATTACAAAGTCCATGTATTAGGTAAAGATGAGATTGTGGGTTAAAGCCGTAATAGGCAGGAAATTTGTAGTGAAGTCTGCTTTGGCCTGCATGAAAGGTATCTTATAACACATTCAATCACCCAGGCTCACATTCCCATAGGCATGATTATATATGTAATATTTGCAATGATGGTAACAATGTATCACTTCACATCCAGGGGCTAACATGTGCCAAATGTCCAACCAGATTTCTTCGACCACTCCTCTCAAATGTGAGGCTATCAAAGCAATGAAATGAAGCCACAGAAGGGAAATTAGAACTCAACTGTGTCAATAGACTAGCGTAGGGATTGGCAAACTTTTTCTATAAAAGGCCAAATAGTCAATATCTTAGGCTAGCAGGCCACATGGTCTCTGTCGCAACTATGCAACTCTTTAATGCAAAAGCCGACAGAGACAGTACATAAACAAATGGGCGTGGCAGTGCACCAATAAAACTTTATTTACAAAAACAGGAACTGGTTTGGATTTGGCCCTTTGGTCGTGGTTTGCCAACCCCTGATCTAGTGAATCCACTTGCACAATCTGTCAAAGATTTCAGCTCAAACCTCAGAAAAAACACCAATTTCATCTAGATTTAATAATAACATCTAACATTAGTGAGATCTTACCAGATGCCAACCACCATGCTAGGCACTTTATACAAATAATGTTTAATCCTATTCAGTAAGATTGTTATTATCTTCATTTTGCAGATGAGGAAACTCAAGCTCACACACATGTTAATTATAGAAGGTCACTCAGCTTAAAGTAAAGGAGACCACATTTGAAAGCAGGCAGTTGGATCAAAGCTTATGATCTTAACCAGTGCCTAATGTTTAATGCATGTAACTTAGGGATCTAAGAAAACATGAAGCCATAAAAAAACAGGGCATTTGCCAGAAAAGGGATTGTAGTATGATCTGTACTCTTCAAACTTACAGAACCAGAGAGGGAACACTCCTAGGGGCTAAGCGACTTCCTGAGTTGGTCCCATTCTGATCTCATTGTGAGTGTGCTACTGCAAACCCACCATCACCACACTGGAAAATGAGACCTACAAACCGAATTCTCTAATCAGCTAAAGTCCAGGCCATGCTCTCAGCTTTCCTGGGAAAGACCCTGGACTAGGGCAGCAAGGAGAAATGTGGTAGATGACTTTAAATCATAGGCAAAACCAGGAAAGAATCCACCCTGCTACAGCCACCTGCAGAATGGCTTGCACGCTGCATTTCTCAATTTCATCTTCCATCACTCCACAACCCCATTGAGAAAGAGGAAAAATAAACTTTCAACAGAAACAGAAACCAAGATGTGGTGCTCCTGGTATCTGTTGTTTGCATCTCCTACTCACAACATCTTCCGAGGTAGGTAAGTATTATTTTATCCTCATCTCACAGATACAGTTAGAGGGGTCATTAAGACTCAGCGAATTGTTAAGGCCACAAAATAAGGAAAGATTCAATTCCCACTGTTCCAAGTCAGCCTTGGGGCCTCTTTCCGTCCAACCTGGCTGTCTTCTAACCTTCCAAAGTGACCCACAGAGAAACAGTTTGAAAAAGCAAGCTATATCAATGGCATTATACAAACACATACTTTTTGTTATTGTTGTTCAACTGAGGACACTGGAAAAGTTAAATCAGAGCAACCCAAATATTAAATGATCTCCCTCATCATGGAGAATTTCAGGCAGACGATTTATAATAATAAATAAAGCAGGAGGGATCTTTGGTAAAATTTAGCCCCAGAGACCCAGACCTTACAAGATCTGCTCTCAACCCTTTCCAGCCACAAGTATCTCCTGGGGAGACTTGGCTTCCTGTGGTCATGGCACATCCAAGCCAATTCTTGATTGGGGGGTCACAGGAGTAGGAGGGGAGCATCCAGGCTCAGTCTCTCATGCATCTTTTCCCATCATTGCACAACACTTGCTCTTGGTCCCAGCAACTCCCCTCACTCTTAAACACAAGGCAAAAAACGCAAAATATCAAAGTGAGGTCTAAATGTTGTCAACTAGATTTGATTATTCTATTAAATATTGAGTCAAACCTCTAGTTTAAACAAAATTGTTGGGAGCTGGGTATGAATAACTGAGAGCAAAGATTATCCCCATTTGTAAGAGAGCAAGCTAAAATTCTTTATCATTTCTCCTTAAAGCAGATGGAGGTGCTGTTTACCAACACACACATACACACACACACACTACTTTTTCTAGTTTCTTTGTTGAAGAAGAAAATGTCTAATTTACATGTAGAGCCCACAAATTATAGCCATACCAGACAAGGAAGCAGATGAAGACTGTGATTGATATTCCAAAATTTCCGTCCTGATTTCCCCATCCTAAGAATTAGCCACTCTATAAATCAAACCGACATACGAACATCGGATGTCAAAACCAATAGGTCACATCTGGGGAAAACATCAGAAACATAAAAAACTGAATTCTTCTGTTGTCTCTGCAAAAACACGGCCCCCTCCACTGTCTCCACCACCATTTCCACCATTATACTTTAAAATATCCTGTCTGTTTTAAGAAAATATCACTTTCTTATGTGTACGGGTATAAATAATGGCCTTTTTTTTTCTTTCCATGTGGTTGTGTAAGAGACTAGGAATTGGCACTATTTCCCACAGTAAGCCTGAATGAAACCTTGATTGTTTCTAGGTAAGTAGTTATTATCGAGACAGTTATTACTGTCAGCCAGGAACTTAGTAGAGATGGAAATCCCTCATTTCTTAAGAGCATTTCTGTTTCTGCTGATCTGGTTTAATGTAGCTCAGAATTGAAGGGATAAACTACAAATCTAGGAGCTATAAGAATTGCCTCCTACTCTTAACCATGTCACCTTAGGAGAATCACTTGTGACTCTGGGTCTTGGGTCCTCCCTCTCTAAGAAGCTCCAAGCACAAACATTCCTGCTGTTTCTCCTGGATGAGGGAAACACTGGTGACCCACCATCCCTGGAACGTACGTTCTGAGTTCTTGTCAACATGCAGTGATGGATTTACAATAATAAAATGTTGAGTGCTGAAAAAAACCCCCACAGACCATCTCAATAAAATTCCTCACTTACAGCGAAGAAATCGGAGCGGTGACTAGGGTAACTGACCTCTTCAAAGACCTTGGGGACAAGCCTCCTCAGTCTCCTCTTGGCTCCATTTTCAGCAGTCATCTGCACGCTCACAAGGTCCCTTTGGTCACTCGGGCACAAAGTGTGTGTGACCACACACTTGCTGAGTGGCTGGTGAGGACAGAAGAAGCCCGTGGCTACCGAGACACACGTTCGTCTTCCTGAAGCTAACCAGTCCCTACAGGGCCGATTGTGGCTCACCTCACACTGCTTGAACCAAATGACTACAGCGGGTTGCACAGAGTATGAACTCAAATATTTGCCCAGTGAATAAAATAAGCTAATCAGCCCACATGGTTTCTTTTGTGGTTACAAAGAGGCAAATGTATTGCAGTGTATTAATAGCACATTGTAAAAATGAATACACCTGTCCCCCAACCAGGAGGCTGCGAGCCATCATCAACCACAGGGACATGGTAGCCCTCACGTTTTCATCACGTAGCCAAAGGTGCACGTGTTAGGGGAGAATTTAATACGGTGCCTGTTGAATGGAATTGGGTTTTGGAATCAAAGACATTAGAGAACCTTTAAGACCAGGCTCTTATCGTACACATTTGGGAATCAGACTCAGAACTGATGGAATCGGCCCAAGGTGCCCTCAGGTCCAGCTGGCTCCACCACTCCGGGCTGCTTCCGACATGCCGGAGGCCTTCTGCCCCTGAAACTTCATCTCTACAACATGGAACCAGTGTCTAGAGTTCAGTGTTCTAACTCATAGCTCTTTGAACATCTCCTGGTTAATTAATTAAGGTTAGAAATGTAGTCACTTTAGTCAGCTCTCCCTCATGAGGAGGCATTAACCCAAGATTTCATTCTGGGTATGCTACGTGGGTCAACTAAATCACACTGAAGATTCCTTCCATCTGACTTGCATAGGCGATCGGACTCAACTAGCTTTGGTTTCTTTCTCCAGGTGGGCTGAATTTTAAGTTCCTCATTTTCCCTGTTCTTATCCTTTCTGAAGCCTCTGCGAATGGCACCTAGTCTGGGGGCAGCAAGAACATCCAGTCCTCAATCACCGGGCTTGTCATCCTAAGTGTGTCAGTCAGACCAGCTGTTCTCTCCACAACCTCCACACCCCACCCCACTCCCCCAGCATCTGCGGACACATAGAGCCTCTGCTCAGCCCAGGGGAACAGCGATTCCTGGCCTCCTGGTTAACAGCTGAGAAAACTGTCTGTGTGGGAGCATCCAGAAGGCAAGTAAGGAAAGATATGCTCTGCGCCAGCTTCTCTCTTTATTGTGCACAAGAGTCAAAGAGTTTGTGCTCACGCTCGAGCCCATATCCAAGGAATTGTAGGCCCCCGCTCCTGTCTAGTACAGCTTCCCAATCATAGCTGGAACCGCGTTCGCCCGAAAATAAGACTTAACCGGAAAATAATCCCAGCATGATTTTTCAGGATGACAGCCCCTGAACATAAGCCCTCATGCGTCTTTTGGAGCAAAAATTCATATAAGACCCAGTCTTATTTTCGGGGAAACACGGTATGTGTAAATTGCATGTCCTCCGAAGGGACAAGGGGACATACCTATGTGTCCACTGCAGATCCAGGAAAACCTTTCCTCTGCAAGCTCTTCAAGTGCCCCTCAAATGTCCTTCGGGAGTCTTCCTGCCTTCCTGGAATGCTTCCCCTGCTGACTCTACTTGCCCTTCGTCCTCTGTCTGAAAGGACAGTCCTTTTTGGCCTACCTATGAGTGCTGCCCAGCCAGATGGCCCCAATCAATCTGGCGATCCGTGGAATGACACGCTGTCCTAATCCTTTGGTTCTACTTGTTAGCTGGCTCTTTTAAAGCAAAAAAAAAAAAAAAAGCTAAAAAAAATATGGTCAAGTAGGAAATGGCATCCTCCTGTTTGAGAAAATGTTGGCAGCGTGGGGCCAGGAATCGGGACGGCAGTGCCAACTCTGTCAGGTAGTAATTGACACACAACAACAGTAATAAGCAGGATGAGGATGGTGACAGGTGGCTTCGTTTAACAGGTACTTATTATGTGTTAGGCTACATTCTTAGTACTTCAAATGTACAGTCTCATTTAATAATACTTTCAGTGTAAGCAAATTGGTCAGTCTGCTTTCTCTTCCTAAGGCTTTGCTTTTTAGATCTGCTGTACTGAGATAATAGTTCTATCACAGGGTTGTTGCGAAAATTAAATGAGATCAGCTCATGGAGACAAATGCAATTGTACAACTCTAAAGTGACTTCCAAATAATCCTTCTTATCCTTGTGGTTACAGAGGTTCCATTCTTTCAAGAACATTCCGATACCAAGTCCCCCAAGCCACAGCTGAGTCCTGACCAAGTGTAGATGTCCCCTGGCACCTAAGGCACATTAGACCCAAGGCACCTAATCGCCATCTTTGAGCAACCAGCTGCATCTTTCACACAATTTGACAGAAGGTTCTAAACCAAGTGAATGCCAACATAAAGGTGGGTAAGTTGATCTCTCCTTCCCCATCCCAATAAGGCGGTGATGTAGTTAAAATAATCTGCCTGGGTTTTGACACACCCCCACCCACCCAGATGTTTCCAGGAAAGCAGAAGGGGCTGCCAGCATTCAAGTAAGGCTTGCTCTCTGGAAAGCTTCCCAGATGAAGAGGCCCCTGGAAACCTCTCCCTCCCACGGGCCCCTCAGGTGAGGAAGGGCATCAGAAAGGGGCTTCCGGCCCCCGGGCCTCTCTCTGGGCTGCTTGCTCCAGAACAGAGTATGCTGGTTGTAACATACAGTTTGTTTTTTAAAGTGCTCTTAACGCTTGTCCTTTCTGCTAGTGAGGGAGTCCAGTGTTTTCCCAATATTTATTTTGAAAGAATAATCCCCTGCCCCATCAAGAACTGAAATGCGTTTTCACATTATCTACTTTCTTCTCCCACAGGAACTTCCGGGAAAAGTGCCAAACGGAATGGCCAAGTTCTGCCCAAAGACACCCTCGGCGCCGCACGGTGTTCTCAAAGTGAGGGATGCTGTTCACATCTCCTATACCTCTGCGGCTTGGGGGAGTACAGCTTTCCAATTTAAAGTGCCTTTTACGTAAACGTACTCCTTTTAAGACAACAAGCTGTATGTTCTACTCTGCTAGGTTCTCAAGAGGCCCTGTCACCACAGCCCTAAAACAGTGGGCACCCTCAGCTGTGATGGAAAACAAGGTGCTGGTCCCACTGTCCAGGTCATACCACACTGCAGGCTCCATAACCACCATGATTAGCTGTGTGACCTCAGGCCAGCTATTTAACCTCTCTGAGCCTGAGTTTCCTAAACTATAAACTGGCAATAATGATAGTACCTAATTTATAAAATGATAATCAGGAATAAAATAATGAACATTTTAGAACATTCAGTAAATATCGGTGCTGTTATACCCTCAGTATTCACTTCCCGTGGCTGCTGTAACAAATTACCACAGATTGGGTGACCTAAAGCAACAGAAATTTATTCTCTCACTGTTCTGTAGGCCAGAAGTCCAAAATCAAGATGTCAGCAGGGTTGGTTCCTTCTGGAGGCTCTGAGGGAAAATCTTTCTTCTAGTTTCTTCTTTCTTCATGCTCTCTTCTAGCTTCTGAAGGCTGCTGGAAGGTCTTGGCGTTCCTCCGGCCAATCTCTGCCGAGGTCTTCACATGGTCTTTCTCCTCTGTGTCTTCTCCCCTTTGCTTCTCTTCTAAGAATAGTTGTCAGTGGATATGACAACTAACACAATATGATCTCATCTCAAGATCCTTAATCATATCTGCGAAGACCCTTTTTTCAAATAAAGTTACATCCACAGGCTCCAGGGAGATCTTTTGGGTGTGCCACCATTCAGCCCATTACACCCTCTCTCCAACTAAAAAAGCCAGTTTAGGTCACATAAGCCTCACACTATTTCTTCCTGTGTGAAGCAGAACATGGGTCAGTTTTTTCCCACAAATATCTTTACTGTTCCTGTTCAGAGGCCCCTCTGATCAGACTCTTCAGAAGTGTGACAACCCTTGTTTTCTTCCTGTCATGAAGCTCACTGGTTGTAAATGGAATATGGGTGTAAGTGATGGGAAGTGCACAGCAGGGTTTCAGACTGAAGAAACAGAAGATGGCCTAGTTTAACCTCTCGTGTCCTTGAGGGGGTAACAGACCTGAGAAGTGATGTGCCTTGTCCAGGTAGGGCAGGTAACACAAAAAAAAAAAAAGGACCTGCCTGCCTTCCCTGCCACCTCCGACATGTCAAACTCCCGCTGGGCCCCACAGTTGTAACGTCACCCCAGTATTCTACAAGCCCACCTGAGGGAAGCCATCATGTCTCACACCTTACTCTATGTCCCTGGTTAATAATTCTAAAGGTCACACTGATTTTAGCCTATAGAAATTAAGATGTAAATAGCCAAAGTGAGACTTGCCAGGAGGCCAATTAACTTTGATTTGCTTTTCTATATTAGGGGGCCAAGGAGAAAGTTTGGAAAATGCTTCCCATCCTACATATGGGTAATAAAATTTTATAACCGCACTTGAATCTTTGATGGCACAAATAATTTCTTATATTCTAAAGATTTGCCTGATAACACCAATTGTTTGGAACTCAGATACTCCATTCTCTAGGCTCAACAGTAATCATAATGGATAAGTTCCCAGGCTAAAGCCTACAAAATAATACAATTACAAAAAAAAAATCAATATTGATATTAATAATATAAGTAATTAAACAAAGAAAACTTAAATTAAATTAGAAAGCTAATTATTTTATTAGTTTGTCCAGAATTTCAGCTTGAGGAAAAATAGGTTTAATAAAAAGGATATAAGGAGGAAGAAGAAAGGTTTTAAAAAAGCTCATGGGGGGTGGTTCTGCTTATTTTCAAGGGTATTGAAGGTCAATTACACTTAATTCCATTTTGAATTTATGGATTATTTTCCAACTGGAGAAATATTTTATAGCTCTTTAGAATTTTCCAACTGCTTTGAACACGAAGTTTCGTTTGTGAGAGCAGCCAGGTGAGTGGAGATTTTATCAGACAACCTTACCAGATGAAGTCCAGAAACTGATAAATTGGCAATTGGGAAGAGGTTCTTTACCCCTGGTCTGTCTTGAACTCTCACCACTCAGAGTGTGGTCAGGAGCCTCAGTATCATCTGAGGGCTCGTTGTTAGAAATGCAGAACCCTAATCTGACCCCAGACCCACGGGAACCAGACACTGCATTTGAACAAGATCCCAGGGGATTCCTATCAGCATCTAAGCATCTATGCACATCAGCATCTAAGAAGCAGGGCTTCTCTCTGTGAACAGGGGTGAAATAAAACAATTCAGCATTAGGAATAGAGACAGTGGAAATGTAATGGCTGTGTGTGATGTCAGAGGAATAGTGGATGGGGGGAGCGGGATTGTCACTGTGTGAGGGATATAAATGATAAACACCTAAGTATTACATTGTTTTGTGCACCTGAAACTAATAAAAAAAAGTTATTAAAAAATAATAATAAAATAAATAAATAAAGTTGCTAAGGGAATAAATCTGGAAAGTTCTCATCACAAGGAAAAAAAAAAATTCCTGATTTTAAAACTCCAAGTTATTGTTTTACCCGTCACTTTGATAGTTACACATAGGGTCAACTGGGTTTTCTTTTTGAAATATTAAAATAATTATTTCTCCTATCAAAAAAATAAAAAAAAAATGATTCATCAAGGGAAAATGCTCATAAAGAATATACATTTGATTTTCAGTCCCAGCGATGCTGCCGCTGGAGCTACTGATCCTCTTTCCCTTTGCAAAACAGAGAGACTGGATAGACTATGATAATTTTTTTTTTTAAGCCAAACTCAAAAGGCAGAAAGGGAAATTTCCAGTTACCAAAAATCCACAAGGGAACTCACAGGCTACCAGTGGGTGCAGCAGAATTCAGGTGGAGCGCAGACTTGGTTGCAGTCCTTAACAGCAAGAGACTGGAATCATAAAATCCCCATGAAAATCAGAGATGAGGCCTCAGACCCACATGAAGTGTGACGATAGGACACAGACTCCAACATAAGTCCTGCCCCCTTTGTAAGGGAGATGAGAGAACTTCCCAAGGGAGCCCTCAGGGCTGGTGGGCCCCCAGCCCTAGTCTGTGCCACATGGAGACATAGAGTCCAAGGGAACACTACCCACATGGCGTTGGAATCTCAGACTGACAAATTTCCGTGCAAATTCAGCGTGGACAAGTTAAATCCTTGGGACACCCAGCCATGGCAAATATAAAACCTCTCTGTAAATATATTTCCACAAACCAGGGTCCGTATGACTCACAGGGACCAAAAATAATCCCAGCTGAGATTGAGCCCACAAACAAAAATTAAAACCACATGAGAAAAGAATTCACTACAAGGGAGCATCAGTAGGTACCACAGGCAGCGAATCAACACGCCCCAGGACACGAGATAACAGAATCATTCCAAAGAGTCTACAGTTTATTTAAGCCTCAAAGCAATTTACTAGATTTAAAAAAACTGAGGCTAACGGGGAATTTACAGATAAGGAGAGTGAAGTTCAGAGAGTCTAAGTGCTAATACGGGCTGAGGGCTTAAATCCAGCCTCAGTGCTTTTTTACCACCTCACATTATCTCTGTTCTTAATAAACGTATGACTAACTCATACCCTCTAGTTGGATCAATCCTTGATTCGCTCAAAACAGAAGAGAGAGAGTGATTTTCTTAGATTGCAAAGGGAGAACTCTCACTAAGTTCATTTGACCTGAAGCAGTCCTTTTTTCTTTTTGTTAGGCAAATAAAAGGGAGGAAAGTGTACTCAGGAATTCTTATTGGGGGGAAAAAGGAATTGACAATGTAAGAATTTTGAGGCAGTTGGGCAAAATGAAAGGTAATAGGCAAACATCCATTTGAATTTCCAGAATATTCAGAAGACAATATTCTTGATGGTTGTCTTTATTTTTCTAAGGCAAAATGTCAGGTAAATCTGAGCCATGATGAGTTTTTGCTTTTCCTCCGGATCATCATCGTGATGTCGCTGAAAGCCCACTTTTAAGTAGCAGCTCTAACCCACACACCTTCACGCAGGCTGTTCAGGAATTGGTGTGTGGCTCCGGCATTGCCGCAAAGCCGTAATTTCTCACCCCTCACCCCTTCACTAAATTACAATTAAATCCCATCATTCAAAACTGCCTCATCTTGAGCCAGACGCATATATCACAAGAAGGCATTAAAATCTGACCTTTTATATCCCAATAAGAAATGTCATGAGTCCATCACAGAATCATAACTCCCTCTCAAATTATTGCTAAGAGAGCCCTGGATTTCTAAGGGGAACTTTTCGATGACAGGCAAATCTGAGAACTTTTCTAGTAACCTCTTAACATTCTGAATTCTAAAGAAAAAACTGAGATGACTTTTGGGCTTCAGAGCAAACATAATAAGGAATGAGTAAACAGAAGGGTGTAAAAAATAAATGCTACAAACAAAAAGTGAAAAAGGAGCACACCAATACACCTCTTTTGAAGTCAGTTCTAAGATTACTGGAAACTTGAAAATTGGTAACATTTCAGCAGAGGCCCTAAAACCCCAAACAATTATCCACTGGCGCTTTTGCTGGCTAAGATTTACACAAAGTGGCTTCGTCGGTATAGATACCACAGAGCCTCTGCAGAGTACTGTGGGGGCTGGGTGACTTCAGAGCTTGCTCTTGGAATATTTATCATTCTAACTCAGTAAATAGCGAGTCCTTTGCCAGTGGGGAGATAAGCAGGCAGCCTTATCAGTCTTGGTACTTTCCAAAGGTTTCCATTCCACAGCGCACTGTGGAGCATCCATCTTCCTTCTGATGACCATCCGTGCCTGTGAGAGTGGGAAGTAGGTATTTAGACGTCTGTAAAGAAGAGTCATTTAAATAAAAAAGGAAAAATCTAACTGGATAATAAGAGAGAGGGGGACGGGGAGCAACCAGAGACAGAGATTCCAGAGCAATGGCAGCTGTGCTCCCCCATGGTTAGGGTGGTGAAGGAGGCTATGAAGCAATTGTGACTGAGGAGCGTCGACAGGAGCCATACGTAGTCACCTCCACCTCCATCCACACTAGAGCATACACCGTGTCCAAGGGAAGGGGATGGCAAAGCAGGATGCCTTTCCCAATATCCATTCATGTCTTCATTGAGTAAACAGTATTTATTGAGCTCCCACTGTGAATACATAGATGTCAGAGACATATCACGAGTATACGGAAGAGGAAGAGAGATAATAAAGTATACAAAAGGTAGAAAACACAGGTACAAACAAAATGCCACAAATTCAAAAGAAGATATGCAAATTAAGGGACTGTGTAGCTCCATGAAGAAAGTAATACTGGAGCTGGGCCTTAAAGAATAGGAAGATTTGGACGTGCAGATACGCTACTGGGAAGCACAGTATTCTCTACCACAAACAGAAGGCCAAAAGCATCATGGGGCTAGCTGTGCGTCTCAACCTTCCCTGCATCTATGAATCACCTGGGGAAAGTTTTGTTTTAAATCCAAGCCGGCATCCCACTCCCAGAAATCTGATTTAATTAATCTAAGGTGAGACCCAGCCCTGAGTCATTTTGCTTTTCTGAATCCCTCCTCTCGTGTCGCTAGTGTGCAGCCAGGGTTGAGAATCCTGAGCTAGAAGAGCAGATACGGAGCCTGGTATTTGCATTTGGAAGTTCGTACCAGGACTTTATAAGAATCCCAGCTCCCAGTGTGTCATGACTCATGAATTGACACAATTCCCCACAGACAAGATACAGGAAGAGAGACCAACATAAAATACTGACTCCAACATAGTCCTAGTCCTCTGGGGGCCTCCATTTGTCAGACAAAGAGGTGAGCCCGTAGGAACTTCATGGACAGTGTTTGGTGCTCTGGTGGACTCTCTGCCAGAACAGCTCCATCGTGGGGGACCGGGCCATGTGGAGCCGTAAGTGCACAAGTTCACAGAACGTACACGATGCTGACTTTGGGCCTGGGTTTGGCAACAGAACCAGGAACACCTGATGGTTTCACCATTGTGGTGGCTCTGTGACAATTTATCATAATAAAGCAAGAATGGGCTTTTCTCAATGAGAAGGCACCTTTCAATGTTTGGACTTTAGAAGGTATGCTGTTGCGAGCTTCGGTGGGCCAAGTGTTTGCACTGGACAGCAGGGAGCCTGTTAAGGGTGAGGCTTGCAATCATATCTGAAAGAGGGAAAACGGATCTGCATAGCTTTAGAGTAACTTGTGTTCCACTGATCTATTGCTGTACAGTCATGCGCTGATTGACGACGGGATACAGTCTGAGAAATGTGCCACAAGGTGATTTTGTCATTGTGTGAACATCACAGGGTGCACATACACAAACTTAGATGGTACAGCCCACTACACACCTGGGCTATGGGGTACAGTCTGTTGCTCCCAGGCTACAAGCCTCTACAGCCTGTTACTGTACAAAACAACACGAGATTCAATCAAGGACAGGAGAAAATGATGCTCTCAAGAGATGCAGTAAATACAAGATGTACGAGGCTGCTGCCAGCCGAACACGGCGTAACATTTCACAGCAAACTTTTTTTAATAACTAGAAAGAGTCCACTCTAAAATAATGATAAAAGGTATAGTATAGTAAATACATAAACCAGTAACATAGTCGTTTATTATCATAATCAAGTACTATGTACCGTATCTAATCGTATGTGCTATACTCTATACGATTGGCATGCAGTAGGTTCGTTTGCACGAACACCGCCACAAACACGTGAGTGAGGTCTTGCACTACTACGTCAGGACATTTCCACAGCTACAGCGTCACAAGGCGACGGGAATTTTTCAGCTCCATTATAACCTATGGCACCACCATTGTATATGCGATCTGTAGTTGACCAAAAGATCATTATTTGGCACATAAGGGTGTAACAAACCACTCAAAAATGCAGTGGCTTAAAACAGCTCATTGTTCTCTCTTATAGTTCTGTGGGCTGCCTGGATCGGCTGGCTGGTTCTCCCTTGGTTCTTTCAGGCAGTTACGGTTAGATAGTGGCTGGATTCATCTGAAGGCTCCACTGGACTGGACACGCAGAACGGTACACTCACATGGCTTGCTAATATTGGCCAGTACCTGGAATGGCCACTTGTAGCCTCTTTCTAGGAAATAGAAGCTGTCAATTTCTCAAAGTCTGGGTGCAAAAACTGGCAAATATCACTTGTGCCACTTTCTATTCGTCAAAGCAGTGATAGAGCCTGCCCAGATTCACAGAGAGAGAACATAGCCCCATGTCTCGTGAGAGGAAAGTCAAAAATATATAGCCATCTTTAATCGTCCACAACTTGTGAATAGATTAGCTCTTCTTATTCTCAACACCACATATCTGAGCTTTAAATAGATATTTTTCCACAATTCTTTGATGGCAACTCCCACAGCGAATAAAAAAGAGCAACACTTGGTACGTGTTCGCTTTCCTTATGCAGAATACAGATACAATACAAATATAAAAGAGTAATAGTGTAGTATTCTTCACTGCAAGCTCATCACCTATAAGTCTGAGTTAATTTTTGCTAGTAGTCGGGATGAGTTTGCACTAAACATCTCTTCTCTCTGCCTAGTCTCCATGGTAACCAAAAGTATGTGTCTGCAAAGATGGGAGCAAAGACAGAGTGAAGACAATCGATGGACCAGGGCCCAGACCAGGACCATACACAGGGGTGAAATCCATAGCCTGGGCCTTACAGCCACTCTAGAATTTTCCACAAATTGTTACTGTTGGAATTCTGCCAACGTCAGCCCCACAGCCTATAATGATCCAGTGCCCAAGCGCGTCTGCATCGCTAAATGTTTGCGGGACTCAGAAATCAATATCTAATCACACTTTGCTAGAGCCCAATATTCTGTACGCTCAGCAGTTTACATTTTGGGTTGCTGGGTACATAAAAGTTAACATGGGAAGCAGAGCATTTGTTGGAATGAGCTGCATTAAAAATATTACCACTGGGGTGCAAATCACAGTTAATGACATTTATAGAGTGCTCATTTTGCAAGAGTCCCACTCTACCAGGACTTTTAAGATGACACAAAGGAAATAGAAGACACTTTTTTTTTTACCTCAGAAGTTAATGTTACTCTTTTTTTTCCTCTCTGCTCTTTACTAGGAACGTAACAGCTAGATTACTTCTCAAAATCTGTCAGCTTCGAAATCCTATTCTGAGTATCAGCTCTACCTGGTTTCCTGGTGGGCAATTGCCAGTCTCTTCAGTGAAGAGCACGTTGAGAAACCAAGTAGGCCCTTTTGTAAGCTGTTACAGAGCCCCAGGTGTGGCCAAGTCTTTACTGTCCCTTCTCTGTCCCTAACTTGCATAATTCACATTGAATTCACAGGCAAATCCCTGATGAAATGGCTTGTGACAACAGTAATATCCCTTCCCTTTTTCACAGGCTGGCTCTCATAACACCAAAGAAACAGATTTAGATAACTCTTCCTAGATGACTGCTTCTCTAACACAGAAATGAAGATTCCAATTCACTGGCTCTTGGGTGGAGTCTGACATTCTGCGTTTCTAACAAGATCCCAGATGTTGATCCCAGCTGCTGGGACCACACTTTGAGTAGCAAGGATAGAGGTTACTGTGGAGAAAGCATTATCTGCTCCAGACAGTGTTGAAAGGAAGAAAGACAAAACAAAGGTCCCAAGTCTCCTATGATTCCCCCTCTCTCTCCCTCATTCGAACACTACAGAATATATGCCCATCAAGCCTCAGGAAAAGCCTTGGGAATCTCAAAATTCTCCGACTTAGATATGCAAACTAAGCCCCGACTGTGATCTCAGATCTAACACATCAGCCCAGTTTGTAGACACTGACAAATAGAAAACACTGAAAACTGAGTCTGAAAGATTTGAATCTGCTCTCATAGTCAGGAATATCAGAGAATCACTTCAAATGAGCTGTCTTTTTTGACACCAAAAAAATGGGGGCATGTGTTCACTTTCCTTATAGGTCCTGCAAATCGTTTTCTGGCTGAGAGTATTATGATAGAAAGCTAAGGACTAAAAACTTTCTTCTAATTTTGCTACAGATCCGAAGCAAAGGGGTTTGGATTTTAAATTTTACTTTGGTTTACGTTATTATTACATTTCCCCTAACTCCTCAAAACATGGTAACAGCTTACATTGTTTTGGCTTTGTTTTTCCCCCCCATCTTTTCTAATCCTCACCCACCTATCACCTTAGGTCACCCCATCCCTTAAGGTCTATAAAATTTGCTCAACCTTCTGTCCTGTTCTCTCTGGAACGCCCGCCCAACACATCTCTGTGCTCCTGGAAGAACTGATATTCTACAGTCATTTCTGTTTTGAGTTTTCTGCCTCTGCTGAATTTTTGTTCTGTTTTGTACTTTTTAGCTATTTTTTGTTTGTTTGTCATTTTTCTCCCAAATTGTCCCCAACCCACCCCTTTGCATCTTCATTTCAAGCAAGGTATATATAAAGCTCTTGTGTTTTTAAAAAAAAAAAACTTTCCATGAAGGTCATAACTGAAGGATTACATTGTTGCACTCAAACAAAGACATTTAAAGTACATCACACCTAACTATTCTTGAACATTCTATCAGGTCTCTAGATCTCCTGCCTTCTTGCTGATTATTCCTCTTTTCCCCTTCCTTCGCATTTCTCTCTCTCAACACCACTGCTCTCCCCGATTGCCCCCGAACAGTCCAGTTTAGTGCTTACGCAGAACAACTTGGCTGTCCGCATCGTCTGTTCCCAAACTATGCCAAACTCGTGTTTGTATTTCTAAAACCCATCAAAGTGCTCTCCTGTATGAAAGAACCAGTAGCAGACCACCATCGTGTCTTTAAGAGGCTCCATTTCCTTGGCACGTGGAATTTAAAACAGCTTCTTTTTATTTTTTCTTCATTAATAAATACGCCCTCACCTGGCTTAGTAACTCTGAGGTAGGAGAAGCAAGCATTAATGTGACCATTTTATACAAGGAAACCAAACCCCAGAAAAATCCTGCAACTTGTGCATAGTCCCCTGGTTATGGGCATAACCAGGCTGGAGAACCAGTCTCCCTCGTATTTGGTGTATTCTCTCTACGGAGTCATTTTTCTGTTGGATGAGACCAAATACAACATTTTACTGAGTCAAAGAAGCCCTTAATTTCTGGGGCCCACACTGAATAAATCCAAACTGTGAGACTTAACGCAAGACATGCAATGAGTTCTTAAAAGTCTTTTTGTTGACAATGAGCATTGGCAGCTCCCATGCAATTGCTTCTACACAGAGGCCACAAATCAACATTTTCTCCCCGCACCCCAACTTTTAGGAGTGAGTCCAGGACTGTAGAAAACACTCCATGAGTCAGAGAACAAGAAAAATGACTTTTTTTTTTTGCTACCTGCAGCTTTTCACAATCTGTAAGTCACCAGTAGTGAGTGCCTGGAAGAGTACCACAAATTGATAGCTAGAAGCTTTAGGTACCATCACAGCAACGTGAAACCCTTAAATTGTACTTCAGGATTATGTGTTCCCCTTCTCAACATCCAAACTTTCTGAACTGTCTGAAAATCTCCAAGATCTGAGAATCCTGAGATTCCAGTACAGCCTGGGGCTGCTTAGCACCATTGATTTAGGCAACTTGCTAATGAGGTAAGTGCTGATTTGTTTCTTCTCTGCATTAACCCAAAATTCACAGAGCAGGTCCTCTCATTGAAACAGAAAGGAGGGGAGTCTGTGTGAGGAAGTGAGACTGGCTAGTGCAAGGGCTGCACTGCTCTCGTAAACTGCCCCAGAATCCACACCTCTCAGTTGCATGTACTGACGTGCAGATCAGTGGACACACACTGATATACACCCTCAATTTTGGAAACTTCATCTAGAAATTTTGCCCTTTTTTCTCTAAATAAATTCACACGGAGAAAGAGAAAAGCAGCCCCTGATATCCAGGGAGCTGAACAAGTACTACTAGCAGGGCCTTGACATTCTCCTGTGGAACATAAACAATTTCAGTGAAACATCAACACGAGACAAGGCCACTCTGTGACCATGATGGGACAAGACTAAAACACGGCCACTCAGTTATCATAGCTACAGACGGACAAAGCATGAACATGGCCCAAGTCACAAAACACCCAAAGGCCCAGCTTCTTTCCCAATTACAGCTTTCGCTTTGCCATCCTCCCTTTAGGGAAGTTTCACTGAAACAGCCGATCATAGAATTGTCCTTGATTTCAGGTAGCACCCAATACAGAATAAGCCCCTGCTTCCTGGGACCCTCCCCAAACTCAAGTCCGATAATAAGTCCTTTCTAATACCCTCTTACAGAGACATGCCATGGTTCCCCATGGTGTGTATTCTCCATGACTGATAAACATAGTTTTTCAAACACAGGTGTGTCGTGAGGGTCTTTGACTAGAAGGCATTGACAGGAAGTATAGATCGATTTGGAGTGAAAGTTCAAAAAGTAGGACCATCGATGTCTTGTCTTTGGCAGAATGGGGCACAAATAGTGGTGTGGCACAGCTGGAAAAGTGGTCATGTAACCATACTCTTCCAGGCCGCCATTTTGTGATCGCATGAAAATTTGCCTACAACCACGCATACAATCTATATGAGTCTATACAAATAGCAGCTATGCAGCTGGAATCTGCCTCCACTCCTTACAAAGCTGATGCTCTCTCCAGTCAAAACTGGATTTCTTCATATAATCTCCACACCCTGCATGCTACGGTATCTCTTTACACTCAAAGACTTCTGCATTTTTCATGTTGCATACCAAATGACATCTAGACTCGCATTTGAAGATTCCAGGCAGACTAGAGCACCACCTGTTTTTGATTTTTTTTTCCCCAGCCAATTAAGCATTTAAATTGTTTCTCATCTAAATTAAATTTGCTTTTTTATTATTTTTGTCTTACCCTTTTTCTTTCCCACGACTATCAACCATATCTAGTAAACAACCGTTTCATGTGCTAAGGAAACAAAAGTGTGATTGTAAGAAAATGGAAATGAGAGAGACTAGGATGGAGTGGTGAGAAGGAGAACTGTAGCCAGGTACTTACCTTGTGCAAGGTGCTCTCAGACATGTCACTTCACCTCTCTGTATTTCAGTTTCCTCCTGCACAAAATAAGGTTAAGATGAGATCTCTAAACTTTTCCAAGGCAGAACTGTCACCATCCCCTCCTTCCCACCTTCACTTCCTCCTGACTCAGAAGAAATCGAGGCTCTTCTTCATTCTAAGACTCTCCCTTCCATTTCCGACCCGAGTTCACCCTTCCTGGCTTTCATCAAGATGCTGTTTTCTCTCTCCAATCTTTCATTTCTTTTTTCTCCCGTTAACTTCTCCTTTTCTACCAAAGGCCCTATCCCCAACTCACTCTCAAGATTCACTACCATTGGCGTCTCTGGCTTCTTTCTCCACAGTTCAATTAGCAGACTGCCCACTGATGCCACACGCCTTCCTTTATAGCTATCCAATTTCAACCACCCCGATTTTCAACTGACATGGAAAATAGGTATGAGAGATCTGATGGCTGAATACAGACTCAAGGAAACATTGTGTTTCTAAAGGGGCATGTGTAGAAAATGAATTCTTAACACAATGGCATTACAAGTCCCAGGACTCAATAGATAGCTATATTTAATAACTTGTTTGAAACAGACCATATTTCTATTTTTCAATGAAATTAGTCAGAAGCTTTTATGGAAACTTGTATGTAACACATGATTGCATAAATATAATTTTTTCATATAACTGGCATTTAAGCAACTGCATTCAACCAAGTACCATTTTATTTTCCTTAGCTTATGCTTTTATTAATTTATGGTTGATTTTGTTTGAAAAATATACGAGAAGTTGGTTCTTTTCTTTAAAAGGCTAGACTGAATTTGAAGGCCTGTGCCAGTGAAAGATGAGAGAAAACCAGCATTTGCAGCTCTCTTTGAGATAGGAGGTGCAGAGTTTTGACTATCTTTGCCCCAAAATAGCAGGCAGGGAAACTCTAGGTTTATCTCTTCGGCTCTCACACAAACCAAGCCCTGAACCTGCTCTCCTGACAAGTCTCAGGACAAAAGAGTAGGTATTGATAGGACTGGTTAAAGGTATAGCAGCTTGCAAAGTGCTGTTAGTAAATGATCTGATTTTATCCTCACCACCCTGGGAAATCAGAAGGGGCAGATAAGCAATCCCCTTTTTCCTCTCCACAGTCTCCTCGTATCATCTAAAAGATAAATTTCTCACCTTCATTCATGCATTCCACAAACATTTATTGTATACTGCAATGCCAGCCAAAAAAAAAAAAAAAAAAAAAAGTTGAATTAAGGGGCTGTTGTGGTTCATTTACTTTGGGGAAAGGTAGAAAGCAGTTCTCTGAGCGGAAGTGAGATGAGTGCTGGGAGTGTCTCTTACTTTATTCAATACCAGCTCCAGCGGCAGCAACAACTTCCTATAGGCAAAAATGGAACAACAATCCCCACTTTCTAACTATGACTAGAGGAAAAGGGGCTTGAAATTTTCTTTAGTGTTCTCCATGCAGACTGCTTGATGGGACCCTCCATGTAAACATGAAAGCGGCGTTCCTTAATAACAGGTACCATCTGCATTGTGCTTTTCTATGTACAAAGTGATTCATTGGTGTTGGCCTATTTATCCCCCTTTGGTCACAATCCCGTAACCAAAGTGCCTCTTCCGATTTTTAGTAACAGAAAACTCAAAAAACCCTGATGGAGCAGTGTTATGTGTTGAATTGTGTCTGCCTAAAATTCATATGTTCAAGTCCTAACCGCCAGTGTCTCAGAACACGATCTTATTTGGAAATAAGGTCATTGCAGATATAATTAGTTAAGATGAGGTCATACTGGAATAGAATGGGCCCTCATCCAAGATGACAGGTGTTCTTATGAAAATGGGAAATTTGGACACAGACACACACGGGGAGAACACTCTGTGAACATGAAGGCAGGGGTCAGGGTGACGCTTCTATAAGCCAAGGAACACCAAAGATTACCAGCAAATGACTAGAAAATCGGAGAGAGGCAAGAACAGACTCTCCCTCACAGCCCTCAGAACAAACCAATCCTGCCAACACCTCGACTTCAGATTTCTAGCCCCCAGAACTGTAAGACAGTAAGTTTCCATTTAATCCTCCCAGTTGTGGTACTTGTTACATCAGCCCTAGCAAACTAATGCACATGGCTTCATCAAAATCTCCGAGGGGCTTTGGGCACGAGTGGCTTTGGTGCCACTCCAGCAGAGAGGACACAAAGAAGAGTGTCCCCTCACATGTGCCACAAATCATATGAAGCTGTGGCATCTCACTGCCTTCCTTTCATCAGTGGTGGTGCTCGGGGTTGTAACCAAAGGAAACCGCAGAACCGGCTGGTATAAAGGGATGTGGGGGGACCCAGCACAACCCTAGAAGGGGGACATCAGAGTAAAAAGACAGTGGGAAAGCTGAGCCTGCCTCTTATCTGGGAAGGCATGTGAGAACCCCTTACCTCATGGGACTCCCATGAACACATTATGGGCTATTACATAGCAGGAGGCACAATTCCCCCATTAGCAAGAAGAACAAAAGTCACCAAAACAACCAATTTAATCTGATCAACATTTGCATTAAGAAAATGGCCCATAACTTGGAGCTCTCTACTGGGATTGCTCTGTTCATCTTGGGAAAAGCAGCAAACTCCCACTTCCCGTATCACCGAGGTAGAGTTGTTAAGCAGAATCATTTTGTGTCTGGAGAACACAGCAGTTTGGCAGGATTGCAGTGAGGATGGAAGGAAACAGGTTCAGAAAACATTAGCAACTTCAGTCAGCTACTATGACCACCAGTCAAGTACAGCAGATGCAACTATTTCAAGATGAAACATGGGAAGGAAAATAAGGAAAGGAAGACAGAAAAACGTAAAACAAAATTATGATGCAAAAAGTTAAATCAGTCATTTCCAATGTTCTGTGCACCCTAAATAAAATGTGTGTTTAATTACAAGATAGGACCTTGTTTAAGCAAGATCTTGTTCTTTTTACTGAGTTTATTAGAGCAAGGCTATGCAAAGTGGTACCAGGAATGTGCAAAGGGAAGCAATGGGTTGGATAATTAACTTGTCAATGGAAACAAACAATAAGTAGATAATTTAGGCCCCCCCAAAAAGAGTTTGTGATCAGAGAGTCTCACGGAAAACCAAAGAATAGTTGCTACAAATAGCACAAGGAGAATGGAGATCTTTGTGGTTTAAAAGAAGATAGTCTCTACAAATATTATTAAAAAGGTAACATTTCAGGGTATCTATTAATTATATTGTTTTTAAATGATATTAAAATATATAATTAATAATTAACATAACTTAGAAATAAGTTTCGTAGATGTTTTCACAACCCAGAATTGACAACTGTTAATAATTATAAATTCTAAGTGGTAGAAATATCCATGTGAATTATGTTATTCTTTGCTCTTCTCTGTTTTTCAAAATATCTCAAAAGACTTTTTTAAAAAAAGAACTCTTATCCAACAACCCATCTGACTATAGATTGGATATTTACTAGCATTGTGAGTTTAGGCAAACATTTCACTCTCTCTGGATTGTTTCCTCACCCACAAAGTGAGGTTCATAGTAACACGAGGTTATTTACGAGGATTAGATGCGTAGAAAGAGGTGATGGTAGGCATCCCCAAAATGGTGCCTATTCTTATTCCCGAAGCTGCTCTCTCACGGCCCTGATGTACAGTCATCCAGTCCAGCGATGAGCACTTTGAGCTGACAGGAAAGAGTGAGTGTCCCCTCAACTGTGCCACAAACACCTCCCAGGCCAGTCTGTTATGTTTTTGAATTCCTCATTGTTAGAAAGTCCACTAAATGGTCTCCCTGTAACTGTCATCCATGGTCCAAGTTGGGGCTACAAAGTCCTTCCATTCAGCTTTCTTTCAGCATTTTAATTCAGCTAAGTAAGAATCTTCCACTCCCCTACACCTCCCCTGCCATCTTCAAAGCTTCTCTTTCCCAACTTAAATATCTCAATCTCTCCATCATCCCAGATGGGACTTAATTTTGAGTTCTTGAACATGGTGGCAAGTTTTCTTCTGAGAATGTTTCTATTGACCTTTATCTCTTTTTAAATTGCATGGGCTGGAGTTGAGATTGTAACTGGACTCTTCTCCCTATCCCATATCCTTGTTGGAGATTATGGATGAGCAAACATTTTTCTGGAAAGGGCCAGACAGCAAATACGAGCTTTATCAGCCATACAGTCTCTGTGCAATTCTTCAACTCTGCCATTGTAGCAAAAAGGCAGCTATAGACAGTACATCCAAGAATGGGCATGGCTATGTGCCAATAAAATATATTTTTACAAAATAGAGAGCAGGCCATACTTGACCAACAGTTCATGATTTGCTGACCTCGGTTTTTCATGATATTCTAAGCCTTTTTCAATGGCTTCACCACACTATTGTGTCTTTTGTCATACTTGCCATTCAGCTATGTCTTTAAAAATCTGGCATTAATTTGAGTGTCTTCCTGGGCGCAAAGAAGGATGTAGATGCAAGAACAGAGTTTACCCAACCCCCCTCATGGTACATGCAGCAGACAGGAGTATGTTGGAACACTGCAGAATGAATCCTTATTTCTAGTTCCTCCACAGATATAATAGCTACCAGCCTACCACACATCCATCCAGGCACCGCCATAACTGAGCTTAGCACAGAGAGAAGCTGATGTCCCTCGTTTGTTTTCTACACATATGCAGCAGATTTGGAGATCCCAAGTGGAGAACTGTGCCTTCATCTAATGTTACACATCATATAGATAGAGCCAGCTCACCTCTCCAACTGGTTGAGTACTTTTTGGATAATCATTTTATTTTCAAATGTGTAGAGTCACATCTGTTCTTTTCTTCGTTTATAAATTATTTTCTCTTTTATTCATAAGATGTTTGCATAATTAAGGTATTTACATGGTAGCAATTAATTAACTGTTAATGAGGCACAAGAAGCCATGCAATTCCTTTCAACAGTAGTTCATAATTCAATCCATTTTTTTTGTTGTTTACCCAGACTGAGGAATGCCCTTAATTAAGATTTGCTATAATTTCCTGCTTTCATGATTCAGTGTCTATAGTGTCACCAGCCTATTAGCAACATAACCGTGAAAAGAACCCTGGATATTGAGTCAAAATGCAAATATTAGTCCCATCTCTGTTACTTTTTAGTGTGAGCACTTAAACAAGTTCATTAAGTTCTCTTTGCCCCATCTCCACATGCATAAAAAGAGAGAAAATATAGTCACTTTCCTGGACTACTTCACAAGGTTAATTTAATTGTCAAATGTGGACATGGATTTGAAGGTTATTTTTCTATATATATGTAATGTGTTTATTATATAGAAACACATTATACTGTTCACAATATACTGTTAGCAGAAAAAGTAGATAACAGACAAGTATTAACTTACTATCTTCATTCTTCTGGAAGGAACCACACCAAAATGTTAACAGTGGTCATATTTGCATGGTAGAATTATGAGTGATACTTCTTTTTTTTCTTATATGCAGCTTCTATGTTTTCTATAATAAGAAAGTACTACCTGTATAATAATAAAAGGTCTTAGCCACTCTTCCTCAAAGAAGTCGCTAATCCTGGGAAACAAACAGTGGGTTGGCCTGGAGCCCAAGGAACACCCTTTGCCCATAATCTAGTAAGCCTCACACTAAAGCAGTGTTTGAGGCCCAAACCTTCATCTTGAATAAAAACACAAGGTATTTTTATTCAAGATGAGTCCATGGTGCTTATCTCTTTAAGCTGCATAGACAAGGAAGAAATAGGAAGAAAACATGGGCAGCAGTCCTCAGAATAAACCCTGGTCAGCTCACCACTTTAGCCACTTGGGTGAGAAAGAAAGAAGAGAGCAAGTCACATCCATGAACTGACATCTTTTCTCACCTTGACTTCACCGTGAGTAAATGTGGCCTAATCAGTATCCTGGAATCTGACCAAAGAGGGTAATATGTCTTCTACTTTGGGGGGAGGGGGGAAGTAGGGCATACTCCCCTCTCCTACAGGTCCAAGCCTTGGAATACTCAACTTGTGAAATCCTAAAATCCAATAAATCACCAAGCTCCTTTGACCTCTCCATTTTCACTTCAACCATTCTTTGCCAGCACTCTTGCCCCTTTGTCTCTCCATCTGATCTCCTCTGGAACCCCCAACATTTGTCTTCCTTACTCCCCAAACAGGCCGCTGAGCCATGCTGTAGGAGCCCATACTGTACAGACTGGCAACTCGGAGACACTCTGTACCCAATTATTTTACATGCTGTTCTTCCAGATCACACTCTCTTCCATTCCACACACGTTTCCCCAAATCTCCAGGACTCTTCTGATGCTTCTTCCTTCCTTTCCAGCATACCCCCTTCCTCCCTAACGATGTGCTTGACTCCCTCTATACATAGAAAACATGTTGTAAAAGGAGGACTTAATGAAGTTCTTGTATCTGAACCAATCCTATTTCCTTCCTTTCAGTCTCATAGTAAAAGATGTTCCTTCTTAAACCATTAAGCAATGTTGTCCCTGAGTAGGATCTACTCATATCTTAGTGACACTGCTAGAAATAAAGTCCTTATCTCAGTGTATATTTGGTTTGTATTTCTCTTCCTACGACAGAGGTTGAGCATGTCTTAAATATTTTTGTGTATGTTGGATCTTCTTTACCTGTTTCTTCCATCTTTCATTTTCTCTCATTTTCTTAAACATTTTCTTTATTTCTTTTTATCTTTCTTCTTTCCTTAGTTGAACTTCTATGTCCTTTACTATATTTAGCAATACCTACCGTGTTTCCCCGAAAATAAGACCTAGCCAGACCATCACTGCTAATGTGCCTTTTGGAGCAAAAATTAATAAAAGACCCGGTCTTATTTTACTATAATATAAGACCAGGACTTATATTAATTTTTGCTCCAAAAGACGCATTACAGCTGATGGTCCGGCTAGATTTTATTTTTGGGAAAACACGGTAGCTAGCCTCACTATTTTCCTTCCAATTTTGCCTTCATTTTTAGGATGATTTTACTTTTTTTTTCTCACATTTCTTTCTTGAGCTCTTCCAGTTTACATTTTATCTTCTGTTACATTTTGCCATGTCTTCCCCAGGCTTTTGCATTTCTGTTTGAAGCTCTTGTTGCCTAAAAGCAATTGTTTCACTGATTATTTTTCATGCAAGCAAGATAGTGGGTGGAATCATCTATTCCAAGGCTACATTTTTCCCATGAGAATTCTTTGTCTAACATTATTTTCCTATTTATTTTTCTTTTCCCCTATGGTCCATATATATATGGCATCTCACTTTTTTATTCCTCATTATTAAAAGAGATGAGGTTTTTCTGAACCAACTGTTTGCAGATATATGTTGGAAAGGGGCCACTGTCACCTTTCAATGTGGCTGGAATTTTCTCATTACCCAGGGTTTTGTGAGTGGCGGTGACTAGCAGCAGTGGTCCTTCCTCACAATAGCAACTTTCTCTTCTCCTCTGATGCCATGGGGACCGTCCATTTCCTCTCTCCAGTCTTTCTGTATGACTTCTTATTTGGCACTGCTTCCTCTGATTCTTAAAAGTAAATTGAGTCCAGAAGCACCTCTGGCCCCTGCATCCTGTTGTAATGAGGGTTTGGGGTTTTGCACGTTAGGTTGTTCCCACTTTCCCTTTGAGACCTGCATTCTCTACATCCTCTCTCCCCATTCTCATAGATTAATTTTCCTCTTCTTTAGTATCATTGTTTTGGGAATTTCCAGTTCCTTAGTTTCACCAAAACTGCAGTTGTAGAGTTTGTGTCTTTGTTTCTTGTGCTCATTCGTTCTTAGATGATTTCTAGAAAGAGTGAGAGGAAATGCCAGATTTATGTGGTATTATTCACAGGAGAAATCTGTCTCTATCCTTTCTCTGAAACCTTGGTTCATGGATATATTCAAGCTCATCTATTTTTTTCCCCTCAAATTGAGTGGAAGAAAATCAAAAACCTCCCTTGTACTTTATGCCCTTATCTGCCACTGTGTCTCTCTCTATTCATACCAAATATTTATTAAATGTCTACTATAGATGGGACGCTGCACTCAGTACCAGGGTTTTAATGTTGACCGAAATCAGCATTACCCCTGCTTCCTCTGAGCTTACAATCTAGGAGAGAGAACTGGGAATTAATCAGCAATACCAGTACTCTACATTCGATCTGCTTACTTTCCCACCTTGCATTTACTTCTCAGTTCTCGGTAAACAAGCTTCTGCTCCTCAACTCTGCTGATATTTGATTCAGACAAAGTCACCAGAGAACTTTTCATTGATAAATCCAGTGACACTCTAGTAGACTTCATCTCACTTTTCTTCTCCACGGCACAGTATCCCTCCTATTCCGTTCTTATTAAAATGTACTCCGAATTTTTGTGACCTCCCCACTCTCCTCATTTGACCTGGACCTCTCTGTCCAGGGACAGTGCCTCCTGTTTTTCATTCAAAGTTGGTGATCTCCAGGGCTTTTTCCTTGGCCCTCTCTCCCTTTGTCACTCTCTGTTTCCTCGCTAAATGACTTCATGCCTGTACCTCACAATTTAGTCATTGTTTCTATTATAAACAACTCTCAAATCTAAATCTTTAGCCTAGACTTCTCTCTTAAGCTCCCGGTTCATCTATCAGCCCCCTACTGGACATCAGTACCTGGATGTCCCTCGATGAATTCCAACTGGGTAGGTCTACAATTGAATTGGTAGCTTCGTCTGCAAAACTGTTAATAAGTCTATATTCTCCAGACTAGTTTAGTGGCTTTATCATATACGTCACCCAACACTAGAGCCAGACATTTATCCTAAATCTTTGCCAATTTTGATGTCTTTTAATGTATTTTAAATGTGTTCCCTCGCCTCTTAGCCCACCTTTACTACCCTGGTTTAAGCCCTCAAAACCCCAAGCCTGAATTACTGCCACAGCCTCTTAGCTGGTCTTCCAGCATCATTTTCCTGTTCTCTAGTAATGCTTCCTGGGTGATCTTCTGAAACACAAACTGAATCATGAAAGACTCCTACTTGAAACACTTTCATGTGTCCCTCCCCCGCCCCACTACCCATGGATAAATGTAAACAAGATTCAACTCAAGGGCTGCCTCCCCATGAAGCCTTGCCTGCCCACCAGCCCCCACATAATGTTATGTTCTCTGAGCCCGTTTGATGTCCTCTATGCACCTAAAAGCATCTGTCTCATCATATTTGAGTTCTGTGTTTATTCATTGGGACTGTGACGAGGCTGGGAGCAGAGCCCCTTGAAGGCAAGGGCATAATCTTAGTCATTTTTCCGCCCTTAGTGCAACAGCCCTACGTGCAAATGTTTATGAATGAATGAAGGAGGGGTGAATGAATGAAGTGAGGTGGGATCAAAATGTATGGAACAATATACCCTAGTCAGTGGGGAAAGGCATTTTACAGCCATGGTGGTGTTGAAAGATGGGAAATACAGTCCTTCTCCCTGGCTATTAACTGCGTTACATCAGATCCTTTTCTGAAGTGTTAAAAGTTAAATCAATTTCCAGGAAAACATGACTGCCGATGTAAAATATGTCCTGAGGGGAATATTTCCCCTTCTAATACTTTCCATGCACATGAAAGGGGAAAGTGCACCCACCACATATGTTCGATGTTGTCATCTAGGAGCTCAGGCCCTTACATTTCTCCAGGCCCTTGTTTGCAGGCTAGTAAATGAGTACATTGGCCAGGGATCAGTGCATACACATAGTTGGCAGGTTCTTTGCAGTGTAACGAGTCATCTCCTGTCAGTAACTGGTCAGGCCCCACTGTGAGACAGAGCAGGCCAGAAGGGACCAGGAGGGACCAGGCGCATCTGGCCGGACATGCGGAGTGGTGCTCCATCTAAGCAAAGGGTCACCACTGGAGCAAGGACAGAGCACCATGTCCACTCTAGGGGACAGGTATGGGATCCTGGGAGTGCCCATGATGAAGCCAAAGGGAGCGCCAGGCCATCACGTAAGGAATGCACAGTGTTAAGAAATATCGATGAGATGAGCCTCGTGGCCTGTAATGGGAGCCCTGTGTGAGGGCAGAGGCGGAGACCAAAGTCCAGGCCGAGGTCCAGGTACTGATTCACACCAGACCCAAGGGAGCAGACACAGAGAGCAGCATCAGTTTCCTTAAGAGACAAAAACCACACTGTAAGACAATGGCAATATAAAGTTGGTTCTGGAGCAGTGGCAGCCCTGGTGTGTGTAGCTAAGCTCTGTGTACTGGACACGTTTCGGTTTGGGGGCTCAGAATCACTTTCCTGTGTGCTTCTGGGAATAGAACCTGTCTTTCCTATGAACACCCATTCCTTGTGGTTTGAGTGACGCTAACCTCATCTACCCTGGGCTCCGGGATGGGCGCGTGACCCAGCCCTGACTTACGTCCCCTCCCCAGGCTGCTGGGGTCCCTAACGTGGCTGACTGTACGTCTCAGGCCTCTGGCAGCCATGCTGCATACCTGGCTGCAGAAGGGCTAGGAAGAAACAAGAGCAAGTGAGTGATGCAGAGGTCAGAAATTCAGTAACATCATTTAATCCTGGCAGCAAGAGGCACCCCTGGAATCCCTTTTAGGAGAAGTCTAAATCGAGAGTCTTTCACCTGCAGCTGCAGGAGTCCTTTCTCATAGAGGCCAACGTACACAGCTCCCAAGAGCAGGCAGGCCTCGCCGGTGCTTGGCGCTGAGTTTGCAGTGTGATGGGAAGTCTTGAGGAAGTCTCACAATTCTCTGTAACTACCAGATCTTATGTTGAGATTTTTTTTTTTTCCAGAAGAGAAGAGAAGTCTGTATTTTCAGTCACTGCTGTTATATATTTTTTTTACTTATTTTTGTTTCTCATCCTTTTCACACCCACACTCAACTTTCTGGATGAGGAAAGAGGAGGGGTTTATTGTACAACACTAGACCACTTGAAGCCACCTATCCACGAGATGCTAGAATTCAGCTTCTGAATACTCAGAGTTCCACTGTTTAGTGCCACGGAAGGACACCTAGACCCGAATTTCCCGGCATCCGAGGAGTCAGCACAGGCCTGGCTTCCCTTGGGGTACAGTTCCCCCCGCCCGCAGTAAAGCAGAGATGGAGCTCTGCTTTATCCCACTCCCTGTGGGGATCCCATAATAGTCCCGCATAATTAGCCTGAAGGCATTCCCTGCTGTTTGTTTATCAGGAAAACAAGTGAAAAGCTCTAGAAAGAGTAGTTATTTAGAGGTAAATAGCAAGGGAAGGTTGGAAATGTTTGATCTCATATATAGATTTGGCCTTTGTGTCCCCCAAGTAATTACTTCTGGTTTACTTTTTTCTAAAAGTGCATTGAGATTTGAAGGTTAGGAAGAATGAACAATAACATTAGATACTACAAACAAGCGAGGCTCTCAGGGGGTGGAACCAAATAAGAGAAAGCCAAAGTGCTGTTGGTGCTACACTTGTTTGCAAAAAAAAAAAAAAAAGCAGACCTCACTGAGCTTTGTCAGCGTTTCTGTAGCCATCAGACCTTCTCTAGTAAAACCAATTAACCACAAGAGGGAATCTCCAAGTTTGAGTCAAAGCCTTTGATTTTTGGACAAGAGATCACATCAGCTTTCAGAGAAAGTTCCAGATGTCCCTATATTTCTTCATTATAAAACCTCCTTGGCCTGTACTCCAGAAAATTTTGAATCACGTTTCTGCGAAGTACAAATGAATAGCCCTGGCGAAGACTGTCATAGATTTCATTTAAAAACATTATTAAACCAAGAAGGCGAGGGCCAAATTGAAGAGGATGTTTGATCCTCTCCCAATTTTCCACTACTGCAAAGACAGAGACCAATAGTAAATCAGTCTTTATAGTCAGTTCTCCGTTTTTTTAAGAACAAGAAATCGTTTTAGAAGGCATTTCATTCTTTTCTTGCAAGGGCTTTGTAACATAAGCACACAGCTTGCAAAATAGAGGGGAGAGAACGGAATCCACATCCGGAAATAATCATCTCCCAATCACTGCAATGGGTTATAAATGTCACAGGGACCACCGACTAAATGAGGGTGATGGTGTTTCATAAAAAGTTTCGTAAATCTTCAACGGAGATACCGCTCTTCTCATTATATACTTAGGGATATGGAGATGGTGCGAACCAGACCTTGGTACAGAACAGTAGCTTTGCTTCATTCCTTCTTGTGTCACCAAATTTAACAATTTGAATAAAATTGTAGCCTTGTAGCCTCAAATAGTCACATAAACTGAGTTTTATTGCTAATTGGGCACACTGAAAAGCATGAGACTAATGGACCCACCCCCTCCCCCAATTATTTGATCAATTTGCTGTCCCTTTATTTAAAATTTTTTTTAGAAGAGCAAAGTTGCCTTTTCCTCAGCCCTTACTCAACCAGTAGATCGTTCTTTTATTATTCTTTTCTAAGTTTGCAAGTGGGATTCTTTATCGCAGAGACCCAATCACCATTTCAAAGAGAAGATTTTTATTTTTAAGAAATTCTGTTTTTAATTGGCTACTTCAAAAGTCTGTTTTAGAAAATGCAGATACTCGCTGGAGTTAACTTGATCTACATGGCTCAAAAAAGGGCAAACTCTACCAGAAGGAAAACAGCCAGGACACGACTATGCAGTTATCTGGGATAATACTTAATGTAGGGGGGGGGAGGAAGCAGTTCCCCTTTAATAGCTCAGCTCAGACTTCCCTCTGCTATCACTATGCTAGTCACATTAAGTTCGGAAACCATCAAATGCATGCGACGATTGCTTTTTAAGCACCACAGAACTAGCGGTAGTAATTTGGTTTTCAACCATTCTCCAAATAAAAATATTCCTTTAGCATAAAGGTTCAGAGTTTATGAATTTGTTTTGTTTTGGTTTTGGTTTTTGTTTTTTGGGGAAACTGATATACACATTCCCTTGTGCTCTATCACCTTGCATTGATAATCTAACAGAAGCAAAGATTGACAAGGAGCTGGAAGAAATTTAGAGTGCTTTCCAACCTTTTGAAACGCTTAAAACACTAATGCACATATAATGTGTATGCAAGAACCCTACAGTACAGAGAAAGACATACAGGAAAGAGAGTCCTGCATGAAAGCGTGGGTGACTGCACATTTTAAAGAGTAGGGTGAGATGTCAAAGTGCTTTGTTATTTGTAGCATCTGTGTCGTGCGGGGCGTCCGGCGGGGTCTCTGCTCCCGCTCCCCACATAAAAACGCAGGACATGGTGAGGCCAAAAAGGAACACCCACGGAGCCATAGGTAGGGGAGTCATACCACTATATTCTCGCTGGCGGCTGGGTTGGAGAAACAGGAACCAGGAGCCACACTGTTCACAACCCTCACTGCGCCACTTGCAGGCTCAGCCACCATCTTCTTGCTAGCCCCCATTTTCCGCTAGCGTAGCCACGGCAGTTATATTAGTGGCCAGTGGCTCACTGGTTACAGCTGACAGCCAACTAGCCACAGCTGATGGCCATCCAATCACAGTTGATGGTCATTTACTACCTGAGCCAGCAGCTTTCTACGTGAGGCCGAGAGCCTGGAAACTGCTTTCTGGGGCTCTGTCCCCACAATCTGTTTAACTGTAATTCTACATTCCACATTATGTGAAAATCAAAATTTGAGCAGTCGCCTTTTTTTTTTCTTTACTTCCCCCAGGCATTGAGAACAGACAGACATTGGGCTCTAGCTATTGAGGGACCCAAAGGGCCGCAGGGTGTGAATGATTAGGTCAATATTGAGTCCTCTGCTACAGGCTGATAGCTTTCACCCAGTGGCCTTCGCAAGTTGTTGCTCTCTCCTGAGTAAAGTCTGCCCCCACGTGGAGAAAGGCTGCTATTACATCGCAGGATGCCTTCCTCTTGCTTCTAGGTCTGCGGGAAGGCATTTGCAGCAAACAGAGCCCTTTGACCACCATCCTAACTTTGAATTGTTTTTCACTGCTTCTCTCCCCTCTGCCCTCCTCCCCCCTTTCTTCTATTTCTCCTTCCTTTGTCTTCTTTCTTTTTTCTCCCTCCCGCTTGCCTTCCAGAGCCTTTAACAGTAGTCTTTAGCACTAAAATTGATGCAGACCCAGATTCTGATTTAAGGAATTCAGACAACACAATTTCAGTAAGCAGGAAAAGAATGGGCACCTTCAGGGGTAATACCACGACTTCAAGAGAGCCTAGCAGATACTGAACGAGGAATCTGGAGATGTGGCTTTCACTGGCCTTGACCCTGCCGCTGGAATATGACATAAGTGTAACGTGTTTGTATGAAAACCAAGAAAGAAATCTGGACATAAGCACAACGTCCTAGAGAATCAGGAAGCAGGAAGACAACGTGGGTCCCTTTGCCCTCTGCAAAGGGCCTGGTGCCCACCACGTTCACCAGCTCCTCAGCAAGCTGTCCCAAACACACACAATCTAAGTGATTAGAAGCAATGCCCATTATGCAAATGCGGCCTCCAAACAAAACTTATTCTCTTCCTGGCCCTGTTCCCACCAGCCTGCCAACCCTAGTGCCATCCTGAGCCACCAATCCATCCTGGATATAGTTTTCCTACCACATCCCTACACAGAAATCTTCAAAGGTATATTTCTTAAAATATACCTTCAAAGGTGCAAACATTCAAAGGTGTATTGGCTTCAAAGTCTAAATACCTTGTGCATTCAGGACTGATAATCTCTCTCTTCCTCTCTCTCTCTCTTTATCTCTCTCTCTCTCTCTCTCTCTCTCTCTCTCTCTCTCTCTCTCTCCCTCTCCCTCTCGTCTCAACCTACTCAAGTTTTCTACTTTAGCACCCTTTCTCTCCTGGGTGTCCTCCAATGTCTATCTTCTTACCTTCATGCTTTTCATTTGCTGCTTAGCTGCCCATAGCGGTCTGACTCAAGACCCACAACCCTTTGTGGAACTTCCTTCAGGCTGGAAGCCCCTTTTTATTTTGCAAAACTGAAACTGCATTAGTGCACAGGGCAAGTCACCCAGGGAGATACAAGTTGAAGGCACTTTGAAACCCACAGGAAAACCTCACATTGAGATATAATGCATATATTTTAATACAACTGTAATTTATAGAGCTATTAATCTTCCAAGGCAGAAGCGTGCGGGGGGGCGGGGGGGGGTCAAAGTGTTCATAAACCAACCAGGAAGAATTCAAGTGGCTTACGCTACTGTCAGAATCCTGAGATGGAATTATGGCCCCATAACTCAACGTCTGCTGGCTCTTTCGATTCTGTAATGGATGTATTGGAGGCTGGGGTCCTGCTCAATTTCCCTGTTTACTCTCTGGCTACCACTCCCTTCCAGTCTCACCAAGAAGCCCTCTAACTATTTCAAATGATCTGTGTGAGAGGCAACAAGAGTAGCAAGTTATTTGAGCTGTGTCTTTGTTGAGGAAATGCAGAAGGAGGTCCCCATAACTCAATCCAAGGACTCTTCATGGGATTGTGGGGGGAAGACTGCTCTTCCATAGCAGCAGCTATAAGCACCATGAAGCACCTGCCCATTGCCTCCAGTCCTGGCTGGCATTGCTCAGTCCCAGAGACAATAAGACATGATGCACAAAATACCCACAGGTAAGGGAAGACCTAAATACCACTCAAGTATTGTGCCAAATGCCCATTGTTCATCTTTGAGGTGAAAATCTAGAGTCACCTGGCATGATCGTTTGAAAATGCAGGTTCCTAGGCAGTATCCCAGACCTAGACAGTCAGAATTCTGGGGATGGAACCTTGGAATATGGGCAATGGAAGTCTTTCTCATCTGCACTAACATTTGAGAACTTCTCTTCCAAGTATCTACTGTTTTTCTTCACTGTGCTAGCTGTGGTATTCCAGCCAGGGCCTACTTCAGAGCAAAATGGTGCCCATCCTCTTTGTCCTCCTCCATCCTCGCAAAACTCTGGCTTAGACCTGCCACACTACATGCACGTGGCCTATTAAGGATCACAGAGGGAGTCCTACCCCATTTTACAAGAAGGAAATTGTTCCACGGAGGTGATAGGAGGTACTAGCAGAGATGGGACCAGAACCAGGATTTTCTGACTCTCAGCCCAATATGACCCACGGCTTTGAGTCACTGAACCCAAATGCACCCTGAGATGTCTTTGGGACATTTTTATGATCCTTCGGGATGGGCCCACCATGCCTATTCCCATGCCTTGATTTCACCCATTCTCCTTATCTCCCTGCCTATAAGCAAACTGCTCTCTAGATAGCTCTTCAGAAGGCTGTTTTGTTTTATGTTTAAAACATCCTGTAGGAGTGACACAACACATTCAGAGGCTGTGTGAGAAGAACCCACACCCTGTTCTTTGCTGGCCCTGACCCGTGTATATTAGTGCTTTCTTTGGAGTTTGATGCCAGGTTGACATTTGGCTGCCTACGCACAGCCGAAAGTCTTTCACATGGAGAGGCAGGTGTTACAGAGAGGGGACACAGGTGGTTAGACTGTTATATAGACAGCTCCGTACTAAGCCAGGTTCTCACGTGGACTATGGGACGAGATGGGGGAGATCTTAAAAGTCATGACTGACTCTTCCAGATAGATAGACAAGAATCCCAACAGGCATGTTGTGACAGGCTTAAGGAACTTTTCTAAACCTGTATTTCAAAAAAGAGCTCAAGTCTTGCCCTTCAAGCTGCGTTAGAGCACTGCAACGGGCCTCATGGACAGACATTGTGCATAAATTGTTGGCGTACTGATTCTTTTAGCCTCAGAAGTTCCTTGAATTTTTGAGAAGTGCTAATTGAAATACAATGCACATGTTCTTTTGCCTGAGCCAGTGAAGGAAACGTGAGGGCTGGACAATGCTGCCAAGTAAATATGATGCACAGTAACGACAGTGGCCATGGAGAACTAGCCCAGTGAATCTGAAAAACAAATCTGAGAACATTTGGCGGCTTGATTAATTTGCTATGCCTATTTGCCATCTGTTGTTGTCTCCAGGAGCCCAGGATGGGTAGCCTGGCTTGGTTCTGCTGACTTAGGCCAGATGGAAACGCTCCTTTTAATAGGGAGTGGAGAGTGGGGTCTGCAAAAGAACAAAGGTCCTGGGCCCCTGCTCTGATCTACCGTGCGGCTGGGAAATCAGGTTTTCTACAAGCAGTTCCTCCCATATGCTTCAAAACCACTTTTACAACCTCTACCTCTGTTTAAAGGTTGTGCAAACTTACAGGTTCACATGTTTTATATCTACCCATGCTGATGGCTGTGGAGAAAAGTGAGGTCACCTGGTGACAATCAGGCAATTGTTTCTTTTGAGCTAAGCTGTATGTAGAGTGTCACATTTGAATTTTGATTTTTTTTTTAAGCTGAATTAGTTCACAGCATAGCTTTTCATCAGCTGCTTTATACATACTTGGTGTGCAGTGCCCCAGGTAAGCTCAGCTTTACTCTCTGAACTGTGCAAGTATCACTTATTTTGCCCTTGTCCTCATCTCCCAAACCCACACACTTAACTTGCCTCATTCATTCTTCGACAGAAACATGAGTGTTTCATATGTGAGAGGCCAGGAGCTAGAGACGGATTCAAAAGTGAAAGCACAGTCCTTGGTCCTCAAGGAGCTCACAGGCTAGTGGGGGAAGATAAATAAATAAAACTATTACCATATTATGATAGAGATTCACAGAGGGTCCTCGTGACAAAGATTTATAGTTGTCCACCAAGATGGGTTCCACTCTTCTTCCATAGTAATAGAGTTTTAGCCGAGCATAGAGCCAGCTCCCCACCCTTTGAAAACCCCAGGGGAACTAAGCACAGTCATGTGACGAGTTCTCCCCATCAGGAATATGTTGGAAGTGATGTGTGCCACTTCCACACTAGGCCTGAAAACACTGTACACGTGCTCTACGGTGTCCTCATCCTTTCTCGTGAGCAGGGACATGGATGTACCTACACAGTGGCTTCAACCATGTAGAAGAAGACAGTGCCCTGGAGGGTGGAGAGGAACAAGCTGGCAGGAACCCTGGATGACGCACAGAGCAAATGGACCCACCTATCCACACTGGACTGCTTTGGGGATGAGAATCAAGTTCCTTGATCCTTAGACCACGATATTATTGGGCCTGTTTGTTATAGCAGCTTAGCTTTCACTCTAAACAATACAGCCCTGGGCTCTGCACTGTAAGACGGGTGCAGTGTCTGTTGTGGGAGTAAACGGTTCATCTGAGATTACATCACACACTGAGCCAACCCACTTCTCTAACACCTGCCACAGGCTCATATCTGCTGACACAGACTGACTAGGTTAGCACTATCCTGAAAACAGCAGAGATATTGATTGATTAGGGACCAGAACCAGAAGGAACATTTGAGATTACCTAGGAAGCATTGAGCGCTGAAAATGGTGCGTGTGGGTAGTGACATCAGAAAAATCTCACTTTAAATCTTGGATCTGCTTCTCACTACCTCTGAACCTTAGGCAGAAACTTAATGACTTGAATTTGTAAATGTTTCTACATAATAATATGTGTCTTGCAGCATGGTTGAAAGGACTGTAATAGACATAAATGTCAAGCCCAGTGCTGGAACACAGTAGCATTCTACAGGTGATTATTATCAGCATTTTGCAGGCCTGATGAGAAAGGAACAAAATGCTCTCATACTGCAGAGATATTTATTTCCCGCGGGCACCAAATCTCCTATTGGCTCAGCTAAAAAGTTTGCCTGTCTTGAAGAAATGTAAAATTTGATCTCCTTACCTACAGAGGCAGGTAGAAGTACCCTTTGCTTTGAATTCTCCTGTATACAGCTTCAAATTTAGATAATGGACCCAAACTAACTTCCACCAAGAGGACAAATGCATCTGTGAAAAGCGGAGAAGAGAATTGACTCCAGGGTAAGTTTGTTTTATTGCCAAATTTTGCATCACTTTTCCTGTAGGCCTGTTTCACTGGATTATAAACATAGCAAAAGCAGGAACATGCATTTTTCATGCCATCTTCCTCCAACTTAAAACACTGAACACCATGGCAGGCATTCGGTGAACATTCATTAAATATTAAATGAATCATAAAATGTTAGAGCTATAAAGGTCTTCAGAGATAATCCTATCTTGCCCTGTCTTTCAGATTAATTTCTTCACCCACTCATTCAGTCAATACATATTTATCAGGCAATACAATGTGCTGATAGATTGGGCTGCACTAGAGATATGGAAAGCCACATCACAACTGGCAAAACGACTGGCTCAAAGTCGAGCTATCAGAACTAGGAATAGCACACAGGTCTTCCAACCCGGCGGTCTTCCTGCAGAGTCTCGAGCACACCAAGATCTTGCCCCATGGGGCTCTGGGCTCTTTCAGTTCCCCGCCTCCCTCAGGTCTGTGCATCCTTCAGGACTCAGATCAAAGAGGCTTTGTTTGACCATCCCAGTCTCAGCCTCCAACATCCTCCTTCTCCCAGCTGAGGACAAAATTGGCCCCTCCGTAATCAAAATAACACTACATCAAATAGTCTAAAAGTTAAAAACTCAATGAATGTACATATCCTTCATGTTTTATTCCCTCAAAGTCCTACTCCCCTAAAGGAAGACTATGGATACTGTGACCCCCTTTCTTCTTAAATTATGTCTAAATCTTCTTGCAGTGGATATTTTACCTCGTCTATTATGATTCCTCATTTCCTTATCTTTCTTATTTTGGAATAATTCCAAACCTTTAGGAAAGTTTCAATAATAGCACAAATAATCCCCATATACTCCTGACTCTTGATTCAGAGTCACCAAATGTTAACGTTTTAACACATTTATTTATCTTTCTGTGTGTTGCTCATGTGTGTGTTGTGTGTGTGTGTGTGTGTGTGCGCGCGCGCGCATGCTTGTGTCTTCTTCTGAACTGTTTGGGAGAAAGTTACAGACATAAAGACTTGAGTGCATTTCTATCAAAAAACAAGTCCATGCTCTTTACATAACTTCAGTACAATTATTAAAATCTAGAAAAGTAATATTAATACCCAGCTATTACGTAATCTACAGGTCTTATTTAATTTTCACCTAATGGTTTTTATAGCAAAAGAGAAAAAATAATTGTGCTACTGAAGGATCCAGTCCAGGATCACGTGTCTCCTTTCATCTTTAATCTGAAACGATTTCTCAGTACGTCTTTGTCTTTCATGACCTTGACCTTGGCCTAAATACAGGCCAGTTATTTTGTAGTATGTCTGTCCATTTAGGTTTTGTCTCATGTTTCCTCAAGGTTAGATTCATGTTATATATTTTTGACAGGAATCTCACAAATGTTGTGTTTTCCTCATTGCATCTTTTCAGGTAGCACCCAATTTCCACTTATCCAGTTTCTGGTCATGGGTCCATAAGGCTGCACCATTTGGAAGCTCTAGGGGAGAACCTGTTTCCTTGCCTTTAGCAGCGTCAAGAAGCCCCCTACATTCCTGTGACCCCTTCCTCCATTTTCACTAAACCAATATAATGAGCCAGCAGTGTAACGTCTTCTCTCCTCTCTGACCTCTTATTCCATCTGGTTCTCCTGCCTTCTCTTCTTGTCTTTTATGGTTACTTTGGACTCACCCAGCTAATTCAGAATAATCTCCTCATATCCATATCTTTAATTTCCTGACATTTGCAGAGTCCCTTTTACCACGTGAAGTAACATACTCACAGGTTCTGGGGCTTAGGTGTGGACATTTTTAGGTGGCCATTGTCTCTTGTGGCCAGAATATAGTCTAAAACCGGTCTACATCTATCATGACCCACACAAAAGAGGTCAGATTAAATTGCTGCTCTTTGGTGGAATGGGGGGAACAGATGGGTGAAAACATAGCTCCCATCCCCCGTGGTGAGACATTTCATTGCCTGTTCACTTCCACATACAAACATGTAAACGGAAAGCATCCTAGTTACTCCATTATAGGATGTCGTTACACTTGATTTGGAGTGTCATTATATTGGTTTAGTTAATAAACACAGGCAGTGTCACCAAGTAGTTGCAGCCTCAGTTTCCGTACATGGCATAACCCAAGGCTTCTCAGGCAGTAGGAATAAGCATGTGAATTTGTATTCGTGAGATTGAAAGAAAGTTGTGCCTGATTGTGTATTTGTAACTATTGATGGCATCAGACACTGCAGACTAGTTCAAGACCAATCTTGTCCCAGGTCCCCTTTGCCTTAGCTGCCACCTAGAAAATGTTCCAATCAAGTTGACCTGTGTTTGCTGTTAGGGTACAAAAAGATATCTCATGCCCAGAAATGGTCATGGTGGAATCCCAAATTTTCAAAATAGGTCTATGTAATTCTCTATTCCTTTTGTCTTCATCATTAACCGGAAGTGACCAAAAGGAATGAATCCTTCTTGGGACAGCGACATTAAGTAACCAAACTGCCTTACTAAATTATGTGGACCAGGAAAGGGAAAGGGACAAAGAGTCTGAAATCTTTTGGGTCAATTTTTGAGAATGCCAGTCCAGCACTCAACAATACTGCGGATGGTAGAGAACGTGGGATGTCTGTGAAATTCTTTGGCTATTAGCCCATCTTTGCAAATGATCCAGAAAACTGAACACATGAAACAGTTTACTAGTTGTAAGGGCCACAGTGATGTCTCTAGAGTCGGCTGATTGGACTGGAACAGCAACACCCTACTCTGAAAAAATGTCAAAGCAGTGAGGTAACATCAGTGATCCCAAAAAGGGGTCAAATATTCGATGTAGTCAATTTGCCAGGAACAGAGAGAGGTGGTGATGTTCCATTCAATGTGGCTTCCTTCACCACAGAATAAACAAGGTGAATTTTTGCAGGAGTCACAAATCTGGGATACAGTGGAAGCTTCTGCATCCGTCAGAAACACACAGCCCTTTACAAGGTGCCCAGTCTGTGATAATGAATGTGTTGTCGTATCTGATGCGACGATGACACCAGACGACAGTGGTGGCAATCTGGGCGCTGCGGGTTTGATCAACAACAGCCTAATTCTAGTTGATCTGATCAGAGAACAGGCCTTTACCATGAGCTTCTACACGAGTGACCCTGGCTGTCTGATCGGCAGATATACTTTGTTTTCCTGGCTCATGGCCCGCAACAGGGATGTCTTTAATCTGCCAGTTTTAGTCTTTCAAGGGGTAGACCAGCTGGCTAGGCCATTGGTAACTGTCCAAAAGTCAGTGGGAATCCTTGAGAGTATTGTCTAAGGCAAAGGTGATTTTTTAGCCCATCGTCCTGCAGTTGGTCTCCCAGAATTGTCATCAGGGTTGGATGGCTGCTGCCACCCAGTGGACACCATCCACTTTTAATTTAACTGAGTCTAAGTGACCTAGGCCTAAGATAATAGGTGAATCTCTGTGAATCAAGGGCCCCACTGAGCCAGCAGCTTTGCTTCAGGCAGTGGAATGGGGAGATACAGTTTCTCCCAAAGAGATAACTGCCACTTTTTCACGTAAAACTCAGTTTTTCAGGTAAAACTTCCATGAAACTCACTGAGTTTCACATAAAACTCAGATGCCACTAGAGCTGTACTCTTGCCATTGGCAGATACCATTGCCATTTGATAAGACAGATGTATTAGACCCTTCCCACCTTGTTCTGTTGAGTCCATGTTGACCCACCCCAAAATGGGTATATCCAGTCTGAGAGTCATGAGGTTTCCATTGGTAAGACTTTCCGTTTTAACAAGAGCTTAGCTGCAGGTTAATAGCGGCCTTCAGAAAAAAAAGGTGGGGGACAGTATTTGGTGGCCATGTCAGAAAGGTGGTGCTGTTGTACTAAGAAATGGCCTCGCCTACTATTCTAGCAGTTATTACACCCTTAGCTAATGCTGAGATTTCCCTTTTTCCGTCTGCGCTTATGTATTCTTTCTGTTGGACTGGTCAGGAGGGGACGGTACCTTTGGTAGTCCCTGAACAGGAAAATCCCCTGTGACATGAATGGTCATTCACAGGACAAGTATATAAAACATCATGACCAATTATTCAGTCAGCATTAGAAACCACAACCATAGTACATTTAATGGCCCAGAAGCCCCAGGCAGCTTTCCTTCCCCACTTCGAACTGTGTTCAGATCCCATGGGTTGAGCTAAAGCACCAAGGAGTCGAGCCTGAATGTAAGTCAGAGACTCCAGCAAGTCTTCAGATCATGCTATTTCCCAGCTGGGAGAGCAGGAATTAAAGAGCAGCAGGAGAATCAAGGCTATGGTGGGATGACAGACGTGGCAGGAAGGAAATTTTATCATTAGCTCTTTGAGCCCTTTTTCAATCCCTCACCCCAGGGTCAGACCTAAGCATCAGTATGCTACTTCCTCCCTCATCTACTTCCTGGTGTCCAGCACGCACCAGGACCCAGGGACCCTTTTTTTCTGCCCCTGAACACATATCATGACAGTCCCACCTGGCTGTTCTGAGGGCTTTGGTGACTCCCATGAATAGTTCCCCATCTTCCCACCGACCAAGTTGAGCTGTGAAAAGAGCCAGGTAGATACATGCGGTGCCTCTGTGCTATTAGGCAAAGCAGGCATTGGGTCCACTTTTCTTTCTGAGCGGCATTCTGCGTATGGCTTCAGCAATGTTTTCAATTCACATCCCAACCAGTGTTTTTGGTTCACTCAAAGCTCTGTTTCAGTAGCAAGGTCCTCATTGCTGACACTAAGTGTGTGGATTGGGGGACTCCTGGCTCAGTAGCCACAGAACATTGCCTTCCAGCTGGGGCCCTGGAACTTATGTGGCCATTGCCACGATAATATCCCTTCCTCTGCCTGTCAACAAGAAAGAATAAGCAACAACCAAGCCCCATTTGGGTAGTTTGTGTAGTCCCACTTTTGGTAGCTCAGCTTTTAAGCATTAATTCAATTTGTGTTCCTTCACAGATAGGACAGTAGGAAACCCTTCCTTCACCCCCAACTTCCACACACATACCCACCTTCCCCACCACTTGGGCAAGAACATTCACTACCAGAGCCCAGGAATTTTCCTCATCTCTCTGAACCTGGTTCATGGAAACTTTGTCCTTCCTCTTCAAAAACGCCGTGTCTCTGTCAGCATCCCATCCTTATCACTAAAACTATCAAAGCTGCCATTTGATTTTATTTTTATAAGCTACTAAGTTACCCTGTTACTATTTCATGGTGCCTGCAGAAAACACGAGACTCTTGTATCAGAGACCACAGACTGGATCACTCACAGCACAGCAAACATCAAGAGCATCAGTCAGCATGCTTACTTCATCAGCTGAACCCCAAGTCCCACGAGGGCAATTTGGAGGACCAAGATGGATACCTGCCCGTGCAATGGGTTGCATTACAGAAAACAAACACTTACTTTCAAGAATCCACTAATTTTATAGCAAGCAGTAAGCAAGCCTGCTTTTTTGTTCCAAAGAGAGACATTACATGATCCTTCAAAGTTGCTCACTGCAGTTACAACCCAGAGAAACAGCCTTGGTGAAAAGAAAACAAGGCCTTGCATTCTTGGCATACCCAGCAAGACGTTGTAGAAGCATGACAGACCTGCGGAGGAGTTTCAACCAACAACAACCAGCCCTCTGGGAAAAAAGCAATCATGTTAAAAGGTCTGCATTATATCATTTGCCAATGTCCCGGTTGAAACACTCCCCCTGTGGCTGACTTCGAGCTACCACTGTGACATCACGCAAGTCAGAGTTGAGAAAAGATGTGCACACACACCAGCTGGACCATCTATTGATACTTCTTGCTTAAATCATGTATGACTGTGATTGTTGTGCTTGTCTTTGAAATGCAGATCTGAAATTGTTGTTAGATATCCACACGTGATCTCACATACTATTATCTCCGCTGTTTTCAAAATGTATTCCTGCATAACTTTTCAAACGTATGTTATCAGCTTTTTGTAGTTTGTTTACATGTGAATACGAAAGCCTCCTTCCTCTGAGGATCCTAAAATAACTTCTGGAAACGTTTGGAAGGGAAAACTTGGGGTTATACGCGTGGATAAAAGAGAACATTTCATAACACTGAAATGCTGAGAACTGGGGTGTGACAGTCTCACCCTTTGGCTGGTAGTCAAACCTCTGCATTTCTTTCTGCATCTTTACTAAACCATTAAACCCATGTTTATACATTTCTGAGGCTGTGTCATTTTCTCCAACATTATCTGGTTTTAATTTTCTTCTTAGCATTTATTACTCTCTTCAATTTCCTGTTGTTCTTTATTTTTGCTTTTGTTTTTACTTTGTTGATTGTCTTCCTGCCCTTGGAATGCAAAAACAAGAATTTTATCTATGTTGTTTACCACTTCATCCCCAACACTTATAACAGTGACTAATAAGTGAAAGATATTCAATAAATATAGGATAAATAAGTGACTTCTGGTTCCTGTTTTAGTACCTATTCCACCTCATTATGCTGCCTCAGCATTCAGTCCCTTTTTGGATGGTGAGCATGGCAGACAGCAATCAAGATGGCCAACAGAAGCTCCAAATTTTTCCTCTTACTACTAAACATTGACTGGGTTTTAGGACATCTGATATCCATTGCTGCCACTCATATAATATGTAAAATCAAACAAATCATTAAATCTTTCCATGTCTTAGCTTCTCCATCGAAAGGGCTCAAGGATCTCTGAATGGCTTCAGTTTTCATTGTTGTCTCTGAGACCATGCAGTGCTGGATATGTATCCATGGTGGTGTTTGTCTGTTTCTGATGACATCCTGCCTCTGGAGGGTTATGGGAGAATAGAGATGAAGAGCTGTAGTCTTGCTTTTCTGACACCTACTGAAGTGATTCAGAAATTCTGAAGATTCTTTGAAGGCAGTGTCTCAGTTTCTCCTTAACCAGGATTCACACCGTTACTCTGACAAACTCACCACTCCTCTGTTTTCTCATCTATAAAACGGGGTTAATAACACCTACCTCACAGGGTTCTGTTGATAATTAGATAACCAACATCAGTGGTTCTCAAAGTGGGGTCCCTGACCCAGCAGCATGGTGTCACCTGCCAGCTGGTTAGAAATGCACATTCTTGGGGCCCAACCCCAGACCTACTGACGCAGAAAGGGGTTAATCCCCACATCTGTGTTGTAACCAGTCTTCCAGGTGATTCTGATGTAAAGTTTTAGAACCATTGACGGATGAAATCACTTGACACTTGTTTGGCCCTCAAATGTGTCTGCTTTTCACTTGTTCATCCAGATTTATTAGCCACCCAAACCAGTCCCAACTCCAAGCTGCAGAATTATTTATCCTCATCTCACTTGGCAGATGGGAACAAGCGGGGGGGGGGGGGGGGGGGGGGAGAGACTTGGGAGCAGACCCTGCTCTAAAACCCAACTGTAAATGCTTGTTTTGGCTGCAGCTCTTTTCTCCACAACTGTCACAATCTGACCAAATGTTCCCTCCATGTTTACATTTTTCTTTTTCCTACATCTTTTTATTTATCAAGGAGTTGTTTATAGACCATTTTATGCATATGTGAGTAGCTCGGCATTTTACAGTTGATATATATCTAATTTAAAACAAACCCATGAGTTATCTTTTTTCTTTAAACATATTTTATTTAAATACTTCTAACAATAGCATGATTTTGCAACATTCAGGGCCCATCATTTCTTTTCAATGTAATCAAATGATTGTAATGACACTGTGGAAAACAAGAATTAATAACTAGTTTTTTGGCAAACTGTTAGAATGCCTCAATTCCATTAAGTGAGTGATAGTGGAAAAATGAGGCTAATTTTGCTGCGGGTTTAAAGAAAGTGGAAATAACCTGTAAATAGTAGTGTATCTGTGTTTGGCAGTAGAAGGTTCTTAGTTCATACTTAATTGAAAAGGCAAGTCATTGTTGAATTTTGAAAATCCTGGAAGACTCTTTTTTTAAGTAATTTAATGTAGCATTTTATGGTTGCTTTTGTAGTTTAGAATTTGCGATGGATATCAAGGGATGCATATGCTTTCTGATCCCTTAGATTTCATCAGACTTCTCGCTTGCTTGCACAATGGTTTATGGTACCTTTGATGATTTGCAGCCAACCTAGCACTTTTAATAATTTACTGTAAAAGCATTTAATTTTTAATGGACAAGAATGGGTTAGAGGTAACTTTTGCATTGGTAAGTGCTCTCCTGAAGACTGGGGAAAAGGAACAGTATATTTAAATTCCAAACGTTATTGAAAAGCATGCGTCTTTTATTACCAAAATCAAATGCATAATTGAAGAACATACCTAACCCAAAATTATTGCTCGTGCTTTATTTAACCAGAAGATAGCATTGTGCTCACGAGGCTATCATGAGGACACTTTTTTCAAATTCTCATTTTTTTTCCTTATCTTCTATGCTGTTGTCAACATGCTGTCTGACTAGATAAAACATATCTGCCACAGAGTGAGAATATACGTGCTTTTATTACATCTTGCTAATCAAGAAAAGATCAACAGAAGAATGGCTTATAATGTCTGGTACATAAAAGAAAGATCATCTTATATTCATTTTCCTTAAAAGTTTTTCTAAGATCTCTATATAATGTGCATGCCTCAGAACGATTTCACAACTAGTGTTAAAAATATCAGAGTTTCCATGTGGAAAGAAAAATGGGAAGATGCCAGGATAAATATTTTTTAAGACTTGATGGAAGACAAAACATATTTTGCCTTCAGAGGCACATAAAACAAAACACACACAAAAATGTTGCAACTGCCAGATAATCCCTTTTTCAGATACGCCATATGTAAAACTAAGAATGGCTTCACAGGACTGCTTTCTGGGGAATCAACTAAGAGCTTCCAGTCCTGGAAACGTATTCTGCTCTTCTAACATTCCACAGCTGATTGTCCCCAAGCTCACCCTGAAATGGGCTACGGGGAGAACTCTGATGGTCAAGGATCCAAGTCTGAGGACTGTTTCTAAAGCACCTTTGGAATTCAGACATCAGAGCAGTTGCCTAAGAATGTGAAACTCATTCCCTTCATTTTGGCCTTCAAACAGTCTTGAGTCTAAACCCTGCTCCAGACACTGGTTCTCAGGAATCTTTGGTACTTAGCCAAGGAGTTTGTGCCTGTCAGAATAAACCCATCTAAAGATGGAAGTTTGAGGATCTAGTCACCGTTTCTACACTTGGTTTCCTGGGATGTACCTGCAGGTGCACGTCTTGCCTGGTTAACAAAGGCTCCATCTACTGCCCACCATCTTTTGGCTTCCTGGCCGAGGGTATATATAAAACAGACTTCTTTCTCTATCAGCCAGATTCTCATCTTCACTCAAACTAATGAAAAGAAACTTCTACATGTAATCAACTGTCCCCCAGATGTGAGGAAGCAGGACTTGCTCCTGAGCAGACAAATTCAGGGGCCCCTGAGTTGGGTGACTTTTACTAATGATATACACACGTATCTTTCTTTTTCTCCAGCTCGCTCAAATTCTTTATTTCACATCACGACATTGACTTTTAGAATCCTTAGAGATCATCCAGCAATCCACACACTTTTCACATGAAGAAACTATAAGCTAGATGATTGCCCAAGGTTACACAGAAGCTGGAACCTGGAATTTTCTAAATTGAGTTCTTTCTAAATAGAGAACTTTGAGAAATCTGCTTTCTAAAGCTAGTGCTTTTCCCGTTCCACCATATAGTCTCACTCCACTCTCCTCTTTCTCCATCTTTCTTCCTCTCCTTTCTCTCCTCCCCAACCACTCTCATCCCTTTTGCTCTGTTTTAGGCCTTCTCATGGTACCAGGGGTACCCGTGTGTGTCACTTAGCTGCAGTGGTAGCCTTCATTGCTAAAAAAAAAATGAAGGTATGGAGATGAGGAAGGCAGATTACAGATGTTCCTGACCCCGGTCTAACAACCTTTCTGGCTCAATTCCCTTTCTCCTCCTCCTCCTCTTCCAATCAGGTGTGCTGCCTCTTTCTCACATCCCAACAACACCGCAGAATGAGCTGGCTTAACCCTAGCTCCTTTGCCAGCCTAGTCTCTATGACAGAAACATAATTAAGTTCCTTGGGCATATTAATTCCTCTTAATGTCCTTACCAAGTTGGGGCTTTGTGAATCATCTTCAAAAGAGAATAGAAGAAAATGGTCAATATTATTCTAATAACGTCGCATGGTAACAGATAGTTACTAGGCTATTGTGGTGATCACATCATAAGGAATATAAATGTCTAATCACTACGTTGTACACCTGAAACTAATATAGTATCGTAAGTCAACATATTTTGATTTGAAAAAAGAAAGAGAGAATAGAGAACTAGAGAAAAGAATGTTATAAATGCAGCCATCTAGTTTCATCTTGGCCTGGGTCCTTACATCCCCCCAAAATTGATGCTAACCAAATACATGAAGTGATACACCAAAGTGTTAACATTGGTTACTCCGTGGGCATAGAACTGGAGTGGGGTAGAGCCAGAGACGGAGATTATTATCTTTATTCCAGCACATCTCTTAAAAGACTTTTTTTTTAACGGAGATTATAGGATTTTATTTAACTTCCTCGATGCATAGCCTTACCTTGTCTTTTTTTTAAATTAAAATTTATTGGGGTGACAATGGTTAGTAAACATACATAGGTTACAGGTGTAACATTCTGTAATACATCATCTATATATCCACATTGTATGTTCACCACCCAGAGTCAGTTCTCCTTCCATCACCATACATTTGACCTTGATTACCCTCATCTCCCACCCCCCATCCCCCCTTACCCTCTGGTAACCACTAAACTATTGTTTGTGTCTATGAGTTTTTGTTTCTTTATTTGTTTGTCTTGTTCCTTTGTTGCTTTCAGTTTTATATCCCACATATCTGTGAAGTAATGTGGTTCTCGACTTTTTCTATGCGACTTATTTCACTTAGCATAATCATCTCAAGATCCATCCATGTTGTCACAAATGGCACTATTTCATCTTTTCTTATGGCAGAGTAGTATTCCATTGTATTAAAAGATTTTTTAAAGTGAGGAAGGAAGGAAGGAAGGAAGGAAGGAAGGAAGGAAGGAAGGAAGGAAGGAAAACGGGGAGGTAAATACCCAAACCACAATAAAATCTGTAAGCCTGAAACCTAGAGAATATCAGAAATAAAATTTTTAAGTATTATAAATAAAAAGGTTACAAGCATAATATAGTTCGAATCTGTAATCCTTTAAATCAATAATGCTAGGTTTTTAAAAGGTCTATAAATTCTGTTTTTTGCCTATTATAGTTAAAAAAAGGAAAATTCTGAGTTATAGGCTGATTGTGAGTACAGATTTTAAAAACTGTCTCTGTTACGACTGGTTGCTAGAATTTCTCATCTATACCACTCATGTCTATACAGAGAGGAAAACAGCCTGAACAACAGTCAATCTTGTATTTTTGGCAGACTAAATGATTAACCATTTCACATCAGAGTCAATCTCACTCCAATCAACTGCGTGGAAATGAGTCACTATAAAGGGAAAAGTACTTAACGCAAACGGGTTCATTCATTAATCACATATCAACACACCAGAAAGATAATCTTTCTGCTTAAGTTCCCAGGCAATACTTATTCATCCGTTGCTGCACTGAACTCTTACAATGAGCCGAGCATTCTGTACAGCACTAAGAATAAAAACATACTCCTTAAAATGAAGGAGATTGTAGATTAGAAGGGCGGAAATGAAAAATAAAACTAGCTCATGATCTAAACATTACCATAGATTTGCCACACACACACACACACACACACACACACACACACACACACACACACTATGAGGATAAGGGGCACAAAGGGACAATTACATATCTATCCTAGCACAAGTGGAGAAATCTTCACGGAGGAAGTTGACACCTGTGCCAGGACTTAACACGTAAGTTGGGGTTCGGTGCAAAGTTTCCAATGAAAATCAAAGCCTAAAAATATTAGGTTGGTGCAAAAGCAATTGCGGTTTTTGGAATTATTTTTAACCTTTTAAATGACAATTGCTTTTGTACCAACCTAATAGAAGAGGTCAAGTTCATGAAGACTTCTATTGGGCCAGCATTTCCCAATGTGTTTACAGATCTTATTTGAAAAAGGCAAAAAAAAAAAAGACCCCACAGTCAAAAGAGAGCTTAGGAAATGCTGGATCCTACAACGTTAAATGGTTTTCTTTACAGCGATTTCTTAGAATCTTTACACCCTCAAAATGGATGCCAACCAAATACATGAGATGATGCAACCACGTGTCAACATTGGTCACTATATGGGTGTAGAATTGGAGTGGAGTGGAGCCAATACACATTATGAATCTAGACAAGAGGGACATAGTATGCGGTGAATCCCAGGCTTAAGGAAAACCCCCTTTTCTTTATGGAACGTGAGGGTCTAACTTATCTGTGTACATACTTTATGTCTGTATTCATGATCTGTACTCACGGATTTACTTTCCATGTCATTTAGACTAAGATAAGAAAAGATGATTGTATACTCTACTAATGAATGTTTGAACCCCTGCTGGAAAAAGCAGCAGACAAGTCTTCACGTTTATTATTACTGCCATCAACGTTACAATCATTCTCATTCCAGAGGGTTGTCTTTGCCCTATAAGATTCTAGAGAGGCTATGCCACCATTTTGTTTGATGCCAGTGTGTGACAAGAAGACCAGAAAACCCAGAGTAAGTAAGGTCACTGAACAATACACATGCACAGGGTGGGGAATTGTGAACTAGACAACCAAACCAAAGAGCAACCCAGAAATCATTTTTCTTTGTATAATAATCAACAAATAGATTAATAACCAGATCTTCCCTTCAAACTCACTACATGTGTATGAAATGGTGTCGTTGAATTATGCTTTTTCTATTTGTGAAAAAACACACAATTTAAGTATATGTTAAGGAGCACTAAATATTAATAAAAAGGGGGAAATACAGATGGTCTAGAGAACATAGTAAAAGCTGAACGACTCAGTGGATCACAATTCCTGTGAATAGAACTTCAAAAACTACAGATAAAGAAAGACCTCAGGCTGGTTACATGACACTATTTAAAGCATGTCCTACCTGTATAATAGGCTGGAAAAGACGGATTCGATTGATGAAGGGAGATTTAGATCTATGACTTAACATTATCATGATGAATCCTGTATTAATATTAAAGTTCTATCCATCATATTGGAAATTTCCCTACAGTTTTTAACATTTCCCTTGCTGCCTTAATATGTAAATCACTGCCATCCTGAGAAGCCAGTGCAAAATCACTGCTTAAAACTTTTCCTACATTACTTTTTTTCCCCACTTTATTTCTGTGCAAATTGAGTCCTTTTTGGTTTCAGAAAAAAAGGAAAGTCACCCTCTCTACAGGTTACCTGAGTTTATAACACCCTCCAAAAACACTCTCGTTCAGCTGTTCCATCTTGTTTCCTATTTCCCTTTTGTTTGCAGATAGTAAAATTAGCAGCAGTGAGAGGTCTGCTCTGTAGGCTTAGGAAACTTGGCTCGAGCTGTTAGTACAAGCAATAAATGCTGGCCAGCTTATATTTTGTAGCCTGTAAAATGTTGGATAACGTAGCTCAGATTCTTTGGTCGGTGGCCACAGTCCGCAAATGTCACATTTCATCAAAATCACTTCAGCAACTGTTGTTCACAGGCCTGTCCAAAGAGGGAGAGGGTGATGCAATCGGATCCTGTATGAGAGGAGTTACAGTCTCCCGGCACTAATTCACCCTGTATTAAGAGCAGTGGTGCCCCAGGCTCTCAGGTGTGACAAAAATCTGGGATCTCCTTGACCCTAATTACAAGATGCTCCAAATTCAATGACTTTTGAGATTGGGGGGTGGAGTGAGGCAGAGGAATAACAGGCCAGGAATTATTCACTAGGCCTGGTTCTATCTCATGTGCCAGAAAGAAAACCTTGGAGATGAAAGTTCATCTTCTACCAGCCTTCCAACTACGCTATCCTCCCTCCCAGCCTGCATCCTACTTCCTCTTCCTCCCACCCCACAAGTAACTCTAGACCACAGTAAGAACAAAAGCAGCAGCAGTAGCAGCAATCAGTAACCGACATTTGGGGGGAACTTTCTAGGCTGATGATTCAGTCAGCCCTGCTGAGTTTGCTCAACTTCTTCTTCAAATGGGCTGTCCAGAAACTGACTTGGGCCACTGAACAGAGAGCACCAAGCAGCTGCCCTTCACCTACAGCTTTGATTTGGTCCAGAATATGGCCAACCCACAGCACTCTCCCCCACTCCAACTGTTTTCACAACTGACTCCTCATAAGGCTTCCTGATGCGGGGCCTGAGTCCTTTGCTCAGATTCTATCCTGAGGGTGTGGGTCAGCATAACCCAGAGCATCCCGAATTTCCTTTGCTGGGGTGCAGTCAGACAGGGGTGTGGACCCGGGGGGCCCAGGCTCTTGAATGGAGAGCGCCGACAACTAGCAATGCAAGGCAGGGATTTCCTGGCAGATTTTTCATTTAAAAAACTTTATAAATTTTTAAATCTTACTCTTTCAAAATGAGCCATAAATGGGTCAAATGATATAGAATAGTAAAATGGATATGGTATGAATTCTTTATAATTATGGAAATGGCAGCTTCCTTATTGGTTACAGGAGTCACGTAATATGTAATTCCCTGTCCTGGGTTATTAATAATGGATACACAGTTATCAAACTGTTTTAATGAACACTTCTAAAATACTTTCTGTCACTGAAAGCAAATATTGTATTGTAGACAGATAGGCTTGTAGAACTGAACTAGGATGTACCATTATTACTACTTCTAATTTAGTGTAAGTAGTGTCAAAAAAATGACAGAGAACAATGAAGCTAATTACCAAAAGAATATATACTTATATTGGGAATTATACCCAACAACCTTAATTTTACTGTCTCCAAAATAAACACTCCTTACTGATCTCTACACAGTTCATTATATAAGGAAAGGGAATTCTGGAGTGTTTACAAGGGAAGACTATCCAGTGTCAGGCAGAGAATGGCAAATACGCCAACTTAATAGAAAAATAAACTTTCTCGCTCTAAAAACAAAGAACCACTCTACTCCAGGTCATAGAACTCACCCGACCTTAATAAACTCTGTGGGAAGAAATGAGGTAAGACGGTATCGCCCCAGCAAAACAAAGGGCGTGAAACATTTAGGAAAAAGGCCAAGTTAAAGCGAGTTGAGGACCATTGAGGGACCAAACCAGCTGGTCTTGGAATTCTCAGGACAGGGTTTCATATCTGGTGCTGAGCATAACGCTGGGAACAGGAGTGCTTCCACATGCCAAAGAGGCACACCTGAGCCAGGGGCTCTCACCTGCCAGGGGAGAAAGGGAATCTTACAGGCTCTCAAAGCTGGCACTGCTTTTGATGGATATATGGAGAAATAGCTGGGAATTGTGCCCTCGGCTGCCCCTGGGGAAGGAAGATCTAGAATTTGTTTTGTTTTGTTTTGTTTTTACCATCAAAGCCCCACATGAGCCACAAAAATATCACACAAGAACACCTGCTTGCACAAACAAAGACCCAGGTGGCAGAGATGAAAGCACTGTCTACTGGTATCACTGAGCTAGGACAGAAACCTCCTCCGCATCTTTAGAGAGAAACAGAGCCATGCCCACGCCAACACACAATGCTTAAGTCGTCCTCTGACGGCAATTCAGAACTTGGTTTTTCACCAGCTTGGGAATGGATTCACGGAGAGAAGAATTGAGATGCCCCCCTACATCTATCCCCCCACCTGCATTCAACACCTTTTTGATTGTCTTCCCAAGAGCGCTACCCACCCTCTACTCGCACAGGTTTGCAATAGGATCTTCTACGTTAGTGCAATGTGACCCAGCCCTGGCCACAGATGATTGGTTCAGGATGGGGCACTTGTCTAGACTGGGATAATCGGAATCCTTCCCTGGTATTTTGAATCTGTAACTGAGATAAGACAGTTTCTTGGGGGTGGGGGTGGGTGCTGAAATTGTGGATATGTAAACTCAGAAGGTATTAACAAATGGATAGAGAAGTAGAAACATCAAGATAGCAGTAGGAGGGCACAATGAAACTGATGTCCTGAGAGAAGAAATGAGAATCCAGGAGGAAGTCCCGATGGTGATTTGAGTCCTCGGCTCCAGATGCTGTGTCGGCCCCAATCCCATCCATGAGACATCCCAGTATCCTCATAACAAAGTCCCCATTTGGCTTAAACACATTAGAAATGTCGGTAATGTGCCACCAAGGGGCACTGGATAATCATCAGGTAAAGGAGAACGTAGTTTTGCAGCTGTGCCAACATGACAGCCTCAGCTACAAAACATTTACAAGACTAGGAGACTGCTCAAGAGACAGGAAAGTCCAAAGGGAGCCCACTTCGCCATCTCTACGCCATCTCTCACCATGCCCCGCTTAGCCCAGAATTCTGGGGTTCCTTTTCGCTGGGTGTTTTTATCCAAGTTAGATCAGGGGAAGATGTACAATAAGGTTAGTTTTCAGGTGGTGAATTTAAATGAGCAAATCAGCCCAAAGAACATGGAAACACAGAAGGGCTATTCCCCTGCTCTTGACCTAGGGGTTGGGGGATGGGGCATGGACAGAGATGGTATTCTCTGGAAGCTGTGTCAATCTCCTAGTTGGACCCGTCTAGGTTATGGATTATTGGCCACCCCTATCAGTGAGTCAGCGAGGGCTCTACAAGGGCCCCTCAGCCAAAGCCCATCATTACAAAACTGCTCTGGGTCATTCCCGCCTGTGTTTATCATAGGCTATCGTCCCTGCTGCGCGTTTAAACATGTTTTAAAACCTTTACCAGCTTTGTCTATTTTCTTTATTATGGGTTCTCAAAGGGGAAATATCTGATTTCTTTAACCCAGTATAGAATTAAACCCATTAGGTATTTAATAGGATTACATTAACATTTATTTAGCTCATTTAGCCTCAATAAGTACAGGATTTTCTGTCTACGTCTCATCTTTTAGAATCAGGAGGTTAACAGAAAATGTTCTCCTTTAATTAAACTTAGACCCAAAGTTACTGCAGATTTAAAAGTACATTTTAAGTGCTCCTCCAAAGTCAACTGTTTGAGGGTTTTCCTGTTTGCTTGCTTGGAATTGGCAGAGTTTAACCGGCAGCACCACCATGCTGTAATTTCTGGCTACGTCATGGGCACATCCCTCTGGGGGTCCAATAAAACCAGCTGCAAAGGGAAACGCAAACCCCTTCTCAGTAATGAAGTCCAGCTCTCACTGGTATGAAGCACAGGAGCTCAGAGCAGTGTGGCAGGCTGTGTGGCCAAAGCCCAAGGACCAGTAACAGAAGAGAATCAAGTCAGGGGGCCAGTGTGTTGATGCAGGGGTGGTCAGAGCTAGGCCACTTCCGCTCAGCTGAATGGCTGCTGTGAACCTCTGTGGAAGTTCTCACCAACAGCACTCAAGAGGCACAGATACCACATGACCCCTGATCAAAAAGAAAGGAAAAAAAACACTCATATGCACATTTCAATTAGCCCCCTTCTCACCTCTTTTCATCAAAATTGAAAGAGCACTTAGGAGGGTCCACATGAGTGATGACGCTCATTTTTATTAGTCAGCCATCTGCCGTTATTCCAGTTTGAGATGGGAAAACAGTTGTCCTTATAAACACCCTCTGAAACCCACCTGAGTGTAGGTTTAAGCAACAGATTTCCTCCCCAGTGAAAGTACGGCCAGGACAGAGGAAAAAGCCTAAAGATTAGGCAAGGTCCTAAGATACAGAAAGTCTCAAATTTTCTTTCTACTAAAGCAAATTGTTATTTCAAGAGCACATTCCATATTTTAGAGCAGAATTCTCCAAAACAAAGATAAAACAAAACAAACAATTAAAAAAAAAAAAGACATTTTAAAAGTGCATACTTTGTAACGAATTAACTTATTCTGCTCAGGTTGGAATAACAAGATGGCTGTTTGCTTATTTTAAAAATATCAAAAGCAAGATTGGCCAAAGAAAGAGAAAAAAACCCGAGTAAAGGTCTGGGTTTCCATTACCTATATTTGTACAAAAGCTATGTGTTGTTTTAACGAAACATATGGTCTTTGTCCCTCACGTAGAGAATTCTGAGTTTTCTTGACACTTGGCAAGAGGTACCACAACCCCCTGCCAGGCCAGTAAAAATCACACATTTTTTCTGCAAGGAAAAAAAGTCAATAAAAATGAAACATTAAAAAGCGTAACAGCTCAAATGGGAAAGCTGTGCTGTTCAGAGGCTGCTTCCTAATCAGCCCTGCACGGTGCTTTGAAACCTTTTTTAAACATTACCGCTCTGTATCGTTTGAAAGCTCTAATACTGATACTGGAAGTTTGTTCAATATGCTGTTCTAAAATATGTCCTTTCAACAGAGGGACCTTGCCACTGAATCAACCTTCCAGAATAAACCATATGAATTAATTTTTATAAATATTTAATGTTTATTCTTACACAAATTGATTTCTTTAAGTTACTTCAACTAGATTTGAATTTCACCCGCTTTAACTACATGGAGGAATGATCTTGGTCTCACGTTCACGTCGGCACTTTTCAAGGCCCTCCCTCGTGTTGTGTGATCTGTCATCATAAAAAGCAGAGAAGTAAATACAATGCTGCTATCAGAATATGACAAGCTCATTATGACAAGCCACTCATAAATCTTGAAACAAAGGCACCACCACACATTTTAAAAATAGCGATTTTATATCATTTGCATAGGATGATTTTATTTGAAATCAAGGCAAGTATTTCTTTCTCCTTGCGCCCATAATGCTGAAATGAATTACACTGTAATTCCACCACCCACCTCTAAAGAGGGCTTGAAATTAGTTAACAAATGACTGCAAAATACTTTGCCAACATGAAATGCGAAATAAGGCTCTACTGCCCATAAATTCTGCTGCATAGCACGACTGGATTATGCTTAGATGGAAAGGAAGAAATAAACAGTGTAAATAGGCAAACGCCCTGGAAGTAAACTGCTGGGTTGGGGGTGAGGGGAAAGGTTCTTTAATGAGGTTCCTCTGGACATTAAAACTCACCACCTCTTTGGTAGGTCTCACCATGGCCTCAGGGGGGCATGGATAAATGTGTGGCATGAGCTAGCCCTTCTACAAAAAGATTTAAATAAAAACTTGCAGCCCTTTGCACAAAAACAACCTCATGTTTTAAATATTTTACTAGAAGCGCAGATAAACCAGAGCCTTAAAAAGTCCTAAGCCAAACTCAAGTCAGATCAGTTCCTGATTGGCAGAAATGATTTGTCCCCCCACTCTCACTGTCTGCCAGAGGTTAGGGTGCATCTAGTGGGCATGGAAACATAATAGGCAATCAGAGAACCCTTTTCTGTCCTCTGCCAGAGGTGCCAGTAGGCCTGTGAAATCTGCCCGGTGGGAGAGCCTGAAGCATCAGAGCTTTGTCAGGAAGCCCTCCTCGGCTGGGGCTGTGTAGTCCCTTTTCTCACCCCTCCCGGTGTTTGGGCCCATCCACATGGCAAGAGCCATCAGAGTATATTGAACTTAACAAGTTGTATGTTGCACTATAACAGAATAAACCTCAACTCACATTCAACCCGCTTATACCTGACTGTCTTTATGGGGGTCTCTCGTCCTGTTGACTCCTCAGCAGGAGAATGGTAAGACGCCATGATTTCAGGACAAGCCAACAAACTTCAGTTCTAATCACGTGTAAGTCACAGTAAAGATGAAACTCTGGTCAACAGCCAAAACTAGGAAAAATCATTAACAAGCAACTTCCGTTTTAACTCGTAGTTCCAATACTAATGAAAAATGTATTCATTCATTTAGAAATAAAATTTCCTGAGCATCTGTGATAATGGAAATGCCACTATGATCTGAACAAGCAAGGCCCTGCCCTCATATAGTTTCCAGAGCAGCAGAGGGGAAACAAGAATACAGGACAAGCGACAGTGAACAGAGCCAGGATTCGGGAACAACAAAGAGCCGTTTATTGGAGCTAGAAATCAAAAGAGACTTCTTGAAACACGTGATGCCTCAGCTGAGAGCCAAACAATGAGAAGGACAGGGGAGTGGAAGAAAATTCCACGCACAGGAAACTTCATGGGCAGAGGCCTGGAGGCAAGAGAAAGCACATCCATTTGGAAGAACAGAAGGAAGTTTGTCATAAAACAGACAGTTGGTAGGGAGCGGAGAGAGCCAGTCCTGGAGAAATAAGCAGAGTGCACGTAATGAAGAGCGGGCTCTCTAAGTGATTCTAAGTGAAATGGGAAATCACTGAAAGATAGTAAGGAAAAAAATCATAAATATATTGTAACTTATAAAACATTTTTCTGATTGCACTACGGAGGAAGAATTGGAGAGAACCAAGAAAAGAGGTCTAGACAAGAGCAAATGATGAGCCGAGTAATGGTCATGGGGATGGAGAGACAGGAACAGATGCAAGACCTGCTTAGAAGTTAGACGAGACCAGTCTGATTGGGCAGACGAACATGGTGCGTAAGTGTTCAGAGGACTTGGGTTCCAATCCTGACTCTGCCACTTACAGGGAAAGTTACTCAATCCTTCCGCACCTGTGTCTCCCTTTCTGTAGAGCAGGGACAATAATAATAGTACCTGCTCATGGGATTACTACGAAAAATAAACAAGTCAGTTCACAAAGTACTTAGAACAGTTCCTGACACATGATAAGTGCTCAAAAATATATATACCGTCTTGAGTGTAATAGCTCAAAACTAGAAGCAACTGTACATTAACTATAGAATGGGATGTGGGAAGAAAGGGGAGGAACAGTCAAGGACCTCACAACGGATTTGGGCTTGGACGAATGGACGGATAGTAATTGTGCCGGCTATCTATTTATTGCCTCTCAGCTCCGAAGCCAGTCTTCATTTCATGCTCTGAAATAACGGAGATGGGCCTGGTGAGCATTTCTTCTTTGCAGCTGGCATTTGGCTTTTTCAGTAAAAGGCACTAGAGGAGTACTGCAGGAAGAAGGGATCAGATATGCTTCCATGTGCTTCTCTTTGCTCCTACACATCGCTGCCAGTGGTGGTGGTGGAGTGGGGGGCTATCCAGTAGCTCTCACCCCCACCAAGTTTCAGTGGCAGATTCCCACTGAGTCTGAGGTGCCCCCGAAGTTGCCTTCCCAGCCTTGGACGCTCTGCTCCCTGGAAGGGTGTCTACCACTTGTAACCGTGGGCAGGCTCTGGCCGGGGGGGAACCCAGCAGATTTCTCTGCCACGCAGACCTTCTCCAACATGGTCTGCATTCTGGTCAGTATGTCCGTCCCTTGGATACTCTCTGCTTGAGTGGATTCTTTACCCTTTTATAGTTAGTCCCCGCTATAGTTAATAATTCTGAATATTAATCATTTCCTGTTCAAATCACTATGTGTTTTCTGTCCCGATTGTACCCTGACCGATACAATACTCTTTATTGACATGGGAAACAGGAGGATAGACAAGTATTGAAAAGATAAATTCCTTTTGGACACCTGGACATGAGATGCTCGTGGGGCATCCCTACAGCATTGTCTGGTAGGAAGCTGAAGATTGCGGGCGGGGGTTCTAGCGCGCAGGAGATGTATCCAAGCTAGAGAGAGGGGCTTAGAAGAACAGCCTTACGATCTTTAAAGTCTTAGTAAACAAAGCATGTATACAAATGCCAGATACCAGGGAGACAGATCTCTTTTGTAATTTTTTGTGATGCTCGTATGTGTCATCTAGAACCCCCAAAGGTGCTATAGATGTGGCAGCATATTTCATCAAAAGATGTATGGTGATTTTTGTATTGTGTGTATTAGGTAATATTGTTTTATAACTACTAATGTTTTCAAAGCTAACTGCAAATATGGTTGAAAAGAGCCAAGCCCTATCATAATAAGATAACTTCCATTACACTCCCAACTCGGAAGATTAAGCCCGGTGGAGGCAGGGGATACATTAGTCATATCAGCAACTGTGGATCTACAAGCAGGAAAACTCTAATTGATGGGCCAAAACCCTAAATAGCAGCACTGAAAACTGGTGAACTGCTGAAGTTTGAAACAACTGGATACAAACATATTTTGAAAGAAGCCCAGGCCAACACCTTCTACTTTTTCCAGTGTGTGAAGGACACCAACATAACTTGCTCCTTGCTTCTCCCATTTCTCAAAAGTTTGGATCTACAGACCAAAAAAAAACCCAAAAAAAAAAAAAACAACAACAAAAGGAAGTTCCATCAGCAGTTTGCAAAGAAAAAAATCTGGCAGAGAAATGTATTAAATCCTCAGGGAAATTAAACCCAAATAATCCAATAACAACAGCATTACAAAATTAACATTAGACGACGAATTGAATTAATGGCCTCCTACTGTGGGGTTCTGATCCACAGCCCCAAACAAATGAAGCCAATGATGGCAACCGCCTTAAGGGGGGCCACAGGCAAGCGTGACCTTGGGGTCACACTTCTGCCCATCTCATACCTCACATTCTGGTGGCTGCTGAGAGAGGCTAGAGGCGGTACAATTCTTGGCCCGCTCTTTTGTGAATTCACCTCTTCAGTGTCTGTGTCTAGAAGTCGCTCGAGTGTTGGAAATCAATCCCTGTAAGATCTTTTTCTCTTGAGGGGGTTGAGTGGACAGGTGGGAACAAGGAATGATTTCTCTAGAACACAGGCTATCTAGTGATAAGGCAGGTTCTTAAGAATACCAGTCATCTGCTCCGAAAGAGAATCACTTTGGCATTTCTGTCAATAAGCGTTTGTTTCTGTAAATTCTTTTCTTAGGCCATGATGTCAGTATGCCCGTGGCAGTGTGAGATTACCTAAATCATATGGGCCAGGGGAGCAACAAAACCAGCATGTGTGTGACTTACCAAACCTCTGCTAGGGTTCCCCAAGGCTTTGAGAAGGAAGGTAGCGTACCGCATCTCACAGAAAGAAAATCCTGATGATTTACACAGTTTTGCCAAATAAGGCCCACAGGGCAAATATAAAAGGCCTTGAACTGCCTCCAGCTTCTCCTGAGACAGCCAGTTTGTCAAAATGCCTATCGCATGGTCTTATGCACCCTTCACGTTACAGCTGACATTTACTCCTGAAGCTTTTTAATAACCAAACAGCGTTCTACAAAACGGTAATTAATGGCATTTTATTTGCGTGATTATGTGACTTTGAATTCTTTTCGCATTCTTGATTTTGCTTGACATTTTGAAAATAGTATGCCTCACTCTTTAGTGTGGATACAGAAAAATGTTTAACACGGCTAGAATGTATTGAATACTATTTTTTCCTTCTCCCAAGAATTGACGCAAATACCAAAATACTTTTCGTTTGAGCTCAGAGAAATGAAACATTCTGTTTTGTTTGGAACCCTAATTACAGGGGTCCCAAACTCACCTAATTAGAAGCTCGTTTTTAATAAGGAAAATTATTTTCAAAGTTAATGAATTTATAAGCAGAAACATTGCTGTCTTCCCAGAATGAATTACCCGCATTCTTTATACATATTTTAGTTAAACTCTAATTAATATTAGTACTTAAAACATGTGGGATTGATTTAACTGTTAAAGCAAACTCTCCTTTGTTTTTAACCAGTATAAAAAGACCACAATTTCCCTTCCTGTAGACACCAGGCTGTGCACACATAAACTGAATTCTAGATTTTGGACAAAATGAAAGTTATTTCATCAAAACGATTCATTTTATGGATTTTAGCCACTTCAAGCTTGTTCACATCAAACACCTTTTGTGCAGATGAGTTAATGATGCCCAATCTTCACAGCAAAGAAAACTATGACAAATACTCTGAGGTAAGTTTTTTAACTCTATCTAACACAACTGCCATTAACTATATATTTGTTTGGAGTCTAATACTTTTGCAAAGAGTAACGAAGTTAGTTTGTGTTTGTTTTTTTTGTCAAACTTTAGCCTTCCCATGACAATTTGTTGATGTAACTTGTATTTCTCAACACAACAGCAAACAGCCTGGACTCTTTAATGACAATTTAAGTATAAGATGTGATACTTAGCAAGCTAAGGTACATTAATAATTTTCAGTTGACTCAGAAGTACACAGTTGTAATAAATAGCTGCAGAAATAAGATCTGGATACATTTCAGCTGGATATTTGAATTGTCTTCAACTACAAACAAAATATTATGACATTCATATTTTCTACTCAGCACTTATGAGCTGGTGAGTTTGTGGTAAATCTGTATCTAACTAAAATATTTATCCCTAGATGGTAGAATTGCAAGTTATTTTCATTTTCTTTTTGTACGCTTTTAGATATTTTCCAAATTTGCTGAAATGAGTATATATTACCTTTTACAGTCAGAAAGCAATCATTTAAAAACCTTTATATGGACAAACCTTCATGGTTAAACTAAATTTAATTATACAGTTGCTGTATTTTAAATGGTTCCTTTAAAGTGGGCACATTAGTGGCACAGTAACCCACAAACTAATTGGTACTTTACTAAAAATGTAGTTTAGATATTAATAAAAATACAACCCGTTTCTTGAGAATCACTTTTAGACTAAAACTGCAAATATAAGCACATAAAAAAGAAATTCAGTGAAGCATCCTCCAACTGTACCCTAAAACCTGACTAGCATCTCTGTTTGCATATATCCACCACTTTGGCCTTTAAAGAGGGGAAAACAAGAGACATGTAGAGGCAGTGGGAGGTTTCTCTAAAATCAAAATATAAAAATATGTGAAATTCTCCGTAAACAACATGAATCAAAACTTGACAGAGAATAACTGCAGTAAAATAAACTTTTGCCTCATTTCAATACCTCATTATGTTCCTGCTGCTTGAACACATGGCTTCTTATTCACTATATATTTTTTATTAATACTGTATAGTTGTCTCACAATAGTCCAGGGACAGAGAAACTAGCTTGCTTTAAGAAGCTTCACGCAAATTATTTATTAAAATATTCTGCACGTGAAAACACAAACTTTGTTTATAGCTTTAACAATTCTACAGATTGAAGTCTGGATTTAAGTTAATTTGGGGTTTAAATCAATTGCTTAGCACAATAATAAATAATTTTAACAGTCATTTCTATTGATAGCCTAGAGGAGACCTTACAGGGGAAAAGAAAAGACGTCTCAATTTTGAAGAGTTAGAAGATTGGGACCCAAAAAATATCATTAAGATAAGTCCGCCTGCAGTCAACAAAATGCCCCACCTGGCAGCCAACTTGCCCCTGAGGTTTGGGAGGACCATGGACGAAGAAAGAAGCACTGACGGAATGGCCAATCTACCTCTGAGATTTGGAAGAAATACAGAGGAGAGCCTCGCGAGACGTGTCCCTAATCTGCCCCAAAGGTTTGGGAGAACAACAATGGCCACGAGTGTCACCGAGACCCTGAGAGATTTGCTCCAACAATCCATGCATCCCGCATCTGTCAATGAGTTACTTTATTCCATGACATGCCAGCCCCAAGAAATCCAGAATCCTGATGAAAAGCACCCAAGGTAAATACCTGAAAACTGGTTAAAATGCATGAGCAGCTATGTGCAGCTGGTCCAGAAACTTTAAAAAGGATTACATCTTTCCAAAGGAAGTTTCTAAGGAAGTTAAGTTTCTTAGAAGGAAAAGGGCCTTAAGACACAGGGAAATAACACCTGTAAACTGAGAACTACAGGTCAGGCACAAATGTGACTGCAAGCACGAAGTAAAGAGATGGCTCCTCCTAAGCCACACATGGGCCATCTCATTTCTCTCTAGACACACACTGAGTAGGAATATGCAAGGACAGGACTGGGGATGTAAGTCTATGAAATCCTGTCCAATATTTGACCTCTTAACATAAAAGGTCCCATAGGAGGGAGCTGTCCTTCAAGTACAACGGATGCCATCTCATTAACCCAGGTCTCAGATTCAGGTTTTCTTCCTCAACTCTAAATCAATTTTTTTCTTTTTCCTGGATCTCATTTTGTAAATAACTCCTGTTATTATAATTATTCTTTGTATTAATAAGTATTTATTAAGTATCTACTATGTACAAATCAGAATGCAAGCTACTACAAGAGACTCAAAAAATGAATAAGCTACCTACCTATTGTTTCCTAGTCGAGAGTATATGTGAAAATAATTTTTGTTTTAATATAAAGTAGTCCATGACACTTTGGTTGAGGCCTGCAGGAAGTTAGATGGCACGCTATGACACCTTCTCAGGAAGACCTTCTCAGAATACTCCTGGTTTATTTTTTACCATGGTACTTTTCACCACCTGACATGCTCTATATTTAGGGTCCATCCCCTTCACTACAACTTCAGTTCTATAAATCCCACAATTTTTGTTCATTGCCATATCCCCAGTGCCTACAACTGTGTCTGGCACATAGTAAAGTCCTAGATATTTGACAGAATTAAGGAAATGATATGAGAGGCACTGATAAGTTCCTACAAAGGGTCAAAGAGGAGAGAATGTTTCTTCATGTGGGAATCCGGGCATGTTCCATGAGTTGGATTTTGAAAGATGGCTCTCTTTGAACATGCAGAGACTGGTGGGAGGAGAGAGATTTTCAGGCAAAGAGAGGAGCATGAGCAAAAGAACTAAAGCAAGGGAATCCAAGAGGAGAGGAAAGAAGGCGAGCAGGACCCGGTAAGAACAGAAGGTGCAGACATTCAGAGCCAGGTAAAGGATTGGGGGTGTTATTCACCAGGAAAAGGAGGACCCCTGATGAAGACCATCAATGTGTCACTCACTGCAAGTGCAACGCAATTCAATTTAAGTATAATTAGGCAATTAAGACCATGGTTTGCGTTTTTATATGCTCTCACATGCTATTGTTTTGATGGATGAGAATATTTTGTACTGCTTACATTTTAGGAGACTGGGATTCAAGAAAACTGATGATGCAGAATTGAAACAAGAAAAATAAGAACTCCAGAGCTTGTCCCTAAAGCGATAATAAAGCTGTGACCTGTGTCCTGCACACTCTATAGTGAAGACAACAATGAATGAAAAGTCACCACACTCTTTTAATGGGTTATCAATGGCAGCCATTTTTTCTTGTCAACACAACTAGTATCTTGAAAGTTATTTAAAAAAAAAAAAAAAACATTTAGAGAATATTGTAATGTAAAGGTGAAATAATTTTTGTCTAAATAAAAAGAGCATTGCAAATACTTAAGAAGCTTCTGATAATGGGAAGAGGGAAGAGAAAGGGGGGGGGAGGGGGAGAGCCGTATCACTATTCTATGTAAAAATCATGGACACAGTTACACTGAAGTAAAAAATTAAATAGAAGCGCAGCCTGACAAACATTATGAAAATTAAATAATTTAACAGAATAATATAGTTGACAAATAAATGAACATGAATCAAAAAATCACGTACAAACAAGTTTTTATACACCCATTTGTTCCATTGTATCAACTGTTAGTGAATCTACAATAGACTGAATTTTATTTTTAAGAGAGATTTTTTTTTTTTTTTTAAGGCAACTATTAGAAACCTCTTTAAGTGTCTCCTGGATATCTGGACATTTATCTCCTGGTGTATCTCTTTTCTCCTCATTTACTATTTCAAGTATTTGATTTGCAGAAAAAATCTGATCACTCTTAAACTAACAATTTATAAACCACAGTACACCACAACACAAAGGCAGTTCTTGGACTTTAGTCATAAGACTATGAAGTCCTTAATCAGATATAAGTGGTTTATGGAATAGTCTCAACTCCACAGGGTGCAAACCAAAAATGGCATTATTTTCCCCCCATCTTGCTCCCAGCTGGGTGGAATCAACATTCCCTGCTGGGTAGAGATCCCTTAACCACACACCGGACAGACTCTATAACTTCCTTGGTCACTTCTTGACATTAAAAAACTCTGTCTCAACTATACGGTGATGGAAGGAGAACTGACTCTGGGTGGTGAACACACAATGGGATTTATAGATGATGTAATACAGAATTGTACTCCTGAAACTCTATGTAATTTTACTAACAATTGTCACCCCAATAAATTAAAACAAACAAACAAACAAAACAAACAAAACTCTGTCGAGTCCAGATGAAGACACCAACCTCCCATCTGAAGCAGTTTCCCTCCCCCATCGCTGGCTGGGCTAGTGGCTGGAAGGACCTGCCGTGGGAAAGGAGCATCACTCTGCCCTTTCTCTCTTCCCCCCCATTCTCGCCTCAGAGGTAGAGTGGTGGGACAGAACATGGGAGACCTTTGGGCACACAATCTCCTCTCCTATCTTCCCCAGGGTGTTGGGGTGGGCAAAGGAAGGATGGGGTGGGATCAAGGGTAGCCCTTTCGTCCTCTCTATATAATGTTGCTGCTTCTGCAAATGGCTCCGTCCGGAAGCACTCCAGGGACCTTCTCACTGACTGAAAAGACCCGGATGCCTCTTGATCTCTTCCAACTACCCTCATCTCATCTGTACTCCCGATAGCCTCTTATTGCCAGAAAGAAAGGCTCGGACCAGCTACGTTCTCAGCATGCACTGGATCAATAGAAAATGCAGACAGCTTTGCCATGCCCAGGGCGGGATGGCAGGCTGCCCCTCGACTACTCCACTGCTGCCCACATGTGGCGCCAACTCTCTTTGCCCTGCTTACGGGAGCAGGTGCAGATCAGTAAGTCCGCTGTCCAGGCAAACAACCAGCCAGAAATGAACTGCCAGGCTCCTCTTTATGACCCCACTGTCTACGAGTGATTTTCTAGGCACCTCTCTTGCTTGGCTCTGGGGTGACGGTCAGCAGGCCCCCTCCCGGCCACCCACTCATACCCAGCTGGAAAGAGCACGGATGGCAGAGGTTGGGATGTGAACCCTGAAGGCTGTCTGGCCCCCTCACCATGCATGATTTTCATTATAATGCCAGGTATTTAGTCCCTTTGCACTTCCAGATTTGGTCCCCAGTTGCCCAGTGCGAGCAACAGAGAAAGTATCATGCAATATCCTGCTACACTAATAAAGAAATAAATGAATGAATAAATAAAAGGCCACTTTTATACTATATGACAGGGACATTTCTTATCATATAACATGGGTCCTTTACCTAAACCCTTTAAATTTATGGAAAATGTTAGATGAATAACCAGGTGTCAGCTGTCCCCTCACCTACTTGGCTTACTCTGTTTTAGCTCCTTTCCAGCCTCTTTACCAGCTTCCATAAGAAATCCATTCACATGAGGGACTTTGCAATTTTGCTGAGGACTTGTAGAATCTTGAGGGGATCACACTGCATAGCATTTCACTGAAAAATGTCTCAGTTAGACAAGCTGCTTCTCCCAAGTTTCTCTCTAACTGGACCACTAGCAGGGTCCCCTTCTCTTCTGACCTCTGTTGCTCATCCCCAGGTGACTTCATGGGCTTGCAACCCATGCAGTCACATGAGGCCCTGAGTTCAGTTAAATGTACTGCTTGTCAATATCTCGAAATTCTTAAGAACTCTGAACAAAGGGGTCCCACAATTATGTAGCCTGTCCTGCTCCCCCCAAACCTGGCCCAACTGGCTCCTGTGCCACCCTCCTAACATCCAAGCCCTCTCCATGTTTATTAATCGGAGTTTCCTACGTGAAACCCAAAGGCTAGCCTGTCGTGCAGGCCTAGGAGGTCTGCTTACCTCCTACACTGAGTATAAATACAATTGCACAACTTGTGACATGTGGTCAAAATGCCGTTTTACACTTGCTTCCCACCACCCCCTTTAAACTGAAAGGGACAGAGAAGAGGGCGTGCAGTAGTCTTCCCCTCGCCCGGGATAAAAACCTGGCCAGATGCCGTGAACTTCACTGCTGCTCTTAAGTGATGTCAGACCTTTGGCCCCTGAGTCAAAAACACATGGTCTCGATTTCATTGTAATCAACATTTCAGTCTGAGTTCATTCATTCATTCATTCATCCTTCACTGTTCCCGTGTGAGGCCTGAGCTCACGGGTCGACTTCTGTCTGCTCTCTCTTCCAGCCTCACCTGCTTTCTCACTTGCTGCCTGCTTTGTTGGACTCTGCAGCAATAGAAGAGAATTTGAGATGAAAGGCAAGGGGATAGGACAGTTCTTACTAGGGTGGATGGATTCCCTCTCTAGACCGCCCACCATTGCAGGGCCTTCTTCCTGCAATTCTTCTGTCTCCCACACTACCTTTAAATCCCAGGCTGGCCTCGGCCCTCCTCCTGGAACACAGGCACTCACTCCATACATGCCCATTTCTCCTCTGGGGTCCTCTTCAGTAGGACGCGAAACAGCTTCTGCAAATCTCTCTTTCCTGAAGCCTTTATCTGGTCACCCAAGGCTCACCCTCCTGACTGGAGGCCTCCATACTTCTCTATTCTGCTGCCCTCTGATGCTTTAGCTTTTTGGCCTGGAGTCGGAATCCAGTCCTTTGTTTCTCTCAACCCCTGGAACACACTTTCTCATCCTCTGGAAGCCCCTCCCTGGTGAAGAGTAAGGAACTCAGTAATCCTCTGACACCAGGGCTGGGTAGGGAGCATTCAGAGCAAGGTAACAACGCTCTCCAAAGGAATCTTATAAACCCAAATCCTATCCCTTTATAGTCTCCAAGTGGGTGAGGAAATCGAGGACTAAGGGAACCACTTTTCAATCACTTCCTTCAAAAAGTCTGCAACTGGTGATCTTGCTTTGGAATTTCGCATCTTAAAACTTCACTTTTGATGTCTTTTGCAACAAAGATGGCTCTCTCTTTATAAGGAACATGTATAGCTGCTAGAAATGACAATTTCTCTGAATCATTACACGTATATGTAATTTTTCTGGGGAGACAGTTTGGAGTTCTGGGGTTAAATTTTCACAGGAGTTTGTTATCCCAAAAAGCTCAAGAATCACTACAATAGAAGGTTTTTATTTTTAGAATTATTTTAAATTAATATCTAATTCAATTTATAAATAAATATTGTTATCTGATTGGCTATTTAAATGCTGTGAACATAATGCCAAAACAATCAGAATCACTCAAGTGGTTTAACTCTATCTTCCTCCAAATCCTGGCTTTTTATAGTAGCATAAAATGGACGTGAGGTGGTAACTGTGCTCGTCTCCTCAACGTACTTCCCCAGGCACATCTGCCAAAATATCCCTCTCTGTACCCCTCCGCCTCTCTTCCAACACTTCTTCTCCGAGGAAATTCCATTTGGATTGGTCCTGTAAAGGCGAGTGGAATGTAGGGGCTTCGGGGGAAAGCTGGGGATGACACAGGTTATATAACGACAATTTTCATGGAAGGCAACTTCCATGTGATCGCAGGTCCATATTTCATACATCATACCATGACAGTGACCTTGAAAAATACAAAAAGGGAAAAACGTGTACTGACTCAGGGACCAATTTCTCAGTGAGAAAAATAGGAGGTCAGTGTTCACCTGAGCATAACCAACAAAATGAAACAGGCAAGAAAAGTTAGAGCGCTTGGCCTCCACTTACCTCGTGTGTGTGTGTGTGTGTGTGTGTGTGTGTGTGTGTGTGTCCCCTAAAAGATCTTCCTGCAGACATCATGTGACACTCCTCCTTTGGAACTTATCAAAAACTAAGTGTTATTCCTAGAAACATGCACTTTCACATTTCTGTGCCTTTGTTCATTCCAATTCCTTCATCTCACAGGCCCCTTTTCTGTCAAAAATCCTTCCAAATGCAGGTCAAATGTGGATGCAGTTGCACACAGTAACAGAAAACCTAAATAACATTGTCTTGACCAAGACTTTTTTTTTTCTCACATAAAAAATATCTAGAAGGAAGCAGTTCTGAGCTGGTGTAGGAATTCCACAGTTATCAAGGATCCAGACTCCTGCCATCTTTCCGCTCCATTGTCCTAAGCACATGGTTCCCACCAGGCCATCACATCCCCTTCCAGGCAGCAAAAACAAAGGGACAAAGCAAAGGGGTGCCCTTTTTCTGAAGGGCCCCTTAAAGATCACCATCCAACAACTTCCTCTTTCATGTCATTGGCCACCCCAATCAGCAAGTGAAGCTGGGAAATGTAGTTTCTCCTTAAGACATACACCCCCCGCCCCCCAACCACTATTACTATGGAGTAAAGAGCATGGATGTTAGATGGGCAACTAGACAGTTTGTCCACCTCTACAAGCTCACTTCCGTGTAATACAAAATATACAACATATTTTCATTCTTTTCCTTCACAAGGCCAAGGTCAACACTGTTGACATTTGGGATAATTCTTTGATGTGGGTGGCTGCCCTGCGTGTCGTAGGATATTTAGCAGCACCCATAGCCTCTACCCACTAAATACCAGTAGCACAACCCTGCAAATGTGATGCCTAACAATGTTTCCAGGCATTGCTAATGTTTCCTGGGCTGCAAAATCATCCCTAATGAGGAACCACGGCACTAAACTATCCTACTCTTCTTTGTATCGCCTCCTCAGTTTAATAATAATAGTGACTGTTATGACAATTATGTCTGTTTTAACATTTAATGTTGTTTTAACCATTTCTGTTATGTTCATTTTTATACATGAGAACTAAACTTCCAGAACTGAACTTTATACATGAGAAAGAACTTCCAGAAGAAACAGAATTGTCAAGTGGGCTCAACTGAGGCCTGTCTGACCTCCAAGTCTGTGCCCTTCTCCACCATCCACTATCCTGCCCACCATCCAGCCCTCAAACATTTTAAGCATTCAGGAAACAGTTGTTGAATTAAACTTTAAAAATAAAACACGAGTGCTCTGGAGCTCATGAATAAATCCTCAGTGTTTTAGAACACTATATACAGATTTTATAAAGAGGGTAGGAAGGGAAGGATCCAGGGAGAGAGGGGGAAGGCGGGAAGGCGGGAGGGAGGAAGGAAGGAAGGAAGGAAGGAAGGAAGGAAGGAAGGAAGGAAGGAAGGAAGGAAGGAAGGAAGAAAAGAAGGAAAGAAGGAAAAAGACCATAGATTCCTGGGTAGCTCTTAAGTATCTAAAGAGCAGGTAAGGAGGTGCCTACTTTATCAGTAATAAATGACTATAAATGCTATAAATGACTATAAATGTCACAGAATAAACGCTGGACCACTTTATCGTAGACTCTAAAGGAGCAACCAGTGATTTGTCTTCTCTGTAGCTGACAAAGTACTACTGTTGATGATGAAATTTAACTATCAGTTTCGGCTTCGGTGGGAGAACTGAACTGGTCAAAAGAGCCAATGAACTACGTCATCATTGGCAAGTGCGGAAAAAGGCGTCAGCAGATAAACTTCTGTCAGAATTGGTCTTTCAACTTCTGGGTTATCTGCAGCCTCCTACAAATCTCATTCAGGAATTAGGACAAAGCAGTAAAGAAATTAACGTGAATCAGAAAGAAGGCTGCCCCCGGCCCACTGACATGAATTGTATTCAGATAATGCAGACTTCCCCTTTCTCTCACCCATATTGGTGTTTGTTATCAACTGTTCTGTGGAAAATATAATCACTTTGCTTCTTGAAGTCAGGCTCGAGTTAGGAAAGTAGGTGGTGAACATTTGTTCCTCTTTATTATATCCAATGTTTATGTTAACTTACCATTATTAAGTGGCCCTGAGTTCCTAAAATGTTTATTAGGTACTGCACATTTCATTCACTGTTGTTAGAAGCATTAAAAAATTGGGGAGATTGCATTTGCTTTTTTGTATGTTTTTTTCTTTTTACTTTGGTAAATATACATCACATAAAATTTAACCATTTTAACCATCTTTGGTGTACAATTCAGTGGTATTAAGTGCATTTCACTTCCTTTTTACATAGTCTGGCACTATTCTCTAATTACACTCACACTATTAATACCTAAGTAACCATGTCCGCAGCCTTCGGGTTACTTTGGCCACCAAAAAAATTCCTATGACAACAATAAGGTCGATGCTTTTTAGAGATGCCCTGACTCTGACAGACTCATATTTTTTAGGAATGTCACGTGTTTCACCAGAACATTAAACTTTCCCTATATTCCCTTTAAGCTTGTTTTGAAAGGGGTCTTTTGAAAGCTTGTTTTTGCTAATCTTTTTTCTCCCGAACTATGTTATCATCTTGCTAGCTCCTAATATATTGGGACAGAGCTAATGCTTCTCTGGCAATACCTGGAACAGTAAAGGTTTCTGTTAGCAGTCATATATGAGAACATATTTATTTCATAACAGTAAGGAAACTGAAGAGTTTGGTTAGTTCCATTCCCCTGAGAAATGAGGAGTGGTCAACAATCGTTCATATGCTATTTCATAGCACTTTTCTTTGAACGCGTGTGCTCTATAACATTCTTTCTAATAGCAGGTTTTTTTTCAAATGTCATGAAGTTTTCCTCTCCGAACGCTAATGTAATAAATTTAATCCTATGTGTAGCTTAGGAAATGGAAAGTATTACCACCCATTATTCACTTCCTAAATATAGGAACTAAAGTATGAAAGCAGTCAAACGGGAAAATCACTATTAGAATCAGGAGTGAAATTAAAATATAATGAGAGTAATGTTGAATTAATACTCTCTTTGTAGAGGTAGAGAAATATTACTTTAATCCTGAAGAAAAATCTCAAAATTTACTTTACTTCTTGCTGGATTTCCAGGCATGGGTATAGTCTTGTTAATAACACATAAAATTATTGTTTATCTTTCTTAAAATATTCAACAATTACTAATTATCTACAGTAATGCACCTATATAATTTTCAAACCGCTTTTAAAATATCATGTAGCTTTTCCCTTGTAATTTAAAGCACTGAAATTGTAACCCATATTGCAAAATTACTTTTAACCACTAGAGGGCAGAAAGTGCTCCACGTTTGTACTTAACTAATTTTAAATTGTCAGACCAAAAAAAAAATCACCACTACAATAACAAAAAGTCTTTCAGATCCTTTTGTTTCATATTGTATAATAAACCATACACTTAAGGCTCAGTTAACCAATTAACAATTTAAAAATAATGCACAATCACCACAATTCAATAGCTTGTAGGAGACAAAAGCAAACCTCCGTTTTGCAGCCTGAGTCCAGCTATGAGTTAAGGATTATTAGCATCAGGGACTCAGTACATCCCTAAGGAAAGGCAGAGCACTTAAACAAAACAGTGCCCACTGAAAATCACCAATATTCTTTCTATGTTAAAATACCTGCAATGAAATGCAAACGTTGTATTTATTATAAAATTGAAATAGTCACTGCAGTTACAAAACAAATTTTAAACTATTTACATTTGACCCTTTAATTTCTATGTGTAGCTTCTTCTACCACACACCAGCTGTAGATCTAATTGTCACAAAGAAGTTTTTAGTTTCTTCTTAACATCTCTTTTTGACCTAATTAACTTTTGTTTCCCTCCAATTAAGCCATTTGCATTTCAGTAACTAAAGCATTACTTGGATTAGAAACCACAGCCTATTCACTTTGTCACTCTCATTAGTTAAAACACATCTTGGTAAATTAAGCCATTTGGATTTCAGTCTGGGTGGGTGACATTTTAACAACTGCCCCTTCAACCTTCTCTCTCTGTCACTCTGGGCCACGTCCTACATCACAGGACAGCGAGAGGGCAGTGGAGGCAGCCTCACAGAGGAATGGAGCAGGAATGGAGCCAAGGGCTATACATCACGGAAGTTAGCGATTCCTCTGATACATGAGCCTTCCACTTGCCAATCAAACCGGAGAAGGCGTTTACCTTGTAGGGCTGTGTGTGACCTTACCCAAGATACTAAATCACTTCTGAAGTCTTGTTTCTTACCCTAAGCAAAGCTTCTCTCCCCGTTTTTCAGGACTATTGGCACATTCAGTCTAACAGCAATAAACACAGCACGCTGTACAGAAAAGTCGGGGGATCAGACAACGTAGAAGTGTCACTTCTTTTGGACGAATGAAAGCAATGCACATTTAAAATCAGGGCTAGCCACAGAAGAGAAAGGGTTCTGTGTTATTACCTGTTAGTGGAATTGGCAAGTTTGAAAGGAATTGCTGCCAATTATAGCTGCCCCGTAATAGATCTAACATGAGCCATGGAAAGGTGCTTGAGCACAGACTGGACAGCCAGTTATGCATCACGAATATCACAGGTATCATTTCTGTGTGGACTGCGAGGCTGTGCTATCTGACTTTCAAAACCTTTTTATGTTTAGAAAGAACTACATGCGCAAAGTTTAAAAAGTCAAAAGAATTCTACAAGGCTTAGAATTAGGGTGACTGCAGCCAGTTTTCCAGGAACATTTCTGATTTATGCTTATCCCAGTGTAATTCTCACCCTTAAAAGTGTCCCAGTTGGATGAAAAACTACTGCCCCAAGCCCAACTTCATTCACCCCCAATTTCTATTCCCCAGAAGCAACTACTTTCAATTTGCTTAGGATTTTTTTCCATATGGCTTCAAATTTCTAAAATAAACAAAATAATTATACTACTTGCATCAGTTAAAAATTGCTTTTGAATTAAAAGGGGGGAGGGGATCACTGACTTAAACAAATTGAAGGAGATACCTGAAAGGTACGTTGTTTGAAGACTTATTCATCTAAAAATGACTTTTCCTCCCTCACACTTTGTTGGGATTTATATAGTAGGTAGGAAAAGTAATGTCACTACTGAGACATGCTACCTAGATTTCTCTTCAAAATCAGATTTGGTGCCTAGGTTCTTAGGTGTGCATGTGTGTTTGTGTATGACATTTATTATATATACATTTAGGTTACATCAAATCTTTTCCTATTACATACAATGCTGTACTGGATAATCTGTGTGTTAGAGGCCTATGTGTGCATATGTGTAGTAAAAATTCCTAGCAGAGGAATTGCTAGTTCAAAATGCTCTACAGTCATAACTTTGATAGATGTTGGTAAATTGCCTTCCATTTTATCTTGTACCAATTTGTATTTCCTTAAAATATATATGAAAACTACAATAACTGAAATGAAGAATATATTAGAGGTAATCAACTTTAGATTAGATGAAGCAGAGGATGAAATCAGCAATTTAGAAGATAACGCTCACAAACCACCTAATCAGAACAGTGAAAAGAAAAAAGAATCCAAAAAATGAGGCTAGTTTAAGAAACCTCTGGGGCAATTTCAAGCATAACAACATTCACATCATAGGGGGTACCAGAAAGAGAAGAGAGAAAGCAAGGGATTGCTATTTAAACAAATAATAACTGGAAACTTTCCTAACCTGGGTGAAGAAAATAGACATACAAGTCCAAGAAGCACAGAAAGTCCCAAACAAGAGAACCCAAACAGGCCCACACCAAGACACATTATAATTAAAATGGCAAAGGATAAAGACAAAGAAAGCATCTTAAAAGCAGCAAGAGAAAGTCAACTTAGTAACTTATAGGGAAGCTCCCATAAGATTGTCAGCAGACATATGAGGTCGGACAATTAAGTTCGCGAACTCATCCTAGGAAAAGTGCTACATACCTCATTGCTGGGTATCACTACAGTCACCTTCGAAGTACTCCCCTTGGAAAGCTATGCACTGATGCCAGTGCCTAGTCCACCCTTCAAAGCAATTTTGGAACTCTTTATCTGGAATGGCCATCAGAGCTATTGTCATATTACCCTTGATGTCCTGAATGTCATCCAAATGTCTTCCCTTCAATATTTCCTTTATCTTTGGGCAAAGAAAGAAGTCATTGGGGGCTAGATCAGGTGAGTAGGGAGGGTGTTCCTATACAGTTATTTGTTTACTCGCTAAAAACTCCCTCACAGACAGTGCTGTAGGAGCTGGTGCATTGTCATGATACAACAGCCATGAATTGTTGGCAAAAAGTTTTGGCTGTCTAACTTTTTATTTCTTTTTTTTTTAATTTTTATTAGAGAATATTGGGGTACAATGTGTTTTTCCATGTGAAGTCATTGTTCACAATCTAGTTGTGGGGTGGGGGGGCGGGCACAGCTCACTGGCCCATGTGGGAATCGAACCTGCGACCTTGGTGTTATGAGCACTGCACTCTAACCACTGAGCCAACCAGCTGCCCCATGTCTAACTTTTTCATGCAGCCTTTTCAGCACTTCCAAATAGTAAACTTGGTTAACCGTTTGTCCAGTTGGTACAAATTCATAGTGAATAATCCCTCTGATATCAAAAAAAGGTTAGCAACATCGTTGCAACAAGTTCATGACCTTAATTGTCAGACCTTGTAGGAGGGCTGGATGGATAAGAAAATAAAATCCTTACATATGCTGCCTACAAGAGACTCACTTCAGATCAAAAGACACACACAGAAAAAAGTAAAAGGACAGAAAAAGTTATTTTGTGAAAACAGAAACAAAAAACAAAAAACTGGGGTAGCAACACTTATACCAGACAAAACAGTCTTTAAAACAAAGGTTATAACAAGAGACAAAGAAAGACCCAGTAATCCCACTTCTGGGTATTTATCAAAAAAAAAAAACTAAAACACTACTTTGAGAGGCCGTGTGTATCCATATGTTCACTGCAGCACTGTTTACAATGGCCAAGATGTGGAGGCAGTCTTGTGTCGATGGAAGAATGGATAAAGAGGAGGTGGTACATATAAATATTGTTTATATGTTGGTACATATAAATATTGTTGGTACAATGAAATATTGCTCGGCTAGGGAAGGGAATGGGTTCTTGCCATCTGCGGCAGCACAGATGGACCTGGAGGGCATTATGCTGAGTGGAGTATATAAGACAGAGAAAGACAGATGCAATGTGATTTTGCTTATATGTGGAATCTAAAGAACAAAATAAACGAACAAAACAGAAACAAACCCATAGATACAGAAAACATTTTGATAGTTGCCAGATGGGAGTGGGATTGGAGGTGTGGTGGGAAAGGGGGAAGGGATTGAGAAGTACAAATTGGTTGTTACAAACTAGTTATGGGTATGTAGGGTATAGCATAAGGAATATAGTCAATAATATTATAATAACTATGTATGGTGTCAGATGGGTACTAGGTTTATCAGAGTGATAGATGGGAGGGGGATTGAGGGACGGGATAAAAAGGTGAAGGGATTAAGAAGTACAAATTGGTAGTTACAAAATAGTCATCAGGATATAAAGTTAAGCATAGGGAATATAGTCAATGATACGGGGATAACTATGTGTAATGCCAGGTGGGTACTAGACTAGTCAAGGGGGCTCACTTCTTCAATTACACAAATGTCTAACCACTATGCTTTATACCTGAAATTAATATAAATAATACTGAATTTCAATTGTAATTGAAAAATTAAAAAAGGGGAGGGCAGGTGAAGGGGAATAAGAGGTCCAAATTTCCAGGTATAAAACAAATGTTATAGGGATGTAATGTACAGCATGGGGAATATAGTCAATAATATTTTGATAGCAAAGTACAGTGTCAGATGGTCGCTGGACTTACATCATGGTGGTCACTTCTTTAGGTATGTAAATGTTGAATAATTATTGTGTACCCCTGAAACTAATATAATATTGTATGTTAGCTATAGTTTTAATAAATCTTTTTTAAAATTGAAAAAAAGAGAAAACAAAGATAAAAATAAGCAATTACATTTTCCTACCTTTTACACTCATTTGACCTAAAATAACATTTCAAACCCACTAGAACCTGGAGGCTACCACCATATATCATGATCAATCAACCCAGAATTGCCCCCAACTTGCCTGGTATCACAACCATCCACATACATACTCACATGTGGTTAGTGATGCAGCTTCACCAGATATCCCTGATTAAATCTATTATGCTCAGATATTACCTCCCAGGAAGAATGAAGCCATGAGGCAATGGGACAAAGGTCAAGTATGGAGAAAAGGTGGAATACAGAAAGTACTGGAAAGCTGGATACTTGAAATGGGCTGCGCTCACAGAGCGTTTATGGGAAGGGAGTTTAATGAGATCCTGAAAACACAGGAGCGGCAAAAAGGTTAGGGTGGACTTCTACAAGAAACTGGGAAAAAAATGTATAAAAGAGTCAAAGATAAAAACAAATAACTAATTCACAACTCTGTCTCCAGCAGGATCTGCTCTTCTAGGCTTAGTGGGTAATACACCCACCAAGGGAGCGGTGCAGGGACTACAAATGAGACCAAGATTACAAGATTACCACCTTGCCTACTTCTATGCACCTTTCCATGATCACGTCAGCTAACACTGACGTAGAAGGCCCAAAATGAATACCCACTGGAGGGTTGATTAAAAAGTTGTAACATAAAGAACAGCACTGGTACACCTTCCTTCTCAGAGGTGGCGGTCATTCTCGCCCCCACCTTCTCAGCGTTCCTGCAAGCTCAATTCTAGCCTCTCCCTTACGTACCCTTCCCGCATTCTGGTCCTTCTCAGGGCCCTTTTCTCATCCGTCACAGAAACGCACAGCCCTGTAAGTGCAGAAACGTGGTTCACATTCGTTTCTTGAAGTGGGGGATTTGAGGTAATAGAGGTGTGGCTAGGTCCTTGGGGCCTGGGTAGGGTAACCGCAGGCGGACCTGCCGGTTTGCCAGGTCCGCACCCACCCAGGGGAGGAAGAATCCCAGTCTGCTAGGGCGCCATCCCCGGGGCTGCGCTTGTGGAGTCCTGCGGAAGCCACCCGCAACCTGGCTGCGCCGTCCCCCATTCCAGCGAGGGGAGGGAAGAACCGGTTGCAGGCTCTGGCCTCACCAGCGTCTCCCCCATCCCTCTACCCTTGCCCTGGTCTTCCTTTTCCCAGACCACAAGAGAGAACACTACCAGAACAGGTAACCCTCAAAGGAGAAAATGATGCCGCCGCCAGAGGGCGCCCGTGGACGAGGCTGGGCGAGGCGAGGAGCGGGGGCGGGGCCCAAGGCGGAGAGTGGGACCCAGGGGCTGAGGCCACGGATGGGTGTCTGGTCCTCTTTCGTTAGTTTGGGTCCCGCATTCGATTCTTACAGGTACGGGAGCTCCTGGGCCGGCTTCCTGAGAGACCTCTACGGGCCGCCCGCAGCCCCGGCCCGCCGTCCCGCAGCGTGCTGCCCCACAAGAACGCATTACCTAGTGCCACGGTCACAGTCGCCGTCACAGGCACCCTCAACCCCACCCCTGAACAGCCCGCCGGCCCGCTCTCTCCCTCGCTCACCCACACCTGCCCTCAAGCTCCCCAGGGCCGCAGATGCGGATGAAGGCGGAATTCCACGCCCCGCAAAGGCCCGCCAGCTCTGGGGAGGGGAAGAGGCGGTGCGGTCCGGTGCCGTCCCCCAGCTGATGTCCCAGGTGCGTCTGAACCCCCAGGCCTCGCTCGGCAGGGCGCTGACGGCCGGGGAGGCTCGGCCTCATCCCCGGGGCCGTGGTCCTAACCATGGCACCTTGCTGGGGTCCCCCTCCAAGTCCAAGGGAGGGGTGGGATTCTAACCCTTTGGGGTCCCTCTGATTCTCCATCTCTCTGCAAAGGACTTATCTCGTTCAGGACCCCTGAAGCCTTTGGAAGCATAGCTGTTGATTCTGCTGGATAATGAGTCTCCCTGCTTTTTAGAAATACCTGGGGGGTGGGGTGGATCAGTTGAGTTTTCTTGAATAGTTACAGTTAAATGAAAGGCAAGAATTGAATTTCAGTCGATGTCCGCGAAGTAGGGGTCTTGTACGATGATCCACGTAGTGTTCAAACTACTTAGGAACACCTTCCACTTTGGGGATCTGTTTCTGTTGAAATTCATTTCCACACAACTTCAGTTGCTATCTATTACTGATAACATACCAAGATCCACAGAAGGGCTCTCTGTGAGGAAGGAAGCCCCTGATTTCTGCGCAGAGATGAGTTGAACTTCGCAGAACAGTTTAGCAGAACAAAGCACGTTTCCTGCCTGTCCTGGGGTCAGTGTGATAGCGACCAAGTCCAGTGGACTCCCCAGCCAAGGGTGCCCTCTTTTTCTTTTCCAGATTGTGCCATTTTAGCCACAAGAAGCATGGAGGTAATTCACGGCAGGCCCTACTGCTGCAGGGAGCTGGAAGGAGCTGAGATACTATCAGACACCCTTTACTCTAATCAATTGCACACTCCGCTACAAACAGCTACTCGCCCAACCGCCTCAGAGGACAGGTAAAACAAAAACTAGAGAAAGCAAACATCAAAAAGACTCTTAATATATTTGTATATATTTATATGTGAAGGGAAAAAAACCACTTAAGGTTACGGGGCTCTTCTGTTTATCACATCATAGGGAAGGTATTACATGACAATTAACTAAACCTTAAAGTGTCCAGAGCTGTTAGAACTTGCTAAAAAGGAAGTTTGTGAGTCTTTTTCAAAGGTAGACATCGAATTCATTCACTACATTCTAGAACTCTAGAATGATTGGTTTCTTCATTTGGAAATTAATCTGTTCAAAATTTTTTTTTTTTTTTAAATAAAGAATAGTGTATGGTTCCTTATCATCTCCTAACACGATCTGGTCAAAAATACTCCCAGAATCTGTTGTTCATAGTTGCTGGCTAAAGTTTTCCTTTACCGAATTTCCTATAACACATTAATTACAGATTATAATTTTTAAATTGCTTCTAACAAATACTGAGTGATTGCTATGAGTGGGCACTGTACCAAACGTTTTCTATGCAAGAATTATTTTACTCACTCCTCACAACAACCTGTGAGATAAATACTATCAGTATCCCAATTTACATATGAAGTAACAGGTACAAGCACATAATTTTCAAAGATCTTAGTGCCAGCTTTCTGTATTGTATATACTTGAATCATTTTGAGGGGGAAAATAATTCTCAAAACACTTGGATGGTGAAAAAACAAATGCCTGTAGTTGTTTCTTTGTCTTGCTTTAATTGTTTTGTTTTTTTAATTTCACTTGGTCAAACCTCTCATTTAAGAATTCTTTCTTTAAGAAATCAGACAGGAAATCTCCTAGCCTCAGTTTAAACACTTCCAAAATGGGACATCACTACCCCACAGGCAGGCCATTCCAATTTTGAATGCTCCTGATTTATTAGATAATTTTCTCGGTACTGAGAACATTTTCCTTCCTTGTAATTTCTACCTGCTGATCCTGGTTCTTTCCTGAAAAGCCATGCAAACTAAGAAAAATCCATCATCTCCAGGATTGCGGCCCTTCAAACGTTTGAAGACTCTTTAGGCTCTCTAAGACTTCTCTTTGCCAGACTAAACACTGGTTCTCAAGAGACTTTACTCTTCTTTCTTCTTGCATCTGGGCTTTCACTGTCTTGATCAGACTTGCATGGATCTATTCTAATTTGTAAACATGCTCTTTATATGAAAAAGAAAAGTTTTTTCTCTTAATTAAATAAACTAAAGCACGTTCCTTATAAATAATTTAAAAATCCTGGAAATCCACAAACAAAATAAATTTTCCATTTTCCAACAGAAATAAAATTATGAAATTAAAGCACCAGGAAGAAAACCTCTGTACTTCCTTTATCCAGAAATAATAACCACTGTTAACATCTTGATATGTCTTCCCAGTTGTTGTTTTTTTTAATTTAAAGATCATATTCAACATATTTCTGTAAACTACTTTCACTTAATGAGAAGGAATATTTTCATATTTGTGGGGAAAAGAACTCAGCTCACTTCTACTGAGTTAGTCCTTGCTGCACCTTCTCTTCTCGTGCTACTTGAGTCCCAAAAGTGGCTGTCAGCCCAGAATTCCTCCTTAGCTCCAAGGGCCATCAGATTAGGCAGAGCTTCCCTTGAGTCAGAGGAAACCCTTAGCAGATCACGTGTGATCTGGTGATGAGCAGCTGACCTTGCCCAAAAGCAGCAATGTGGGGTTTTGCATTCCACCAAAAGGGATCTGAGGAGGAATTTAGGGCTGCCATTTCTGATTGACTTCTCTAGCCCCTCAGAAGTACTCATCTAAGGCTTTGCACTGAAAATTCGATGCCTTCTACCTAAATGGTCATATGGTTGGTTAGTAATTGGCTCCAAACCCCTTTAACTGGCATGAAATTTAAGAGAAGCATCTTTGAGAAAGGAATTGCTTTTCACTAACTGACTGTAACACGAAACACATGTCCAGTTACCTATAAACTACAATAAGGTATTATTTGAAGCAATATCTGGTGCAACTATGTTTCTGGCTCCCAATAGCTAAAACTTGCTTTTCCCTTTATTCCATGTGAATTCTTTCCTTTCCCAGTCCCCAGAGAGGAAAGCCAGAATGATTGTGTATTCTCAGAACCCCTCCTAGTAACTACCTCTTTAAAAAGCAGCCGGGCAGCTTACAGAAATAGAAGTTCGCTTTTCTCTCAGTTGTTCTTCTGAACTGCTCTGGAAAGTGTCATCAGGATAACATTGGTACTTCTGTTCTATCAATGCTGAGCCTTCTTCAGACCAGGTTCAGGGTCTATGGCTCCAACTCAAGCCTCAAACACAAGACAAAACAACAATCTCCTAGCTCTTAGGAATTACCTTTCATAACGGTAAGGATGAACATGAGTCCCAACGTATGTTAGATCTCAGCAGCTTCATTTCCTAAACACGGATGTACTTAAGTGGATGCCTTTTTAAAATATCATAATGCATCCTGAACTAATTTGGCAATTTTAACAAAAACACAAAATGATTTTCTCACATCAGCCTACTTTTTTTTTTCTTTCCAGAATAGGTAATGCAGTCTATCACCATTGTTATCCAGCTTTATGCAGACAGGGTACATCAAAATCACCTCTATCTGTAAGCTCTATCTGTAGATATTTTAGGTCATTAAGTCTGAGGTGGGTCTAGGGAATCTGCATTTTTAGAAAGTTTTTCAGCTTATTTTGAGAACCACTGGGTTAGCGGAAAGCACTGAAAACAGTAAGAAAACCAGGATTATGGTTCTGGCTTATCCACTGATCAAGGGCTACTTAATCTTTATACTTCAGTTACTTTCTTCACTGATATATTTTGGAGCAATTACAGTAGTCACTAATACACACACACACACACACACACAGAGAGAGAGAGAGAGAGAGAGAGAGAGAGAGAGAGAGAGAGAGAGAGAGAGAGTTTATCACCTTTAATTAATAATTAATGAATAGGTGGTGTTCTCTTGCATTTCTTTCATTGAAAATTTAAGAATGGCAGGTACAGGTATTCAGAATCATCACAGAGGACTACCTCCCTTTTCCATACAGTGAACATCTCCTTACCTCCAGCAAGTTCTGTAGCCTATTGGGGCAAACATATCAATTAAGGAAGTGCCTTGAGAATTGATTAAGATTTCATGATATGTTCCCATTTTGTTTATGGGTTCATTCCATTGCTTTCTGATTCCTGAATACTTTTTGACTATTAGTTCTCTGCCAATGAAAAATTAGTATGTTTGTTCTGAGCTTTCCTTTATTCATGTCTTCCAATAATTACTGGCTAAATTCAGGCCACTAAGTTTGGAATGTAATGCTCAAAATTCTGTCAAGTGACTCCAAAGTGAGATATTAGTTCATCTATAGGGAGAATATCATTCTCAAAAACAAGTAAAGACTCAACAGGAGATCCAAGATGGAGTAGATAAACACCATGCCTGCTTCCTTCTGCGAATACATTAAAATTACAACTAAATTATAGAACAATTAACCTGGAGAACCATCTGAAGTCTAGCTGAACAGTTTTATAACTAAGGACGTAAGAAGCCACATCGAGACTGGTAGGAGGGGCGGAGACAAAAACGGGCTGGTCCTAAACTTCCATGTGGTAGTTGAAAATAAGGAGGAATACCTCGGCCGAGGAGTGAAGGACCCCAGCCCCACTCCAGGCTCCCCAGCCCAGAGTACTAGTGCCAGGAAGAGGAGCCCCCACAATATCTAGCTGTGAAAAGCAGTGGGGATTCCAACCATCAGGTAGGACGGAAGGCTTCAGGAAACCCAGACGTCCTCTTAAAGGGCCCGTGCACAGACTCACTCGCTTGGCAGGCACTCACCTTGGGCTCCAGTGGAGGGACAGTGACTCGGGGCGTCAGAGGCATATGAGGAGCAGACTGAGGTGTGTGGTTTCCAGGCCAGGGCTGGAGGAAAGTCAGCATTTTCCCTGTGAAGGGTCCTTTTCCCATGCAGCCTGCAGGCAGCCACATCTTTAATGTGTTAATTAAGCTCAACCCCTATGCTTATGGCCAAATCTGAATCTGATTGGTCTGGTGAGCTCCAGGGCTCCACCCTGCTGACTCAGCTGGGACCCTGCCCCACCCTAGTCCCCCAATGCTGGAGGCACTTTGGCAAGAGCAGCCAGCCCTGCTCCCATTGCACTCTTTCTTGGAAAACTATCATTGTCCATGGGCACCAGGCTGGTGACGACTGGCCTGGGTGAGCTCTGAGACTTTTCCTGAGCAGCTCCAGGCTCAGCACTGGCATCAAACCAGAATCTACATTAACCTGGTGACCACAACTCTCCCCACTCTAGTGACTCCCTGAGACCCTGCCTCACCCAATTTCTATACCCCAAGAGGCTTTATCAGTGGCTGAACTTTAAGGGAGCTGTCAGGTGGCAGCAGGCCTCAGGGTATCCTGGCGTTTTGCAGATCTGCCCAGCAAGCCTATCATTTAAAATGGAAGGACCAATAAAGAGCTTCCCAGACAAGAAAAAGATAAAGGAGTTCATCACCACCAAACCAGTATTACAAGGAATGTTAGAGGGATTTCTTTAAGATAGAAAAAAAAAAAATCAAAATTATGAATAATAAAATGGCAATAGCTACGCATCTATCAATAATTACTTTCAATGTAAATAGATTAAATGCTCAACTCAAAAGACATAGAAGGGCTGAATGGATAAGAAAAAAAACCCTTACCTATGCTGCCTACAAGAGACTCACTTCAGATTGAAAGACACACTCATAGATGGAAAGTGATGAGATGGAAAAAGATATTTCATGAAAATGGAAACAAGGAAAAAAAAAAAGCTGGAGTACCCATACTTATACCAGACAAAAGAGACTTTAAAACAAAGGTTATGATGAGACAAAGATGGACCCAGTAATCCCACTCCGGGTATTTATCCAAAAAAACCCCAAAACGCTACTTCAAGGGGATGCAGGCATCCAAATGTTCATTGCAGCACTGTTTACAATGGCCAAGATGTGGAGGCAGCCTGGGTGTCCATCGATGGATGAATGGATAAAGAGGAGGTGGTACATACTCGCATATACAATGGAATATTGCTCGGCCATGGAAGGTAATGGGTTCTTGTCATCTGCAGTGGCATGGATGGATCTGGAGAGTATTGTGCTGAGTGGAGTATGTCAGACAGAAGAAGACAGATGCAATGTGATTTCACTTATATGTGGAATCTAAAGAACAAAATAAACAAATCAGAAACAAACAAAAAAACACTTAATTTTATGTGGCTACAGATTGTAGCACTAATAATTTATTATTCTTTGTTGTGGAGACATATACCGTGTTTCCCCAAAAATAAGACCTAGCCAGACAATCAGCTCTAAAGCATCTTTTGGAACAAAAATTAATATAAGACCCGGTCTTATTTTACTATAATATATAGTATAACATAATATAATATAATAATATAATATAATATAATACCGGATACAGTATAATTTAAGTTTTAAAATTATTTAATCCTAGAATTTCAATATTTTAATTAGTCCCTTCTATATATTGCTATTATTATTAAAGCTAAGGGAGGAAATGTGAGACCCTAAAATAAAAGAGAAATATGACTTATTTTTGCTTTGCCTTTTATTTTAAATGGTTTCCTGCAACTTACTGCCTTTAGGTGGATGCCAACCCAAATGATTGATTAACATTTCTACTGTCTCATCTTCCTGGGACAGTGTAATATATGGGGGTCAGATGTTGAGAAATTGACTTGTCTAATTTAAATGTAACTTTTAAATACTTAGATATTCAACCTTATATTGTCATTAATCAAATGTGTTTTAAAATTTTTTCACTTGTCATGCCCCCCAAACTGGGTCTGTTGATCATAGTCACACAGCTGGTGAAGACCTCACAGGTCTGAGAGCTGAATGCCATCGCCCTTTCTACAGCACCCTGATTCAATGGTCTCCCAGATTCTCCTTGACTAGCTAGTGCAGAGGTTGGGAAACTTCTTCTGCAAAGTACCAGATAGTACATATTTTGGGCTTTACAGTCTCTATCAAACTACTCAACTCTGCTATTGTCGGGTGAAAACAGTCTTAGACGAGACAACATACAATGAATGGTTGTGGCTGCATTCCAGTAAAATGGCAGTAGGTTGGGTTAGGGCCATAGTTTGACAACCCTATCTAGTGACTTTATGAGAGAAAGCATTCCATTTATAAGACAATCCTGAGTGTTAGTTCTTCATTTCATTGAGCAAATATTTACAGGGGGATTACATGAGGCCGAGCACTGGACTGGTACAAAGACAAAGTAGCTCCACGGTCCGTATCTCTCTGTCCATGTTTCTCACGGGCTCCCCACTGCTCAGACTGTATAGTCCAAAAGGCTTTCAGGCCCCATAGGATACTGTTCTTGTTTCCCTCTCTTGCATTACCTCTCATCACACCTCTTCTCTACTGTGCCTCAGATTCCTCAAATTCTCTATCAGCTTTACTGATTTGGCCCAAAATTCAACTCTATTTTCTCGGCACTTAAGATCTAGATAAGTTCCACTCCAATCTTTATTGCATACCTTCTGGAAGTCCAAAGCCTTCCTCAAAATTTATCCAAATCCCAGGATGGGGGTGGAGGGTAGTCATTACTGACTTTGGGTTCCTGGTTCCAGTTATGCTGATTCTGTTCAACATTTTGACCCAGATGCAAATCAAAACCGCAAAGAGATACCATTTCACATGCACGAGGATGGCTATAATAAAATAAATAAATGAATAAAAAGGAAAATAAGTGTTGGCAAGGATATGGAGACACTGGAACCCTCATACATTGCTAGTGGGAATGTAAATGGGTAGACATTTTCAACTATGGAAAACAGTTTGACAATTCCTCAAAAAATTAAACACAGAATTGCTATATGACCCAACATTTCACTGCTAGGTATATACCCAAGTCTCCTTTTTTCACAGGTATCAGGAATTGAGGGAGTCGCTCCAACAATGTAGGCTTCCGTGGGGCGCTGACAGGGAATATGGCGGGATGGTACCCATTTCGCTCCCCGAGGAACACAGACCAAAACAGGAACCTCTTCGTGTCATGGGCAAGGGACATCAGCATTATGGATTTGGTGGAGAAACCTGGCCAAGGTAAATAACCTTTCTGCCCTTCACATAGAGGTCTTCGTCACTCATTTTTCTTTATTTCTATAGTGAGTCCTCTGTTAACTTAAATCTACTTCCCAACTTATTGCTTTTACTGTTTATAAGAAGACACAGATGGAAAAACTAATTATATAATTTCTAATTGTGAAGTCAGTAGAACATCTGTGTTTATGGATGGCTTTGCTGTCCTTAGAGATGCTCAAGGATTATGATCAGAAATTTTGATGAGTTTAATTCCCTTGCTAGTCACATTTTATCTCAGACTAAATGGAAATATTCCTGAGAGAGATGAAATTAAAAATGTTTTTTGCTTGAGCAAATAGCTGGCCTAATTTGTACAGATGTTCTTGATTTTTTGGGAACTTCTGATTTTTAATTTGTTCATCAATCTATAGTCATCAGACTCTATTGGGCATTGTTTTCAAGTATTAAAATATTTCAATAATCATTTATAAATCTTAAAGTCTCTCTTTCAGCAACTTTATTCAAAATATGGGTTAAAACTGAAGAGAGAGCCAAAAAATATCTGAGCAACAAATTAAGTGTCACGTTAATTATTTACTAAAAATTATGAAATTTACTGAAAATAAAATCCATCAAATCTTGACACACATCCTCCTTACTCCCGCTTTATCTAACAATCCTGTTTACCTAGTTTACTAGCAAGGTAGCTAACTAGCTTGTTCTGAAGCAGTTAAAAAAAAAAAAAAATTAGGAAGACAAGCCACAGCTAGAGATAGAAACAGTAACAACAGGGACATGTGGCCACCAATGGCCTTATGGAAGCCTCAGTAAAGCAATAAAAAGCAGATCAATGAAAAAGCCTGTCAGTCCAATTGGAAAGATTCAAATATTGACACATAGATAGTGAGGACCTCATTAATTCATCCAACAGATATTTTTAAGGTCTTCACTCTCATGGGACTTACTTTCTAATATAATATAGATTTATAATATAGATTTATCTTTATAAAGTGGATATTGCAATATCTACTTATCCGAAATGGGCAAGTTTCAGAAACTCTAAGCCAAGTCAGTCATCGCCTAATTTAGCAGCCATTCATTAGAAGAATGAAGTCACAAAGTAATGAAAACTTATAATTTTGTTTTCATGTCCGTAAACGCTTCTTTTATGTTTGGTAAAGTAGCATAATGTTTATTTTGTCTAAGAAAAACGAAATGGAGTCTTCCTCTTAATGTACTGTCAAATGTGAAAAGGCTATTATAAAATAGATATATAGTGCTCCATAAACTAAAGAATACTTTGACATTCCTGGTAACTAGTACTCTTTAATAATTATAACGGTAGTAGTAGTAGTAATACTTGGAGGTTAATATGACCATATAAATAAAACAAAACCACATAATATCCCTCTTCTGTTGCCTAAGAAATGAAACAAATACAGAATTTACCAGCAGCTCCCAAACAATAAAAGGAGAACAATCTTATGCCATTAATTTTAATGTGCCAAGAAAATTCTGTGTAGTTTATTCCAGTGCTTAATTACATGTTTCTCAACAGGACATTTGTGGCAGGACAATTCTTTGTCGCACATGCTGTAAGATGCTCAGTATCTCTGTCCCTTTACCGAGAAATACCAGCCACATCTTGCATTCATTGTGACAACCAAAATGAAGCCACCCACCCATATTTCCAAGCTCTCCCTGGAAGTGTTGGGGGTACAGGGGAAGCCACACTGTCGGTTGAGAGGCATTAGACCTCACCCCACCCCTATATTCCAAATGCATATTGCGGCAAGGTGAGAACAAAATCTTGATAACTCTCCAATTTGAAGAGAAGATAAAGAGCTGGAGTAGGTAATCCTCATAGACAAGGGAAAATGCCTCAAGAGTAGAAGCCCCTATTTTAAAACAACAAGATCTCGAGATACATGAAGTCTGCAGAATGTGTGCTCTCCAGAATGCTGGGTGGACTTGCAGGACCGGGCAGAAGTTCACGAGTGTGGGCACTTCCCTAACGGGAAGAAGGACACTTAATAGGCTCTTAGACAGTAGCACCCAAGACCCCCGGGCTCTATCTGACACCATCTGAGCACTTTCCCTCTGCCACCTCTAACCCATCAGGCTAAAGACAAATGGAGAGAATAATATTGAGTCATCAAGCGTGTACCACAGACAGAAAGACAAACTGACTTCAGATGGCAGAAAATCGGAATTCACCTGCACTGTGTCATAGCAAAAGCTGGGTGTAGACAGAACTACCCAATTAAACACATGTAAATATGAGAACAAATTGCAAGGTGACTTTGTAAAACGGGAAGAGAAGGGGGAGGGGGGAATGACGTATAACCACACACACACACACACACACACACACACACACACGAACAAAGACACCAGTCTTGGAAAAATTATAGCCCAGGAAACAAAGTAGATTCCCTATAAAAGAACTAAATAAGTATGTGAATCTCATAAAAGACAAGATAATTAAATAACACAATATTATAAATGGGGAGAATTACAGGGCTAAGAAAAAAACGAGAAAAACAACAACACAAAACCACTCTTACAAATCTAATATAAAAAAAAGCAGCAAAAAACAGAACAGATGTGACTGAAAACTGACAGTTTAGTATAAAGACAATAAATAAATAAATAAATAAATAGTATAAAGACAATAAATCACAGAGAAGCAAGTGAATCAGGGTTTATCAACTTATCTTTCGTGCCTGAGAGTCAATGTGACCTAAAAACTACGAATGAGCCCAAAATCCTAAGTGTTTCAAAAACATTTTCTTAACTTTATATGGATCTTTAGAAATTTCTATCTACGAGCATGTAATGAAGAGCTATGTATCTACAGTTCAAGAATTCCTTCAGTTTTAACTTTTTCATCGGCTAAATGCTAATAAAATTTTAAATTTAAATTTTTCATTTAGAAATTGCCTGAGCTTTGATCCTATTCTTGAAACTCCATTTCTGACTGGAGCCAAACATCTCTCCATTCTTACTTCTTTATGTCTGTTTTCTTTGGAGAGAGATACCTAGAATCCCATTCTGCATGGTGGTATTTGTATATACTTTGTTTTGATTACCCAAACTTTTATGAGGGTGTCCATCTACGTATATGCCACACACTGTGCTAAATGCTTTATAGACATTATCTCATTTAAGTTAAATTACACTTGCTCTTTTTAAGTTTATTTTTTCAACAAAACTAGTTTTGTTCTTTTTAAAGTAAAAATTAAATTTTAATTTCCCAAGTTATTCATGTGCATGCATTAGGATTTTTGGTTGCAAACAATAGAATCCATTCTGGCTAGTTTACACAAAAGAGGATTTATTAGAGGATATTACGGTAACTCGTAAAACTGGGAGGGTTAGAGAAATAGGCTACTTCCAGGAATAATAGCCAGGCTCATTCCCACGACTGGCCATGTACCAGGAAAGTGCCTATGCTGACACGGGCGACCTCTGCTGCTGTCGTATTAGCAGTATGGATGCCCCACTTGCAGCCTGTTGTCTCATGCTACTCACGTTCAAATCAAAATCTAGTGTGGGTGTAGACGACTAGCAGAACCGAGGAGAAGCATTGGCACCCTGGCCCCCAGGGAGGCTGGGAAGTGGATTTTCTGGGGAAAAGGGGCTGTTCAAAATGTGGAAAAGTAGCAACATGTAGCGAGAATATTGGAAAGGTGTTAGAACGCCATCAGCGCCTCTCTAAACAACAGCAGCAATAGCATACTTTTCTCTTCACCATGTGGTCCGTGGACCAGCAGCATGAGCATCACCTAGGAAATGGTGAATGCAAAATCTCGGACCCCCCACCCCAGATTTACTGAAACAGAATCTGCTTTTTTAATAAAATCCCTCACGTAAGTCTAACATGCAGCAGAGTTTGAGAACTGCAGCTCTAATGTAAGAAAATGCACCACTTTTTCATACAAATGCAAATATACTCACTTCCCCAAAAAGGGATACGCAAACTCCCATCAGTTCCCACATCCAGCGCCAAGTCCAGGGTCTCTGGGTGGCGTTCACGCCTCTCTAGCTCAGTCACAATCTTGTCCACACTTACGCACTGAATAAAGTAAACCATTGCCAAGACACCCTATGTGAAAAAAAGGAAAAAGAAGAGAAAAAAAATAGTTTATATAAGACAGGACACATCAAGGAAGAAAACACAGGATGTGACAACAGCCCTCACTTCTTCAGCTGGCCATGAGGCCCTTGTGGGTTATATAATTCCCTTCCTCCACTAGTACCTGTTCGGAGTTCTCTTGCCCTCAGCCAGTGCTTGAGCTGGTAGGAGTTCATTAACTGGTGGTGCAAACCCAAATTTTGTTCCTGAGAGAGCTAAAGTTTTAGTGGTTCTGCCTGGATGAGGCTGCTACAGCATTCCATTAACTGTAAGGCGTGGGAAGCAATACTAGGGGTCCGGAAGATTCTTTAGGTTCTGGAAGTACTCCTTTTTCCCGTCATTGTATAGCAGCAATCCTCTTGCCCTTGACATTACAGATCAATCATCCCAGCCTACTTGGGTTAGTCCTTTCTTGCCTGTTTTCTCCAGGATAATAAGGAGTCCCAAATGACCACATCATCAGTTCAACTCCCAATTCAGTGGGACCATTGCTGTGTCCTCTGATGGAAGCCCTGACCTCTAAACCAGCAAAACACAAGGTGGCTGGGGAGGAAGTAAGATTCTTCTCAGGTGTCACAGAAAGTCTAACAGTGAGAGGCACCACTCCTCCTTCCCCTTTGCTTTCTGGACCATGCACTCTTGGCTATGGGGGAAACTGTGGGTCACTGGTCAGTGTATGCCACACGCTGTAGGACAACACTGAGCCAGAACTGAATCTTCAATAGGCTATGCTACCATTCTGCAAATATGATAAGACTAGCGAACCCTTTAAATGCAATCATTGCCTTATTTCTTTTGTGATAAACTGAGTTCCTTAGTCAAAGGTCATCCTGGTTTGAGATGGCATGCAGTGACTAAGGCATTCAGTAAGTCCACTAATGATGTAACTGGCAGAAGCATAGTGAGAAGGAAAGGGAAATCCATATTTAGAAGTGTCTAGTCCTGTGAGGATAAATCATCTCTTTGAGGACGGAAGGGTCCAATGTAATCAACCTCCCACCAGGTGGCTGACGAGCATATCCGGGGAGATTTTTCTCTATGAAGTACTGAGCATATACAAATATGCTGGCAAACTCGGATGTGTCCAAGGCAGTTTTGATGACGTGGAAGTCCATGTTGCTGACTCCAGACGTAACACCTGTCCCTGCCCCCATGATCGTTTATGAAGTCCTTTAGCAAGCGCTGGCGTGACAGGAGAAAGCCTGACTGACACTCCCAGAGTTGGTCGATTTATCAACCTAATAAGAACATTCTCAATCTTGGGCTTCTCTTGATGAGCGTTCTTATGGGGTACAAAGAAGCCTCATACTCTCAGTACAAAGAAGGCTGAGAAAGCAAGCTCTTGGGAATCTACGTTAGGTAGATGAGATATAGGGTGGGTGTTCAAAAGATATTGGAAATACTGAGCGCTACACTTTGTATTAAAACATTACAAGGCTCAAGAGTGAAGGCGAACGCACACAATGGACACTAGGTGATAATGACGTGTCAGCGTAGGTTCGATGGTATCATGCGTACCATCTGATGGGAGATGCTGAGCATGTGCGGGATGTGGCTAAGCACATGTGGGGTAAAGGGTGTAAGGGAAATCTCCCTACCTACCTCTCACCCTTCTGTGAACCTAAAACTGCTCTTTAAAAAAATTAAGTCTTTAAAAAAAAAAATCTAAGATAAGGTCCAGTCTCCTTTGACCACCACCCCACCAACCCCAGTCCTACAGAGAAGCACTGTTCCCACCTAGGTGTGTCTCCTTTCACACCTTTTGTTACGCATTTACATAATTATACATGTGCCCATTGAAAATACATGGTATTAGTCTGTGTATGTGTGGAATCATTTGATCTATAGTACTAGGCAACTTGGTTCTTTTTCCTCTCAACAATGTAGAGATTGTAAACATAGATCTCGTTCTTTTTAATCTCTTAGTGTTCCACAACGTGAACGCATCATAGATTATTCAGCCATTCTCATAATGTTCCTCTTTTTTTTTTTTGCATTAATTGTATGTAATGAATCTGTTGTACAGGCCTGCGTGAGCTCATACACAAATGTTTCCCTAGGGAAATTCCTAAGTGGAAGTTATGGGTCACAATATATAAATATTTTAAATTTTAGTAGATATAGCCCAAATGCTTTATATTGTCATGATAGTATATAAAGTATCCATTTCCCCATACTCTTGGCCAACTGTATTTTATATCATCCAACTGTACAATTTTTGCCTATCTAATGAGCATAAAGGGTATTCTGGTTATCAGAATGTATTTCTCTGGTTAGCTTGAATATTTTTTCCATTACATGTTCTTATATGTAGCCATTTACATTTCTTTTTTTGTTCCTATTCTTTTCCCATTTTTATTGTTTGTCTTTTAGCTATAGACCTTATTAGTTCTTTATGTTCTGGATATTAATCTTTTACATATCTTTATTGCAAATATTTCTTCCAATATGTTTTATTTGAGATTTTTTATACTGTCCTGTCTTTGAAAGTTTTTCATTTCATGTTATCAGGTTTTCATTTGGTTTTTGACTTTAAAAAAAAATCTTACTTAAAATGTTTTTCCTACCACCAAGAAGAAAATATCTTGCATATTTTCTTTTAATATTTGTATATGCTTTTCCCAATTCTTTAGATTTTTAACCTATCTAAAATTACCTTTCTGAGTAGTATGAAATGAAATCTATTTTTTTCCGAATGTGAATTTTTCCAGTAGTAAATTTTTCTGGTAGTGAATTTTTCCTGCATTTATTGAAAAGTAAGTCCTTTTCCACTGATTTAAAATGCCACTTTTTCATATACTGAATTTCCATATACCCATGATTGTATTAGTCTGTTCGTTTTTTCCTATCTCACCATTACTGTGTAAATTTGAAAAGATGTTCAATTTAATATTTTCTTTCTTTTCAGAAAACTTCCTATCAAACAATTCTATTATTTGACACAGAACAAAAAAAGTGACATCTATGGAAATGATTCTTTGTAAGTTTGGGGTTTCTTTTTATTATATAAGACCAAATAATATTTTTAGATGAAAATGAGTTATATGAAAGATTAAAAAGCCCCAAAATGGCACCTTTCAGAAAAGTAGTGTTCCTTTTCTTTCAAGAGATTATTAATAATAGAAACCAAGACCAAACAATAAAACAAACCAAAAACCCACTAATGGTTTGTGGCATTTAAACAACTGAAGAAAAAATAGGAAATATGGAATCGTAATGTTCGAGGGATTCATACAGGTCATCTTGGTTTATTCCCTGTCTTTGACCTATTTATTCAATCTAATAAGAATCTGTTATGTTTCTTAAAAGATTCATAGAAAATGCCCCAGCACTCTCAACAAAATATTTAATCAGAATTTTATGAGGAGAAAGGTTTATTATGACAACCTACAGATAATTCTTAATAAAATTACTTCCTAAGTTTCTGTTTTGGATAAGGAATACTCATTAATTTACCCTTTGTTTACAGGAGCTATTTTCCAGTATATTAAATTATTTTTCACTCTTTGAAATAGTTTGTTGTATATAATACAAAAGCATACTTTTAAATTTTCAGGTGAAAATAAAACATTGACAGTACTGAAGTAACAATGAAAATATCACTTCGTTTTTAACTATCAGAATTGTTAGGAATCCATTTATAGGTAAAAAGTTAATATAGAGTTTGGCCACAAGAGGGAGCCAAAAAACATGAAATGTGTGGTTGCTCGGCCCTGTTTTATTCCCTTTGGGATTAGTAAAGTAGCTATGGAATGTGGCAGTAAAATAATAGACTGGTTCAGGTCAAGGAATTGTTGTCTCTGAGAATTTCTTCTTTTCATTCATTTCATTTTCAAACTTTGAGTTTTTAAAAAAGCTTACCTTTTAAAATTTTTTCCATTTTGAATCAAATACATTTTAGGCATATACTTGTCGATATTGTAGCTAAATTTGTCACATGAGAAAATTTTAGATGGTGATTTAATGTTTTATAAATAATAGCCAATCTAGTAACTGTAGACCCTTTGGATTCTTATATTCATTGCCCCCCATTCCCCTACTCAACCAGAAAAATAACTGGACGCCAAGACATGCTTTTTTTTTTAGTTCAAAGCCACAAACTTAGAGTCCAAATTTAAAAATATATATAAACCTTTTATGGTTCATGTGAATCATGTGTTTATAATATAGACTAATAAAATTATATGTCTAACATACCATTTTCTAAATACAGAAACAAAATATTAAAGAGTATATACTCAATTTTATTGATCTTTACTATCAACTGATTAACATTCTGTTCATTTTTCATGCCTGAAATATTTCCGAAATATCTTTATAGGCCAAAACTAACTGTTGAAATCTAAGCGAAATGGATGACAATCTCTAGTGTGGACTTTGTTTCTGGGCTGCAGTAGTATTTCTTGGCACGCAGGGCTCAGAGTAATTAGTAAACACACAACCTTCAAATGAACTGATTCAGAATGGGCATGACTCCAGGACCTTGTTCAGTTTTATTCTAGCCTCTCTGTCAACTGGGAGAGATCGGCAATCCTGGGCAAAGGGACAAAGCACACACAGTACTGATAATATCTTCCCCAACCAGGCCACACTGAGGTCATTTTAGGACATGTAATTGCACCACATGTATGGTGGTGTCAGGCTGCCACAGAGCACTTTGGCTACTGCCTACCTATGAGGGTGAATGTCAGTTAAAACCACAGCTCTGTTATCATTAGAAGTAGTAGGTCCTACCTGTGCTACAAACAGGAAATGCCAAACGGGTGGTGAGTGGGACTGAAGTTAGATTGAGCAGAATGGAAAAAACTGATCAACAGACAACTGAGATATGATGACATCATATCTTCCTGGTCACTTAGTCAGTGTTGCAGAAAGTCAATCAAAATATTATAAGGTCAGTATAATCTTAAAGACACTGTAGTTGGAAAATGGAATACATCTTTATTCTTAAGCAAGTTTCTAATAGGAATGTAAGCTTTAAAAAGTCCTTACTATAAATGAGGATTTGTTTCTTGTTTTTATTCTAGGATGCCCAAACCCCCTAATGCAACAGTAGGGTAAGTATACAACTTGCTGTTATAATCAAGAAAAAAAATATTGTCAATCCATAGGTCTTAGACAATAAGGAGACAAACGAGACTTTTCATAAAAGGCTTTCACAAGTGGAAGGAGAGGCTATTACAAGTCCCAGGTGACAGCATTACTGATTTCCCCCAATTATAACCCCGTTCATCTTTTTTTTTTATAAACTTTTAAATTTAGTACAGTTTTAGATTTACAGAATTATTGGAAAAATCGTAGAGAGAGTTCCTATATATCCCATACTTAGGTTCCCCTATTATTGGCATCTTACATTAGTAGGGTACATTTGTCACTATTAATGAGCCAATACGGATGCATCACATTAACTAAAGCCCATACTTTATTCAGATTTCCTCAATTCTCCCCTAATGTCCTTTTTCTGATCCTTTTTTAGGATCCCATCCAAGAGACCACATTACATTTAGTAGTCATGTCTCCTTATGTTCCTTTTGGCTACGACAGTTTCTTAGACTTTCCTTTTTTTTATGCCCTGGACAATTTTGAGAATTACTAGTCAGACATTTTGTAGAACGTCCCCCAAAACAACCTAGGCTTTCATTTGAATAGCCTTTTGAACAGATCTTTGCTTTTTACCTGAAACACAATTTTTGACTGTCAACTTTTCAGTTAAGATTGACAGGGACTCTAGTAGCACCAAGCACACCTTGTGATCAAATCTTGGTTTCCGGTACCAGTCTCCAATAGGAGGAACGGGGCTCCTTGGAGAAACGGCAGATTCTAGGAGTGGAGCAGGAAATATACAAGATAGTCTTCAGCATCTTATAGTGCCAGAAAGTAAGGAAGTGCTAAGAACAAACAAGAAAAAAACAAACAAAAATTACCACAACAATAAGTGATAAAGGATTCAAACAAACAAACAAACAAACTACAAAATGCCCACAAAAACAGGGATGTGGGTATAGGAGCCAACTGAAAGAGTTCCCCATGGCCAATATGATTAACAAAATATAGTAGTACAGGATTACTACTGAAGTACCAAGTACAAAATGCATATTCACAAGTCCATACTGATATAAAAAAAATGAAGCACAGTCAGTATTGCTTCACTGAAAGAGCAGTTACCACACTAGTGTTTTCAGGGCTCCAAGCGACATCTATCAGTTGGGATTCGGGAATGTCCTGATTCTGTTCTCATGTCATCAGAGTCGACGAGCTTGTGCCTTGATGTGGCATTTATTAAGTAAAGTTCATGTGGTATTTATTAAGCAACGTAAATAAACTGGAAAAGTGTTTAGTGATTAGCAATAAAATAAATCCTATACCCAATTCCAAAACATGTTCAGGTGAGAGTTTGTGAGAAAACCACATCACTTTACACGAAAACAGAAAGAGCTGACTGACCTCATAAATGACTTTTGCTTGGAATCCAGACTTTTTCTCTTACAAATCAGTCTTAACTTCTTGTGGTTTCTGTAAGAGACTAGGAACTTGCTAAGATTTTCAAACTGCGGGGTATTTCAGCGATCCCTCCAAGAGGCCACGGCCGCTGGATTCAGTACAGATTTACCTGAGCAGCTAAGTAAGGGGAGGGGCCTGGACCTGGGGCTGCACCAATGGAGCTTGTGACCTACCAGTCAGATGACACATATTGAGATCTGGGTTTGAAACCGAGACTTCATGATATAACTTACGCTACCTTAATAAATGTGCCATTTTAGCTGATGCTCTATGAAGCTATTTGTTCCTGGCTACCTTGCTTTTAATGCCACCGCAAGTAAATGGCAAAACCAACCAAAAAGGCTTGGGACTGAAAAATATCATATGAAGGAAAAGCAATGAGACATTTTAAAATATACGTCTTGTTGAAATTATTCTCATTATTTTGTAGTCACACCATCCATAGCGACTTGGAGAAGCTATTAAATAAATTCTGATGCTACTGAGAAACTAGTGAAAGGAAAAATTCTGTCACAAGACTCTCATATCAACATTCATGGCATAACCTGTACATTTATTCTGACCTGGTAAATACAACATTAAACAGCTTTCCCAAAGCTTCTGTGGGTTATAAATGTCAGCACTAGAAATGCAGTTAATCTTTTCAGCTCTTTCTTTAGCTGTTCTCCTCTAAGAACCCAGAGCACTCACGCTGCAGGTACGAGTTTCCTTCTCACTGCTGGCATGTGCCCTACAGGAGCTCTGAGTCATCCCTGGTTGTATCTGCTGGGAAACAAAAGAGAAATCTACTTGCTCTCAGTTCTGGAGACCAGAAGTCTGAGATCAGGGTTTCGGCAGAGCTGGTTCCTTCCGAGAGCTGGGAGAGAGTGTTTCCTGCCTGTCTCCTGACTTGAGCAGTTTGCCGGCGATCTCTGGGGTTCCTTGGCCTGTACATGTGTCACCCTGACCTGCCTTCACCTTCACGTGGCATTGTCCCTGAGTGCATGTCTGTGTCCGAATTTCCCTTTTTTTGTAAGGACACCAATCATACTGGAGTAGGGGTCACCCCACTGCAGTGTGACCTCATTTTAATTAACTCCATCTGCAATGACTGTGTTTCCAAGAAGATCGCATTCTAAGGTGTATTTATTGTGTGTTAGGACTTCAACCAACAAATTCGGAGGGGACACAATTCAACCACTAACACTGGTCTTGCCTTTCCTTACTTTCCAATTATATATAACATTTCTCTATTCCATGTACTTCCTAACTTAGCTATCTTCTAACGTAGATAGCTCTCACAGTTTTTTTTTTAAACCTCTGCTAGTTCTTGAGGTGACAGGAAAAGTACATCCCTGTGGTCTTTTTCACTTGTTGAGTTTATTTTCTTTCAGTGCAGTAGCTATTTTGGGCTTTTTGATTTCTAAACAGCACTGTGTACATAAACAGGCAGTATATTTTGTTGACTGATTGCTTAAAGAAACAGATGGCCTGGATTGAAAAGTTCAATCCAAGATGGTTAGAGATCACTTTACATATTGACGCAGAATGCCCAGAACAATTCCATAAAGTACTGGGATCCTCTTAAAACAAAAGACAGGAATTGAAAGCAACTAGAAATTCTAAAAACTTACAAAATTCACGTATCTTCTGCTTCATATTTTTGTATCAGTTGTGAAAGTTATTCAATGATAAGGAATTCAGTAGATAACAAGCTGTGGGGGCCCAGCCCCAGGTCCAGCCCCCCCCCCCCCCCCCTTACTCAGTTGCTCATGCAAATCTGTACTGAATCCAGCAGTCATGGCCTCTTGGTCGGCTCCCTGAAATACCCAGCAGTTCGAGAGTCTTAGCAAATTAAATCTATTCTGGATTTGTCTAGCAAAGTTAAGACAATTTCATATGTTTTTTGGTACATACTCCATCAAAATGCTCCCTGTCCTATGCCCAGGGATTAGAAAAGCACCGGCCACAAAAGAAGGGTCCCAATAAATATTTGATGATTGATTTTTTAAATTTCTTTCTGTTCTGTTTGGTTTTGTTTGTTCCACTAAACCTCAGCGAGATCTGCGGCCCGTATCCGATGGAACACCCCTACCACACACACATCTCTCGCGGTGCCATGTTCCCGAACTTCAGGTCACCTCAGGAGCTCTACACCGGCATTAAAGCTCGAAACCAACAGCCATTTCCTCCCACTGTGCCAACCAAGGCTTATGACACAACCGTTTTGAAGACAAGAGGTAAAATATGATTTGAAACCAGAACAGTACAAATTCTTCTTGTACCTGTAGTTTATTCAATAATAAAGTTAGAGGAAGTAGGGCTGAGGACCCAAACCATAAAAGTGCGACCCATCAGATGAGGAAAGCTGTTCTCAACTGTGGCTGCACTTTACAATCAGCAGGGACGTCACCACCGACCCATTAAACCAGGTTCTCTGCAGACGCTGTTAACATTTCTTCTTGATACAGAGGCTCTCCCGTGCTAGAAGGAGAAACCACACATTGTAGAATTTGGCTGCTTTTATTCTACTTGTATTTTCCGTTATTTCCTTCCTGCTCTCTCCTATGGCTTAACTTTTGAACACTCCATTCTAGCTCAGGGGATAGTTCAGCACAGGGGACAATAGCTGGTTCAGAGCATCAGAGTCTGGACGTGAACGTAGCAGCCGTGATGAAAGTGAAAGGTCTACACTGAAGCAAGACTCAGACAGTAATGGGGGTGGTTTGTTCAGTTCCCCTTAACACGCTGGAACAGTTTCTCATGGACGTGAACACTGGGGACTTCCCCGATGTGTTTTACTACAGAGGGTGATAAACCCATACACTAGACATCAGGTCTCTCCCACACTCGACATCGCAAAACAGAGAAGAATCCAATGGAGAAAGACTGAGGGTAACTGAAGGTAGTAGAAGAGGTACATGGTAGGCAGAGATAAACAGTGAGGGTGCCAAAAAAATGTATGCCAGTGGACACTTTGGTCAACGTTGCTCAAAACAGTAATTTGCAGTAATCAGAAGTGTCTGGACCCTGATGGTAACCACTCTGAGCACCTCTTGTAATTGCAGAAGTCAAACGTGACTTGTATTCATCTTTTGTTATCGGTATATATTGAGTATTACAATTTTAATACAGTTTTCCTTTCTTAAAATATGTGTACATATTTTTGGCACCCTCTATATTTGTTGGATGAATTAGGGCTGTGAGGTGAGACCCAAGAACTGTCCTATAAGGCAGGTCCTCTGTACATAAATTGGACGCAAATGTAAGAACAGGATGCTGCCATCATCTATACTGATGCCAGTACCTCATTAGGAGACAGTAACATTTTGAGAGATCATTGTGGAATGTTGGTGCACGGACTATGGAGTCAGACTGCACGGGTAGAAATTGGCTTTGCCACTGACTCACCATGGACCATGGGAAAGTGTCTTCACTTCTCTGCCTCTACTTCCCAGTCTATAAAATGGGAATATTAGTCTTACTTAACAGATAGCACAGATAAGTATTAACAGTTACTATTTTTCCGACTCTGCTACCCTATAATGATTCCAGTACATGGGCAGCATGCTGAACTTTTCTATTACCTCTCAGTCCAGTCAGCACTGATAAAAGGCAGTGAAACTATATCAAATATATGTATCTAAAGAAAGTACACATCCATACATATGTACGTGTCATTTAGTGTGCGCCTTGTTATACTGGGGGAGCTGGGGAGTAGGGCATTGTGCAAAAGAACTACAAGGTAGGATACTGAAGCAATTAAAATTTTTATGATCTTACCGGGTAAATTGTCAAAGTAAAGGTATGTTTCTCAATCCCTGCATTAGATAACTTCTGAAATTACATGAAGTACATACAGTTAATGAGAAATCGCAGAAATGAGTGTTGAAATTTATAAAAACACTTTTCAGTGCAGTTGTACATCAGAGACTGAAAAAATAAGTTACCACATTGATTTTCTGCTCTTCCAAACATTACCCGTCCCTGACCAACTAGTCACTCTTGGGGGATTTGAAAAAGATGAGAATATTCTAATAACCTTTATAAAGACCATTCCAAGAACTAGTGCTGCATTAGGTTTTCAACTCTTCCACTTACGTCAACTCTTCTTTATCACAAATAAGTGGCAGACAGGTTAAAAATACAGGCTCTAGAACCAGATTACCCGCGTTTGAATTATTCTGCTTTCCTAGCTGTGTAATCTTGGGCAAATTGCTTATTTTCTTCAAGCCTCAGTTTCCTCATTTGTTAAAGTGGAAATAACAGTACCTTCTTCATATTGATGTTATGGAAAATGCATGTGATGATATATAAAACAGCACAGTACTGGCACACAGTAAATGTTTAATAAATGCCAGCCTTTCTTCTTATTACATATGGGGATGGGTGTTCAGAGCATTCTTTGATGTGGAATTTACCATGGGAACAGAGGAAGCCTGCCGGGTTTGGCAAAGCTTATCAAATCATGGTAGTGTCCGTTAACCCACAGTTTTGCGGTCAAACCACAATCCAAAAATATGAACTGGAAAATTCCAGAAATGAACAATTCACAAGTTTTAAATTGCATGCCGCTCTGAGTTGCATGATGAAACCTCCCAACATCTCATTCCATCCCATCCTGACATAAATCGTCCCTTTGTCCTGCATATCCATGCTGTATGTTCCACCCACCTGTTGGTCCCTTAGTAGGTTATCAGATGGGAAAAAAACAACAGTATACATATGGCTCAGTACTATCCTACGTTTCAGGTATCGACTGAGGCCTTGGAACGTATCCCCTGCGAATAAGGGTGGATACTGTTCCACTGATGCCTAACAAGCTGCATTCTTTAAGATGTTCTCTTTCAACACCTTTTTGGTAGCAAGTGCTAACTCCATTTCTTGATATTTAGGCAGGGAAAAGCCAAAATAGGTAGTTTAGCAATGTATTCGCTGAGCCTGCAGAGACCAGAAAGAGGACGCAGGAAGATTTCTAATTCCCCTCAGAACTCCCTTCATTCAAAAGAAAGGTGAGGTACTAGTTCCCCTCCCACTGCTAGGAGCACTAGGGTTAGTCATTCTCACTGTGTGTGGCCCACAGACAGCTCATGAAGGGGGGTGAGAAGTCAAACAAAGCTGTAACTACGTAGCTAAAGCATTTTCCTGCATCCCTCTCTATCTCCGATTATCGCATCTCTATTTATTGTACTCACAAATCCCACTAATTAGAAGACTGTTCTTGTATATTCGGGATAACAGTGCTTTCCCTGAAATTTTCAGGTAATCCTTATAGATACGAACTGCTTGATTTTCCCACGGATTCAAAGAAAAAAGCCTTGACTTGGCCGGGTCAGGGTGTATATTATGACGTAAGTATCTTTCTAAGTGTGGGTTTAAAACAAAGGGAAAAATGTTTTTAACTTTATACACTTATAAACATCCAAACGAGGGACTGTTTTTATTTTCTATCTGAAAATTATGAGATTTTGACCAGGATTCACATTTTTCTGTTTGTTTACTTAGCTAATTTCAGATACTTTGGGCAGTTATATACCATTTCCACACTTACAAGAAAACAGGTTCCTCACAAAAGAAGGTGAAGGAGGACTGCATTTCCCTCACTATATGTCCCCCAACTTTATTCTTTTTGACTCTTAATATATCAAGTAACTCCAAATATGCATAGAGCAAATGGGAGATTTTCAGAAACACTTGCAACTTAATTGTTCCAACCATTATATTTATGTAGAATCAAAAATAAAATAAAATAGCCACTGTTTATTGAGAAATTGTTACACACTAACCACTTCACATACACTATGTCATTTAGGCCCTTATAATAAGCTCATATGGTTAATATCATTATCCCCATTTTATAGATGAGGAAACTGAGGCTCAGAGAGTTTGTGATTATCTCATGATCATAGAAGTCAGGCTTATGAGACGCCAGTCTCTGCTCTTAACCTCTATACCATGACTCCACATGGATAAAAAGAGAAAAATGTTAAGTTATAAAGGAAAATATCTAGAAATTGGAAAATAGTAATAGCTAACATTCATTGGCTGGTGAGCTTCTAAGAGGCAGCGCCAAGGGTTTCCCCTGTTATCTCCTTGCATCGAACAACCCATGAGGTAGGCAATAAATAATCATGAAAAGCTGGAAACATTTGGATTTTATGGGAAAGTCCACGGTTGACAGCTCAGAGTGGGGTGGTCACGGCCAGGTCACAGTTGTCTCTGAAGTAAGCAATTTCCTGTTTGTTTTTTGTCAAGTTATACATCAAGAAAAATCCTTGATTAATCATCTATTTTACTGGATCTCTTTCATTCTTTCAAGCAAAATCTGTATTTAAGCAGCCCAGAAAAATGAGAAGTTATTCTAGACACCATTCCATCATTACATGTTCTTACAGCCAAAGTCTCCAGCTCTGCAGTTTAGTTTCTTTTTTCAATTTCCCTCATTTTTACCAGCTCATTAAAACGCTGCTCTCCTCATGTCACACCCCTTTGCAACAACCTTGACTAGCCCCACTTGTACCTATGTGTAAATCCCAATGCTTACACTCAGCTACGCAGACCTTTCAGGATCTGGCCTTTCTCCCTTCCTACAGCCTGGCTTCACTTGCTCGTCTTCCGACAGGTTCATGGCCATTTCCCATTCCTGGAATGTCCTCCTTTCATGGCCTCTCTGCCTACGTGAAACTTGCTCACTCTTCAAGGCTCAGCTCAATGGTCATTTCCGCTGTGCAATAGAAAGAGAAGCAACTCGAGACCTGTGTTCTAGTTAGTCCTCTACCTGCCATTTGTTCTCTACATGATATTAGGCATATTGTTTCTCCTCTTTGAGCTTTAATTAATAAAAACGTATCTGTATGATTTCAGTAAAATCTGTCCTACAAACTTCACAGGATATGAGGACAATATGAAAGATATGAAAGCACTTTGGAAAATGAAGTGCTATAATTTATAAAGCATTATTATTCCTCCAACAGAAGTGACTACTCCCTCTTCTGACTTTCTACAACACTTACTATAACCAGTCATCTTTCACATGTGTTTCATATCTTGTCAACCAAATTACAGGCCCTTTGAAAACAGAATATTGTATAACATGTATATTCCCCACAGCACTTCGCACATAAATAGTTTTGACTGATTTATTTGACTCTTCCTCTATTAATTGATCTCCTCTATTAATTAATCTCTAATGAATTAATCTCTTAATCTGTTCTAATTGATCTTAATTGTCAAATTTTCATTCTTCTGGCTCATCCCTAATCCTAATCAAATGCTGCACTTCCCTGGACAAAAAAATCAAAATAAAGTTGATACTGAGCTGGATGGGAGTACTCATAACTCATGCTTTTCTTCTCCTTCTCCCTCTCCTAGCTCTTCCTCTTCCGCCCCCTCCTCCCCCTCCTCCTCTTCCTCTTCTTCCTCCTCCTTCCTCCTTCTTCTTCAGGTTCACATCCTGTACTTGTCCTTCCCTACTTTTCACCACTTAGTTGGAAGAGGTGGTCAAAGGGTCTTCAATTTTCTCTGCAACGTTCTATTTTTGCTAAAGGAGGATACTTTTCACAGTATTTACGTTTCCTGTTGGGAGAGCAGTGCTTCCCAACCTTGGCTCACATCCCAATCACCTGGAGTGGGTTTTGTAAACCCCAGCTCCCAGGCTGTACCCCACCCTCATCACTGAGCACACAGTGTAGTCACCATTCTGGGGGTGGGACCGCAGACAAGAATGCCTTGTTCCAGAACTCGTAACTTATTTTTATGGGCGAATCGTCTTCTCTCCCCTCCTACTCTCCCCTAGGCCCAATGGGAGGAGGAGGGACACCAATGATTTCACAGTTCCAAAAATGGGTCTCCTAGTTGTGAAAGAGAAAACTCCAGGAGCTGAATCTTAGTATTTTCCATCCAAGTCAGTGAGAACATATGTATAACATACTGGTAAAGGGTGTGAATTTTAAAGTGGCTCAGCTCCTGGCTCTCAACTGTATCAGCTGTATGACCCTGGATAATAAATTCAACCTTTCAATACCTCAGTTTCCTCATAGATAAAACAGGAATAATAATAAAATCTACCCGGTAGCTGTCTTCAGAATGAAATGCATGTAAAAGCACTTAGTACCATATTAGCACACAGTCAGCTCCTAATGGATGTTGGCTGCTGTCAGTATTATTATTCTAATGATTATAACACTTTAAGTGCTGGGGCTTAACTTTGACAGCACATTTGAAAGGTCATTTTGCCCTGTCCTTTAGATTACATGTATCTGAAGCCTGCGCCTTCAAGATCGTAGAAATCTGGGTACCTCATCCCCACCCGGACCCCAGAGCTGCCCAACCTTTCTGTCTGGCTGGCCAGGCCGTTTCCCCCAGCACAGTAACTACTGATCAGCGCACTCGTCACTCCAGCCAGCAGCCCTCCCTCTGCAGTTTCTTTCTCACTGGCCATTGCCATCATTACCACGCCAATCATTCCTTTTCCTTTCATAACTGGCAAATAGGTTACAATTTTGACTCTTTGGGGCTGTTTTTGCATTACTTGCTCAAGTGGCCAAAGACGTGTCCTTTCCATTTCTCAGAAACTCAAGCATCTGGTCTTAGCTTTTGCAAAACAAAACTATTCTTTAGGATGAAATCGACCTTGTACTCATCTTTTGAGTAAGACGAGATAAAATCACAGAGGTCAAGGGCCATAAACCTCCCTAATCTTGGACTATTTGAAATATTTTTAAAAGCCATTTTCAAAGCCTAACTGAGCCTGCTACCCGATACCCTTAACTCTAAATATCTGGAGGACCTTTGGTTTCCCATGGAAAGAGTACTCACTCGTATCACCCTAATAAAGGAATGCAGTGTTCCTTTCCTTTTTTTAAATTTATTTTTTTATTAGTTTCAGGTGTACAAAACAATGTACTAGTTAAGACGTTTATATACCTCACAAAGTGATAACCCCACTCCCCCAATCTGCTACCCCTCTGACGTTGTATATGGCTGTTACAATTCCACTGGTGTCCCTTCTTGAACCGTCTGCCATCGTTCCAATCTAAAGTGCCCACCCCCCTCCTAGCGTTCCATTCCTCCCTCCTAGCACACCTCTGTCTCTCCAGAATAGCACCCATAACCCACACGCATCCGCAAATAACTATAATGAATTTGGCAAGCACGCAGGCACCTCCTTTAGAAACATGTCACCTTACCAAATACCTAGTTGCCCACAGGGCACTGCTCTGTGGCCACCACAGCCACAAGCCTGCCCTCCCAGCCACTCCTTCCCAGCAACAATCAGGGTATCCAGAATGGGAAACCCCCTGGAAGATTCTCTCTTCCCGACCACATATGCTCCCTACTTGCGGTCTTGCACCCTCCATGCTTTCTCCATTCTGTCTCAAGCAGCCCTTTCATCCCATTATCCATCTTCTCCCTCCAACTCTCTCTTTCAAAGTCCTAAATACCAAAGAAAACGATCTCTGCCAGTCTCATGTGCGTGCCCTTCCCCTGCTCCGCCCCACTCTATGTACATATTCATTTCATATGTAAAGGAACAAAGTGCCTAATCATAACTTCTTAATGTAAAAAGGGTGCTGATACAATAAAGTGAAATGTGGTCCAATGGAGCAGTGTCCGCAACGCTAAAATGTCTCCAAAGGGCAGGGTAGTCTCCACCATAAACACTTTCTTGCTCCCCTATTAAACCTGGTTAAGCCCCATCATGCGAGAGTGAAACACAACAAAAAGAGTGTTTAATTTGTTGTTGTATTAAATGTATTACAACAGTTTTGTTATTTTATGGCAATTTATGGAGTTTTGCCCTTAGCACCTTGCACATGGTTTTGCATGTAATGGGTATTCAGTAAGTGTTTTTTCAATACCTTATGAGTCACACAGATTTCATGGGCTGGGTTGGGACTGTAACTACATTTTACGTAGTACTATTCCTCTGAGAGCCCACTCCAAATTCACAACACCTAACATCACTCCTTTGTAGCCTGGGGTGTCTGCCTAGATACTGACATCTCAGGAAGCAAAGTTCCTTCCAGCCTTGTACTTCCTTTCCACATGAGACGCAAACTTCACCTGTGAACAGTGTGTTTAACCAAGAAACACCTATCGAGTGGATGGTCGCCACCCAGCCCTCCCCACAAACCTCTCCAAAGAACATTACCTTAACAGACGTGTCTCCTGCCTCTTGAAACTCTTCCCAGGACACCACAGGCTACAGTAAAATTTCATGTTCCCTATTTCCTGCCTTGTGCCCGACTGCATTTCAGGAGATCCTACTGTTAGTTTACACCAGAATGAGATACAAGGTTAATCTAGCCCCTCAGAAAAGTAATTTTGAAACATCCTTTGTATTTTTAAATGAGCTGGCCTTGCAAATCTGGCAAAGATAAGGAGAACCAAGAGGGCTTTCTGTAGCCTGGAATAAGCAAACCACGTAGCTGTTAAAGATCTATAGGTGTGGTTAGTGACTACTTCTTGAGACAGATTTTCACCAAGTGTCTCCGACCATGACTGCTCTGGATGTAAAATGGCCAGCACTCCAACCTCACAGGGCAGCTGCGAGCGGCATCAGCCTTGGGCTCAGGAACTTTGGAGGCCCCCACGCGTTGAAGGCTGTGCCCCTCCCTGAGGCAAGGAGTTTTGGGGGATAAAAGGATATGTCTCTGCAGCCCATGCTCCCCGACTGACGCTGGACTGCAGAGTTAGCTGACAAAATGGCTTTGAGCCCAGTCGCAGAGCCTTCCTGGGGTCTCTTCCTCAGGTCCATCTTCCTAGGGGTTGACAGTGCTGCCAAGCTACTATGACCTCTAGGCCAAAGGGGTGGCCAAAACATGGCTATTTGCTGGGAGCAGAGAGAATGGGTAGGTGGGGCTTGAACTTGAGGACCAGGGTCCCCTCATGTATCCAAGGCACCTCACAGTTTGTAATAAAGCTGGGGGTAGGAAGAAGGGCTGCTGCGGCCCGGGGTCAGCGGCTGGCTCTTCAGGGACCACTGTGTCCCAGTGCACAGTCTGAGAAGTCCAAATTTGAACCTGGACTTCGGTTTGTTATAAAGGTAGGAGAATGGAACTTATTTTATTTATTTAATAGTTGATGTGCTTGATTTATAAACTATTTAGGCGGAACGTGGGCTCCCATCTGTACTCCAGCCCCAGGACCTACAAATGTTCAGGGTGGGCCTGGCTGTGCCGGCAACCAGTGCACAGTGTTAAGAAATGTTAATTCCATACTTTCAGCACCATCCACCCTCTGCTCTCGCTGTTCCTTTAGCCTCCCCATCTCTGCTTGTCACTGCAGGCTCTTTCTGGGGTGTGACATATCACGGCCTCTTGTCTCCTCCTTCCCTCTCCGCTCTCAGCCCCACTATTCAGCAAGCATCAATTTCTCCCTACTCTGAACTTGCAAATACTTTTGTCTTAACCGTCTTTTATAACAGAGTGACTTCATCTGATAATAGTTACTTGTGTTCACTTTTTATCTCCCCTTCTAGCCAATACACTTATGGATGGCAAGTTTGTTTCTGATCTAGCCTTGTTTGCTGCCACTATCTTGTAAATACAGTGTTCAGTAAATAATTTATCAAGTATGCTCAATCTGAGAAAAGGTGAATTTCTAAGTAACCACAAAAACTGCACCCCAACTCATTCATACCTTCACTTTCATCTCTTTTGAAAATGCAAACTAAAACTCCGTAGTAAGTAATTAAGTCTATGGAACAAAAAATTGTATTTGAATTTGAGTGACTTAACTGTCATCAGAAATTCATAAAAGATATTTAATAGTGTCATCTCAGGCAGGGAAGGAGAAGGGGAAGGCACACAGTTTTGACTTCACGTAGGCAGGGGAGCACCTCAGAGCCCTTTATATCTGTAATACAATTTCACTGTAGCTACGTAGGACTTCCAGGAACAGTTCTCCAATGGACACTGTCATAGCACCTGTGAAAGGAAGGCTTTTGGAAAAGACCTCACCACACCTTTGATAAAACATTGTGCTTATCTCTAAATATAGTTACAGTTGCACAATATTAGTAATTAATGAATAAAAAAGTAGGATCTGACGTGAGCCTGGAATTTCCTTTGCCCCCATTCCCGGTGAGATAATGAATCAGCCTTTATTCTATGAGATGATATTAAGAGCAATAATCTTTTATGTTCATATTCTAGTTTCCTAAATGTGTTGAAAAAAACAAGCCAGTATTCTACCCAAAACCTCCTAAAACCTTCGCTCCTAACACTTCTTTAAATTCATGGGATCCTATGAACTCTTTCAAAGAAGCCAACATACAAAGAAATCTGGAGAGGTCCCACTGGCTTACTTCATACGCTCATGATTTTACAGGTATGAGTTCACTTTAAGACAAGTAAAAAGAACAAAATTAGATATTTGACAAGTGTTGTTACAAGCTTTCATCTTCTAATATTTTTCCGTGTTTCTTATCTAAGTACTAATAGAAATTAAGGTGGGTGGTAAGTTTCTCGTAGCAGGCAACTGGGAGGTAAAGTTGGTTTTCTTTTTATTGGTTCTTATGATAAAGGGGAATGGGTAAGTTTTTCTCTAAAAGGTCATTTACCTGCCGTTCTTTGTTTAACAAAATAGTAAGACATGATGTTTCCATTAAGGTCTGGGGCCCATGAACCCCCTTGAACTGGATGACTACCACGAAAAGGAGGTAGCAGAACTAGCCTCCCAGATGGGATTCGACCCAGAGCCCGTAAGTAACTGCAGTCAACTCTCAGTTACTGGGGGGGGGGGGGGGGGGGGCAGTATCCAGGCGTTGGGCTCTTTCTTGCTTTGCCCACTTATTTGCTTCATGAGTACTGATGACCAAGCTAGAAAAGGGAAAATTTAACTCATTTTAGAAGTGACTTCTGAATTGATTTGAACTGATTTGAAAACCTTTCTCCACTATTTTTAAGAACAAGCAAGGTTTCTTTTTCTCTTCAAAGTACTGTTGGGTTTTTTAAAACAGATTTTATACTGTTACTGTTGCTAAAATTTACAAAGGAATTGATTTACAAAAGTTTGCCTAGTAACTTAATGAGATTCTTAAATTCCGTGAATCTTTGCATATTTGTATATCTTGTACATTATCACTGCTTTTGAAGAAATAAACGCTTCTTCCTGATACCCACAATAATTGAGAGTTGGCTGAATTACAATCAAAAGCCAATAAATTCTCTGTAAATATCAACAGAGATTTCTGAATTGATTATCTGAAAAGAAAAGGATCAGGCCCTTTCTAGTGATAGAAGCTGTAGTCTATTGGCTGAATTATGTATATTAAATTAAACGACCTAATAGTATCCATTTATCATTTGATTTGGGCCTAAATTTTATCCTCTATAACTACAAAGTATTGAAAACAAAATTAGTATTTCCAAAGATGTAAACTGTGAAAAGATACATAAAAAAAACCAACTGTAAGCTATTTCAACATGAACTTTTTGGACTGAACACATTTATTTTACATTAGATACATACACGCTGAAATTGTCAGGTGTGTTCAGCAACTCTCCAGATTTCCACAGATTTGACTCTGAAGGGTCCAGACCCTCAGGAAGCAGTTTTATCATTTTAATAAAGAAATACATGTACTGTTATACAAAGGAAGCCTGCCAAGTATATTAATTAGTATGTGCAAAATTATTGTACAAGTAAATCAACACCTAAGTCTTTATTAATAAGATAAAATATGCCTAAAATAGTTGGAAATTTAAAAGAAAATTTCAGAGAATCTTGCTAGTTTCTGAGTAAATCATAAATAACGGACTCTGGAAAGGCATGTTTTAGTGGTAATAAGTAGGTGTATGAAATATTTGGTTGTAGTAGAATACATTAAAGGTACTAAAAACTGCTTGTTGCATACTGTCAAAGTAGGATATGCTACACCCTATTTTTTTTGTTTATGACAAGTTTAACAAAGCATTTCAAAGAGCTGGAGTTTTCCTTCCCTTTTTTCATAGTATTTACTCAAACCTGACTAGTTAAAGGTTGTAACAGATTTGTTAATAACAGTATGGGAATTCCTCCAACTATGAACAAAGTAGGTTCCAAAAGGATATTCCTAAATTCGTTTTGTTTTCTAAGTCCAAACTATTGTTACTTTTTCACCATTCTCATTTTTATTATCTTTGCTATCTATTCCATCATCGGCATATATCCATTCTTTTTTAGTTTTTGTCTTCAACACATTATAAAAAATTTCAAACACAAGGCAAAGTTTAAGTAATGTTATAGTTAACACACATATGCCCATTACCTAGAATTCTGCCACTACCACTTTACTATACTTACCACATAATTCATCTTTCCATCCCTCCAACCATGCATCAATACACTTATTTTTTATGCATTTCACAGTAACTTGAAGACATCAGTATACTTCACCCCTAAACATTCAGCATGCGTATCATTAACCAGAGTTCAATTTGTTTGCAGTTTCTTCTTTTTGGTTAAAATATATATTCAATGAAATTGCACAAATCTGAAGTGTACCTTCGATGAGTTTTGACAAATGCATGCACCTTCGTAACCCAAACCCAGATCCATATACTGAAAATTACCTTCATTCCAGAAAGTTCCCTCATGCCCTTTCCAAGTCAACTCCTCCCCTCATCCTCCTGCCCCCCAGAACTATATCAATAACCCTTTGAATACACTCACCACTATTGCAATTACAGACATTCCTGAGTCCACAATATTTACAAAACGTCTCAAAAAACAAGCACAGATACAACAAAGTCCCCTCAGACCAGTGTTTCTCCAAACACAGCAAATCACTGGCCTCAGCATCACCCGCCTCGCTTGGTCAAAACGCAGCCTCCTGAGCCCCACTGCAGACCTTCTGACTCACAATCGCAGAGGATCAAGATTAGGAATCTCATCTTCTGCCAGCTCCAAAGCTGATTCTGATTCAACCAAGGTTTGAGAACCCTTGCCTTGGCCTAAGAAGGCGCTGGCTGAGATTGAAATAACTGCACATAACTGTTAACATTATCTGTTGGTGAGAGGCAGAAGTTTTGTTCCAGTGATTCTTTTATATCTTTGAAAGTTTGAAAACAAAGAGTTCCTACATACAGGAATTTCTCTTTCGCCAAGTGAAAATATTCCCTTACCAAATAAGCAAAAACTGCTAGAGGAGAAAAACATGTTTATTAGGACCCCAATTTCAATGTCGTTAAATATTACAGAACAGTGGAATGTGTGTTTGTTCCTATACCCATCCTGTAGTTACTCAGTGAAAATGTGTATGACTTTTGACTTGCCATTTGTAGCAATGTTCTCACAATGCCAGGCTGAATAATGAATCCATTTTCTCCTTTTTATCCCACCACTACAGCAAGAAAAATTCCATCCTATCTTTAAACCTCCCAGACCCTTTGAAGGACGAATTGCCCGACTGATTCACAATCGACATCCTCTGGAGGCAACTGTCCAGCAAAGACCACCTTCCTGTCCAGATTGTACCCCTAGAGTTCTGTGTAATTTTCACACCTTTGTACCTAGTTGTACAGAAATGATGGCGCTCAGTGGTAACGCACCCGCGGGTGCGCCCCTTAAGCACCAGGACATTGAGGACAAGATTAAGGAAGAACAAAGCTTGTTATCCACCTATGCACATCCCCCCTGTCACCCAGCCAAAGGTCTGACTAACATTGATGACAGAACACCATTCCCCAAAATCACAGATACTACAAAGACAGATGATTTGTACTGGAGACAGCTGTCATTAAGACCCCACCCTGTACTTTACTGCAATCCGAACAATTATATTCAGTATGAACAGTTTAAATCGGCCTTAAATGACCAGTATGCTCTGTGTCAAAATCCTGTGAGCCTTAGTAAGCCTAGTATTTTACAACATAAACCAGACTCGGAAGCTTTCAATCTAGAACATTTTTTAAGTAAGCCAGAAGAAGAGATGAACTGGAACACGGAAAATGATGAAGAAACAAGATCTCTTCTGGGCTGGATTCCTCGAGTTGGAGTGGCCAAGCCTCAGACAGACCTGCTGCAGCTTAAGAACTCTTTTTCAAAAACTGGTGCACAAAAACGTTTCCATAAATCAATTCTAGAAGACCATAAAGACCTCAGGGATAAAGTGCAGTCAGGGATGAAACACCAATTCTTTGGCCATAATTCCTATTATTTCTATAATTGAGATATTCGTCCTTCCCTTCAAAACCCAGCCTCTTGCAAGAAAAGGAAAAAATATAACAGCATTTCTTCCTTGTTGCTGGTTCTGTTTTATAGAGGAGCCACGATGACCTTGTTATTGAGGTTTGTGTTTTCAGGAATTTAAGTTAGGATCCGGTCAGAGAAAACCAGAGAAGGTGATGTTCTGACTCCTTGAACAGTTTGGCAATAAAATGTTAGAACCAGAAAAATGTATAGTCTTTAATCTCATTTTCAAATTATACTCCAAGGAATTTTCCAAAATCATGAAAAACAATGTGTATGATAAAGCTTACATTCTTGAAAATGAGTATTTGAAAAAAGTCAAATGCCCTATAATTGAAAGATATCTATACACACTGTAGTCCCATAATAAAATAAATATGTGAATACTGTTCCTTTATGTAAATGTTTATACACAATAACATAAAGTACAAAAGACAAAACTCAAATGCCCAGTTCATTAAGTATGGACAGCTCTACAAAGTACATTTTCTTAATAAATTTGTGGGCCTTGTTCTTTTATGTAAATAAGCAGGCAAAGTAAGTCAGTAGAAAAGATGAAACCCAAAATGCTCTGTACACATGCATTCTAAGCTGGGTGTTTCTTTTCCTTTAACGTTATGGTAGAGAAACATAACCATTTCCTTTATGCAGGAAAAAATAAAAGATTGTATTGTGAAGATCTAGCAATGACTTTAATTAGTAACCAGTGAGTTCTAATCGTCTTAGTCCATTTGGCCTGCTGTAACTAAGTACCATGTACTAGGTGGCTCGTAAACAACAAACTTTTATTTCTCACGGTTCTGGGAAGGTCAAGGTCATGGCACCAGCAGATTTGGTGTCTGATGGGAGTCCGCTCCCTCATGGACAACTGTCTTCTCACTGTAACCTCACACGATGGAAGGGACGAGGTATCTCTCCGGGGCCTCCTTTGTAATGAAGGGCTCTGCTTCACCTTCCTAAATAACTTTGGGGGTTAGGATTTCAACATATGAATTTTAGGGGACACAACCACTTAGACCCTAGCAGATGGTTTGATATCAATTATTCTAAAGCCAAATATCACCATTTTTGGAAGGTGTCCACAAGACTTTAACCCCAGACGCAGGGCAACTCTAATGTTCCAAGAGGTACATTTTAGACAATAGTTTATCATGGAAAGTTCATAAGGAATTTCTAGGAGGGTTTTGTTGAGATTTCTTCTAATTTTTGTATTTGTTTCTTAACTAACATGTCATTTGGTTATATCCTCTTTAAAACTATTCTGGGCTAAAATTATGGAATATTTTCCAAACTCTATTCTATAGTATCATATTAGGTATTATGGGTATCACAGATACTATATTAGGTATTATTCCCACGTAAAAGGAATCTGTGATGCCCCTTATATAGAAAATGTTGACTAGATTTGCTTCATTCAGGCCTAAGTTCTTAGACTTGACACCAAAATGTTATCCATCAAAAAAAATTGATAAATTTGCCTTCATCAGAATTTAAAACTTTGGCTATACAAAAGATCCTGTTAAGAGGATGAAGAGCTACGCTACATACTGGGAGAAAATATTTTGCAAAGCATATAGCTAACAAAGAAAGGACTAATATCTAGAATATATAAACAACTCTAAATTTCAACAGCAAACTAACAATCCAATTAGAAAATTGGGCAAAAGACATTAAAAAAAATCTCACCAAAGAGAATATACCATGTTTCCCCGAAAATAAGACCTAGCTGGCAAAGCAGCTCTAATGAGCCTTTTGGAACAAAAATTAATATAATATTAATAATAAAATATAAGACCGGGTCTTATATTAATGTTTGCTCCAAAAGACGCATTAGAGCTGATTGTCCGGCTGGGTCTTATTTTCGGGGAAACAGGCACATATGGCCAATAAGCACAATATAAGATGTTCAACATCATTAGCCATTAGGGAAGAGCAAATTAAAACTACGAGTATCCTAAATCTTTCACCTAGCCTTTCACAAAGGAATTCAACGGGTAACTATGCATGGCAAAAAAGGAAACACTTATTCATGTCAAGATTACTAAGCATTGGTTCTTAGCTAACACTAATCCCTGGGGACCCAGAAGCCCACTACCAACCAGCAGTCAGTGGAGAGGCTTAACAGGCGTTACCCAAATTTGCCTCCTGGTGGAGCCAACAGGAACACAGACATGCAGTGGTGACTCCCCTAGTTCTTGAATGTGTCTCTGGAATAGACACACTTACCAACTGTCAGAATCCTGCTTTGGCTTCCTACCTAACCCATAAAGTAAGACAAGGCCCAGTGGAAGTATCTGAGCACTTTTCCCCCCACAAATAAAGTCAATACCACATCTTGAGGAAGGGGGTGCGGAGAATACCCAGGTATTAGTGCCACCATCGAAGACTTGAAAAATCCAGGGGTGATTCTTCTTATCACATCCCATTTAAACCACCTATTCAGTCTATTCACAAGCTGTATGGATTTGGGAGAATGAGAATATATTATTTTAAATTTAATAAGGTGATGATGCTAATTGAAGCTGCTATTCCATGTGTACTAAGAGTATATATTCTTTTTCTGTCCTCTGGAAGAATTTATTGTTACTGGGACTATTTCTTCCTTAAATACTTAGTATAATTTACCACTAGAGCCATCTGGGCCTAGAGTTTTCTTTGTAGGAAGGCTTTAAATTATGGATTAATTTCTTTAACAGTTACAGTAATATTCAAATTTGCTCTTTAGTCCTATGTTTTGATGATAAATTGTATTTTTCAAGGAATTTTACATTTGATCTAAATTTTCAATGTCTACAAGATTTGTCATTTTTCATATGGATTTTTAGTGCCTTTTTTCTTGATCTTTATTACCAACTGTTTATCTGTGGTATTAGTCCATTCTTTTATAGTCAAATCTTTTGTACTTTTATGCTTTAGATGTATTTTTTGTAAAGAGCAAATATTTCAGTTTTTTAAAAATCCAACTTAAAAAATATGTCTGATAGCTACGGAATTTAGTTCATTTACTGTAATAATTGATCTATTTGGGTTTTAATTTACCATCTTACAATGTGCTTTTTTTCCCTCCTGCTTGCCTGATTATTTTTCCCTCTTTTTTCTTGCCTTTTAAAAAAAATCACTTCCATTTTTTCCACTACTTTGGAAAATATACACAACTTTTCTATTATTTTATTAGTTTTGCTAGAATCTAAAACATACCCTCTTTCCAGATAATGCAAGGACCTAAGAATAGTTTAATGCTACTTTTCTACTGACTTATATGTTACTGTTTTCATGTACATATTTCATTTACTTTATATATAGCTATGACAAACACACACACACGTCTACATGTATACATGTACACACATATATATGGCTTAGTTTTGCCTGTCCTTGAGTTTTGTAAAGAGCTTATTGTACTAAATGTATTTAAACGATCATAATTTTAATTTCTAAAAGTTACCTTTAGCTCTTTTTAAAATCTGCCTGGTATACACTATCAGGACTTCAAAAGTACAGGCTGAATTTGCAAGGTGTTGGCTAAGCTTGGTCTTTTACACACTCGGCTAGCTAAATGAGGCTAGTTCTGGAGTACACCTAACTGTTCACTATCTTGATCCTCCCAAAAGCCACAAAGTGTCTTGAATTAAGTGTGGTTTCTGCTGTTTTACAGCACACTTCTGTGGCAGTAGTGTGTGATTAGAGAGAAGGGAACTGGAAGTCAGGACACAGAAAATAAAAATAATCCAGTCATGTAAGAAGTTGGGTGATTTGGAGCAGAAATCATAGGACCACTGGCTTGGAAGGGATCCAAGGTAACCCAGGCCAACCTCAACTACTGCTTAAATTGGAGGCGGGAGGAAAGTTGCTAGAATGTATGCCCCATTCGAGAAAATGTCCTCACTGATTTACTCTAGGAACACAAAGTGCATTCAGGAAACACTTGACTAAAATGAATACGGTCGTGCTAGATAGAATATGAGAAATGAGGGAAAAGTCATTCGAACTCAGGGGCTGAATTTGAGGGACAAGGGAGTCAAGAAAATTTCCCAGTGGTAAAAATGGGCATGTCGGGAAGGGCAGCTACTAGTTCTGGGGTACAAGTACAGCTGGGAGCTGTGATCAAACCTGCATTTCTAATATGACCCCAACCACATTAGCTTACTTGAACATGACCTTCACCTAGGTTAGATGGGATGCAAATCCTCTCTAGATTTCCAGGAATTCTCTAACCATGAAACGGTATTTCTTCCTAGATGCTTTCTTACACACCCTCCTAATTCTTTCTGCACACAAACGCGAGGGAGAGACCGGTGTTGGTAGAAAAGAAGCCAACAGGTGCGAGGCCAGAGCTATAATCCAGTTTCAGCCGCACCTGCAGCCCCTTCCCCAGTCCTGGGGCGTCCACCGAGGGGAGATCTGGAAGACGATTTAAACAGGGTGGAGGCGGTACAAGAACAAGGTCAGGAGCACGTGTCCAACTCTGTAACTCCTGGTTCCAGGCCATCCCTTCGGGGTGCAGCTGGCGCCAGCTGGGAAATATGACAGAGTGTGTGTAAAGGTCGCCAGCTGAAGGTAAGGTAGCCAGGAAACCTCTAGGTGTGTCAAAGTTGGGGCGTCTCCCTCCGGGGAGGCAAAACACCTCCCTCGAAGGCAATACGTCAGCGAGCACAAGAGCAGTTACCTTAGCAAGCTAACGCCCTCGATCCACCACTGGACTCGGCTCCACCCTCCCCGTCGGCACACGCATGCACACAAAGGCCGGAGGGTGAAGTCAGCACCTCCCGGCACCACCTCGGTGTCGTACGTCCAGTGGCCTGTCGTAACTGCCGGGCAAGGGAGGCTTCGAGAGGAAGGGCACGCGTGCGGCACACTCTAACTTGCTAGCCGGCATGCGCGCGCAGGTCGCTGACGCAAGCCTTGGAGGCTAAAGCCAATGAGGTGCGGCTACGTCACTGCGTAGCAGTCGTCCCGGCCGCACGTCGGGCCGCAAAAGGGCGGAGCGAGTTTGGTTGCACCAACACCGGTACATAGGCTTGGCCCGGCGTGTCCTTGGACTTAGAGAGCGGGACGTCCGGCTTGCGAGTGTGAGGCTGCGTTTCGTGTCCAACGAAAGAGCGGTGAGCGCAGGGCGCGGAATACACAGCAGACGGGAAGGCGATCCGTGGGGGCGACGGGCGCGCGGGCGGTTGGAGGCCTGCGCCTGGGATCTCCCACTGGAGCCCACGCGGGCGGGCAGGGCCGGGAGTTACGACCCCCGACTGTGGCCTTCCTGAGCCGGGTGGGTTACAGCTTGAGATGGGGTGGAACCCCAAGCAACTAGGTAGACGTATGGACTTGGTCAAGGCTCGGAAAGCCCGGAGGCGGCTTGGAAACGGAGACTCAGCCCTCCCGGTGTCGGGGCGGAGAGGCTGTGGAAATGATACCCAAGACTCCGCGGGGTGAGAGTGGGGGTTGGAGGACGGTGAGCAACGCTTCACCCCTCCTTCAAAGAGAGCAAAACTGCTTCTCTGATAAGGGGTGTTTTTTGTTTGTTTGTTTCTGATCACTTGTCACTTCCTCCTTTAACTGGCTCAGGCAAGTATCCTTGAAACTGGCCTGGATGGGTGACCTCGTGGTCGCCCCCAGGGATCCCAGAGCTGGAGAAGGGGTGTCCCTGGGAAACCTTGCGGCCCTGCCGCTGACCTCTCACCCACAGCAAAGCCCTTTAGTGACCTGAGCAGGCTGAATCGACCGTGACCTTTTTTTTTCTTAACGTCTCGTGACCTCTTTTTTGAATGTACTTTGCTTCATCCTCAAAAGAGCTAGTTTTAAATTGTATGAATAAATAATTAGGCATTCTCAGTTGCAATTTTGGTGGATTTGGTTTAATGTAATCACCTTTAAACTTAATTAGATTTGTGACATTGTGACCTTGACCTCCTCTTTTAATCCAGTTTTGAGCTAGATTCCCACTTTGGTATTGAAGAGTCTCTTGCAAGTGTACTGAGTAAGACACTAAGTGATCATTGCTTGGTTTCCACTGTATTTTTACTTGGAGAAAAATACTTAATAAATTGAGTCTTTAATTTTTAGATTTAAAAATGGGTGATGTTGAGAAGGGCAAGAAGATTTTTGTGCAGAAGTGTGCCCAGTGCCACACTGTGGAAAAGGGAGGCAAGCACAAGACTGGGCCAAATCTCCATGGTCTGTTTGGGCGAAAGACTGGTCAGGCCCCTGGATTTTCTTACACGGATGCCAACAAGAACAAAGGTAAGAGGGAGACAGTTGTTAAGTAACTGAGGCACAAATTACATGAATGTAACCTGTGGTAAACCCTTTATGAGGAGTGTACAATAGTTAACGCTACATCTCCTTGTTTAGGTATCACCTGGGGAGATGACACCTTGATGGAGTATTTGGAGAATCCCAAGAAGTACATCCCTGGAACAAAAATGATCTTCGCCGGCATTAAGAAGACTGCAGAAAGGGCAGACTTGATAGCTTATCTCAAAAAGGCTACTAAGGAATAATAGTTGGCCACTGCCTTATTTATTACAATACAGAAATGTCTCGTGACATTTTTTTTTATGTGTACCATATTTAAATTGATCTCATATACCAGAATTCAGATCATGAATGGCTGATATTACGTTTCTTTTGGGCAGTCCTAATTGAAATAAGATTGGCTTATGGTTAAATGGATATGATCAGCTTTTTGAACGTGTTGGTAATTTCGGGTCAGCAAGTCCTATTACGGTTTTCCCCCTTCTGAAGCTATGATTGGGTGTGATGAGCCTTGTTCAACTTTTCACAGAGATGGTAAATGCCATCTTCAAATCTATAGGAGTTTTGAAATGGAGTTTTATATTTAGATTTGTATAACTGGTTATATTAATATGTTAAATACTGAGGAAGTCCCTTCACTGTCTTATAAAACAGCCAGACTCAATTCTGTTTCAAGTGTTCATTAGCCTGCTAAAAGGCAAGGGCTGAAGATAAGGTGGCAGTGCCCACTTTATCTTTTTGGTCCTAACTATGCCAATTTAAATAAAATCCCGTGTATCTAAACCGTTGCCTTTTATGTAATGAAAGGCATTTTAGTTTGGTTTGTGTATAATACAAATAAAAAAACATTTAACACTTCTCACATTTTATAGATGATCTATAAGGTCAGATGCTTTTAAAATTCAGTGTGAAAAGATATAGCAGCAATCTGTGTGAGTTCTTTACTAAGTCAGACTAACATAAGTTAGGATTGTCTTTTAAACAGCTATTCAAAAACACAACTGTAGAACTGTATATGTACGATTGGTAATGGTGCTTTTGCCATCTCACTAGAAGGATTAGAAAATAGACCAGCACAGAATTGTAAATTATTTGATCATAAGACTTAAGATAATTAAAAGACAAAATCACAGATTTTTCTAATGTGCTTTATTTAATGACGAATACCAAAATTTTAATAGTTGAAAAATACAGTAGCCCTAAATATTGATACAGCAGTGTTACTAGTCATACTACTAGATTATATTTACTTGGTCCTCTAGGAAAGCACTTAAATAATTCATCCTTGGAGTTTCTTTGCCCAGTGTGAACACTATAGCATTAACCCAAACATGGATAGAAGAATGTGCTTCTGGTTATAGATTTGTAATATAAAACAGTATATTATTTATGTACTAAATTATTTCATTCACAGTTTATACTGTACATTTAGAGTAGTCCCTGGGAATTTTATGGAGATGGTGAGAGAAATTAAGTCCTAGTCTGAGTATTAGTGGTAAGGAACTAAAAAAGGCATCCTGGAAATCTTTCCGGGATAAGTAAAGCCTTTGTAACAGAGGGTTTTGTAAGTTAGTGATATTCAGAGACAGCGTGGCACTTCAGCATCTAAGAGACAATTCTGGACCCATATGGAAAGACATGGAGGCCAGGGAGTTGATCTATTTCTGTGTCTCCTACGTCAACTAAGACCTGTGTAGGCAGAGATAATTGCTGAGTACCTGCTGTGTTCTAGACCAGTTATACTTAGTGCCTCTGGTCATTTATCATGTAAGCAGTCCTAATAGTTAATTCAAAAGCAAAGCCATTCCTAGCTGTAAGGGCTATATGCTCTTAGAAGTAAATGGGGACAAAAAGCTAGCATTATTACCCCATATGCTTTCATTCCTAGTGCTTCGTAGGTGGCTTGGTGAGTGGTATCAAAAGAGAGCCAGATGTATTTAAGGAGTGTTTCTTCCAAGGGCCACCTTCATTCAGGATTTTGTCTAGAACAGCACTGTCTAATAAAACTGTAATGATGGATTGGACTTGTGTCCCATATCGTAGCCACTGACCACATGTGGCTATTAAGCCCTTGAAATACAGCTAGTGTCACTACAGAACTGAATTTTTCATTGCATGTAACTTTAATTGATTTACGTTGACATAGCACAGATGGCTAGTGGCTAGTGTATTAACAGTACACGTCTAGAGCTAGAGCCAGTGGTCTATAACGAGTGCTTCCCCTGGACTTTTTTTTTTTTAATCAGGTTCAGACGAGTAAACCAATTTATGTATATTGGAGAGTTTTTATTCTACTGATGGGGTCTTTTGGTTCCCCCTGCATCGTATCAGAGTACCTTGAAAGCCAGGATGTTGCTGAGTGTGGAATACGAGTGGCTAATTAAGGTGTTGTTCACAGAGGGTAGGCTGAGGCCTGAAGGCACATGAATACACCCCAACAGTGACCTGGACGTTCATCTCCCAGATGGAGCTCCTTTAGGCAGTGCTGGGGTGTGTATTGAACTTCTTCGGCTGCATTGTTTTGTGCCCTAGACTGACCGTTGTCCGGTGTTCCCATACTTAGAGTATAATAAAAATAATTAGGTTTCTGTTTGCTTAGTAACAGTTGGATTCCAGGTTACCTTATTTAGAGTTTGTGGTATTTGAAAACTGGTCATGTCCTCAGGCTGTTTTTATTCACTCAGAAAGCTAAACAGGTTTACTGAGTTTAGTTTATTTCTCAAAAGGTAAATATATGTCCAGGTTCTTAGGGGGGGAATTTCATTGGTAGTCTCCCTATGTATCATCAACAAAGTACAGCTTTCCGTGCATAGGAACACAATGGCGAGAGGACCAACATATGGTAATTGATACATCACTGACCATTTTTAGAAATAGCCTTGCAAAAATGGCAAGAGACGAACTAACTTGCTGGAACTTTGGTAAAATGGGATGTTTTAGTGACAGAAATCCCAGAGTTTTGAAACTGGAAGAGATGTTAGTCTTACAGTCCAACTGTGCCCTTAAACAGATGAGAGGAGAAACTCGCCTGAGATAGGCTGCAAACTATGGGAATGACTTACTTTGTGTTGGGCTGGGCAACTAACAGGACCTGGTGGTCCAACCTGACTTAACACTGGGAGAAAGGAAACAGGCACGAGGTAGGTGACGTGCTTTGGAGAGGGATAGGTTTAGCCCAGTCCCCTGGCATCCCTGCCTTGATTTGTGAAGCCTTGACGGGACCTAGGTAAGTGAACAGTAGCTAAGCAACCTGGGGTGGAGCGTGGCCAATACCCATTCTGGGGTGTTGCTCCTTCCCCCCATGTGAGAATCCCTTCAGCCTGGGATCTTCGGAGGGTGCTGGGCCCAAAGTGGCCACAAAGTCAAGTGCTTTTGCCCCATTTACCTGGTTACCGGGCCCTTGGTTGGATTAGAGGAGCCATGCTCCTCTTTCATCCCTCTGGATTTGTTAGTATTCTGCACTCCTAACACCTGCCAATAAAGATTGTCCGCATTGAAAACTAACGAGCAACATAGCTGAAACCACAACCAAGATAAGCTGATTCCTATTTGGTCTTAGTCTAAACCCCCTTTTCCCAGACAAGAGTGAGCTTTTTGCTTTTTCTGCCTCTTCATTACAAATGCAGCTATGTTCCACTTTGGTGCCATTAAACGTGTCTATACCATGTTTCCCCAAAAATAAGACCTAGCCGGACAATCAGCTCTAATGCGCCTTTTGGAGCAAAAATTAACATAAGACCTGGTATTATATTACATTATATTATGTAATACCCGATCTTATAGTAAAATAAGACTGGGTCTTATATTAATTTTTGCCCCAAAGTCGCATTAGAGCTGATTGTCCAGCTAGGTCTTATTTCGGGGAAACACGGTACTTCGAAGTTTACTTTGAAAAAGGCCCGTTGGACTAAACTATATTTGTGGTGTAATGCAGAGAATGCTAGGTTTGGAGTTAGAAAAATCGTGTTTGGAGAAGTTGGTAAACAGCCCAGCTCATGGGCCGAACCTAGCCAGGCACCTGTTTGGAACACAGCCACATTCACTTATGTCTTCTTATCTAGGGCTCCTTCCGTTCTACGTCAGGGCTGAGTAATTGGAACAGACTGACCCACAAAGCCTAAAATGCTGGTGCTTCACAGAAAAAAGTTCTCCACCCCTGGTTTACGGTAGAGCTTTACACAATCTCATTTTGGCCGTCTGGAGAATAGAAATACTCTGTACCTCATAATACTGCTGTTGAGCATTGAGTGACATCTGTGAAAGCTGTAAGCCCTGAGATGCTTTTTCATTTTTATATCCAGGTCAAATTCCTTGAAAATCGCATGAAAAATTAACTATTTCCAAGGTTAGCAGTGACTTCCTGTCTCGTGTTTTTTATTCTCAATTGTCTCTGATGGTTCTCTAGGACATTTGACACTCTTGACTGCTCTTGTTTTGTTACTTCCCTGGGTTTAAGTTAGTTTCACACTCACGGAATAAAACACTGGCTTCATAAAATCATGCACATACAGCTGCAATCATCTGTTGGTAACCTAAATGCGTACTTCTGCATGACGTTTTGCCTAAATCCTAGTCTCGTAACAAATTGCTTTATAGTTAGGTGCATTCACATCTCAATTCATCCTCACTACCTCATAAGTTATATGAACAGTACAGTGAGTTCTTTGTTGATAGGTTTGTGACTTCAGCAAAATGACGTATAACGAAATCAATTTTACCATGAGATACTAGAGTTAAGTTCCTGCGGCATCTCATCAAGGTTATAACACAATGACATTATTCGAGGACCTCTGTGTTCCTGTTTTATACCTCAGAAAACAGGCTCAGGTTGTGCACAGCCACAGGTCACACAGCATTACCTTTGAAAGTATCACGTACTGACACTGCCTTTCCAGGGTGCCTTTTATTAGGTTGGTGCAAAAGTCATTGCAGCTTAAAAGGTGAATAATTGCAAAAACCGCAATGACTTTTGCACCAACCTAATAAGGCTCCATATAAACTGGGTCATCTCTTAGCCTCTGTACAGAACTCCCACACTTTCCTTCCTAGAGTCTGGCTTTGTCCAGACATAAACCTCTGCCGCCCTCACAGGCGGAGCCTGCTTGTTCTTCCAGGGTCCCCTACGGCGGCCTTGAAGTCTTGGCATCTTGCAGATCTTGACTCCTTTTGCAGGCTCAACTACCTTTGTGAGGTTGGTGACATCATCATGGACCCTTGGCTGTTCTTACTTCTGAACCTTTATCACTGTCACTGAGAACTTCAGCGCCTAGCTTAGGTGCGTCTCCATTCCAACTCTTGTTTTAAATTATACTGGTAGTAGCTACAGCAAGTGAATGAAGGGCCCAGCCTTAATGCCACTGCAGCCTCAAACTTTTTACTTGATTTTAATTTCTCAGCCCTTCTTTCCCATGGTTGCAACTTAAACTTGTCATTCCTCCAGCACCTCCTTACCTCTGAAATGAGAAATCCCACTGCACCATCTGATCACAACCTCCTATGGCTCCATGTCTCGATGCTCTCGCTGATTCAGCTGAACCAGCAGAACTCCTGTGCAACTGTCCTTTTGTAGATCCATTCTCTCCTAGTCACATGGTTGGTTTAGAAGTTCATGCTCCAAGCTTATCTCACCCCATCCTTTGTTCTCACAGCAGATGGCCGTGCCTCCTGATTCAGATAAGAATTCTCTACTTCCTGACTGCAAGGAAGGTTTTTGTAGTGCACCAGCCCCTACCTTCCTGCAGCAATGTTCTTAATTCAGATGTGATTCAGAATGTTCCGTTACATCAGACAGCAGCTCCAGAGGTTACATACGCTTCAGCAGGGTCTGACGCCCATTCCCAACCCATTTGTCCTCTGCCTCTTCCCATAGAAACCGGAAGAGCTAAATGCTTGCTTTCATTTCAGTGCAGGAACTTCGCCTTGGAACTTGCACAGAACAAATACACTGCATACGTTCTAGACACTAGACCTCTTTTTATTAAAGTTGAATGACATTGTAGCTGTCACTACCTGAATCAGGCAGGGTGATGCATCTGGACTAAGAGATGACTAATCTTTCCAGTCTGTGGATGATAGGGTAAATCTATAGATAATTTTCTAAGTCACTTGCCCTGAGTTGGGATAGACCATGTTGTCAGACAACGTGTTGTGCTTTTTACAGGTGAATGTTGGAGAAACAGTGCAAGGGTCTGAACTCTCTGCTAACGCTGCTTAATGGACTCAGGCCCATGAACTCTTCTGAGCTTTAATTTCTTATCTGTAAACTGACATTCATTATATTAGCCCTTAGGATTGTTGTGAGAATTAAACAAGAGAATATAGTCGGCACATTACCTGGCATTCAGTAAGCACTCAAATGTTAGCTAATTTTGACCTGGATGGAGAGAACAATTTTTCAAATTAGCGGTTGGATGGATTGCTAGGAAGGGAGAGGATGCTGAGATGACTCTTCCAACCAAAGTGATTTAGTGGGAGAGAAATACCTGGAATTAGACATTTATATCCATGACTTGGGTCCATAATTCTAATAACTGACTCATCAGGTGATGTCTCATTCCCTGTTAGTGACCAAGAGTGAGAATCAATGAAGTGTAACTTCTACCGACTCCATTGACCTTGAGAGCTTTCCTGGAGGGGGTCTGACACTTGTGGTCAAAAAGTTAAATGGACACCTAATTTTCATACACTCATCTAAGTGTGTCTCGTTTTTCCAGTAACCTAACAAAGACATGTTTTTAATACCCTATTTGCTAGGATTATGCCAGCCCTCGCTAACCTTGAATGGTAATTTCAACAAGAAGTGACACAAATCAAGATGGGAATTTGTACATCAGAGGCAGCGTATAGTGGGAAAGGTTTAGGAGGCTGACTCCAGCCGTCCACTGTCCCCCTTTCCGGAAGGATTTATCTGGAGGCTTAGTCCAGGTTATAGCAGGATCCCCCTGGAAGGCCGTTGCCTGTGACGAACTAATGCTCCCGTTTCCTATCTTGTCACAATGGTTGCTAACTTGTCTTGAGCAACAGTACTAAAATACTCAGTTAAAGATTGTTGATGCTGGAAAACACCCCATATAATTCTTGGGTGGGGCATGTGTGATGTAACCGAACACTGTGCTATCCAAACATGTACGGTGTATGCACAGGTTAGAGGCCCTGTGGGAAGACATCTGTGGGAAAGATTTACTTGTGTCTCCTGAATCAGATTAGGCTAAGATATTTCATTTTTCCTTCATATCTAAGCCATTGTTATTTCAGTTTCTGCTATATGCAGCTGATTTAATCCTAACTGGTATGCCTACCCTTACATAATATTTATATATTCCCCAAAGTTACGCCTTTGATATTTTTCTTTACGTTATTTCCCCTTGGCAATATGTGCACCCATGCCTTGAGCACATACATGCCAGTGACTTCATATCTTTATCTACAGTCTGAACTCCTTTTGAGCTCAAAGGCCATATGCTCAGCTGCCTTTTTGACATCTGTATTTGGGTACCCACCTCACCCCAGGCACTGTGATAGGCTGAATAAGTCTCCCCAATATGTCCATGCCCCAATCCCTGGAACCTATAGATGCTACCTTATATGGCAAAAGGCACTTTACAAATGTGGCAAGTTGAGGATCTTGAGAGTGTATCCTGTATTATTTGGGTGGGACAGATGAGTCAGAGAAGAAGGCAATGAATGTGACAACAGAAGCAAAGATTCGAGTGAAGAGGCCCCAAACCAAGGAATGTTGGCAGGCTCTAGAAGCTGGAAGAGACACAGGATGGATTCTGCCTCTGAATCTCCAGAAGGAAGCAACCCTTCCAACGCCTTGATTTTGGCCCCCTGTGACCCATTTCAGACTTCTGACGTCCCGAACTGTAAGATAATAAAATTTATGGCGATTTGTTACACTGGCAATGGGAAAGTAATACAGGCCCCTCAAATCTAACATATACCAAAAGGCTCACATCAACCAATGAAGGCAAATTTTCTTCAACATCTTCCCTACACGCTGGATGAGATCTTCCTTCAGAGAAAGTTCACTCTTTGTTTCGCTAGGTAGATAAAATGGAGGCTGATTATCTAAACCATTTAGAGACTGAGCTGGCTCAAGGCTGGGTTGAAACTTTGGAAAGGCCTTCTTTATGTCTGGTTCAACTGTGCTGTACAAGGGTAGCCTTTCAGGACTCCAGCAGAGGCTGGGGAGTTCACTGAGTTCGTTCCAAGGTGAGTCTTAAACTCCACTTTTTTCTCCTCAGCACTACAAAACTAACACAAACTCAGTTCTGCTCTTTGGAGCTTTTCAGCTGGGCTTCTTAGCCTCCTGCCTTGTTTAAGCGTGAACATTTGGCAAATATCTTAAGGGCAGGGTGTTGGGCACCTATTTTGCCTTCCTTCTTACTGAGATAGTCACCTTTCGCGTCTCTACATTTTGTTTCTCCATCCTGAGAAATTTCTCTGTCTTTTCTTAGAGCCCCTCTGCCCAAGCCCTTGCCCTGCCTTCTAAGGCTTTTGCCCCACGCTCAGAATGGCTAATTGCCCTGAGGGCAGCTACAAACTGTTGGCTCACTTCTCTCTTCTCTAATTTTATCTCATCGAGTCCTGATTTTTTCTCCATTACCTTCAAACTGTAGCTGCAATCCAACTCATTTTAGCTCCACACCTGAGAGAGCGGTGGATGGCCAACCTCCTCAACTGCTCCCCTCACACTCTCTATCCTACGACCTTCCCCTGTAAAGAACTTGTCTGGTATCTGAGCTCTGCCTTAATGACAGAAGGACGACATTCTCTCTTTCTGCACAATCTAACAGTGTCTTAGTCCTGTTTATTTCCCAACCCCCACACTAGCCTCACGCTGCATCCCAAGCCAGAATAATACCTGTACTTTCTTCATTTGTATGAGTAGTAGGATTGCCTGCTTTCTAAGTCCTGTGGTTTTATTTTGTAGCACTCAACTCCTCTCTCCTTGTTGATAATTCTGGAATACGTTCTGTGCGACCTCCAAATCAGTCATGAAAGAAAGCTCATTTTCATATTCATAGATATATTGCATTCTGTTTTTCAATTTATTCCCCAAATAAAAGCCTTGATTGCCCTCCTATAAGTTGCATGCTCTTCTCTAAATTGTAAATGAGTCAATTTGTGACTATTTTGGTGAGTGGGGTCAAAGATCCTCATTAAAAACTATACTGGTAGGAGCTAGTATTTTATAGCTCTGATATTTTGTGCTCCAAATGCATGAGTATCAGATGCTTTCTGTGCCTGGTCTCATTTAACATAAAAATCCTGTGCATGGAGAGGGGAGGGGAATGTAATTATTGACTGTACTTTTTAAATCAGAAAATGAAACTGAGATATGTTAAATTGTTTATTAGTAAGCGGTAAAACTAAGATTCAAAGTCAAGTCTCTTTGACTTCAAAGCCCTCACTTTCTAATGCTGTTCTACCTCCTGACCCTTAGCTCTCGGTATCTGATGCCACATACAATTTCTAGCCAACCTGACCACCCAGGGTTCCCTGGCAAGAGTGTGGATGACTCGACCAGTTCATTATCTTAACTGAACAATTAAAATGCAATGACACACAGGACATTTTTAAACGCTAACAAACATTAGGAATATTATGTGTAAGTATAATACTAGTCAGTGGCTGAGGACACACAAAGAAGATCGAAGGCTTTTGAGTGTCTTGTTATCTCTAAAAAGAAAAATATCCAGATTCTTGGCACAACTATTAGTGACTTGCTGATGGGGTCTAAGAGAACTACTGGTCTCACCTGAATTGCACAAAGATGAGGAGCAAAGTAGGTAAGTGAGAAAGTGCAGTCGTGGTCCATGCAAATACTGAGTTAGTTCCTCATTAGGGAGAATCCCTGGGTTTAGTCCTGGGTAGATGAGCATGTGGTATTAGTTCTCAACCCTAGTTATCCATTATATCATTCCTGTAGCTAGAACTGCCTTGTTTCCCAGAATGATTTGTTTTAAATATGTTCTAGTCAGGACCCCTAGCAAGGAAAAGAGACTGTATCATGATACTTCAGATAAAGGAAAGTTTTGAAGGTTTTTTTTTTCTTTTTTTTTTTTATATAAGGTATATTGTCAATGGAAGAGTCAGAGAATTTACCCTACTTGCAAGCTAACAAGTCAGCCTGCTGTTGTTTAGTAGATGATGGCAAAAGACAAGAGAAGCCCTGATCAGAGACAAAGGATAGTTTATCAATTGCTGCAATAACAGAAGCCAGTGTATCAGCATTTTTGTGTCAGTTGCCCAATCCCCAATTCTCACAAGGCAACACTTAGAGGGTCAAGTAATTTCTGTACATACAGTGGGTTCTGTACACAGAACATGGGGAACCCAATCTTTTATAATAGGCCTAAGCCTGCCTGACCTTTTCCCCCTTGGGAGACATTATTTTATTGGACAGTAAACAAACTTGCCCTTTGCATCAGACTGTCTCTCTCTTCCAAGGCTGTTATTTTACAAACATCTTTGAAAAGAATATCACCCAGACAAAGGCCCTGTTCTCTAGAAGAGTGCCTCTATTCACAAGATAAGTGGAACATAGGAGACGCATGGAGAATTGTCTTCCAACAGACCCATGGACTTTTATGAAAATCCAGGAATGAGTCTGGAGCTGGAGGATGCCAGGAATTTGGGGATTTTAACACTGCAGCATTCTCATCATTGGGGTTCAGCCACAATCCTCACATCCTCTGTCCTACAAACTGGAAAATTCAATTTTTTGTTTCAGTACAAAGTATAATTGGCCCAGCTCATTCTTTCATTCCAGACCTTAAGTCATATATTGCTGAGCAGTCTGTTTTGGCTTTTGGTCCGGTTCCACCAATGGTCTAGACAACAGTAGTCGGAGGCGTTCATAAACTCTTTAAAAACTCCATGTGAGTGTTGATGTTTCTACATGGGTTCAAAGAATGATCCCTCTTCCCCACACAGGTTCTGAACAAAATGAAAAATAAAATAAAGAGCAAGGCAGATGGGAAATTAGATCTTATTTACTGATAAAGATGAAGTTGAAACGCTTAAGGCAAGAGTTAGGCAGACTTAAGCACCACTTGTAGGCAATGCTGAACCAAGGTTAGAAGGTCTGATTTCTTGAGCTCCTAGCTCCCAAAAGAAAGAAGAGCAGATTTGGTCCACACATGCCCATTGTAATTTTTTGTAAATGTATAGTTCTCCAGAGAAAGGGTAAGGGAATGAAGAGAGACCACGAGTTAGAGTAACTGAGCTTCCTCCGTGTGGATGGAAACATTGGGCAGTATTCTTTTCTAATAGTAGGAAGTAATAACTGTGGATGTTGGAAGAAGCATCTCAACCCCTCCCCCCACTCCTTTTTTGTACTAGGCATCCCCTTCACATTGTCTATTTCCCACTGGTGCTCCCAGAGGACAGGGTCTATGTACTACATACAGGTAACCCCCATAGAACAAGGTTGTTAGTGTGGGGACAGAGCCAGGAGTGCAGTTCCCAGGCTCTCGGCCTCACATGGAAAGGTCCTGGCTCAGGTAGTAAATGGCTATCAACTGTGATTGGATGGCCATCAGCTGTGGCTAGTTGGCCGTCAGCTGTAACCAAGGAGCCATTGGCCACTAATATAACTGCTGTGGCTACGCTAACAGAAAATGGGGGCTAGCAAGAAGATGGTGGCTGAGCTAGAAAGCACGGATTGCAGTTAGCACGGCGGAGTGCGGGTTGCAGATTGCAGAGAAGTGGACAGCAGGTTGCAGATAGTGTGGCTCCTGCTTCCTGTGTCTCCAACTCAGCTGCCAGCGAGACTATAGCGGTATGACTCCCCTACCTATGGTTCCGTGGGTGTTCCTTTTGGCCTCACCATGTCCTGAGTTCTTATGCGGGGAGCGGGAGCAGAGACCCCGCCTAATGACTCCCCACATAACAGGTTCCTAAAAAATGCCATTTTGTGCGAATCTGTGTTATACGAAACAAAGAACTAGTACAAAAAGAAAACGTGTTAGGTTCCAAAAATCTTTTAAAAACTATTATATTTTTATAATTAAGAGAAATATCTTCATTAAAGCAATTTTCACCAAAAGTATAACATATTAATATGTATTAAATAATGTTTTCTTCAGCATCACTATTAAGCTTGTACCACATTCCGTGTTGTTCGGGGATTTCCCTAATTTCGAATGAGATTTTTTGTGTGCTTAAAAGCTCTTATTACGTTACGTGTTGTTCGGGGATTTCTCTAATCCTCAACCGTGTTAGAGTGAAACCGTGTTATAGAAGTGCCGTGTTATACGGGGGTTATCTGTAATCTTTGTGACCCTAGATATAATATACTAGAGTAGTGACCCCTTATCTACAGAACATACATTCCAAGACTCCCAGCAGATGTCTGAAACCACAGATAGTACCAAACCCTATAGATACTATGTTTCTTTTCTATACATACATACAGTTGGCATTCAACATTATTTTATATTAATTTCAGGTGTACAGCATAGTGGTTGGACATTTATATAATTTAAGAAATGATTCCCCTGACTAATCTAGTACCCACCTGGCACTATACATATTTATTGCCATATTATTGACTATATTCCTTATGCTTTAATTTACATCCCCATGACTATTTTGTAACTACCAATTTGTACTTCTTAATCCTTTCAACCTACCCCCCAACCACCGCCCATAATATCACCACAACAAATCTAGTACCCATCTAGTACCCATAGTTATTACAATATTATTGACTATATTCCTTATGCTGTATCCTACATCCCCATAACTACTTTGTAACAATGAATTTGTACTTTTTAATCCCTTCCTTTTTTTTGACCCACATCCCCAATGCTCCTCCCATCTGGCAACCATCAAAATATCTCCTGTATCTATGAGTTTGTTTCTGCTTTGTTTGTTTATTTTGTTGTTTAGATTCCACATATAAGCGAAATCATATAACATCTGTCTTTCTCTGTCTGATACTCCACTCAGCACAGTACCCTCCAGGTCCATCCATGCCACCGCACATGGCAAGAACCCATTCCCTTCCACGGCCAAGCAATATTTCATTGTATATATGTACCACCTCCAATTATCCGTTCTTCCATTGACAGACACCTGGCTGCCTCCACGTCTTGTCCATTGTAAATGATGCTGCAATGAACATATGGATGCCCATGTCCCCTCAAAGTGGTCTTTTGGGTTTCTTCAGATAAATACTCAGAAGTGGGATTATTGGATCCTTCTTTGTATTGTTATAGCTTTTGTTTTAAAGACTATTTTGTCTTGTATAAGTATTGCTACCTCAGTTTTTTTGTTTTTATTTGTTTTCATTTTCATGAAATACCTTTTTCCATCCCTTTACATTCTGTCTGTGGGTGTCTTTCAATCTAATTCTCTTGTAGGCAGCATATGTAAGGATTTTGTTTTCTTATCCATTCAGCCCTCCTATGTCTTTTGAGTGGAGTATTTAATCCATTTACACTGAAAATAATTGTTGATAGATATGTAGCTATTGCCATTTTATTATTCATAATTTTGATCTTTTTTTTTTTTCCCATCTTAAAGAAGTCCCTCTAACATTCCTCGTAATACTGGTCTAGTAGTGATGAACTCCCATAGCTTTTTGTTGTCTAAGAAGCTCTTTATTTGTCCTTCAATTTTAAATGATAACTTTGCTAGGTAGAGTAGTCTTGGTTGTAGGTCCTTGCTTTTCATCACATTGAATATTTTGTGTCAATCCCTTCTGGCCTGCAAAGTTTCTGTTGAGAAATCAGCTGACAACCTCATGGGAGCTCCCTAATAAGTTACTAGTGCCTTTCTCTTGCTGCTTTTAGGATTCTCTCTTTGTGTGTAACCTTTGCCATTTTAATTAGAATGTGTCTTGGTGTGGGCCTCTGGGTTCATCCTGTTTGGGACTCTCTGAACTTCCTGGACTTGTATGTCTGTTTCCTTTGCCAGGTTAGGAAAGTTTTCAGTCATTATTTCTTCAAATAGGATCTCAATTCCTTGCTTTCTCTCTTCTCCTTCTGGTACCCCTATGATGTGAATTTTATTATGTTTGCTGTTGTGCCAGGGGTCTCTTAAACTATCCTCATTTTTTAAATTCTTTTTTCTTTTTGCTGTTCTGATTGGATGATTTTGCTACCTTGTCTTCCAAATCACTGATTCAATCCTCTATTTCATCTAGTTTGCTGGTGATTTGTTCTAGTGCATTCTTCATTTCAGTTATTGTATTCTTCACTTCTGACTGGTTCTCTTTTATGGTTTCTATGTCCTTTTTTTATGTTTGCTGTCTCTTTGTTAAAGTTCTCACTGTGTTCCTTGAGCATCCTTATAACCAGTGTTTTGAACTCTATCTCTGGTAGGCTGTTTACCTCCATTTTAGTTATTGTTCTTCTGTTCATTTATGTGGGATGCATTTATTTTTTCTCTCATTTTTGGCTGCCTCTCTGTTTCTGTTTGTATGTATTAGGTAGATCTGCTATGTCTCTCAGTCTGGGTATGTGGCCTTATGTAGTAGGTGCCCTGTGGGGCCCTGGCATAGTCTACCTGGTCACCTGCTTTGGGTGCTCCAGGAGTGTCCCTTATGTGGTCTGTGTGTGCCCTCCTTTTATAGTTGAGCCTTGAGTGCTATTGGCACATCTATGGGTGGAATTGACCTTCAGGCTGATTAGCTGTTGGGTTTGGCCACATGTTGGGTTTGGCTGCTGTGTGTCTGGCTTACCCCACTGACTGCAATTTGCTCCAGTGGGCTCTGGTGCCTGTTGAGATCACCTTTTTTGTGTGTATGCCGCTTGTGGGGCTAATTAGGCAGTGCTCTGCTGTGGGCTGAAGCCAACCTCCAAGTATGTTGGGTCTGGGGCCTCTTGGGAAGGCCTCTGGTGCAGGCCCAAGTCACCAACAGCCTGTGACCAGCCAGGGACTTCCTGGTAGTAGTTACAAAGCGATCTGCAGTTGTTCACTGCCTGTGCTAAACCTGGAGACATGTAAGAGAGGCCACACTGTGAACTGAGGGCATCTGCCACCAGTACCAGGCCTGGGGTATCTCTGCAAAAAGCCAGGAAACCCCGAAGCCTGCTGCCACCTGCCAGCTCTCTTAAGATCCAGCCACTGATAAAGCCTCATGCAGTGTGCAAGTTGGGAGAGGCAGGGTCTCAGGTAAAGTCACTAAAGTGGGAAGCGTTGTGGTCACCGTGTTAATATAGATTCTGGTTTGGTGCCAGTGCTGAGCCTGGAGCTATTCAGGAAAAGTCTCAGAGAACACTGCGGCCAGTTGACCCCTGCCTGAGGCCTGTGGACTCTGATAGTTTTCCAAGAACGAGTGCAATACGGGCAGGGCTGGCTGCTCTCAGAGAAAGTGCCTCCAGGTGTTCGGGGAATTGGGTGGGGCGAGGTCCCCGTGAGTCATCAGGGTGGAGGGGGTGGAGCTTCCCAGACCAATCAGTTTCAGATTTGGCTAAGTGGGGGAGGGGTCAACACAGAAAAGATGGCTCCCACTTGCCTGCCGCACTGGAGAAAGCCCCCTCACAGGGAAAATGGCGACTGTTCTCCAGCTCTCACACCAAAGCCACACACCTCAGTCTGCCCCTCTATGCCTCCAACGCCCCCCTAGATACCATCTCTCCGCCGAAGCCTAGCGTAAGTGCCTGAGAGCAAGTGAATCTGTGAATGGGCCATTTAAGAGGGTGTCTGGTTAACTTGCAGCCTTCTGTCTCACCCTGATGGTTGAAATCAGCATTGCTTTTCACAGCCAGATGTTGTGAGGGCTTCTCTTCCTGGCACCAGGAATCTGGGCTGATGAGCCTCATATGGGGCTGGGGTCTCTCGCTTTTCTGGGGGAAACCTCCACAGCTGAGATATCCCTCCTTAGTCTCAACCGCCACACAGAGGTTTGGAGCCAGCCCGTTTCATGTCTCCACCCCTCCTACCAGTCTCAATGTGGCTTCTTTATATCTTTAGTTATAAAACTTCTGTTCAGCTAGATTTCAGATGATTCTCCAGTTGATTTTTCTATAATTTAGTTGTAATTTTAATGTGTTCATGGAAGGAAGCAGTGTTTATCTACTCTGCAATCTTGGATCTCTCTTAGCCTCATTTTCTGCCTCCTAGTTGCAGTAGCACAAAAGAAAGTAGTCATTGGCTTTTCTGAGGATCCCTTCAGTGTTTGATTCCCTGAGCCTTGCTCCGGGCTTGTCAGAGAATTCACGAGGCATGATTCATGGGTACTTGCCCTCCTGTAATTGCTGAGTGAGCATTTTGCCTGTACAAACATGGTTGCCTCTGGGCTTATTTCTGATATTTGTGATTTACCGTTCTACCAACTAACTGCTGCTACTGACCTGAGATGCAAATAGTAAAGAAAAGGGTATAAATGCCATCTTGATTATGAAACTGACCTAATATACTTTTGTTCCATTAGTTAGCAACATTTAAAGCTCTAACTTGTTTAATTTTCCAGACCACTGAAGGTTTCACAGGAAACAATATCAACAGCAATAAAAGATGCTCTACACCTTCAACTTATCAAACCCATGTTTTCACACCTAATATAAATCTAATACAAATACCTATGTTCAAGTAACAGATGCTTGTGAGCAATGTTTTTCAACTTTTATGTCTGGTATCTTAAATTTCCCAGGTGTCAAGTGTTACAAGAGGTTTTTCCAGATTCCCATGTTACATGTTTTAGTTAAAAAAACAAAAACAAAACTTTTTTTGAATTGTGGTAAAATATACATAACAAAAGAATTACCAGTTTAACCAAGTTTAAGTGTTCAGTGCGGTGGAACTCGCATTGTTGTGCAAATATCAACATTATCCATCTTCAGAACTTTCTCATCATCTCATACAGAAACTCTGTACTTACTAAAAAATAACTCCCTACTCCCCTCATCCCAGCCCCTAGTAACTGCTATTCTATCAGCTTGATTTCTAACATGAGAAGAGAATTTTGTATGCTGTTTGAAGTCTGAATATAGTCATTAGGCATATGATTTCAAGAAATCTAGGAAAAACTGTTTTGAAGACACTGGGTTGTAGAAAGCTTCTTTTTGCTGTTCTGATTGGTCCTACTGCTAGTGTTGGGCCAGAGACTGAAACCCAGGTCTCCAAGCAGAGGGATGCTTGGGCACTGGGGCCACGGGGGGATACCAAAGGATGAATTATGATGTGAAGGAAGTGACAGAGGTGGGGACTCAATTCTTAATTGGACTTTCACTTCCCCTCTGTTGTCTTTTCCTGGTGAATTGTTCAATTCAAAGGACTTCAGACTGTGTTCAGACCAGTGTCACCGTAAGAAGCTCCAGAAACAGACTGCTTGGGTGAAAGGGCAGTTCCACCCGTTTCTAGATGAGTGATCTTCAGCAGGTTATCTCACTTCTCTAGAGCTCCCTTTGTCATCTCTGAAGTGAAACGCAAATTAACTCTCATATTACAAAGTAGCTTTCATGAATGCATTCAATAGTAATAGTGAATATTTATTGCTAGGGGCTTTGAATAAAACCCAGCTATATAAGCAAAAGAGTGGTGGATGAGAATATAAGAATATTTGAGGGTTCATACATAGTAATTGCAACAATGTAACCAGTGGAGTTTATCCCACCATTTACATTCATTAAAAATTGAATATAATGAAAAATTTTGTTTGCTTTACATTTTTCATTACTAAGTTGGCCATTCTCTCACTCTTGCCTACAGTTTGTAGGGGATAAGATCACATGAAATCTATTTAAACATAATCCAAACCAAGAAAAATTTAGCTACACAATATATGTTGAAAGCATAGTACGAAAATATACCATGAGCTTCTTTAAAAATAGAGTAAACTGGCGCTGAAACTCACCAAATAAAAAGATAAAAAAGAAAAAGAAAAAGAGAGTGTTCCTTAGAGCTTCTGGGCTGGTGAACAGGTGGAGGTGCTGGGTGGGTGGTGTTAGAGAGGCCATTTCTAGAAGCTCTGTGCCCCTTCCCCCATTCATTACTTTATGCATTTCTTCCATTCAAATGTTCATTTGAATCCTTTGCAAGAGCCTTTGTGATAAATTGGCAATAGTAAGTACAGTGTTTTTCTGAGTTTTGTGAGCCATCCTAGCACATGATTGAACATGAGGAGAGGGTCATGGGAACCTCTGATTTATACCTGGTGGGTCAGAAGCACAGATAACAACCTAGACTTGTGATTGGCATCTGAAGTGGAGGGAGTCTTGTGGGACTGAGCCCTTCACCTCTGGAATCTGATGCCATCTCCAGTTAGCGTCAGAATTGAGTTATATTGTAGGACACCCAGCTGGTGTCAGAGAATTACTTGGTGTGGGAAAAACATTCACACATTTGATGACCAGAAATGTCAGAAGTGAAGTACTATTGAGAGCATACAAGTGGTCTGCAAGTAGAATTGTGAGGCGCGATTTTCCTATTCAGTGTTCTGTCAAATCTACTGTCCACTCCCCCTCGTTCCCACCCCAAATACAAGCCACCAAGATTGATTATCCATTCGACATAAACATAGAGGAACAGGCACGGTCCATTCATGCTATAAATCAGTTGGAAACTTTGGTAGCATTTCATTTATGTGGAAAAAGAGAATATTCAAACATCGTCAGGGTGGGTCACCAGTTCAAGGAGCAGAAGTCACAAGCTATTTCAAGTCTTCCATTTTGTACCATTTCAGGACAGGACCTGTATCCCTTTCTAGCAGGACCTGTATCCCTTTTCAGCCAGAATTCATTTTTCCCATGTGTCTTCAATATACCTTGGCCTTATCTATTATTTTTAAAGACAGAAAAGTCTCTGGGGCCAAAAACAAAAACAAAAATAGCCCTGATCTTTGGTCCAATCAGGGGATTTCAAATGCTCTCTGTCAAATGCATATTGAAAGGTTCCCAGCAACTACCCCACAGTAAAAATCCTGTTACCTTGATAGTGAAATTCTCTCGCTGACCTGCTGTTGGAGGCTAGGAGGACTACAGGAAATAAAAATAATGGACCGGGGCTTAATTTATTAAAAAAAGAAAGAAAAGACAAAAAAGACATCTATTCAGCAATGATGTAGACCTTAATTAGAGACTCTTAGAAATTCCCAGGACGATAGCCAAGGATGACAGGTAGGCAATGCCTCCCCTTCGCTAAAGTGTGGGAGGAGAATGGTCACATTTGCAACACGTCCCTCCCTGTGGGGCACTTGAGCTTTTTCTAAAAGCTAAACCTGTCATCCGAGTGGGAGAAGTCATCTCATTGAGTCATTTCACATCTGAAGAAATTGGTCATGGTTCCAACACTATACCAAATGCCAGGGTAAAATAGCGATCTTAAAGTAATTTTTTTACTCTTTTTCTTACTTGATCGCTTTTCAGTTTGTTTTATTCCTCTCTATTTCATCTCCTTGAACTCTCCTCCCTGGGTCACAGTGGTAGGATTTCCCCTTTCTCTTTATACTCCTTTGATTACTTCTTCTCACTCCACTCATCTTCCTTCCTCTTTCCTGGGGTTCTGGCCCCAAGCCCTTCCTCTTATTTTACATGTGCCATGCCAGCACGGTCCCATAGACCTTTCTGCGATGATGGAAATAACCTATATCTGGACTGTTTGATGCACAGCCATTAATCACATTGGTCATTGAGCACGTGGAACGGGGCTAATGGGACTGAAGAAATGAATTTTTAATTTTATCTAATTAAATGTAAGTAGACTCCTGTGGCTGTTGGCTACTGCAGTGGTCAGGGCAGGTCTGTTTCACTGTCTCCTACATTGTAATCTCTTGCCTGGGTCTCACGCTCCCTGACTACTGGACATCTTCCCTGACCCACCCCTGGGGTCCTTGCGCAAATTAGAAAAATGCAACATGTCTGGACTCACCCCTCAGCCCTCAGCTTAGCGTCGGCATAAAACACTATTTCCACAGCAACCCCAACCCCCAATGTGCTGCTCCACAGGCAATTCACTCAGTAAGGCCAATGTTGAAATCATTATATTTGCTCACCAACATCTCTCTTCTACTTCTGTTGCCTTTCTAAATTGATGGCATCACCATTCAAGGTGAAAACCTTTGATTTATCTTGAATCCCTCCAGTCCTTTACAATGAATTAACCTCAAATTGCTTAGCAAGTTGTTGATTCTACTTTTCAAAACTATCTTAGTTTCACTACCTTACTCCATCTCTGTTTCGCTACCTTAGTTCACACCCACATTCTGCGTAGGCTGAACTTGTGAATCAGCCTTTTCATGGGTGTTCTTGCCTTCAATCCTCCCTCCTTCCAGTCCAATCTCTGCAGAGGCATCAACACAGCCATCAGACCTTGTTAAGTTTCTCCTGAAGCTTCCTTCAGGACAAAGTCCTAATTCTTTAGCCGTACTGAGCATTGTTCTCTAACCTGGGCCTGGACTACGGTTTCAGTTTTAGCTTTTGTCATCTCAGCGTCCTGTCCTTCCCCATTCTTTGAGCTCAAGTCCTAATTTTTCAGTTCTCCAAACAGAGAGAGCTATTTTATGCATCTTTGCTTTTGCACATGTTCATTTGCTTTAAAAGTTGTTGTTTTTTATGGTAGCTCCCACCCTTATCCGTGGGATATATGGTCCCAGATCCCCCATAGATGCCTAAAACTGCACCACGGATAGTACCAAACACTGTCTATGCTGTTTTTTCCCAGTCCTACATACATACCTATGATAAAGTTTAATTTATAAATTAGGCACAGGAAGAGATTAACAATAAATACTAATAAAAGAGGACAATTATAACAATATGCTGTAATAAAAATTATGTGAATGTGATCTCTCTCTCTCTCTCTCTCTCTCTCTCTCTCTCTCTCTTTCTCTGTCTCTCTGATAACCAAGACAGATACCAAGTGACTAAGGGGCAGGTAGCATATACAGCAATATACAGCATGGATACACTGGACAAAGGGATGATTCACGTCCCAGAGGGGATGGAGTGGGACCACACGAGATTTCATTATGCTATTCAGAACGGCATGCAATTTAAAACTTATGAATTATTTATTTCTGGAATTTTCCATTTACTATTTTCAGATCTCGGTTGACCAGGGTAACTGAAGCAGTGGAAAGCAAAACCGTGGATAAGGGGGATCACTGTACTTGACAGTAGGAAACTAATAAATATTCCATGAATTAATATGCAACTACAGTTTAGGTTCTATGGTGGCAGAGATCATCTCCTTTAATTTTTATTTCCCACACTGCTGTTAGTTACTTCTCTTTTATTGCAAGAACCAGAGATCTCACACTATCTGTAGTAATGGAGGTTTATTTAAAAAACAACAACAACAAACAAACAAACAAACAAACAAAAAACGTATTGCAAGGAGGGAGGCTGGTAACCCACAGGCTTCTAAGAATAGCACGATTCACAGTCTACGGCAGCTCTAGAAACTAGATGAACACGTCTGCACCTTCAGTAGGAGTTATGGATCTTTTATCTAACATGTCACCATTAATATGACTCCTCTTTTAGACTTTGCTTCTCTTTTATGTCTCGTCTACATCTGTTATCAACTAGCTGACTCTTCCCTATTCAACTCCCTGAGGAGGGAGATCCAATCACCTTATTAATTATCCCTGATAGGGAGAGCTTTTTAAACCAAGTCACTTCATGGGTTTTAAGGTGCTTATCTCTGTCCCAGTCCATGGCCTTCTGCTACTCCAAACACAACCTGGAGAGGGCCTGCTTCATTTGCCGGGGACTCTCAAGGAGGAAGCAGTTGGTGGTCTCCACAGGCCCTGTGATTGGCGTGTTTGTTAAGGGTCTTACGCAGAAGTCAAAATGAATGTTCATTTCCATTATCTGAAGGGAGAATAAGAATTTCGTGACTATGTATCATTTAATCCTGTTTAGCGTATCCTGGATATTTGTTTGGGTCTTAACATTGAGCCAGGTTATACATGTCCTGTTCTTTGATTTGCCGCTGTCATTGCCCCTTTGAGACCCTGGAAGAGTCCGTGAATCTGTTCCTCTCTTCACAGTAAGTTCCATGACGTTGACAAAAAAAGCCAACTTGTTTTTGAGGTTAAACGTTTTTCTCAATGGAATTTAGAGCGATGACACTTTATTTTTAAGCGATCATTTTCCAGAGTGTTATGACCTTTCCTCTCTCAGAATCATTCCAGATGCACCTTTACAAAAATAAGCAATTTCACATTGTCCTGATTCTGCCTTTTAGTATTATATTAGCCTTCTGTCTGCTATTTTAATTTAACAGGAATTTAACAAATATATTTTGTATACTATTAGTATGCTACACACATTATCTCATTGAGTCGTCCTAAAAGCCCTGTGAGGTCGATATTATTTTTTTACAGATTAGAAAATTTGAGTTCTTATCCAAGTTGGCACAATTGGTGAAAATATACTCATAAATGCAGGTTTAAAACCCATGGCTGTCAATGTGCGTGATCCCCCCATCCAGCCACGTTATGTCATTTTCCAGACTCTTTCAGAACACAGGGATTATTTGAGGATTACAGAAGAGTGGGAGTGACTCCCAGCTCTCATTTTCATCACCCCTGCCTCCCCCAGTGCCTGTATTATCTGATGCAACTGACTGAGTTCTCTCTGGTTCGTCTATGCATCTATACAACATGTTTTGATGCCTCATATATGAAAATATTTCTTGGAAGGATGTAAAAATTATACAAATTTAAATTTAGATGATTTAATAAGTTACAGGATCAAATATGATCTGGGAGCTCTAGAGGGAATCAATGGGGAAAGAAAAGTGTTGGGGAGAGTAAGATGAAAGAGAAAATAAGAGATCTAAAGAATTTTATGTTCTTCTCAGTTTTTCCTAGAGCTGGCTCTGTGATTCGCAGGTGACAGCTCCTTTTAAAAACGGATAGCCAGATTCAGACATTTCCTACAAAATAAGATGCGTTTAAAAAACACACCTGGCAACTCATGGAGAGCGGCTGTGCTTTCCAGTGAACACAAGAGGGCGCTAAGCTCCACAGCAATGCCCAGGAAATCAAGGCGTACTGCTAGTATCACAGTACCTATACAAATAGTTATTTTCAAATGATGTTTCTTAAAGGTCATACCAAGTGGTATAACTTCTCTCTTAAATATATATACCTCTAATTTAGTAGACACCCATCTCAGTTAATTTTGTGATGTTTTGTGCACGATTTGCCAGTCACCAGAATGAAGATGTTAATATTTCTAAGGAAAACAAAAGAAGGTTGGCCAAACATGGGGCCATAGAAAGAAAGGTTGCAGAAGCATTGGCAGGGACCACCTAAGCTTTCTCAGCGAACAGAGAACCTTAGCAAAGACTTCAAGAGTTACACTCCCATAAGAAGGCCCAGACACTCACAACATTTTAGCTGGAGACCATTAACTCTTTGAGTCATCTAACCTCATTCCCACCCCCACTCTAGTTCCGTGCCCACAAAGCAACCTCTGATGATTATGGGGCCTCTCAGGGGGGTCTGTGTCCATGGATGAATATTCAAGGGCAAAACAAACTTTAAAGATCTTATTTCTTATGGCAAAACAAAACAAGAATGAAAATATTATAATTAAGCATCGGTGGCAGTTATATTTCTTCTTTTAGGAGGGTCACAGAACCAGGAAGATTGTTCGATAGCACCCAGAGTTTGAATCTGAGTGTCAGGGAGAACTGTAAACAGAAATAGGAAAGAGTTGAGGGACAGAGTTGGGGGACAATGGCAGCAAAGCTTGTGCTGTTTGTACAGGTGATAACTATCAACAAGCAGTTGGAGATGAGGTCCTGTGTTAGTACCAGGAGAGATGAGAGAAATACAGCGTTAGGAGTCACTGGCCTGGGGGATTGTTGCATGGATGGAATTACTGAGGAAGAGCGTAGAGAAGGAAGAAAAGAGACCTGAGGAGAGCCATAGGGGGTTAGGAAGTAAGACCCTAGAAGGGCAAAGGAACAGGAGTCTGTGGTCATAAGGGAGGATAGGGAAGGATAGATGTCTTTTGGAAAGAAAAGTAGTGTCAAGTGCTTCAGAGAAGACAAACATGATAAGGACCGGATTTTTCTATTTACAATCAAGAGAACAAAAGAAGTTGAGGCAGAAGTCAACAAATTCTAAGAGTTTACCAGTAGGTGAGCTTGGAACATCTTGTCACACCAGAAAGCAAGAAAACTCAAGGACTTAGAAGCCAATTCGAAAAGGATAACACTGGCCCAAGTTGGACCAATATGAGCATTAATAAGGATAGTATCTTTATTCGTTCTCTATTGTTGCTATAACAAATAGCCACAATTCAGTGGTTTAAAACAACACAAAATTGCAGTGTTATAGGTTATAAGTCCAACACAGGTCTCTCTGACCTGAAATCTGGCTGGCGGCAAGACTCCATTCCTTTCTGGAAGCTTTAGGGGAAAATCTGTTTCCTTGCCTTCTCCAGCTTCTGGAGGTTGTGTGTCTTCCTTGGATCACGACCACTTTTCTCCATCTTCAAAGCCAGAATGGTCGAGCCCTCATGTTGCATCACCTTGGCCAACACTTTGGCTTCCCTCTTCTACTTGTAAGGACCCTTGTGGGTACATTGGGCCCACCCAGGTAATCCAGAATGTCTCCCCATTTTAAGGTCAACTAGTTAGCAATCTTGATTCCATTTGTGACCTTAATTCTTCTGTGTCATATAAGGTGACATATTCACAGTTCCTGAGATTAGGACACGTACAGCTTTGGGGAGCATTATTCTGCCTAAAACAGTAACCACAACAGATTGAAACATTTCAAATATGTTTAAATGCATGAGTTCAAAATGATATTATCGTGTTTCCCCAAAAATAAGACCTAGCCAGACAATCAGCTCTAATGCGTCTTTTGGAGCAAAAATTAATGCAAGACCCGGTATTATATTATATTATATTATATTATATTATATTATATTATATTATATTATATTATATTACACCTGGTCTTATATTATAGTAAAATAAGACCTGGTCTTATATTAATTTGCTCCAAAAGATGCATTAGAGCTGATTGTCCAGCTAGGTCTTATTTTCGGGGAAACACAGTAAGACAGACAAACAAAACTCACTGTCAGGAAACTGATACAGCATTTTAAAAACTTATAAATAAAGGGAAATGATCAAGTATTTGTCCTGCCCTTCCTGTACAAACTGTACCTTAGTAACCAAAAAGTTGATGAAAGAAAATTTTTCTTTATAAAAGTATTCCAGCTGGTACACGAAGAGAGAACATTGTCATGTCCCAACCCTGGTTGAATGAATGGATCTAGGCAATAATTCTCAATGACAGCTAACATCATGAAAAACAGGCAGCTGGACATTCTGTGCCTTCTTGGCAGGAGTGCGGAGCACCAGCTGTGCCTCCTTGCCAAAACAGCAGATCCTGGCACTGGTGAAGCCTCCAAATTGAACCACCTGTTGACAGGAAACATAGAGGACAAAGGAATACATTGATTGAGGCTGCAGGGTGCAATGAGCAAAATTCAAATGGGGCAATTCCACAGGACAAGTGACACATGTCATTAATAATAATAATAAAAACTGTAAGAACAACAACAACAAAAGATGGAGGGGGAACTTAGGGTTGGAAGACTTAGAAACATAACCAATTGCAATATGTAGATTAATTTGGGTCCTAATTCAAACATTATTAGGCAATTTGGGAAATGTGAATAGTAACTGAATCATTGATGATATTAAGAAATTGTTAGATTTCTTTTTTAGGTGTTACAATAGTTTTCTAAAAAAATTATTCTTTTAAAGATATATACTGAAATATTTGCAGATGAAATGACATGGTAGCTTAGATTTGCATCAAAATACCCCATGTACAGGGCAGAGAGTAGACGGGGAAGAGACAGAACAAGATTGTCCATAAACAGATCCTTGTTGAAGCCAGGTGATGGACTGTGGAGTCTCATTATAATGCTTTCTCTCTCTTTTTAAAAATATGGGCAAAGAATCCCGGCTCTGTAGTCAGACTGCCTGAGTTCAAATCCATTTACTAGTTGAGTAACTCATACATAGGATTGTTAGGAGGCTTGAATGAGAATATGCTTTTGTGATAAAATATACGTAACATAAAATTTACCACTTTAACCGTTTTTAAGTGTACAATTGAGTGACATTAAATACATTCATGATATTGTACAGTCATCACCACTGTACATTTCCAAAACTTTTTGATCATCCCCAAAAGAAACTTTACTCATGAAACACTAACTCCCCATTCTTCCCTTCCTCTAGCTACCAGAAACCTCAATTTTATTTTCTGTCTCTATGAATTTGACTATACTAGGTACTTCATGTAAGGGGAATCGTACAGTATTTGCCTTTTTGTGTCTGGCTTATTTCATTTAGCATAATGTTTTCGTGGTTTATCCATTTTGTAGCATATGTAGAATTTCCTTTCTTTTTTTTATCACTGAGTAATATTCCATTGTATGATATACCAAATTTTATTTATTCACTCACCTGTTGAGAGAATATTTTAAAAGCATTTTAAAAAGTGTTTGGCTTATAATCTGAGTTTGCTAAATGATACCTACTAATTTGTATTATTGTTATAGGAAAAATGTTAGAATATCAACAATTTAACCATATTTGTATTAGCATTGAGGGATTCTGTTTTCCTCTCTCTCTTTCTCTCTCTCTCTCTCTCTCTCTCTCTCTCTCTCCTGTGCTATTTACATTTCTTGGTAATGTGGTTTGATAATTGAAAGTTGTTTTAAAAACACATACACACATTTATCTCTTAATTTTTTTTTTACCAAATTATTTTTAAAAGGTATATACATACTGCCTCAACCATATATTTAAAAAAAAATTTTATTGGGGAATATTGAGGAACAGTATGTTTCTCCAGGGCCCATCAGCTCCAAGTCATTGTCCTTCAGTCTAGTTGTTGAGGGAGCAGCTCAGCTCCAAGTCCAGTTGCCATTTTCAATCTTTAGTTGCAGGGGGCGCAGCCCTCCAGCCCATGCGGGAATTGAACCGGCAACCTTGTTGTTGAGAGCTTGCGCTCTAACCAACTAAGCTATCTGGTCACCCCTCAACTGCATATTTTTAACGGTCTTTTTTAAATTATAAAATATCGCCCAATTTGCTCTAAGTGAAGGGCTGCATTATGTTCTGTGCCCAGTGGATGGCGATATTAACATTTGATCCTGACTACTTTTAGACCCTCAGAACCACAGCTCCAGTTAACACACACTCTGATTTATCATAGTCTTAGGAAGGTAGGCAGTAGCTATCCACTGTTTACACAGTGTTCTATACTGTCACCATCAAAGACACCAGTGCCAGATCACATCTGGGCCTGCGCAGTTCCACCTTTCCTGGATCCAATCAGCTGCCTCCAGGACCCGCAGATCTGTCAAACGTGAAGTTGCCAGAGTCATCCTTGGTGACTGGGAAGGAGGAGGAGCAGAAGGTAACGAAAGAGAGAATCTGATCGTCCCTCCTTTCCTCAAGTTGGGGTAGAGGAAAGGCTTTCATATTAAATAAAGTTTAACCCTTTGACTAATATATGAGATAACATTTTAATTAAAAATTTAATCAGTGACTCGGCACTAGACACGACTAGAGGACTTTTCATTACCTAAGAATAAGGCTGACCCCAAGGCAGTCCACACCTGTATGGTTGGACCAATCAGCAAAATGCATAAGTACTTCTGTACCTGATGGTAAATGCCCCAGCCTGATCCCTCTGACGTGCACTTTCCAGCACACGCAGCTGCCATGACCCTCCTCTTTGGACCCTTCTTAGATGCTAAGATGCAGAAATTAAAGTGGTACCGCCTGGCCCAGCAGGGGACCTCTAAGAGGCTGCTCCAGCACTTGGGCCACAGTGAGTTCTCATAGGTTTGGGGCCCAGCCAGAACAATTTGTTAAGGACTTTTATATCATACCCACCTAAAACCTACCACAGAAATCATGAGACCTGCCACAGATTTCTTCCTGGGACAGGGAATGAAAGAGTGCAGTTTAACAGGTAGTGGGGAGGAAGGATAAAATTGTTTTCTGTTTGCACTTGCTTTGGCTAATGCACCTGTTACACTATTATTCATACACTTAGGAAAGTCAACAAACACAGCAAAACGAAGGACATGAAAAAGTCAGCGTTCAGAGTATAAGAGAAACCCACACGAATCGATTACCTTGCTACACCGAGCTAAAATTTACAATTGAAAAATTGCATTCATAGCAGGGGAAAAAAGCGTTAATAACTCAAGACAGGAGATTTTGTCAAGGAAGTAATTTGAAAATCTTGGTAGACACAGAAAAATAAGAGCAAGACACATCAGTTTGAATGGAAAGTTTGTGTCTTATTTAAGAAGACTAAATACAGTAAGATGACAATAGTCACTAACTCTCTGGTTCTCAACGTATGTTCCTCAGACCAGCTACTCTAGTAAGAACTTGAATATGATACTCTGCATAGCTGGGTATCATCACCCACATTTATCAATGAGGAATGGAGGACGTTAGAGGAATAAAGTGTTCAGCTCCTGAGGTCCCAGAGTTGCTGAGCAGAAGCTCCAGCGTTAGAATATAACTCTGCTTTACTCCAAAGCTGTGTTTTCCCCACCAAACAAGGATGCCTCCCAATCAATATGATGCTGGAAAAAATAATTGCATGTATTGTATGTATTGCCAAAACAAGCACAAAAAATAATGTTGTGAATGGAACAGAGCTGTACCATAAAAACCTGATTATTACATAAGTACAGCATGACCTGTGCCCCCTGCTCCTCAGTGCCAGGAAGCTTCTGCATGTCCGAGGTGTCTCCCTTTCGTGCATGTTCTAGTGGCACGACCTTAGATCACAGTATTTTTTTAGAGCAGGTAAATGGACTGATTTGTCTGCATGTGAGCAATAAATGCAGAATGAGTAGTACCTTGTGGCCAGTTGGATGCATCTCATTGCAAAAGGGAAAACCGGATTGTATCACTGGATGTGCTGGAGCTGGAGGAGGAAGTCTAATAACCCAGAGAAGGTTTCAGTGTGAGCCTATAGGCTGGCTCCACATAAGCCCCTTCCATGCACAGCTCCAGCCTCCACTGTTCTAATACTCTGACTGGGCCCTCTCCACCTCTGGCGAAGCATAGGGGATAATGCGAATTTCACTTTGGGGACTACATCAGGTGACAGTAAGAATGGGGCCCCTGGAAAAATGCTCCACTAATGTGGACAGTTGGGTGACACCACTTAACTACCCCACTCTCAGATTTCTCTCACTGATCAGGTATTAATCAGCATGATATAGATCAATGACATCTTGTGGCTGTGGGAATGTCCAGGAAAAAGGTGCATTCTTTCCCCCTCCTCAAATACATAGTTTCTTTTTCAAAGGAATTTGCCCTTATCCCATTTGTTTTAAAAAATTACCTTAAGTAGAACCATACGAGTTTAGCAACTAACATATAGCATTCTGTATTTCAACTTTTAAAAATCTCATCTTCCCTTTTGCAAAATTTATCAAGATTTGCCACTCGTGCCTTTGTTCAGGACCAGGAATCCCCAGAGCTCCTGGTTTCACCAACATGAATGAATGGGCTTTTGGTGGTTTAGCTGTTTCCCTTGGCATGAAGGCAGAAAGGGCTTCCAGGAAAAAACACATTTTCTCAGATTCTTCGTTCTTTTATCCTTTTCTTTCTCTCCCAGTGTTTTTGCCTGGCATTTCAAGAGTTGGAAACTCAGAACCCACTATGAACAAAGGGAACAGCCACCACCAGGTTAACGATTACTTCAGAACCGCCCACTGAGTGAGTCATAGGATTTCTAGCAGAGCACAGAATTACTCAATGGGACTTCACCTCTGACTAGCTAATAGCTGGGAAGAAGTCCAGCAACAGAATGAAGTAAGGAAAAGAAGTTTTCCTTATGAGGATTGCCCAGCAACATCGATGCGTCCTTAAAATTATGCATTTAAAATGATTAATATTTTTTTTTAAAAATCGTGATTCTTCTTCTCTTTTATAATGCTGAGATTTTTCTGTCTTTGCCCTTTATTCTTCTGTGTTTGGATCTGTGAAAAACCACACAGTTATCCAGAGAAGACTGGGAGATGGGTCAAAGACTTGTGACCTATGTCAGAGATATCAAACATGATCCCACAGTCAGATAGGTCCTCAGCAGTAGCAGCTCATAATAGAGTTAGAAGGGCATCTTCTAAATCAGGAGTTCCCTGGGGCACATGGGAAACCAAGGACCAGGGTAGTTCATTTTTTAGGACTTCTTTCTGAGCATATTAGAAATGCTTAAAACAGGGACAGGCGCTGATGCCATTAGATTTTAAGGCCCGAGTGTCATCTCCGGTCTTAAGGAGACCCTTAAAAACAGGCCATTAGTAGAGAGCACTTGCAAGCCTCCAGGGAAAAAGGCACTCCGTAAAAAGAATTAGATATTTAACAGGCACATTTTGCACATTCCAAGAGGTTGGGGGTGAGGGCGGAAGCATTGCTAAGTGCATGGGTGCACATATGTTAAGGCAATTAAAGACGGTCATTGTAGTCAGATTTCAGTCAGCAAAGCCTGAATTAGACCCACATGCATTAGCCATTCAAAATGTTTGGAGTCTCTTGACAGAAAATAAAACGCTCCTGTGCTTATGGATGATGGAAATAGTGATGGGAGAAATCTGCTGAAGTCTGGGAGTTGGTAGGTTGGGAGGGTCCTTAAACACTAAGTCAGATGTCGGTAGGCTGCAGGTGGCACACCTGGGTGGGTGTATTATCCCACCCCATGAAAGGCACAGGCTGAGTGTTGGATCCAGAGCACTCATCAGCTTCTTCCTATCGCTGCAGTTTTGTGTATATGTCTCTGGAGCTAGACTGCCTGTGTTCACATTCAGGTTTCACTACGGTAGTTTTTTTATCTGCAATAATGGAACAGTCTGGCTTCTTCACACTGGCTTTGATCATGTGTTATTTGAACTTGTTCTGTCCTAATTCAGCAAATGAAGCTTGCTTGTTGTCCTCTAGCAAGCACAGTAAATGCCACATTCAATTTAACAACGTTGCCAAAAACTTGATAAAAAAGACACAAAGAACTCTTGGAGAGTTCTTGAGCATCAGTTTCCTTATAAGAACCCTGTTAATACTATCGAGTTTCTATGGTTATTGTGAGAACACGATGGGACTGTGATTACTATTTCTTTAAGTTGGAAAAAAACGTCCTCTAAAAGTTATGGGAAGTCTTCTGGCTCTCGGAGTGGAGGAGCCATCCGTCCACTTAGGGAGGAGTCTTCCTTTGGTCGGAGAAAACCACCAGAACAAACAACTTTAGTTTAAAAAGGCAAGTCCCCAGGATACGTGCATATAACCATTGCGTATGCCAATGCATCTTATCTTCCTAACATTGGGAATACAAATTCTATTTATTTTATTTAACACATATTTACATAGCACTTACTATGTACCAGGTATTGGTCCATGTGCTTTGCAAATATCAACCCATTCAATCTTTGTAACAGCTCCTAGAACATGTGTGAGCTAAAATTACTCACTCAAGGTCACACAGCTAATAGAGCATAGAGCCAGGATTCATCTGCAGGTAGTCTGGCATCGGAGTCTGTGTCACTTAACCACTATGCCAGGCCCCAGACTCTGAGTGTCCGTCCTGTTCCCCACATAGCCTAGACCCAGGAAAGCACCTGGACCATAGCAGACACTCAAATATACTGAAGGGATGGATATGAGCCTGACTGCCCGGCACCCTTCTAAAACACTTTAGACAAGAGAACGAACTTAACCCTCTCAACAACCCTGTAATATATATAGCTACTATTGTTAGAGTGAGCATATATGCATTTATCACTGAAACCAGGACACTATTAGTAATTATAGCAGAACATCAAACTAGGCAAACTAGGACCTCTGGTGACCTGAATCGTTATTATGGTTACTATACAGGTGATGATACTGAAGTACAGGGACATTAATTCATTTGCCTAAGATCACCTATTAGTACTGTATTTCCCCGAAAATAAGACCTAGCCGGACAATCAGCTCTAATGCCTCTTTTGGAGCAAAAATTAATATAAGACCCAGTCTTATTTCACTATAATGTAAGACCGGGTCTTATTTTACTATGATAGAAGACCCGGTCTTACATAATATAATATATTATATTATATTATATTATATTATATTATATTATACTGGATCTTATATTAATTTTTGCTCCAAAAGACTCATTAGAGCTGATTGTCCGGCTAGGTCTTATTTTTGGGGAAACACGGTAAGTGATGGCGCCAGGAGAGGAAGCCCAATCAATAGTAGTCAGACTCTAGAGGCGTCAGTAGTGGTTCTGCTATGGGCAAGTGAAACTTAGAGAGGTGGAGTGTTTTTCTTAATGTCACACAGCCAGTTAGCCCCAAACACCATGCTATTTCTTATACAGACTTCCTCTTCTAAGGCATTTGTTCCAAAGAGATCATTGATGAATCTTATTTGTCCTCCCAACCACCTTTGAAGAAAGAACTTTTCTCTCCCAGAAACAAATACTCTCATACATAGGAATTTGCTTTGTAAAAACCTTTGAGGAAACACTCAGGCAATATTTATTAAATTTGAATTTGTAAATATTGGATTTCTAGATATCTTTCTGTTATTGATTTCTAGTTTAATTCCATTATGGTCAGAGAGCATACTTTGTAGATTTCAATTCTTTTAAATGTGTTAAGTTTTGTTTTACAGCCCAGAATCATACTGGGCACTGAGTCTGCCACAGTGATAGAGACTCATCCTCAAAAGAGAGCAATAAGCCCAGATAATGGAAAGCCACATGCAGTACTTTGTCTAGAAGAGAGGAGAGGGTACGTGCCTTTGAGGGACAGCTGTGGTGTAACAGTCATCTCTGAGCTTGGAGTCAAAAGACCTAGCATCAAATGTCAACTGCTAATTATTAGCGATACAACCTTGGGCAATTGCTTAACCTGTCTGAAGCTCAGCTTTCTTATCTATTAAATGGGAATAATTATACCCACTGTATAAAGTTATGAGAATTAAGTGAGACAAGACATGAGAGCCCAAGACTGTTGAATTGTTTGTTAAGAGGTTGCTTTCTGTTCATATAAGTCTTGCCATTGAAATTACGGTTATTAATACTATTGTTCCATTTCCTGTTTGATGACAATCCAAATGATTCATGGACATAGGTTTGATCATAATGAATTTCTGAACATAGTTTGAATTTGAAATGAAGTTTCATGGGCATTTAAAAACATTATCTACTATGCAGACACTTGGACAAATGTAACCTTGGACAAATCACTGAGCCTCAATTTCTTCTTCTATAAATTGGGACTAATATTTCCTGCCCTGCTTATCACACAGGATCATTGCATTTCTAAATATGTTGTATAGTTTGTGACAGACCTTTGTAAAATGAAAATGCTAAACAGAGATAAAATGTTATTTTAAAAAATATTTTATTTTTATCACAAGGGAAACAGGAAAATAAAAGGGAAGAGAAAAAAAACATCATTTAAATTTCTCACAAACACAACTCCCATTAACATTTAATTTGAATTCCCTTACATTCTTTTTCAATATACATTATATTTTAAAAAATATTTATAGTCATGCTCCCTATATGATTTTATGTCATATATTTCACTTGTTTTATAATAAGCACTTTCTATGACATATATAATTGTAAAAATTCCTAATGGCTCTATAGTATTCCCTTGAATGGGCAAATGTTACTTTTTACTTAGGATACATTAATTTTTCTTTCGTTAATGTGGATGTGATGCATAGAACATCTTAGTCCATAAACATTTCCATTTTTAAAATTTTGAGATAGATCTCCTATCCTACAGTGATAACACTGAGTCACTAAAAAATATCAGATTAGGAACAGTAACATTGACTCTAAAAATTTGGGATGAGCAGGAAATTTTTATAAGCTTTCTATGTTCTGATTATTTTAAAAGTATCTCTAATTCTTAGCTCCTATTTCAAGAAAGGAAACTGGAAATCACAAATGATACTTTACGGAAGTGATTTATGCAAGAAAGATGGCAGTACACAGATCCACAGAAGATAGTCAGGGAAGGGCCTTGTGATGAAAGCCTAAATCAAATAATCGACAAAGTAAATGTACATTTACATGTTACATGTTAAAATAAAATATTGACGATATATATGTATCTATTATAATAAAATTTTTACTACTTTTAACTGAAATCTTTGATTAGCTGACCAACTATAGGTCCTGATTATCATATTACTCTGTTTATTAATATCATGTATAGTAATATAATTATTTATATAACCATAACATAAATAGAAAAATATTTATGTTTACCATATAAATATAATTAATTATATTAATATAAACTATTATATAATCATGTATATATGTGTATATATATATAATCTATACGATTATATAATAGGTCAAATAAGTTTCTATAGTGTTCTCTATTTCTCTCAAGGGAATTATTGCCAGTATCTGTGTGTACCTTCCCAAAACACAGATTATGGATTTGTTATACGGGAGTACTTTTAATGTTAGAAATTTTCTGTGAAGAATGTCTCTGTAAAAATATTATGCTGGTTATTTAAAAAAATATTTCTACTAAAGAAAAAAATCTTGGGCAGCCACTTGGTGAGCTCAGTGCTCATAACACCAAGGTCGCTGGTTCGATTCCCACATGGGCCAGTGAGAAACAATGGCTTGAGCTTAGAGCTGAGCCACCGGTGAATGGCCAGTTGGCTCAGTGGTCAGAGTGTGGTGTTCATAACACCAGGGTCACTAACTGGTTCGATCCCCACATGGGCCAGTGAGCTGCGCCCTCCATAACTAGGTTGAAAACAATGACTTGGCTTGGAGTGGTGGGTCCTGGAAAAACACACCGTTCCCCAATACTGCCCAATTTAAAAAAAACATCTTACCCACCGTTGTTTCCAAGAGTTATCACTGCATATCTCTTTGAGGTTACATTTTCTGCCTGAAGGAAAGCAATAAAAGCAGTCAGAATACCTTCCCTTTTTGTAACAGTCCCCTTCTCATACTGGCAGAGATATGGTGGCCTGGAGTGGGGACAACCCCCACCACTGAGAACCCACCCCTGCATGCCCAGGTTCTGGTGCTCTGCATTATTTGGATAATTAAGACTTTGCTCCTTCCGGAAGAGGGCAGGAGCAGAGCAGATGATGTCAGGGTCATGTTTGGCCTTGTATTTTGTCAGGAAGAAAGGGAAAGTAGCATCTTTTCCTCCATCCTCTATCTTGTCCCGACCCTTGAGTCTCTTCTCATAAATAATAATGACAATAATGATGACAATGATGAAAGGTCTGTCCTGGAGAGTGGATGCACCTCCAATTTTGACAGATCATAAAACAGAGTCTCAGGGTCATGTAGCGGTTTCAGTTTTTTACTTAATTTTATGGCACTGCTGTGCTCACCTCTAAGGAAAGATGATGATAAAAAATATAATAAAAACAACAAAAATGTTATTCACGTTTGGCTCTTGACAAGTGAGGTTTTCTTTTATTAGTAATTTTTGACTTGAGAGAAATTTTGGCTGAGTTTCATTTTATAAAATCCTTCTGCCTTAGATAGCCATATATTTCTCCTCCTTGATCTGGAAATCCAATAAGTGTAAAAGACACTCTGTATTATAGCTTCCTGCAAAATGTTTTGTTTTCACCAAGCATTATATTTTACACAAAAATATTGTGACAGGTTTAGCAGAGGGAGTTCAAAGCTGCCTTGAAAATGGCACCTCCTAAAATTGCTCCCTTAAATCAAATTTTTCTTCCCCTGTTGAAGTCTGTGTGGCCTTGGCCACATGGACAGCCTTCTTTAAATGGCTCCCTTGGCTTCTGTTTTTCTCTTGTTTCTCTAATCATCTCCAAGCTTTACGCCACTGACTCTTGTTCCTCATCATAATCCCTAGCCTTGGGCAATGACTAAGATTCCGTCTCTTGTCTCTGTTATCCCCAAACCCTTCCCATCTGAGAATTTAACTTTCTTATCTAACTGATGCTTCACTTATAGTAATTGCTCCTAAAGTTTTGAATGAATGAATGAATGAATGAATGAATGAATGAATGAATGAATGAATGACTTCAAAATCCCTTAGCTGGTCATTTCCTCTCACCCAATCCCTAACTCCAATCCCACTGCTACTTCAACCTCAGCATGACTGACCAATTGCTCCCTTTAGGTCCTACTTCTCCCTACCTGTCCAGCTGATTTGTTTCTCCCAGATTCCTAGATTCCATGAAAACATTCTTTGTTTTCTCTTTATTTGGGCTTGTCCGAAGCCCTCCAACCCATCAGTGACCCAGGGTGAGGGCCAGGAGCTTCTGGTGGGGCTGGTGGAACTCTGCTTCTGACAGTCTTTGAAGCATCCGAACTCAGAACTTTAAAAGCAGTGTTGGTTCATCTCTATTCTTCCTCCCTTATAACCATCCAATCACCAAGTCATATTAATGTCGTTCTTAAAATGTCCCTTAAATCATTTCTTCTCCATTTTCCTGGTCACCACCTCAGTCCAGGCCCTAATTCCATCCCTGGGACCTGGTCAATGGTGACAGACTTCATCTAGTCCCCTTACCTTGGGATGGTCCTGCTTTAATCCATCCTGTACACCTTTCCTTAACCACCCCCTCCCTGTTCAACAGAGTTTTAGGCCCAGGAGTCTTTACAGAGAACTCAACCCACTTTAGAAATGAGAAGATGTAAGTTCAAAGAGGTAAAGTGACTTGTTCAAGGGGGTCACACAGCCAGTCACTCTTTCCCTTCACAGGAGACTTCAATGACTCCCCAGTCTCTGCTTCATGCATGTTCAGCTCTATATTACATTCCTTTTCCATCTTCTTCTTCATTCCCCCCACCCAGGGCTATTTTCTTGCCTCAAGCCCACCATGGGGCAGATATAAAATTCAAAGACACTGCCCACTTAGATAATAGACAAAGATTATCTCCTTGTGGAGGAAGTGGCAGGGCCATATTTTTACTTCTGGGAAACCAGATAACACAGGTCTGGGGAGGGAAAAAGAGAATAACTCAGGAAGACCAGTTGAGGGATGAAAACTATTCAACGTGGAAGGTGGAAGGTGAAAGGAGATGCTACTATCACAGAGTAGAAGAGAGTCTAAGAACAAATTACCTGGAGCTGCCCCTCCCCCTCCCATATCGTACACCCATGTTCTACCTCCCATCTTCTTGGCTCACCTCTTTACTCCACCCATTCCTACAGCAACCCATACAGGTATCACCCTACATATCTCTTGCTTTCTGCTTTTCTGACACCACCTGTGGGAACCACTCAGCCATCCCAACACCTGTGCAGACCTGGAAGCACAAGGGATTTAGCACTTCAGGAAGCAGTCCTTCCCCAAGTGAAATGGGAGGTGGTGTATAAATACAGTCTTCTTCTATCTCTAGGGCAGACAATTCTGAGATACAGTCTATATCGCTCCTTGGAGAGTCCCTAGCAGTATTCCCTGGCCTCAGTTCACCAGAGGGTGGTTGTCTTGATAACATATCCTTATATGGGCTTTCCTTCCTTACCTGCTTCACTCTCCCCAGTCCCTCCTTGCCCCTTTGGGGCCACTTCCCAAAATAAACCATCTTCTCCCAAGCCTTTTTCTCAGGCTATACTTCTGGGGGAAACTTGGACTAAAATATTCTCAACTAAGGCCACTGTTAACTGATTGTTGAAAGCTGCTGTTCAATCATCTGAACACTTGTAAGTCTAACAAACAGAGGGATGGGAGCCTACGGACTAAGGAGGACTGAGCAGAAGCACTGAAAGAATTTCCCTACGCGTGGGACTGTATTGGGGACCCATGGTCACTGTGACTTTTTGTTTTGATCATATGCTGTGACAAAGTGTTCTCTCCTCTACCCACCCATGTGTGTGAATTCTTTCAGTGGGCATTGGGGGCAGTGATATTGTCTGCTGATATGGTTGTTCTTCTGAATTTTGAGAATAAGTCCACACCCCAGTGCTGTGAGTCAAGTCTTCTCTAAAGAGGAATGAACATGCGTGGGAAGCGGTAGAACTTTAGGTTCCTACCTAAATTGGGAAGTCATGCTTTCGTGGTGATAAAAGGGGATTTGTGTCTGTCTGGATTCATTTTCCTATTCATCGCTCAGGAGGTCCTGGTTGGTAGATAGCTTTTGCCTATGTACTCGTATGTAGTAAAGAAGTAACCTTATCCCAGGAGGTCTGGCCTTTGTCCTTGGACCCTCATCTCTAGGCCCTTGGAAATGTCCTACCTGATAACAGGTCTTTGTTACCCGGGGGTCTTGGACCACACCAGATAGTCTAACAGTGTGATTTCGGTGAGGGCTTTAGGCCATACAGTGTCTGTTCTACTTCTGGAAGGGCTGGAGACTCCATTACCAAGAGAGGGCCTCCCGATTCAGGGGTTTGAATGGTTATAAGTGTGCCGACAAACTGATGCTCTCTACCCTCCAGGGGTGGTCAGGGCCCAAGGAGGCCCAGCTCCCAGGCTGGTTGCTGGCAACCAAGAGCAGCCTGTGTTTACCTCCCTCCAACGGGCCATTTAAATATTAAATGAATGAAAAGGAGGCTTTCTTCTCGTTGCTCTTGAACGAAAAAGGGAGCAACCTCTCTAAGCTCTTTTATAAAACTACTCAGACATTTTTCTGTCTTGAGTTACACAGATGATTAAAAACCCTGACCAGTTTCAAACTAGTCCTTCCTCCAACCCCCCCCCCCTTTTTTTTCAACTTTCTAAAGCAAAAGTTGTCAAAGTCAGCATCTATTACAAGTCCCTGTATTAAGTCGATGCCTCATTGGTTTTCTTTCCTGCTTAGCTATAGTCACAGGCAGTATGGTGATTATAAGGAATTTCATTACTAACTTCCCTTTTCAAAAATTTACTTAAATCAAGGATTTGTGGTTTCTATCAATAACAGTAGGAAATGGGGTAAGCCCTGTTTTCTAACCCGGTTCCAAATTGTAAAACCAGGCTGAGGGAAAATCCTGATAGCAAATTAATGCCCAGGTTTGCTGAATTCTGAACTTGGAACATGGCTAAGACATCACTGTTTTCTGGATCAATTGTATTTTCTCAGGGAACTCTCATATTATACTCTGCCTTAAAAAAGCGTATGCCTTTAAAAGATGATTAAAATGGTAAATTTTATGTTATGTGTATTTTACCATAAAAAAAGTTACATGAGACAAGAACTTCTGACCTTCCTGTTCTCAGATGCATAGAATATCAAAGAAATTTATTTATTTGTTTGTTTATTTTTAAAGAACTTAGGTATCACCTAAACATTTTGACTATTAAGCGCTTACTGTTTATTCATTTATATACTAGCTTATTTCAGAAAGAATTTAAGGCAATTTAAAAGTTATGTAACCTATAGTAAGACAATGTAAAATAGAAGTAGTAGGTAAGAACTTTAAAAAAAATGGTAAATTTTAAAAAGATTATTTAAAACATAATTTGATAATTTCAAAAATGATAATTTTCTGAAGAAAATTTTCAAAATGGGGTAGACTCACGACATAAATACAGATATCAAAGTGAAAATGCTAATGAGGAAACGGGTAAGGGTCAGACCAATTTAAGGGAGAAGTTGAAAAAAATAATGCTAGATGAAGAATATTGAAGTGAAAGTGTAAATAGAGGCAAAACTGTCCCTTTTCACTGTGGGGAAGGAGGTCAATTAAACCTCTGCTAGACAGGACAGAATTTGCATGTCTATAGACAATAGCAATTATTATTATTATTATCTACACATTACCCAGTTACAAAATGGCTTCCATATGATCGGAATCAGATAACCCCAGAGGGTGCCCTCTAGTGCACAGATAAAGCAATTTCCAACCAAGCATAATTTTTGCCCTATACGCTAAACAAAACCAAGAATGAAGCAAATACAAAAATATACACCAGGTCGGAATAGGATGGGAAAAATTCTGTTTTCACAAAGAACTTGAAAACCAAACTACCACACATCTAGAGGGTTACCAGCACTGTGCTTCATGTTTATTTGCTTCAGAATCCACCTGGGAAGTTGATTTGCAAGTCTATCCCAAGAATTTTATTTATCTTCTAATCTGTGTAATAGTCCCATATGTGTGATGACCTTTTATGATATTATTATGGTAAATACTTCGTGGCAGAAACATTTTTTCAGCCGTGTGAGTTTCTCCCTTTATGACTTTGGATGTTTTCGTCTATTTGCACAGACTTAAGGAACAGTCTGTACAGCAGTCTGTGATTATTTAAAATAAAGACTGAGAATATGATGGGCCCTAACACTACTGGGATTGCATGAGTTGCATCTGGGGAAGTGTAGGTTCTTGAGGACTTTCTGTGTCATCGAGCTATTGGCACAAAGGATGGAAGTTAAAAGTGTCTTTAAAATTGGCTGCGGCACTCCTTTAGGGGACTTGGGAGAGGCTATAAATTAAGACCAAACCAAAAGTCATTGGAATTGAACGCCTGCTACTGCTCTTATTCTGTAGTTCAAAGCAATAAGGTGAGACCCTGTTGGCCAGAGTCCATTCCAACCCTCCTTGCAGTTTATACAGCAAAACAATTGTCTGTAACAGCCCGAGTCACTCAGAAAATTCCAGTCAGGGGAGAACCCAGACCCGTGAATTATCCAAAGAGCATTTAAGCTCACAGAATGAATACATAGTTTGTGCTTGATACTCAAATTAAATTATGACTCTGGGTGCCCATTCTACCCACCAGGAAAACGTTTTTTTCTGGGGACCTCCCTCCTCAGATGACATAAAGCAACCTTTAGGAAATGCTTATTTAATACAATGAGTCAATCTGGATACTATCACCGGAGGAAAGAAAAAACGGAAAATTGGCTCAGTCAGGAATTCAATTCTTTCCAGCTAGTGCTACTTACTGCCAGTAGGTGTCACTATTGAAACTTGAATTATCCACCCGACCCTGGTCCAATTTAGTCCTTTTCCTGTTGCAAAGTGTCATCATTCAGTAAGGTGGTTATTTACAAAAAACCTTAGACATGAGAGTACATGGACCTATGTTGCCACCCACCTGCTCTGCGTCTGGGACCCTTACCAATATACTCCAGGTATTAGTGAAACAGGTGGGGATGCGGGGCAGCACGCGTCCTGGAATCCCAGAGCTTTGAGAAACTGGATTATTTGTTTTGGGATTCTTTGGGCCTCTTATATCATTACTGTCTTTCTGTCCTACTGAATCATTCCATTAGCAAACAAACATGCCACAGTATCTCCTAATTCTGAAAAAGTCCTCCCCTGAGTCTATATCACCCCCAGTTTATGCCGGATTTCTCTCATTCCATTCACAGAAAAATTCAAGAGTTGACTGTACTCACTGTCTCTACTTCCTCTCCTCCCCTTTTCATTCCAAATCAGCCTTTTATTTCCACGACGTCCCCTGAAAAACATTTCTCACCATGTTGTCAAATCCAGTGTTCAGCTGATTTGCAGTCCCTGTGCACCCTGAGCGTGAGTGCAATGGCTGACCATGGCCTCCTTCTGCTAAACCCTCTCCTCTCCTCTCCTGGTTTCACTCTTCTGATTGACCTTTGACCTCCCTGGCCCCTCCTTCTTAGTCTCGGCTGAATGATCCTCACCTTCATGATCCTTCACTGGGGAGTGCTTCAGGGCTAGGCCTTGGGCATCTTCTGTAGCCATGCCCACACCCTAGGGGATTTCATCCAGCCCTGTGGCTTTAGCAACCATCTAAATATTGTGACTCCCCAATTAATATTTCGTCCCTAACATCCCCCCTCAACTCCAGCCTCCATATGCAGCTGCCTGTGTGACATCTCCCCTTCGTCATCTAACAGGTAAATCAAGCTTAATGTATCAACAGCCTAACTCTTATTTTCCCCCTCAAAACCTGTTCCATAAGTCTTACCCATTCAGTCAGTAGATTGACACTCCCAACAGCCAACCAGCACCCACAGTTATGACAGCATCTTACACACACATTCTCAAAAAAAAATCAATAAAATGTATTACATTTAGATATTTAATTCTTGTTAATAGTCAATTAAAAGCAATTCAAAATATTTTTTTAAATAAATACACAGCAATTTTTTGTATGATTTCCAAACCCACTAATAATATCCTTAAACTATCACCCCAAATGTTTTCAAAGCTTTCTGCCAGGGACAAATATAATCCCTACAAATGGGATGTCCCCGGCCATCTGATGTCCTCTTTCCATCTACTGTCAGATCATCTATGGGACCTGGGCAGATATCACCACCGATATCTGGTGATCTAATAGTCTAACATGATCTCTGGCCACCCAAGTAAAAGGCTTTGATGGCCTACAACCACCAGTGAGCTCACAATCTCTGGTCTGCCATCATGCCTCGGGTCCTGGGTCACTCAGAAAAGGACATCTCTGTCCCTTGGCTCACTACGAGTGTCCCAAGACACCTCCTCAGGGCCAGGGTTGTTAGGTCCACAGAAGGTTACTGGCTGCAGCCTCAGGATATCCATCCAGAGAAACCACCCCTCCACCCTGACCTGTGCATCTTGGGATCAACAGTTGGGGGAATCCCCTTCTCACTTCTCAGATAAGACTCAGTCCATTTCCTTTCTAAGACTGTGCCATTTCTTGGGGGAGGGGGACTTGCCCCTTATTACATAACCATTGTTTTTGGCAATATCAAATAAGTCAAAAAGCAAAGTGACAAAAAAGGCAAACTACCTCCACTGTTTAAAGAGAGAAAGTCGTTACTAACCTGCAAATTTGTAACTGTAAAATTAGGTATTAGTAACTCAGAGCCAGAAGGCAAGCAACAAAAATTAACAACTCTACCTGGCTTGTTCTTTAGGAAAACAAGTAAATCAAAACATAGGTGGCTTTTTACCTTTTAGATTATATGCTAATTATCACTGTTGTTAAAAGGATGGGGGAGGGGAATCTCTTGGGTAATGTTTCCTATGGGTGGGGGGTGAGATGGTATGATGTGGGCCAGGGATGAGGCGGTCTCCCCAGGAGAAGCATGACTCTGCATATTGGCTAAAAGGTCAAGGAAACAACAAACAAACAATGTCATAAAACACTTTGTGAATCAATTAAATGTTAATATTGCACTCTTTGTTCCTGCCTAAGGAGCCTCTTATAAGCCCTCTTTATCCACTTGTTTTGAAACCTTTGCTCTCCTCCTTTCAGTTTAGCAACTTTTAAAAGACAACAATTTAAAGGGAGATCTGATGCTAGCAGATTTTATGGTGGCTTCTTTGATGGTGCAAGCCCTTAAAATCACCTAAGGCAATTTTCCTTTAGAACACTACCAGGATAAATGATTGGTATTTAATTATTTACAAACGACTTTGCCAACTCTTTTACTTGGGTTTCTCCACAGCACCTAATATTGATGGCTTCAGATGGGATAATGTAGCGGAGAGATTTTAAAGTACAGAAAGTCCGATGATATTATCATATCATTATGACTCTTATTATACTTCTACTCTTCTATCACTGTTCTAGCTATCAGTCTTTCCAGAAAGCAATGATTGGAAAACAGTCGAATTGCTGAGACTTGCTCCATTTCAGAGAAAAAAGCTAAGAAATGGAGAACACAGACATTTTCCTAAAACTCTCTTTGGTAACCATGTGTATCGCATAAGAAGACTGAAACTCTCCTAGAATCCTCACTTCCATTGAACCGATGTGATTGTGGACCTTCATCATCTCATCATCTCCGGTGGAAAGGAGGAAGAGGTTCTGGAAGGTTCTTCCGTTGCGGAATCTCTTTGCGGATGTTTGTTGAGTTGCCACGCATGGCCAGTTGGTCATTAATTTCATCATTAATTTCATCATTAATGTCTTTGTCAGTCAGTAACAGCTCATTCCCCACAGACTGGGTCCTTCCCAGAAATCATCTTTCTCTGGTGTCGTCTGTTCCACTGACCCGTGCAGCCACTAATTGATGTGATTGTTCCCTCTGTGTTGACTCTCTTGCCCTTGGCCTGGTTGCCTAAGCCTTAGGGTCTGTGACTTCCTGCCATACATACAGCACCGTCCCTGCTTCCTCGGCCAGTGACTGGCATTTAAGCTCTCAGGGTGCTCTGGGCTGTACTGTTTAATATTTCACACCCTCTGCTCAGTGTGACTCATTCTGTAAGAAGAGGCAGCCTGGGCTTTCTCATGCCTCTTATTTCACTCTGAGCACATTCAAGGTCACCCAGTGAACTCCATGAACGTCACTCTTCAAGGCCGGTCCAGGCACCCCTTTGTTTGCAATGCCTTCATGGAGTCACAGTGCCCGAAAAGGAGGAATTTCTGGTACCTGGGAAAACGAAATGGACCCCTGACCCCAGTACATCTGTGGGGCAGCCTCTGGGGGCAGGGTAGAAAGGGAAAGTGGGTGGCTTCATCCCTCTCACATTCCAGTGAAAGAGATCTTCTTTTTTTCAGTTTCTTTTTAATTAAAACTTTTTTTGGATTAACATTTAGTTGGTATACAATATTATATTAGTTTTCCAGGTAGACAACATAGTGATTCGACATTTATATAGCTTACAATGTGATCCCCACACGAAGTTGGGTAACCATCCGTCACCGTGCAAAGTTGTCACACTATGATTGACCATATTCCCCTTCACTTTTTGCACTTGTCTCTACCCAACACCCTCTGGCAACTGTCAGTTTGTTCTTTGTTTCTGTGAGTCTGTTTTTGTTTTGTGTTCTTTAATTTGATTTTTAAAAATTCCACCTATAAGTGAAATCATGCAGTATTTGCCTTTCTCTGTCTCACTTATTTCCCTTAGCGTCGTACCCTCTAGGTCTACCTATGGTTTCATTCTTTTCTATGGCTGAGTAGTATTCCATTGTATGCATGTACCACCTCTCCTTTATCGGGTTGTCTATCATTGGACACCTAGGCTGCTTTCATAACTTGGCTGTTGTAAAAAATGCTGCCGTGAATGACAGCAACTTTCTGTTCCAGGGCACATTCCAGGGATGAAAAGAGAGATGGCCCTTGGATGTACTTGCAGCCCAGCAGGGGCACCTCTCTCCTTTAGCCTGGGTGGGAGTACCTGCACTTTGGGCTTATCTATGCCAGCATTTGCCTCTGGATCCTTTGTGCTGGGGATGATACCAGGAGTTGAGAGTACAGGGTCCACAGGACTGCCTCCCATGTACCATGACGAGGATAATAAGCTCTCAAGGTCCCTCCACGGTAGGGATACTGCAGCTCGTTCTCACCGCACTTTTTTGTGAATTAGGAAAGGCGTCCATTCCTAGAGGCTCTAGACTGCCATCTGTTGGACGGTTGTTGTAATAGACATGCAGATATACTAATGATACTGATAAGAATGGTGCTCTCTGGATGTGTGCAGGATGGTCAGAGGAAGTGAAGGCAGAGAAAATAGTGAGCATGCCTTCGATGACTTCAGGGGAGACCAGGCCTTGATGGTCTACACAGTTCTGTAGAACTGGCATGTGGGTGGCGGCAGTAAAAGTGTAAGTCCGGTCCTGGGCCCAGAGCAGGTAACAGAGGTGGAGACTTGGAGAAGGTTAGGTGTGCGTGGGGCTGACAGTGGCCCCGCTCAGGACTTAACCCTAGTGTAACAGGCTTCTCTGATGTTTCCAGTACATCAGCAGAGGGTGGAGGAAGTTGCCATGTGCTGGAGAGTCCTCCGCTGGGAAGCAGCAATTGGAAATACAATCTGCCGCAGGAATAGCTTGTGAGCTGCCCCAGGGCTCTGCTGGAACCAGAACGCTCTTGTGGGGGTGAGGGAGAGAGTTAGGGGCCCTGCAACTCTTCGGGCTGGGACTTAAGCCAGAGAAGTGCTGTTGGGTTGCTATTACTGTGGTCAATTGAGCTCTCAGAACCCTAACCTGGGAGAACATTTGTTAAGCCACAAATGCCCACAATACCTTTAAATGCTCCTGATCATGCCTGAAGGAAAATAGTTTGACTGTTTCTCTCCCCTTCCTCTCGACCACTCTAATTTCCCATCTGGACCTCTTTCCTCTGGCCAAGACTGCCTACTGCTGTAAACGGAGTGGAGAGCAGAACGGCAAGAGAATCAAATGAAGAGACCACTGTTCTCCAAATTCTTCCAGGGAGGAAAGGAAGGGAAGAGAAATTGTTGAGCCCTATGACGCTTGAGGCTTTGTGTGCTGAACTCTACACAGCTTTGAACATGGGCTTTCATCATTAAACGGTCTTCACAAGACAGAACTTTTATATATCTTTAATTTTAATTTTCTTAACAACCTTGAAAAGTGCGTGTGGTTCCCAGAATAAGAATAATGGCCCCCTAACGTTGTCTATATCCTAATCCTCAGAACCTATGACTATGTCCCCTTACATGGGGAAAAGGACTTTGCAGAAGTGACTGAATTAGGGACCTTGAGATGGAGAGAGTTCCTAGATTATCCAGGTGGCCCCAATGTCAACACCCTTTTTAAAATGAAAGAAGGCAGGAGAGTTAGGGTCAGAGAAGATGTGACAATGGAAGCAGAGTCAGTGATGCGATGTTGGAAAGATACAACTTGCCATTGCTGCTTTGAAGATGGAAGGGGCCACCAGCCAAGGAATGTGGGAAACCTCTAAAAAGCTGGAAAAAGCAAGAAAACACAGTGGGAATATAACCCTGCCACCAACTCGATTGGGCTCTGGGAGAACCATTTTGGAATTCTGACCTTTAGAACTGTAAAGCAAATTTGTTTGTTTCAAGGCCCCATCTTTGTGGTAATTTGTTAGTGCATCAATGAAAAACTAGTATGGTAGATTTTTTTGTCTTCATTTTACAGGGAAGGAAATGGAACTTTGTAAGCTCCAGAGCCAGGACTGAAATCTAACTCTCTATGACTTCGAAGGCCACATTCTTCCCTGTACACCATTAGTGCCCCTCTTAAAATTTTATAACTAATACCCTTACTGAAATCATCAAATATTTAATTGCTGAAACAACTACTTTAGAGAATCACTAATGGCATGCTTTTGAATATCCCTGCTTGCCACAAGTAATTTGTTGAGAGAAAAGGAAACATCAGAGTTTATGGAGAGAAAAAGAAATGTATCAGAATTCATGGAAAGAAAACCAGAATATACAAATTTCACTGTGGAAGCATTTAATTCTAAATGGACTAACAAAATAATCACTCTTTAGATTGTTTATTCATTTGGTTGAATTTATAAATTATTCTACGTGTACTTAATAGTACATTGGTCATAAAAAAACATGTACAACATCATTAATCACCAGGGAAATATAAAATAAAACCATAATGAGATAGCACCACACTTCAGCTAGAATGGTTACAATGTAAAGGAGTGAGTACTCAAGTGTTGGTGGGGATGCAGAGAAACTGGATCGCTCATAAATTGCTGGTAGGATGTAAAACAGTACAGCCTCTTTGAAAAACAGTTTGGCAGTTTCTTATAAAATCAAATATATATCTACCCTATTATTGTCAATTTCACTCCTAGCTACATCTTTTAAGGTGTATACATTTATCAAAATTCATCACACTCCTTGCTTAAAACCTCTGTACGTAATTTATCTCAAGTTTTGAAAACCAAAACAAAACACGAGTTGTTAAAACAAGAAAAAAAAAATCCTCACACACTGGGGTTCTTTGAATAGTCAGTGTGCATAGACTTTTAGAAGGGAAGTGAGTGGTGTGGTGGAAAGAGCACCAGGCAGGAGCAAGAAGCTTCCTTCTAGTTTCAGTCCCTTCCCTGCTTAGATATTATATGACCTTGTGGGATTCATGTCTCTCTCTGGTCTCAGGGTCCTTATCTGCAGAATAAATGAGCTGCACTGGATGACCTCACAGTTTCCTTCTAACTCTGAAATTCCACTACTTAACGTTTTAAGTGGTAAATCACATTACTGTAGAAGCATCTAGTTGATAGGGCAACACACTCTGATTCTCATCTGTGATTCAGTTGATACTGGGTCATTGGTTAGCAACGGAATTCTCAGAGATTACATCGTCCTATGGGAAACTTGGATTCACTTGATCAGATAGTTCCCAGAAATCTATCTTTGAGAAAAGTAAGTGTGAGCAGCATACGTTCAGGTCAGGAGCACTTCCCATATCCAGATATAGCATATATGGATATAATCTTAGAGATATGGGGATTTCTGAGAACTCACTCTTTAAAAAGCTTTGAGCAAAAGGGTAAGGTGACAGTTAAGGTACCACTGGACCAATAGGCTCTGTGGCCTTGGACAAGCCAGTCACGTGTTCAGATGACATTTCCCTATCTGCACTATTTGCTTCCCCAGGGTTATTTAAAGATGAAATGAAATCTTGTCAAATAGATAAAGCACATTTTAACTTGCAAAATGTTGTGCAAATATAAAGTAGTTTGTTCTTATTGGGCATGAGGAGAGGGGAAGAAGCAAGTGTCAGGGAGGGGGCCATTTTGGAAATAAGAATTCAGGTCTGGGTAGCACCAATCACTGCCCTGATGGGATGGAGGAGATAGACAGAGAGGGAGGCTGGCTTTTTAAGGACACGGAGGTGAAGGTATTTTAGGATTTCCTTAGTCACGCTGAACCTGTGGCGACCACTGCTGCGTCCTGCAGTCTCTCAGCTCATCCCCTAGGTGGTGTCTGAAGGAAGTCCCGCCTCATCTCATCTGCAAGATGATTGATCTTCGGTTTGCCAGGCTAGACTGGTAAGACTCAAGAGAGCCAAATGTCCATGGCTGGAGGTGGGGGAGGGACCAGCGAGACTGCTTGGGGAAACTGATTGCCTAAGACTGCTGAGGCTCTGCCCAGTGTACAGCAAGGATGGGGTGGGGGCATTAAGTGGGTGGGAGGGAGGGCTGGTAGAGAGATGAGACACAGGAAGCTTGATAGCAGAGGATGGAGGAAGAGGATGGAGGCGGGGATTGAGGAGAAGGGAGGGATGGGAAATGACTCTTTCACAGGCACAAACTCTCCCACAGACCTGTTGATGTCTGGTGGCATTATTTCCCCACTATTGTCGTCCCAGGACCTAAAACAGTTTTAGTCACGCTGGAAGTGATTAATAAATGTGAATTGAATGAATTGAATGGCTGCATAGTAAAAGCGGCTCAAAGGGCAGCATTGGTAATGCCCCGTCCACCTACCCTGTGCCCGGAGAAGGACAGCCCTCACCCTTTTCTCTGGTCTCGGAGGCAGGAATAGAGAAGAATGCAGCAGGTGAATGCAGCCAGATATCTAAACTATTGAAATCATGAGTTGTCAATACCCTTTTCTGATGATCCAAACCCGGGGGCCTACTTCATCCTTTCCTTTCCTCTATGTTCAGTCAAGGAGCACTAACAGCAGTACCCCCAAAATGGTTTTGACTATTTCCGCCTTCGCTATGGCCCATGGCCGCCCATCCGGACCACTGAGGTGGCCTCCTAACTGGTCTCATGGCTGCTGCTCTGCCCTCTCATCCACCCAGCTGCCACACACTCATTTATAAAGTTGCTCCCCTGCCTGAAATTATCTAGTTGCTTCCAACTGCATACAGAAGAGGGCCCTAACTCCTACTGGTAGCCCTTGAAGCCCTATGAGAACTGACCTCCATTTTCCTTCTCTATTTTGTCACCTACCACTCTGTCCTTTACTTACTTTCCTAGAGCCACACTGGCCTTCCCTCTGTTCCTTACACTTGGCAAACTCTGCCTCAGGACGTTTGTACTTGCCATTCCCCGAGCCCTGTCTCATGAGGCTGGCTTTTTCTTGTCATTCAGAAAGCCTTTCCTAAATAACATGCCTACCCCTTGTCGCGTAGGACAACCTATTTCCTCATCTTGTTTGATTTTCTTTATAGGGCTTATCTCTATCGGGAAATAGTTTTGGTTGTTATGTACTTGTTTCTTGGCTCCCCTTCATGGGAATGTGCGCCCTCCCATAGTGTAAACATTGTTGACTATTGCAACCTCTGTTTCCAAATGTTTCTGTTACCTAGTAGGCACCAACTAAAATGATCTGAATGAGTGCCTGCTTACCAAGTGAACTGACTGTAGTTTTCCAAAGAGACTGTTTGTAGACAATATGCCAGCCAGAGGACAGAGATGTCTCTGGCTCCCGCTATTTTTCATATAAATAAATACATGGAGGCTTGAGTTTGTATACTTCAGTCTCTGTGAGTTTGGTTAATAGGAGTCTGTCCCTAAAAGATGACTCCTCCCTTGAGGCACTCACAAATCAGACATCGGAGCCTGCAGACCTGAGAGCTGCGGGCACACTGAGGGGCATTCACTGAGGAAGGGCGCGCTGCTTGCCGAGCCCTGACCTTCCACTCATGACCTTCATGACCTCCTCTGGGCTCCCTTTGGAACTTCTCTAGGAACAAGCAGAGAAGAGCTCCTGATGGAAAATGTTTCCAAAAGGAACGGAAGGCTGTCTACATATTCAACAAGTCTTTCATCTTGAGCTTTTATATTTGTGGAATCTTTCAATTCTACCCCAATGCCATCGCCCCAGGGTGCCCTCTTTTTTCCAAAAGCGTAACTGAGACAGACTTATACTTTTGAAGAACAAGAAGGAGGATAAGCTAACAGCTGTTGAGTACTTTACTGTGTAGCAGACACTAAGGACTTTATAAACACTAACTCATTTAAAGCAATATTTCTAAAAACTATGGAAAATAAAGAAAATATAAACTGTGTGCCAGTTGGCTATTCAAGATAAGATAACACGAAGGGGCAGATTGTAACATCAGATTCACAGTAGTTGGAGCTCTTCCCCAGTAACAAGACTTACTAAGAATCCCAAGAATACAGGTAATTGTGAGGTGCAGGTGAGTCCTGCAGATGCTGGTCCATGAAAGGTGCTCTCTGGATCCTTTCTCGCCACAGCAGGACATCCTTCCTTCCTTCCAGTGGCTTCTCAGGGAAAGAGAAAGAATAGCCAGCTGCTAACCCTTTCCTTTCCAAGGAATAGTTTTCTGATCCTGAGACTCCCAGTGAAAGCAGGGCAGCGATTATTTTCCTATGCCCCCAAAGCCTTTCACTCAAATTAACTCAGCCCCCACCCAAGGAGAGGCAGCTCAATTGGCAGCTTCTGCTTAACGTGACTCTTGCCTCTTTGGCTTCCAGCCCAGTTTCTCTGCTGCAGGGCTCACATATCTCACCACTAACTATATTTCCACCACTAAGTTGACATTTGGTTATTTTTTCACATACTTAGTTCTTAGTTTGTTTGAAAAAAGAATTTGTCTTTCAAATAGCTCTTCATAGTAATGTTTTGTTTCTTTTGTTCCACTTAACGTGAACAGTGTTAACACACTGAGCCCAAATTCTATTCAAATGTTACTGAAAGCCCAGCACACGCTTACTAGAGAATGGAAAAGACTTAGTCCGTCTTCTCAGGGAACTGATAGTCCATCGGGAAATAAAAATGTGTCTATCTCCAAACTCTCCAACCTTATGAATTCACTCTGCCTTGTAAGGTCTAAGTAAAAATGGCTTGTGCCCTCAAAGAGAATGTGAAGACAACTCTCTCCCTAATGGTATTCTGGAACCAATTTGAAACAAACATTTTGTGTTCTTCTTAATATACCAATGAATACATAGTAGCAAGGGAATGAGTTTGGTGCTGTAATAGAAGCAGAAAGAGGAAGTAAATAGTAAATTCCAATTGGGGATGTGAAAGAAGGCTGAAGGAGGAGGTGATGGTTGAGCTGGGTCAGATGAATGACCAGGGATTTATCAAGTGGGGAGAAGGCCATTCCAAGCAGCAGTCACAGGACAGAGATATGAAAAAAGCAAAGACCTTTGAGGGATCGCCTAATGGTTTAGTATGACTAAAGCATTCAGTAAAAGAGGAACGTGAAAAGTGGTAAGGATGGTGCAATAGCGTTTTTGAAACATACAATCAAGTCTGGAATAATTGTCCTAAACAAGCTAGAAGTATCACAGCCAGGGCCAGGACGAGGGTGAAGCAAGTAAGGTTTTTGTCTTGTGTCTTGTGTGCAAAATTTTGTTTTAAAACAAAATTTTAAATAAAGATAGGATCAGTGTTACTGAGCGTTCCTTTTGCCTCAGGATCTAATATGACGCATCAAGATACTTCTTTATTTAAAAATTTGGCATTTGTTCATAAGATTTCTTTGGCACTGGTTTTGATTTAAAAACAAATATTGTATTAAAATATTATTTATCGTGATGACTCAGTTTTGGGGGCACCCCATTAAAATTTTAGCATCTGAGGGAAGTGCTTTACTCACCTCACCCTAGTCCCAACTCTAATTCCAGCCAAAATGTATGTGTTGGCATGTTGAAAGCCACAGTGTGTCACCCTGGCATAAAAGCACAAATTAGAAAGGATTCATGGCACTGGGTAGCTAATGGGATATGGAGACAATGAGAGGAGAGGAGTTGAGAATTTTGTCTGAGAAAATAGTATGGAGGCTCCTCATAAAATTAAAAATAGAACTATGGTATGATTCAGCCATCCCACTTCTGGGTATTTATCCGAAAGAATTGAAAACAGGGTCTTGAGGAGATATTTGTACACCCATGTTCATAACAGCATTATTCACGATAGCCAAAAGGTGGAAGCAATTCAGGTGTCCATCGATGGATGAAAGGGTAAACAAAATGTGGTGCATACACACAATGAAATAGTATTCCTTGGAAAGGAAGGAAATCCTGCCACATGCTACAACACAGGTGAATTTTGAGGACATTATACTACATGAAATAAGCTGGTCACAAAAAGAAAAATACTGTGTGATTTCACTTATATGAGGGATTTAAAGTATACAAATTCATAATAATAGAAAGTAGAATGGTGGTTACTAGGGGCTGAGAGAGGGAGGGAGAGGGTTGAATGGACAATTGTTGTTTAATGGGTACAGAATTTTGGTTTTACCAGAAGAAAAAGTTCTGGAGCTCTGTTTACAACAATGTGAACTGAACACTAATTAGCTAACTTTTAAAAGGAGGAGAAGAGACAAGTGTTTCTTACAGAGGAACTCTAATTTTAAAATGTAGAAGACATGAAAAAAAAACAGAAAATCACCATTGCAGGAAACATTCACCAACGGATGCTAACATCAGTGGGTTAAAATGTGAAGAGAAACAGTATCGAAGCATACTTTCAAAGTATCTCTTCCAAGATATTGGGTAACTTTACAGTGGAAAACTCCAGCAGACTTCCCCCTTTAACCAGGCATGGGTCTGACAGTCATAAGACATCACGTGCCCCTGAGACTGTGCACTGAGAAAGGTACAACATCATTTCCGTGGCATCTTCCCCAAAGTGTATCACCTCAGTCTAATCACATTCAACAGCAGACAAACCCAGAATGACAGCCATTCCACAAAATCACTGAGCAGTACTCTTCGAAAGTCAAGGTCATGCAAAACAAGGAAAGACTATGGAATGATCACAGATGAGAGAAAAGGAAAGAGACATAACTAAATGCAACATGGGGTCCTGGATTAGAGCCTGGGACAGAAAAAGGACGTTAGGGAGGAAGCGAGTGGAATTCAAATACTGTGTATAATTTAGTTGATAGCATTAGACCAGTGCCAACTTGCTGATGTTTATTATGGTGTTATGGTCTGTAAGTTGTTAGCATTTGGGGAAACAGGTTGAATGCCCGATGTGAACTCTGCACTGTTTTTGCAACTTATCTGTATGTCTAGAATTATTTCGAAACAAAAAGTTTTTAAAATTCCTAATGAACATAACTTCATGGGAGAAAAAAACACCCACAATGCATTTTATTTTTTATTTTTTTTATGAATTAACTCTAAATGCTTTTCTGATATTTTGCTAAACGTGCATTTCTCAATATATAGTTATAGTCGGTGTTTATATGCTGGTGTGTGTTTCTTCCCGTTTGAGTAAATGCCATTCATTCATTGAATAATTTGACTAAATGGTGGTACTTTGTTGCTGTGAGTGGACTTGTGCTGCGCTCTGAGAACATAAAGGTGCACAGCCCTTGGTCTCTGCTCTTGAAAAATTTACACAGTAGTGAGGATAATAGACGTGAAAAGAAGAGGAATTAATATAATGAGATGATAGGCTTTATAACAGGCAGATAAGCAAAGGGCTCTGAGATATAGAGGAGCTACTGTCATTCCCTTTGTTGGAAGAATTCAGAGTCTAACATGTTGACATAGCTGCATAATTATATGTAAAGAACATACAATTGTCCACAGTGTAATATACTGCATTTGGCAGGACTGTTCTTTAATGGGAACAGAAGTGTGGGTACTTGGGGCTCTTCCCACTTTTGAGGGAAGAGAACGTTTCCACAAGTTGTCTTTGGAGTCAACAGGCAGGAGCAGGTAAATGAGGCAGAAAGACTTTCCTCTGGGGAAGGAAGAGGGCACCCCCTCTCCCAGCTCTGCCTTTGGCAGACTGTGCCTTTTGCTGTTCAGAGCCCATCCATTGCATCTCCAATCGATTCTCCTGAAAGGAGACTTATGAGATGGCCAGAGTTGAGCATAAGGCAGGGAGAGGCCACTCAGATTCTCATCAAAGAGCTCAACTAATTGGTTTCATTTCTGAGTTACAGCCTCCCCGAGCCTCTTCTTGGAGGTGCATCACGCCAATTTTCATAATTGCAGGTAATTGAATAATTGGCACAATTTGTTTCCCTGGCAGGACTTTCCTGTCAATTCTGTCCTTAGGTGCTAATAAAAATCCAAGCTTGTTACCCTCAGTCTCCCATATCACACAATGACTCCCTTGCTCCTCTGTCTTCAACTTTCTCTTCTTTTCTGGCGCCTTCCCTCGTACTGGAAACATGCCAGGTCTCTTGCCCCTACTTCCAGGAACCCATTCGAGCTTGACTATGCTCTCGAGCAAATGGCAGATGGCTCGCAGCAGTAAGGACATCGTTTGCTCTGCCCAAATAAATAAGTCAAGGCAGCCAATAGAGGAATAAATAAAAACAAGTCTTCCCTTGACTCTTTACCTGTCTATGGCCACTGCCGTATTTATCCACTCTCATAGTCTTTGGTGCCTCAAAGTTACAAGTCAAACATTGAACCCATTCTCTTGTTTGTAACATTCACCTTTACACAATACATTTAGGAGTCCATGTCTATTACCTGGAAGGCGTCAAAAGGCCCGGGAGTCAGAAGACCTGTGCTCTGGTGTGGACGGTGAGGCTCATTGTTGGTCTTGAGCTGGACATGTTATCTCTCTGGCTTCTGTTTTTGTATGTGTGAAATAAATGGACTGCACCCGATTGTTGCTAAAGCTTCTTAGAGCCCTAACACACATGGGTCTTTGATTTCCACCTGTAGCCTGACCCGCCTCTTTTCTCATTGTTCTTGCCTCTCAACTCAACTCGCCAACCCTACTCTCTCATCTTCTGTATCTTTGCCAGTTCCTCGGTGTGGAATGCCCTCCTGGCCTTGTCCGTCTGTGACCTCCTACACACAATTTTCGCATTTCAGTGCTACCTTCCCTGTGAATCATTCCTCGGCAGTCTCACGGTTAGCTGTTCACTCCTCTGTGCACACGGTATTCTCTGCATGTGCCCGGATTATAGCATTGTCTTAAAGGACTTGTTTACGTGCCAGTCTCCCCAAAAGGGTGTAATGCCTTTAATGCAAGAATTACGTGTGTGTCAGTCAGAGGCCAGTTTTAGAGAACAGAATCTACTCTAACCAGTTTAAGCAGGAAAAGATTTATTACAGCTATTAAATGGCTATCAAGTCATAGGGAGGGGGAAAAGAAAGACTCAGGGTTAGGTTTTCAGAAACGAATCACAAAGCCACACTGCAGAACTGGGCCACTGAGAGAGCTGCTACCTCGCCGGCGTCAGGAAGTCTCTCGCTTCACAACAGTACCACCATTAGAAGAATCAGGAACTAAATTCTTTCCACATACATCTCACAGTCAAATTCCCAAAAAGAGCAAGAGACTTTGACTTAGCATCACCCCCATTTGGATAATGTTTCTTGTGTCAAGCCAATCTCTAAACTTCTAACCAATTTAGAGATTGATTGCAGTGGAGTCCGACGCTAAGTGTGGTCCAAAGGGCAGCAGCCAATGGAAATTAAGGTCATCTGGTACAAACATGGTGAAAGGGGCTATTGGGGATGAGGGTGCGACCAGTATGTTTCCCCCTGGCTTTTGCTGAGGAGCGCAATTTCTCCCCCTACCAATAGGGGTTTTTAGGGGTGATTGATGGTAAATCAATCGCCTGGCTGGATATCAATTAAATTTAAATATACTCTTAACCCTAACAGTCTCTTCAGCTCGTACCTCCAACCGAACACAAACTACTTTAATAAAATAGGGCAAGATCATAGAATCTTGGGATTAAGAAGGTCAAGAGTCATCAACTCCAGTGGTTACCATATACCACGTCGTAGCAAAAGGAGAAAAATAGGACAATGTAGTAAGTTTTGTTTTCATCTAAATCTATTCAATTTAAAGACCTGGACTTATTCTAAGATTTTCTTTGTCCTCCTATTTCTTTAGTGATATATGGATTTGTAATTCACAGCTTTTGTTTGTTTAGGCTTTTCTTGGCAAAGTAACAATTGGGTTGTCTTTTGTCAGTCCTCCTTTTGACTTGCCTCTTGATTTTTAGCCTTATTCTGGTCATGTCCCCAGAGGTCTGTGCCACAGCTTCACCACGACCCCTGGTTTGTCTAGTTCATCCTTTACTCCCTATCATCTCTCAGGATATGGATTCCAGGGTCTCAAGATGCGGAACACGTGTCTGGACATGTGGTAAGACTTCAAGATAAAGGGTATAATTTCTATGATTCTTAGTCACTTCCCCCATCTCTTGTCATATGACAGGGAATTATTTTGACACTCTCTTCTTATAAATAAGGCCCAGCTCATTTTGTGAGAAAATAAGCTGTAATGTGTAGTTTGTCTTGGCATGTTTTCTCGACTTCAACTAGAGTTATTTCCCTCTTTCTCTTATCATTGACAAATATGTGGTCCATTTTTATGTTTCCTAATTCTGGTTTTTATTCCACCTATGTTTCTGTTACATTTTCCAAGACGTCTGTTCCTGGAATGGTTTTGATTATCTCACTTCTCTTAAATCCAAACCTACTCTTTATAATTAGGTATAAGCATTTATACCTAATGACTTCACCTACCGATTTGCAAGCATTTACTTACTGAAACACATATCATTCCACTCTAGGTTGCTTTCCTGGGCCTGTGAGCACTCAGATCCACTTCTCGCTCTCCCTGAGTCCCGCCCTGCATCACAGGGTGGGGGGAACCCTGCATGTTGAGCTTCTGGGCTTCATGTCAGCCATTTCCAGCTGGGTTTGTCCGATGGGAGGTGCGAGTGGGAGACTGGAGTCTGGAGGATGGGAGAAGCTCATTACCCAGGGACCATCTCTCTCCTTAATTGTTCCACCGCTGCCTGGCAGGTCCATCAAGGTCCCACTCCTGTCAGGTGACTATAGGCCCTGGTCTGATAATGTCACCTCTCTCCTAGGTCCCCTCAGCCGACAGAGCTGGAGAGGCTTCTTGATGGTGCTCAGCTCTAGGGTGCCCCTGCTGTAAATACTCAGAGCAGTTGTTCTCCCCTTCACCCCCAGGTGAGACCCCAGGTGATATAAAGATAAATTCTCAGGAGTAAAATTGCTGGGTCAACATTTTTAAGATTTTTAAACTAGACGTTTAAAGCCATTTTGTCCTGCTGTCGTTCTGTCCCTTAAGCCCTTTCCTCCACCTGTAGTTCTCGGTATATGCTCAGGGCCCTTCCCCTCTGTCATTCCATCTGTTTACATGCCTCAGCCTCTGGGCATTGGACTATCCCTCCAGTAGTCACATTACACTTCTAAAACACGATAAATAAAACAAAGAGGTAAGGGGGGAAGCCACCACTTCCTGCGGGTAATTGCTATCTATGCTTTCGGAACATGCCCAGGCAAGTAGAAAGGATAAACAATTATCTGGGGAGTTCAAGCAAGCCTTGACTCCCCTTTGTCTGTCAGGAGTGAGTGGTGGAAGGGAGGGAGAATTGGAATTAAGTATTAATGGCTTCAAAATCACCAGAATTAGGTAGAGAGTTACTGAACTCACCACTTCGTTTTCTATGAGGAGCTTGGTGAAAGAACGACAGCTGCTTGGCCATTTCAACTGCCAGGTTTTAAATTTTGGTGGCACTCAGTCAAGGAGCAAAGTGATCTTTGCTATTTGTGAAACTGAACCACGTGGTGACTTTGATGCCACATGGCTGGTTCAGAAGGCTCCAGGCGCTGGCTCCTGAGCCTGTGGAGATGGCTTGCCGGGAATGTAAGTTTCTACGTCTTTTCAATGCCTCAGCATGGGCTCTCATTAGCAATGAGGCTCTCATTCCATCTTGGGTAAACGTCTGACTTCGTGTCATGATTTGCCAACTAAAAGCTACAGGCTGTCTTTTACAGGCTGCTGAGTTAGCTTTCTCTGAATTTGTGGCCCTTCAAGACTCTGTTTATTTAGCAATACAACATAGTCAAGAAAAATAATTTGTGTAGCCAGCCATTCTTTGCATGTAAAGATCGGGAGGGAATTGCAGTAGGGAGAGCTCTAGTCTTGGAGGCAAGAGATCCGAGTTTGAGGCCTGGCCTCGCCAACGGATTGAATCATCAATATCGGCCATTTGATCATGGCGAGTTTCTTATCTTAAAATTAAGTGCCGTGAAAGTAAAAAGTAGTTAAGGTGAAAGAGTTATATATAGGTGGAAGCTAATATTATATTCCATTTATTTTTCAATTTTATTTTTCCAGTATTGGTTGTGGGTTGGTACTGACTCCCGTGCTACTTGCGTCCCTTCATTCGCCCATTGTTAAAGACAACAGATTGAACAATGCATGTGTTAAGGTAACCGGTTAGGAGCTACTGTCAACATTGGTATATGAGACAGGTTAGGCGGGGGAGCAGGATCTGAAAGCCATAACCAAAGTGACCCTCTGTTTGACAGCGTGGTTTCCAAGTGCTGCTCTGAAAAAGCCTCGTGTGGCTTGGATGAGAGAGCGCGTCCCATTTCCTCTCCTCTTCCCTCAGCTGTCCCTCCTGACACTATTTGGACATTTTCCAAGTCCAGCAGCTTTCCCCCAGTACAGCTGTGGGGGCAGGGTACCCCCAGCGAGCCAGGACCTGTCTCAGGCAGCCTGGGGACAGTGAGCATGATTCAAGTGAGCAACAGGAACAGGCCCAGAAAATAACATTAACCCAAGAACAAAGTAGATGGCATTTGTGATTTAACGTGAGGTATCACGGGATCAAAAGCATTATTTACTGTCACTGAAGCTTTGTTTTCCCAGGTCAGAAAAACTAATTAGGAGAGAACAGCTAGAAATGAATTTACCAGCTTTCAGCTCTGTTCTCATAAGTGCTGGGCCACAGCATGCACCTCACCTTCTATATCCCGTCAGTCCATCTGAAGATCCAGCAGACATCCAGTCCCTGCACAATAATGAGCCGACTTTCACAGATGTCCTTCAGGCATTATTTTCCTCCTTGGCCCAGTAGGATTTTTCTAGAATTGTATCATGTACTATGAGACCACGAAAATAGCATGGAAGTCAGAAAGAGATCGAGGTTTAATGAATGGATAAATTAAACAAATATTTGTTGGGTGTTTTCCGGATGTCCCATACAGTTCTAGTCAGTGCACTGAAAAAACATCCAGGAACAAGAGAGTTGATTCCAGCCCTGGAGGAGCTTATATTCTGGTGTGTGGGGGGATAGGGTGGGGGGGATGATAGAGAAACAAGAATACATATAAATATATAACATAAATTCAGGCAGTGATGTGTTATTAAAATAGTAATAATAATAATAAAGTAGAGGAAGAGGTTAGAGAGTGACAATTTTCGATGAGGGTGTCAGGGTCGTTATTTCTGAGTAACATTTGAATTGAGACCTGAAGAAGACGATGGAATGGCCTATGAGCCAGTTCTAGACGGGGAAAGACTCCACTAGGATGGATGGGCGTGAGCTTGGTGTGTTTGTGAAATAGCCATGTAGCCAGCGGGACTGAGCAGAGAGTGTGAGGTGGGTAGAGTGAGGAGAAGGGTTGGAATCCCAACTCCTACGTACCACTAAGGAGCTGCAGAACTTTTCTCAACATATTCACTCTCTAGGAACCACAGATTCCTTGTAGTTACTAAGATTTATTTATTTATTTATTTTTTTTTTTTTGGTTGCAAGTAATAGTACCCTACTTGGAACTAGGCTGAACTGAGAAAGAGAATTTATAATAAGTATACAAAATGACTCTCCCAGAAAGTGAGGGGAGGAAAAAATTGGGGCTTCAGAAAGAGCTAGAACCAGGACCTGGGGCTAACAAAACACTAACACTATCCACAAAACAAGACTTTTACTGTCACTAGTCTTCATTTCTCTGTGCTTGCCAGCTTTCTCCTCTCTCTATAGTCCAGCTTTATCTGCACCCTCTCCACATACACCCCCACAGCCTCTGGGTTTACCCCCAAATGCCAGCTGTCCCCATGTCCAGCCCCTGTTCCTGTCCTACACCAGCGCTGACACAGGGCTCATAACCACTCCAGAAACAGCCTGCTTTTTCGAAAACACGAGACTCATCCGATTTTACTGAGGAGTTCATATGAACGATAGAGGAGGGGTTACCCTGCACATTGCCTGGCTTATTTTCAAATCCCTCGTCTGCTCCCAAATCTTCCCCGCAGCAGCTACTTAAGGGGTTCTTCTCTTTTTGTTCCTACCCCAAACACATCATCCGGTTTGCTCCGAGTTTCCCATTGTTAACCCCACGTCACCTGCAGCCACGCTTCTCCATCTCTCAGCCCTTTTGTAAGTAGGAACATGAACTTTCTCCCATCTTCTACAGCTGAGTGTGAATTCTCAGCACCACCTGTCCCACCATGGCAGTCAGCAAACAAAGATTCTCTAGATACCAGGACCCATTCTCTGAGAGGGTTCAGTATCTTCTTACAATACAGCCACCTGTGTCTCTGAATCTGGACTCCACCTTTCTGCAAGAGAAAATCTGATTGGTGCGCCTCGTGTCACATGCTCACACCTCTGGTTCAATAAGAACCAGCCAGAGAAGTCGTTGCCTCTGTGAAAAGGGAATTTGACAGGACAATTCCTAGAGCATGCAGGTGCCTCTTAAATTCCTCACATATAACATGGAGACATTAATACATTCATCTCAGGGTTATTGATCCAGCTAAAAAAAATAACATGTAAAAGGGGCATTCCAAGGTAGCATGCACTCAGTAAATGTTACTTTCCTTCTCTTCTCAAGAAACAAACCAACAATCAATCTTCAAAAAGACTCTCCCTTGATTTTCCGAAATAATCCCACCTTCAATATGCTGCCCAGTTCTAGTCCATGCGTAGAAACTGTTTATCTGAAAAATCTGTAGGTATATTTAACTGTAGGTATATTTAACAAATACAAAAACAACAAAAACAAAAAAAAGATGAAGTAAAAGTATTTAGATTTCGTTCTATCTCTTATGTCTTCTCCCCTCCCGCTAGGTCAATTTTGGTGTTGTCTGGTGGGATTGTTCCCTTCCACCTCTGCACTTCCTCCAAGGTCCTAAACAATGGATTAGAGGTAATCTACTAGGAAGACTAGAGAAGCAAGAATGGGAATTGGCTTTGAAAAAAGAGAGACTAAACTGGGTTATAGGGCGAGAGGCTTTGGGGCAGAATTTTGAGAAGAGGAGGGGATGCAGAGGACTAGAGAAAGAACATGTGGAGAGCTGTCACCGTAGGCTGTGCATTGGATCCCCTCTAATGATATTTGAGCGATGTCAGTACGACTAGAATTACTTCTAATTACTCTTGACTGCCGCAATAGTCTGCAACTTCCTATTCAGACAGCCACGTGGGTGTCTGGGCTTTATTTTGTCTACATATAGATTAAAAAATCTATATGTAGATTCCCCCCCCCCCCAGGAAATTACTGTATTTTGGGGATGAGAAGTTTAAATGTTTAAATTAAGGAGGCATGGAATGATTGCAACATAAGATAAGACAGTACACAGCAATGTATGGAACTGAGTTTGATCACAGATTTAAGCTTTATCTAGGGTGATCGAGGCGATCACGATTCACAAAATTTCCAACCAATGGCTGTTTTCTGGGCATGAAAGATATTTAAAAAAAAATTACAGAGAGTCCTTTGACATTTTGACAAATAATCCATTCTGTATGAAAAGCAAGTTTCCTCAAGGGAGTTTCTAAATGATAATTTTGCTTTTCCACTGTACAAACAAGAGTCTTTATTGATGTAGCATTCAGGATAAGAATGCCTTCCAGATCACTGATGCACCCTTTCATGAACCATCTTTGATGAAAAATTAAACAGAGACTAAAAGACTTCCCGCTTCATAGCTAATGAGCAGACAGGAACACATTTAGAAAACTGGAATCAAATTGAAAATTTGCATCTAAATTCCGCTAAAATAAAATAACATACATTTTTCAAAATTTTGATGATAAAAGTAATGTGTACGATGCAATACTATGTAGAAAAGAATGAGGTAAATCTAGACATACTGACCTGCAAATGTTATTTATTATTTAATGTTTTGGTTTTTAAAAAAGCATTTTACAGAGCTATTTGTGAAAACGATACAGGGTGACAAAGACAAAAACCTTGGGAGGGCAAGCAGGCATCAAAAAATGTTTTTAAAGGGCCAAAATTTTTTAAAAAAACGACACACGCACACACACACACACACACACACACACACACACACACACAAAGCAGAAAACAAAATGTGAAGAGCCAGGTATATGACGATCAATTCCAAGCTGTTTATGTTGTAAAAAAAAGTCCTTCTTGTGTAGCTATGCAACCTTTTAAATCATTGTGTGGGCCAAACAAAACACCATACTGGAAGTATCCAGTTCCCCTGAGGTTGTTTGTAAGCCATAATTAAAACAAAAAAAAAACCCAACTCTGTATATGTATGTTTCCTTACATATGTATGCATGTTTGTAAATGCAAAGTAAAATACCTGGAAAGATACATATATAAACATTTATTGGTATTTTCCCTTGGGAAACCAAACTTGATGAAGAAGGATTGTTGGGAGAATATGTTAAAAGGGACTTTTTCTGTTTTACTTTATATTTCTCTATTGTTTAACTTTTACAATGGGGAAGTAACCATGTATTAATGACTCATTATGCTTTATAAAAATTAAAAAGTAACTCATAAAGGTTGTGGAAAGTTTGCAAAAGAATAAAAATAATAGATAAAAAATCATCCACAATCTCATAAACTCAGATATAACTATTGGTCATTGTTTTAGTCTGCTCAGGCTGCTCTAACAAAATGCCATAATCTGGTTGATTTAAACAACAAGCACTTATTGCTCATAGTTCTAGAGACCAGGAGGTCCCAAATCGGGATGCCAGCCTGGTCCAGTTCTGGTGAAGTCTCTCTTCCTGGCTTGTCAATGGCTGACTTCTTACTGTATCTCCACAAAGTAGAGACCAAGAGAGCTCTTCCTCTTCTTAGGAGATGACTAAACACATCATGAAAGCATCCACCCTCGTGACCTCATCTGAACCTAATTATCTCCCATAGGTCCCACTGCCAAATACCATCACATTGGGGATTAGGGTTTTGACATGTGAATTGGGGGGCAGGGGCGATAAAAGCAAAGGACAAACATTCAGCCCACAACAATCATATTTGGTATATTTCTTTTCAGTTTTTTCCTAAATGTATTTAAAAGAGTTGACATTGTATTGTATGTACATAGTTTTATACATAGTTTTATGTCCTGTCACAAATTTTTTCCGTGTTATTTTTTTTCAGTGGATTAATACCTTAAAATCGATTCGTGTAGGTGGAATTAATGGGTCAAAGAGCACAGACTTTTAAATATGTTTATACATTTATTGCTAATTTGCTTTCGAGGAGGGTTGAATCAATTTATAGTTCTGCCAACATACAGTATAGGAAAGTGTATATTTTACTGTACCAACATTGAGAATGTGTATATTTTACTATACCAACATTGAGAATGACCAGTTTAGAAACCATTGTGTAAATTGGGTTTTCCATTACTTGCAGCCAAAAGCCTCTTGACTGACATATTCCTTGTAAGTTGAAGTCAGTAATACTTCTTGCCTGTCCCATAGGGTTCCTATATGGAAGCACTTTGAAAGGTGTTTGAGGATACGTTTTCTAAAGGATGATGTACAGTGCATGAGAGGTATGATGCAGAGACCCTTAGGTAGCTGGATGCTTAAATATCCCCTTCTCTGAGTCCAAAAATTAGAAAAGAAATTAGTTCATGTATACTCCCTCTGGGCTTTCACACAGCTGCAGTTTTTGCTTTTCATACTGAAGTATAAAACCAGGTCTCACTCATGTATTTGTTGTACATTGGAAAGTGGCTGTAGGAATTCAAGTAAAAAGTGATCAAATAGAAAGGGCTTTAGTGAATGGAATATTAAAAACACAGTGATCAATATTGCAAGTTTTAATTACCTGCTGTGGCATTTCATTACCAGTATGTCATCTGTGTTTGATTATTTGTCTCAGTCCTGTAGGTGGTTGAGTTTCTAGCTCATTGTAGAACTGAGTGTTGATTTCTAGCAAAATATTCTAAGACCCTCATCATCTCTAAGGGATGGTACTTAGTGAATTTGCATAAGCCCTTAGCACATAAACAAGTGACCATTTATTAAGTCCCCTTTGATAATTACAATTACTATAGAAACCCTTTCCACCACCCCCGCCCTCCAAAAAAGTTGCAGGCACTTGAAAATCAGTCTACATTTTTTTCTGTCCTCTAAGCATGTTCTGAAAATTGGCTTTGAGTTAGGCTTTATTAACACTTAGTCTTCAGGTTACAAACCCTGAGTAGCCTCTTCTAGCAGTATCCATTGAATGGACAGAGAAGAGGAGACACCGTCATAAAAAAAAAAAAAAAAAAAAAAAAAAAATCTTCAAGGTCTGAAATCTGGTGATCAAAGCCATAGTTACCAGAGTCTGTAGGGCCAGGTTTAGGTTCCTGAATCTTAGCTGTGGTTTAAAGTTGAGTCTTAAATCATTTGAAAAAGCCATTGTAGACTCCTTGTGTCTCTATTCCTCAACACAAAGAAGTTCTAACCAAATCCCCAACATTTCTAAGGATCTATTGTATTTGGGGTCGTGTTTTTGTTTGTTTGTTTTTTAAGATTTATTTTAAAAGGGTAAGTTGCGTGTTCACTAGGTTCTGCTTTTCGGATACTATAGGTATGTTTGCTATTGATAAGAAGTTCTCCTTTTCTCTTCCTCTCCCACTGTTGTGTATTTTCAAGCCAGCAGTGATTCTCAATGCGGCCTGCACATCAGAATCACTAATAATCAAAATAGAATTAGTATAAAAATCATTCACAATACAGTGTACATTCCTTTTCCATACTAAGTCTTTGAAATCCAGTGTGTATTTTATACTTAAGGCACATCTCAGATCTAGGCCTAAGAGTTCAACTGATTTTAAGAAAATGCAGATGTTGGAGTGGACAAAAAGTATGCTGAAAGTCTCGTCTTGTTCTCAGGGTTGGATAGGCAGTGAGTTACAGATCCTGGCAGAAAAGGTAATTAGAAATGGGACCACTCAATGCTGCTGGTGAGAGTATATTGGCCGAAACAAAGCAATTTTGTAGAGGGGAGTTTGGATTTTAAAACATCCTGGGAACGCCCTTTTAGCTGCTAGATGGGATGTTGCCCCATTCATGAATCACTTAAGAAAGCCAATTAGATCTTCAAATTATATATACACAGGGGGCCAAAACAATGTGTACACATTTTAAGAGAGGAACAAACTGTATTGAAATAGTCACACTCAATATATACCAATAACAAAACATGAATACAAGTCACATTTGACTTCCGCAATTACAAGAGGTGCTCAAAGTGGTTACCATCAGCATAATTTTAATAGTTTCTATTAAATATATATATACAGTTTATATATATAAAATGTCCAAAGGAAAGTAATTCTCCATGTAAGCTCCCACGCTCACATTCCCCAAACATCTTAGCAACCCTCTGACTAGGAAAAGGTGTGCAACCGCCCCAGGGGCATTCAGTTTGCTCTGGTGTAATGACTGTTTGCTGAGAATCGTCCTTCTGTGTGGAACTGTGCCAGAAGGCAAGGGATTCAAACATCCTACAGGATATGTCCCTACCTATCAGTTCTTAAAATACAGTCAAGGAGAGAAGTCACACCCAGCAAACAGTAGCGACTGTAAACTGAGACCATCTACTGAAGGTCAAAATACAAAACTGCATCATACAGAGAAACAGATATTAACTGGGCATGGTTAATAATAACAAGGAGGCCACATTTCATAACATCAACCCAATGAGGTTTTTTGGGCATTTATAAACACTTCCATTATGAAAGTTACTGAGAGGGAAAAGGGTGAGGCACTTGCTCAAAATCAAACAGTAACTTTTCTTCCTTCTTTCCTTCCTTCCTTCCTTCCTTCCTTCCTTCCTTCCTTCCTTCCTTCCGTCCTGCCTTCCCCCTCCCTCCCTCCCTCCCTCCCTCCCTCCCTCCCTCCCTCCCTCCCTCCCTCCCTCCTTTTCTTTCTTCCTCTGTCCATCTATTCATTTAACAAATGTTTATTGAGCACTTACTATGTGCCAAGCTCTGCATTTTGGTCCTGGGGATAAAATGGTAAGCAAAAACCTTGGCCTTCAATTATCTTGGCGTATGTAGAGGAGATAGATCTAATAATTATACAAGTAAATATAAAATTATAATTTTGATGAAGTTCTAAAGGAAAACAATATAGTGCAATGAGACTATGTAACTTGATTGTGGGATTTAAATCTACTTTGATTTCAAATTCCCTGCTCCTCTTACCAACCACCCTTTGCCTCCTGAGTAGCCAGAATCCCATCCTAAAGATACTATTGCTAATCCTGCTTCTGGAATTTCCTTTTCTTCTTTGACATTGTCATATTTGCATCACAGTTGTCATTGCTGGGATATAGCAGCACAATATCAGGCTTCAGATTCAGAGAGCCCAGTTGCAAATGCTCACTTTGTCACTTTCTACCTCTGTGACATTGGGCAAGCCATTAGAGTTCTTGGAGTCTCAGTTTCTTCCGCTGTAAAATGAAATAAAAATAATAGTATGTGTCAAGCACATAGGACATAATACACATGCAATAATTAGCTATTATTCTTATTACTTACAACTGAGGATGTTATTTCTTTTAAATCTGGACCCCTAACACTAGGGAAATCGGGTAGTTTGTCCAGCGTTAGAGCCATAACTGATATCTAAATTAGAAGTTTGTACCTTATGTGCATGAAATCTTTCTCAAGATAAGAAATAAGTGTTGTTGCTTTGAAGGCAGAAAGGCAATGGAAATATAAATCCACAAAAGAAAAAACAGGACCTTTGGTGTTTGTATTTACGGAGGCATCATTTTCTGTTAATGAAACCCATTTGAGTAAGAAGCTTCCAGCTAAAGCACTTTAGCTGCATGTTTTGGCAGCAGTAAAGGGTGTGGTGTTGGGACTCTAAATACCCTATGATTCTGGAAAGCTAGAGTTAGGGTTTTTGTTCCTGGAAAAGTGACGTTAGATTGTTTGTCCATTTACATCCAGTAAGACTATTAGTCACTGATTGCATTGCATCACAACCCTATGGAGATATTTGGTTCTCAGTTCTGTTACGTTCTTAGCTCCTGGCTAACACTTGTCACTTGTCTTTTTTACACCTGAGCTTTATCCAGATGAGCTAATTGTTGCCAATGAATATCCATGATTCTGATCAGTTCTTAGGAAGGAGGCTGTGGGAGTACAAGTGACCTGTCCAACTGGATGACCAAGGGAGCCCTACACTCTTCCCTCTGGAGGCTGGGAGGCACCGTGATGTAAGGAACAGTGTTTGGACTTGGTTCTAAGCCTGCTCCGCCGCTCACAAGCTGTGCAACTTAAGCTGGTCACCAGCCTCTCTGAACTTCAACTTCTTTATGTCGGTTTCCTGTGCCTAGGACCTAACAGGCACTTCTTAAGTGGTTTAGGTATTGCTATTGTGCCATAGGTTTTGTTCTCCCCATTTTTCATATGGGAACCCTGAGAGAGGCTCAGAAGGGTTGAGCTCAAGGCTATATGTTTAGTTGATGGTGCAACTCGTGTTTGAACCAGGTTTCTCAACCTCAGCACAATGGATGTTTCGGGGCTGATAATTCTTCATTGGGGGTGCTGTCCTGTGCATTGTAGGACGTTTAGTATCATCCTGGGCTCTGCTCAGTAGATGTCAGTAGAACTCTCCCTACCCCAGTTGTGACAACTAAAAATATTGTCCAGTGTTCTCAGGGGACAAAAATGGTGCCTTGCCCCAGGTAGAGAACCCCTGATTTAAATCCAGGCCTTTCTGGCTCCAAAGCCCCTGGTCATCCCATGACATCATGTTGGCACTTATAAATACCATACGATCCCTCATTTAAAAAAGAAATTTAAACAAGCTTTTTTTTCCTTTTTAAAAATATAACAATCCTATATTATTTCCAAAAGTTGATTTCAATCCACTTGTGAAGTCAGTACTTCTTGTTGTAAGTTCCCCTCTTTTGCTCATTTAATCTATTAGTAGTTCCCACTATTAGTACTTTCCACACTGACTTGTAGTCATTCCCCATCAAGTACCCACTGATGTCATGGTCCCCATTCCGCCATCATAATCCTCTACCTTCAGATGGCTTACCATTTTAGCTATCAAAAGTTTGTTTGGCTGTTGCTGTTTAGATTTATCTTTCATTAAAACAGAGTTCAACATTTTGAGTTAGAAGCATGGGTGTCCTACCAGCACTTCTCAATGCTCATTGTCCATCCAAATCACCCAAGGAGTTTTGATAAGTGATTCCCCCAGATCCACTATTGGGATTCTGATTCAGCTGTGGTGGGCAGGATGGCAGTTTTACCAACTACTCTGTTGATTCTAACAGATCAGTGTTGAGAAACCTTTCAGACGCAGCAGAGTTTATCTGCTGCTTTAGTAGCGCCTGTCAATCAGAATCATCAGGAGGATTTGTTCAAACACACAAACAAAAAGGATTTCTCTGGCGCAGAGAATAATAAATTCAGTAATTCTGGAGCTGGGCTCTGCACTCTTCCTTCTAACAAGGGACGGAGGCGATTCTGGTGCGGTGCTCCACAGACCACACTTGGAGAAACTGTCAGTTCACTTTGAGTCACATTGGGTTCTGCCACATTGCAAGCCATGTAACCTGGAGGGAGAGGTGAAACTTCTCAACTCCAGGTTTGTCATCAGAAAAACGAGGATAACACAGAATTCACCTTGCGGTGTTTCTGTGAGATTAAAGGAGACATTGCACAGGTGGAAAGCCGTGGGAAGTGTTTGTGGTCGTCAGTATTATTTATTAATGGGATTAGAACCTTAAGCAATTTTGATTGTTATCCTTACTGAGCATTTTTTAAAGTTCAACCCAACAGTATAAACTATTTATAGATTTTGTTTTGGGGGCAGGGCGGGGTTCTTTGAAAAACAGGCATGACAAACTTGGTAGAATTCTCAGGGGTGCCTGCCAGCCCGTTTTGTGTGCTGTGTGTGCACGGCTGCCTGTCCTACTGGAGTGGAAGCTTCCCCTAGCACTTTTCACCCCCGCAGCACTTAATCCCCTTCTCTGCCTTTTCAGAGTTCTGTGCATCTTTGTTGAATTGAATGACGGGTTCTATTAATGTGCTAGAGCTACTGTAACAAAGTACCACAAACACAGTGGCTTAAACAACAGAAATGTACTGCTCACAGTTCTGCAGGCTACAAGTCGGAATCAATGTGTCAGCGGGGTTGGTTCCTGCTGAGGGCTGCGAGGAAGAATCTGTCTTCTGTCTTTCTCCTTGCCTCTGGCGGTGTGCTGGCAATTGCTGGTGTACCCTGGGCTTGTAGAAGCATCGCTGTAACCTCTGCCTTTGTTTTCACACGGTGTTCTCCCGGTGTGTGTGTCAGTGTCCACATGTCCCCCTTCTGTAAGGACACCAGTTGTATTGGATTAGGGCCCATTCTAATGACCTCACTTTATCTTGTTAAAGACCCTATCTTCAAAAAAGGTCTCTTTCTGAGGCACTGGGGGTTAGGATTTCAACATATACATTTTCAGGGACATGATTCAACCCATAGCAATGGTTCACTCAGTTGGGTATTGAATGCACCCTGCAAAACCAAGATATGACTGATTTTTCACAGCAGAATGAAGTACATTCCACTCTTGCCACTCTCAACCTACAGCCTGAGCAACACACATCCACCAGCACGGTTGAGAAAATAAATTAAGCCCACACCACGCTAAAGGAAAGTCTCTATGTGAGGGCCAGTGATTACCCTCTCCCCAAACCATGGGGTGGCTGGGGCCAAGTCTCACCACAACACTGTGGGATGTCTCAACGTATTTTCTGACAATATGGAGTCTTCATTTCTCCAATATGAACAATGTTTGAAAATGTGATTTCTCCCTCTGCTAGCAAAGTCAACAATGGACTTATTTGCTTGCTTATTACTAAAATAAGGGCAAGTGCTTAAAAACACACGACCACTTGGGTTTACATTTCATGATGACTGGTGACACTGATGGGGGGGGGGGGCAAGAGAACTGAGAGGATGCACGTGAAGATAACATATGACGTTGAATAGTAAGGCTCTTTTTTTAAAAAAAATAGTGACTATATGGACTCATTATTACTTGATTTGACCAAAGCCTCACTGATGTATCTTGGGTATTTTTGAGCAGCTCCAGAAGGATTTCCACCTTAGCTCCCTCAGTCTCACTGCATATTTCCCAGCATAACACTGCTTCATTTCAAGCCATCTGGGTCCTAACATGCATGTATTAGGAAGTCAAGACAGTAAAGAGATCCTTGAAAATGCACCTGCTCCGCCTGCTCTTGAGAAGCAAAGAATGAAGTACATTATTTTAAGGAGGTTAGTGGGTAAGGCAAGCCACACGTTGAGTGTAGAGAAAATGTGCATAAAAGAGTTAATGGCAGGATTAGTACTTCTCACCTTAGAAAGGCTTACTTTCAAGGCTGAGCCTTGGCTGGCACCTGGGAACTTAGATGTAGGGAGAGTTCCCACAGTTCCCTAACTGCCCGGAGTGGCTAACGGTGCTGAAAGTGTTTGTGGGAGTCTGGAGTTCCAGTACATGCAAGAAAAGTGCCTATGGGACCAGCCCTAATAGAAACACTGAACACTTAGCCTCCCTGGGTGGCAGCCCTTCACATGTGTTGTCACAACATGTTGTCACAACACTCGCTCCTGGAGAAATGAAGTGTGTCCCGTCCTGTGTGACTTCACGGGGAGAAGCTTCCTCTACTTCCCCCCATGTGCCTTTTCTCCTTGCTGGTTTGCTTTGTATACTTCAGCTGGAATAACTCATAGCCACGAGTACGATAGTGCATTGGGTCCCATGCATCCTCCTAGGGGTCCTCCAGCATGGAGGTGATTGTGGGGTCCTTGACACAGAAGCGCCGCTGGCAGCAGAAATAAAAGCCTCTCTGAACTAAATGTTTACAGAAATGTGATGCTTGATGTCGCTGGAACTTTTACATTATTCCAGTGATTGCACTCCAGTTGGGATTATTGCAGAAAGTAATTTCCTATATAATAAAAAATAATTTTCTGGGTTAGAAGGCAGTCAAACAAGTGGAAGACCCTTTTTAATTTTTATGGAAGAGTCTCCTAAAAAACCATGAGAGAGCTGGAAGCAGGGACCTACCTACGAGCTGACATGAAAAAAATGTTTTTCTCCTAAAAGATGAAGTGACACCTAATCTCAGACCTGAAAATTCAAATTACTTGGAATAACTTACTTGGAATAACTTACTTGGAATAACTCAAATAACTTACCTGGAAAATTCAAATTGCTTTTGAAGGTTTAGATCAAGCCCTTCTTTAATGGAGTGATGGGTCCTGCAGAAATATATACAAATGTTGTTATCTGAAGCTTGAAGGCAGTCTCTGGAGAAAACTTCAGAAGGATACCATTTTAGAAAACAACAAAAAGCACTTTAAGAAAGGAAAACAAAGCTGAATAATGAGTATGCCTGAAGCTGGGATGGCTGTCCTCAGGGAATTACTTGCTGACTCTTTGATCTCTAACTTGCGGTTCTCGGGTTCCTTAGAAATGAGTCTCTCACCCAAGGTGTTGCAGAAGTTGGAACTAGGAGCCAAGCCCTGGAATTTCTCAGTGCATTTTATCAGTTGGATCATTCTCAGAGTGCTCAGGACAGACCCAGGAGCCAAATGGTCCCATGTCAGATATGCTAATGAGAGGCCCACGTGCCTCCCATTTCCCCTGCACAGAACCTGGCAGCTCCAGGCATCAAAGGTCCAAGTGTGGGAATGACAGACAACTCCAGGATGATCCTGGCTTTCGTGTGGCTCATTTGCTTTCCCTAAAGAATGACCCAGAGAGCGACTGCAGCTGCCTTCACCAAGAGAGGAGGTCCAGCAGTAAGAAACAGAAACACATGGCTAATAGTTTTTGGTACCCACAACACAGCCTGAGGAAGCAGGGAAGGAGCCCAAGGAAGCAGGGAAGGAGCCCAAGGAAGCAGGGAAGGAGCCTGAGGAAGCAGGGACACAGCCTGAGGAAGCAGGGAAGGAGACAGAGGAACATTCTCGGCCTTCAAGTCATGTACAATTTGAAATGTGTATACAAGGAATTTACCCAGAAGTGTCAACTATATATTGAAAGATGAGTTACCAAATAATCCCAACATCCTAGAATCCAAAAAAAAACTTAAAAATTAAACACAGAAAGTCTCTGTATAATCAAAAAGGATGTCACATAGTCCATATGCTTTTCTCATAGCACTGCTACTTTGGTCCTTGCCTAGAGTACATTTATTCTTACTTGATACAAAGATATATATATATATATAGATAGATAGATAGATAGATAGATAGATAGATAGATAGATATGTATATATATATCTATATATATATCTATATATATATATAGATATATAGATAGATATATAGATATATAGATATATAGATATATAGATATGTAAATATACATGTCTTCAGCTTCCATGAAAACTACTCTCAACAGACATCAGTGCCTTCCCTGGGAAAATACTGTTCTTTCTTTCTTTTATGAATTGTTTTTCTAGCCAGCAATTTTTAAATGTTGACTTCTCTTTCCCTCTCCCCTGACTTTTAAAACATTAAATAATTTATTGAAGTGAAAGTCACATCACATAAAATTAACCCTTTTAAAGTGAGCAATTCAGTGTCATTTAGAATATTCATAGTATTATATAACAGCCACCTCTATCTAGTTCCAAAACATTTCCACTATTCCAAAGTAAACCCCCACACTTATTGAACAGTTTTCCCCCCTGACAACCACAAATCTGCATTCTGTCTGTATGGATTCACCTAGTCTGGACATTTCATATAAATGGAATCATACAATGTGGTCTTTGTGACGCTTTTTTCGCTTAGCATCAGGTTTCTTCAAGGTTCATCCATGTTGTAGCATATTATCAGTACTTCCATTTTATGGTTAAGTAATATTCCATGGTATGGATATTCCAGTTTGTTTATCCTTTCATCAGTTGAAGAACATCTGGGTTGTTTCCGCTTTGGGGCTCTTATGAATAATGCTGCTAGGAAAAATTGTGTGTTCCCTGACTTTTGCCAACTCAGTTTCTCATCTCTACAACGGAAAGGATAATGATGCATGCCTACCTCATAGGATTGTTGGGATTAAATGAGGAGTAAGCATTTAGAATAGTGCCTGGAATACGGCCGAAGTTCAATAAATCCTTGTTATTACTGTTGTATTATATTTTTAATACATAGGAACGCAAAAAACATCAGGAGTCAGTTTCTGTCAGGACAGATAACTTTATACATCTCAATAATTCTTGAGGTCATCGTTGTATCACTTCAATAGCTAATGTAAGAAATAGTGACCCTGACTCATACGTGGAAGGTTAACAGTGACACTATGATCAGTATTTTCTGGGGAAGAAGGTAAGGATGAGTATGACCCCACATTGATGGATTTCCATCAAAACTTCGCGTTAGGTATGGTAAATAGCATGGCCTTACAGGAACCTGCAACGCAATATCTTTTTAAAACTAATGAGCTATGAGTTTGCAGAAGATAAGTCAGATAATAAGGCCCTTTAGTACTATTTCTCAAGCAGTAGATTTGTGTGATGAAAATTATAAATGAAGAAGAACAGGATGGCACTTCTTTTTTTCTTTTTCTATGACAGCTCTTCTGAGCCCAGTTCGTTTGAGTGGAAGATCAGAATGGATACTTGGACAGGGGTTGAGGTGTTATCCTTGAGAGGTGATTGGGCTAATGAAGAAGCAGCAGCATACCTGGGAGGCACCGGTATGAAAAAATGGTAGCACGTGGGAGGAGATGGGCAGGAGAAAGGAAGATTCACAGCTAATGCTATGAGCTCTGATAAAAGGAAGGGTGGTGATGCTGTGAATGGTGATTGGAGAGTTGGGAAGGGAGCTGCTCTGAGTTAGGGCATGAAGGACTTCTTTGACATATAGATGTCACGTGTGTCATGTGACTCACTTCTAGGTTCATACAGGTTTCATTTTCCATTTGGGACATTCTTGGTTGCATTCTGCACATCCATTTCTTTTTTTTTCCTTGCTGTATCAGTAGGAATGAGTTAAGAGACACTACAGGAACAATCCCAAAATTTCAGTGATGTAACAACAAGTTTATTTCTCATTTGTGCGATGAGTACATGTCAGCTTGAATGAGTCTATATTCCTGCATCTTCATCCTTCTCACACTGGGAGCCAGGCGGACAGAGCAGCCTCTGGCTGGAATAGGCCCAAGAGGAAAGGACCAACCAGTGGAAGACGGGTATTAAAACCTTTGTATTCTTTCAAAACTCAGTCGTAGCTGTTATGGTACAAGTTTAATTGATATCATACATATTTCTCAGGGTGTTTTAGTCTTCACAAAAATCATTGTAACGCATTCACAATATTTTGTTGATGATTATGAAGTAGCAATTAGGAAAATATACTATTAAGTCAAAAACACAATTTAGGTTTGTATTTACTCAACAATTACAACTGCATGAAAAAATACTAGAAGGCAACATCGAATGATAATAATGGAAGCTAGGGCTCTTGGTGGTAATACTGTTTGTAGGTAGGGTTATAGCCGATTTTATTCCCTTTCTTTAACTTCTATTACTGTTTTAAATGTTTTTTAAGACAGTTGAGATTCAACATTATATTTGTCTCAAGTGTACCACACAGTGGTTAGATATTTACTTCTATTACTTTTGTTATAAAGTAGTTCCTGCCAGAAATAATGATGGAAAGCAAACACTGGAACCTCGTTCTTTCAGAATCAGACTTTCTTCCTCTTTTGTCCTCTTTTTTTCACAGTCCCATCAAATCACACTGACTTTGAGGAAAAACATGGACTCTAGGTATTGCTACACCGTATTTCAAGTACATATTCTTCACAGACAAGGTTGTTTTCGGTTCCAGGAATTCAGTTCTCTATCTTAACAGTCTATAAGAGCCAGCCAGAGACAGTTCGAGTCTCTTCCCTGAAGCGCTAATTTCATCTGAATGTGACCCTCCAAGTTGCTGTGAATTGATAGGAAATGGTGTGTCAGTGCTAAGGATCAGGGCACTTTCTTTTGATGAAAGCCACGTGATACAAGTCCTAACACCACCATGGAGACATGAAGAGGTTAACACAAAGGTGGAAAACCCAGTTGGAAAAAAGGTAAAAATATACATGCAATAAGGATTCCTAGTTTTTATTTCTATAAATAGGGGAAGGCGTGTCGGAATGGGGCTGGGTTAGCGTGGAAGCAGCTACACCAAGCCTTCCCCTGAAGTTCCTTTTGATATGGTTTGGTAGACTTGATGTGGGCATTCTAAGGAGTAGGGAAATATATTAAAGGGTAAAATAAAAATTGGTTAACTTATGACCCTGGCAAAATGGTAACTTAAGGACACAGCATCTTTCTGATGTCCAGTTGCTGTAAGATCCTCTGTATGACCTGAGAGATTGAGCATCCTGTCTACTGAGTCTGTGGTGGGTGCCTACACCCTCCATCCCCATCCCCACTACCATCGGGAAAGAGTATTTCTTTGGGATTCCCTTTATTTATTGAACAAATAGTTAAAGGCCTACTAACTGCAAGGTATTGAAACAAACATTAGGAGATTAAAACCATATGTGGTCCTCACCTTGTGGAACCTATGATTCAGTTAAGAGACAAAAATTGATCAGAAAAATAAATATAATCACAACAGTGATAGGTCCTACCAACACACACACACACACACACACACACACACACACACACACTTCAGTTCTAAGGAGCATAAGATAGAACAATTTGATGACAGAATGACAGGTAAAGGATGAGTTGGCATTAATTATACGCAGAGAAGGGAGCAGCAAATTTTAGGCAGAAGTACATTCCAAAGGAGCACATGTCCCACGTCAGGAAGAAACTAAGTCCTGGAAGCAGATCAGTGTGGAAAACAGGGGTAGGAAGGAGGGGGACACGGCACAAGATGAAGTTAGTAGACACCAGACCACATGGGACCTTGAAAACCATGTAAATCATTTTGCTTTTATCCTAAGAGCAATGGGAAGCTATGGAAGGGTTTTAAGATTAGACTTGGGTTTTAACAAATCACTCTGGCTGCAGAGTGGACAATGGCTTACAGGCGAGTAGGAGTGGTTTCCTGGGAATTGAACGGCTGCAGTTTTCCAGGCAAGAAATGATGGTGGCTTGAACGCCAGTAGTGTTGCTGAGGGAGACTGAGATGGGAATTTAGGCGGATTGGAGAAGGACTAAGCCTCCTGGGTTGCTCTATAAAAACTGAAACACATCAAAGAGGATAGAACATACAAAGCCTTTATCTGCCAACATAGTACTTGTTGGATATTTGAAGGAAAAGATGGTGGATGTTGTGACTTGTTCACTCAACTTCCAGCCCAACCTCCTTCTAGTATGCTTTACTGCAGAGGTTGGGAAGCGTTTCATTTTCTAGCCTTCTTTGCAGCTGGATTTGCAGATGTGATTTGGACTGTCCCAATCAGTTGCATTCATGCAAGGCATGAATTCGGAAATGGAGAAGCAGGATTTAAGGCATACATTTTACTGTGTGGCTTGTAGTGAGAAGGCGTGGTTCTAACAGTTCTGCTAAGTCTTTCTGGTTTGACTACAGTCTCCTGATAGTGGCAGGAGGGGCAGTAATCTTGGTAGCCTGGTTTGGCAGTGCCTGGCACAGAAATGCTGAATACATGTGGACTGTTATTATACACTCAGTATTTACCCTGAATAATACTATAGGATGTCCACGTGCTATGGAGAGAGTACCTAAAAGATAATGGAATGCTCAGCCTGATTTCTGAGGTAGTTCAGTCCTGAAGGATATACAGTTTCACGGTTTACTGTATACATCACTGGTGTCCCTTCACCCATTATGTTCCTTTTTATAACTAGCCTATGTTCGTTCCCACAGTATAACATGCTAAAAATCTGATTCTTTCAAAAGCTTGGGAGAAAGCTAGCCTATTGTCACTAAAGGTGAGTAATCTTCCTCTAGAACCTCCCAGAAATTTTAAACATCTGATGAAAAATGACTATTAGAGTTAGAATATACTGTGACTTTTAGTTGCACTGATAGTAGCCACTTAACCTACTCAGGAGCTGTGTCTAAATCAGAAACCCTGACAATGTTGCAACGTCCTCCACAAGGATAACTTGGTAATAAATAAGAAGTTTGGATCAAAAAGTTAAAAATGTCAACAAAGGCATGCAGGAAGTGACTCTCTGCTCCTAATTCCCAAAATAATTTCTCCGTTCTCTGAACACGTTTTTGGTACCTCTCTTAGGACATTTTCCGTTTTTTTTTAGCTTGTATTGTAGTTATTTATGTCCATGTCTGATGTGCCCAATATATGAAACTGTAAAAACATTGAGGGCAGGGACACCCACGCATCCATCTTTGGATTTCTGAAAGTGCCTGCTAAGAATGGTCCCTTACACAAAGGAGACGGTTGGTCTGTATTTGATGAATTGGTGAATTCTCGTGCAGTCCTGCGCGATGAGCACTAACACCTTTGAAAGAATGCTTATAAGGGGTTCCTATGCAGGTAAATACCTTGATTCATTTTCCGGATAGAAGTGAAGGAGAAAGATGAGAAGGAGTATATAGGATGGGGAGGGTTGCCTCATTGCTTCAGACAAGTGTTTTCTCCTCTTCTCATTGGTGGTGGGAGTGGCAAAAATAGGGGACACTTTAAGAAGGTAGGAGACCCAGCCTCTAACGAGTCATATGCTGGATGATTCTAGTTAAGATGCTAGAACTATCTCCTCCTCCCTCATAAAAGGGATTGATGTGGTGAAGAACTATAGTTCCTTCTCATCACATTTGTCTTGTAGTCACCATTCCATAAGATGGAAGCTTTAATCTTATGATGATTTAAGATCTTACTCTTAAAATGGCTTCAAGTTCATTTATCCCCAGCACAGTAATTCAGCAGCATCCCACATACATGCTGACCCTGTCAGTAGTAGCGTTCTAAAGGCCTGTGTTGAGAAGGATTCTGAGACCCCATTTGGGTTCAGTGGGAAAGACAGTGCTGACTTAACAGTGATATCTGGCATGAGGCTTGGAGGGGAATAGCAGCAAATAAGCCAAAATATGTCATCCCTGATCTAGTCCAATGCCTTCCCTTCACAGGAAGAAAATGAGAACAGAAGATCACCTCTTAAGCTTACTATATGCCAGGCACTGATCAAATTGCTTTTCCATGCACAATTTTATTTAATCCTAAGCCAGTCTTAAGAAGCTAGCACTATTACGACTCTCATTTTGCAGATGAGATTTAGGGCAGCATACTTTGCCACTCTGGAAATCTTTCTCTTTATGTGCTTCCCTATACTGCCTCCAAATCTGTTGGCACTTCCTCTGTGTTAGGCTAATGGTACTTAGCCAGCAGTGATTTTGCCCTCTAGAAAACATCTGGCAATGTCTGGAGACGTTTGGTTGTAGGGAGGACAGGATGTTCCTTGAATCTAGTGGGTAGAGGCCAGAGATTCTGCTGACTGCATGGAACAGAACCGGACAACAAAGTATTTGGCCCAAAGTGTCAACAGTGCTGAGACTAAGAACTCTGAGTAAGGCTATGTGAAAGTTGTTTCACACGGATGATGAAACTTTTCGTGTAGCCCAGTATGTACAATTACTGTCTCCATGTTACAGATACCGAACGGTGCTCTTGGAATCAGGAAGTGGTCAGCACAAGGCAGGAACCCAGGCAGTCTGATTCTAGGGACCTCTGGAGACACCGCTCCAGGGAAATCCATTCTCATCAGCTTCCTTTACTATCAAAACATGTAAACTCTTAACACCTGCTCACCTAGTAAGAATTTCAGAAGCTGAGAACATTTATCCAATTGTGAACAACTCCCACCATGGTGGGTGCGTCTCCAAAGATGAAAAGAGTATGTTCAACAGTTTAATGAGGATCTTTAGAAGTTTTTACTATAGAACCATTGATCTTGCTGGAGTAGACATGCAGATCCTTGCTTTAAAATAAAACTTGGAGGAAAAAGCTAATTTTAGGACATTAGCAAGCTTTTTCAAGAATAATTAGCTCTGCGTGGGATTCAACTTTAGTTTTTTCCCCTTTTGTTTTTAGGAGCTGGTAAGCCTGGAAGCTTATTTAGGAGTCGAAGAGGAAATGAAACTATAAAAAGACAGTACGAGTTCTCTTTTTTTTTCTGGGAGGAAAGGTACAATATGAATATGAATAACTCATCCTGTCCACTTAACTGCCTCAAGGACAAATAGAAATATATATGTACACACACACACACACACACACACACACACACACTTGGTTAATTGGAAGAAACTGAAGAAGGCAAGAACAAAACGCTAGTTTCAACAATAAAGCTGTATGCAAATAACAATGAATGCCAATAAAACAGGGTGAGGGTGGGAGGTAGAGAGAGGAACAGAGAGAAAAGAGCTTGAGGCAAGAGGCGGAGGCAAGATCCAGCTCCTCTGAGAGAAATTACTGGAAAATGCAAGTAGGGTGGGAAAACGACGTCTGAGACGCTGAGGCAATCCGTGCTGGACGTGGGCAAGGTGCCTCCTGGGTTTTGGAATGAATGATCGCGACGCCAGCCAGATACGTCCATCCACCTGGCGTTGGTCGGGTGCGGGGGGGCGATGAGTAAAGTACCTCTGAGTCATTTGATTTTAAATCTCCAATAAGGTTCTCCGAGTGCGAACGCGGGCAGCCTGACAGTGGGTTTGCTCTCTAGCTTGTGGGGACCCTCTCTTTACAGTGCTCGCTGCCTGCTAGGTCCCAAAAAGTCCCAGACATTCCCGGACCGGGATGGTCCGAGGAAAGGAGAACCAAGCGTGGCGAATGAGATGTGAATAGCATGGCTTTGGCAACAGCCTCAGAATCCTTAGGGTGGGTTAGTTGGGAAACTGGAAATGCGTCGACTGCCGCACATGGCGGGTGGCACTGGGATTTCACATTCTGGAGCCCCCACTCTGTGCCAGGCACCGAGCCTAGAGAGCCACACGCAGTGTCCAATTCCCTGAGGCACATTAGATGGATCTTCAGGGAGGTTAAATACCGTGCATTTCCCGTTCCCTTTGCCTGGAACGCTCTTCCCCAGACCGGGGAGTGACAGCTCCTTTTCTGGTTTCAGGAATCTGCGCAAAAGCCACCTCTGCCGAGAGGCTCTCAGGGCATTCGCGACATCGCCGATTTTGAAAGCTCGGCTTGGCAATTACTTCAGTGCTCGTAGTTCATCAGCATTTTCTCGTTTGCTTATATTTGTATGTGTTCTACTTTCTTTATGGTCTGTCTCCCCACTAAAATGTAAGCTCCACGATGCAGGAACCTGGTGTGCCATCGTCAGGTGCATGCCCACAACTGCTCTGGGAGCGCACAGTAGGCTCTCAGTAAGTGTTAATGCCTTTCCCACCCCTCCATTTGCAGCCCCCGACACCTTTGCAGGCTCCAAACTGACCCCAGGGGATCAATTGCTTGCATTCGTGCTAGGATCAAAGGAGGGGACTTCATCATGTTTCAAGGAGCTCCTGCATTGTAAGCACGAAGCTTTCCCGCCCGTCCCCGCCCCCGCCCCCGCATTCTCCTCCCCCCCGCCCCGCCCCGCACACAAACTGCATAGAACAACCAGTCTCCTCTCAGGTTTTCTCCTGGAACCACAGCACGAATCTGCATCTCTGCCTCTGGGTGGCAGGGTTAGTCTCGGGCTGGGATCCCACGCCGAGTCTGTCCTTCGTCATCCCGTGCCTGCAATCCTCCTTACGTGTTTTCTCAGTTCACTATCCCTTTGCCTCCGTCTGACTTTGTCAAAAGGTCGAGTCCTCTTTGCCCGTTCGACCACGTGTGTCTCCTGGAACCTTCTCCTTAAACCAGCCCTTACCGCGCCGCCCTCACTTTCTCCTTCCTTTCCTGGCCCGGAAACGCCACTCGACAAACATTTATTGAGGTCGCTGGGCTACCGAGAGCCGCTTTCTAGGCCCAGCCGCAGCTTTCACCTCCCTCCGCCCTTCCCACCTGTCGGGAACTGGGGGTCCCAACTCTCCTGACTACGTCATGGAATCCGCCCGCTTCTTCCAACTGCATCGCCCCACCTCTTTTCCCGGGACCGACTCCTGATTGGTGGGAGTGTAGGTCACTCTTCCATCCCACATGTGGCCCGCCCCTATGGCGGGCTCAGGCTCCGCCTCCTCGCTTACCCACTCCTGGTAATCGCCCCGCGGCGAGTGCCGAGAAGTTCTGGGCAAAGTCCTGGGACCTGGACGCGAGATCGCAGCGCGCACGAGCGGAGCGGGCAAAGGGACCCTAGCGCAAGGCGGTCAGTGCGCGGCTCCGGCTGTGGTCCCTCTGTTCGTCGGCGAGTGGCCGGTCTCCTGCGGCTGTGCGGGAACTGTCAGCCAAGCACTGCGGGAGGACGGAGGAAGCCAGGTTTGCCTCCTGCGGGCTGTGGGACGAACCTTGGAGCCGGGCAGCGGGGACCCGGCGGCGTCCGGCGCGCAGGTAAGCACCGGGAAGCCGGCCAGCACGGTGCTGGGGTGTGGTGGGGACCCGGCGGCGGCGCGGGCTCGGAAGGGCTGCGATTTCGGGCAGCGCCAGCAGTGTCCGCAGGACCGGAGTCAGCTTTCTGTCGCCCGGGAAAGCACCGGCCGGGGGAGCAGCCCCGAGGCGGGGAGATTTTCCTCGGTGCCGGCGCCAGCCTCCCTGGAGGTAGGGTTTGAGTGCTGCCCACCCAGTGGCTCTGTCTTTAGAGGGACGGTTTGGGAGGGATTCACCGCGAGAAGGAGCGGAGCCCCGGGGCCTGGATCGGGGCACCGGGGGATGCAGCGCAGAGGGCTTGTCCTGGGCAGCCGGGAGGCGCGGCGCTGGGGCGGGAGGTACAGGAAACCTGTTTAATTGGGCTGAGCGCGAGGCTTTACCACATCCGCGGGATGGGGCGCGGCTGGGGGACCCTGGTGACGCTGGCCTTGCAGGCACCCGGCTCGCCTGCCTCGCTCGCCCGGCCTGGTCCGCTTCCCCATGTCCTCGCTGGGGGCTGAGGGCACTCTCCTCTTTGGGCTTCCTAGCGCCCTGGGCATTGTCGTAGATCGTCCAGATATTTCCTAAGCCGGGGTGCGCAACCCTCCTCTGGTTATGAAACTTGTCAGCCACCTTCTGCACACTAGTACGCTCTCTCCTCCGTCTCACATCTACCAGTCTTCCTAGTCGGGACTCTGAGCTAAGAGAACGTGAATTCGCTTTCGATGTATCTGGAAACTGTGTTGAGCTGTATCTGAGACCCGCCAGATGTTGCACAGACCCTCGGAGTTTGAGTACTGGGATAGGGGCATTTAGAAATATTTTAAGCTGGAGATGCAAAAGAGATCCTTCCATGGACTGGTAAAAGTGTACGTCTGGCTTCTGATCACCCACACTCTACTCCCGAGCATCCTACAAGGTGAGGTCCCCCTTCTGGCCAAAGGAGACCAGTCAGGCAGACCTGGGCTAAAATGCACCCAAGCTAAGTGAGGATTTCCTCCAACTTGCTAGCACATCACGCTGTTCGGTGTTCCTTACAGCACTCATCTCTTTTTGAAATTATCTCCTGGGGCTGTTTACTGTCTGCCTTTCCCCACTAGAATGGAAGTTCCGGGAAAGCAGACCTCATCTGCTTGTTAATCACTTCATCCCCAATGTCAAGGACAGTGCCTGGCACACAGTAGGTGCACAAAAAATATTTATGGAATGAATGATGAAAACTTCTCTGTAAAATATGAAGAGTGGTGATTTCTTAGCTAGTTTTGATTTTCATGTTTGTTTGTTTGTTTTGCTATTGGTAAAATTAAATACCAATCAATAACTACTATTGATTGGTATTGATTAATAACACCTCCTAAGAACCAGATATGTACTAGGAATTTTGTACAGGTTATCTCATTAAACATTACAGTAGTCATATAAGGTTGGTATTTCTAACCAGGTGGGAAATGGAGGCTTCCCCAGGTTAACCAATTTTTCCAGGATTATCCTGGCAGAACTAAAATTCCAGTTCGCTTTCTTTCTCTTGTGCTAGGCCGTTTCCAAGAAATTGGAATGTGGGTTTCCACCATTACAGCCAATAGACATTTAGCTTTATAACAAAAGCTATTGTTTAGCCAAAAGAAGATTCATTTGTTTTTTTCTCATTCAAGTATAGTTTCAACGGTAGTTAATAGTTATCTTACAGGCCAGAAACTACCAGGCTGCCATAAGCCGTAGTATTATCTCATTCAATCTTTACCATCATAGGCAGTGTTGTGATGTTACGTCCATTTCAGATGAAGAAACTGCTGCCTCGTTTCAGGAACTTGCCCAGCGTGGGTAGTAAATTACTGAGCTAGATTTTGTTAATAGTCTTAATCTTTAATTTAGATTTAGATTCTTAATCTAAATCTTTAGCTCCTTCCACTATACAGAAATGTTTCCTGTTTCCGCTACTTAATTAGATGTTAACACATTATCATAGAGTCTAATGATGTAATATATTAAAACCATCTAAGGCTGGGCTACAAACTTTCCACTGCCAATATCAAGTTTCTAGTTGTACTGCTTTTCTGAATTGTTGAGGCTCTTACTGCCATTGATTTTTGTGGTTGCGTTTATGGTTTTGTGGGCCTGGTAGTTGAGGGACTTTCAACATAGGAAGAAAGGAAATTCTCCTTTCACCTAAATTTAAATTTACTTTCACCTAAATCTAAAGAGAAATCTGATGGGTTTTACTCACTGTGGCAAATGACTTTGAACATGGTAATCCTTTATGCCTGTTAAGGAAAGTGCTGGAAAGGCAGCAAGTTCCTCAATTCCCATATGTGGAATGGAGATTGAGAAGATTGAGAAACCACTACTAACACCAAAAGCTCCTACAATAATCTCTTAGTAACATGACATTTCAACTCTGTACTCTTGTAGTGAAACTGAGGGCAAGGAGAAGTTAGATAAGAGTGTCGTGATTACCTCCTAAAGGGCTCATGGCAAAATAGGGGCTGGGAAGGAATTAGAGATCTTTTTTTTAACTTCCATTCTAGTTTTAGGGATTAGTATAATGTCTTCCCCTGCACGAGGGTCTGAGAAATCCAGTTTTATTTACACTGTGCCTCTTAGCAGTACTATATTTTCTTAATTGTTAATTCCATTTCAGGAGTGGTCCAGGGAGGGCTGGAGAACCCTCCAACCTAGAGTGCCCACAGGAGTGATAGGAGTAAGGAAGATGGAAGCAATTAAGTTGAAAATGCCTTCCATGCATAGTTTAAGGTCCCCTGTGAATTCCTTTCCTGTCTACATCTTATTCGTTAGCGTTTTAGCCCTCTGGAAACTCCCTCCTTTACTTGCCAATCACTAGTCACTAGTGTTCAGACCACACTCACCCAAACCCTGGTCTCTCTCCTCCTCAGTGTCTTTCACGTCCATCTCTTCCCATTGCCCCTGCACCATCTTAGCTCAGGGTCTCAGGGACTTCTGCTCTCTGTCCTCACATTGCTTCCAGGTGGATTGTCCTCCCTCAGTCTCTCCTTCACATCACAGTCAGGTAAGTTCTGTAAGTCCTGACATTATATTGCTAAAAATTCTTGAGTGGCTTATAGGAGTATAGTTAGTAATAATAACAGGAGCAGCAGCTGCTGAACTTTTTATACCAGTCCAGTCCTAAGTGCTGTACCTGAATTATTGCATTGAATCCTCAGAGCAACTCTCCTGTATTCATCTGATTCCCACTCATCCATCACGTTTCAGCATGGATGTTGCTTGTAGGAAGGTGGAGAATGCGCATGTCATTCTGTGTCTTCCCATTTTATAGGGAGCAGTTATCATACCGTTTTGCAACTGTTGGTCACTTAACTAAATCTTCCCTGAAACCACTGACTCTGCCTGGCTTACATTAGAATTGCTTAGTGATTGTTTACAGATTTTCTCTGCCTGGACCCCACTCCAAAGTTTCTGGATCAAGTGGCTTGGGGTAAAGAGGGTTGGTCTCTGGAATTGTTTTCTTTTAAAAGTTTTCTCATTCTGCATTATAGTAGCTGGGTAGTATTCCATTGTGTGAATGGAATGTACTTTATCCAGTTACCTCTTCTCTTTAAATAACAGCTTTATTGAGATATAATTCACATGTCATACAATTCACCCATTTAAAGTACACAATTCAATGGTTTTTAGTATATTCACAGTGTGAAAGCATTACCATAATTTTAGAACATTTCATAACACCCCAAAATATCCACACCCATTAGCAGTCCCCCCTTTACCCCACAACCACTAATATCTTTATGTCTGTATGGATTTGCATTTTCTGGACATTTTATGTAAATAGGATCATGCACTAGGTGGTCTTTCACTTAGCATGTTGTATTCAAGGTTCTTTCCTGTTGTAGAATAAATCAGTACTTCATTCCTTTTTATTACCTAATAAATAACTCCCCATTGTATGTATATACCACGTTTTATTTATCCATTTGCCAGTTGATGGAACTGGTATTTTTTAAAGCTTCCTCCAGGGATCCTAAGGTGCAGTCAGGAACTAAACAGGAAGTTCCTTTGAGTCTTGCTCTTCGTTGTATGGGGCTAGAGCAGTGCCTGGCACAAGACAGATGTTTAATAAACATCTGAATGAAAAAAAAAATTTTTACTAAAAGTATAACTCTCGCTATGTTGGTGTCATGAAAAACATTGTCACTAAAAAGAGATCCTCATAGTTGATTGTTTAGATTTGAACAAACCAACTGTTAAAAAAGTTATGAGATAACCATGGAAATTTGAGCATAGATGAAATGCTACGATTTTTAGGATTTGCTTCAAAATAATCTGGGGGTTGGAGGGAACATGCATTGAGTGAACAAGGCTGTCCATGAGTTAATGATTACTGAAGCTGGGTGATGAGTTCATGGGTTTTAATACTATTCTCTATAGTATCTGCTGTCCAGTGGGGTAGCCATTGGCTGGCTGCATGTGGCTATTGAGCACTAGAAATGTGCCTAATCCTTACTGAGATGTACTGTAAGTGTAAAATACACATTGAGTTTTGCAAAGTTAGTATAAAGAAATGAAAAATTATCTCAATTTTTTTTATCATGTATGTGTTGAAAGGAATATATTTTCCATATATTATGATAATATATACTTAAAACTAATTTCCCCTATTTCCCTTTACTCTTTTTAATTGGTTACTTAAAAAATTAAAATTACCTCTATGACCCATGTTACATTACTGTCAGAAAGTGCTGCTATATACTTTTGTATATGCTGGAAATTTTTCATAAGAAAACCAATGACATCTTAATTTTTTAAAACATCTGGAGTGAAATATTTTTTATGAAGGATTCCTCTTATATGAAAAGATTGGGAACTATTGATTTGTTCAAAGATGTTTCTTTGTAGAAGCTTATAGCAGGCAGGCGGTGGCGCTTCCAATATCATTCCTGGGCTTACTTCATCTGTGAAAATTTACAACTTCTTTTATCATAAATGGAATAGCAGTATGAGCAATTAGAAGAATTTCTCCTTTAGTTGTTCATTTGATTCTTTTGTAGTTGATGACATATTTCTTTATCTTGGAGAAATATAGGAAATGCAGTGTGTTTATACCCTGAAATTGAATTTTTCCTTGGACTTGCTTTACTAGGTTGACAATCAAGTTGCAAACTTGTTGCAATGATGTTGCTAACCTTTTTTTGATCTCAGAGGGATTATTCATTATGAATTTGTACCAACTGGACAAACAGTTAACCAAGTTGCCTATTTGGAAGTGCTGAAAACTCTGCGTGAAAAAGTTAGATGACCTGAACTTTTCGCCAAGAGTTCATGGCTCTTGCATCACGACAATGCACCAGCTCACATGGCACTGTCTGTGACGGAGTTTTTAGCCAGTAAACAAATAACTGTATTGGAACACCCTCACTACTCACCTGATCTGGCCCCCAATGACTTCTTTTTTTATAAAGATATGGAAATATTGAAACGAAGACATTTTGATGACATTCAGGAAGTCAAGGTTAATATGACGACAGCTCTGATGGCCATTCCAGGAAAGAGTTCCAAAATTGCTTTGAAGGGTGGTCTAGGCGCTGGTGTTGGTGCATAGCTTCCCAAGGGGAGTATTTCGAAGGTGACCATAGTGATATTCAGCAATGAGGGTTGTAGCACTTTTTCTAGGATGAGTTCATGAACTTAATTGTCCAACCTCGTATAATTACTCTGCCTAGATCTGTTTATTTGGGAGCCACACTCTGATTGTTTCTAGAGTCCCCAAGATCCCTGGAATATGAGTGGAATATGATTCTTAGATAATAGTAACAATAAAGTGTGGATTTTAGGCTGAGAAGCAAATTGCTTTCATATAAAATTTATTTAGATGGACGTTAAATCGCTCTCTAGATGCCTGTGTTTCCTCACAAAATAATAGCCAAGGTAATAAATAAACCCAGATCTCTGGGATGTGGGTTAGACAAATGACCCCAGGGGATATGCTTTCTCATCTGTGATTTTTGAGATCATGAGAGAGAATTGAAAAAATAGCTTGAATATAAAGTAGAAAAGAATCAAATTTGCAATAAGCAACCCAACAAGAGATCAGCAGAGGATTTGTAGCCGTCAATATAAAATCAAGTTTATTATTTTGATTACTCTCTATGGTTAAAATATTAACTGTATTTTTCCAAATATTGTTTATCCAATACTCTGTGGGTCAAACACTTTTCTCAACATAACATTTCTGCCCACATGTATTAAAATGTGGTACTATTATTAAGGATCCCTGTACTTGTCTTCTGTTTTGATATCAAATGTAACATAAGAAATTTAAAGTCACAATTTAGGTCTTGTCAAACAAATATTCTTCCCCAAATTATTTGTGTTGGGCAGTGATCTGAAATGTTTAGAAGCAAGAGCTAAATAATATTTTTTTCTAATCTCAGAAGCATTATTAAACTTGAAGTAAATGCCTTCCTGGAATGAAAGTATGGTTTTTGTTTATACATTTAATAAATATTTATTGAGCACACACTGTCGCAGGAACCAGGCTGGATATAGGGCATATGGAGATGAATTAGATGTGAAACTTCCCTTCAAGGAGCTTACAGTTTAGAAAGGGATATAGATATTAAACAGTCACAGAAATGTCGATAATTACAGTGGGGATGTGTGGCTTAAAGGGAATGAGTCTGCATTTTAATTGGGACCCTTGAGAGAAAAGTTCCGTCTTTCTGTGGGTCATGATTCAGGCTGCTGATGGGCTGAAGCAGGAGGAGGAAAGAGAATGTGGCTGGGGAATCCTCAGGGCATGCGAACCTGGAAAGTTCTGCCCTTGTGTCTTTGCAGGACGCCAGGTGGACTGAGGACGAGGAGGGGTTTAACCCTTCTTCTGAGGTTTTAAATTGCTCTGTATGATGCTACACGTAGGTTTGTTTATTTGCTACTGGGAATTAAATCCAAAGTTGAATTTTTAGCACCTTTGTAACTGAGACTGAATGCGATTTAACAACCTGTTCTTCAGCACAGCCATGAAAGTAGCTCAAGATAATTTGCTGGCTCCAGTTTGGGTGTAGTTTAGTTGTCTAGCAGCTGAGATGAAGTGAGTTAGGGGTATTCAAAGGCCTCAAAGGATATAGGGAAGACCCACTTGGGTTTTTCTCACAGGTTCAGAGCTGCTTCAAGCAAACTTTTCGAGTACATGGACTTAACCGAGGTGTCCTTTGGAGCTTGTTGGAGTTGCTTGGGAATGGGGAACCATCCTGCCTTTGATGGTGGCCAGGGAGCAATTACAGTACTTGCGCTTTGGTTGTCCAACATCCAATTGGAAACCCTTCCAGATTTCCATCTAAGGAATCACTTCTTGCCTTTGGATATGGTCTGCTGGGACCAGAGCGAGAGTCCTATTCTCCTCCGCCATGGGTGGCCCTGTGAGCCAGGCCAGGCAGATAAATGCCTCTTGCCAGAGTCTGGGTCCAGTGCCAAGTATCATTCTATTGTCAAGGGTGTGTCCTGACCAGACCATCCCTGTCTGGACCACATTGTTGGGGTCTGGCTTCTGGTCCCATAAAGCTGTGCCAGAGCTTGTTTGTTTCTCCAGCCTCCCCTTAGTTCCTTAAACTGATATTTTTCCAATACGTTTTCTTTGGTTTATTTGACAGATTAGTTACTGTTGCTTCCACCCAAAGAACCCCTGACTGTCAAAGGCCTCCAGAGGCTTAAGTAGTTTATCCGCTGTCACAAAGGGAACAAAGGGCAGAGATGGGGTGTAGTGGGGTCATTCTGCCTCTCCGTTGTCATTCTGCCAGGCCATAGACCGGGTGGCCCCTCAGGGTGGTGAAAAGCACAGAGCTGGGAGTCAGAGAATCAGAATCTGGATCCAGTCCCAGCGGTGCCGCTATGGCTGTAGGAGCACAGAAAGAGCGATGGGAGATGCTTTGGTCGAGAAGGGCATTTCTGCCAAGCCTTGAAGGACCCGCAGGACAGACGCAGGAAGGGAATGGAAGGCTAGGTAGAAAGGACATCGCAGGCAAAGAATGCAAGATGAGCCAAGGCATAGCATTTTAAGGAATGGTGAACCCTGCAGTTTGTTGAGAAGGAATGTTTTAAATGGGAAAAGTGACAGGAAATGAGAATGGATAGGTAGGTTGGGGCCCAATGGGAGTGGATCCTGAATCCCCTAGTAAGGTTTTGGATTTTATTCTGTAGACAGTGAACAAGGAGGTATGTGATGGGAGCTATTTTAGAGAAAGTATTCTAGTGGTGGTAGGGAAGGTCAGAGGCTGAGAGCACAAGCGTGATGGGACCTGAGCCGGGGTGGTCACAATGGGAGAAGAAAGGAAAGACCACACGTAAATATTGGAAAGTTAGAAAGAGAGCCTCTAGGAACTAGGCAGTTGGGGAATGGGGTTGAGGGAGAGGGCGAAGATAATTGTTGGCAGATAATAAATGGTGTTGGTACAATCAGGTCGACAATAAAGTTGGAGTCTTACATCACACCTTCCACCAAAATAAATTTCACATGAATCTAAACTTTAACACTGAAACAGCTAGAGAAAAATAGAATACCATTTTAATAATAACAGAGATGGAAAATCTTTTCAAGATACGACACAAAATCCAGAAGCTATGAAATAAAAGATCGATTCATTTAACTAGATATCATTTTTGCAAGGCCGAATTTTTAAAAAGTACATCAAAAGGCAATCAATGAATTTAGAAAAATAATTGCAATTTATGTCACAAAGGTCTAATTTCATCAATGTATAAAGAACAAAAAAATCAATAAGAGAAAGAACAGTTACTCTAGAAGCAAAGATATGAACAGTTTACAAAATGGCTTACAAAGGATTCTTAAGCATATAAAAACTTTAACCTCACTCATAAAAAGAGAAATGCAAATTAAAACTTTAGTGAGATGTTATTTTTCACCTATTGTATTGGCACATATAACAAAATGTGAAAACACTGTTAGCAAAGGTTTGAAGACACAGGTATTCTTAGTGGATACAGGTGTAAATCGGTCCAAGCTCTGTGCAGAGCCATTGGCAGTATTGATCAAAATTGCAAATATATGTATCCTTTGAACCACCCATAACAATTCTATGAATTTTATTCTACAGATCTCTAAATGTGCACAATGATATATGTGCACAGTTATTTATTGCAGTGTTATTTGAATAAAACAAAAGATTGCAAATAACCTAATTGTCAATCAGTTAGGACTGGTGAATAAATAATGGGGTGGTTAAAAATGAGGCAGCTCTACATCTACTGAGAGTTGGAACAGCCTCTGAGATTTATTGTTAAATTAAAAAAGGAAGGAGTAGAATCCATAGGTTTGTGGCATACATAGTACATATACGTGTATGAATGGGATGCTTCCATTTGAGTAAAAATAAATCCATATATAATACATACTTCTATGTACATACACATAAGCATGTACATATTCATGCATATGTATACAGGCTCAAACTACAAGGCTGAAGCCAGCTTGCAAAGGCTTGGAGAACCAATTGTGTGTATCTCTTCCCAATTCCTTGGTCAGTGACCTTGGCTGGTAGTTTGAAATTGGCCATGGTGCAAGTATTTACACCATGGAAATCATCAAAGGCAACAAACCAGGAGTTTTGTTTTTGTTTTTCCAGAGAGCTGTTTGATAAACATTTACTGGTACCCATTGTATATCATAAATATAAAATACCTCTGAAGAATACACCAGAGGTTGGTAACATCAGATTCCACAAGGAAGGGAGAGTGGTGTCACAAGGACAGGCAGGAGATTTAAACGTTGTTTCGTGTAAATATATTACTTATTCTACATTAAATATACTAGAAAGCAAACAAAAAAAGAATTAATGACACCAGAGTTAAAGGTGTATGTTATTGACTGTGTTAGATGACTGTTATTTCACATTTTCGCTGCGACGTTCATCTATAGTCGAATACTTCCATGCTGCTGACTGCTGTATTCGACCCCACGAGCTCAGTGTTCCAGAAAGGAAGTTTAGGAAAGCAGATGTACATTTTTCTATATTTTTGTGTTTTTCAATAATGAATAACAATAGGGAATTTTTATACTTTAATCATTCACTTTAATAAAATGTAGCGCCTCCACTGTCTTTATTATAATACTTACAAATAGAAATACTGTAATTGTTTTCTGTGGATTTTTGACACATTTTGGAGAACAAACTTGAAATCAATTAATGCAGTGAAAAGGTTAAGGAGCCATTGACTGCTATAGGGAAACATAGGAAGACAACTAGGTCTTAGGGAAAAAGAATGCTTTGGGTTTCGAACATGCTGAGCTTGAAGAGTGTGGGTGATACCAGTGGAGATTTCCAGCAGGTAACTCAAAGGAGAGGGCAAAGCTGGTGATGCTTCTGGGCATTGCCAGTTTAGTTGAAATTATGGCAGTTGAAGAGGTTTCCAAGGGAGGCTCAACCTGTACAACGTTTTGGGCAGGTCCTGGGAGAGAAAGAGAAATGCACGTGATACCTTGGGGAATGTCAGCCAAGAGGTAGATAGGGAAAGAGTAACTAGCCACAAAACTAGGAGGACCATCGAAAGATATTGATCGTAACTTTTTTTTATGGATGGCCAACAGAAAGTGGGGGCACTATTCTCAGTACTTTTTTTGGTGGGGGGCACTAAGACCTTTTACTTCCTGATTTTAAAAATTGCCACCACTGTGGACCTCTTAGGTTCCCTATTCTCAGTACTTTTTGAAAGAACATCACCTGATTTAATTTCCCAACCACTCTCTGGTTGGTATTATTTTCGTGATTGCTGGTGAATGGAGTAGGGTAATTCCAAGGAATAAGCCAGGAAGGAGCGCCTGGGAGGGATCTTCATAGAGCATGGCCTTGAAATGTGGTAAGACTTTAAAGGTCAAGTCATTTCAGGGAGAGAGGAGTGATGAGCAAAGGCCAAAAGAGAGCTATCTGATGTAGCTGGAGGGTAGAGGGTCCTGGGGGCTTGAGGGCAGTGTGTGGCCATTCCATTCTCTGGCAATTGGAGAGCCAGTCACAAAATGGTTCTGAACGGCGGAATATGGTTGAATCAGTTCGACTGGTGGTCAAATACAAAACTTAAATGTGGTATGACTTGAGCACTTACTGTGTTTTCATTGTTAGGGAGGAGGGATGGTAGGGGACTGGAAAAAATAACGTAAAACTTTGCGATAGATTGTGCAGATGGCCTGTGAGTGTCAGTACTCAGTATCTGCAGATGGGAGCGGTGATGGCTAGTGCCAATTCACTCGTGGTTGGCTCTTTGAGTGAAGCTGAATTTGCCTGTGTGGTGGCGTATTGGGTATCTTTTTCCTTTTTAATCTGTCAGTAAATTATGGGATGGAGGTTCTGTTTTTCCAGAAGACTGTGAATGGGGAATAAGGAAAGTGGAGGGGAAGAAAGAAATGATTGTTTGTTGACATTTTTATGTGAATGATTTATTTATGAGTTGTGCTGAGAAGTAATATTCCTGTCTCACAAGACACACCAAGTGCTGCCTCTATTCTTTAGAGAGGCTTTGTGCTTGTACCATCAGTTCTTTTACCTTGTAAATATACATGCACACAAACAGTATAAAATTTCACCCTAATTAGCTTTTCAACGCTGCCTTTCTCTAGCCTAGTGTTGTCTTAAGTTTGTTGTAGGCGTGTCATTAGGAATAATACCAATAATGAGGTGTCAACATAGGAAAAGAATAATAGGTGTGGTTTAAGCGTGGTTCAGAAAAAGGACATCTTCATGCTGCCCAGCTAAGATCATACTCCTGACTTGTAATTCCTGTTTTTCTAGTCTTTGATCCCATGCGCCAAAATAGCATTTGCAGTGTGTTACTTTCAGTTCTGCATCATTTGTTCCTGGATTAAGGACCTGGAAGCCTCTTTTGTTCTCTGGCATCTGAAGGTCTTATTTTCATATGGGTATGTAGGCGAGTGTAGGTGGATGTTTATATAAGATTGTTGCCTTTTCTGGCCCACAGATTAAGACACCTTTGTCTGACAAATGCTTGCGACTGGAAGGACAGGATGCTGGAATTTGGGTCTCTGTAAAATGTGTGATGTGTGGTTCCGAGAGATGCCTCAATTTTCCTTCATTGCTAAGAACGTCACAGGTTATTTGGGTAAAACAACCCTCCATGTTCTTGGGTCTTGCTCTAGCTTAGTAACTCACGCAAGGGTTTAGCATGTCACGCACTTCCCTGCACCCCTCTGGGTAGCGCTGTTTGTTTCTCCTCCCCTCCCTCAGTGGAGTTGTGTGAGAATTAGCCAACTGTTAATAGATGTGAAGGGGATGAGAGCTGAGGGCCATGTGATGGCTAGCTGGGCAGGGAGCCAGCTGGAGGAGGGTGGCCCATGCAAATGGGACTCAGTTATCACAATCATCTGTGGCTTTCTCTGGGGCAGTGGCCTAAACCTCAGTAGCCTCAGAATGACTTGCAGGGCTTGTAACAACACGGATTGCTGGGCACCACCCCAGAGTTTCTGACTTAGGGGATACATGGTGGGATCCAAGATTCTGTGTTTCTAACAAGTTCTCAGGTGATGCAGAGGCTGCTGGTCCAGAGATTCCTTTGAACTTCCCAGCACAGGTTCAGGAGGCAAAAGACTAAATTTCAACCAGCCACAAGTCCACCCTGATTTGGGGAAGAACCAGGGAATTCTGATTATCTTTAGGTTATCATAAGCTCCATATTTTGTATAGTGTTTCCGTGTTTGTAAATCACTTTAATATACTTTGCTTCTCCCAACAAAACAGAACCCCGTGGGATAGGCAGGACAGGTACCGCCCTTGTGGTACAGTTGTGGAAAATCAGACAGGACTTTGGGTGAGGCAGTGACTTACCCAAGGGGCAAATGGCAGAGCTGAGATTTGCATCTAGTTTTTCTTACAGTAGTTTTAGTGTTTCCTCTACATTGCCTTTACAGCTAGGAAAAGCTTAGAGCTCATCTGCTCTGATGATGCTCAGAGTTTGTTTTAATCCGCCCCCCAACACAGAAACGGCTTTTCATTTTAGAAGAGTTTTAGATGTCCAGTAAGTTTATGAAGATAGTACAGACTTGCCATAGGCCCCACCCTCAGTTCCCCTATTATTACTATCTCCCACCAGTTAGGGACATTCGTCACAGTTGATGAAACGATACTCATAGATTATGATTAACAAAAGTCTGTACTTTATCCAGATTTCCTTAATTTTTACCGCACATCCCTTTCCTATTCTAGGAGCCCATCCAGGCTTCCACATTATGGTTACTCACCGCGTCTCAGCAGGCTCTTTGTGGTTGTGACATTTTCTCAGGCTTTCCTAGTTTTTGATGACTTGGACAGTTTAGAGAAATACCGGTCAGATATTTTGTAGAATGTCCCTCAGGTGGGATTTGTCTGATGCTCTTCCTCATGATTAGACTCGGGTTATGGGTTTTGGGGAGAAAGATCACGTTGGTATAGTATCGTTCTCATCGCATCATAGTGAGGGTACATACTGTCAACAGGACTTGTCACTGCTGATGTTGACCTTGATCAGCCGGCGGAGGCAGTGTTTGTCAAGTTGCTCTACTGAACAGCTATTCTTTTCCCAGCCCACTATGTGCAGCCTACAATGGAGGCGTGGGGAGTTATGTTCTACCTCCTCAAGGGCGGAGTATCTACGTAAAATTATTTTCTTCTGCGTGCAGGTTTGTCTATCCGCCTTCATTTATTTATTCAGTTAATCAGTATACCAGTATGGGTTCATGGATATTTATTTGGGTTATAGTCCAATAGTACTTTATTTTGGTCCTCCAGTTGTTCCAGCTTTGGTTAGTAGGCACTTGTGTCCCTTTGACATAAGCCCATCATTGTCAGTATTTGGAGTGCATCCTTCCTTTCTGGCATTACAAGGTGCTCTAGACTCGTCTTGTATAATTCTTGTCTCAACCCTAGAATCATATTTTTAATGTTGGTCTTGATTCACTGAATTGATTTCACCATCCACTACCTCAGTCACCACTGACAGTGAAAAACATTAATCTGTCACATGTTAAAAATAAGAAAATGGGTACCTTGAAAGGTGAAATGGCTTATCCAAGGTCACACGTAGTTGGTAGCAAAGATGGGCCATGACCAAGTCCAGGTTCCCTGGACTTCTAGTCCTGTGCCTCTTCTACCTTTTTTTTCCTGGCAAATTCTACGATTCAGAACCTGCTTCAGCATACTCCCCTCACCAATGCCCTTACGCCGAGGCAACCAGATGTGAAATCACATGGGTGTGCCACCGTGTACCCAGTACAGATCTCAGCAAAAGGGGCAAAGCATAGCGGCCAGAATATTGTGGATTCTTGTGGCAAATCTGTGTTTTCGTATTAGAATGGGGTTTTGTAATTTCACTATTACGAAAGGTAAAAACCCCACAGAATGTGACTGCTGATATCAGCACTTTGCAACTGGGGTGGACCACATGACCGGCCTCTGTGTTGTGGAGAAGTTGGGTCAGAAGGGAGGATGTAGAATCCACATGCTCTTTATTTGGGTTCTCCTTCCCAGGGGAGAGGCAGAATGAAGTGAATTCAAGCAGCAAAACCCTCCGATTTCACGTCATCCTATGAACTTCTGGGAGCCACAAAGACAGGATGAACAGACAGGTTTTTTGGTGTTCTAAAGGCCCGAACAACCTGGTATTGGACCTGGTGTGAATAATCAATTCCACCGAGAAGCTTGTCTTCCTTTGTGGGAGGGAATAAGTCAGTCATCAAAAGGTTCATAAAATGCAGGGAATAACAAAGGACAAACTTATTTCATATCCACTTCTCAGAATGTTCCATTTCAAAAGATATTTGATTTTTTAATAATTGAGGGTGGGTGCTCTGGCCAAAGAATTATTCCTATAAAGGGGTTTAAAGGAATAGACAGTAGCAATGTATTAGGGTGTTTTGTTTGCAAGTAACAGAAACCCATCCAGCTTAAGGACAATTTAAAAGACAATTTATTGGCTTTTGTTGCTAAAAAGTCTAGGAGTAGGGCTAGCTTCAGGCATGGCTGGATCTAGGGGTGCAAATCATGTCATCAGGGCTTTGTTTCTTGCCATCTCCTGTTTCACCTGGCTTCATTCTCAGGCAGGCCTTCTCCACATGACAAGCCATTAGCAGCTACAGGCTTATTTACTATATGCTAAAAAACTATTCTGCAGATGCTCATTGCCTCTGATGGTCCTGCCCCTAACCCTGAACAAGTAAGTGGGGCCAGAGTTACCAGGGCTGTCACTGGCCACGCAGGGTGTCAGGGGCTCCCTGGGGAACCAGCGGAAGGGATGGTTTCTCAGCGGAAGATTGAGGTTCTGGGAGCAGAAGGATGAATGGGCTGGACAAATATGATGGATGTCCATCCTTTAGTGCTGTGAACACTCAGGGTAAATGCTTGATGAACAAGTGAATGATCAACTCTGATGCTATCCATACATTTGTTTATTTAGTTTCTTCCCAAGCTACTCATCTATTTTGTGAGTCCTTCCAGAGAGACCTCCTAGTCATTCCCTGATTCATGGACTAACCTGACTGCCAGCCCTTGTTAGATCCTCCTCCTCCTCCTCCTCCTCCTCCTCCTCCTCCTCCTCCTCCTCCTCCTCCTCCTCCTCCTCCTTCCTACATGAGCCAAGAATTATTAGTTCTAGATTTAAAAAAAAAAATTACTCGAAAATTTAGTTATTCAAGTCTCTTGCTTGTTTTCATTGTCTCTACCTGCCTTTTCCAAATCCCACTGCTTATTAGCACCTTTGCCTGAAGGCAGACAAGATAAGATCAAGGGGTATAATTAATACCTCGACAGCATCCCATCTTTTTCTCCGATTTCTTTCTGCAGGGGCTACCTACTTGGTGATATTTCTGTGCAACCCTGGTTTGTAAATTGACCAACATGAACTGTGATGGAGTATTTGTGAATTTCAGTTAATCATCTTTTTGGTATCTCCTTTCACTACAGGACGTTGGAAGTTGGCTGCAAAGTCCCCTTCCTCTGGTGGTTGCCTAGACTCCAGATCTTTTCCTTTTGCCTGCTTCTTGAGGCCTGTTGAGATCAAGTTAAAAATGAATTAATGCCAAGTTCAGATGAGGGTAAGTGTTTGGGGTCTGTTCATCAGTCTCAAAGTGCCTGTGTTGCTATTAATATATTTTACAGCCTAATGGAAAAGATTTTTAGAAATCTGTCACCATTGGCACAGATAATTGAGTTTACTGTACATTGATTTTATTTTGTCCATTTCTGTGTTTATTTGAAGCACTGTTCGACTAGTTTAGTGCCATAATTCCCTCCACCCCTTTTTTTTAAATCTCCAAAGTATTTGTATCAGGGCTATGTAGTTAAGATTCACCATTTCGAAAAACCATTTCGATTATGTTTCTCATTCATTTATATCCTGCATAAGCAGGGCATGCCTTTGTATTAAGAGAATATTTTTAGAAGACTAATGAGGTGGAAGGATTTGTGTTTCATTTCCCTTGGTTTCCCTTTATTCAGACACCTGCAGTTGCTGTTAATTACTACTCCCATGGCACTCTCTCTTTCTTTGTTGTGCAGGGTTTTAAAATAATATTGGGAGGGGAGTTGGGTGATGAGGCACATATCTGCATTGGAATAAATGGCTGGTTTTTTTCTCAGTAGCTCAACAGAAGGCTCATTTAAGAGTAATTGCTATTTTGGTAACTATTTTAAGGAGGTTTTCTTTCTTTTCATCTTTTTCTGCAATCTTCGCTTATTCCCTCTAGCTGATCTCCTCTGGTCACTTCATTTTGTTTCTTAATCAAATAGTTCTGAATACCATTTGTGGCTCCTGCATTGTTTCAGAAGTAGACACTTGCTTTCTCTGGGATCTCTTTTTAATAGTAGACGCTTGGGTCAAACCAGAGCAAGTCAGTTGGTTTGCAAGTGGCTGATACCATGACATTTAAAAATATATTTATTCATGAAAGGTGTTTTAAAATGAATATATTCTCTTTTGGAGGTATTGCTTTTCTTGTCTTTTAGGTCAACTTTTTATTGAAGTATAACACACATGCAGAAAAGTATACGAAGCACAAATGTATAGTTTGATAAGTTTTCATACAATGAATGCATGTGTGTAGCCAGCATCCAGATCAAGAAACAGAATATTACCAGCTCTTTAGAAACCTCCTCATACCGCCCCCAGTTCCTACTCCATCCAAAAGTGGCCCCTGACTTATAATACCATCGCATTCGCTTTGCCTGTTTTTACAGTTTACATGACTATTTGGGTCTGTGAGATTCACTCATATTTTGGTGTGAAGTTGTAGCTTGTTCATTCCCATTGCTGTGAAAATTACATTTACCAATTGGTATTTTGTGAATTTACCATTTGGTATTTTGTGAATACCAAAATTTATCCATTCTACTATTGATAAACATTTGGGTTTTTTCCCACGTTAGGCTGTTAACAATTAATGCTGCTGTGAACATTATTGTACGTAGCTTTTGATGAACAATGTGTGCATCTTTATCGAGCATAAAGAGTAGAATCTCGGAGTAGAATTTCTAGGAGTAGAATTTCTGCGGCACAGGGTTGGCCAATGTGTAGCTTTCGTTGATTCCCCTCATTTTCCAAAATGGTGTGCCACTTTCCTCCAGTGATATATGAGAGTTCTACTTGAGCTGCATCCACACTTGACGTTGCCTGTCTTTTTTCATTTTGGCCATTCTGTTGGATGCTTAATGGTATGTCGTGATTTTAAAATCATATTTCCTTGGTTAGTAGAGAAGACGGTCACCTTTTCCTGGGTTTATTGGACAGTAGTACCTTGCTTTTAAAAAATGCTTTGATCTTAGTTATGTTCTTTAGTCATATAGGTCACAGCCACAATTTTAGTGTCAAACAACATTAAATAGAAAATAAAACTTAGAAGAAGGATTTTATTAGCATTTACTAAGTTGTGATATGAACTTGTAAGTCAAAGAGGAAGTCTCCAGATCTTCGCTTTATTTTGTTATCCCTATCCCTAGATTTACAACATTGTTTTGAAAGTTTAAGGACACACATGCAATTAGAAATTCACGACCCCCCCAATCTACTACCCCTCTGACATCGTATATAGCTGTTACAGTTCCATCGACTCTATTCCCTATGCTGTACTCCACATCCTGTGACTATATATATATATATATATATATATATATATATATATATATATATATATTACATTATATTTGACATTCATTATTATTCAGCTTCAGGTTTACAGTGCAGTGATCAGGCATCTACACCGTCCATGAAGTGGTCTCCCTAATAAGACAAGTGCCCATTTGATACCCTACAAAATCTTTACAACATTATTGATTATATTCCCCAAACTGTCTTTCGTATCCCCGTGGCAATCTTGTGGTTACCAATTTGTATTTTCTAGTCCCCTCACCTTCTCCCTCATCCGCACCTCCCTCCCATCTAGCAACCCTCAGTTCTTTCTCTATATTTCTGAGACTATTTCTGATTAGTTTGCTCCTTTATTCTTTAGATTCCACATATAAGTGAGATCATATGTTATTTGTCTTTTTCCATCTGACTTATTTCACTTAGCATAATGTTCTCTAGGTCCATCCATATTGTTGCAAATGGTAAGATTTCATTCTTCTTTGTGGCCGAGTAGTACTCCATTGTATAAATGTAACACAGTTTCTTAATCCAGTTGTTTACTGTCTGGATTAATTGGTGAGATTGCAGATGGGTGCAGCAACTATGGAAATCAGTATGGCGGTATCTCAAAAAATTGGAAATGGAACTACCTTATGACCCAGCAGTTCCACTCTTAGGTATCCAGAGAAATCCAAAACATTAATTCGAAAAAACATATGCACCCCTACGTTTATTGCAGCGCTATTTACAATAGCCAAGACATGGAATCACAGTCTTTATTTCTAATTCAGTCTTTTTTCCCATATTAACTGAGTGAATGTGTTGGACGTAAGGGATGCTAAGATGGAGAATTTGGTCTCGAACTTTAAGAAGCTCATATATGTACATGGCATAGTGTAATGATGTTATTATGAAGCTCTGAAACTGTGCTCTGTGCACCCCGAGGAAGGAGAGATCAAATCCTGTGAGAGGAATACAGGAATGTTTCATAAACATTGAGATGCCTTTGAACTTGACTGTCAAACATTTTTGTGACTGGAGGTGGAAGTAATGGGCATTTCCCCAGATGTGGCCCATTTGAGGAACAGAAAGTGGTTCAGAATGGCTGGCTCATAGGATGTGCAGAAGGATATAGAGGAAGAAATTTAAAGGGAGTGAAATATATTTTCTTAATACTCAAAGAGAGACTATCAACTCATAAAGAACCAAACTATTTTTCTAATGAGTTTTTCTAAAAAACTCATTAGGAAAAGCAAATGAAAGCACGTGGAGAGGCCATTTTTCACTATCCTATTTGCCAAAATTTAACAACAATGTTTGGCAAGAGATTTATATTGACAAATGTGTGGAAAAATAGTCTCCATTTGTAGCTGGAAGGGGAAGAAACTGCTATAAATCTCTATGGAAGACAACCTGGCAAATCTTTTTCAAAATTGATAATGTGTATACTTTTTGACCCAGCAAGTAAGTCTCTTTTAGAAATGTACCTTTAAAAAGCATGAGCAAAGGCTATAATGATAAAAGACGGGAAATAACTGAAATGTGGAAGATGGTCAAATAAATCTTTTCCCCTCCTTTTAGTGGCTTCCCATACAGCCAACAAAAAGAATTGCGGGAGGTCCCTCTCTATTGATATAATGATATGAAACAATCTCCAAGACATATTCTTAAACTGGAAAAAAGAAGATGTAAAACAGTGAATAGTATAGTATTAGCATTTGTGTAAAAATGGGGGGGGGGGGAAATGCACATGTATCTGAAAAACTAAATATGACATTGATTATATCAGCGCCTTCCTGAGAGGAGAACTAGGTGGTTGATGCAAAGGAATTGGAAAGTTTTCACCGTACAGACTTTTTGCAACTTTTGAATATTGAATCATATGAATGTATTACTTGATCAAAATAAATAAAATGGACTCTCCCAAAATAAGAAATGAAGTCATAGAGGATTTTGAATTACAGTCTAACAATTATATTTTTTTGTGTAGTCTGTTAGGGTTTATAAAATTCTTTCAAGTGCATATCTTTATTTAATCTTCACAATAACCAACTGAGGAAGCAGTTTTTATTTCTGTTTTACAAGTGAGAGTCAGGTATTTAAGGTAATTTGCATAAAATCTTTCAGTAACTGATATTAGATTTGAAAACATCAGGCATATCGTTTAAGCACTAGCTTCACTAGTAGAATTTTATTCAACAAACAAAAGGCAAAATATTAGATTATTTTTTGACTGAATGAATATGCACCGAATAATAGTAGTTGAAGTTTAGTGATTTGAGAAATTTATTAGCAATTTTTTGTAGATCTTTATCGGCACACAATACTACCACTGTGATCAATTCTCAGCGCCATCTAAATTTAAATTAGAGATTTGTTTCAAGCTCTATCACTGGGTGGAAACGTTGAAAGCCGTTAAGAAAGAGGTTGTTGAAGACTTGGTAAGTTTTTGCTTCATGCAACCTGTGGATTTGTTTGTTTAGGAGCCTAGAAGTAAAATCTTTGTTTATTGATAGGGAGGATTTGTTTCTCACAAACCTTAGTTGATGAGGATGAATTTTTTCTTTTTGTGTCTGTTCTGCCATGATCTCCACAAAGAGCACATGAGTGGATTCTCTTGCTTCAATAGCATTGGGCTCTTTCCTTGCAGAGGTATTACATTCCTCTTTTATCAGAAGCAAAGGGCCTATTCAAGTATAGAGACTGGAACTTTCTAGAATGGTTTGAGTAACAATTTTACCCACTTGGTTTTGTTTGATCTTCATAGACCCAGGAGAGGCAGCTAGGACATGACTTATTCCAGTTTTACTGATGAGCAGTTAGAACATTTTATTAAATGTTTAATAGGAGGTGTGACAATTAAGTTCGTGAACTTGTTGCAACGATGTTGCTAACCTTTTTTGATATCAGAGGGATTATTCATTATGAATTTGTACCAACTGGACAAACAGTTAACCAAGTTTACTGTTTGGAAGTTCTGAAAAGGTTGCGTGAAAAGTTAGACGACCTGAAGTTTTTGCCAACAATGCATGGCTCTTGCATCACGACAATGCACCAGCTCACACAGCACTGTCTGTGAGGGAGTATTTTAGCCAGTAAACAAATAACTGTATGGAAACACCCTCCCTGCTCACCTGATCTGTCCCCCAATGACTTCTTTCTTCACCCCAAGATGAAGGCAATATTGAAAGGAAGACGTTTTGATGACATTCAGGACATCAAGGGTAATATGATGACAGCTCTGATGGCCATTCCAGAAAAAGAGTTCCAAAATTTCTTTGAAGGGTGGACTAGAAGCTGGTGTCAGTACATAGCTTCCCAAGGGGAGTACTTGGAAGGTGACTGTGGTGATATTCAGCAGTGAGGTATGTAGCACTGTTTCTAGGATGAGTTCGCGAACTTAATTGTCAGAGCTCATATTGAGGGCGAGGAGATGAGGCATTGATAAAGATTAAGAAAACATGTGAAATGATACGTCCAAGATCTCACTAGTTCAATCGGTGGAGCCGACCATGAACCTTGGAACTAGAAGTTCAGTAGAACAAAGGGAGTCTATTTTAAAAAGGAATTCAACATACCCCAGGAACTGCATGAGAAGAAAGTAATGGCTGAGGGATAAAGTAGTTTGAAAAAAAAAAAAGAGAGAAACAAAACAATATATCTTCATTGAAAAATAAAATTTTGTTATTGAAATAAAGTTACACAAGTAGCTAAAAGATAGATTCACAAGAAAGAATACAAAGAATCTAAAACTTTCACTTTCAAGTCTAACTAGGAGACCAACTTTATAAACATGAAAACCTCCTATGACAAACATGTGCATCGTGTGTATAAGATAAAGACAGGAGAAGATGCTCACTTGATAATTAAGATGCGAAAAAGGAAACAAACAGATATTCTAGTGTTTTACTCTCAGGTCTTCATAACAACAAATACATGAAATAGGCAGGAGGGAAATAAAGCCAGAGTAGGGAAAACTGATTTTTTTTTTTTAATTAGCTATATTCTGATCGGAGTGGCCTGATGCTTTCGTTGATAAAATAATCTATCCACTGACATCTGTGCAGATGTAGAACTACCTCAGAAGAACAGAAAAAGGCTGGTTAATTGGGAGCTCAGTTGGAGCCTGGAGGCTGGGTGAAGGACCACCCTGGGACAGGCTTTGCAACGTTTCACACAGCAGTTTTATTAAAACTTGTACATGACTAAGTGGGTTCCCGGGTGATGGGAGTTAGCCCCGAGTCCACACTCAGGGGCTGACTTGTGGGTCACTGTCGTCCTAGGATGAGTCAGTCAGTGTTGTCCATGGAGATTGATTGAAGGCCTAAAAGAAATGGACATTTTTATTAGCCATCTGGAATACGAAGTGGAAATCCTGCTGTTTAAGTTTATAGATGGTGCGACCAGCTGGGAAATAGCCTGATCTCTTAGTTACAAGGACAGGTTTTCCTCGGTTGTACCAAGAGCTAAGTTGAGTGGAAAGGAGCTGTGAGGTCGTGGTGACTAACCTGCACATCAGTGGGTGTGCTGAAGGAGCCTAATTAGTGTGCTTTCAAAAACGTTCCTTCTGTAGATAGTTATCCAAGGCCTAGGAGTGCACCAGGCCCCTGTGGGTCCTGGGGATACAACCGTGAACAAAGCCCTGCCCTGGTGGAGTTTGCATTATAAACAAAGGAATATATATACCAGGGGATATTAAGTGCCACGGAGAACATTAAAGCAGGGCAAAGTGGCTCGAGAGCATAAGGGATTAGGTGTTGTGATTTGATTTTATATGGAATGGTCAAAGGTCCCACTGATAAGGGGACATTTGAGCAGAGGTCTGAGGAGGGAGAGGAAACACAATCTACACAAATGTCTGGGGAAAGAGTGATCTAGCTAGAGGAAACAGAAAGTGCAAAGGCCCTGGGGCAGGAGGGTGCTCGAGTGAAAAATAACAAGGAGCCCCGCGTGGGTTTGTGGAATGAAGTGGAGAGAAATAGTAGAGGACGTACTAGAGGTATGGGGTGGGCTTAGATGATGTAGGACACATGTGAAAAGAATGTAGACTGTTTGCATATAAGGAAAGGACAGAAGAGATAGATTTAGGAGGTAGAGTACACGAGAGGTCAGATGTTAGCAGATAGTGGCAGAGTAATTAGGTGTATGGTGTTGAATAATCATGTAACCAGGAACAGCTTTGGGAAGAAGTGCATACAGGTAAAGAGGTACCCACTGGCACATTCAGAGTAAGAGTCTAGTTTATGGAAAGAAAAGAAGCATCTTTAAACCAGGAGATGGGCGGGATGGCCCAGGCAGAGTAGGTAGCATAGGAATGCGACTGAGAGCCCTTCAGGTGGGTGCAGAAGGAAGAGAGCTCGGTGATGGAGACTGACCCTCCCTTCCAGGGAGGTAGGAAGAGGACAGGACCAGGAGTGTCCCCGTGTTCCCCAGAGGCCATTGCAGCTGTCCTGAAGGCTAGAGCAGCAAAGGAACTTATGGAGTCTGTTGGGGAGTTGAAGGCAGAGCTGGAACTTGAACACAATGCTTGGGACTCCAAGTCCGTCTTTCCATTAAACCGAGAAATGTGTGAGTGCGAAATAGGGCACATGCTTCTGTGAAAAGCAGAATGCACAAATGATTTATAGAACATGAACCCAGTGACAAAAATAAATGAGGTAGTTGACTAGAGAACGTGTGGGGATGAAATGCAACAAAAGTTTATAGTAATTATCTTCTAGATGGTAGAATTACAGATGATATCAATGTGAGTTTTTAAATACTGTTCTGTATGTTCTAAAATTTCTAAATACAATGAGCATGTATTACATTTCTGAGGGAAAAAATGGGCTTAACCTGCAGCCAGACAGGTTTTCTTTAGATAGGAATTTCCTTTATTGCAGACTTAGGCACTAAAGAAGACCATGGTATCCACACTTGCTGCCTCTCTCCTGTTACAGTGAATCACTTGTCCCTGCCTGAGGTCATCCACCAGTGCTCTGGGTCCCCAACTCTATTGCTTATTCAAGGACTTTGCCTGTGGGTTCATTCCTCTCTCCTGCATTATCAATTGCTGCATCTCTTCGATTGTTCCCATCAACATCCAAATGTACAAATTATATCCTGAATCCAATCTCCTCTCACTCACTCTTCCCTGATCTGAGCCACCATCATCTCCCCTTTGGTCTCCACGAGCTGCTAACTGGCCTCTTTGTTTCTCCTTTCCACCCCAACAGTGTGTCCTCGCACAGCAGCCAGGGTGAGTCGCTAGAATGGAATCCCCATGACAGGGGCGGGGGGAGCGGGCGGGACGGACACCATGTCTTATTCATCACTGTATCCCTAGTGTCAGAAAAATTCCCAGCACTTTGTAGGTGCTCATTATATTTTTGTTGCTGGAATAAATGAACCCCAAATGCCATGGTGGCACCCAGTCACATTATGGGAAAGGTTTACGTATGTTTCACCTTATTAGTGGGGCTAACTGGTAAATTAATATGCAACTGGCTTGAAGTGAATTCATGAGTGATTGTTCTGTAACAGTGTATTCATTCAAATATAATTTTTTGGGAACCTCTTATGTGCCAGACACTGTTCAAGTACTAGGGGTCTGTATGCAGTGAACAAAATAAAATCCTTGGTCTCATGAGCCTTCTGGTGACCAAGAGACATCATGGGTCTTTAAAGTCCTGGTTATAGAGGGTGCGATTATATTTTCATTATCTGCTCAAGTGCTTTACTCTTTACGCTGTCCTGATCCATCCCATTGGGTGGGATAAATAGCCCGTCCCTTTAGTGCTATTTGCAAGAATCAGCCAGAGGGACCTCTTATCAGACCCAATATAATATTTTCTATGCTCTTTTTAAAAACTCCTTTTGAAGTATATCCTGGCTGTATGTTTTCTAGGCAACATAGTTTGGTTACCATAGTCCTGTTAAAAATTTCCAGATCTGAAGTTAAAGTATGTGTCACTGCAGGATGATTTTTCGTTTGTTTGGGGTCCAAGTCGTAAATTCTTTTCACTGTGCTATTTGAACAGACCTAGTTTATTTGCAGGAGGTGGAATAAGAAGCAGGGCAGGACTTGCCTTTTTGTAAGCCCTCCTCCCCCCACTTTTTTTTTTTTCCTGATCTGGGCAAGAGAATTAGCCAGGTAGCAGTGAATACTATGGTTGGAATGGGGAGAGCGCTGTTTGTCTAAATACTTTCTTTGGAGCAGAAATGTCCAGGTTTAATGGGTCCCTAGTGAATGTGTTTATGTGCGTTCAAGTCATGTAAATGATTCTTAGCATTAGAGTAGGTGTAATAACATTCACAATTATACAGAACTTTTAAGGCTATTTTGGTGTGATGCCCTACCTTGTGAGTGGAAGATTTTGACATCTTTATTGAGAAAGTATTAAAAAGTTATAGTCTCTCTTGGTATGGAGAATAAATAATAACTTCATGTCTTAAGATAACTTAATTTGCACACAAAAAAAATAATTCAAAGTGTTTGACTAGACTTTTCATAACTTAATAAAGCAGCTGGATTATTCCTAGGGTTCAGGATGGTATTTTGGCTTGAGTGACTATATTTGGACATCATAGCTCCTTTGCATGAAAACTAGTTCTTGGAGAAGGTAGGAGAGTGGAACACCACGACAGAGGGAAAAAGGTCTTGAATAGTAAAAACGCTTCCCGTGATCTCTCTGGGGCTTCTATGTCCGGTGTTACCCAGATTTGTCCTCCTCGTATGTTCTAAGGTCTGTCCCAGTGACTGAGGAAGTGTTCCAGATTGTCTGTCACTGTTATTATGTTGAAGCGGGGAGGTTATTTTCTTCATGAACTGTTTTATCTCACATTTTGTAGCAAGAGTTATCCTGGGATGCAGGCTGCATCCTTCTAGTTCATGCCATTGACCATTTAACAGAGCGCTAGATGGCATAGACCATTTATTAAATGGAGCCTCAATTGTGCCTTTGTCGAAAGTTACTTGGACTATCATTCGTTCAGTCAGCATTTATTAAGCAGATACTGTGCCAGGTCCTAAAATAGAGAATGGATATAAATCTACAGCTTCTGATTAAAGCGAGCTTGCTTCCTTGGCTGTGAACTACTTAATCAGTGATACCATCTGACTGTTTTTTAACGTGCTTAATTCCTTTTCTGTTAGTCAATTTGGTTTTCATACTGAGAATAATGACAAGTGCTCAATTAATAAATTCCTATTTAAGATGAAGATTACAAATCCAGTCATAATCCAGCAACCATGCAACACTTTCATTAAGAGACAGTTAAACCCAAGTTCTGAGCAACCTTTCCTGCAGGGAAAGGAAATTAGAACTTGCTGGTATAATTCTCCCTGAAAGAATCCCCAGGGAAGAGGTGCTTGGTTTGGAAAGATAAGAGCTAACTCCCCGGCAGAGCTGGCAAATATTTGGATGCCGGGAACTGGGCTGTAGATGAGTCGCCAGAACAATTAGAATGATGAAGCAAAACCACTCCAGTGAAGGTTTTAATCTTTTAAGGTAGTATTACGTTTGAAAAGCCCAGAGTTATTTTAGGTGAGGCGGAGGAGGAGAAATGCTTTAAATCTGGGAACCCTGATGGCTCTCTCATTTAATAGTTTGCAGATTGCGAGGGCTGGGGAATCCTGGAAACTGCCTAACCATAATCTCCTCAGGATTGGTGTAATACACAGTTAAGAAGGTTGCAGGATTCTGTCTATGAATATACATATGCCGGGCATGAAGTACATTGAACTAGATGAAAGATGTTGCCACTTAGACTCTTGAGGTGACTCCCCTGAGGCGTTTCTTGATCAGGAGAGCAATACCTGGCATTTCACCCAGTTTTAGGTATTGTTTAAGAATGTAAAAAATAATTTTTCAGACATGGAATATTAGACCATACCTTCTGAGATTTCTGAGGATTCAATCTGCTGCAGTGCATTGTAATGAGTTGAGTCAAAGCAGACACTAGATAATCAGGTGTAGACCTAGATAATCAGGTAGATGGTAGCGGTAACGTGGCATTGGGAAAATCTTGAGCCTATGGGCCTCAGTTCCCCAAAAGTAAAAGGTTGAACTATTTATGTTTTGCTTAGCTTCTTAAATTCTCTCCCTGATTTCTGTTTAGATTATTAATTCTAACTCACATCAATATTAGTCCTGTTGAATAGAATTATATGTGTCATTCTGGTGCCTGCGTAGTTCGAATCCCTCTTGACTATTGGGTTTATCCATGCCTGAGCTCCTTTCTCAAAGCATGAAAGAATGGCCCGGAGGAGGCCCTTCCACCATCACGCTTGTTCTTCCTTTTAGTTATTCAGTGATATAATCCAGTTAATAGTATCCCCAAGAAGTGTTGTTATCAAGAATACAAAAGCTCTCTAGAGTCTCATTTATGCTTGAATAAAAGATTTCCTTTTATGTTTAGAAAAACAAAACAAAACAAAACAACACATTTGAGGTCTCACTGGAAGTGTTTATTCATTTAAGCTGAAAGAGGTACCGTGGGTGTTATGTCTGATTTCGGTGAGCTTTTGCAGCAGGCTTATGTCTAGAGTGTTTTGTATGCTTTTTGTATTTGTTTAGACTGAAATTAATAAAGAGCTTTTCTTGCAAAAGGATTATTAATACAGATTTCTCCCCTGTGGTGCTTTTTGGCAATCCTTATATGGAAGGAAAAAAGTGAAAGAATGTCATTTTCTTTAAACTCAATCCTTACATCTTTACCAGTAAATAGGGAACTTGGTGGAAAAGAAAAAGAACGTAGTGGTGTGTGTCTGTGTACATATATACAATAATAAAGTTTAGGTCATAAACACTAATAGTCTTCTGGCTTTTGTAAACCAAATTTCTTTCCCAACTCCAGAAGTGTTTTTTGTTTCTATATCCACATTCATGGACTCTATAGATATATTTAATATTACTGAGTGACCTTTTTGGTTTGCATTTACTTTTAATTTCCCCCCCTTTTGACCAGAAGGGATATGAAATTGAATATAAATCCTCAATGCACAATGGAAAAAGTAATTATGATTTGCTTTCTACTTGAACAAGGAGTTGCTTTTATTTAAAGGCATTTTTATTTTTAAGAAATGTGAAAAAAGATTGCCTAAGGATTCACTTATGTTAAGCCATTAAAAAAGATTTTTACATAAGATTTTGATTGATTTTTTTGACAGTCTATTTCTATAATCCCAGATTTATTCATTTATCTCTTTCCCACTTTCTATTCCCTGACGCCACAATCATCAATACTTGGTGTTATGAGAGTCTTTTTCCTTTCTTTCCCTCCTTCCCTTCCTCTCTCTCTTTTGAACTTTTAAGATTTACTCTTAGTAACTTTCAAATATGCAATACAGTATTTTTAACTACAGTCACCAAGCTGCACATTACATCGCCGTGACTTAGTTATTTTATAACTGGAAGTTTACACCATCTCCCGCCCCCTACCCCACACCGGCCCCCTGCCTCTGGCAACCACCAATCTGTTCTCTGTACCTATGAACTCAGTTTTTCTTTTTCTGACTCCATAGATAAGTGAAATCGTATGGTATTTGTCTTTCTCTGTCTTACTGAGTTATTTCACTTAGCACAATGCCCTGCAAGTTCACTCATGTGGTCACAAATAGTAGCATTTTCTTTATCCATTCATCCATTGACGGACACTTAGATTGTTTCCATGTCTTGGCTACTGTAAATAATGCTGCAGTGAACATGGGCGTGCAGATATCAAATTAGTATTTTCATTTTCTTTGCATAAATACCCAGAAGTGGGATTGCTGGGTCATAATGTAGTTCTAGTTTTACTTTTTTGAGGAACTTCCTTACTATTTTCCATAGTGGCTGCACCAATTTCCATTTCTCATTACAGTGCACAAGGGTTCTCTTGTCTTTTTGATAATAGCCATTTTGGTGGGTGTGAGGTGGTATCTCATTGTGGTTTTAATCAGCATTTCCCCGATGATGCGTGATATTGAGCACTTTTTTACGTACCTGTTGGTGAGCTGTATGTCTTCTTTGGAAAACTGTCTGTTCATATGCTCCACCCCTTTTTAATTGGATTATTATTGTTATTACTATTATTTGCTATTGCAATGAATGACTCCTTTATATATTTTGGACATTAACCCCTTATGAGATACATGATTTGCAAATATTAGGAGAATCATTCTTTTCGGGGGGAGGGAGGGGACGTGAGTGGTGGTGATGGTGGTTATTGCTTAAATATAAAATGAACAAATGTTAATTGTGGGGCTTTGGTACGATTTCACATAAATGCAACTTTGGTCAATTAATTAAGATATAGGAGTTAGCTTTATATAAATATGAAGCTAAGCTGCTTCTTTTAACTCAGGTTCGGTCTCTTGTGGTTTTGTAACTTGACTTTTAGCTATTGGGCATTGACTTTGAACCTCGTTTGTGGTGATCTTAATTCCAAATTACACAACCACTTAATTCTGAGCAAACTTGTTCTGAGTGGCCTTCTTTCTTTCCTTTTATCTTTGGCCAAGAAGTTTTACAAGGTTCGTGTGTTGAACTAAATAGTTTCTACTGTTGCCTTTGAGAGCTTAGGTGAGTGTACTTTGATTTTTTATTTATTTTTTTTCCCATCTTGATTTCAAGACTATAGTGACAAGCACTTAAAGGAACCTCACTGTGGGCATTTTCATTCTTGAGATTCCTCTTTCACCAGTATGTGTGTTTGTACGTGTCTTTGTGTGTACATGTTGGGGAGGGTGAATATTTGTTCCTGGAGCCCTGATTCCATTACTAAGTATTTTCTCTGGTTAAAAAAAAAAAAAAGCAGTGTGGTAAAGTTACGTGTTTCCTTAGGGATTTTTCTGCTGGTACTTAGGGCTTTTACAGAATGAATACTTTTAATAGCCTGGCTTGGAAACCTAATGATTTATAATAGCATTTATGTGGGAAAAACAAATAGTAAATTCCAAGCAGGTGATTTTTACAAACATACTTTTGAAGCATAAAGCACTGGAAAATTGGAAGCTGTTTAAATAGCCCAGTAAGACCAGGCTCTCCAGTTGGGGCTGTGTCTGTGTCAAGGACCTGTCAAGGGAGTTTCGTAATGTGATTGTCATCCTTTTGAAGCCCAACACTCCCCTTTGGAAACGTCTCTCAGTGGTTCTCTCTTCCTCTGTCCCACTGGAAAGGCCTGGTCCTATCTTTACCGTACAGTTTAATGACTTTGTTTTATAATATCAGAACTTATGGGTGTGATAGATCACAGAGATTCAGAAGAAAGAGGCAGTTTGCTCCTCTAGAGTGAAGAGATCCACCCTCATTATGATTCGTGAAAGAAGGTGATCCCTTGGAGTCTGAGAATGTGAGAGCTGGAAGGGATTTTTGTTCCATTTGCTCATTTTACAGATGAACAAACTGAGACATAGAAATAACCTCAATGACCACTGCCTTAGTCTGGGTCCCCTGTAAGCATAGCCTGAAGCACAGAGTTGAGTGCAGGTATTTAATAGTTCACTTGGGAGGTGATTCTAGGAAGCATGAGTGAGGGAGCAGGAAGAGAGGCAGAGAGGAAAGAAAATTGAATGTAAGGGTGTGTTATGAAGGCTGATACTATAGGCAGTCTTGGCTCGATTCTGCTCCTTTGGAAAGCTGGAACATTTATACAGCTGTCCCTGTCACCTCCTAGTGATGTTATAACCGGGCCATTAATTCTCCCACACTTCTGGGCTGCCTTTGCCTTTAGGCTGAGGTGTGCCCAGCTGCAGAGAAGGCCCTGGAGGATGAAGGAGACAGCTGTGCTACCTGTGCTGGGAGCTGGGAGCTTGAGTCTACCCTTCTTGGAAGTCCCCACAATGGCTATGGCTGAAATCAGAGCTGGGCTGAGGGGGTATGACAGGGAACATCAGGAGTGTCTGCTGCCAACACCAATCCCCAAAGTGGATTGATTATATAAAGTACAGCCAACTGTATCATTGAATCACAAAGACTCTTAAATGTAAGACCCACTATTAATTTATGTACCATGAAGAGAGAAAATGTACCACTAAGGAAGAAAAATATGCTGTCCAGTGGACTATGATGGCCATGAAGTGTGAGCCACACCTAATATCAGAGAAGTTAAAATGTGGGGAAAAGAGCATTTCCTAGAAGTGATGAAACACAGTATAACAATACTGTGAAGCTGTAGGTATGTCTTATCATGGAAAGATATCCAGCGTGTGTTGTTAAGTGAAAACTGCAGAATACATTGCGTACAACAATATGTAAGATATAATTCCTTTAATGTAAATAAATTAAACTGCTAACACCAAACTGCAAACATTAATTCTCCTCAGTGAGATCACTAATGACATTTTCATGGTGAGAAGGTATACGGTACCATGACAAAGAAGAAATAAAGAAGTAGCAGCCCAGAGACATTTTGACTTGTGGAGTCTTTTGGTAGGTCACTGACAGATCAGGAAAGTCAGGTCTAAAACCTTCTCTTGAATATTGTTCAATTAATTACTGTTTCTGTTGACTAGGAGCAGCACTACCACTAGAAGCAACTGGTTTCCTTTGCTGAATCATATGCAGCCATACACTTTGTACACATATCTCAGAAAAGCTTTTTCCCCCAGAAAGTCCCCCCATGTGCCCTCCCAATAACATGCTTCTGACCCCCTCCCCCACCCTTGATGACAGGGGCTCAGTGAGACCAGCTGGATACCATATTGGCCTAGGCAGACAAATACCCAGAATTAAGGAGCCCAAGACTTTTAATAGGTAATTTGGGGATTATCTACTCAGAGAAAGATGGAGACTTCTTCCTCCACAAAATGGATAATAGATCTTAGGGTTGGGAGACTGGATCTTAAATATCTTTGAACCCAATGGTTATCTGATTCTGCAGTCTACATAACTTTGCTGGCAGATATCATTTAGCCTCTGAGAGGTTCTTTGGTGATAGGGAATTTGGTACCATTTTGTGAAACCCAGTCTAGCTATGAGCTATTCAATTGTTAGAGGGGTCTTTTTTTAATGATAAGGTAAATCTGCTTGTTTTAACGTCTACCTATAAGCTTAGGTCTACCTTCTGAAGCAGAATAAGTCTGATGTCTTCTGTATAGCAGTACTTCAAATATTTGGAAACAGTTACCTTGTTCTTCTTTGAAGACTTTTTTTTTAAGGCTACTATTCCTGGACTGGAAACAAGGTTTCTGTCTCTGTGTCTTCAGTAGCTGTAGGAGACGGATTCTTTTGATCTGTCCATATTAGGTCCAGCCCAGGGGATTTCTCTGTAGGTCTCTCTCTATAGGTCTCTATAGGTGCATTTGCTGTATGGTATTTGATAGGTTTTCTTACTTCCTGTAAAAGAATTAGAAGTGAGTGAACACTGGATATATAAAAAAAATCCTTATATTCTTAAAGTTTAATCTATGATACCATCTCTTTGCACCATTGACACGTCGTGAGTGGATATAATTCTTTGGGGCCAGTATAGTGTCTGCACAACTTTGCTGCCCATCCACTGTCAAATCACCAACACTCAACTCAGCACAGAATCTGATGCATGATAGGTGTGTAATGAATACACATACATACAACTTAGGTTCAGGTCAGTGTATGAATTTACTGCTTATTTTTTATGTTCAAATTCTGTTTAAAAATATCCTTTGTTTCACATGAGGAGATATTCTGCCGACTACTCAGAAATAGTGACTCCTAGATGTATAGGTAAGTTCTTGGTATGGTTAAGGATCATGTGACTTTGAGATTCATTCCTTGTTAGTGACTAGGATGAGACTATGTAACTTTCAGGGGGAGCCTCTGGGGGAGCGAAAGCAGCAGTTGGGAATGCAGTTTTAGAGGATTCTGGTAAAGCCAGATTGCATGTACCCGATGGATTGGTTCTTGCTGTAGACCATTGCATTTTACCTGGAAGAGCTTTAGTTGTCTTTTTCTTTATCTTAATACATTTTTGGAAGGAAGATAGTAAATGGTAGCAGTTCACACATTTATAGGAATTCAGCTTTGCTTTTATACATCCTGTTTCACAGAATTGTGGAATCTTACTTAGAACGGACCTTAAAATCTTTGAGTCCAACCTCCATCTGCTGTTGTAATCTTCTCTAAACACCTTGACTTGGTCATCGTCAGGGATGGGGCACTCTTGCCTTTGTTTTTATTTATTTTTCATTTTTATTAAGGTATAACTGACACACATGATACCAGTGGCAGGTGTGCAACATACTCATTCCACACTGTGAAATGAGCACCACAGTAAGACTCGCCACCATCTGTGATCATAAAAAGCTACAAAAAAACCTTTTTTCTTCTCAGAAGAATTTTCGAGATCTGCTCTGCCAGCAACTTTCAACTATGCATCCCAGTACCGTGGGCTACAGTCGCGGTGCTACACACCGTACCTTCACGACCTATTCGTGTATTCAGTTCACAGCTGGAAATTATGTACTTCCTGACCCCCTTCCCCCATCACTCTCCCCCCTGCCCTGCCGGTAACCACCACTCAGCTGGCTGTATCCGTGAGCTTTGTTTTTTGTTGGGTTTGTTCTTTAGATTCCACATGTAAGTGAGATCACATGGCATTTGTCTTTCTCTACTGGACTTAGTTTGTAGACTGCTCTAAGCCTCCCTGGAACTCAGCAGTCCAGCTCCTGTGATACAGCTTGTCTGCCTTGTTTAGCAATTTAAAGGTGTGATTGGGGCAACAAGAATGAACGGTAAGGCTCATGCTTTTTACTTGGAGCACAAGGCAAACAGCAAACCTTTACTGGGTACCTGCTGTGTGCTGTGGGAGAGAAAGAATGAAGACAGTTCTTATTCTCACAAAGCTGGTGAGCTAGATGGAGTCAGTGTCTCTCTTGCTCTCTCATTGCTCTCCGCACCCCCCGCCTCCCCCCCCCCCCCCGCTATTACAACTCCCCAATCCAAAGTGTATGATGACAAGTGAAGTGGGAAGAGCAGAGGAGGGAGAGGTCAGTGCCACCTGGAGTGGGTAAGGTGGACCTGGACCCTGTTTTTAAGAAATGGGCAGGACTCCTTTGCTTGTGTGGCATTTTGTTGCTTAAGAGTCCAAAAGTCCAAAAGCTGTTCTATGACGCTCCTGTTAAGCTAATCAATTAGTTAAGCTTAGCTGATTTAACAAAAGAAGGTGTTTGGACTCAACAAAATAGCAGATAATAGTTCCCTCAGAATGACTCATATCTAGGAGGCGGTGTTCTACCTGATGACTTTTTTAAAGTAATTGAAACTTACCCCTTTAAGAACTGTGGCAGTTTTTAAAAAATGGCCTGAAATTCTCACAATGATATGTGGGATTTGTGTACCCTCCTCTTGAATAGGAGTCTGCTTGTGACTTCTTCAACCAATTGAATATGGCCGAAATGACACTATATGACTTCCAGTACTAGGTCGTCAAAGGCCATGCAACTTCTGCCCATTTCTCTTGGATTACTATAAAAGTCCTGAAGAAGTCAACTGCCGTATAGAAATATGACTATTCTGAGTTTTCCATGCTGGAGAAGCTTAGTCAACAACCCAGGCTGATCTCCCAGCTGACAGCTGGCATCAATTACCAGCCTTGTAAGGGAGCCATCTCGACACTCACGCAATGGGCCTTTAGATGATTCCAGCTCCACCTGGCATCTGATTGTAGGCACAGGAGAGACCCTGAACCAGAACTGCCCAGTCAAGCCTTTCTTAAGTTCTTGAACTCCACCCCTCTCGAAATTATGAGCCAAATAAAATAGTTGTTTAAAGTTACTAATGTGATTTGTAACATAGCAATAAAAACAAATACTAAGAAATGACATATTTTAAGTCAAGTATTTTGCATCTTTCTAAAATGTATTAGCTACATTTTTGAACAGAGTATGGATATAACTTGAACCTCTTAATGAACCACGAACATCTTATATCTCACACTGTGATTAATGCACTTATGTCTTTGAGTTATACAATGAGTTGCAAAGAAATTCTAGACTGTTCAGTTTTTCAAAGTCGTATGCATGCTTCTAGTTTTTTCTTTTCCTCTGCTGCCAGTAATCTTTTCACCATACCCAAGTGTGCCACTTTCAACATGTTAAACCACATTTGGAATCATTGTGTTCAAATTCAGGTACTACATTTCATGAGACATGTCTTAAAAAATATTTAGTGAGTGCTTACTTTGTGCTGGGCATTGTCCTAGGTGCTAGATGAGATGCTAAGTTTCCAGAGAACAGTGACTTTGTTACTGTATCCCCAGTTCCTACAATAATACCTGCTGCTCACTAAGCCTTTGTTGACTGAACAGATCCAGGACACTGTGTTAGGTGGTCAGAGCACATATTCACAATGGCTTCTGTCCTTAGGGGAGTGACTAGGATGGAGAAGGTGCTGGAAACCATCTTGTGGGAGATGTTCGGCCTGGAATAAAGAAGTTCCTTGAAGGATGGAAGGGTTGTCATGTGGAAGAGAAATGGTGCTAGATTTGAAACAAGGCAGATTTTGTTGTGTCTCTCTGTTATTAAATAATGCCTTAGGTGGTGTTTATCAGATAACTTGGCACTGGCTGTTTTGGCTTAAGAATGTTGCTTGCTCAAATTCAAGAAAAAAACGAATTGTAGAATTCATCAGAGAAAAGAAACAACAAACAGACATTGACTCTTTGTGCCAGAATTATTGCTTCACATTTTATGGTTTCTAAAATATTTTTGACAACAATATAGATGTAGGTTGTTCATTTATTTAAAATGTCACTGTTAGAGAGAGTAAGAAGGGCCTCAGAGAGGACTTATGCACCTTGCCAGATGAGAAGAATACAAGTACGAATATCATTCTGTGGTACAAACCTTTGGATGAAATAGAGCATACAGAAGAGCCATCGGCATTCCTTCCCTTTTGGGAGGGAGAGGGAGTCAGGTTTATGGAGATTTTTAATTCTTAAATGTCGCCATAGCATTTTTAACACCTGGAGTTTCTTCTTCTTAGCATCACTGCTGTTGTCTCAGTAATTGAATCAGGTAAGTTTAATACAAATAAGAACATAGAAGCTCTTGCTCAAAGTTTCACAATGTTTAGGAGGTGTGACAGCCACTTTTGTAACCAGAATGTTGTAATGTAGAATACAAAGATGTCAGTCATCCCTCAAAGTCAAGATAACTTTTTAATCGTTGGTTTCTTCCCAATTAAATTATTTTCTTAAATTATTCTTGACTTCAGGTTGACACATTTAAAATTTCTTCCTAGGTTCTTTGCATATTAGAGGAAACTATTGACTGCTTATAGTTTCCTATCCATGCTGGGAAGACTCCTTAAGTTAACTATTATCATCCCTTCTCGTTTGTGTTTCACCTGAAACACAAGGTAAACTGACTACTGACTTCCCTGGAAAACAATGATAAGTGTTAAGAACGACCCAGAATGGACCAACCAAAGTTACACCTGCTTATAATATTTATTCTGGGTAGTGACATTTTCAATAGTCCATCCCAATTTAGTTGTGTCATAGTGAAGGTATAATAAGCATCAGGAAACATGAAAGCTCTTTTTACAGCCACATTTCCATCTTATTAAATTCTACTTGCCTGATTTATTTCAAAATCGAGTCATTTTCTTAGCATGTCTCTAATATTAGATAAGTTTCCTTGGAGATATGCATAGATATAGAGTTTTGGTGTTAACCCTGATCTTATCTAGTTTAATGGAGGTTTTAGAAAAGCATGTTTTTATTACATCATTAAAATATTCCACAGGAGCAAATATAGAAGTTATGGAGATAAGATTTGAGGTGGTAAATTTCTGGTTATAAATTTGATGCTTTATTTCAGGGGTGATTTTGAAGGTAGGATGAGGACTGGGGGAAATAATAGCATTTTTATGTATCGCTGCAGATAGGTCTTCCAAAAAGAACAGACTTGTTAAATCCCAATCCAATCCCAGCAATTTAAGGACTTCATGTGACTGTTGAAAGAGGGAGTATATACCTGATATTTTCTATTTATTGATAAGAGAAAAAGTATTCTGATTTCTCAATTGCAAAACTTTGAAGACTTTAGAGAAGTAGAGAGTAAGTCTGGGAAGGAATCTTGCTCAGAGAAAAATTGAGCCAGTTATTATTATTTTTTTTAAATTGGGCTATGTTTCCCCCAAACTATGCCAAATACAGATGTGCACTGTTATGCTGCCACCTAATCTGTGGAAATGTCAACTGACATCATATAGAAATAATGGGACAGATCTGACATAGACATTGCTTGATAACTACTTTTATAGCTTTCAGACTATTTTCTTTAGTCGTGCTTGTCAACAAATGTGTACTCGGACTATTTTATTTACATCTCTGGGTATGCGTATGCCCAGGTTTTTGTGGTTCATTTTTGCTCACTTCCCATTGTGTTTTTTAAGGGTTACGGTGATGAACTTGCTGATTACTAAACATCACTTCCCAGAGCAGAAGGCCAAGAAACTGGGTCTGAGTAAACAAGCATATCCACCTGCTTCAGAGTCTTTGATGGAGAAGGGCCAATTGAGAGACTAGAAAACCTTTTTCGTTATTTTGTTTTAGATGAAAACTGAATGAATGAACAGAGTGAACTGTTTCCCGTCTTTTCCTTTAAACCTGTAAGATTAACAAGCAGATAGATAACGCTGCCTTTGTGGATGAGCATTCTCGTCTCGCTCACAGTGTTGTGATTTGCTGGCCCAGAGCACTGTGGAACGAGAGGTCCAGATTCTCCAGAATGAATATCGCTATAGAGCACCATAGAAGTGGCAGAAATTGGTTAAATCATAAAACCCTGAGAATCATAAGCTAGGATGATTCTCGTCAGGAACTAGTGATATATAGCACTTCATAACCAATATATTGAGGAAATTTGGTAAGTTATGGGGGAAAATTTTCTGAGGTTACATCTTACACGAGGAAGTTTCTTTCAGCCCCTGAACCAGTGTTCACTTTGGAGCCACAAAGAACACAACCTTTTGGCAGTTGTTGCCATCACATCTCATCTTTGCAGAAGGAGCAGTAGCAGTGGTCACCTCGTAAAGCTCAGCATTGCACATTGATTTGTGATTCCAGCTCTTACTATCATTGTGAAATCTGAATAATACAACAGGTTTTTGGTTTTGTTTTTTTCTGTAGCTCATTTGATGGCAAACTCTGACCTGAACTGACATAAAAGCTATTTTGGTCTTTCTGAGTTAATAAGAGTATTCACACATTTTGTTATAAAAATGTTAATGTGTTTAGCTATGAGATACCACTGTAGGTCCTGCTGGGTCTGTTATTATGTGATATATATACCATATTACCTTCCTAAGGTTAAAATCAACAAAAAAATAATTGTAAATATTTCTGGCCTCAAAGGTTTCAGAAAAGGGACTGAAAACTTGCACCTACAGTAACAGGAAGAAAAGCGGCCATGATCATAGAAACACAGAAACTTGTTCTTGGCATTTATCCTAATTTCACATTTTAGGGACTCTGAATTCTTTCTTGTTACATATAGACAAGACCTGATACCGGGATATTCCTATTCCGATAACCATCAGTGTGGAATATGTAGATTATGGACGGAGAAGAGGCCTGTGGAAGAATCTAAATCCAGGAAACAAAAGCAAAGTGTCTGGATAGGTTTTGAATAGTCATGGATTTAGTCATGCCAACTTCAATTGGACTTAATTCTGTGGGCCAGATGGTGGTGGCTCTTTGCTTTATTTAGAACTATGCATTCATTATATTAGTTGCAAATAAAAATAGCTATACTTAGATGGACTATTTAGTAAATTTGGTAGAGTTTATTCCATATTGTGTGAGTTCTATTCTTTTCAAGTAATCCATTATTGTCTTTATAAGGTTCCATAAAAGAATCTTTTGAAATTTTTAAGGAGAGGTCATTTGCGTCAGGTGGGACTCAGCATGAAAGTCTGGTGGTTCCAAAGTACGTGGAGCAGATAAACCCCAGGCCTAGGGAACAAAGCTTGTTCCATCTTGTTGTATTATTATGTGTTACACAGAGAAAGGTGAGCAACATTCAGCCTCATGTCCTTAGAGAGATAGGTGTGGATACAAACAACTGTAAAGCCAGCCCAGCTTGCTTTGCATTTAGCGTAAGTGGGGTAAAGTGTGAGAGATAAAGTTGGAAAGGGAGGTTGGGTCAGAACTAGAGAGGGCCTCCAATCTGCCACTGAATAGATGGACCTTGTTTTCTTATCATTTATTCACAAGATTTGCATGTGGAAGAATTCTATGTAATAATGTATTATACTTCAAATAACTAAATATATTATTTTATGTTAGAATAGGTTTCTCTTCCATTAGATGCTAATATAGACAAGTGTGGGACTTAGTGCAACAGTTATGAAAATGTGAAGGGTGAGAAGGTTAAAATGGAGGAAAAGTATCTATTACATGCATTTTTTTTCTTTCCGAAATTGGAGAACAGATTGCATCATTTCATTTTTTTTTTTTTTTTCAATTGGGGAATATTGGGGAACAGTGTGTTTTTCCTAGGATGTCAAGTTGTTGTTTTTTTCAATCTGGTTGTGGAGGGCGCAGCTCACTGACCCATGTGGTACTCGAACTGGCGACCTTGGTGTTAGAAGCACCTTGCTCTGACCACTTAGCCAACAGGCCGCCCACTGCTGGCCCAGCTCCAGGCTCAAACTGTTGTTCCTCACTGGTCCATGTGGGAATCGAACCGGCAACTTTGGTATTATGAGCACCGCACTCTAACCACTGAACAAACCAGCCACCCGCATCATTTCATTTTCGTGAGAACACCCCCTCACTCATCTCATGGGATGTAGGAGCTGTAAGTGCTCGAGTTGAAAGCCCCTCTAGGTGATGATGAGTCACTGCAGATCTTTTCACAGAGAGGAGTGATGTGATCAGAGAGATGTTTTAGAATTAATTTGGTAACTGTGTATGGGATAGTTTGAGTGAGGCGAGCAAGCTAGATGCACGCTATTGCAGTCATCTAGGCAAGAAGTAATAATTGTTACTGGAGCCTGTCAGGTTGCAGTGGGAAGAGAAAAAAGGGAAATGCTGGAAACAGAAATTTTAAGAAACGTATTACATGCAATTGATTTGTCTCCACTTTTCTTATTTTATTCCTGAAGGGTACTTCCAAATTGATAAGAAGAAAGACCCAATTAAGAGGAGTAATCTGGTAATAGACCAGGTTTTCTAGGATTTTCCCAGGGTTAGGGGCCACATTGTGTGTGTGTGTGTGTGTGTGTGTGTGTGTGTGTCTAAAAGGTTATCTGACTGAAACTAATGCCTAGGCTAGTAGAGTTCTCCTTCTTAAGGAACCATTGGACTCCACAAGTGTTCAGAAAGGAGAAGAAACATTAAGGAGAATGGTTGGGGAGCTGTCTGCTCTCGGTTTGTAGCTATGTCCTGTTTTCCTTTGAGCGCCTGGCCTGTGCTGTGCCCATGTTGGGGACCAATCTGGCATCCTCATCACTGTTCCCCATCTCCTTGGTTTCAGTGACCTTTCCTCCCACACCACCTCAGCAACGCACTCAATGGCCATATCCCAGTACTCTTGCTTCTGAGGTGGTTATCTCTGAAATACCCTTCCCTCTGTCCGAACCCTTATCTTTCCCATCTGCCTTTTCTCACTTAACCTGTTCTTCAGACTCTGTGAATTTATTCCCTTGATCCCACCGTGTTTTCTGTCTGTCTGGCCTTTACCTCCTCCCTCACTTCATCACTTCCTCCCTGATGTACCTGGACGGTATGGTCAACCATTTTAATCATCTGTCACTGGTACATTAGTTTCCCATGGATCTGCTATAGAAGTACTCATCTCTGCGGAACTCTGAATCAACGCAGTCTACTTCTGTCTCTGTTTTCACTTCATAACTAATTATTGTCTTCCTTACAAATGTATGATTTTAAGGTTAACAAAACCCTTTATGTTACTTGGAAATCTTTTTGCTGATCCAAAGTTTATATACCCCTTTCCATTTTCTGTATCAGCTATTCCAAACCTTTATTATTTTCTTGAAGGATACAACTTTCCTTCACAATCACATTCTTAGCATTTGAACTTGTCCTCATTTTGTCTAGAAACAGAGGTCATTAGGAAGAAATTCTCCTAACTTTATGCATAGACCCCAGAGTTGTTGATATTTTCCCCCCTCAGTGATGGAACTGTGGCATTCATTCTAAATCCAGTTTCCCATGGCCTTCTGACGCCATCTTGGCCCTCTCTATCACTTTTGATACTGTTGACTGTTCCATCAGTTTGGGATGAATTTGCCTGCAAATAACAGACAACCCAAATAGAAGAGGCTTAAATAAGAGGCTACATAAAAGAAGGTGGGAAGTAGGGCAGTTCCAGAGTTGCTTAATTCACGGCTTGACAATATCATCAAGGACCCAGTTTCTTTAGTCTTTCCTCCCTGCTATTCACAGCACGGTGAATTTTCTCTCCAAACTTGCCGTGGGGTCCCATTGCCCAGGATTGCATAACAGGCTCTTCTCTAAACCAGTCAAGGGCTGGGGAATGGGATTACCTGATAAGTTTGTCATGGGAGGAGCCCAAGCTCCCCTCAAGTACATAACTTTCTAGTAGCTGAATTAAACTGCAATTCTGTGAACAATTACTAGTAGCTTCCAGGACCACTCCTCAGCAATGAAAAACTTTGCTCCCTTGAATGGTGAGCACTGCTTTTCTTCCTTCTCTGAATATTCTCTACATCTTGGTTTCCTTCATTGATTCCCCCCCCCCCTTTTTTTCCTCTGAAATCTTGGCTTTCCTGGTGTAGTCATGTCACCATCTCTTAATCAGCATTGTTTGCTGGGGCTATCTTAGTCATGCCTAACGATTTTCATGTTACAGTTGGTGCAAAAGTAATCGCAGTTTAAAAGATTAAAAATTGCAAAAACAGCAATTACTTTTGCACCAACCTAATAGTTATATGATGACAATTCTTAAATCTGTATTTCTCCAGTGACCTCTATCCGTTGAGCTCCGTGTCCTTTCTTCTGTCTGTTCTGTATCTTGATGCATCGCACCATTTACTGTGGCAAAAAAATGTTGCCTCCTACTGTCCACTCTTTAGTGAAAGAATCCCTTTGCCGCCCCAGGTACAATATCTCAAAAAAAATAAAAAAAATAAAAAGCACAAACAAAAACAAGAACAAAGTCCCATTAGCCAGCCTTCTTTGCAGGTAGGTATGGCCATATGACTAAGATCTGGCCAGTGTGTGTTACTTAGGGGTATCATGTAGGATTTCCAGGAAGGCTGAAAAACAAAACAAAACAAAAAGAACTCTTCAGCTGGAAGGTATGTGCTTTTTGCCCATATCACTTTACTTCTGACTTTCAAATGTGAATGATGACTAGAGTTTCAGAAGCCACCTTGGACCCTGAAGATGGTGATCTTGAAAGTGGAATCCAGGATAGAAGGATCCGAGTTCTTTATGACCACAGAGCTGCCATGTAAACCTTGGAATGCTTCCCTCTGGATTTTACATGGCAAATAAACCCCTGTTTATTTAGGCCACCGTGTGTGTGTGTGTGTGTGTGTGTGTGTGTGTGTGTGTGTTGGGGTGTCTGTTAATTGCAGCGAACTGTACTTCTGAACAAATATTTCTATTCTTGCTACCCAAGCAGAATATTCTATAGTTTTCTTACCTCTCCCTCACTACCTAATTTATGGATTATTTTGGAAACAGCTTTAGGTCCTAGAAACATGATATAAAACCAGGATAAGAATCCCCATTCTACACATATAGATTTGTTCAAATTAAAGAGTGTGACTACGTCAAGTGTGGGCAAGGATATGTAGAATGGAAACTCATATTTTATTGATGGGAATAACATTTGGAACAACCACTTTAGAGAATAATTTGGCAAGAAGTAGTCAGGTTTAAGCTGTTAAAACCTCAGAACTCCAAAAACCAGTAGTTCTATCTGCAGATATCTAAACGTCTCCTGCACATGTACTAGGACGTGTGTGTGCTCTGTTCACTGCTCTACTGTTTGTTAGAACCAAAAAATGGTAGCGACCTTAATGTCCATGACCAAGACATGGATAAATAATTTTGTATTGAATCCACTAAATTATATAGAACTGATAAAGAACAAGAACTACAGATGTCATTATAGATAAATCTCATGAATAATGTTGAACAAAAAAGTTAAGTTGTGGGTTATAGTCAGCATGATGCCATCTATATAGTTTGAAAAATCCAATAAAAATTGATTAATTAGTATCTTCTATTATAGCTGCTGCTGCTGCCCCTATTCAGGGTCTCATTACTTTTCACCTGGTACAGTGCTGCGTTCAAGAATTTATCTTTTTTTCCCCATTCTCTCCCTTCCAACTCACTTTAAACAGTGCTACCAGTCTAATCCTCACTTAAACACCATTGGATTTCCTACTGCAGATAGCAAAACGCAGTCCAGACATTTAGCATGGTATTCAAGATTGTTTTCTAAAATCATCTCCCTTCCTGTTGTTCCTATTGGGTGTGTACCTATCCTTTGAGCGGGTCCTCAAGATCCTTGCACCTGCAGACAGTCTCAGACTGGGATGAGGCTTTCCTCTCCTCCCCCGACCCCACTTCTTTTTCACTTGGCAGAAGCAAAAAATGGAAACCTTCAAAGCCCACATCTGGAGTCATCCTTTGCCCAGAATCCTTCCACCTTCCTGCTCCTGGACAGAATGGATTGTTTACTCCTTCATCTACTCCCAGGACTTTCTTCTCACATGGTGGTAGAAGAACTTGGCTTATTGTAGAGCAATTTTGACCTTGTAAAGAGCAGGATTTTTGTCTTATGCCTCATGAGGTCTCTGGAATGCTTTTGCATAGTTTCAGCATGAGGTCTGTGGTCATTAAAGGTTGTATTGAAAGAAATCAGTGGGTGGGTTTTTTTTTTTTTTTTTTTTTTTTTTTTTTTTTTTTGTAAATTGTGAGAGGAAACGTTAGTCCTAAATAAGTCTGTACTCAATGTCTCGGTTTCCTTTGAAAAATTCACACACGTTCTAACACACTGAGGTTCAAGTTCATCTTTTAAGGAAACTGGTAGCTTAAGGCCCCTTCATTATAAAGTTGATTGATGCTGTGTTTTAGGGGAGTGATAGAAAGGGTTCTATTGGAGATACTAAAGTCAACTTTTCAACCAAGAGCAACCTAAGAATGAATTAAGTGGTGGCAAAAGGAAAAGGTTCCCTCCTTGAGAATATACATACCTTCCCCCCCCCCAGTCTTTTCTTTCCCCTGCTTTATTAAAGTAATTCTTACTCATTGCACAATAAATATCAGAAAACATGAAATAGAATTTTTAGAGAAAAGCGAAATTTTGGTTTTTGGATTTCTTTTTCTGTGGATGTACAGACTTAAAACTATACAAAAATGGGATTGAAACCAGAGGCCAAATGAGTCCGGGGCTCGCGCTGCCTGCGCCACTCAGCCAATAGACCGACACAGGAGTTGCGTCATAGAATAAGTGTTTATTATCAGAACACCAGCAGTCTGAGAAAAACAAACAAGCAAACAAACAAACAAACACACCTCCAAGAACTGCCTTCCCTCTGGCAATGCGGCTCTTTGGTAGAGTCGTCAGTCCAGGAACAAGGATGGGAGTAGCCTGGTAAACCACTGAGATTGTGATCAATGGACCCAAGGATATTAATCGTAAATTGCGGGGCAATTTTTTAAAACAGGGACGTGGGTGGGAAAGGGGACATTCCAGAGCTCAAGCCGCAGGGGGTTGATCTAGTGTTAAGCTATAGGTCGGTCAAGGAAAGGTGAGGCCGGGGACTCGGAGAGGCCTCTACTATGGGGGTGCCAACCAGGCCCTGCTTCAGGATCACCCTATAAATACTGTTTTGTAACTTTTTAAAACCTCATCAATCTTAAACAAGTGTTCCTGTCAACCAATAGAGCTTCATATGTTTTGTTTTAAACTCAGGTATAACTTACATTCTAAATTGAATCTTAAGTGTATAGCATAACCACCACCCAGATCAAGATACAGAACATTTCTCGTACTGCGACAGGCTTCCTTTTAGTCCTTGCTGATGGAAGTTCTGTATCTTGGTGGTGGTTACATGAATACATACACATGTGATGCAATTTTATAGAACTATGCACAATACACATACATGCACACAGGTGCACAGAATAAGCGCATGCAAAAACGGGTGCAATTCGAATACACTCTGTAGTCTAGTTAATTGTGTTGTGCCGATGTTAATTTCCTGTTTTTGACTAGTTGTGTATAAGATGTTACCGTTGGGGGGGAACCGGGTGAAGGATATGCTGGCTGCTCTGTACTATTTTGGCAACTTATGATTCTATAATTATTTTTTTAAAAATATCCCTTATGCCTATTTTATTATTCTAATAGATGTTTTATCGGTTATTGTGTAGCTATACAATAACTTATTTAACCAATTCTCTATTTTCCAGAGTTTTTACTAATACAGACAACTTTGTAATGAGCAACCTTGTACATTTTATTGAAAAGAGGAGTTTAAAAAAGAAAAAGTCTCTACCAGGTTCTTGTAAGTCATTTTTCAATGACTACATACAATTTTCACGATCATGCATTACATCAAATAAGACAAACCTGTGCAGTAGGGATAATTAACTCTCCCAGGAAGAAGGCATTTCAGCAAAATTGTAATTTCTGGCTTGTTCAGCTGCCTATTGCCAAAAGCCCAGCGGTGTTGAACTGTGCACCAAGGAATAGAAGATGTAAATGAAAGTGCAGTCTAATTCAAACGCAGATCATTACATTGCTTCTCAAAGGCAAAATATTTCTAGAAAAGATTCATTCCAAACTAACCTGCATGGCAAAATCAATTTTACAGTCTTTATTTAAAGGATAAATCCATTTCAGAAGTTATGCCAAGTTTTCCTGGTATTGTTCATTTTGATTTCTAATCTGATTTTGAGAAGACCTGCCTGAAAATGGGCTTCTTGAAACCATAGTGTACTTTATGCTACTCCTCAATGGTCGGGGGAAAAAGACAGATATGTTTTTGGTACAGCACATGTTAAGTGAGGGTTGCCTTCCATATTAGCCCAGCAGGTACCTTATACTCTAATAGATGATAAAGGCATTTTTTGTTTCTGCTATTTTATAACAATAGTTTTCGTTTCACTTCTATTATTGACCATTTTTATCTTTGATCCAAGAAACAATGTTGTTTATCATTAAAGCTTCTAACTCAGGCACACGAGAGGAATATAATGAAAAAATTATTGTTTCTCGGATGTCCAGCAAAGAAGACTTCTGTTTGATCAACAAGATCAGTGTTGAGCACGCTGTATTTATTATTTGAATACAAATTTGTTGAGGTAATTGATATTGGTATTTTTCAAATGAGACCTGCATTGAAGTGGTGATATTCAACTTTTCACACATAAAAAACTGTTCTCACATGACTTTATTTTCCATCATTTCCAGACTCTTACTTTTGACTCCAGCTGAGAAAATTGACTTTCTCTCAGATTCCCATTTTAGAGCAATTACACATATGGTCTGCCTTCTCTTATCAGTTTCATCACGTTCCATCCCTTCCTTTTTTAAAACTTGGCCTTTCTTATGCAGGGAGCTATTTATAGTCTAAACCAATGTAATGCCAACAAATCTTAGTATTATTGTTTTATCCTTTTTATTTATGCCATATATAACTCTTACATATCTTTATATAGGTGTATATTTGCTCTTTCTTTGGCTGAAATTCCAAATTTTGATAGCCAATGTGAAGTTATTAACTTTGTGAATAATTCATCTATTTTACTTTTCTAATATATAATTGTGTAAGCATCAACCTTGGATAAAAACTAGGAGCATATGCAAATACTTGCTTCCACTAGAATTTAATATAAAAAAATTACAGAAAAGCAAATTTTCTTTCTATAACATGCTTAAAATTTTGTTCAACTATTAATTTTCTTTGGGAACAGAAGCATAATCAGAAATATCCTTAATGACCTAAGCATTCTGTACTGTGGGGTTAATCTAGTTTAGATTTTTAGACTGAACTGTGATTGTCAGTATCTTCACAGTTTTCTGGGTGTTTTTGTTCTCCTTTACATGTTCTGCTTCTTTTAAACTATTCGTAAACTTAAGATGCTGTTATGCACATGAATTTATTTAGTAAATTTGGGGACTGAATCAGAGTCCATCGGGAGAGAAAATGTTCTAAACAGCTTGTGTTTGCATAGTTGCTTCTTACCTTCATGGATCAATTGCTTTTGAATTCCAGGACAGTATTAATAAATTGTTGAGCTGAATTGCCTCATATTTGACTCCTTTTTTGGAAGTTTGCCGGTGCTACTAGTGATATTTCCCTCCTTGAACATGTGTAATGAATGTCCTTTTTATCCTCCATGTTAACTTCGAGCCCTGAAACCCCCTCTCAGCTGGGCCCCAGGTTTGCAGGCAGCTGCCTGCCTGGCCTATTATTACTCTATGAATCACTGCTGGCCTTATTAAACTATTTTGGGCAGCAGCCTTTCCATTCTCCTCCCTTGAACCGTGAAGGCTGGAGATGCTACAGCAGCACAGGTCCAGTGTGGAATTTGAATGTGAAGGAAAGAAGGTTTACGAGTTTGTAACATAGCACTCAACGTCATAGAACAGTAGGGTGTGTGCTCACTGAGGCCACTTTGTGTCTTGAAATTTTTTCTTTTGTTTTAAAAACTGATCCCAGAAAGTTCATTCTTGAATGTCTAGCATTTAAAACGCTTGATTGTAAGGCAATTTGGTCTCTCCCCAACCCCACCACCGCCTCTTCCTTTTGCTTTGATTTTCTCTAGCAGATCCATGAACCTGGCTGGTTTGTGTTGGTGGTTTTCTCTTGCTCTCTGTTTTAACCTACCTCCAAGCCATAGGTGCACAGTGTGAACCATGACCAGGAAAGATAGCTCCGTACGTGAATAAGAAGGTGACCTCAGGTCAGGCGTCCATTCGAATCCCAGTGGTGGTGGGCAAATGACATAACCTCTTTACATTTAAAATAGGGAACATGTGGCCACTCTCACAGTGTGGTATAAGGGTTAAGACATGTAAGAACTAATTACTGGAAAAGCTGACCACTGGTTAGAACTAGCCAGTAGACAAAGGCCTTTGTTAAGGAGATATTATAGTTCATATAGTCTAAATGTTCCGTTTTAAAGATCAGGGACTGAGACCAAAAGAGGCTCTGCTTACCTGATGACACATAGCTGTACGTGGGAGAGTGAGGGTGGGAACCCAGTCCCTAACTCCTAGTTCTTCTTATGTGTTTCCATTATATCATGGAACTTCCCCATATGGCGCTGGCTCGGGCCACGTGTGAACTGTTCTCAGCCTTGTTGATGGAGATATTTCTTGTTCATTAGAAAATACTTTTTGCATATGCTGTTTCATACTTCTCTTCATTTTACTCCTGCTGCTGTAACAAACTAAATTGCTATTAGCCACAAATGGAGTGGCTTAAAACAATACAAATGTATTTTCTTACAATTTTGGAGGTCAGAAGTCTAACGTCAAGGTATCCGCAGGGCTCCGTTCCTTCTGGGGGTTCTTGTGGGCAAGCTCCTTCTTTGCATTCTCCCACTCTTAGAGACTACCTGCATTCCTTGGCTCATGGTCCCACGCCATGTCTCCTTTTCCATCATCACATCGCATCAGATTGCATTTTACTAACTATGATTTCCTCCCTCTCTTTTAAGGATCCTGTAATTACACTGACCCCACACGAGTAATCCTGGATAATTTCACCATCTTTAGGGCTTTAATTTAATCACATCTGCAAATTCTCTTTTTCCATCTAAGGTACCGTTCACTGGTTCCAGGGATTAGGATGTAGAAATATTTGTGGGCTATTATTCTACCTACCACAGATACCTGCCTTACAACCCAGAATGCCCAAATTATCCTTCTTTTTCACCTATAGTTCTGCATGTTTCCAATTAAAGCACATCTATCAGTCTGCTCACATGCATTTTTGCTAGCCATTCACTCTCTCTCTGTGCCCCGTAATGAATTCGGTTCTTTTTTAGAATAAACCTATTCTAGAAATGCAAGGCACTGACACCACCTACTCAAATGACTGTTCGTGCTTCTCAGCTTACCCTGCTATTGAGGCAATGGCTGGGAAATGGATGTCTGAGAGCATTCCCACAGCTCGCTTTCTCCCTCTCAACCTGTACTTCCTATGAGATTATTAAATAATTTGGGGGATAAAAAAAATCATCTTTAAATTCTACCGTGTATTTAGGGTTTGGATTAGGAGGAGTTTGCCTTCCTCTTTTTGGATATAGGTCATATTTGACTGATTGCCAGCAGAAATCTCACTGATGAATTTATGTCATCAGGGGTCCTTCCTCTAAACCAACGCCCTTAAACCCTTAAAGACTCCATGCAAGGTTGTCAGGGAGCTGGACCTCTTGGGGCTGTGCAGTCATCTGATCATTTTTCTGGAAAGATTGGACCATAACTTTCATTAGATTTTTAAAGAGCTTAGTGACCCGGGAAAGGTTAATGACCAACTGAGTTGATGGCAGGTAGGTTATTTTCCATTTCCGCAACAGGGGAAGGCCCTTAGAAGTACACTGCCTATATATTTTTTAATGTCTGATGTGATCTTTTTTTAGCTGCAACTCAACTCCCTCAGTTCATATGAAAATAGACCTCCCACTGGAGCCCATGTCTTTTTCACTGTCAGCAACAAAAGGTTTATTCTGTTTTTGCTGGCATATTCTGAGGTATCTTTAGCATAAGGTACGGGAAACCTTTGTTAAGTGTGAGCTGAATCGTGGATAGGCAATATATAATTTGTTTGTTTAGACAGGAATTAAAGATAAAAAGTGTGTTTTTTTTTTAGTTTCTCATATCCTCCTGAATCCCAGTTGTTTTATTTGCACTTTTTTTCTTTCCATACACATTTCTTTGGAACTGAAAACTAATTTCCTTTAGTGTTTTGCCATGCATTTCTCCCTCACCTTTGATTACGCTTTACCCTTTCACCTGACTCCTTAAGTTTCCTCATGAAGAATGTATGCTATTTTCCTGCCTTTATCATTCACTTTTCCTTCACCTTCACTTTACTCTTATCTTGCCTTATAGGAACCCAAAGGATGAGGGCTGACTTTTGGAATTTGCTTAGTTTCCATACATTACTAGATAGAGGCTTAACAATAGTAAAGAAATATTGTCTATGGATAAGGCATAATAGCAAATGAAGTTCATTGCTGTGCTGATTGAGTCACTCTATACAATTTAAAACTTAGTGAGCAAAACATAAATGACCGAAGGTGTTTACTTATGCTTTTTGAATCATAAAAGTGTTTAAAAACAGGTACAATTTGAAATTAAGCCAGCTGACTATGAAAGAGAATTCATTAAGGTTCACTGATTTGGCAAACCAGCTTCGAAGCACCAAACAAAGGAGGGAGAATTTCATAGATGGAATCTCCTTTCTTGAAAAACTTTTTTTTTTTTTTTTTTATAATGTGTGGTGTTTTGGAGAGGAGAGAATTATTCCTTTGGCATTAAATAGGATATATATGAATTTATTTGAAAACCATGGGACGTTATGCAAAAATAACTAGTGATTATGAAAGGAATATAATGTTTTTGGTAAAACTCATTTATGTTCATGTTTATTTAGAACAAGAATTTAAATCTCATTTGGCCTGACTTAACCATTTTGTAGATAGGGAAAATAACAGGTCAGGGTAGATAGTCTTTACAGCATTATGCAACTTTTTAGTGACAAAGTTGGTGATAAAACTCAAGATTCCAGACCCGAACCCTGTGATGTTTCGTTATTCCGTAGTGCCTGCGTTCCACAGAAAGACCAACAGGTTGAATGTTGAAAGAAACAGATTTCATACCTTATAAATTAAACCACAATGAGGTATACCTACACCCTCCTGCAAGGCTAACATTTAAAAGACTGACAATACCAAGTGTAGCCTAGGACATGGAACATCTGGAGCTGTCAGGCATGGCTGGTGGGAGTTCAAATAAGGCACAACCACTGTGGAGAGCAGTGTGGCAGCTTCTAGCGTGAAACACACTTACCCTATGACCTAACAGTTCTGCTCTTATGCATTTACCCAAGAGAAAGGCCTCCATATGAATTTTATGGCGGCTTCATCATCATAACTACTAAAAGCTGGAAACAGCTCATGTGTTCAACTGGTGAACAGATAAATTGTGGTATATTTATATAATGGAATACTGCTACTCAGCAAGGAAAAGGAAGGGACTGCTGATACAACACTGTGGCTGGAACTCAAAAACATTGCATTGAGAAAAAGAAACAGACACAAAAAGAGCATGTTCTATGTGATCCCATTTATATAAAGTCCTAGAACAGACAAAACTAATCAATAGTGATAAAAACCAGAGGGGTGCATGTGGGAGTTGACTGCCGAAGGGCACAGGAAACCTTTCAGGTGAAGGAAGTTTTATATTTTGCTTCAGGTGGTGGTTACATCGGCATTTCCATTTGTCCAAACTCATCAAACTATACACTTATGAAAGGGTGCATTTTACTGTATATAAATTTTACCTCAATAAAGTTGATTTAAAAAAATAAGAAATAAAATATTGAGAAGCTAAGGTGTTGAACAGCAAAGCACAGTTGGTATAAAACATAAAATATTTTTACCATGTCACTGAATTTTCTCTAATCTCATTTTCTCTCTGAAAATTATGATCCTTCTGTTATCGTCCCCTCGCCACTTGTCTGAGAACACAAGACATAACGGCAGGCAAACGTACCATTGTGAAAAAGAACTGAACAATCCACCCATGCACATTTCCACAAGCAAGCTTCTCCTGTGCTTGAGGATATTTTTTGCCAAGTTAAGCAGTAATCCTGGGAATCATTTAGAGCTTCCGTTATTAATTCTTCTTCAGTTACCAAAATTTTACCAGCACAACTACATATGCCAATAAAATGAAACCTGGAGAAGTGCCAAGTGCTTTTCTGTTCTCTAGAAGGAAGTTTAGAGGATTTGTAGACTGAGTAGGTTGAGTTTACAGCCATAGGCTCTGCTTAAAAAAATCTAAAAATAAAAAAGGTGGCATCACAGTTGGTATTCCGAGTCATATTTTAAACCCTGTAAGCCTGTATGTAGCTTAGCAAAATGCTATTCTGAAAACTCTGAATTGCACATACAGTATATCTTTGTCTTGCCAACTCCTCTGCCAGCTTCTTTCAGACATTTCTTTCTGCAGTGTCTAAGACTAGAATTGAAGTCATGTGTCATCTTGACATGAGTTCTAGACATAAGGTGAAAGTAGCGTTGCTTCTAACTGAGGTAAACATTGCTAAGAGCTTTCTCTTTATGTGCTGGAGGATTATTAAATAATTTTTAGAACCCAAAGCATATTATGGAGAAGCTAACTTAATAAAATTAGTGATTATATTCATTCAAGTTTTCTTTTGCTCAACTAAAACCAAATAATGCCGCCAGTATTCTTTGTTACAGTTTGGCTATATTACATTCATGTTGGGTGCATGTATTAGTTCATTCACTGAACATTTATTGAGTACCTATCATATGACAGGTAATTTGCTAGACAGCAGGATATAAAAATGAAAAAGAACAGTGTCCTCCAGAAGCTTACACAGTTCAACAAGGAGACAGGCATGCAAACAAATCTTTTTATTGTAATAAATACAGTTGCTAGAATAAGGTATGCACAAGGGCAGCCCGGTGTGTGCCAGCCTGGGAATGTTAAGTTCATCTGGTCTAATGTGGAGTTGAAACCCAGTGTTTCCTTATTGATTTTCTGTCAGGATGATCTATCTATCCATCGATAAAGGGGGGTATTAAAGTCCCCAGTCTTGCTGTATTATCTATTTCTGCTTTCAGGTCTCTTAATATTTGCTTTATATATTTAGGTGCCCATATGTTGGGTGCATAATATTTATAAGTGTTATACCCTTTTGTTGGATTGGTCCCTTTATCATTATACAATGATCTTCTCTGTCACTTATTTCAGTCTTTGTCTTAAAATTTATTTTGTCGGGTATAAGTACAGCTACTCCAGCTTTCTTTCGGTTCCCATTTTTATGGAAAATCTCTCTCCATCCCTTCACTTTCAATCTGTGTGTTTCCTTACATCTGAAGTGAGTCTGTGTCTGAAATGAGTATAGATGGGTCTTGTTCTTTTTTTTAACCCATTCAGCTACTCTGTGTCTTTTGATTGGAGTAGTTGCTGATAGGCATGTACTTATGACCATTTTGTTCATTGTTCTTTGGCTGTTTTGTAATTCCTCTGTTCCTTTCTTCTTGCTTTCTTCCTTTGTGATTTTCTGTCGTGGTATGTTTAGATTCCTTTATCTTTTGTGTACCTGGGAATGTTAAGCAGGAATGGATAGAAAGCCTCGTTTGCGTTACAACCAGGAGATGGTAGCTACTCTACCAGGCTCACCATGGGGCCAGGAGTGGCTGCTGCGAAGGCTCAGAGACAGTTTGTGGGGAACTGCAAGTGGATTGGTGTTGCTGGAAGGTGAAATGTGAGGAGGGTAGTTATGGGAATTGAGAGACTTGAGGCTCCTTGTAAGGTGGTAGCCCTCAGTTCCGTGTATTTTAATCCTCTGGAAAGCTTCTGTGCATTTTAATCTTCTGAAAAGCTCTTTAAAAAAAAAAATGTTCATACCTAGATCCCAAGACTGTTAAATTAGAATCTTCAGGAAGAGGACCTGAGCATGTATTTTTCTTTAAAATGTTCATGGATGATTCTGATTTGTAGCCAGATTATCTACGATTTGTAAGCAATGAGTATTCACTGAAGATATTTGAACAGGGGCATGGCAAGACCTGACATGTTTAAACTGAAAACTGGAGAGTTTTTTTACGAACTGGTGTTCATCTTGAATATGTCGCTTCTGTAGTTGCAAATGGGTCACTATCATTTTCCTCCACTCAGAATACGTAGGGGATAATTGTTCTAGACATGAAGAAATACTCAGTTCCAGGTACTACTGCATCCTGTTATTGGAGCCTTCCAAGTAGCTGTGTCTGCCTTTTCATCACATCAGTGCAAAACTGAAAACTGATATGATTTCACTCTATAGCTATTTAAGGATCATTTTAATGTAACTGAATAAGCTCTTTATCTTTCTAACTCCAGGTGTGCCATTCGGTCTTAAAAGTAATCCATGGAAACCAAAACAGCTATTCTACTCAACCTATTCCAATATGAGTAAAATAATAGCTGTAGAGTTGGACATGACAAACCAGCCAGTTCCCTGAAGTGTACAGGAGAAAGCCTGATGTAACACACAGCTAGTGGAACCCACCTCTGTTCCTGCTTTTCTCCTCTCTGTGTAACTCCCTGATGCTGCTTGCTACACACCATGACAGAGAAAGGCAGTGAAATGTTCCCATCTGAATAGGAGCCGCTCAATGCATATTTAGCCCTGAGATGCTAGAGAATGCTCTTGCAAGAAAGGATTTCTTCCTCAGGAATTTAACTTGGAAGGAAAGCCGTCCTTACAGAATTTGAGACATTTTATTATAGTACTTCTCACCTTAAGCAGAGAAGTGGCTGACTGGCCACTTGGAAGAAAGAAAGTGTTTATTATTAAAAGGGAGGCCTTGCCTGCAGAGATGTGGGAACAATTGGGTCTTGGAGTATTTGGGCTGGAATAGGGTTATTTCTGCTATTCTTGAAAAGATATCTGGCATAGAAATCTTGAAAAGATATAGGTGGGCATCCTTCCTAGTGTTCCAAGACCCAGATGACAAACAAGAAAGTCTGATAAGTATACTGACCTCACCGCCCTCTATCTCTCCACATGCTTCTGGGGTTCATGCTGAAAGGGGTAACTGAGGAGAGTTTGTTATAATATTATACCTACAGGTCAGTGGAAAGCCTGCCAGGCTCTTGGCTCCTGTGCTCATATATGTGGTACTTAAAACACGGAACTCTGTGGTCATACCATTCGGTAATCTTTAAAACATTTTCTGAATGTTAATTATATGCATAGGTCCACTGTGCCCTTCAGTTATAAAGACCCAAAGACGTATATAAAAATGAGACATTGCTATGCCTCCTCCCTTGTCCCCTTTGCATATACATATGTGCGCATAAAAAAAGACATGAAAAAGAGGACACCAATAGCTACATATAGTTGATTTGTATTATCCTTAAAGAAGAGAAACACCCTGAGCCAGGACAAATCTGATTCTTGGGTGGACCCTTGAGGAGCGCAGTTATAGATCTAAGTAGCCCAGGACAGAGGGATCTTGTTGCACATGAACAACCTCTGACCGCCATCAGGTTGGGGAGACGCTTATGTAGCTGTGGGGCCTCTGACTAAGCGGGAGATCACTCACGTCCCCCAAACATTGACAAATGGAGTTGACTGCCTCAGGAAGTAATAAGATGCTTCTGTGTGGAGTATCCCCAGCAGTGAAACCTAGCCTGACGCTAGGTGGGCAGGCATTGAGGACATGTTTAGTAAATAAATGTCAGTGTGACCTTATTGGGAAGAAACTGGATTGGGTGACCACGGTTCTCCTGTCGGTAATTCTATGTAGGAATCCATACTGGGTGTCATAGGAAAGTCACAACTTGAGAAAAACAAGTACAAAAGTGTAAGGGGATGGACTCTTATGACTTTTTTCCTTCTCATTTTAAGTGATTAAATATATCATCTTGACTATGTTCTCATAAAAATGTTGAAAATACAGAAAATCAGTAAGAAAGAGAGGGCAAAATCCCTATTGATTAGCCCTCCAATATCTCTTTGGCTCTTTCCTGTGATCCTTATTTTCAAAATACATGTTTACATGAGTCTATGTACTTTTTATATTTATCATTTTTCTTTTAACCTGAACAATTTATGTGTTACATTCTTCATGAATATTTTTAGAGGCAATATTCATGGTACAAAATAATATGTTCTAGACATAACTTGCTTAACTTTTCCTCTACTATTGGGCATTAAAGTTGTGTTCACTTTCCCCCTATTACAAATATTTGGTAAGAGGGGAACAATATTTTCCAACATTTTGATAACAACTACTAAATAAGTTTCCCATATATTTTTGCTTATTTATACGGGTATCAGCGATATGTATCAAAATTTGCCAGTGCTTCCTCTCATTGGGTATTGATATTTAAAATTCCTTTTCTAATGTTATACATGGAAAACAGTATCTGAAACTGGTATCTGAAACAGTATCTGAAACGTGCAGAGACAATTCAACACGTGTGCCTTGTGTTCTTTGGTGGCCCTCTTAAAGAAAGAACTGAGATTTGCGAAGACCCTCTCTTGAAAGATAATCTGTTGTTATTGATGGAAACTATCTTCTAGGCTTAGACTTGCTGTCCCTAAGGGTGAAGAAGAATTTCCTTAACTGGTCCCATTGCTGCTATAGCATGTGTGTAGGGAGGGGGCGCTACACCGCAGAGACACTTGATGGTCAGATTATATGTTTGCTTTTTCTTTTCTTTTCCCCTGCTCCTAAAACTGTCACTCAACCCTGGCTTTTCTTTTATTTTTTTCCTTCTGTATGGACCCTCAGATGAGTAGTTTACTTTGTCTTCACAATTAACCCTGTGGTTTTCCGTAAGGAGGTTGATCCATCACTTTTCCCCAAGGAGTTCCCCATCAGTGAGAGTGTGGCAGGTTCTGTGGGGGGCACACAGATCCTTGACCTGCAAACCTGAAGCCTGGCTGGGGGATTAGGCACAAAGAGCAGGGTTGGCAGCAAGGCCGTGAGTCAGAACCAGGTGGTCAGGCTAGAATGAGGTTAGATTGAGGATGAGGGGCTAAGGTGGCAGTTCAGTGTAAGTCAGAGGAGAGCTAGGCGAGGGGACAAGCAGAGGGTGGGGGCGGACGACCGAAGGTGGTTTGCGTCCTTACAACTCTCAATTGGAGTTTATTATTAATATAATGATGCAGCCCATAATACACTTTGTTTCTTTCATTGTTTAATGAGTAATACATATTTGTGAAACTGCGTTCTAAAGGCACCAAGGTATCCACTGAAAATGAATTTCCCTCCCACCCCGGTCACTCAGCCACACAGTTCCCTGGATGAGAATTAGTTTCCTGGTTGAGGAAATCAAGGTGCAAAGAGAGAAACTGCTCGAGGCCACCCTCTGGCAAGGGCAGTCCTGCCTTTCTAACACCGAGGTGTGTGCTGTGTCCAAGCTACCTCACTGCGCTCTGTGGGGACACTCAGCATTTATGGGTAGTTATTATTCATATTTTTTTAAGCATCAGTTTTCTATTTCTACATAAGTGATACCTCTTCTGAGGCCCGCCCATTCCCATTAGTCCCCATCGCAGTGTATGTGAGTTATTCTAGGGTTTTTGAAAAATGAATCACATCCACGATACTGAAGTGTTAAAGGTACAGACTCCACAAATGAATTTGGGGTGCCTGCTGTGTACTTCCTCCGTGCTGGGTGGAGGACATACTAATGGTGATAAAAAAATCACCTGTTTTCACTGAGGGACATTTAGAAGTTGCTGCAAGTCATGACTTTTCATTATCTTCTCTTTGAAATGTATTTTGTTTTAATCCAGCAGTTGGACTTTCTGTATGAATGTTGTACTTCAACAAAAAGTTTGTTTTGTTTTTTTTAAATCCCATAATGTGAAGTCATTTGTTACTTTCATTTCCAGATAAGCTAACGTTTACTGAAATTAGAACTTTGGGGGAGTAGCAAAAAGCCACAGATGCTCCCCGCCTTATATAGATTCCTTGTGAAGGATTTGTACATATGAATGAGAGGAGGGTGGGATTCCCAGTGTGGGTCATGGCCTGTATTTGTCCACTGGTGTAGGGTTCCCGGGGAATGATGGGACCAGAGAGTGTGCACCCTATTTCCTGATGCTGTAGCTGGGGTGCTGCCACTCTGAGCTGCTTTCTGGAGTTGAACTTGGAAAGCAACGTCCCCCTATAAGAAGTGCCATCAGCTCTCTTGATTCAAGTGCATTGCTTAGATATCTCTGGGATCCCTAGGCTACATGACCACAAGCTAACATACTTCTATGAAAAGAATGTGCTTTGAGTTTCCAATAGCTGATTTATAATTACCTTTTGCAACATAACCTCTCAAAAGTTGAGATTATTTGTGCTTGCTCTATTTACCTTGCTCATTTGACTGCAAACAATGGAATTCAGGCTTTTCATTAGCTTGTATTGTTCTTTTGATGAGTGACTGTGTGAATATTGTGTACATATGTGTATCTATTTTAACCTATGTGGTGGTATTTCTAAGAATTAGAGTTGCCGTAACTTGGTTTTCAAATGTGGGCCAGAGTCTTTGCTAAATGTAAAGCAAGCATACAGATCAAAGATCAACCAGCTGTTTCAGAATGTAAAGGTCATTTTCACATCACATCCAGATTTGCCTTTTAGTCTTTCTGTAAGGGCTTTAATTACACTCCTGATTGCTTAGAAAAAGGCCCTCAGTGATCTAAGCTGGTATTGCCTACCAAGATAGAAGAAAGCTTTCAAGATCTTGGAGGACCTCATGTTTCATTTTTGGATGATTGTCAGTAACCTCTAAAATGAGGAATCTCTGTGATCTATTTGTGAGTTCTGGAATGACTAATGTGGCAGCCAGGGTTGACAAGTCTTGCTTTTTGTATTGTGTTTCCACGTGTTGGAGTTGACTTTGACCTTTGACTTTTACTGTTTCATTCTTTCCTTTCCATGAGTTCACTAGAGCATATAGATTCAGAAGGCTTTGTGTGGACTGGGAGGAAATTATAAGCTCCCATGTCGATATTAGTTTGCTCATTTGTTTTTAATGAAGTATGATATTTTAAAGCAATCATGGTGGAGTTCTCAAAACTTTTCTATTGGAGTTTGTCCATGTCATTCAGAGCATAGAATAGTTCTTGTTTGAATCTTAGGACTAGATCCCAGCATCACATATCCAATTCAGCAAAGTAGATATTCCCCTCAGGGCCAGTGGTTTTGGGGGGAGAAAATGGGTAACTGCATATCTGATTTTATTTTGTGGAAGGAAATGGGTAACTGCATATCTGATTTTACTTGATTCAAAGATTATTTTCAGGCAGGGAAGATTTTTTAATTGATATATAATTCACATACCACAAGCTTTACCCTTTTAGAGTGTATGTAAGTCAGTGATTTTTTTTTTTTTAGTACATTTACAAAATTATGCAATCATCACCACTATCTAATTCCAGTACATTTTCATCACACTGTACTTCCCCAGTCCCTCTACCTTCAGGCTCAGGCGAACACTAACCTACTTTCTGTCTCTCTAGATTTGCTTATTATGGAGATTTCACATAAATGGAATCATACAATATGTAGCCTTTTTTATTTCTCTTTCTTCACTTAGGATAATGTTTTCAATGTTCATCTATGTTTAGTATGACTCAATTTTTCCTTTTTATTGCTGAATAATATTCCATTGTATAGTATCTTAGTCAGTTCGGGCTGTTATGACTGGTTGGCTTAAACCACAAACATTTATTTCTTACAGTTCTGGAGGCTGAGAAGTCCAAGATCACGGTGCTGGTGGAGCCATTGTCTGGTGAGAGCCCGCTTCCTGGTTTGTAGATGGCCATCTTCTTGTGTCTTCACTTGGCTATGAGCAGAGAGAGGAAGCAAGCTTTCTTTTTATAAGGGCACTAATCCCATTCATGAGAGCTCCACCCTCCTGACCTAATTACCTCCCAATGGCCCCCACCTCCAAATATCATCATCACACTGGAGAGTAGGCTTCAACATATGAATTTTGGGATGACATAGGGATATTCTACTTTGTGTTTATCTGTTCATCAGTTAATAGATATTTGGGTTTTTCCACTTTTTTACTATTTTGAATTGGGCTACGATGAACATTCTTGTACAAGTTTTAGTGTGGACATATATTTTAAAGGCTCTTGGGTATATACCAAGGAGTGGAATTGCTGCATCAGATGTTTCAGAACTATGTATATTTCAGAACTATGTTTCAGAACTTAAAGGTCATTTTGCATTTGAATAATCCACTTTTCCCAGCACCATTTGCTGAAAAGACTATTTTCTTTCCCTATCAAATTGTCTTGGCATCTATATCCAAAATGAATTAGCCATAAATGTGAATTTAATTTCTACAGTCTCATTTCTATTCCATGTCTATCTTTATGCTGGTGCACACTATCTTGATTCCTATACCTTTATGATAAGTTTTGAAATTGGGAAGTTAAGCGTCCTACAAATGTGTGAAGATAATTTTTTGATGGATGTTTATATCCACTCTTCTACTTCACATTCTTTGAGATATCTTTTCTCTGCCATCATAAAGTCATATTTGGAATGTTACTTTGAACTGGCCGTGAATTCAGTGTCATGTATGACCTCACAGTTCCAGTATAAAATGTCTGGATTTGGAACCAGGCATATTACAAAAGTTTGACCACTAGCTCTGTCTGTCTCAATTTCTTAACTATAAAATAAAGCATAAAACCCAAATCAAAGGATAATTCTGAGAATTAAGAAAATGTAACATATATAAAAGCATCCAGCATGATGCCTGGGAAGTGTTAGATACAAAATAAATATCTGTTGCCTTTCCTTGCCCTTCTCGTGTATGCGAAAACGTTCCTTGTACCTTGTAAGATGGTTCTGAGTTCTTCCGTAAGGTCAGCCATCTTCCATTTAGAAAGTTTTTCCCAAAGTCATCACATGGATTGGTATTACAGAATTTTCTAGTCTATTCTGTGGTTTTGTTTGTAGCACAGTGTTTCAGACTTTTCAATCACCAGTGTCTAGCATTGTGCCTGACCAGCAGTAAGTGACCAATAAACATTTGTTAAGTGAATACTTTATGGATTCCATTTACCCATGTTCTTGTTTGCTTGGTAAATATAGTGCAGACTTCTTAGAGATGTGTTTTTAGGTAAGTCTGCATAACCGTTGCACGAGTGTTTCATTGCTGAGATATTTCCCATAAGATTTTTTTGAGCAATTTGTCCAGTTAGCTTAGAGTGCCTTTCCCTGGAGTAGGTCTCCTCTCCTTCAGATGACATTGTACTTCCCATTCAGATGTTTCCTCTTGAGAGTAATTTCAGACCGAAATAGAAAAGATGGAGTCCCAGTAGTAAACTTTAGAAAGCAAGGGAGGCGAATAAGGAAGTGGGGTTTAGGGAAAGATATGTGATGAGAGACCAAGAAGAGGCTTAGGGAAGATTAGGTCAAACAGAAAAGCATGGTCCCAGTCCCTGAACATTGCAAATGGTTTTTATGTCATAGTCATGGATTCTCATGACTCTCTCCACCTCCCAAGTCTAGACATGAAACTATAAGCAGAAAGTATCCAAGTATTACTGGCTGTTGTAAGCCCGATTCGTAGCCAAGAAATGGTGCCTGTGCACGTTAAGCTATTACCTACATGACGAATAAACCAACCTTTAAAGGTAGGAGTTCAAATCATTTCATGGACTCATAGGATAATGGAGTTTTAAAGTTAGACCACATCATCAGGCTGAAGGAATATTGGTAAGTGTCACCTCAGGGCAGATAGGTTTGGAAATAAGTTCAACAAAAGTAACAGATCTGGCTTTGTTGTTTGCTTACTTTAACTGCAGGACCTCTCAGACCATTTATGTGTTAATATGTATTTAAGAGGGAATGTAGGAGCACACCGCAAGGTGACTGGTCTATGGGGACTTACTTTCTCCCCCACAGAGAGCCCTGTGAAACTGGTATTTAGCAGAGCACATTTTGAATAATTATGATCCAGGATAACACGTTTACTTTTCAGATGTGAAGTCTAATTTGTTAGTCTTTGTGTATTGCTGTTTCTAGGAAGGGTCATGTTTGCTGGTACATTACATGGAAGCTAACTGACTGTTATCTAAGAGAACTGTCAAAAAAGTGAGAGCTTAAATTAGGAGTTAAAAATCAAACTCCTGAAACACTGTGTGTGTGTGAGTGTGTGTGTGTGTGTGTGTGTGTGTGTGTGTGTGTGTATCTATATATCTATATATCTATATCTATATCTACATCTATATCTATATCTATATCTGTATCTATATATATATATAACTTACAAAATACCCTACCTTCCAGGATCTAACTTTTTAAAAATGTGTTACTTGTATAGGTTGGTCTATATGGTACCTAATAAGCCCTGATGTAATGAACTCATAAACTCATAAAATTTGATTTCTGCAACTCTTACTCCTTAAGATGGAGGACAGGAAGAGCAGGACAGGGACCCCTATAAAACAAGACCACTGACTTCTGCTATGCAATAAGCAAAACACAGACAGCTGACCTGTTATGGCTGGAATGCGTTTTTGGAGCTCTGTGGTAGAGCAGACCATCTCCAGTTACAAATTTGGATACAGGCTGCCCTATATTCCTCATAGTTCCTCCATCTTCCCTCCCTGGACCCAGACACCCCACACTTCCTTCTTTCCTCCAAGTCATCTAATAGGGTTTGTTTATTTAACTTTCTTTAAAAGATAGCGGGAAGAGGGAAGGAAGGAGAGAGGGAGGAGGGAAGGGAGAGGAGAGAAAGGAGGGGGTAGGTAGGTATTGGAATAGGTCTTAGTGGTACAGATACCTTCACTTCCTGTACATCTAGTTTGTGTGTGTTGGTGTGTCACCATTGTGGTGTACCAGTAGCACGGAAGGGATTCCCAGTGTCAGGGGTTTCCATTCACACCTCTAGATAACAGACCCAAGCTCCACTGATTTTCTTATCTACATTCTTGGAAGGTTTCTGCATTCCCCCGCTAGATGACTGGGGAGGCGTGACTTAGGCAGAGTCTCTCATTTTGGAGCGTAATGTTTCTCCAGCAACCAGAGAAAGCAGGGTCAGAGCCTGAGGACTGCTGGAGGGATTTGAGTCAGAATCTGAAATTGGTGAGTGTTGGGGAACTTGAGAGAAGCCTGGATCAGGTGACCATTTTAGGAAAATGAACCATCAAACTCAGACCAGTGATGACTGTTTTCTTTTTATTTCAGTGATACGTGTTCCTTATTTAAATAAATACCAAGCAGAACAAACAGTCCATAGGGGAAATTAAATATTACCCAAAAGTCTCAACCAGAAAATAACCAATGTTAACATTTATTTCAGGACTGCCTCTATACATTTACGAGAGAGACGAATAGAGGGGTGGATAGATATACAGTGGGCAGAAATAATGTATAAAATTGAGCTGAAACTAAACAGTTTTAAAAGAAAAATATTCCACTTGATCTTACTTGAATGTAACAAAGGGGAAAAAATGGCTAATCTTCCTTACGCTAAGTGGATTAGTTTTCTTAGTTTTTCTTAGTTCAGAAGATAGTTGGGAGTCAGAAAGGGTTTTGAGCATGCCATTAGGTTGGTGCAAATGTAATTGCGGTTTTTGCAATTATTTTTAACTTCTTAAACCGCAATTACTTTTGCACCAACCTACTATAACAACATAATAAACAATCTAACACTTCAGTCAGTGTCACTCCCTGATTTCAGATGTTAGGTTTTTGTTTTGTTAGGGTTTATAATTTTAACACTCAGCTATAATGCCCCTGGTTATTCCCCCCACCCCCACCCACACACATATTTAACCCTAATCAATGCACTTTTAACCATCAGTCTTTTCCACGGCTTTGTCATTCTTGATAATTTACTGTTTGCTGGGTTTCATCATCGTTAGTCATTAAGGTTTCTTAGAAAGGGCTTCTGGATGTCGTGTTTCCTGAGTTGTTTTGTCTTTGGGCGGTGTTGCCTATTGCCTTTTTTTTTTTGAAAGACCACTTTTCTATTACCAACTTGTCTGCTAAAGAGGCTGTACTAAATTATATTCTACTAGCAGTCTATGAGAATGCCTGTCTTGAATGGGGAACTTTTATTTGAAAATATCTGTTTGTTTGAAATGGCGGCATTACATTGGGCAGTGGCTAACGTAAATTTGATTTGGTAAATTGGATATCAGATTATGGAAACACTTGACTGTTGGGAAATTGGCTGTTTTCGTGGTGAATTTCTACTTTCCTTGCCAAATTCACAGCTTGCCTGCAGGCCGAATGATAGCTACTAGGCAGCATTGCTGAGCTGTTTCTAGGACTTTGTAAATTCAGTGCTGGAATCCTCTTAAAAAGCTTCTCCTCAGCCCTCCCCACTTTCTGTGAAAAGGCATCTGGCTGGCTGAGGGTAGACTTTTGTTGCCATCTGAAGATAGTAGAAAGTAGTAAATATTTACATCTACAAAAAAAAAATAGCATCTGATAATTGTTTGAACTGATAACATTTTCTTTGTTCTGAAATATAATCTTTTGTTTATGTCATAGACTATTTTCTAAAAACTGACTAGCTGTTACCATGTTTCCCCAAAAATAAAACCTCACTGGACAATCAGCTCTAATGCGTCTTTTGGAGCAAAAATTAATATAAGACCTGGTCTTATTTTACTATAAGACCAGGTATTTATAATATAATATAATATAATATAATATAATATAATATAATATAATATAATATAATATAATATAATATAATATAATATAATATAATATAATATAATATAATATAATATATAGTATAATATAATATAGTACCGGGTCTTATATTAATTTTTGCTCCAAAAGACGCATTAGAGCTGATTGTCCGGCTAGGTCTTATTTTCGGGAAAACACGGTATAAACCATTCCTAAATGACACATGGACTTCGCACATCTTTTTGTAACATGGTTTACCATTGCAGCTGTGTGAGTCAGAGGGTCTGGTCCTTTTAGGGAAGCTCATCTCTGTACTAACACAATTTGAAATACCTGCAAGTTGAAGTTGGGTTTATTACTGTAAATCCCTGCTGACCTCATGTAGAAAACTAATAGCCTGTTTCACCCTTTAAGGTATTCTCTCCAAACAATGGAGGGAATGGGAAAGAAAATTTCTTAAATGACTTAATGCATTTCAGTTTTGGCCATCATACTTTATGGTGACTCAGCTGTATGCCACCCATGGACTTTTTCAGAGTTGGTAGAGTGAGCGCATACCTGGGAGATTTCAGGAGGCAGAAATGTCCGGAGCTGTTCTCACGTTGTGCTAAAGGAAATAAGGGAGGAAATAAATGGCTTAGAATGGTGTGGTCTCAAGCTCTTCTGTCTAATGTGGTAGCTACCAGCCACGCGTGGCTATGTAAATTTAAATAAAATTAAATCAAATTTAAAATTCAGTTTCTTAGTTTGCACTAGCCACATTTCAAGGGCTCCATAGTCACACGTGGCTGGCGGCTGCAGTACCAGATGGCACCTAAGAACTATTGGACGGCTCTGGTTTATATTCTGATCTTTTGTTTCATGGTCCTTCAGGGTTCATTTCGGCCCCAATGAGTTGGTTTTCTGTCTTTTCTGGGTACAGATTGCCCTCAGCAAGTCCTGTGTGTGGTGCAAACTAGCTCTTGGCACTTGGCACTGCGGGACCTACTAGATGGCCTTCTGGTCAAGGCCCAGGAGTTACTCAGTGTTCTTACCAAAGGATTGACTGGGTCTTGGGATTTTGACTCATTAATAATAAAACTACCCTTTAGCAATAATTAAATGTATCCACCTAGACTTTTACTTCAATTCCCTCTTCCCATTCTGGATGTGTGTTTTTGAGGGAGAGTACAGTCCTGGGTTCTGTCCCAGTGGTACCCCCACTGGCTAATCTTATGACGTTAGTAAGACAATTTCTCTGTGGCTCAGTTGTCCATTGAGAACTCACTCCCAACTGCTGCTTAAGCTGTTGAAGACAAATGCCAAATGAGAAGTTTTGAGGTTTGTGAAAAAGTATATTGAAAAGGTTTTTAGGGGTTTGTTGATCTTTTCATCTTTGTGCCCAGTTTTAGATTTCCAATGTCCCATTTGTGGTCTGTCTGTCACTAGCAGACACATACCCACCTTGATGAGCTAACTGGTCCTTACACTCCACAATGGGCTTCATGTAAGTGACTTTCTAAGGGAGAGCTGGGTTTGTTGACCAAGGAGACCTCTTTCAAGTCTGACTTACAGGACAGAAGTGGGATACTGTGGTAGGAAGAGCCCGCTGCCCTGAGGGTCAGGAGGAGGTGGCATTACTCCTGGTTGAACTATGAGTCTTTTTGACCCCAGGTTCTCATCCACCCACCTGACTAGCATGGAGTCTGCCAACGGTTCCTGTCTAGTGTTGTAGTTACCTAATGCTGTGTAACAAACAGCCCCATATTACTATTCCTAATATAGCTGTGAAGTCACACAACATCGCTTTGGCCATAATCACAAACCCATTCAGGCTCAAGGGAAGGGAGCAGTATCAACGGAGAAGTATCCATGTTACTTTGTAAGAAGAGCTTTGTGCTGAAATGTATATGTGTCTCGTCATCTTTGAGAAATACACCTTCCACACCCGGTCATGGTGAATTAGAATTGGCATCAGCTCTCTCTAAGCCATAAATAAGCATTGAGGTCTGACCAGGGTCTGGAAACGGAGGCATTTCTCATTTTTTTCAGGAGATACTGTCATTGCTCTGTGCTGGGGTGGCTTTGCCTTTGTATGTAAGGGTGGGGGAGTCACTATTGGCATAGCACTGGGACTTCTTTGATGAAAGAACACCAAATGGCATATTGAAACACCAAATGGTGTATTGAAACACCTTCAATGTGCTAAACTCTGATTCAACTGATGTCAGCAATGAATACACAACATAGGGGAATTGAGAGTGAAGATCAAGGTCGTAGTTGCTGAAAATTACCTTTAATCTGATGGAATCCAGCTAGACTTTTGATAATATGATTTACAACTCCCATTTTGACTGAGGTTTTCTCATTTGTAATTTCTAGTGTGCTTATTTCTCTTTTGTAACATTCTCATTTGATGCAAACTCCTAAACAATTAGGATCCTTCTTTCTACAAAATTTTTAAGCTTGATAAATGGATATTTTAGAATATTTCTTTTCCTATTTCTGAGCTAAAATGAGTTTTAGTAAAAATCTTTTAGTAGTTAGTGTAAGGGGGAGGGAGCACAGGTCATCAGTTTGATAAATGATCTGCCACATACCCGATTCTGTGCCAGTTGTATGAAATTAAAAGAAAACAAAAATAGAATAAGACAGTCTTCATATTACTTCAGATCTATATATTGTGCTGGAGGGAGAAAAATAGCTATTGTATTGTTGGCATTAGTAACAAGGGGGCTTTTACATTTTTCTTGCCTTTTGAGCTCTAGTCTACAATAACCACCCCAGCTTTTGAAAACCTGTTTTCTCTGCCTTTTCCTTCTATTTCTCCTTGTAACATTTTTTAGCTTGTATAGTTTTAAAATGTTATGGTTCATTTTCTTGCAGCAGTCTTTTCCCTAGGAGTAAAACTTCCTGTACCTCTTTTTCTCCCCACCTAGATTCAATGAATTAGTGATTTCTTGCTTTCTTTTGGGCCTCGTACAAGGCATTGTTTATTATTGCCCCTGCCATTCTAGAAGGACACCCCCAAAATATATCTAGGGAAATTTGTTTTACAGAATTTGGTTAAACTTAGATTCTCAGTCCTAGGGTTATTTTTAGCGAGGTAGACAAAGTGAGGTACACTCGAAATGTACGTCTGATACATTAACCATTAGGTATTTAGTTTCTTGTTATTTGAGAGCGTTCAGTTAATGCTTATGAAGCAATATTCATTCTTAGTTTCATGTTTACATTTCTGAAAAGACCAATGAGTACGTTTTTATAGGAGATAGAGAAAATTTTAAAATTCACATTCACAATTTATAGTGACTCGATTGATAGTCTTTTTAGATAAGTGATGAAATGCAGTCTGTGGTTGCCAATTGTTAAAACTCTACCCTGCTTCCGCCAGCAGTTGTCAGTTAAGGGAGGATAACAACACCCACTGATAAAATTCAAACCACAAGATGTTATTTAAAGTTCTTGGTGGTGGTGGTGGGGGGTGCTCTCTCCTCTTGCCCTTTAAACTGCTCAGTCACATCCTGCGTTGCATTTTAATTTGATGCAAATTAGATGCAGTAGATGTAGATCTGGTATTAGATGCTAACACGAAAGTAAATACTAAAATAAAAGAAGACAGTTCTGTGGAGTAAGTTTTTCTATCATTTCTGAATGGCTGCAAGATTTAGGGCAGCGGTTCTCAACCCTCACTGTTCATCAGAATCGCCTGGGGAGCTTGTCAAAATGCCCTTGTCTAGACAGAGTGTCTGGATGAATTGGAATGGAGTGGGCCCAGAAGTTGGTATTTTATAGATGCTCTCCAAGGTGATCCTGGCATGCCGCCAGGCTTGAGAAATATTGCATGAGTATTCCTCTCCACATTCCTCTCTACCTAGTCAATTCCTACCCATATTTTTAAGGCTTCCCCGCAGGCCATGTCTTTCAAGCTTTCCCTCACAACTCCAGCTTCACTGCCTACTTCCCTGTCGCTGCCCACAACACCGATTAGATGTCCGTCCCCCCCCCCCACCTGTTTTCTTCTTGTTTCATTTACATACATCTTCCTCCTGGATCAGAGTGATTTCCTCCTTGGACTAAACTTCTGTCGTTTAGTTCCATCCCTTAGAGATTAGCACAGCTATGGACACATAGTAGGTACTTTATAGGTCTGTGTTGAGTTGACTTTTCATCAGCATGGCTGTTCTCCTTTAGCCTCTGGTCTTTGCACTATAGCTTCCTTTATTAGCACACATTTATCCATAAGTGTTTCTTCATTTTGAGACATGGAAGGATAAGGAAGAGTGACGAAACTGTAGAAGGAGGAGGAAATTCAGCCCATTTCTGATTTTACTATTCAAGAGTGAGGGGATTAATATTGACCTGTGGACTCCTCCCCCTCTAACGAGAAATTCAGTCGTCCTGTGCTAGAGTGGCTCTCGGGATTACGTGGATGAAAATGCAACAGGAAGGGAACTGTCCTACTGGAGAAGGTGAAAATGATCTGAGGGATGCACCTCTACTGGAAGGCATGTTGCAGAATATGGGATTTTTTCAGGAGAAGATAATATACTCCTAGAATTTGAAAACAGAAAAGACAGGGAGAATGGATATTGGTAAACAGCAAGCAAAGGCGTGCATGATAATTTACCAAAATATCAGATCTACCACTTAACACCCTTGACATTGGTTTGCATAAGAATACACTAAATTGTCAAAAGAAACTTCAGCTGTATCCCTAGTCTTATGAAGTCATGGTAGGAAGCTGAAGGATGGGAGAGCGATGTGTGGTGTTTCTACCTTTCAAGGGAAGGTAGACCATGAGTTGAAAGAAGATACGGAAAGTGTACACATAACTGAAGCACAGATAATGTTGACAAACAGGGTTTGGTTTGTGGGGCAGGCTCTTGGCACCTTTGAGGACAAATGTGTTTGGCAAGAAATTTGCTAAGCTGATCAAGAGCTTTCAACTGAAATTTGATGGAAAGAAAAAAAACATAAAACTTGATTGGATGGAGGACAATCGGCATAGACAAGACCAGTAACAGAGGAAGAGAACTTCAGTAATTAATAATAATAATAATAATAATAATAATAAATACCTGGGAAGCTTGGTGGTTATAATACCTATAGTTGTTTTCCATTGTGCAGCGTCTGAGGACTAAGCAAAGTAAACTTGAAACATTACAATTTGGACATAGACAGGATCATCTGATTTGTCCCATCCAGTAGGTTAGGGTGGTTCTCATGACTAAAATATGATTATAGAAGGGAATATTTTGCTTTAAAGACACAGGCTTATGGAAACTCAGACCCTAAAGGTGAATTGCTAGATAAGGGGGAAGGTTGCTTGGAAAAGTTGTTGTAGAGGCATCAATCTGCTGGGTTGCCAGGCAGAGGTTATAGACATAGATGGTGCTTTCTCCCCAGAGACTATAACTCTAGAATGGATGCCGAATGTGCTGATTAAACCCGCTGGAAGTTTCATTCTGCTAACTTCTGATACACTCTTGACTTGTTTTCTGATCATTTGATTTGTAAGAAGACTGAGAAAATAATACAAAGAGGTATCTCTGAAAAGAAACACAGAAACATTGGCCAATGGTGTACAATGCCAGGAACCAGGAGGTGACATCCCTAAAGAAGCCATGTACTCTAGAAACATTTCAACAGTTCAGACAAAAGAAATGACCTCTCTCACAGCCAAAGACAAAATGGTAAAGAGACCTCAAAGAAGGAAAGGCGAGCTAAAATGTTCTGAAGCATACATATAATCCAAAATGATTCCAGTGAAGAGGGAAGGAAGAAGGCGCCTATGGAAATAGATACACGTGCTCACACAGAGAACTTTTTTTTCCCTGTGACTCAGATTAATGAAGGCTGGTTCAACAGTGATTGCTACCCATCTTTGTAAGTTACTTTCCCACAGAATGTAAAGATGAGTAAAGTGCCGTGAGAGATAGATGTAACGTCTAGTGGTCAGGGTATGAAGAGTGAGTCAGAATGCAGGAAACATATGGCATACTTTCAGAGAGCACAAACGTAAAGCGGGCGTTCAGAAGAGAAACAAAACCGGGGGTGGGAGTGGTTTCAGAAAAGGTTTCACGGAGAAGGTGACACTTGAAATGCTCTTTGGAGGGTGGAGGGAATTTCCACAGATAGAGGAGAGAGAGCGGGTTAGAAGGGCGCTCCTCACAGAAGGACTGGCAAGGACCAGGCAGGACAGGATAATTGCGGGAGAGTGTAGGATATAGCATATGTCTGTGTGAGGTCTGGGAGATGAGGTGTGAGTAATAACAGCTAACATATAATGGAGTGATATCTGTCATGGACTGTGTTGAGTGTGTTACATGCCTTATTTCAGTCAAAACCTCACGAAAAATTAATCCTTCTTTTTATCCGTCTTTTCAGATGAGGACACAACTCAGAAATTTAGTGACACTCAGTAAGTGGTAGATAGGGCCAGAGTCTAAAGCCAGTTCAATTTAACTGTATTGTGAAGAGTTTAGGATTTTTAACTTAATTCCATGACCATTGGGAATTTGGAGCAGAGAAGAGATTTTGGGAACCTTTTGGGAAGATAAACTGGGCAAAGGAATATAAGGTGGATTGATGTGATGGGAGAGAAAAAGTGGAAACCCCCCTGATGGGGACCTAAAATGGATTGGTGGTTGTGGGCATGGGAGAACGGGAAACAAGGAGAGCTAGTCTAGCCCCAAGTCACTGTAGTGGGGGATCTGGGAGAGGGTGGGTGTCTTCATCTGAGTTAGGGAAGTCAGAGGTATCAGCATGCGGGAGTGATGAGTTTGCTCTTGACGTCACCAGGTGGCTTCATGTCCCAGTGACAAATCCAGGAGCCATCCACCAGACAGTGGATGAGAAGGAGAGTAAAGATAGCAGAGTGGGTATTAACAGCTGCCTTGTTAAAATCATCAGTGTGGGTGAGGTGATCAAGAGCTAAAGTCTATAGGAAGAAGTGGGTGGAAGACAACACTTTGGTAAATGCCTGTGTAACTGGGAGGGAAAAAGAGGAGCCAGAAAGCAACCCTTTCAAGTTAAGAGGAACTACATAGGTAAGAGCATGACACAAATATGCTAGGATAATCTCTGCGGCAGTAACATCAGAAATAAGCTGAGGCTTGCAGAAAGTGGTTAAAACTACAAAACAGTTTGCAAACATATATCCAGAGTTCGATGAACAAATAAAAGATAAACACCTGGGTGTGGAAGATTTTGCTTCACAAAACATCAGGGGTCAAAATAATTGTTCCAAATCTGCTTGTTTTCCATGTCTTTCCTAAAGAACTACTAACTGAATAGAATTGAAGAAACACGGAGAAGAGGGACTTGAGACCCAAGACAGGTGAAAGTCTAGGAAATGGGCACCTAGATGTGTTGAATAGGTTCTGGGTTTCAGCTCAGCCCCAAAACTTACCAGAAACTGAATCACTTTAGTCTTCACAGAACCTCTGAGAGTAACATGCACGAGATGAAAGAGACTAAGATGGGTATCAGAAGTGTGAAAATGGGTAGATGCTGTCCTGATTATTAGAAAGAGAAAGGAAATTTCTGAGAACTCTAGACCAGTGTTTCTCAAGCCCAGCTGCGCATTGGACTCTGGTGGGGAACTTTTGCAAAATACTTTTGCCCAGGTTCCACCCCCCCAAAGTTTATGGTTAGAGTGGTATAAGGACATTACACTATCCGTATGACATTCTAACAGCCATCCAGGGGTTAGAAGCATAACTCCGTACTGACACGTTCTGTCCATCACTGCAGAATTCTTGAATGTATTATTACTAAAACAGCTGAACTGTTCACATTTAGAAAAGGAGCCAGTTTGGGTTCACTTAACACAAGACATGCTGGAGTACCCTTGTTTCCCTTTGTGGTGAGGTTACTGGATCATAAAAATAACCACAGACACAGTAAATCTTATTTCTACTAGTCAACACCGGAGGATTGGGGGAGGGTCATCCACGGCTCAGGAACTTGTCTCAGGTGGGGCTGGGATGGCATAAGAGGTGAGATCTACAACGTTGTAAACCACCCACGTTGAAGAATGTTTGGGAAGAAGATGGTAGGTGGTGAGGAAGACACAGCCTGATGAAGTCAAGGCAGCAGCAAAAGCCACCACCCCGAGGGAAGCCTGTGGTTAAGGTGATGGGGGGAAGGGCCCAGAGTGTCCGGGAGTAAAGGCTCGGCACTGGCTGGAAGTCCTGGGCATCAAGGCACCAGCCAGTATTGCCAGACAAGAGTGTTTAAGAGAAGGAAGCGCCTTTCCCATTGTTTAAGGAGCATGTCAGCCTTCTAAGTGTGAAGTATTTGTTAAGTACCTATCTTGTGACATCCTTGTGAACCAGGTGGGAAATTAAGGTCTGAGTCAATAGCTCCTCTTCTGGTGAAGGATAGGGTTGTCCAGGTGTGTGCACGGAGTTTTCATAATAATCACTTAGAAATTACCTTTACCTTCTCCATGTCGACCTGCAAGTGTTCTCTCCTAGGAATCCCACCAGCTTTGAATTGTCCATCTGTAAACTTCTGAAAGGTTCATATTAGGTTGGTGCGAAAGTAATTGCGGTACTTGCAATTGTTTTTAACTTTTTAAACCACAATTCCTTTTGTACCAACCTAATAGTAAACAACCTTGACCACCTGGATTTTCCCAATCTTTCTCTTCCTTTCTTCACTAGCAGGTACCTTTGATAGGCTACTTTCTGATTCTGTGAGCTAGGGCTTATTAGTTGTGTGTCTGTCCCTCCCTCCCTCCTCCTTGTAGATGTCTGAGACAGTTGGAAGTGTCAGGCTGAAGCTAGAGCTCACCCAAGAAGGTTAAATACAAGACACCCTAGAGTAGGAAGCTGAGGAGAAAACTACCCACTATCAGAACATCGTGCCAAGAGCCCAGCAACAGCTTGAATGATGACTTTCCAGCTTAAAAACATGATAATTTATTTAAACATTGTCTTATTTCACAAAGTATTCGAGGTGGTTTCTAATAACATACACACTATACTAGTGGATAGTGGGTAGTTGAGAATCGGAGCACAGTGACAAAGGTAAACCAAGCACCCAGACATCTTGTCCACTAAAGGTTCCCAGCAGCCCACCATCCATCCTAGAATCCCAAACAAAGAGGCATGTGTTTGCAGAAGTAAATTCTCCATGTCTAAAAGACAAAAACAAGTCATTTAGGAGTGGCACTCTGTTACTGACACCTAAACATTTTCTCATCAAGGTTGTTTAAGAAACCTTTGCCTTGCTTAAATTGGTATGGCCATTTTGAGGGGCAATTTGGAACATCTAGTAAAACTAAAACTAGTTTTTCCTTAAGATTCAGCAGTTCCACTTATTTTAGAAAATTATACCACAGCCTCACAAGGAGCCATTCCTGTAGCTCCGTGTTTAATGGCAAAGACTCGGATACAATCTAAAGGAAGAGTAAGTTAAACACGGCATAGTCGTATCATGGAACTGTGTTGTAGGAATGAAACAGAGTGTGTGTGTGTCTGTGGGTAATAATGTTGAGTGAAAACAAGGAATGTATGGAATGATACTGTTTATTACGCAAAATTGTTTACAAAGCCAGAAAAATGGTGGATAAAGATAATCTGTATAAATATCGATAGAGACCTATTAATTTGGGGTGATAAGAATATGGGTATTTACATATATCCTTTGCCTTTTTCTGATTAAAGAGAAAAGCAGCCACTGTGAAAGCATGACAGTGACCACTACATCCTACACTTGTTAACTCATGGAGAGGTGACTGCCCTGTTACCTTTTATGTGATTAGCTCATCTAATCACCTCAGTAACCCCTTTGGGGAGAGCCTTTAATGATTTTCATTTGTCAAATGAACACCTAAGTATTAGAGAGGCCAAAAACTTGCCTAATGCCACTTAGTAAGACTGGTTTTGAACTCAGTTTGAATCTGGAGCTTGTAATCTTAATTATTACATTACTCTACAAAATTTCCCAGTATCGTAGAGTGTGCTGGTTGGTTGGTTGGTTATTTACTTTTATATATGTAATCTCCCTCATGGTAGATCAAGGGCATAATTAATTCCAGGGCACAGTGCAGGAAAAGACAGTTCTTCAGCAATGAGAACAGTACAGTTCCACCAGCTTCTCCATGTGACAATCTAAGTTGAGCTAGGTGCACTCCTTACCTTATCTTTAGATGATTTCGGTGGCTCTTAACCTTGGTTCCCCGCCTGGGATAGGGTCTGGTCAGGAGCATTTTTCTAATTCTGCACATAATTCTAATGTGCAGAAAGAGTTGCGATCCACTGTTCTGTAAAGTCTGGACAGTGTCACATTCAAAGTTACACTGTTTGGCAAAAGCCTGGAGGGTGGATATTTTGTGTTGAGCATCAAGTACAGAGCCGTGGACCCTGACTCTTACAACCAGACTGCAGTCGATGTCTTAATGAAGACAAGGGTCCCACATCAGGAGCAGGGAGTGCAGGGACTTTTTTGCTCACCCCACCATGACCACGCAGACCTTAGCAGAATAGGATCTGTCTGGCCAACTACGTATGTCTTACTGATCGAGAGAGCGGTTTGAGAAAATCTGCCCTGATGATTAGCATGGGAGTGGGGCCTGGAAGCGCATGTATCTGGTAGTATTTGCCATCCCTGGCTCGATGGCAGGAGCAGCTATGGGGCAGGACAGAACTGTCCTTGAAAAAGAGCTCAGGGACTCCAATCTGCTGTCAAAAGTACACGAGATGCTTCAGGATTCTCTGCCCTGGGTAAAATATGAACCTTGGCAGTGGTTCTTGAACCTGGGCATCCAAGTCACCCAGAGAACTTGTTCAAAGCAGGTTGCTGGGCCCTGCCCTCCGTTCCTGACTCTGCAGGTTTGTAGGTGGGTCTGAGAATTTGCTTTTCTAACAAGCTCCTGGGGGTTGCTGATGCTGCTGGTCTGAAGACCACTGTTTTAAAACCACAGGCCTACAATAATAAAATGGGGTTTCCGGTTTCCTACCCTCTCTGCTGTGTCACAAACACACAAATGGAAGTATTAGTTCAGGGTAAGATAAGAAGGGTTGAAAACTACTGGTTATATCAGGGGTTCTCAAACTGACGTGCCCAAAAATCATCTGGAGAATGTGTTGAATGTGCAGACTATCACGCCCATCCCTGGATGGGATTCAATCTGATTCAATCCATCTAACGTGGAGCTTTCAAAGTCTACATTTTAAACGAGGATCCAGTAGATTTTGAAGAAGGTGGACCTGGACACTGAGAAATTGGACATGACTGTACAGTTATGGGGATTTACAGTGGGTTGGCTAATCTAGACCCAGAAATGTTAACTAATGAACAAAATTAACATCAAGCTATAGAGATGACCTCGGTGCCCTTGGCGTTCTTATCCTGTCAATCTCCCAGTCGGATTTACTTGGGTGAGGACGGAATTCACATGCCTATGCAAACTGTGGATGCTGTGACAAAGGAAAAGTGGGCCAAATACATCGAATAATAGTCAGTCCCCAGAAATATCCTAGCAGACTGGAATAATGGGTCAAAATTAATAGGAGGTAATTTAATAATAATACTTGACTAATAAAGAACAGTCAAGTCCTGAATTTCGTTAAAGGAAGTAAAAGAGTCCTTGTTCAGAAAGAAGGAAGCCTAGCTTCTCCATGATTCCTGCCACATCAGAGTCCTAGAGAACTGTAAGGACAGTGACCACTAGAGAGAGGTGTGGGCGTCCCCAAAGCCAAGGCAAACTTATACAGCCACAGTGTGTATAAGGCAAGGAAGGTGATTGCTCCCTTCTCTCCTGCTCTGGCTAGACCACACTTGTCTTTAGATCTGGGCACCATTTTCAGGAAAGCACGGACACACTGAAGTGTAATCAGAGTTGGACATCTGTGATCATAAGGGATCTGGATCATGTCACATAAGACATGGGTGATGAAAATGTGGCTGTTTGTTCTGGAGAAGAAAAGATTTGCTAGTGGAAGAGGGGAGTAGTGGGGAGTGCAGTTCCAATGCAGGTTATGGAGAAAAAAATGGTTAATCTTGTTCTCTGTAGTGACAGAGGGCAGATCTAGGACCAGTGTGTGGAAATTAAAGTGAGACAAATTTCAATTCTAAATGAAAAACCATCTAGAATAGATTTTTTTTTTTAAATGAAAAATGAAGTCTCTGTCATAGGAAGTGGTCAAGCAGTGATGGTCTGGCAATGTTCCAGGAAGAATTCTTGCTTTGGGTAAGAAGCGTGGCTAGAATTCACTCGTAGGTGCCATGATTCTGGACAATGACTGACTAGTATTTTTGTGCTTTTTGTTCTGTTTATTCAGTGGTGGCAAATAAATCGTTTGAGCCCAAACTTACAGCCTGGTGCCACTGTCAAGCTTTTTGTCTTATGGAAGCAGCCGCACTTTAAATCTGTGCCCACATGCATTTCTATTGCAGGATTGGGCTCTGAGCAGTAACTGAGTCTTCTCTGAAGACGTGGATTGCGAGGGGCATGAAACCTTTTGTTTGGGTGGTGAGGGTGTAGGAATGGATATTCTGTTTCAGTGCAAGAGAATAAGCATTTGAGTCTTCAGGCCTCTTGACCCCGTCTTTCCAGAAGACAAAAATGGTTTTTGGAGGTGTTGTTTGCCCATAGAGGAGGGAGGGTGGAGAGTCTTTGACTCTGAGCCTCAGTACTTATCCCCCAGGAACAGTCAGATAGCGTCCCTGCATCAGGCCAGTGGTCCAGATAGAACACAGATCTGTCGCATTTCACACAGAGATCCGGGATCAGCCTTCTGAGGGCATTGTGGTTAGAACCCACTTCCTGAAACCTCTGATCTTCTATGGAGCATACAACGAAATAACCAAAGCCTTACTTGTGATCACGTCACATTTTAGAAATGAAGGTATTTCAGAGAGCATCATTTCTAAAAAAGATGTATATCCAGGATGTGAATACTTTTCTTCTACCAAAGAAGACCAGAGACCACAAATGGATATTCCATTATACATGTTATACATGTTTTCTTGGTGTTAATTCAGAACATAATTTATCTATACATTTTCCTGGGAAATTGTAAATTAACTGGATCTATATGCCATCTGGTCTTCATGTGAGTTGTTTCCAAGGACGGAAGTAAAACCTCTTTCTCAAACAAACCCTGACCAAGTGTGTGATTGCAGACGCCCACGCCTGATAGATTAATAAATAGCTGTGTTATATGCCACTGTTTCAAATCTATTAGTTAATATTGGTTTTTTTTGGACATCCAATGGTCATGAGTAATGTAGCTTTTATCTTTCGCCATTTATGTCTTGTTCCAAAGTAAGCACGCGCTACTTGGATCACTTAAAAATCTGTTCGCACTTGTGCTACGGATCTTGGGAAATGTTAATATGTTGAAAGACAAAGCTGTTTTAAAATTCTATAAAGTCCTCGTATAGTTTTGGTTGCCAGAGGAGTATAGGATCTTTTCTGCACATGCCCTTTTCAGGAAGCCAGCAGAGAAATAAATGAAACTAACATCTGTTGAGTGTCTATTTTATTCAGGACGGGTACTTTATCCTCATTTTCCCATTTCATCGTGACAATTCCTCATTTCCTATATAAAAAAACAAGCTCAGAGAGGTTAATACATTTGTCAAGATGCACAGACTTTATAATGAGGGAGCATCAATTCAAACTTAGGTCTGACTCCTTCTGAGGCATTTATGCACCATGTATGTCTTCTTTACATCATTTCCCAAACTGTATATTCTTTTCTAAGTGAAAATTTCTAAAATAAATTTTAAAATCTGCCTTTGTTGACAAAATGCTTGGCAGTGGCTTGGTCGTTTATTCTTCCCCATTCTTGGTAGAAATCAGAGTTCTCTTCTCCTTCATTGAAGCCCCAGGATGGCATATGTTTGCATGCCTTATCCCCACTGGACTTTTAGCTGGAACATCATTTTCACCTGGGCCTGACCCATCAGCTTCCCAAGGTGGGTGGCAATGGTGAGAGAGGACCTACCTCCTTTCAGCGGGGCCATTTTTTATTTGAACGAAATGCATCGGGCTTTACCCATCTGTTGGATTTGGCTACCAGGTGGTTTGTTGAAATGAAAGCAGGTCCCAGACTGAATTCTGTCACATATCAGACACTTGTATGAGACAGAAGACACAAGAGCAGTCATACAACCTGTCCCTGTCAGCTCAGGGACGTCCCAGCTCTGTGCTGGGGCACGTGGACAAGTACTTGCAGGAGAGGCTTACTCCGGACAGGTACCACAGCATTTCGAAGGAGGATTGGCCCCGACCAATCAGATCAATGGCCAGGGGATGGAGAACCTTCTGGGGAGGCTGCAAATGCTGCATTTCTTGATCCAGTTGGTGGTGATGTCAGTATTTGCAAATGTGAAATTTCTGTCTGTGTCCTTAAGATTTCTTTGCTTTACTATACGTAAGTTATGCCTCAGCAAAAAAAAAAAAAAAAAAAAAAAAAAGGAGGAATAAAATATGGTCCTTAAACTGTTCACAGACGATGAGTGGGGAAACTATTATATTTTGAAAGCAATAAACCCCTTGAGTTAGAGGTTTTCCATGGAAGAGCCATGGGGAGAGGTGAGATCACACAAGGGTCTTCATTGGTACCCCCAACTCAGCATCTCAGACACCCCTGAATTGGCGGCCTGGCCCCTGGCCAATATCTATCTCCCTTAAGGGCTTTTTCTTCACCATTTGAAGGAGGTTAGCACCGTGAAGTCAGCTAGATGGAGTAGAAGACACCAGGCTTGTGTGTGACTCCCCTGTCAAAGCCTTCCGTTTGGGGACTTTCATCGAGGTCTTCCCTCTGCCCCCCCCCCCCCCCCCCCCAGCCCTCTTCTCCGGATTAGAAGCAGTGGCTGCCTTAATCCTTTGATCGCCTCACCTCTGGGGCCACTGCCACCTTTAGTCTTTATTCTGCCCGGTTTGAAGCATATCCTTTCCCCAGAATTTGACTTCTCATTCCCTTTAAGCCATCGTTGGTAATTTTAACAGAATTTTCCATGAGGCCAGGCAAGGAGGTTCTGGGGGATGAAACAGATCTGTTTCCCTGGGCAATGATTCCTGACTCACCTGGGGACGGGTGTGGGGAAGGGCCTGTGAATTCCCACCCTTTCTTTTCATGAAAGACAAGAAGCAGCAGGGGCAGGGCCGCAGCCAGGGGTACGTGAAGAGGCCTTACCTTTAAGTACCAATTTAAAGCAGTACAGGATTTGGCCTACTCCCAGGTCTGGCCTTAGTAGCTATGGCCTGTGAAGTGAAATTTGGCGGAGTTAAAAGATAAAGAGGAGGCTTTTTACCAGTTGTCTCTCCCTCAGGGGGATGGTGTTTCTAACTTTTCAGTTTCAGAATGCCAGTGACTGTTTATTGCCCAAGGGCGCTTTCCTCCGTCTTCTTCCCATGGCACACACCACCCCATCCACTACTTACTGTCAGAATCTCTGCCTTAAAAGAAAAATACTCGCACACACAGAAACCCTTTGTTGAAATTCCTGGTGCACTGTGGAATCAGTTGTCATAGCGATGGCTGCCCCCACACATGTTTCATCATTTGGGGTTCCCACCAGGTTTGTTTGTTTTTCTTATCTTTTGTCAAACAGCAACAGCCAACACTGTTATTAAGCAAACTATTAATATATTTCTCTTGGCAGTTTTTAACTAGATTGAATTTGCTGCTACCTTCAGGTACAATTAGTCATGCCCCACAAACAAAGCTAATTTTATGAAGAAGCTGGTGTTGGTTTGCTTTTAGTCTTATTTATTGTCGGATCCAATACATAATGAATACAGAGATTTGCAGGGTTTCTATGAAAGCAACATGGGGATTGCGTTCTTTGACTGCAGGTACCTTTATTTTATTTTCTGTGATTTTGTTTCTCTTGTCTTGATTTTAGTTTATGGCTTTAGCATTCTTACTTTTTAAAGGACTAAGTGTTAGTGAAAGGCAGGGGAGATTTGAGTACGTAATAATTAACCAAACGTTGATATAATATCTAACTAACTGGTTCCTGGACAATTATGTAATACCCCTCTTTGAAAATACGCTATATGCGCACTAAGAACCAAATGGATTAGATATATTTTTTTTTTTATTGTTTACATGCTTGGGAAAGTTCTAGAATTTATTTGAAACTGGTGTGTCAAATACACGTCTGGCTTTCTTAAAACCAAACACGTTAGTCACCCTTAACTCAGGGCTGGGGCCGATGGTAGAGGTTCATCCCTGTAAAGCTGCAGCGGTGGCAGGTGGTGGGTGGCAGCCCCACTAACTACTGTAAAGGGTGTCCCTGTCTCTGCCCTGGTCAAGCCCCTTTTCCACGTGGAAAATTGGCCATCTTGGAGGTTGGTACTCTGCTGGAGAAATCAATGAGATGTTACCTCTTTAGAGCTGGCGTCTGACGGGCTCCCTCCCAAGTTGTTCATCCAGCTCCTCGGTTCTCTTAAGTACCAGAGATGGGGCAGTAGCTGCTGTCACCTACCTGGCATGCTAATTTCCAGCACCAAGGTTAAAGGCCTGGCATCTCACCTGGATTCAGTCTCTCACCAGCTGTGTGATTAGCCAAGTTACCTAACTTTTCAGACTCAGTGTTTTCCCTCTGTAAGGTAGAGCTAATGCGCTCCTGTCAGAATGTTGATTCAATGAGACAATGTGTGTGGGAAACCCTTACTGCAGTGCTTGGCAGTAAGTAGTATGGATTCAACAAATGATCATTGTTTTCATTACTCTTCTGCTAATAGAGGATATAGAACATTCAGTCTTCCTCCATAGTTTTTGTCACATCGTGTAACAGGTTTTTTAGAAGATGTCTCCAAAAACCTTTGGTAGGACAAACCCCCATCCCCATCCCTCCTCCTGGCAAAAACAAACAAACAAACAAACAAACAAACAAACACAAGATTTAAAAAAATTGTGGAAAAACACAGACAACATAAAATTCACCTTTAAATCATTTTCAGGTATATCATTCAGTGACATTTAGTACATTCACAATGTGCAACTATCACCATTATCTAATTCCAGAACATCTTAATCACCCTATAAGGAAACCTCACAGCCATTATCTAGTTATATCCCATTCGCCAATCCCTCCAGCCACTAGCAACCACTAATTGACCTTCTGTTTCTATGGATTTGCCCACTCTGTATTGTTTATATAAATAGAAGCATACAGTATGTGTTCCTTTGTGTCTGGCTTCTTTTACTTAGTATAACATTTTCGAGGTGCATCCATGTTATAGCATGTGTCAGTACTTCATTCCTTTTCAGTTTTAAATAATATTCGATTGTGTGAATATACTGTTTTAGCCCCTTTGGACCACTGTAACAAAATACCACAATCTGGGTAGCTTATGAGCAACAGAAATTTATTTCTCAAAGTTCTGGAGGCTGGAAGTTCAAGGTGAAGGTGCCAGGCTAGTTGGAGGGCCTTCTTCGGGTTGCAGACTTTGTATCATCACGTGATGGAAAGAGCTGGGGAGCTCTATGTGGTTTCTTTTACAAGTATTAGGGCATTAGTTCCACTCACGAGGGCTCTGCCCTCAGGATCCAACCCCCCCATCTCCTAGGATCATCATATTGGGTGTTAAAATTTCAACACATGAATTTTTTTGGTGGGGAGAACACAAACATATAGACCAGGGGTGTCCAAACTGCGGCCCGTGGGCCAACTGCGGCCCACGATCCATTTTTTATTGGCCTGCAGCAAATTCAAAAAATATATTTAGTTTACTTAAATAAATCAGGTGAGGCAATACATACTTCACCTTGAGTGAGTGGCCCCGCTGTTTGTGTATTTTACCACATATGGCCCTTGGTGAAAAACATTGAAAAAAGTTTGGACACCCCTGATACAGACCATAGCATATACCATATGTAGTTTATGCATTCATCGGTTGATGTACATTGGGTTGCTTTTATCTTTGACTGTTGTGAATAACCGTGTTTCTCCCAAAATAAGACCTAACTGGAAAATAAGCCCTAGCATGATTTTTCAGGATGACATCCCCTGAACATAAGCCCTAATGCATCTTTTGGAGCAAAAATTAATATTAGACCCGGTCTTATTTTTAGGGAAACACGGTAACATTGCTATGAATGTTCTTGTACAAGTTTTTGTTTAAATACTTTCAATTCTTTTGGGTGTATATCTAGGAGTGAAATTGCTGGATCATATGATAATTCTTTAGCTTTTCAAAATACAGCCAAACTGTTGTCCACTATGGCTGCCCATTTCACATACCCAGTAGCAATGCCTGAGGTTTCAATTTCTTTCAGTTTACTTCCAATTACTCTACATTTTTGTTTGTCTGATCATAGCTATCATAGTGGATATGAAGTGGTATCTCTTTGTGGTTTGGGGTGGTTTTTATAGTACCGATTTTGTATGTGTGTGAACTCAAATTGTCTTACCATGTAGTATTCTTAAGTCATTTTGCAAAGCGATATGAAAAACCACCTACACAGAATTTCCCATCAAAGGATGGTGGGTGTAAAGCATCTTTTCCTTCATAGCCCCGATGTAGCTAAGCCTTGTGGCTCTGGAATCTGTCCTGTAGATAAACCACTTACAGACAACCCGTGACTAATTATGGATGATGTGTGATGCCTCTGACCTTCTCTCTCATTTTTTTTTTCTTTTGGTTTTAGGGATTTCCTCTGGGTCATGTAAAATGCTTTGAAAACATATTGGATAACAGCTGAACCACCTGCCTGGGAGGGTCCATACTCTCTGCTGCACTGACTTCTGATGGCATTTTGACTGCACCGAGGCCACGTGACACACTGCTCATGATGAGTGATGAGAAGAACCTTGGGGTGTCCCAAAAATTGGTCTCCCCTGCAAGAAGCATCAGTAGCTGCTCCTCCAAGCAGGGAAGTCGACAGGTAAAGTTTTAACTCATGCAAATTTAAATCAGGAATTTTGCAAATTAAAATGTGTCCATTACTGGAGAACTCCTGTTTCTCAGTGTAAGAGCATTTACTTTCAGTCATACCTTAATGACATGAGAAGAATAAATTGTAGATAATTTTTATAACGCAGCTTGAGTACCTGCCAGATGGAAAGAACTGTATGTATCGCTTTGCATTATTTTCCTTAATCCTTGCAACTGCCCTCCAACACAGATATTAATATCCCGATTTTCGGCATGAGGAAGCTGAGTCAGATCAATTGGGTTATTCTCCCAAGGACAGACACACAGCTAGTAGGTGGCAGAATAAGAAACCAAAGCTCCGTCTGTTTGATGCCAGAGCCTACACTTTCCTTTATACCCTACTAACGAAAACCAAAACCCAAACAGTCACCTTTCCAGTAATTAAAACATCCTCCCACCCTCCTCTTCCTTCCTTTTACTAAACCTTTTATGACAGCTTCCAACCACAGGCTGCCCTGTCAGTAACTTTGAGTCCCACCTGCACTATTTCCCTAAGGGATGAGGGAAGCAAATCAACAGAGAAGTGGTCAAAAGGAATTAAGTAGGAAGAAGAAAGAAGTGAAACAAAGGACTGAATAATGAACTCCTAAATAACCATCAGCTAATTAGATGTTGTTGTTTGTTTGTTTGTTTGTTTGTTTCCTTTCTAAGAAATCCCTGTTGGCAGAATTTGCTGGTTTTAGATCAATGGCAGTAAATGCACATTAATCATTATAATTCTTCCACCTTCAGTTAAGTAGAGAGAGTGGGCTGTCCGGAAGCCCTGGGTTTGCAACCAAAGTGGTCTCTGAGCCTTTTAGGAATCTGCTGCCTATGTTGGCGTTGCCTTTCCCCCATGGGAAGCGCTGGCCTAAGAATTGGCCCGGAATCATTGATTCCAGATTCGGAAACAACAGTCAAGCCATCTCCTACCTGGGGTACAGGCACCATTTATAACACATCATGGCTCCCTCCATTCAAAGGTCGCTTGGGACAGGGAGCTTGCCTCTCACAGTGCTGCTTCGTCATTAGACTCTATGATTCTAGACAAATTAGATTTTGCCACAGGCCTGACATTTGGGGAGTCACCCAAAGTCTCCCCTGAGGGGTTAGAAAGAAGAATGGTTTTCAGCACTGTCACCACTTCCTTCTGGTATAAAAATATGACTAAAATGTGTCCTTGGCTGATGCATCATGGCTCCCTGGGAGTCCCAGTTTCATGAGGGTAGTTCTGCTCACCCCGTTTGTCAGCTTTCGGGGGGGTGGGGGAGGGGTGTTTCTCTCCCTAAGTCAAAATTCTGGTTGGGGTTAGAGCCGAATGTACGATTTCTCCTCCACACTTTGCACCTGGGAGTGTCTATTGCTGTGTCCTTCTTGGAGGAAGGGAGAGAACTGATTCATTTCAGCAGCCACTGCTGATAACACCATAGGAATTGGAGAAATGATAGAATTGAATACTACAGAAACTATTTTTTTGGTGTGTAATTTGTAGCTGATTGATTTGGTTTTCACAGAGCCTTTTTTGAGGTTACCTCATAAAGAGAAAGAGAAATGCGCTTGATGCCTCAACTTTTTTCTGACGGAGAATGGTTGGTCATTCAGCTCTTCATTCATCAAATGGTCATCTTTTACATTTCAGACCTCCCACTTTCATGTGCATGTAATGTTGCTTTATAAACATAAACGCTTATTTTTTCCTCTGTGGCAGAGAAGATGGAGAATTTGATAAGTTTATTCCAACTGTAGCCTGAACCTTTAAAGCCCATGTTTAGTTTTGGGGGACCATTTTCGTACTCTGTCTGCTTTCCCACCCTTCTGTCAAAGAAAGGTGTTCTGTCACTGGGTTGGCTTACCTTTTCCATCTGTGTTGTCCACTTTGGCAATCCATGTCATCCTGCCATCACAAACTGTCCCAGGAGTGTCTTTCAGTCTCTAAAGGTGCCACAGAGGAGCAGAAACCTGGGGAGTTCTTACTTCATGGTGCTAAGAAAGCACAGCCATATTCAGGGGTCTCTCAGACGCTAAATACGGTGATGACACTGTGTTTCCAGTTGCTTCCCTGGGAAGTACGAGTTCAACATTTCAAACTTCCAGGTTTATATAATCAGAAATTTCATTTGAGGAATGTTAAAATAGAACTGAAAATAATCTGTGCAACAACCTACTTGTTTTTAAAAGTCCCGCTGAAAGTCATTTTCAAGTTGCTCTATTCATTTCACCTGAAGGGCATAAGTCTGATGTTAGTTTTATTGGCCATCTTTCTTGGTGCTGGTTTTTCTCATGTGCTTTGAAATTGTGGTTTAGAGCGTCATCTTGGGTTTGCTTTCCCCATGTTCTTTCTCTGCACTCGCCCTGCCCTATGTAGGGGTTTGCTACTACCTACTTACTACCTGAGAGGACTCCAGTCCAGAGACAAGCCTTATATTTGCATGGAGCTTCTGTTCCATGTTGATGGTAGAATATCCAAGCTTCACCACCAGGTCAGCTCACAGCATGGCCCAGGTTCCAGTTGTGAGGCTGTGTCTACCTCCTGCTACCTCCCTGAATAAGCAGATTTTGAAAGCCTCCTTTCCTTGTGGTATGGGGCTTCCCTCACTCAGCACATTCTCTGATTTCCAGCAGTGAGCCTGGCTCAGGTCCCAGTCTCTTCCTGGGGACATTTTTCAGCCTCATGAGCCCACAGAAGTAGGACTTCTGGATATCTCTGGCTACGGCATCCTTTGCATTTCTATTTTGTGTTTGACCCATGGAGATACTTAATTTTGTTTTTTTTATCAGACAGACACACAAAAAACCCTGTTTATGACTTTGTGTATTTTTGCTGTTGGGAGCTGGGGTGGTGATAGGGAAAAGACATCAAGTGCATGAACTTATAATACCATCTTGGCTGAAAGACTTGGTCTTTTTGTTTTCTTTTTTCCCCTTCTTCCGCCTCCCCCCGCCCGCCCCACTCTGGTTCAAGCTGTTGTTTCTCAGTCTAGTTGTGTAGGACACACTCCCTGGCCCAGCTGGTGTTATGAGCCTTGTGCTCCAGTCCCCCCCCCCCCCCCCCCCACTGAGGCAGTCGGTTTCTGGTCGTTGGTCAGCTGCTCACAGCAGAAGACTTGGTCTTCTTAAGTCATTTTCACTTCAATTCTCATCCGACATTGCCAGATGACCTCGAGAGTCTCTGTACTCCAGCCACCCTGGCCTTCTTTGAGTTCCTTGCACTGAATTTGCCCTGTCCTTGTTTCTTGAAGTGAACTTGAACTTGTCCTTCCTATCCCACGGCCTAGTTATACATTAAATTTCAAGCTCTGCGTTTATGTATAGATATTCCCTTACCTTTTTATTTATATTAAACGCTTGCTTCCTTGGAGGAGAAAATGATTGAGACCTGGATATTAATTGTGATCTGTGTTTTTAGTTTGACATTTAAGGCAAACTTTATAACTTACGGCCATGAAAACCCAAGGAGGAGGGTTCTATCATCTTTTAATTTAAATACTGGGGCTTTTGAAATTTTAAAATATAGTATACCTCATTTTGTCAGTATGGAAATAACCCGTACATATACTCATATCGAGATAGTTTGGAGAGGAAGGTTTGCATAATGATTCAAACTTGAACTCTCTAACCTTGGTCCCACCCATTCATCAGTTCTGTGACCTTACACTCGCTAAGCCTCAGTCTGATCATTAGTAAAAAGGGAATAATAATAGTTCTTTTCTCAGAGTATTATTGTGAGAATTAAAACTCAAGCATTGAAATCCGGGGTCGGACTCCTAATATGTAGGTGCTGGGTTAATATTAACATTCACTTTCATTATTATAGTTAGCATTAATTTGAACTTCATTCTTATTTGTTGGAAACCTAAATGCTCATCGTGAATAGTTCTATTTTTTGGCCTCAGAAACGTTTGCGGGCATCATACATGTACCTACCCATACCTGTTTAGTGCTGTTCAAAAGCATACAATGTATAGATGGATATATAATTTTAAAATAAAAAGTGCCTTACTTTGTATACATTAACAAAATTCTTTTACATCCCAAGTGTCTGTTACTAGATGATTAGAAAAAGAAGATGTGATACACATATACTATGGAATATTACTTGGCCATAAAAAAGAATGAAATCTTACCACTTGCAACAACATAGATGAACCTAGAAGGTATTATGGCAGGTGAAATAATTCAGAGTGAGAAAGACAAATACCATACAATCTCACCTATATGTGGAATCTAAAGAATAAGAAAAATGAACAAACAAAACCGAAACAGACTCATAGATACAGGCAACAAACCGATGGTTGCCAGATGGGAGGGAGTGGAGGAGCTGGGTGAAAAAGGTGAGGGCATTAAGAAATACAAATTGGCAGTTACAAAATAGTCATGGGAGGTAAAGTACAGCATAGGTTATATAGTCAATAATGTTGCAACAACTATGTATAGTGCCAGGTGGGTACTAGACCAGTCAGGGGGATCACTGCATAAATCATATAAATGTCTAACCACTATGCTGTACCCCTGAAACTAATGTACAGTAATATTGAATGTCAACTATAACTGAAAACAAATAATTTAAAAAATGCTTTCAGGGAAGCATATGATAGAATGTTTAATAATTAGGCTACATGTGATACCTTCAACATCTGGTATAACCTCCACCTAAAACAAGTGAAAAACATTGGTCCTTGCATGGGTATAAATGTTTTTCACCTCTTTCACCTGCCCCACCCCCCAGGCCAGCCCCTACTTGACAGCAGCTGCTAGGAGCATTGTGTTGTAAAGGATTCTGCAGTTGAAAAAGATTGTGTTGAGTCTGGTTCTGGGTTCCATGAGAAAGAGTGCCATGTTTTTACCTATGGCTCATGGGCTCAGACAGGGTGAGTGGCAGCATGGATGCCACATGTGTCACCCCTTAGTGACACTAGGGAGTTAAAATCAAGAGATCTCTGCTATAGTCTTTATATTCTGCTATTGGATGAACTTCAGGCAAATAAAGTTTGCCTCAGTTCATCCATAAAATGGAGACAAAAGTCACTTCTTCTGTCCTTTGCAGGGACTTGGTGAGAGTAAATTGTTTTCTCTGGCTGGAAGATACTGAAACTCCTTGAATGAAGGTCCTCTGTAAATTCCAGAAACAGTTACAATGACAGATGAGCTCCTTTTATTCTGGCCAGTTCCGGAGCCGGGGTTAAGATGGCCTTGTTTGATGACCTCTTTGCTGTAGTCCATCCTTCAGATCTAGTGCCTTTACTGGAAAGGAATCTCCTCTCCTTGCAGGAAATCCCCAAGTAGAGGAAGCCAGCTTGCACAAAGAGTGGGTTGTTGGTCCCTTCTGGCTGTCTTACTCATACCCTATTATTTGTAGTGTTCTAGGTTAATCTTTGCTTCATTGTGCTTCCCCACCCCAGGCTTTAGTTCAGCTCTCCCTTTAGCGAAACTGATCCATTCAAAATTGCCCTGCCCTCTTGAATTTTGTGATTTTCCTGAAAAGAATCTTCATTTATTGCTTTAACACTTTAAAAATGATTTTTGTATAAAAGTCATATATACTCACTATAGGTCATTTCCAAGGTGCATGCAATCTGTGTGAATTGCAGTACCTTAATTTACTTTTAAATGACTGCGGATACCTCAAACAAAATGGCACCTGACAATGGCTGTTGGTTGTGGAGGTCATCGGTGACATTGTCGAGTTTTTGCCTTGGAGTAGTGGGCATGAAAGGCTGGTTAGAGTTGACTCATGAGAAAATAAGCAACAGAGGAAGAGGGTACCCCAATTCTTCTGGGCACCCAGATAGGGTTTGAGAGAGATCTTCCCAAATGTCCTGTTTGGGACCCTTGAGCTTGGCTGATACCATCTTAATACTGCCCTTCTGTCTCCACACGTGAATTACTTTCTTGATTATGTCAAGAGTGTATGGTTCTTTGAGTTCTGGGTCCTATTTACACATCTTTTTAGCTCTCCCAGCACCTAGCACAGGGCTTTGCACATGGTAGATGCAAATTATTGGACTGAATTTACTGGACGCCAGCAGCAAGTATCACTACGTGAGGGCAAGTTGGAACGTATGGCCAGGAATACATGAGGAATGACAGCAACAAATTCCTGAGCTCCCTCTCTCCAGTGACATATTGGGAGGATCTTAAAAAAATGAACAAAGGCCTCTCCATTGAATTTCTTCTGGCAAATGATGAAATCCCCAAGTACTTTCTATACCTGTGGTCTCTGACCGAGCTGCTCTATTAGAAACTATGGAACAGGAGTGAAGGCTATATTTGTCGAAACTGACCTGTGTTCACACTGGCTCCGCTTGTTACTTTGTCATGTTGTATAAAACCTCTGAGTCTCAGTTTTTCTAGCTGTGAAATTTGGATAATTGTGCTTCCTTTTGAGAACTGAATGAAATAATAAATATAAAGTATCTAGCTAAACATTCGATAAGTGTGGATTAAATTAATGAATGAATCAACATGCAGTTGCTGGGTAGAAAGATGACTATTCACAAAGCTCTGTAGGTACATTAAGTACCATGTTTCCCCGAAAATAAGACCTAGCCGGACAAACAGTTCTCATGCGTCTTTTGGAGCAAAAATTAATGTAAGACCCGGTATTGTATTATATTTATATTATATTATATTATATTATATTATATTATATTATATTATATTATATCATATCATATCATATCATATCATATCATATTATATTATACCGGGTCTTATAAGATCAGGTAACACATTTCAGAAGCCAGATTGAACTAAAGACGAGTGAATAGGATTTGTCTAATTGAAAGAATCTTATGTGCCCTAAGCTTTATTCTTTCACCTACTGTCTGTTGAGCACCTATTATTAAAAGACTCTGGGCAGGGAGATGTGAAGCTATAAAGGACAGGACAGCTGGGCAGACAACTACCATAAGAAATCGACTCTGACTGGGGAGACTATGGATTGTAAAGAGAGCATGGCCTCCATCTTTTTTTTTTTTCCTGTGTTGCTAGCTTTTGCTGTATAAGTCAGAAATCAGGAAGTGAATCCTACTAAAATAATTGACAAGTGCTTGTCTCATGATTATAGGGGAGTTGAAATGGAGAGATCTATTGCTGGGATAAGTGTCCATATAGTTATACAGTTTGTTCTTGTCCCCCTCCTGCGCCTGAGCTAATCTGAGGTGGCCTTTGAGCTCTCCCTGGATCATCTGATGAGAGTTTATTTATACCGGCTATTAGATTATGCTGTCCTCCAGAGAGCCCAGGCGGGCTGGGCTTGGTGCCAGAACCCATAAGACAAGGAGCTGAATGGGAGAGAATTTGCCAAACAGAAAAAAAGTAAATTAGGGCTATAATGCTCAGGTGTTTATCATTTCAGCTGTCTGGGTACTGAAAATACTTAGTCCCATTTATTTCTTTTCATTCATGATGTCTTTAGAGGCATTTATCAGCGGCCTTGCTTACGTACGGGCTGAATAAACACAAGAAAGACCATCAGGGAGGAGGGACTTGGGAATGTCATTGATTTGTCATTTTGTTCTCTGATGGATGGACACTGAAGATGAAAGGCAATGCGTATGAACTTGCTCGGGAGCCAGATGGCCTGAGTTTAAATCTTGGCCTGTTTATAAGCTGTTTGACCTTGGACAAGCTACTTAACCCCATGTGTGCCTTGGTTTCTTATAAGGTTGTTCAGATTGCTTAGATAGAACAGAGCCTGCACACAGAGAGTGCTACGTTAAGTGTTTGACACACAAACCATTCACCTTCCATAAGCAGGAGTCCGAGGACCCTGCAGTACCACACGTGACTGTTTCCTTGCTTCATCCTTTCAGCTGTGGGGGGCAAGTGACACAATGCAGTCAGATGATGTGGCTTCTGTCCAGGTTGCTCTGAGAGGAAGAGTCAGCCAGGGACACTAGCAGTTAACAAGTATCTGACAGCAGCTTTACAGTTCACAATATCGTTTCATACTGTCCTTCGGAGTCTCCAAACAATCCAGTGAGGTCTGTCCTGTTTTCTACACTGTAGAAGGAAAATATGGCCCAGAGATATTAACTGCCTTGTTCAGAGTCACGTGGCTAATAAGTGGTAGGGGATCAGGCAACCATCTACTTGGAGAAGACTGGATTTCTTTAGATGCTAGAAAGCTTCTAAAATTTAAGTTCCACATACCTATGTAAAATGATCGTGGTTTAAGCAAGCCTCCAGACACCCACACCTCTGGAAATGCATGGATGAGTGAAGCCGCGTTAGGGATCCCTGACGTCTGACTATCAGGAGCTCCACAGAGACAAATAATTATATATTTCTGTCTTAGCTTTCCAGAAGCTTACCAGATTCCCCCTTTCGGGACCTTTCACTGCCTATTGTTTGGTCACACCTATGGTACTGACGTTATACACTGAAAGTGGGAAGAGCAAAGATACTAGACTCAATTCTCAATATATTTCTAGTTGAGTAAGTCTTATAAAGAAAAACCATTGATCTAGCAAGAGGTTCAAACTTCAGCTAAAATGACATATTTGAGTTGTCAGGGTATCTTTGATAGTTTCCATGTCTACAGATGTTATGCTGTCAGCTACATCCCACACTGAGGAGCAGGAGAAACTGAACTCTTAAAACACTCCTGGGAATTATTGTACTCTCTATGCTGTTCTGAAGTTCCAGAACAGCAAGTGCAGCAAATATATTTTGGTGGGTTTTAGAAGCAGTACTTTGATAAAAACTACATGGGGTGCCTTAAGAAAATAAAAGTATTCATCGTTCGCGTTGGCCATGGGGCAGCATACAGGAAGGCAGAACCCTGACCCAGATGCTTTTATTGAGAGCACAGCTTACTAGTTGTGCAGTTGCTGGAATTTTCTCTAGAAGCTATCAATGCAAGTGTGAACCGAACTGACTCAACACTTCTTTCTGAGGGAGGGGTAAGTCTAAGTCTACTTCAGTGATATGATGATATTAAGATACGAAAGGCCAGGAGTGACACTGTAAGAAGTAGGACAGAGACAAAACAGAAGACTTCCCTAGAATAATCTGACATCTCTCTACATCCTGGGCCTACCATCGAGTCCCCTCTGCACCTGTACACAAAGCAGCATCACAATTAAAATCATCTCCTCTCTGTGCCCACTCCAGATGAGTCACATTCCCTGCAATCTCTCGCCTAGTGGTCCCTCTTGCCCTGTATAGTGGGCTGAATGGTGCCCCTCACCCCCAACGATATGTCCATGTCCTAACCCTTAGAACCTGGTTATGCTACCTTATTTGGAAAAGGGTCTTTGCAGATGTCGTTAATTTAAAGATCTTGAAATGAAGAGATCATCTTGGATTATCCAAGTCAGCCCTAAATTCAACGACAAATATCCTTGTAACCAACACACAGAGGAGAAGACCAACATGGAGGGGAAGTCAAGAAGATGGAGACAGAGATAGGAGTGATGTGGCTCCAAACCAAGGAATGACAGCCACCAGAAATGGGGAGAGGCAGGGAACCCTTTTACAGACTGAATGTTTGTGTCTCCCTCCCCTCCGTTCATATGTTGACCTTAACCTTCAACGTGATGGTATTTAGGAGCAGGGTCTTCAGGAGGTTAAGTTTAGATGAGGTCCTGAGGTGGCACCTAAGATGGGCTTAGTGTCCTTATAAGGAAATACACCAGAGCCCGTTCTTTCTCACGCTTGGAGGAAAGGCCACGTGAGCATCCAGAGAGAAGGCAGCTGTGTACAGGCCAGGAGATGTGCTCTCACCAGGAACCAAATCTACCCTCACCTTGACCTTGGACTCCCGAGCTTCTGCCCGGTCTGTGGTATTTTGTTATAGCAGCCCAACTTAAAACAAACACATTCTTTCCTACAGCCTTTGGTGCAAGCATAGCCTTGCCAAAACCTTGATTTTGGACTTCTGGCCTCCAGAACTGTTAGAGAATAAATTTCTGTTGTTGTAAGCTACCAAGTTTGTGGTAATTTGTCAGGGTGGCCTCAGAAACCCTGCTTCTCACTCTGTGAGTCTTTCCTGGAGTCCCAGCTCAAAGTCTTCCCCTAAGGTGATTGGGCTTCCCTGAGAACTCCTGCCATGGGTTTGTTTGAATCTCCCATTCGGTATTTGCTAGTGTTCAGTCTTGTGATGTCTGTTGATTTTTAATGTACGTTAACTTCTTAGAGGCCAGCACTTGGTTTTACATCTTTGCATCTCTAGTACCTGGTGTTGGGCCTTAGATCTTTGAGGAGAGACTACCCTATTAAATAGAAGCTCAGTAATGAGCTAGAATATAACCTACTTAACACAAAAGTCATTCCTTCTTGATACGTAAGGCTGTCTGGGACCTTAACCTGTTGCTAGCTTCTCATTATGAGAACCCGTTTTTCTTGTATAGTACTGTGAAAATAAAAAATCACTGATGATTTGGATCAAGGATAAGGAATTTTATTGTGCTAAACTTCTGCCAAAAACAGTTGGAGCACCCTCAGAGAGAAAACACTATCGGCTAGTGCCACCCAGCAATGGAAGGGATTTCTTGAGTTACGAATGCCCCGTAATTGGAGTTCAAACGTGTTCTGTCTGAATATAGTCTGTGATTCTCTCCAAGGCCCAGATAACAAAGGGCAGAGCCCTGCAATATGCCAAAGAAATGTGATTTTTTTAAAAATTAAAAGGAAATAAAGATTAAAACATTAGAACCGTGCTGGAAGGTATAAAATGAAGAGCGAGAGTCTTCCCTTCTTCACACCTCCCGCCAGGTCCCATTCACGTAGGGGTGTGTAGTGGAGCTGTCCCGTCATCACACGATTCATGCCCACGTGTGGTGAGCCAGCCCAGGCGCTCCTCCACAGCCTGTCTGCCAACAGGAGATCTCCCATCTTAACACATTTTTAAGTGCACAGTACAGCGTCATTAGCACATGTTGTGCGGCACTTGTCTAGAACATAGTCAACTTGCATAACAGAGACTTTATACCCATTTAATATGACATGAGTTCATGATATAAGATTTGGAAGAGATTGCACAGCTCGTTTATTCTGACCTCTGTTCTGGTCTAGGAGTCTGACCGAGCTCTCCAGTGACTAGGGAATTTGTTCTTTCGTAGGGCTGCCCAGGTTCATTTTCATCATTTTTCGTAGCACTAATTATTAGATCATCAGACAATCCATCCTTGATGCAGAGCTGGACTCCAGGGCCTTATAACTCCCACCCATTAGTAATGGTTTTGCCCTCAGAGCCTATGGAGTCAAGTCCCAATTCTTAAGACAGCCTGGTCTCCTTAGAGTGTGGGTGCTCTAAGTGGCCCAGCAGCAGCAGGGGCCTCACCTGTGCACAAGCTTAGGCCTTGCCCCAGACATACTGATCTGAAATCTGCATTTTGATGAGATCTTCAGTGATTGGTATGCATATTACAGCTTGAGAAGCACTACATTAAATAACATAACACCACCGCCCCACCCCCAACTAATTTGTTGCTTTAATTGCTAGTCCTATCATGCATGCTGGTGTTAAAAAAACAAAAACAAAACTTAGTTGAGGAAGAAACAACTGACAAGAAGCAACGATTCCAAATCTCAAGGATTGAAATATAAGTACAGAATTTGTCTGACATAAGTTAAAGCTGTCATTACGTTACCTGGAATTCTACTAACAAGTATTTCCATGTGTTCATAGTACAATCATAAAAGATGCTATTGATGGTCCAAAGGCTTTAGAAGATTACAGATGCCTTTAATCATTAAAGACACATGAAATTATACTCCACGTGACTGCATGCTGGGTATTGCCTTGTGATTTTTAAAACCCTGAAAAACAGGGTAAGTAACTGATCAGAACAACCCACTCTCCGAGTCATGGCAGATAGCGGCAGCCACAAAACATCCTCTCACCACACTCTTCAACTTCAGGAAGAATGAAAGTTGAAATCCTTTTCTCTTTCTGACATCTCTACAAGGGCAGGGATGGAGAATCCAACATTTGACAGGTGCCCAGGAGATGCACACTATGGAAACAGCTGTGCTGGAGGGAAATGCTTTCAATGCGTGCACTCAGCAATATGGAAATGAACTTTGCCAGCTCATGAGCATGAATAAATGCTTAGCTGCCTTTCCAATCACAAAGCAGTTTTCTGTATTTGGCACTTTTTTAGGCATTCAATAAAGCAGACTGAATTTAATGCCGGAAGGCAGTGCCAGACGGTCTTCTGTTTAATTCAAGCAAAAACCTTAAGAAGCGACTTCCCCCAGACCCAATCCTATTTCTCTCTCCAGCTGATATTCATGCTGAGCTTTAAGCCTGACACCCCTAGGGCTGGGCTAAGTCAGGAGCACCTTGATTTCCCCTAAGGCCCAAGTCCACCCTGTACTGTGTATCTCAGGACATTCATTCAGCTCTAGGTGCGTGTCCTAACCCCGATCCCTGGGTATGTGACGAACAGGTAGAGCCCCTCCCTTACCCCCAGTCCTCTTAGCCGAGAGAAACCTGCATCTCTGCTTTTTTCTATCCTGAATACCAATTTACCCCAATCCAGCACACATTCTTGACGTCCCTCACCCCCAGGGCCCTGTGGGACCCTTTTTATGCCCACCTTGCTCCTCAGACTCATTCATTCAGTAAGTATTTATTTATGGCCTCTCTGTCCCAGATGCATAATGAGATTATAACAATCAAGACCCAATCCCTGTCCTCATGGAACCCACATTCCAGCTAAGGAGACAGACATTGCAGGTGAGGTTTGTGCAAGAGCTGAGGAGGGGGAGAATTTCTGCCCAGGGAGAAGGTTTGGGGCTAAGTGAGAATTCCATGGCCAATGTTCACATAGAAAAGAGCTAATGAGCAAAGACTTAGCAGCGTTAAAATGCACAGGCTGATTTCCCGCTCGGTGTGGGGGGTATGGTGGGAGGACAGGATAAGAACCCAGGTAACTCTGAGCAGGGTCCCAGACTTTGCTTGTCTGTCCACAGGGCAGGGCTTCTTCACTCCTTCCAATTGTTTCAGGATCTTGGCCACTTCCTGGATTTACCCAGCACTGTCTCCCTGCCCCAGGACATTCTGGGTCATCATCAGAATTCACATATTTTAATTACAGTAGAATATACAATACGTGATCATATAGAGCAGAATGATTAAAAATTTAGATTTTGCAGGCAGGTGACTTTTACCACTTGGTAATTTTACAGCATTGGGGAAGTTATCTAATTATCTCTTCCTCAGTTTCCACATTTAAAAAATAAAGATACGAATGCATCCAATCTTGGAGGTCATTAGCACACTACCTCATGCTTAATAAATGTTAGCTATTGTAATTGCTTTGTTCATTTGTTCAACATATGTATTCATATCGACTATGTACTCTTAACTAGTAAACAAGACAGAAAAGGTTTTCATGGAGCTAGAAAGTATGCTCCAGTCATTTACATTATTGTTGTTTACGTTGTTGCATTTATATATTGTTTCAGTTGACCCCAGAGGATAACGTATTCTGAGGCACTATTCTTTGGTGTTTTAAATGGCAGGCATTGCAGGACATCTCATGTCCCTGGCACTGAGCCTTTAGATACTCTCCCATCACTGTGGCGATGAGAAGTGCTCCCAGAGTTCCACAGCCTCAGAGAGAGCAGAACCGCCCCCACCCCCCTGCCCTGCTGAGCACACTAGCTGTGTTGGCTCTCAGGTTTCAGCTGTGTGACTACAGAACAGTGACAGACAGGGGAGTTAGGAGGGGGAGGATTTGAATGTGGAGGATTAGAAAAGGAGTTGGCTGCGATGCTCTCTCAGTCAAAGAGAGCCTTCCCTTCCTTAAACACTTCTAATCTGGTTTTTCCCCTGGTAAGAGTGTCAAGGTCTGAGCCCAGCTGAAGATAAAATAAGGAAACAAACCCCATCTACTTCCCTGCCCTCTGTGTTGGTACATTGCTAGGAATGTACTGTGTCTCAAGAGTTCAGGAGAAATCTAGTCTTAACATGAATCCTTGAAACATTTTTGAAATTGAATCTTGTTTTCCTTTAAACAACAGATATAATCTCATTCCTTTTTTTTTTCTCCAGTTTTGTGAAGTATGCCGTAACGTCTAATTTTGTCCAGTTGAGTGTATGGATCACATATGCACGATGGTCTAGTGATAGCACTCTGCATGTGGCCTTCTGCTTGGGAGTCGTAAGCAAAGCAAAAAGGGCTTGATCCCCTTAGAGTACTTTCCAGAAGATTTCGAGCCTTAGCTTTTCACTGAACAGTGGTCACACAGACATACCCTTTTTTACAACTATGAATGTGCTGTATTTAATTTGTAAATAGTCATTTGGTCAAAAGATATTGGGCACACGTGGAATGCATGCCAATTTTATGATATTCCAAGAGCATAAATTGGTTTCAGTCTCATTCCAGGACCAAGTTTATTCATTTGCCATTTGGGTGCATACATACACAGGACGGTAGGTGAGGTTGGCATTGTGAGGCAATCAGAAGTGCACTAGACATTTTAAACCCTCAAGAAGTCTATTGTCCAGGAGGGATGACAGAAATCTCACTATGTATTATAGGTAACTGGTTAACTATTGGAAAGGTAAAACAGAATACTGATAGAGTCTCTAAGGATGAAATAGTACTTTCCTCTGAAGAAGGCTTCCTGGAGGAGGTGGAATTTTTAACTTGCTGATCTTTAAGATTCATTAAAATTTTGACATGTAAGATAGTACAAATTTTGAGAAATGGCTTTCTGAGCCTGAAATAAATTTGAGCAGATTTGTGTGTGTGTGTGTGTGTGTGTGTGTGTGTGTGTGTGTGTGTGGCTTCGTATCACTTAATAATATGCATTCTCCATTTATTGTCTGGGTATAACTAAGTGGCTTTTAATAATTTGTCTAAAGAAATCTCATTTCACTTTGCTGCGTTTTGTTTTTGTTTTTGTTTTTTCTGAAAAAGCCCTCTAATTTAAGAGCTGAATAGAAGCATTGCTTTTTTTCAAGGAAGAATTAATTTCCTTTTACAACTCCAGATCCTGGGGGGCCACCATCATATTGTAAAACCCTGGCGTGTACGTTTGACTGCATTCGTAGTAACGTGCGATGAGTCAGCTAAAAGGCAGATCTGGCAGGATAGCTATATGAAGAGTTCAGTTGCTAAAGTAGGGAAGTGTTCTTTTTACAAAGTGCTCCCATATACTGAACTGGAGGACAACATGGAAACCAGGCCAGAGCACCCAGCACTCGCTGTGTGTGCCATGCCCTCTCCATTAGATCATATGTTTCCTGGGACTTGAATCTAATTTCTTCAGCTCCCTGGTGTTGGTCCACACTTATCATCTATCTCCCAGCCCTTCTGGCTTCTGCCCATGCTGCATGCCTATAGGCTGGAAATTTGACTAAGAGCAAGTTAGTCAACATAAAATCTTAGCCAAAAGGACGTATTTGTCTTTTGAAGAGATATCTATCTGCACCCTCATATTCATTGCAGCATTATTCACAATAGCCAAGGCATGGAAACAACCTAAGTGTCCATTAATGGATGAATGGAAAAGACTGTGTAACACACACACACACACACACACACACACGAATATTATTCAGCCATTAAAAAAAGGAATCCTGCCTTTTGTGACAATGTGGTTGGATGTTGAGGGCATTATGCTAAGAGAAATAAGTCTGACAGAGAAACACAAATACTGTATGTTCTCATTTAAATGTGGAATCGGAAAAAGCTGAACTCAGAGAGAGAGTAAAATGATGGCTATTGAGTGGAGTTCAGAGAGGAGGGAGAATGGGGAGAAGTTGGTCAAACGGTACAAACTCTCAGCTATAAGAGGGAAAGTTCTGGGGATCTAATGTGTAGCATGGTGACTATAGTTAACAATACTGTATTACAAACTTGAAAGTTGTTAATGGGAGGGGATGAGAAAGGTGAAGGCGTTACAAAGTACAAATTGATAGTTACAAAATAGTTATGAGCATGTGCAGTATAGTATGGGGAATCTAGTCAACGTTGCACAAACTGTATATAGTGTCAGATGGGTACTAGACTTATCGAAGGGATCACTTCATAAATTACATAAATGCCTAACCACTATGCTACACATCTGAAACTAATACAAAATAATATAGAATGTCACCTATAATGAAAAAAATATATATAGTCACAGGATGTAAAGTACAGCATGGGGAATATAGTCAGCGGTATTATAGTAGCTCATACATATGGTGTCAGATAGGATTGGGGTTATCACTTCATGACGTGTGTAAATGTCTAATCACTACGTTGTTTTGTACACCTGAAACTAATAATAAAAAAGTTGTTAAAAAGAAGTAGATCTTAAATGTTATCACCACCAAAAGAAAAATGGTAATTATGTGAGGAGATGGAAGTGCACCAAACTGTCACATTGTATGCCATAAAATTACATATGTCAGATGCCAAAAATATCTCAATAAGGGGGGCATGTTTGTCAAAACTTAATTCTCCTATGTTCAAAATGTTTTCTCTGATATGGATGGTAGTTCCTGATGGTACAGGTTTATAATTCATTGAGTTGTACTCTTAAGATTTGTGCATTTCATGTATATCACAAAAATAAATGTAAAAATAATAACCCAAAAATCCACTATCTCAGCTGCTGAAGTATGGCCTACTTTGGTCTATCTCGGGGTAATTTTACAATGATTTAAGCATTTTCAAGCATTTAAACCTACATTTTCAGAATTTTTAGAGTTTTTCTTTTGTATTCCTTTTTAAATTCTTTTTCAGTCAATTAATTGAAATAACCTAAATAGCCAACAATGGACGATAAATTGTAAGAACTATTTGTACCTCTTCACAATTATAAACAGCTCAGTACAGCAATAATTACCCACCCCTCCAAAAAAAGTTTCGAAACCAAAGAAAGTAGGGGAAAACAAAACTTCTGGAAAAAAAGGACGAAAATACTTGTTGCTTAAAGCACCTTTTGGATGCTTCAGGATTTTCAATATTTAAATATCTATAATTTGAAGATATTAACTTACAATTAAATCATCATTTCAACCAAATTGTCATGTTTACCAACTTACATCCAGTCTCATACTTTTTAGCCAACCTTCCCGTATCTCCCCACGACCCCACCCCCGCTGCCATCCTGATATCTGTAGCTTTTGGTTAAAATTCAGACTGAGGCGTAGTGGTGAGTAAACAGTTAACTGTGTGATGATGTTCAAAGAGGACCAAAATGGAGCTTACAGTGAAATCGTTACCTTCAGCTGTGGTAGTCAAGGTTTAATCACCAAAGAGAGAAACATTCTCTTCTAAGAGAGAGCTTTTTGAATCCAAATCAAATTTGATATCATTAAATTATAGCATTAAGTCTGTAAGATCCAGGCATGGTATACAAATTAAATTTGAATTTCTTCTCCCCAACAAACCTAGCCGGGCTCACCATCTTGGATGGATTTACTGGTCGGATGAAGTGCTTCTTAATGTTGTTATTATTTTTAAAGATAGCCATTTAGCATGAACTCTTTTATTGGAACAGGACAGCTGGGAAGTGGTGGAAGGACTGAGGGGAGAGATGAATTACACCCAGGAGCCATCAGTTCAGAAAGGGTTTTTGCTGAAAAAGAGGAAATGGCCCTTGAAAGGCTGGCACAAGGTAAGAGGATGGCCTCGGCCTCACCTTTCTTTGAACCCACACCACTGCGCTCAGCAACCAGTTCTTAGACACTTATATTTCATTTGAAGTTGAAAATTGGGACCCAGGGAAAAAAGAACGTTTAAATGGAATATCTTACTGAATTATACTTTTCTCCCCACAGAGATTCTTCTATCTGGACAAAGGAATCTTGAAATACGCCAAGAGCCAAACTGATGTAAGTTTTCTCATTAATCCAACACGCTCTTGAAGAATTCTGAAGGGCCCATAGATGAAATTGTGCACATGTGGGGATTTCATTTTTCTGAACTGAGAACCACGGAAGGGTAATAATTCCTTCACAGGGAACAGAGGTACCTGCTCTCCACTGCCCCAGCTCCGGGGTCTAGGTGGGCTCAGCTCACCTGCCAAATGGAGGAAGGGAGCTCCTCTCAACATCTTACTGTGTATCCAGGAGTCTGTTCTGGTCTTAGGGTCACGCTGAGCGGTTCTCTGGATAGGAGAAGATATTTTTGTATTGAGATAACAGGACTAAAACATAGTACAAGTGTCACTCCCACTGTCACAGTGGCTGAGGGGTTTGGTGGAGAACGACCTTGGTGGAGGTGATGTAGAGTTCCCCCTGTGTTACCACTAGGCAGGTGGCCCAGGAGGACTCTCTGATCCCACTCTTCCTTCTTCTTCTCCTCGCCTTTCTTACAGTGCTCACCTTGGAAGGTCATGTGTAGAAAACGTGACATAATGCCAGACCCACGGTAGCCTGTCTTAGCTTCCTCCCCCCCTCCTCTTCTTAAAGCACTTCCAAAAGAATTTAGACCCTGGAAACTAACTCTGTGGGAGGCAGTGCAGTTAAAGGTGAACTCGCGGCCGTGGAGTCAGTCCACGGGGCTCGCTTTCTAGCTTCCTCACTTACAGGCTGTGTAGACAGACCCCTTGTTCCATAACCCCTCCAAGATTAATAAGATAATGCATGTACAGCACATACAACTCAGTACTGGTTCACCCTGAATGCTTGATACATCATCGTTCTTATGTTTGCTATTAGTGGATGTGGAAGGTGAGCGTGGAGGGAAGGAGTGTCAAGGGTGCTACTACCATTTTAACACGTGGTTCTCAAGTGGCTTCTCCGTGCCTCTGCAGATAGAGAGAGAGAAGCTGCATGGCTGCATTGATGTTGGACTCTCGGTGATGTCAGTAAAGAAATCGTCAAAATGCATCGATCTAGACACCGAGGAGCACATCTACCATCTGAAGGTGAGGCTGCCTCCCAGGCGCAGTTTCCCACTGCAAAGTCCCTTTATGTTGCGAAGGGATCGTCGGTCCCACTGTTATTGGTGGTGCCTTTTGAATATTTCAAAACATCCCGCCAACACGTAGAAGATCTTCATTATGGAACTATTTCTAACGAACGCTGTTGATATTTCGATGGGACAGTTCTTCATGTGCAGGACTGTCTCTCATGCTGCTGAAGGGTTCTTATCCTGGCCCCCTCAGCCCCCCACAACCCTCTTCCCCATGATTGTGACAACGATCAATAACAAAAAAACTGCATATTTCCAAACATACCTCCCCCTCCGCCTTTCCCCAGGTAGTACCATCTTCAGTAAATAACCATTTACCATAGTTTTTCAATGGGCTCCCTGAAATACAATATTTAATATTTAGTCTGTCATACAATTTTGGCTAATTTTATAGGGATTCCGTTAAAATTCTCATATTACAGTGAATGTCAGGAAACTTTGCCCTAAAGTGTGGGCCTCCAAACAGTACCTCTCAAGGCTGCTTAACTACCCTCTGTGCCCTCTCTCCTGCAGGTGGTAGAGAGGGTGAACAGCACGAAGCAAGAGCTTTGGAGATTCAGATCTGGTTCAGCTCTTGACCTGGCTACTTACTAGTTGTTGACCTTTGGCAAATGATTGAAGCTCTGAAAGTCTCGGTTTTCATGCCTCCTCCCCCACCACCACCACCACCAAATGGGAATTATTATAGTACTCATCTTGTAGGGCTGCACGTAGAAAACTTGGCATAGTGCCTGACCCACAGTAGTCTCAATAAGTTTAGTTATCGTGTACGTATATAAAATTATTAGGTGGTAATCGAATGTTATAAATTAACTGAGAAAATGTTAAAACTCTTTTCTACCTTGGGCAAATTATTTGGAATGTTGGGAATGGGGGCTGGGGGTTGGAAGAATAAAAGCATGAGATTATGAGCTCCCTGTCCTCCCCAGGGATGTGGTGCTGGGGCAAATACGCACGTTCCACGTTCATGAGGCTGACTGACTGCACGAGATAGTCAAACCCGTACTGCTTCCTAGCAGAAGCCCCTGTGCCTGTGGTTGTAGTTAATTGTGTAAAGCAGGGTTTCTCACCCTCGACATTAGTCACATGGTGGGCTGGAGAATTCTTTGCTTGTGGGGGCCTGTCCTGTGCCTTGTAGGATATTGAGCAGTGTCCCCAGCCTCTACCTAATATTAATACACATTGGTAATAATCCCCCTCCAGGTACGACAAGCAAACAATGTCTCTAGACATTGCAAAATGTCCCCTGGGGGTAGTGGGTAAGTCACCCCTGGTTGAGAACAACTTGTGTGAAGTAAAGGAGGGAGAGACTTAGAATCATAAATAAATAAACAAATAAATAAATAACTATTACCCCCACCTCTGTTTCAATGGTCAGTCTCCTTGACAATAATGAGGTTATTTTTCCATGTACTCCCAATGACTCTTAGTTCTGTGCTTTGACCTGGTCAGGAAATTATAAGTTCTTGTTCATTCATTCACTCTTCTAGTTAACAGAATAAAAGTGATTGATTATTAATTCCTAATTTTTAAAGAACTAGAATGCCTTAAAATATATCAAATACTAACACCATGATCAACAGTTTACTATGTCTCTGTATTGATTCACTTTAAGTTCTCTTTGTGCTTTTTGTTCATTCCTTTGAACATCAGCTATGACTGTGAGTGTAGGTAGGTGTAGCTATCGGAGGGTCCTCGTTAATAGCCTCAGAGGCAGGCAGTTTTTAAATATGGGCCATCCAGTCCCATTGTCTCCTTTTATACAGGAGGGATCGTAGCCCAGAGAGTTAAGTGGCTCTCTATCCACAGTCCTGTAACTACTTGAGGGGCTGGCATAGAACTCCGGTCCCTAGTAAATTATTTAATAAAGTTATTTTATTCTTCTACCTTGTTTAACCAATACAAAATGAATCAAGATGCATGCTTTGGGCACTGATTTTTAAGGGCTTCCGAGAGTAGATAAGTGTAAAGGATGACACAAGATTCCTGTTAAAATTCCTGTTAACCACATCTGGGAAATCAAATTTATTTCAAGAACATAATTTAAGGGAAACAGAGAGATGACTCTATTTGTATTGCTTCTTCCTGTACGTGACACGTTTACTAGCACCTGGAGAGGTTTGAAGTCTTGTATGTACTTCTAATCAACACAAAAAACATAAGAGGCAACCGAACATTTCCTAAGTGAATGATGCTGCTGATATTTATGTCCACATCCTTGCTCTCAGCAGTAGCATTTATAAAGATTTTAACAGAATTGACCTGGATTTTTCTTCTTGGAACTTAGCCTACCATGCTTCCTTTTGGGTTATTATAAATTGCCACTTCAGGAGCCTCCATGTTCTAGTATATAGGTATCTATGATTTTTCATTTTGAAAATATTAAAATACCCTCATACGCACACAAAAATATTGACTATTAAGAAATATCTATGGTGCATCAATACTTATGATATTCTTTTTAGTACGTTTATGTGCATTTGAAATATAATAAAAGTTACTAGTTACAAATATTATTCTTCATGAAAATTAGACATTGATAGATATTCATTTATGGAGAGAATGGCTAAGTGTGTGTGTGTGTGTGTGTGTGTGTGTGTGTGTGTGTTTGAAAAATCCTGGAAATCACCGATAATACTTTACCAGATTTTTTTCAATTTCTGAGGGCAGGAGAAATGTTCTTTTAAATAACCTTCACATTCATTAACACGTATTCCTCAGCAATATATTCTTTGTCAGAGAAGATTAACAAGGTTAAATATTTTAGGAAGAATTTACTAATTCATTTGAGTTCAGAGAAGATTGATCTTTAAAGTCTGGATCATAAAAGAGTTTATAAAGAAAGAGGGCACTAATTTCAGTAGGGAAAGGAGAAGTTGGAACAAGAGAACTTGGAAATGCTTTAAGAGACAGGCAAATGTAAATTTCAGTTTATTTGTTGTTTAATGTAATTGATACTATTTCGCTTTCTTAATAATAGCATAACAATTGGACCCTTTCATAGAAAGCCTAAATATATAGTTTACGAAGATCATTTTTACTTTCCATTTCCTCCTCAAACTTGTTCCCATTGGTCCCATAAATGTAAACTAAGTCAATAAGCTGATATTTCTACGTTTCTATGTGTGCCAATCTGACAAGAGAGGGTGTCAGGAGTAACCTCAATTTGATGAAGAATCTTTCTTTTCAGTGAGTGAAGCTATGGTTTCCTTCTTTCAACTTAACAATTTAGGTCAAGTCAGAAGAAACCTTTGATGAGTGGGTATCCAAGCTCCGCCACCACCGAATGTATCGTCAGAATGAAATCGCTATGTTTCCACACGAAGTTAATCACTTTTTCCAAGCATCCACTGTCACAGACTCTCCGTCTGTTGTCTCGGACTCCATTTCAAGTAGGAAGGTAATAGTTTGCCGATAATGAATCTAAAAGAAGGGGTGGCTTTGGGTGGTGGAGTCCCACCTTGGTGGGGTGGTGTCTGAAGAAGGAAAGGTGTGCGGGGAGGAGCAGGGAAGCTTGAGCTGGTATTTAAGGTGTCTGCCCAGTCAGTCAGAACCAGGGCCCGGGGAGCACCTGTTATCACTGGGACAGTAACTAAAGAATAGCCCTGAGAAATTTAATAGCCCTGAACGCTTCACCAGTTTGACTTTGCTTTTCTTATCTGGTTGTAAAATGCAGTAGGTACATTTATAGCGTTACAGGATTGCAAAATCTCCCAACATTTATATCATTTTTTGATATGATTATCATTTGACCAAAGAAGAACGTAAGGATTACAGTCCAAGGCTTCAGAGCATGGTATGGCCACGCTGGGGTGACAGCTGGAGCTAAGCTCTCCAGTGGAGTGTTTTGCTAGAAGCTTCTTCCTCATTACAGGCAGATGGCTTCCATTAGCCACTAACCCACGTTGTTATACTTCTACCCTAATGTGTTCCGACTGGGCTCTGTTTTCATTTATAATGTGCTTTTTTATATTTGTGGAACAGCGCAGCAGTTTATCAAAGCAGAATTCGTTTCAAACTGGAAGCCATTTATCATTTTCTTGTGGTGGTGAGACTCGAGTTCCATTATGGTTACAGTCTTCAGAGGACATGGAAAAATGCTCAAAAGGTAAAGTGACTTGAAACCTCGGCTTGTTTCTGTCATGCCTCTTAGATTATACTGGTTTAGCATGCACACCTCAGATGAATTTATATGCTTCCCTGTCACTGGTCTACATTCCATCTCATATTTTAGTTATTAAGTTTGCACTCATAATTACCCAAAGACACTTTCCTTGCAGAGCTTTACATCTTCAGCTGGGTGTGCATGCAGACAGGTTTTCTTTTCTGTTCTTGACTAATGCCTGATTTCCACGTGGGCCTACACAATCGCAGTCTCCAGGGCTGGGGTCTGCACAGCTCTCCATTTTTATCAAGTGCCAAACATGATTCTGATGTGCATCCAACATTGAGAGTCACTGTTGGAGGGGTGAGTGGGTGAACCAAATGGAGATCCCCACAAACCAGTGTCCTCTGCCCTGGCTGCCCATTAGAATCACCAAGAGAGCTTTTAAAATGCAAGAATACCCAGGCCCTGACCCCTGTCCAGAAGAATCTCTTTAAATTGGCCTAGATTAGGGCCCTGGTATCACTAATTTTCCAAAGTTCCCTAAGTGATTCTGATAAGGAGCCAGGATTGAGAATTCTTGCCATTAGGGAGCTGAGCGTGCGCAACCTTAATTAACTAAGAATCACCCAAGGAACTGAAAAAACAAACAAAAATCACCAATGGGATTGAAAGTGTTCTGATTTAATTGTCTGGGGATGGGACATGGACACGTGTAATTTAAAAAACAAATTCTCAGGCCCAACCCAGGTAGACTGAGTCAGAGAACGTTGTTGTATTCCCAGCGACCTGCGGTTTGACAGGTTCACCAGGTGATTCTGAAGATGCCAACATTTGAGACCACTATCTTAATGCATTTGGGTTTTGATTCCTTGGCAGAAACAGCTACTGTCACCCAGCGAACAGCAAATTGTGGGCTATTTTTGAGTTAGTGACTCAAGAACTGGTCCAAGAATACTTTTAGGTCCTCCAAGGTCAGTTTGAAGGGCGTCATCAGGGTCCTCATGCAGTTCCACTATTGACACAGTTATCCTTAGAGACCAGTACAACCTTCATTTTATTTTCAACCATTTAACTTGTATGGGGTCTTTATAATCAGAGAATCAGAGAGTGACCTCCTGTTATTGAGTATTAGAAACGATGATGATGATGGTGATGATGGTGATTATGGCTGATTTAGTTAATGTTTACAAGGTGCCAGCACTCTCAAAGTGTGCTGTGCATATCAACTCATTTAACTCATAGCTGTCCTGTGAGCTAGGCATATAATTATCTTCATTTTCCAAATGAGAAAACTGAGGCGCAGAGAAGTTATATAAATTGCCCAAGATTCACAGGTCATTCCATGTATTCAAACGGAGGCATCCTGGTTCTCCAGATCCATGCTGTTCACCACAGCCATCTACTGCCTCTCTTGTAAAAAAGGAAGTGAAAATTTTTCTATTCTAACAGATGTAAATCACTATAGATAAATAAGAAAAGTAGCTGAGGCTAGCATAGTGAACCTTGAGTGCCAAGAGAAATGCTTCTCAATCGCCATTTGCTTTGGCCCTGCAGACCTGGCACATTGTCACGCCTACCTGGTGGAAATGAGCCAGCTCCTTCAAAGTATGGATGTCCTGCATCGCACATACTCAGCGCCAGCCATCAACGCCATCCAGGTGAGCCAGCTCCCTCTTCTGTTTACATTCTGACGTTCTTCTGCTTTCCTTTCTCCTCCCCGCCTTCCACTATCAGTGGGATCTTGTCTGGTCAGTGGCTTCGGCCAAGTGTCGAGGGGATGGAGGTGGTCACTTTGCTGTGCGTTTCCCCCCCCTTGGTTTGGTGGACCTTACTGTCTGTGCTCTCTTTCCTGTTTTAAAACAAAGGGTGGAGCTTTTGAAAGTCCCAAAAAGGAGAAAAGACCACACAGGAGGTGGCGGTCCAGAGCTATTGGCAAAGATACTAAAGGAATGCTGCAGGTAACCATTGCTTCCCCAACGGGCTGGTTTCTTCCTTGGCCCTGCTCTGCGTGCCACCTGCTGAGAGCTATTTGGACTCAGGAGAATAGATAAATGAATATTCCCTCAACTACCCTGTGCAGACAGATAAAAGCAGTCACTTGGATTTTCTGGTACTAGAATAGGCATGGAATGGATATTGAGTAAGGGGAAATGGCATAAGATTAGGGGCGCTGCAGCCATTTCTACAGCTTAGGTTTCCCCTGCCTGCCCGCTTCCCTGTTTGGGGAGGCGCTCTGACCTGTGTCTTCTGCTGCTGCTCAGTGGATTCCTCATCCCTCTGAGCCTACTGGCTAGAGTTTCTGGGAACAGGACATTGTGCAGACACTCTTCTGCCTCTTGTCTCCAACCTCCCAATTTCCCATCAGAGGTGTACTATGTCATACTAGCCGCTGACTCTCCCAATGCATAGCTAAGCCAGAGGCCAAGATTTGCAGTTTGGCCATTGCATATTAAATTGTGACATTGTTAAGGTCCAAATAAATCAGAAAGTTACGGATAGGCCATCTGCTATATTCTTGTATACTCTTTGATTCAAAGCACTTTATACTTAAACTTAACTTTACACTTAAACTCAAATACTTTCAATGTAAAGAGTGATTTGTGTACAAATATGTGAAAAGTTAGTTCATTTTGTAGAAACACCAGGAGCAAATAAAGAAACCATTTTTAAACCTATGCTGTATTAACAACTTCGATCCTAGATGATTATTGCTTAGAGGCAGGAATTAAGTACAAATGAGAAAGAGCCTGGCAGCTTTCGCTGTCATCTTCAACATATAGCTTTAATGCTTCTATCATTTCCAAAGAATACAGCAGTCCCCTCTTATCCACAGTTTTGCTTTCTGTGGTTTCAGTTTCCTGCAACCAACTGCAATCTAAAAATATTAAATGGAAAACTCCAGAAATAAACAATTCATGTGGTTTAAATGGCGTGCCTAGATGGTTCAGTACTATCCATGGTTTCAGATATCCACTGGGGGTCTTATCCCCACAGATAAAGATGGACTAGTGTATGTGATTTCTCACCCGTTTTCATTTTTTGCAAGAAGCCAAAGCAACTTACAGAAGAAAGTGCTTTCCTGAGTTTTCATTTAATTTTCTTATAAGTAATCACTCAATAGAAAGACTTACCTGTATAGTGTTCTTCTCTTACTACTTTCCAATCTTAGAAACATGTAAATATTCTAAGCAATTTGCATCTGCAAACAAATATCTCCTTTTGATATCACTCTAGGTTCCTAAACATTTTCCTGGCCAACCAAGACTACATTCCTCCAATCCTAATTTATCAACACTAGATTTTGGAGAGGAGAAAAATTCTTCTGATGGCTCTGAAACCTCATCAGAGTTTTCTAAAATGCAAGAAGATCTGTGTCATATTGCCCATAAAGGTAAATGAATTTCCTTTCTTCCTAATGTGTTTGATGAAAATGTTAAATGCATGTTTGAATGTGGGAGGTCCTTGAAGAGGGAACTTTAGTTGGCTCATTTCTGATCCATTGAGATTTGGGGCAACCCAATTTTTATTTTATTTCCCTGGGAGTAGGGAGTATATTGGCAAGAAGCTTCTTTTTAACCCTTTAGGGGAGATAGTGAGAGCATTAGGTATAATTTAAAAGCTGAGCAATTCACATGCTGCTGATGGGGGTATAAGCTGATACTATTCTGGAGGGCAATATGACATAATGTTTCAACTTTAAAAAAAAAAATTTGCCTATCCAGCAACTCCACACTGAAGAATTAATTTGTAGAAATTAACTTAAAAATTTATCCCAATAAAGATATCCAAAAATTAGAAAAAGATGTTCAACATCATTGGCCATTAGGAAAAGGCAACTTAAAACCATAATGAGAGATTATCACACATGTAATAGAATATGTAACATTAAAAAAAAATATTGATAGTACCAAATGCCGGTGAGGATACAGAGAAACAGGATCACTCATACATTTCTGGTGGTAATGCAAAATGGTACAGCCACTCTGGACAATTGTTTGGCAGTTTTATATAAAACAAAATACACTTGCCATACAACCCAACATTTACATTCCTGGGCATTTATCCCAGAGAAAATATAAATTTAAGTCCACACAAAAGCCTGTACACAAATGTTTAGAGCAAGTTTATTTGTATTAGCCAAAGACGGGAACAACCCAAACGTCCTTCAACAGATAAATGGTTAAACAAACTGTGGTACATCTGTACAACGGAATACTACTCAGCAGTGTGAAAGAGCAGACGCTGGTTATATACCAGTTGAAGGGACCTCAAGGGCATCGTGCTGACTGAAATCATACACATAGTGTATCCACTTATTAACATTTTTGAAGTGGTAAAATTGTAGAGATGGACAAGAGATGAGTGGTCACCAGAGGTTAGGGACAAGGAGGAGGGGGAAAGGGGAAAAGTAAGGGTGTGATTATAAAGGGGTAGCAAGAGGGAGCTTGGTGCTGATAGAAAGGTCTGTATCCTCCTTCTGGGGGTGGTTCCATGAATCTACACAGAGCATCAAATTGCATTGACCAGTACTTACACACATATACACAAATGAGAGCATGTAAAACTGGTGAAATCTGAATAAGAGCTGTAGTTTATCCCATTGTCAATTTCCCGGTTTTGGTAGTGTATCGTGGTTAGGTAAGATGTTACCACTGTGGGAAACTGGATGTAGGGTAGCTGAGACTTCTCTCCCATGAGTCTATAATGATTTCAAAATAAAACGTGTAGAAATAAATTTAAAATAACCTAAATGCCCAAGAATAGAGGCATTGGATTTTTTTTAAATGCAATACAATCGTATGATGGAATAGTCAATAGCCACATAATAGTAGTAGCTACTGATGTTGAGCTCATAGCTGTCACGTCAGGTATTTATTCAGCACTTTACATGCACCTTTTCATTTAATTCTAGCAGCAACCTATGGAGTAGTCATTATCGTAATCTCCGTTGAGCAGATAAGAAAGCTGAGGCTTAGAGAAGCCAAAGAACTCCCGGAAGGTCATATGGTAGAAATTAGCCAACCTGAGACTTAAATCCTAACTGGCCTGACCCCAGTCCAAGCTCCTTACCTGGTGTCTCACTGCCCTTACAGATGGGGTAGCCAGGGTTATTTTTATAGACATAGAAGGATGTTCACAGCATGTCAGCGAGTAAAAATATAAGGCCACAGGATGATATATAGGTATGATCCCCTTTTTTTGGAAAAAATAAACTATATAAACCTGGCATATATAAGTACACTCGAAAGTGTGAAAGGATATACACCAGCATTTTAGTGATAGAAGCTGGAGTTACAAGTAGTTATTATATTCTTTCTGCTTACATTTTAAAATTTCTTATATTTATCATTTTGAAGGGAGAAAGTGGGTTAAAAGTTTTTAAATGGGAGTGGTGTTTGAAGGAGGAAAGAAGACAGTTCCTCTGTTATCTTGCTCTCCTAGCCCTGTAGTTTTCTTCCTTCACATTGGTGAGTCCTCAGCTCTCTTCTTCTCTTATGCTACAAACATAAAATATACCGGTTATGAGGAAGCCATTTCATGCTCTTTGCAAACTCTTGTCCTAGCTCCCATTAGCACTTTGTCAGTGTTTTGCAGTGCTGTTGTATGATCCACCTGTAAAGTGGGCAGAATTGCCTGCCCCACGCCTTTAAAGCTCTTCATACACCCCTTGTGTGTTCTCTACCGTTAAAGGATCCATTGTCATCAGGGCATTGCATTTTAGACTTTGTGGGAGAAAATGCCTATAAAACACCATTACTTTTTAATAATATGAACTGTCTTTTTAAAGAAGAGAAAAGACTGCCTCCCAGCAGAAGGGAAACAGCCTGAATTGTACCTACATTGAAGAAGCTGCTTCCTCAGCAGGTCGGAGGTGGCCATCTTGAGTCCATCTATCGATCCTGTCCTCCTGCAGAGAGCTCAACCTCAGGGATGGTCTCTAATGGACCTCAGCCAGCTGTTCTGTCTTTCAGGCTTTGTGAAAGCCAGCTGGCTGCAGAGCTGCCACATACCTCGACTAGGTCAAGGTTTGTGCTCCTGCAAAGGTCCAGGCACACTTAGTTCACAAACATCTGGGCTTACCGACAGCCGCTTCTACAGGGAACCTAACAAGCTGTGTTCCGTTCCTATGGTATTAAATAAAGTCTGTGCAGAGGCTGAAAGAGCTTTGGGAATCTCTTACACAGGCTGTAGCTCAGAGGCCTCGTGGAATAAAGATAGCGCTCCGGTTTGCGCTAAGTCCAGTGACCTTGCATGCTTTCTGACTTCCGTGCATTCAGACTCAAAGCATCTTCACCTTTCCTCCAGTGTAAGCCTGATTTTGTTACTGACACTTTTGATTGTACTTTCTTGGCTGCACCACGAATCTATTGACTCTGATTCTGGAGCCGCTGAACTAAAGACAAGAATTCTACAGATGCTGTAATGTACTGTATTACCTACTTTTTCTTCAGCTTGTTAATTGCCTTGGAACCCTTCCTGTTTTGTAGAAGTTAGAGCAAATGGTAGGCAACCAACATTTAGCCATCCTAAAAAGTCTTTGTTATGTACTATGGACTATAAATTTGATTTTTATGGCATATTGCTGAACTAATTTGCATTGGTTCATGTGTCTGGCTTTGTGTATATGCTGGCACATATAAGCAAACAAAGAACAAAATATACTAACATCTAAAAGTCATAAGTAATTTACATTGCATATATTAGCCTTTACATTTCCCAAATTGTATTTCATGGAACACTTTACCCATAGCATGCTTTAAAAACAAAAGAATTCCATGATTAAAAATGTTGCTGACTATGGTCCCCTTTGCATTTACACAAGAAACAGTCTATATTAAAGGCCCTGAGAAGTCCTGCAGCAGAAGTCCCATTAGCTTTGTTTAACTCAATGATTTTCAATGCAATTTGGGAAATTCTTCTTCCTCCTCCCCAAACAGCTCTCAGCTATTACCACCCTGGAACTAAAGTTCCTAAAAAACATACTTTAGGAAACACTGCAAATAATAAGCCATTTTGGAGCTAACACTCTATTACCAGCAGAGACAGAAGACAGGCATTCATCCTAGGCCACCTGTGTCACTGACTAGCTGTGGGACTCTGACCTCACTGGTTAACCTCTCTGGGCCTCAGTTGCCTCATCTGTTAAATATCCTAAGTAGTTGTCCTGACTCCTTTGGCTCTCAAATTCTGTAATTACCTCTTATGATTAATTATTTTGCACTTAATAGAAATAATTTCATACTGTTGCTTATTGGTACAAGAGTATTTTATGACAGAGTGTTCTATTAGTAATAGAAACAAATTACTGAGTTAGGTGAGCAGATTTATGGTGGGAAAGCAAGGAATTGGGTAGGATAGGGGTCAGGGTCCTCCAAATGGAAGTGGATGTTCACGTTCTCCCTTGGAAGGGAAAAATAAATTAGTTTTACAGATACTTCTGCAGTCTGTGGAAGGTATTTGCATTGAAAGACATCTCCATTTAAATGTAAAGGCTAACCCCGTGTTTCCTTGAAAATAAGACCTAGCCGGGCAATCAGCTCTAATGAGTCTTTTGGAGCAAAAATTAATGTAAGACCCAGTCTTATGTTACTATATTATTTATTATAGTAAAATAAGACCGGGTCTTACATAATATAATGTAATATAATATAGTATAGTATAGTATAGTATAGTATAACAGAGTATAATATAATATAATATAATATAATATAATATAATATAATATAATATAATATAATATAATATAATATAATATAATATAATACCGGGTCTTATATTAAGTTTTGCTCGAAAGGACGCATTAGAGCTGATTGTCCGGCTAGGTCTGATTTTCGGGGAAACATGGCAGTAGGACAAAATTAAACGCTTATTAATTTTGTATTCTTTTGTTCCTGGATTCTTTTCCTGTGTTGACTTTTAATTGGATAGTCATTTTTTAATGGTTTTGCGCTTATGGAAGTATTGATAAAAAGCCAAGTGTGTCAGAGTGACATCACTTTCATAGATTAAAAACTAAAAGATATACATAACTTAAAAACCAGGTCATTTATCAAACATAATTTAGAATAGTGCATAAAAATCTGCGGAGCAATTGTGTTTATGTAAATTACCATCAGTAAATAAGTAGAACCATTTAATTAAATTACCTGATATGTCTAAATTTAAAGAACCATTCAGCTAGAATATGGGTTAAAGTATTTTAAAACCATGGACATCCTGTGAGGTTTGAAAATTAGAGGAAGCAGATTACAGAAGATCCAACTACCCCAGGTAGTTTAGGTATGTTAACATTTTAAAGAAAATTCACCAAAATGTGGTTTTCATTAAAAACGGGGAAAGAAAAACAATGAGTCCTCCTGTGAATTGGCTGCTATACAATAGCGTGTTCTGTCACTGTTTCGTCAAACCCCTCTTGACATATGGGCATGATCCACACAGACAGATGTGAAAACTGAGGATTTATCCAGAATTTAAATGGCAGCGAAGTGGTGGAGGTAGGATTTCGGTTCATGTTTGCCTTATGATTTCTTAACCTTGTATCACACTGCCGCTGTAGAGTGATGTCTGTGAGTTTCCGGTCTTCTTCAAGATCTTATTCTTTCCTAATGCTGAGAAACTTCTAGAGAAGGAGCATATTTAAAAAGAGAGCTCAGGTAATAAGTCCAGGTGTCCTTCCTGACCAGCCGTGGCCATCCAAACATGCTGTCTGTACTCTCCCCGTCTAACTCCGTAAATGGACGGCACGGGCGCCTGTAGAAACGGGAAAGGTACTGATCACCAAGTCGGTTGTATGGTGCTTATGGCGTTCAATTCAAAAGCTGTCCAGTGAGGGGGACAGTCTGGGAAAGAGATGAGTAAACACAGATGCCATAATTGCCTTCCGGAATTTATTTGGACACCCGACGAAAGAGGAAGTCGTTCTGTTTACCAATGAGGAGACACGGAGATACATGTCAACTTAGGAGAAAAAAGGGCTTTCTTACCCCTAGAAGAGTCTAAAGACAGAGTGGACGGCTTTGGGAGACAGCAAATGCTCTGAGAAGCGTGGGCCCGAAGGCCGTTTGACAAGGAACATTAGAGATGGAGTGCAGTGGGTCATTCTGTGTGGTGGTAGCCTTCGTGATCCGAGAGTCTTTGTAGCTGTGAGCATCTAAGACTTTGGCTGCAGTCTTGTTTATTATCAAATATCCATAGCTCTGATACACGCACTTGGATCTTTCCTTTTTTCTTTTTCTCTAGCATCACGTTAGAAATTAGGAAGAAAACACTCCTGTCACAGAGAATATTCCTGACCTCTGGGATCATGTGTCTTTAACGATTAGTATAACTATGGGCTCCCATGAGCAGCCTGTCCTCATTGCTGTGTGTGTGCTGGCTCATTAGGAGGCTGTGAAGGACCATTTGAATGTCCTCTGAGTAGGCCTAAACAGTCATTTAAGAAATTTGATACATGGGCATCTGGTCTTCTGAGCCCCTTTGTCAGGTGGTTTAGAAAGGGCCTTAGATCTTAAAATTAAATATAGTGACTATATGTGTATTTTTCTGCTTATTTTATGCCCACCACTGTCTTGTCAGCTATACGTTTTGAACCAAACGGCGTATGTTCTGCCAGTTTAAAAATTTTAATAGGAATCTTTTAATTTGGTTGAATGCCTTGCTTTCCTGCAGGCCATCTGAAAGCCAGAGGAATTGATTTAGTAAAGTGGCAGCCAGCTGAGTGCCACGTTTATTTCATTTAGAGCAGTAAACAGGACAGTGAAAAAAAATTTTTTTGTAGCTGTGTAAGGTGATAGATGTTAACTAGACTTACTGTGATCATTTTGTAATGTGTACAAATATCGAATCATTATGTTGTACACCTGAAACTAATATAATGTTATATGTCAATTATACCTCACTTAAAAAAAAAGAAAAAAATTGTAATAAACTGAAGGTAACTTACAAAAAAAACACAACACATAGCATTGAAGGGGTTTCCCCCGGGGATCCTACTCAGAAGGGCCTGGGTATCCTGTGGCCGCTGCAAAGAAGGGGGTGCCTATCTAATAAATGCAGTGAGTTAACTGCGGGGCTTGTTGCTTTCCAGCTGAGGCTGCTCTTCTACTGCTCAACAGATTCTGGTTAATCTCATTCACAGACCTCTACCCTGCATGCAGTTGTTTACAGGTGTTGTCCTGGCAAGAGACTAAAGAATCCTCCTCAAACTACTGCCCATATTTTAAGAGATTGCAGGGCACCACCACTTTCATTATCATGTGTTTCTTTTATCAGCGTCCCTATTATTATTGCAGTGACATTCTTTATTATGTGCTATGTATTGGGTTAAGTGCTTTGCCTGCATTATCTCATTTCATCCACATAATGATCTTATAAAGTAAATGGTGTTATTATCCCTGTTTACAAATAAGCGACCTGGGGTTCAGGTACATCATATACTTGTCCAAAGTCATATAATGAGTAAGTGATGGAGCTGGGAAGAAGCCAGGGCTGATGTCAGAGTCCACACTATTGGTCAGTCTCTTACGCTGCCCATTATTTTGCTCTATTGAATTGCTCCAATCAGAGAGTTAAGTGTGTTCTGTAGACATTATGAGAAAATTTAGTACCTATTGACCCTGACCCGTCATATGTCGGCAGAAGCACTGTAATTTGTGTTTTTAAACAAATTGCTTATTTGTACTATGACTGTGAAGATTCTCTAAGTCTATCATTAAATACCACAACCTCAGACAAGTTCAGCAACAACCTATAGAGAGGTTCAGTTGTCTTCATGGCTGTGCAATGAAGGAAGTAAGCCAATAATACGTATTTAGTTTCTGTGCTACTAAATAGGCCACTCTTGAATAACAATACCTCTAAACATGCAGCCTTGCGGAATTCAATCATATGCCAGGCCATTTGAGAAGGATGTCTGTTCCTTCTTCCTGCCCTTCTGAAACAAAATGTAATAAGTGAAATTGGAAAAATAATATTCAAATGTGACAGCCATCATCAGTAATTTAAATGGCAGTCTCCTCATCCATAGGAGGTGACTTATACATTCCGGAATCAAAACCGGATGAATTTTTTGCTGTTTGTGTGAATGGTTTCTAAAATGTCAGTTCAGGCATCTGAGTGCCTACAGGTGCTAAGCTCTCATTGTACCTGAACGCTTACCGAAGTGAGCAGACTAGCCGACTGCCCAGTTTAGAGGTGGGGAATTCTGGGTCAAGCAGCTGGAAGGACTAATAAGGAAGAGGGTAGGTAGCACCCAATGTATTTTTGAAATAATTCCAAACTTACAAATGTCAAGAATAATACAGAAAAACACTTCTCATATATACTTTACCCAAATTCACCATTTTTAATATTTTGCCACATTGATTTTCTTTCTTTGTACACTCATCCACATGCCTGTGAGCTTATTTTTCTGAACTGGGTGAGAGTAGAAATCAAACGTCATGTCTTTTTTTACACCTTTGCACCCTGTAGTGTATATTTCCTAAGAAAGGGGATATTCTTAACCACAGTTTAGTTATGAAATTCAGGACATTTAGCATCGAGACAGAACTTTTACTTATTTTATCTTCCATATTTGAATGTTGTCAGTTATCCCAATAATGTCCTTTGATAGCACTTTCTCCCTTAAGTGTAGACAGGATCTAGTCCCTGCTCATGTGTTACATGTAATTGTCATGCTTTTTTAGTCTTCTTTAATTGGGAGCAGTTCCTCTGCCTGTCCTTCTCTTTGATGAAATGGACATATAGGCCACTTTTTAAAAATAGGATGTTCCTTATTTTAGGGTTGTCTGATGTTTCCTCATGATTCCCCGCTGGCATGCAACAAAAATGACAGTGTGTCTTTTTCAGGCCATTACACCTGAGCCATTCTCACTGGACGTTAATTTCAGTCACCTAGTTAAGGTGATGTCTTGTTTCTCCACTGCATTTTTACTATTTCCCCCCTGAGAACAAATTAGCTTTTGTTTCCAAACATGTCCAGTCTTTGGGGATACAAACAAAGCTAACTGTTGATAATTGAGAATCCAGAAGTATGGTCCTTTCAAGTGTCAAAATATCTTGATGATAAGTCACAAAATCATGGAATGTTATAGTGGACAGGGGCTTTGGCATTGACAAACGTGTGTAATTTTTAATATTTTGTAGACTTTTTTTTTTTTTACAGCCTTTGGGTTCACAGCAAAACTGGGCTTATAGAATTCCCATATACCACGCCCCACACACATGGCCTCCCCCACCAACTGTCAATATCCCACGAGAGTGATTATCTGTTATAATCAGAGAACTTACCCTGACACACTGTTATTGCCCAGAGTCCACAGTTTACATTAGGGTTCACTGCTGGTGTTGTATTGTACCTTCCAGATGTGTTTTTTAAAAGTCAATTTAGAGTGTACCTTTGCTGTACTCAAAATATACAGGGTCGTTACTTTTCTAAGTTCTTTTATAAGACACTCATCTCTCTGTATCTTGTTTTTAATTATGCCTCTTCCTTTATTCCTTTTATGATTTTTTTTTTTATCTCTATAGTTTACTTCACTCTAAGGTCAACTTTTAATACCATATCAACCGAGAGAGAGAAACTGAAGCAGCTGATGGAGCAGGATGTGTCCTCGTCCCCCTCTGCCCAGGTCATTGGCCTGAAACGCGCCCTGTCATCCGTAAGTTACACGTCAATGTCACCGAAATGTCTGACAACATGTCCAGGCTCGTGAATTTTTTATATTTTCCATCTGCATGGTTGTGTTGAAAATTCATGAGCAAACCAAACAAATTATCCAAATTATAGGCTAACCTTTCATCAGATCTGCTTATGCTAAAGATCAAAACTGAGCCTACCTCAAATCGTCGTAGCTAGTATTTCACTGAGTATTAGATACTTCACATTTGCTTTCCTCCTCTTTATCTTGATTTTTGTGTGTGTTTATGTGTGTCTGAGTGACATTCGTTTGTTTATGCTTACAAAGTCGGACAGTTTGGAGATTTCTACACCTCGGGCTTCACAAGCTTAGACTGACTTTCCCAATGACAGGCAGCAGAGTGAAATTTTAAATTCACACTCTTGTTATCTTCTCTGCTGTGCAGCACTGATCCTATTTACCGCTCTTCCAAAGATGTGACAATTATTTGATTTGATTTGATAGCACAAAACATTTATCTCCCCCCACCCATGGGTAGAGAGAGGTGAGTCATCTGGAACATCTGGTAGTCATTCTGCTTTGTAGCAACAGTGAGCCATTCTGTCAGTCATTCTTTCTCCTTTTTTTCCATCGATTCCAGTTTATTCCTCAGAAGAGTTGGGTTCCATTGAAGTGCAGGGTCCTTGAACTCTATTTTCAATAGCTGATGTTGTCTGGTTACTCATTCTGTATCTATCTAAAAGCTGGAGAACTTTTAAAATGACATACCTATTTGCTTCTCTCCTTTGCTTGTACTTTGGAATTCCGACGCAGAATGCGTGCACACCTGTGAAGTTACCATCGGAAGCAATCCTGAACTTTCTATTTAGGGTCAGGTAGGGGAGATGAATTTTAGGATCTTATTTGCAGAAGCCAATGCAGGCACTGAGAGAACTAGAAAACAATCCATTCGTGTTTTCTATCGTCATGTCACTGAGAAAACTAACGTTCTGGTGTAATGTTAATGGTAAATACATTACCAGTAGTACATGTTATTGTGGTAAAATTCTTAAGGACTATTCATTCACTCAGTCCAAGTATGTTACCTTTGAAAGAAAGAAGAAATAAAGTAGACCAACTCCATGTATAGTCTTAACGTGGTCTGCCCTTCCGGGCCCCGAGTTCTTCAGGTCAGAGATAGAAACACCCCCTTTCAGATGATGGACAGGCAGATACACACTGGATGCTGTTTTGGTTTGAGAGAAGCAAGGTGGTTCTTTTTTTTTTAAGTTTGTTTTTTAGTGGTGAAAAACATTTCTTCTTGTTCCCGGTAGGTTGGCTTTCAGTACATTTAGAAGGTACCTCAGTTGTATGGGCGCCCAAAGTCCCTTTCATTGTGATGTCCTCTCCCTCTCCCTCCCCCAGTGGAGATCTGCCCTCCTCTAGTTAAAGAGACGCGTTTGGCTGAGGTATCCTTGGTCAGAGTTGTTGTCCCCTCTCACCCATGTTTAGGATTTTGGAAACTTAAGATAAAACATAATGATCCTTTCTTTCCTTTTTCTCTTGGATTCCCAATTAGAGTCAAGACTTTGTTAAAATAAAATTTTAGAGTCATCTCAGAGCTATCAGGATGGATATGTTTGTGTTGTATGTGCAATCCTGATATTTTTCTTTCTTCTGCCTATGGCTTGCAAAGGAAAAAAAGAAGCTACTACAATAACACATGTTTCAGGCCATACTAAGATTCTAGCCACTGATATAGATTCTAGCCCCTTATCCTAAAATACCAGTGATATATGATAACAATGCCTGTTTTTGCGTGTTTAAGAAACATTTACTCAGTGTTTCCTAAATGATTCTCAGGAATTTCCAAATAACCTATTCCATCCATGGGTACTAACAAATAAAGCCAACAGTTTTGTTTGCGATCCAGGCCGTGGATTGGACAGTACCACAGCCTTCTGTGTTCTCAGCAGGTGGACCCTGTGGGCCCTGATGGATGGGAAAGGCTCTGAGATTCTTGGAAGAGTGTCAGGAAGACAGCTAACAGGATAGATCCTGTACAAGCACCTGGGGAGCTGACTATGGGAGTGTCTGGGGGGACAATCAGTGAACATGTCCCTTTCCAAAGCCAGATGATTTGCAGAGCAGTGGGTCATGAAGCACGCAGAATATCAGCATGAAAGCATCTTCCTTTACCATCAAGCCAGTTCCTTCCTAGCTGGGAGATTGGGGTAGGGAATCGGACCATCCCAGGGAGAGATAAAAGAGGTCTGGGTAGGCTTACATGTTCTCCTGTCTCACAACCCCCCATTCCCTGATCCTTAGCCCTGATCCAGGTAAGTAACTTCTTTTTTTAAAATAAAATATCTTAATCATGAAGAATGAATAAAACAATCAACACCTATATTAGGAAACAGTAAAATTAATCCTCAAAATAATCCTACTTCCCAGCATACTTCCTAAGATCCAATTCAACTGGTATGATAATTAAATGACAGTAAATTATGGCCAATCTTAAAGGGTGAGAGAAGCATCTTTTTTAAAGATGAGAGAAGCTTGGAATCATTAAGGAGGGAGCTGGCCAAAGAGACTACATCGCAGGTTCCAGAGCCACAGATTCAGCCAAGGATAGAAAATATTCTTTAAAAAATTGTTATGTTGTTGCTGATGTGTATTACGTAGTCAGGCCTGAAGACGGTTGTGATGGTTGCATCTGTACTGAACATGTACAGACTTTTTTCTTGTCATTCCCTAAACAATATAGTATAACAACTGTTTACATAGCATATACATTGTATTAGATATGATAAGTAATCTAGAGGTTATTTAAAGTATACGGGAGAATGTGCATAGGCTAACATGTGACTACTACGCTATTTTGTATAATGGACTTCAGCATCCGCAGATTTTGATATCCATGTAGGGACCTGGAACCCAGTCCCCTGGGGATACCAGGGACACTGTAAATACAGCTGGGAAGGAAGAGGGGCTACGAAACCACTAGTCAGAATAAGAGCCAAAGTTGTTGGTGATTTCCTTCTCCACTCAAAGGAGAACCTTACCCACCCCTCTGTCTCTGGAAATGAGATTAGAGAAGAGCCAGCATTTGCAGAGTTTAATATCTTTTATTTCCCAGGCATATCAGAACCGGTATTCTGTTGGATAGCATTCAAGTAAAAAGTCCAGGGTTCTGTTACCAGGGGCCCACTGTTGTGCTTTTCTGAAACCCTGTTTTTAATATGTTCCAGGCCCTAGCACAAAACACAGATCTTAAAGAACGCTTATGCAGAATCCATGCTGAGTCTCTGCTCCTCGACCCCCCTGCTGCTGCCAAGTCCAGTGACGGCCTGGCAGAGGTGGGTATGGCTTCTTGTGTGGTAATGTCTCCCCGACCTCACTTGGCTCCCTGTCTCCCTGCCTCCCCCTCCTAAGTGCTGCTCACGTCGCTGCCTCCCACAGAGGCAGTGTCTGGGAGTCGACCCCCGCCCCCCCAAGGCTTTCTTGAGAGTCTGCTGCTAACTGCATTTTAAATCAGCTGTTTTTCTTCCTCAGAACTCTTCTTCCCTTTGTATTTCTTTCCCCCATGTTCCTCCTAAGTATCACCCCTTTTGTTAGGTGTGACTGGAGTGGGAACTGTAGAGAGACAGACATTATTTTCTCCTGTTACTTCTGAAGAAACCCCAATTTCTCTGACCTTAGTAACCCAGTTTCCTCCCTGCAAGTCTTTTGCTTCCTCTGTGAGAACCACTCTTTTTTTGCAGCTGTTCCCGTCTTCCTTGCCTGTGATTTTTTTTTTTCTTTTAAAAGTACAACCTTATCTTCTGAGAGAAAAAAATATTGTATAACAATTGAAGTGTCTTGGTCGGCGAATAGTATGTTAAAAATGTCTTTTCTTAAGACGTGGGATGTTTATCCAAAATACTCTTTGAATGTGTTCCATATGAGAAATTTCAGAAAAATACAAGTGGATTGCTTGAGAAGTAGAAAAGGGTACTAAGCGTTAAAACTGTTTTTAGTTCTCCCTTATATTTATATGCCGGTCTCAGATGTGCCAGTGTTTTTATTAACGAATTTATTAGACTGAGTGCATTTAAGATAAAAAAAAAAATAAGGAAGGTAATATACAAGGTGTGTGTGGGGGTGGGGGTGTGTGTAAATTTTTAAAAGGAGTTTCTAATGTTTAATCTTAATCCACCCTTTTCCTGTCCTCAAAGAAAACTAAATCCTCACCCTCACACAGTGTCTTCCCTCCTTGGGAAGCTATTGTGTCTTGTCGGATATGAAAAGACTAGAGGCTGAAATCAGTCAGTGCACAGACTGCCAGGCCCAGGTATCCACCCCCATTTGAAGCACAGACTGTGCCACATGCTGCTGGGAGGGACCCCCTCTTTTGTTGAGGGAGTTCCCCTCTCTCTGCAGAGGCTCACTGGTTTCTTACTACTTCTGAGACACAAGTCAGTGGTTGACTATGAAATTCCTCTACACACTCATTCCCCCCAAAGACATCTTTTCACTCAGTTTAGCCCACACCGAAACTGAGTCCCTTGCAGGACGGAGCCCCTAAACCTGACCTGTGGTGGTCTTCATTTTAGGCCTGGGCAGAGACATGTGGTAACTGGGTGGGCTGTCTCGCGAATCTGCACATTTGCTGAAGCCGGGCCCAGTCACCATACCAGCCATCGCTGAGAGTTGTTTGATGCCAAATGTCACGGTATTCTATGGGGTTTCGTGTCTGCTTCCAGGCAGTACTTACCTTTTGAATAGCATTATCACAGAATTACAGTTCTATGGCAAGTGGACCCTTCATGTATGGATTTTTGAATTTTGGAAAGGAAACCGAAACCACACGTCTTTTAAAATGCATGTTTTTACATTGATTTCACAAGTAATGTACCTGAAGGCTTAAATGCTGTCAGTGGTCCTGGAGGAAGAGTGATAACATCGCCTCTGACTCACACCTTCTGAAACAGCCTTCTGGAGTCTTGAGTTGATGATGCAGTTGTCTCATTTATCTCATTCCTCTTTCAGTGGTTTTTCTGTTTCCCATGTTTTATCCTGCTTTTCACAGAGTGACACAGGCTAACTTTCCCAGTAAGGGAAAAGCCACTGTTTCCTGAGGAAATAAGAGAGTGAGTGGAAATGGCCGCCCCAGAGCCTGACAAACCAACTCCAGTTTATTTTTCTTAAGTAGCTCGGAGACACCTCAACCACTGTGGGGAATGACCGTCCCCACAGTGGGTCAGCCCAGGATACTCTGGTTTTAGGGCCACTCACTTTCTTTCCTCACTTTCTGCTACCTTTTAGCTGCACAAATTACCCACCTTTAGTGTTCTAAAATCTACTTGGAGTCTAAAATCTCCTCTCTCCTATCAGAAATTACTCCCACATCCTATCAAATCCTGTTAGTTTATATTTCTGAATGGGAGCACTTAATATTATCGGGTTATGTGTTCTTAGGTGATTTTATATTATTGTGTATGCCAAATGAAAGGCCAAGTGACACCGGGGAGAACATTCTAGGAAAGCTAAAGTCTATTTAAGAGACTAAGTTAGCAAGAACATTAAAGAAAAGTCTAAAAAAGAAGAAGGGAACTTAATTCTTTTAACTGCCTGCTTGCTATTTTCTGTGTGTGTGAATGCATTATCTTGCAAAATCATAACTCTGTGAGATAAGTGATGATTAAATTTTAAGAGACAAGGATACTAAAGCCCAGAGAGGTTAAATTACTTACTCCAGGGCACACAGCTAGTAAGAGCTAGAGCTGGGATTTAAGTCCACGTCTAATGAGTCCAGAGCACTTGTTTTCTCAACAGCATCCCCCTGCTTTGTAATGAGGAAAGACATGCCAAACCAGAAAATAACATCCAGAGTGAAACTCCAGGAGAGAAAATACAGTGGCAATAGTGTAAGAATGGGAAGGATAATTATCTCAGGTAAAAAAATATATGATAGAAGCAGCTCAGACATCAATGGGAAAGAGATGGATTATTCAATCAGTTAGGTTGGCACAGCTCAAAAGCAATTTGGAAAGCAATTTAAATCTTTCATTCCACACTAAAATGAATCACTAGTGAATCAGAGTTAAATATAAAAATTCAAACTGAAAAGCATTGATTGAAACACTTATCAAATGGCTAGAGTAGGGAGGACTTCCTAAATGTGGTAGCAATAGGAAAAGTTACAAAAGAAATGTTGACTGGATTTGGCTACCTTTTTCCCCGCTAGGGAAAAAAAGATGGCGTGTATGAAAAAATAAGAATGCAAATAATAGACTAGGAAAAATATTTTCATTGAGAACAACAGACTTAGATAATGCTATTGGGTTGGTGCAAAAGTAATTGCAGTTTAAAATGTTGAATAAAAATAATTGCAAAAACTGCAATTACTTTTGCACTAACCTAATAAATAGGTGAAAATGTATTTAATCTGTAAATAATAAATAATAGCAGGCAAATTAAGACCTTAACAAATAAATGGGGAAAAAAGACACAATTCACTAAAACTCCCAAATACAGATGTTTTTTAAAAAAATATTTTATTTGGTAATACTTATAAATTCATAGGGAGGTGTAAAGAAATTGGGGGGGAGGGCATGTACCCTGACCCAACTTCCTCCAATGCTAACATCTCTATAGCTAGTTTTTGAAAAAGGAAAAAAAAAAAAACACATTCAGCCTAATTCTTAACCAAGAAATGTGAATTAAAACAATTAGATTAGCACAAAATATTTCTAAATAAGAGTATTTGGTGTCTTTAAGGGTATAGAGAAAACAGAAGTTCTATTAGTCGTTGATGTAATTAGGTAATATATATTTTGCCTTAAACATTTTTAACCATTCTAATTCTGAGAATTGAGTCTAAGGAATAATGAGAAACAATCAGCGACACCTTTGCGAACAGGCTCACCATCTTTACAAATTTGGAAACACCCTTAATATCCAATAAATGAAATGGTTCCTCTATGACACACAATTATAATAAAATATTATCTATCAACTCAAGTTCATGGTCTCAAACGACTGTCAACAGCCTGGGGGAAATTTCACAGTAATGGTAAGTGAATGTAGCAGACTATATATAAAGACTATGTACAGTGTGACCCCAGTTTTCCAAACTTAGACAATCTATACACATATATTTTAATACAAAAAAAAAATATACCAACAGCTTAATAGGAGCCACACCTAAGTGATGGGACTAAGTAAGGTTTATTTTATTTATATTTTTTGTTTTCTATTTTGAACACATTTCTTTTATCCTCAGAACAAATGTTAATTTTGAAAAAGAAATGTACTATGGCACACTGTTGTTTGGGGGAAGTTTATAAAATTAGATAGAGATTACAATTATTTCAAAGCAAAGCTATATGTATAAAAAGATTGTAGAGCATTGTATCAAAATACTTACAGTGGTTGTTTTAGCGTGATCGGATTGTGAAGGTCCCCTCCCTTTTCTGTTTAGTTATCTTTTTGTGATGTAAAAAATAGATAAACAACCACTCATGCTTTACAAACCTGAGGGGATATTATTGAATCGATTAGATCCATATTTTAATAGATGAGGTCCTGTGTTGTCCAAGACACTGCACTGGGGACTTGGGGCTGCTGCAGTCCCACTGAGGTTTCAGCAGGTATTAATAGGAAGTTGCTAGAAGAATGAAACAGCAGAAAGGGTTAGGTGTGTTATTTTCAGTGTGGATTAGCCAAGAAATCCTTCTGACCCATCAGTCTCAGAGGAGAAAGGTAGAGAGAAGCAGGAGTGACTGGTACTAAATTAATGAGTAGAACAAGTAAATAAATCATTAGAGTCTTACGTGGCAGTGGCACACCAAAGAACAATTCTATTGTTTCAGTGAGCATGAAAGTGGCTCTGTTATTCGCTACAGTGTGTCTCTTCTTTTGAGGAGAGAGACCTCTCCCTTGAAGGTGACAGCTGTGGTACATATTTATAGCTCCTCCAGTGATCTCTTTGTTAGGGTAGGGAAGAAGACGGCTTTTCAGAAAGATACATGGATATTAAAATGTGTAGGATCTTTCAACAAATCCCTTGACCAGCTATCTTATTTAGGAAGAATCCAAGAGGAAGGGACACACATTTAAATATGTTCCTAAAGTAAACACTTCACAAAGAGATCGCTTGCCCTTTATGAATTATGCAAATCTGCTGTGGCCCTCCTGTCATAGCATCCCCATCCTGGGTGTAATTTGTTTAGGAGGCTGAGCACTGTGTCCTGAATGTGCCACACTTCCGGGAAAGACATACTGTGCGATAACTTTTGTTCCCCATATGATCCTAGGACTCAATGGCCAGACACATACTGATGCAGAAACAGCTCCTTTATGAGCCCAGTGAGAAATGTGAGCTGTCGGGAAGTTCAAGGCAACAATCTCCTCTGATTGGGAGAAATTGAAGCCTCTTGTCCTGAATCTGTTCTCATTCCTCAAGGTCGAGTCGGGTGTCACCTTTGCTGTGAAGCCCTTGCCAAAGCAAAGCCCCCTCTAGAGTCAATCTCGCCTTCCCCTCTGCTTCTGAAGCTCTTTCTGCTCCATGGTCTTGGTCTTGTGTGTCGGGTGCATTCTCTGCACCTCTCGTTCTGGCCACAAACCTTGTCACATTCATCATGATATCCCTCCCTGGCCAGCACAAAGCAGTTGCTCAATTTGTGGAGGTCAACTGAATTTTCACTTGCAACTTGAATAGAAAGCACATTCCCAATGTATTTGGATGCTTCCCAGAAGGAAAGTCTAGACCCAGTGAAGTAGGGGTGGAGGGCCAGACGAGATGAGAAAATCATGATACTCTATTGTGCTGTTTGAGTAGAGGCTTCTAAAGGGGCTTGGGGACTTCCTTCCCTTGCAGAGTCATTGTGGTTGGAGAGAGACAAAGAGAATTTACCTCATTCATCCATGAAAAATGAATGATCTGCCACCACAACCCAAAAACAATGTTTATTTGTCAAGGGACGCCTCAAAGGCAGCATATTGGCCTCAGTGAGCGTGTCGGGGCAGAAGAAAGCTATGTTGCTCTGAACCAGCCATGCAAGGATATACATTCAGTATAATTCAGAGGAAATTTTAGGATGAAAAGAAACATCTTGCAGCAGTAGAGAGTAAGTGGATATGATTCAGAGAGCACTGGAATGTTTCCCCTCTTAAATGGAACAAAGAGTGGTCTGAGACTTGTTCATGTGCCTGAGCAGTGATGGTCCCTGTCAGTAAGGGGCCCATTTTAGGGGAGACCTTCGTTTTTCCTTTTACCTTGTGTGATGCTTGTTGCCCTCAACTCAGGAGCTAACCTCTGCTTTGAGCTTCTTCTTTGCATGGGCCTGTGACCTTGTGTATCGTGCAAGAAAATCTGTTGTTTATTTTGCTTCTCTTGAGATTGTTTCTAAATATATGCATTTTTGGTTTTTTTGTATTTCAACTAGGAAAACTCCACAGATGACAACCGACCACTGGTCCATCAGCTTTCCAATGAGAGTAGACTCTCCATCACTGACTCCCTCTCAGAGTTTTTTGACGCACAGGAAGTTCTGTTATCTCCAAGCTCTTCAGAAAATGAGGTTTGAGCACTATTTTCAGTTAGGTGCCTCAACATCTCTTTTGTTGCTTTTCCTGTCCAGTAAATACCCATGTTTAGAAACACTAAACGCAATGGCCTTTATACCCCAGAAGCACAAAAGGATACAAGATCTTAGTAAAACAGGTTGTGAATGTAGGTGTTGGGTGCTTCCTCATTTCTGTTACTTGATTTGTTGTACATCTTTTCAGTTGCAGGTTAATAATTTTGACTATGAGCTATTTGATAATGTAATATTTTTACTACAGGGCCAGAAATTAGCACCTTATATATTTTTGAATCATTGAATTTGACCTATATTAATTTCTAATATACAATTATATTATGATTATTATAATGTGGTTATTATACTATAATATGTTTCCAGTTGATGCACAAAATCATACTTTCATGAATAGGCAAGTATCCTAGCTGGCGTTGCTGTGTGTAAGCATGTATTAATAATTTTACCCTTTCAGTATAGAAATACTAATCTTGTTTATTAATTTCCATCGCAGATTCTTTTTTTCACAACTAGTTCAAAGACAAATTGTAACTCATTCTACCTTAACACTAACACATTCTGAACATTGCAGCCTGAATTAATAAGAATTTTAATAGCAACTAAAATCTTGAGTTTACGTGTGTTTTCCTTGTGAGAACAAATCAGGAAAGCATAAGGATTTTAATAACAGGTGTTTGTTGCAAACACCTCTGAGGCAGATTGGTGTATGGGCTTCTATGAAAACAGCATCTAAAATTATTTCTCTAGGTTTGTAATGTGGGATTCAAAATGTTTGATGATTTGAGTAAAAGTTTTATGAAACTCTGGCTTGTTTATTCTTGCTCTAATGCGTGGCATTTCTTATTTCCTGTAGGTTTCTGAGGATGATTCATATGTCAGTGACATAAGTGATAACCTTTCCTTGGACAATCTCAGTAATGATTTAGATAATGAGAGACAGACCTTGGGTAAGATTTAAGTTATTTGATCTCTGAAAGTTTGGATTTTCACAGAATATTAATAAGCATATACAGAGAACCTGCTGCAGGTAGAAAACTGTATCAAGTACTATACAAGACAATTCAGACATGGTCCCACCCTCAAGGTTTTTATAACCTAGGTGGGGGACAGCACTCACATGTGAAAAGTAGATTCATTCAAAAAAGTTTGTCTGCTTGCATAAATTTCTATATGCTAAAGTGAGGGTGTACCAATTAACATATAAACATCAAAGATCAGTGTGACAGATATCCCTGATGGACAAACATTCTGTCTGCGAATGTTAGAATCCAGCTTTTGCCTCTAGGTATCTAACAGTTTTCATAATTTAGGAGTCCTGTAGGGCTTATATAAAAAAGGTCTAGTCTGAGTGGTAATTAAGCTCCAAATTCATTACGATAACACATCTAAAATAACAAACTTATACCTTCTGGGAGAAGGGGCCCTCAAGGTATCCTAAGATGCCCATTTATTACTGGCTGGTGCCTAGGAAATGTTAGTTGGAACCACGGGGTACCTGGACTGCCTGACTATCCCCAAACAGCTCTGATTTAAAAATTCAGTGAGCAGACTGAGGTCTGTTTCACAAAGTGCCCTTAGGAGGAATGTGCTCATTGGCCGTTCTCTGCTTTGGTTCTGTGGCATCAAATACTCCCAGTCTCGGTACTCAGTGTGCCTTGAGGTCTCTCGGTTTGTCTGTGCCTTGCATTGGATACCCAGAGCACCACCTATTTTCATCTCTACATGGAGGGCAGGGACCATGGCAGGTCCTTTTTGATATTTCAGTGCTTTCCCAGCCCAGTCAATATGTGTGAACTACGATGATGATGAGTTATCTGAATGCCAAAGAGGCTACTCTTTGGGGATCACCAAAAAAGGCAGGTAATTTTAATTTTATCAACATCAGTACTCTACTGAAAAGATTGGATCTAGAAATAGCCTTTGTGTTGATGATGCTATTTTGCCTACAAAATGAAATAGGATTGGATCCAGGTCTTGGTAAATTAATACACGAGAATTTCTCTGAGCCCATCCTACATACTAGGTATTTAGAGTGCTTCCTATTAATTTCTTCCCCCTCAAATCAGCAGGCACATACTAGGATCTTCACCATGATGGGTACTGTGGGGAGGTTAAATTATTTGGGATATAGATTCAGGAATCAGATTTCCTCGGCTAACCCCGACTCTGCCACTCTCTGGTTGTGTGTTCTATGGCATGTTAATTAACTGCTCTGTGCCTCAATTTCTTCCTCTGTAAAATGGGGATAATAATACTGTTTACCTCAAGAGATTGTGATGAAAATAAGTGAGATATATACAATGCTTAGAAGACTTGCTGCCCTAGAGTAAAAGGTAGATCTGTATTAGCTGTTAGTAGCAGTCATCACACAGTATTCTTTCAAGATTAGAGTAGTGTAATCAAAGAAAATATTTTGAGATTACATGCAAAACTGTTTTTGAAAACTACTATCATTTGCAGCTACTGGTAAATCAGATTTTTGCCCACGTTGAGCCATAAGAACAAATTCAACAGTTAATCAGGTACTTAAATTTACATGAGACTGCACAGTGTGACTCCAGTTTTATCCTTTTCTGTTCATCAAAGCAGCCTCTTTATTCAGAATGACTGACTTTATAAAGATAAACGTTAAATATTTATTTAGAGTAAAAAACCTTATAGTGACCAGGAGGCTTCCTTCCTTTTCAGAGCCTGTTACGGAAAGTCGTGCGGAAGTGAAGTCCAAAAGGAGAACTTGCTTGCCGGCGCCCTGCCCCAACACCAGTAACATCAGCTTGTGGAACATCCTGAGAAACAACATAGGGAAGGACCTGTCTAAAGTGGCCATGCCCGTGGAGCTAAACGAACCTCTGAACACGCTGCAGAGGCTCTGCGAGGAGCTGGAGTATAGCGAACTTCTGGACAAGGCCGCACACATCCCCAACGCCATGGAGAGGATGGTGAGGAGTCAGCCTTCCAAGGGCATTGTCCGGCCTCCGCCTGCATCACCTGGCCATCCACCGGCCAGCAGAGCCAACATGGGCTGAGCCAGAGCTCTAGTCCCCTCCGGTGTTCGTTGGGATTGTTCTTTAGACACACAGGTTCTTTGTTCAGTGACATCTGGTTCCCCTCTCCCTGGCTCTGTTCAGTCAGCCTGTCAGGATTTGCCATTTGTAGTGGGGGCTTTCCTGTGACAGATGGTGCCCCTGGGATAGTTCTGGTCTGTGAATTTGCACTTCCTCATTCTCCAGAACCTTCCATGTGATTGTTCTGATATGCCTGTCTGGAAAATATGTCTGGAGGGCTGTCTGGGTATTTATTTTTACTATCCCGGGTGGACAGAATTTAATTCTCAAGCTGTTTTTCTTGTCGGGGTAAATTGCCCTTGAGAATGTTTTTGTTTATTTTTGGAATTGTCCCTTTGGATCCTACATCTTCAAAAATAACATTCACAGAACAGGTTTTCACATAAGATTCTTCTTGTTTTTTTGTGCCCTGCCCTTATTATAGAGAGATAAAAACAACAACAACAACAACAACAACAAAAACACCTCATCCTAGAAAAATGTACCTTCTTTTCTCGGTATCCCTTCCAATGCAGAGTGTTCCAAGAGTTTCCCATCCTTTCCCTGTGTTGTGCAGGTGGCAGGAAGGGGTACCTAGGTTGTAAGACTGGCCAAATCAGCCCTCTCTGTGACTGTGGCTGATGTTGTTCTTCAAAATTGGGTGTCTCTTCCTCTTTTTGCCTTCTCAGATGCTACCTGCTCAACACTAACGTCATTGTATGGGACACTGGTGTTTTCCCCCAAGTGCATAGTCTCTGTCCTGGGCATTTGCTGACTGGCTGAATTGGAGTTGGCATGCCCCCTTGGCATCAGGAACTTGCCATTAAGTCACCCTCTCACTGGTGGAAGACACCATTCTTTTCTAAATTCTAAGCATTCTGTAGTTTTAGCCCTCATTAAAGCTTCATTTCTTTAGTGATTTAAAGATTACGTGGAAATCGAACTACTGGGTGAAAAGAGACATCCCATAGGCATTCCACACACTCCCCAGGGACTTCTCCCATCAAAGAGGCTTTCTTGATACTAGTGATAATAAGAATAGGAGAGAAAAACAGGCTGCGTATCTTTTCAATCTTTTTTGTTCCTCTTCCCCAGAGAATTTCTGCTGAACAAAGGGAAGCAAATAGCTTCTAAGGCAAGTGGTAAAAGTCAACATCTGTGGACAGCTCTTTTCTTTAAAGAAACCGGTTGACTTTGAAGATGAAAGTACTCATAAAGGTGTCTCATGCTTGTGGCAATTTAGAGACCGTTAGGATATTCAGCTGACTGGTTATAATTGACCTTGAGAAGTTCTAGGAAAGGCTTTGCCTCCCAGCGCAATACATCAGGAAGAGAAAGTATCGGAAAGCACTGAGCAGGAACTTTATCCTGGGATTGTGTTTACTGTTCTCTGGGTCTGCTCATGGCCCCTGCATAGATTTCCTCCCCTGTTACCAGCCCAAAACGGGTATGTCTGCTCTCCACCGCACCCACCCCCCCACCCCCCTGCTTCCTCAGTACTATGAGGGAGGTACTTTTATCAATTTTGTTATATTTTAAATTGTGAAGGTGATTCAGGGCGGATTCAGCATTCAATATAGACACTGTGATTTTACTATTTAACGGTAACAAACATTTGAGGAAGCAGAAAGAGGCACAAATAGCCAGGTTTCAAGAGCAGAGACTGAATTGCGCATAGTCAATTAATTCTTATAAACTCTACAGCTGCTCTACAAAGTTCTATAGTGTGAGGTTATCAGGTAGGTCCTATTTTCAAAAGGCTAAGGAAAGTTATGCAACTAGTGAACATTTGTGAAAGGCACTCGGCTCTTTTATAAAATGTGCTAGGAAGAGGAAACATGGAGATTGTTACTCAATATTAGAAAGGGAAAGTTGCTATCACTATTAGGTTTAATTTTTTTTTTTTGCTGCCCCCCCCCCACAAAAAAAAAAAAGACAAAAAGAATAATGTGTGTTTTTTCTTGCCCTGAAACCTGATAAAAATGTTGAGAGCCTCACGGCGAGGGTCATTAGAGGATCTTGCTCATTTCATCTTCACCTATAGTTTTCCTTTATCCTCCTAAAAAGCAGAATTTTTGAAAAGGCACTGTGCTCTATCCTGTGGATTGTTGCCCAGGCTGAGGAAATGACTCACAGATTTTCTTTTGTCACAATGAGTTTTGAGGTTTATACAGTTATCACATTGGGAATGGCTAAAGTTAGGATGCCTGTTCCCGAAATTTGCAGGAAGTGTGGCTTTTTTTATGCCCTTCTCGCCCTGTCTTCCCCGAAAACCTTAGCATGATATCAGGATTCTCAGATATTTGTCAGGTTTAGAGGTACTGGACTCAGCCTGACTGCTCAAAAACAGAGGAGTTCATTTGATAAGTATCATCATCTTGAAAGCCTCTACCAACTTGTAAGCATCAGAACAAATGGACAGTTGAACGTGTTTGGTTCATTTGTCTCTGAGGCCATAACGAACATTAATTAAACCTGCAACTTGAAATCAAAGTTGATCTGGTTGTCGTGAAACCAGAGACACATCTTTGACTTTTGAAAATAAACCATAAAGAAAGAAATAAAGGTTTTATTTTGCTCATGCCTTTGTAAAAATAAATTTCTTGGTGACAGAGAAATAACAACGTTCTTTCTTTCCTCTCCTTAGGTGTACGTGGCAGCCTTTGCTGTATCAGCATATGCATCTAGCTATTTCCGAGCTGGAAGCAAGCCTTTTAACCCCGTTCTTGGAGAAACCTACGAGTGTATTCGCGAGGACAAGGGCTTCCAGTTTTTTTCAGAACAGGTGGATATGTACCTTTTTGTTTGTTGTGTACACCCTTTTGTCCACTTGCACTGGAGGAGTTGCTTATGCCTCCCATTACATGTACTTCTGAAATATTTATTTTCCACCTTTCACTAGCTTCAAAGCCCCTGAGATAATTACAGTGCTTTTGCACATAAAGAGAGGGATCAAGTGTCTTCCACTGAAACCTAGCCACCCCCAGGGCATAAAGGTCCTAGCAATGCCAAATCTCATTCGGCCCCATGCACCAGCAGTGCCCTTTCTGTTCAGTCATAGTGAGAGGACTTTTCAAAGTATGAAGCGCTTGCCCACATTGCAATATAGAGGTTTAAAGTGTGCACCCTCACTCACTGGCATCGCTGTTCTAGAGTATGAGTGCCTCATCAGAATGGGTCACGCCAAATAAATGCATTCTTCTTGAGTTTATTTAAGAGGAATCATTCGTTCGTGTATTTATTCATTCAATCCATAAATATTTCTCAGACATGTATCACGTGCCTGGCATTGCTCCAGTTGCTGGCAGAATGCAGTGGGGTGGGGGCTGAAGGTAGATCAGAAGGCCTGTCATCGAATGGATGGGCATAGTACTGCATTCTTGTGCAGCCTACGTTCCCCGAGCTTCTGCGAGATTCTTCCCGCCTCAGAATTAGCAGAGAATAATATTCAAGAACAGGGTCTCTGAGCCAGACAGTGTAGGTTCATATCTCAGCTCTACCTCTTACTATGTTTGTAACCCAGGGCCAATTACTTGGCCTGTCTGTGCTTCAATTCCCTCTTTAAAGTGAAGATGATGATAATGGTACAGACCTTGGAAAGCTCTGTAACGATGAAATGAAATACTCTCTACAAAGCACTTAGACCGGTGTCTGATACAGGAAGTATACAGAGTGTTATAGGAGTGTTTGCCCGTGTTACTGACGCACAGCAGCAGAGTTTGCAAGAGTGGAATGTTGGCAACATCCAAAATATCTACCAATAAGCAACTGTGTAGCTAAAATAGGGTGCAACGGTACTGAAAATAAAAAGCCATTCTCTCCCCTGGTTCAGGCAGCAACTGACCATGTCTGCCATGCATGGACATCCCTAAATGTCACCTGAGGGACAGTAAGCATGACTGCTTCAGTACCTTTCTCTCCTCCCAATTCTTAGAAAAAAGGGATGGGTTGCTTTAATAGGATTTTCCTTCCTGTTTCCTTGCTGCCCTCTTTATCAATAGATGTGCATTATGGGGGTAAGAAGGGAAGGGTAGTGTGGCTGAGAGGCTTATGAAGACGGTGCTTGACTTAACTGTAAATTATAAGCAGTGTTCTCTGAAACTCGAAGGAAAATGAATACACAGTAATCCCAAAGCACATTTTCGGCAGCGGCTTTCCAGTTAGAACCTAAAAACGGGAAGTTAAACACTGTTCTTGGAGAGGTAGGGGGTTAGATCAGTAGTAAAAGAATTTGATTCAAATTCAACTGGGTTATATAAATCCTAAATCTGAAGTGGAATGAGAATAAATGAAAATATAACCTGGTTGCCATGGCATTATATGCACTCACATGAAAAAATTAAGACCCAAAATAGCCCCCAACTACAGCAGACAATCAGGACAACATGAATAGGTGTAAGAACAAGTAGTAAATGTGAGCTTGTGTGAAGCTAAGCTTCAACCCCCAGAGCCTCCAACGAGGGGTGGAGGGTGGGAGGGTCCAAATTCAGGATCTGCTTGTGTATCTCCTATGATGGCTCCTGGAACACGTGCACAAAGATGGAAGGAGCATTGCATAACTTAGTCTTTAGTTCCGTGAAATGGATCCCAAGGAAACAAGCAAGAAAGCGATCTGGCCGTTGTTAGTAGCATAGGGTGTGCTGCATGTAATGCAGACTTGCTTTCAAATCCTAACTCCACCACTTACTCTGTGAGTGGCCTTGTAGAAGCGACTTAAACTTTCTGAGCCTCAGTTGTTTCTTTACCTGTAAAGTACAAATGGTAACACTTACCTCCTAAGTTGCAGGAAGGCGTAAGTGAAATAATACACTAATGTGTGGAGTGCTTGTCCTGAGGCTAGTAGACATTCAGAACATGGTTTCTGCTCTTATATTCAAACGCAACTTTTAAAATCTTTTTAAATATGCAGTGTGAAGAATAGTGAAAGGAGTGTTGAAGTAAGATATACTATATCTATGCTACTAATTCAAGTGGTTTGAAGGGGGCATAATGTCACTGGTGAGTCTCTGACAAAAAGCCAGCCATGAGGCAGCCAAGAATCGTCCTCACAGCTGGCTTTACCATGGTAATATTGCCCGTCTTGATCCTGATGGAGTCACTTCCTGTGTCTGGAATATAGCCTTATGGCCTCAGATAGTTGGTTCTTTTAATACACCCAAGAATGGATGAATCTCTCAGGGATAGAATCACAATAGCTAAGCTTACAAGATACTGATATATACAGTAGAGTGCTATTATATGCATTTCACTATGAAAAATAGACCAACCCTGGGGACCAGATATACTAAGTTTGCAGAATACTTTGTATTTTTTAAATGTGTACTGGCTCTTATTTGATCTTCAAAATACTCCCTGTGTGGCAGGTGAGGTTCAGTGATAAGCGAGGAAACTGAGGCCGAGAGCATTAGCATCTTCCCGTACCCCTCAGCTAACGCCCTCTGTTTCCATTCCTGTGTCCTCTCTCCCTCCTCTTTTTGGGGGTCTCTTGTGTAGGTTTAGGTATTGTGCTCAGAAATGCTGGATTCATCAGCTGCCAATGTAAAAATAGCCTTTCGCACACTGTTCAGACTATGGGATTTTGTCTGTCATTGTCACTTGAACCTTTCATCCTCCAAACTCACACAGGACTTTGTTTTCAGCTCCCATTGTGGGCTGGGAAGTGGCGTTTGTGAATGAGGTATTCAGGAGTAAATCATAAACATTCCTGTCACATGTTCCACCTTCTCAGGCAAGGAGCTTCCTTTGTGCAAAGAAATCTGATTCAGCCTTGGCTTTCTAAAGAAGCCCAGTAAAAGGGGAATTCGGGAAGAAAGGACTTCCTTTCTCTCCTCAGGGACCGAAACTCCTGCCGGCAGGTTGTTCCCCAATTGCTTCTCCTGGAGAGAAAGCTAACTAGTTTTGAGCTTCACCAGGGACTGGAGGGGTCAAAAAACTCATTTCACTTAGCTTTGCTTCTCTTTTATACCTTTGGGAAAGGTTTAAAGGTGTCTAAAGGATATGCAATTAAGCTATTACCTAAAAGTGGCTTTTTCTAATTACCTGGAACTTCAATTGTCAGATCCCTGCTCAGGTCATTTTAACCATGTACCACCTCAGCCACATACTGGTAAGAGTTCGTGACAGAAGAGCTGAGTGGAATTATCAAAAGTGACTAAAATGGAAGAGTCCAATGAAGTCTTTTTTCCTTTGCTCTGTGGGCCCAGCCCTTCTTCCTTTTCTGTGATTCATTAGGAAACTTTGAACATATGTTCTTGGACAGACTATAAATGCCATACCTATCACTTCCCCCCTGGCACATTCACGTCACCCATCTGAATAGTGCTTTTATCTACTATTAGGCAAAGGTATTTCCTACTGTTTAAAGGGGCATCTTATTTAAAGACATTATCAGAGGAAATTTAAGCTGTTCAAATAAAACTAGCAATAAATCAAACATAAGGCAACTAAACCAGTGCCTCTGCCTGGACACAGTTCTCCCAGCTCTCTGGGTGGTCGGCTTCCTTATTTATCTTTAGCCTCAGAGGTTTCCATTATAGAGAGTCCTGCCCCAACCACCCTGTGTGGAAGAGAGTCCTGCCCCAACCACCACTTACCATCCCCCCATCTTCATGCCTCGCTTTATTCTTAACACATGTTACTCCTGACAAATTATGTCCTTATTTGTTTATCATCTGTCTCACCCACTTCTGCACTAAAATGGCAACTCCATGAGGGAAAAGATTTTTGTTTCTTATTGTATTCCCAGGACAAGGTCAAAGCCTGATACCCTGTAGGAAATCAGTAAGTGATGAATGCCATGGAATGAATGGCCTCTTGGTCCCCTCCCTGGATGATTTTTCACCTGGCACTTATTTGTTCTCTTTTCCATAAGCTGCCCTTTGAGGTTGGAGGCGAGTCAAGACGAGGAGGACCATAAAGTCCCTAGACAGCTGTAAAAGTGACGCATTTAAAGGATATTTTTTCTGAATCCAAAAGTTTACAATATACGCAAATATTGAAATGCACTCTTTTTTCATCTGCTTCTCTCTTTATTGCCCACCTCTTGTATAAAATGCATTCAAAGCATAAATAAAAAATGATTAGGTCAGATTGAAGAAAGACCTCAGATAGACAAATAAATGATAAGAATTCTTAACTAACTGGAACTCCTTGACTTCAGGCTTATAGAAAGGTACATATAAGTATTTGCATAATAAAAACCATATATATACTAAGTTCCTGAATGTTTGGGGATCCTTCCCAATCTGAAATTGCTCTTGTGTGATTGGGGTGGAGAGGGATGCTAAAAACAAAACCACTCTAAACTATCCAGTAGGCTAACAGACAGGGTCTACTCCAGGGCTGGGGCAGTTCAGATTCCAACTCAAAATCTACTGCCTTTCTGAGTTACACCTGGGTTAACATGTAATGTAGGGTGAATAGAAACTCAATGAAATTTCACACTGAGACAGGTTAGATCGTGCTCATTCTCCTCTACTCCAGTAGATTTTAGAAAGATTTCCAGCAACAAAGATTAAATGACTAGCCATGAATTTCCCCCTTTCCATGGGCATTTGAGTTAGTTAAAGCCTTAGAATAATCTTTTTCAGTTGGCTGGCACTCACTGACGCTGGGCTTTGAAGAAGACATCGAAAGCAAATGTTAAAACTAGAGCATTTTGAAGTCAGAGAGACCCTCAGACATCATTTTACCAAGAAATTAATGAGACTCAAAGAGTTGGAAAGGTCAGACTGAAGAGATTCTTTCTTCAAATATTCATGAGATGGGACCTCAACAACGCCCTTTGGGGCGGTAGCAGAGCCCAACTTGAGAGCGGCCATAGAGAGGGAGCAGGGACATGATATTTGAAATCAGAGGACCTTGGTTTAAGGAGCTGCCCTTGTCACTAATTAACTGTGAAGCATTGGACAGGTTCTTTCATTTGTTTCTGAATTTATAAAATAAGAATAAAGAAGACACAAGGTCACCATGAGAACCAACTGGAAATTCTTCTCATGAAAAATGGCTAAAATTTAGTCCCTGCCTACTTCCTACCAGCTTATGATCCTGTCACTTTACATGTGTCCTCTGTTTTTTAGTTTGCAAAATCAGTGGTATTAACTCTGTTTTACAGATGTGGTAACTGGGGCCCAAAAGGCTTAAAAACTTGCTCAAGATCACCTCAAGGTCATACAGCCAGTAGATGACAGTGCACAGTTAGGACCTGGATCTGTGACCTCCAAAAGCTCTCCCTCATTCCCTGACACTAGGGTAGCACTTGGCAGAAATGTTTCATGAAGAAATACCTGTCAGAAGGAAATATATCAAAGAATACTAAGGCATCAATTTAATTTCCCTGGAAAGCTTTGTAAACATCTTAAAAGCAATGTGTACCAAATAAATCACTCCCAAAGGCCTTTCTAAGCCAGAAAGAAATAAGCAAAATCATTGATGTTTGAATGTTGAAACGTATTCACGCAGAAAACATTTTTGAGCCCATCTAAAAGGTGCCGACTCATTAAGCTCACAATAGCTTTAAAGGTCAAAGTTGCATTTTTATGGGACATATATCTACTTTATGGTATGATAGGGCGTCTTTTATAATTCATATGAACAAGCACATTTATTCCCATTTTATGGGATGTAAAATTATTACCAAAGAAGTTTATAATATTTATATACTTTATTTTGCTTTGATGTTTACATTGGGCCAAACCTATAAAATGCCAAATTCTTGATCAAAGCTGTGATCCCTACACTTTTTACTGCATCATTTCTGTAAGAATAAATATGATCTATTTTGCAATAATCTACTTTAAACTATGCCTACATTAAGGGGCAAGGGGAGCATTCCATAGCTCTTCTCCTATTCCACTGGAGGGAGGGGGAGTTGGGGATATTATCTTGTCCTGGTTGAGTTTTATGTGATCCCAGGGTTTAAAAGCTGACTGCAGTGTTTTCATTGAGAGAGGGTGGGGGAAGTAGGAGTACAGCATTTTATTATACGAAGTATCTTCAAGGAGTTGCATTCAAGGAGTGGCTTATGCAGAGAGTTGCATTTTGGGAGTTAGGTTTCTAAACGATGCTAGAAGTGAACATTGCCCTTGAAAACCCCATAGGCACAGGAAGGGATCACATTCTTAAGAGGCCGGTGGGAACTAAAACCATCCACAGGACAGCAACTTTGCATCGTCCTCTATGTTCATTGAGACCTGAGAGATACCTGCAGTATTTAAATCTTTGTCTCTGCTTTTCTTTGGGCCAAGCTGGTAGATACAGTTGAAATCCCATCAGTTAAATAGGTATCTGACATGACTCTAGATTATCCAGTCCCTACCATTCTCCACCCACAAGTGCTTTTCAAAACATGTTCCTCACCACTGCGGAAGAATTGGGGCCAGGAGGGGAGGTTGAGGATTTGTCACCTCCCCCCTGAAAACATTGACATAAACCCAAAATGCTGGGTTTTACCTCCACTTCTTCCCTAGCAGTGTGTTTGGGAAACATTATTTCTGTCTTTATGGTTTCTGTCTCATTTGTGATATGATGCTCCAAATCTAAGAGGACCAGCTCAGCCAGAGAGATGTCTGGGGATACCACAGTCAGCATTACTCTGGTGTCACTAATACTGAATTATAATAACAGTACATGTACTGCTCACGTGCCCGGAATTACTAAGATAATGAGGAAATCTAACTGAGGAGACATTTCCTCATTAGCTTCTTTATTAGTGACTAAAACAGAGGTAATGACCCCAGTGACAAAAGGCAGGGAATGTGCTCCAGTCTCTGCTGCAGAAGAGTCTTTTCTAGAACATGATTGCGTATTTACTCAAATTATTTTTATCTTGACAGAATATGAAGACAATTTTTTTCTTAGAAGCTGACTAACATTTCTTCAGTATGTGTTTGTTGAGCTCGTTTTAAAATAGAAACATTATTCTCTAAAAAAATTTTTCTTGAATCAGTCTTCTTGTAGGTGATTTGAAAAGAGGCTGGACTTTGGGATAATGTTTTCAGAAGAATGAAATCTGCTGAGACAAACAGAGTTTTTGTGTTGCTTAGAAATAGCATTGAAAAATATGTACTATTTGGCTTCTTAATTAAACACAGTTACGTTTGGAACAGCTAATAGAGATTTTGTCATTGGCAGACACTGTCAGGTTATATGGTTTATGAGCAGGCAACCCTAGCATGTTCCTGCTTTTGTTTTCATGTCTTTCAAAACAGTTCTCTGTCTTCATCACTGGCCACTTGGCCATTTTTCTCTGAGGCTTCCAGAGGCTTCCATTCACCCAATTTCTTCTCACCCCTAACAAAGTTGAGCAAATCAGAGCTGACTTGTTTTAGGAGCATCCTCTCAAGAATAGACTTGGTGAAATAAAACTAAAAGAGTTTTCATTCACTTAGATACTGAGCATCTAGACATAGGGAGAAGGACTGGATTTCATGAAAAACAAAAGTTAATACGATTTTTCGTTTCCGGACTTTGTTTCCCTCAGGTCAGCCACCATCCACCTATCTCTGCATGTCACGCTGAGTCTGGAAATTTTGTTTTCTGGCAAGGTAACGTGCTGATATATTTGACCCCCATCATTTTTTTGTAATGTTATAGATTTATTTTATTCAGAAACTTCTGTAAATGCATGTCGAGGTCACAGTGGGCCCTGGACTTGGGCCTTGTTGGAAGGATCTGTACACTTGATACTCTTGCCTCTCATCTCTGAACAATAACTGAATTTGTCTACCTCATAATTGAAGATTTAGGAGGATAATTTAGTTCCCTTTTAAAAAAATTCTCCATCTTTGTCTGGGCCACCACCACTCATTTCTGTAACGTTTTCTCTCTTATTCACACCACTTGAAATTCCTCATGTATTTCAAGAGACACAAGATATTTAGTTACTTATCAGAATCTAGATAGCACAGGGGTTTTTTGCTTTGAATAAATTTAAATTTTATTTCTAAAATCACATTTTACATTGCTGACTTTTTTTGTTTGTTTCAATTTGGAGTTGTGGTACCTATATTCAGTTTATGTTTTTAGATTTGGGAGGGGATGGATTGTTCTGAAAAGTATATAAGGCTGCAAATATTTCCTAAATGGATTAATTAATTTTGTTAACTCCTTTATTAATTCAAAAGTTGGAGTGTACTACAGAAGGAACATTTGAGTATCCTGGGTTTTCATGCTTTGAGCACATACCAGTTTTTAAAACATTTTTCTCTGCTAACAGTGGTAACACCCGATGTGCCACATTGCCAAAAAAAAAAAAAAATCTACAGAATTTAAAAGATATAAAAGTATTTTGTAAAAAACCTCCTTCCCTCACCCTAGCCCCAGCCACTCAGTTCTTCTTTCTGGAGGCAAATCAGTATTACCAGGTTAGGTTCCAAGTACCATAGTTTCTGAATCTTTGCTACTAAAGTTTAGAATAAAGCTTAACTAGAAACTTCTCTAACTTCACTGAAACCCTCTGGAAATAATTCTCCTAAAATCTCTAACCTCCTAATTCCTAAGTGCCATTGACCTCGTAAGCACTTTATTATTAAGCTATTATTATGTAATGCGAAGGGTCTTCTCGAAGTAGTTCCTGTGTGCTCCTTATGTTACTCACAGCTTTCTCCTCAGCTCCCTTCTCCTCTTCCTCACCAGGCTTTTCACGGGCAATCCCACCTACTCCTATAGGCCCATGACTCCCAAATCTTTCTTAAATTCAATCTGACATTTCTCTACATTTTAATTAGGTTGTTTAGACCATTTACATTTATTGTGATTATTGATATAGTTGGGTTTAAATTTGGCCTCTTGTTTTCTGTTTGTTGCATCTGTTATTCCTTCCCCTTTTTCTTTTTTGCTGCCTTCTTTTGGACTGAGTAATTTCTATGATTCCAGTATATCTCCTTTGTCGGCTTATTAGCTATACTTCTGTTTAATTTCTTAGTTGTTACTTTAGGATTCATATTATATATCTTTAACGCATCGTAGTCTGTCCTCAAATAATATTATGCCACTTCACCTATAGTATAAGAAACTTATAAAATATACTTCTATTTCTCCTCTCCCAACCTTTGTGCTATTGTGAACATACGTGTTACTTATGCATGTTATAAACTCTTCAATACATTGTTGCTGTTCTTCCTTTAAACAACCAATTATCTTTTTTTTGTAGCAGCTTTGTTGAGGTAGTCAATGGGTTTTAGTATATTCACAGATTTGTACGATCATCACGATAATCAATTTTATTACATTTTTATTACTCCAAAAAGAAACCCCTTTAGCCAATGCCCTCTCCTATCCCAACTTCCAATTTCCATCAACCTCTTCCATCTTTAGACAACCACTAACCTACTTTGTGTCTTTATAGATTTGCCTAGTGTGGATATTTCATATAAATGGAATCATGTATATGTGGCCAGGGGCTTCCTCTTCCCAGCCCACCTCTCTCCTGGCCCATGGCCATGGATGGCCCCCTGCTGGCCTCCCTGCTTTCACCTTTAGGGCCCTGTGGTCTGTGTATTGTCATGCAGCAGCCAGAGAGATCATCTGTCTCTGCCATTCTTTTTCTATTCCCTGTGGGCACCATCATTCATGCAAATTAGAAAAGTCTGAGATCATCCACAAATTCTCCCGGTCAGTCACAATCTGCATCTGATTTGTCCCCCATTTCTGGTTCTACTTCTTTAGTGGTTCTGGGATCATTTCCACCACTACATCCTCATTTAACACATGAGCAACCAGTGAAAACCTTGTCACTTTTCACCTCTTTTTATCTCTCTTGCTCCTGTTCCATTCTCCATATTGTTGCTAGTTGTCTTTGCAAAGTCTGTATCTAATCACATCAGTTCTCTGGCTAAACAAACACCTTATTTCCCCCCAGTACACACAAACCACTTCTTAGCCAGGCTGTAGAGTCCATTGTTTTTTGTACTCCATCTTTCTACTCTTCTCTAGACAATCTGAAACTAGTAGGACAGAACCACACCATGTTCTCTTAGACCTCCCCCCTCCCCCTTTGAACAAACTATGTCTTCTGCCTGCAATTGCTTTTTCGCTTCCTGGTAAACTCTGCTTATTCTTCAAAGCCTGATTTAAGTGGCGACTTTAGACGAGCCTCTTCTGATGTCTTCCAAGCATGTTGGTTATTCCTTTTTCTTTGGTTCCATTTCACTTTACAACATACTCTCTGTGTGGGCCTTACAAGTTGTCACTTCTGTCTGCCTCTCACATTGTAAGTTCTTCCAGAGGAGGTACTTGATCTTATAATTGTTGTCTCCCTGATTCTGTTCTGGGTACTCAGTTGGTACTTATAGAGAATAAAAAGTTATCCTGTATGATAATGGATTTTATTATGAAGGTTGTTCTGTATCGTGATGGATCATTTATGCCGCCTACGTGATCCATTTCTTATCTACCTAGCTCTCCTGCTAAAGATGTAATATTTTGTATAATTTTATTTCAGACGTGAGATGGAAAAACAAATTCTGGGGCAAATCCATGGAAATTGTTCCCATTGGCACAACGCATGTGACTCTGCCCGCGTAAGTCCTTCTTCTGTGGTTTAGGAACTTTATAGAATTTAGGGCCGAGATACAGGTTTAGAAACAGGACGCCCACTGTCCCCCAAGGCCTTGTGTGTCTGTTTCTTCCTTCTCATCTGTTTCACAGTAGGTTTAAATGGTCCTCATTTTGACAACCTCACATTTTCTTTCCCTGAAATGAAAATGCTTCCCAGAGACCAAAATTCCCGGAACAGATGCTTTTAAAAAACTCATTTCTACTTTCTAACAAAATTAAGAATAGTGGTTTCTCTTTAACAGTGTTGTGCTGCCTCATTGTCAAAATTCCTTTTAAGAAGGATATGGCCTTGACCTTTCAGGGATTACTGATACTTATTCATAAAGCAAAAATGGTTATGAGAATCGCCTCTGGAACCAGGCTACTGGGACTCATGGACTCACTGTGCTACTTGCTAATTGCAAGTCCTTGGGAAGTTACTTAACCTTTCTGGTTAGCAGTGCCCTCATCTGTGAAACGGGGATACTAAACCATCTGCTGCTGTGCAGATTTAACAGATAATATATGCAAAGTACGTAAAATAGTATTCAGTACATAGTATGTGCCAGATCAGTGTTTGGTCTTACTACTGTTATCCTCACAATTATTATTTAACTCTGTAAGTAGTATCTGAATACTTTCTCATTGTAAAAGATTTAAGATCTCTGTATTTGTATACATGTGTATATGCGTAGACACACATACATATGTATGTACCTGTATGTGTATATATGGGTGTGAGTAGAGACAGCAAATTGTGAAAAACCCCTACTATGCCACTTCCCTTTCCTAGTTTGGTGACTTTAGATGAGTTACCTCTGGCTCTCAGTTTCCTCCTCAGTCAAAGGAGGGGGTGAATTGTTCCAGGGAATCAGCAGCTGCTAGTGGAGCCTCCGGCTGCTTCTCGAGCACCCGAGTCTGACGGCTGTGGCCCTCCACTGTGTGCACACCTCCTCGGAGAGGGAAAGCTCAGGACGCCCAGCATGGCTTCGGTGCTCAGTCAGGGCTGGCTCCGTAAATGAAGGAATGAGTAATGCATTAAGTGACTTAGAGTTAAAAATAGCAGTGTTTGTTTGCGTTTGCTGCCGGCTCTTCCAGGAATTGTTCCTCTCACCTTTTCCTCCTTTTTAGGTTTGGAGACCATTTTGAGTGGAACAAAGTGACCTCTTGCATCCATAACATCTTAAGTGGTCAGAGGTGGATTGAACACTACGGAGAGATCGTCATCAAGAACGTGAATGATGATTCCTGTTACTGCAAAGTGAATTTTATAAAGGTAACCCTGGTGGGGCTGGGATCTCTGATCCCGGAACGGCCTTGGCAGAGCTGTGGTCTCGGGGCACAGGGGTCTTGGGGGATTTTTCACCTTCCCTTTTGTGCCAGCAGATGTGCAATGCTAGGGGCTCCCTGTTCCCAGCCCACCTTTCTCACCTGGATCAGGGTCACGGTTCTTCCTTCCATCCTTGCTCTCCTATGGTCTGTCCCCAGGGCCGCAGCCAGAGGGGCCCTTGTGACATCTGTCATCATGCTACAATACATTGTGCTGAGTGAAATAAGCCTGACACAAAAGGCCCAATATTGTATGAGTCCATTCATATGAGGCACCTAGAGCTGTCACAGTCCTAGAGACAGAAAGTAGAATGGTGGTTGCCAGGGACTGGGGGGAAGAAGGAATGGGGAGTTATTGTTTAATACCGAGTCTCAGTTTGGGAAGATGAAACATTTCAGGACCTATATAAGGCAATGGTGGCACAACATTGTGAATGTACTTTGTGCCACTGAACTGTACACTTATACATGATTAAAATGATCAATTTTATGTCATGTGTGTTTTACCACAATTTAAAGAAAAGAAAGTCATGTCATACTTGACCAAAATCCTCTAACAACGTCCATCTTTCTGAGTAAAATCCTGCATTCTTACAATGGCCCACAAGCCCCTGCACAGCCTGCACTCCCCCCTCGGCCCCACCCCCACACACCCACCCTCATTGCTCTCCAACCTAAACTCCTATCACTCCCTCATCCCTTTCGTTCCTCACTGTCCTCTGACCACACTGGCCTTCTTTCTCTCTCTTCATTTGCTTCTGCTTGGATTCTTCTCCCAGATCCTTCCATTGCCCGCCCCATCTTGTGTCACTCTCTACATATCCCATTTTCTGCAAAGTGTTTAGCACTGTCTGTAGTTAGCTTGTTCGCTGTTGGTTCACTTGTTTATTCTCTCTTCCCCACCCCCTCCTCATCATTCCTGACTCCAGAAAAGCAAAGGCCTGGTCTGTCTTGCTCAGGGATGTTGCCTGATTTCTGGAAATGGTGTCTGGCACCCAGCAGAGGCTCATGAATATTCACAGGATAAATGAATAGATTGGCTGATTGGACTGAAGCGGAAAAACATGGGATAGTCTGTGTACTTTTCCAACTGCCTTGATTGGAACCCTTCTCCCACCTTCTCCTCCTCTTGAGAGTCCCTCTTGCTCTTAAAAATCGTATGTTTCTAAAATGGCCTTAAAGTGTTACCCTTCTCAGGAAATATTTGCATAGAATGAAGAGCAAGATCAGAAGCTGAGAGATTGGGTTCTAACTGTGGAATTTCACACGGTACCTCTCTGCTCGACCTGTAGTTGGTGGAGGACATTATGGAGAGGTGGATTGGGGTCTTCCTTATATCCTATAAGTCAAGCTGGGTTATAGTCAGACATAAAGCTAGTAGTGATTCGGGGTGAAATAAAAATGACCCTGCCTTGAAAGTGTCATCTAAGCTCTCTGCAAAAAAGAAACAAAAGGCCGCCTGGAGCAAGAATCTATACACCTCTGATGCAGGTGAGAACCACCTAGTTCTCAGCACGTTCTCCAGGGAAATGCGCTCAACTTCCATTTCTACCACCCACCTCTCATGGCTACAGAAAACTATTCTCCGGTTCTACCACTCACCCACTTAGAACTGGAGAATAGTTCTTTTGTAGCCATGAGAGATAAAAAGAATTAGAATATTGGACGCACTTCTGGAGTTGAAAGAAAATCTGAAAGCAGATGCAGCCATTACCTGTGGAACGTAGCTGTCTCCCTGTGTGGCATCTCAGTGTATTGCCAGGATTGGATTTGGTGGCAAATATCTCTTAAGAGAAAAATCTGACTGAAGTTTCAGATTAAACTGAAGAGCCTGGACAGTATTTGTATCCCTTTTCCCCATGTCTACATGACGTGAGAACTCACTTTTACGTTTGTTACTCAGCTCTGAGATACTGCTGTACGCCTCCCTTCCTCCCGTTTTTACCCTAGACTTGGAATGGGGAAGCCAACCCACCAGAATATGGCCTGGAAGTGCCACTCAACTTTATTGGTTTCCAAATATGGATTCTGTTTGGGCTGAAAATAGTACTAGGATGTTTGATTTATGGAGTAATGCCTTCTGTTTTTTCCTAGAGATTTTTAGGGCAACCGGGTAACTGGGCGATTTGAAAAAAATAAAATAAATAAAAAGCGACTCTAGAGAGTTGGAGCTCCCTCTGCTGGCCGCAATGTGGTACTGTATAAAATCCACAAGGCTGGGCTGAGCTGAGCTGAGCTGGTTTCAGGACCAAACTGCAGGGTGAATATGGGGTACCTTGGGTACCACGGGTTGGTTGAACAGATCTAGTTTTGGGAAAAAAAAGTAACAGGATAAACTGAAAATTGATTGGTTTACAGAGCAGCCTCCCTTGAATGATTTACAAAGGACTGTCTAGTTCCTTTAGAGAAAAAAATTATATGTTACATTTCTTTTAAATTGCAATAGTCCAAGCCACAGTGAGAGTCAGGGAACAGCTGTTCCAGGGGAGGGGGCGACCACACTATTTAGCTGATGGTTAAGAGCTGAGCCTTCCCTTCCTACATTGCATGTAGAAAAAGAACGGAAAAAAATGTATCATACGCATAAAAAAAATGTATCAAATGTTGATTGTTGGGTTGCAAACTGTAAATAAAGGGGTAGCTACTAATTTTTATTAAATAATTAAAAATGTGATTAAAAAAAAGTTAGAACCCAGAACTAGCAAACTATATGCAGTGTAGAATTATCTTTATGGTTCTTTCACTCCCCCCCCACCTTTTTTTTTGTTTGTTTCTCTTAATATCTGTAGTACATTGACCCCAGAATACTAAACAGACAACTCTCATTTGAATCCTAGGCAAAATACTGGAGCGCTAACGCCCGTGAGATTGAAGGTACGGTGTTTGACAAGAGTGGAAAAGCGGTGCATCGGCTATTTGGGAAATGGCACGAAAGCATCTACTGCGGTGGCTCGTCCTCGTCTTCTTGTGTCTGGAGAGCGAGTTAGTATCTGGGTTAATCAGCCCCAGGCCAGGGGGGCGAGGGGCATGGCCAGAGGAACTGCAGGTGGGCAGGCTCAGTGTCCACCGGTGTCTCCAGCCTGCTTTGGACTATATTTGAGCTACTGGCCCTTCTTTCATTCACCGGATCATGCCTCAGACTCATGCTTCTGATGCCTCCGTTGGGCTGGTGGGTCTAGGTACTTAATCCCAGAACAAAGCCATTGCTGATCCACGGTCACTCTATCTTCCAGTCAACACACATCATTCCTGCATCTGTACTGGGCCCTAAGAAGGAATATCAGTGAAGTACAAGAGGTCGTTCTACAGTAGGACAAAGAGAAAACTGTTTCCAGAAAAGCAGAATGACCTGGTGGGGGGGAGTTCTACAAGAGTTAGGTATCCCCCAGATTCACCCAATTCCAGAAGGAGGCTGAGTCCTTGAAGCAGCAGCTATGGGGAGAAGGATTAGGGAAACCAAACCTTCATAACATATTTCCAGAGCATCTTAAGACTTTAGGTCATCTAATCTGACAGGTATGTTTCCAAGTCATGGTCATATTATAAAACCATTGTTTTGGGAGACCACTATTAGGATGCTTTAGGCTGATCAAAATGAAATAGGAAAATTATTCTAATAGTGGCTTAAACCATAGGATATGGACTAATACTTAATAATAAGTGAGGGGGTGGGTGACTCCAGGATTGTTGACAGGCAACTTACCTGTGCCAAGAGCACAGATAATGAGGGCACATTCTGTCACTGCCAGTATTGCGGTGATATTTCCCCTCACGGATGCGAAACAGTTGTCACGATTCAATATCATATCCCCACGTGGCAGCTCACCAAGCAGGAAGAAGGGAGGACAAAAGAACTTTCTTTGCTTGTGCCTCTTTTCTCAGAAATGAAGTATTTCCTGCGGTCCCCCAGCAAATGTGTCTTTATATTTTGTCAGCCTGATGTGGACCCAAACCCATCCTTGCACCAATCCTGGGCAACTGGGTAGGTGGGAGAGATTCTGATGGGTCAAGATTCATGCCCTGGGGAGGGCAGTATGCCACCTGACCAGAGCAGTTTCCTGTTAGCAAGTAAGAAAGGGAAGTGAATGTAAGGGAGGCAGCCAACAATGTCTCTTCCTATGGGCAGCAGCCACATCTTCCTCCATCGCAGAGGTTGCCGTGAAGCTAGAATGAATTGGCACCAGTAGCCGCCTTTCTAGCTTCAGAGGTTCAGGGGCAGGCATGAGATTCTGACACATTCACTCTCCTTTGCTTCAAGTATGTATCACAGATGACAGTTACCATCCTCTCTGGATGTTAAAGTAATACATTGATGAAAGAACACTGCATAAGCTGTTATTCTGGTTGTCATTGTTATTCACTGAGTTTATATCTTCACCTTGGCCTTTCTGAATACCCCTGGCTCTTCTTCAAGAAAAACCACTGTCTTCACTCTGATGGACAGGGACACGGTGGATTTTTGAAGGCCCATTGGGAAGCTTTGATATTCTTTCCATGCTTAGAACACACGGAGAATTAGACCTAGAATTTGACCGAAAAAGGACTTCTGAGGCTTCAGAAATGGTCTGCAGAAAAGTTCACGGAAAGCATTTGTATTTGTATGTGTGCACAATTAGAGCTCAGGCTATCCATGGGTTTTGTTAGTCTACATTTGTTTTACCCAATATGTAAATGTAGGTATTTTCAGCTGGCATTTAAGTTAGGGCACTCACTATACCTGCATTCAGCAGCTTGGGCTGCTATAACAAAATATCACACACTGGGTGGCTTAAACAACAGAAATTTATTTTCTCACAGTTCTGGAGGCTGGGAAATCAAAGATCAAGGTCCTGGCAAATTTGGGTTCTGGTGAGGGATCTCTTCCTGGCTTGCAGACAGCCGCCAAATCTGGGCCCCACCCCTCCAACCTCATTTAACCCATCATGATGTCCTTAGAGACCCTATCTCCAAATATAGCCACACCGGGAGTGGAGCTCCGACATGGGAATTTGCGGAGGACACAAATATTCAGTCCGTAACATTCTGCCCCTGGCCCCCCAAATTCATGTCTTTCTCACATGCAAAATATATTTATTCCATCCTAACAGCCTCAAAAGTCTCAATTCATTTCAGCATCAACTCTAAAGTTCAAAGTCTCATCTAACTATCGTCTAAATCAGGTATGGGTGAGACTTGAGGTATGATTCATCCTCTCCAACTGTGAACCTCTGAAACCAAAATGTGCTTCCAAAATACACTGGTGGAACAGGCGTAGGCTAGACATCTCAAAAGGGAGAAATAGGAAAGAAGGAAGGGGTGACAGGCCCCAAGCAAACCGAAAACTAGCAAGGCAAATGCCATTCGATCTTAAGTCTCCAGAATAATCCTCTTTGGTTCAATGCCCAGCCCTCTGGGCCCATTGGGGCAGTGGCCCTGCCCCCAAGGGCCCTAAGGCTCTGGGTGGTGGCAGCCTGGCATGTTGAAGCTGCAGCAGAGGCCCCACCCTTTAGAAGGTGGAGGCTGCCTTGCCCCCTGGGCCTGTGGTGGGAGTGGCAGTCTGAGGATCTCTGAGTCACTTGCAGAGTTATTCTTCCCTGCCCTTGAAGGATAGCACATGTTTGCAGCTGGGTAGCTCTGTGGTCCCATCCTGCAGAGTAGCAGGACCAACAGTCTAGTTTCTCTGTCCCCTTTAGTTCCAGGTGGCAAAGTTTCTGCCACTATCATCCATCTCTGTTCCTGGCTTCTGCTAAAATGGTTTTAAATGAAAATATGTAAGATTTGGAAAGGCAAGAGATAATGATGAGAAGGGCAGGTGTGGGAGAAAAGAATAACGTTTATTGACCACTTGTTAGGTGTTCGGCACTATTTTAGGTGCTAGACAGAGTTTCAGGAGAATTTGCCATCACTTAAATGAAAAATGGACTCTCCAGAGTGCATGTCTTGTTAGTCAGGAAAAATGGACCTAGAGTTCTTTTTAACATGTTTATTTTGGTAACAAATTATTTTTGTAGTTTAAACAGTATAGAAACTTCACGGTGTTTGTAAATTTGCTGTATGACTACACAAAGAAGGCTTTATCCTTGTAGGTAGAAAATTTAGAGAGAAGAAAATTTAGAGAGAAACATTCAGCCCTATCTGTTAGCCAGAATATTTTAATAGAAATGGAAGAGTTTAGCGCTGAGAGAAAAGAATTATAGCTAATCTCAGATGAAAAAGGTAGAGGAATTAACACGTAACATAAATGAAATGCAGGTTACGGATGAATGATCTCTTTTTCTTTCAGATCCCATGCCAAAAGGCTATGAACAATATTATGGCTTCACACAGTTTGCACTAGAATTAAATGAAATCGATCCGTTGTTTAAATCTTTCTTACCACCTACTGACACTCGATTTAGGCCAGACCAAAGGTAAGGATTTTTCAAAGATCTCCAAAGATGTAAAACTCTTTATGAAAAGTCTTATTAACAACTCGCAGGCCACCAAAGGAGCCTAAGAGAGATAGGCAATGTCATCAGGAGGAGAGGTCCATGGGAACTTGATGCAATCAGGTGGAAAGAACGGACCCCAACTAGATCTGTGTGTGGCATATCTTTTATTCATCAGTAGAGCCCATTTCTATTGAAATGTCAAGAAAAGGTGCTTATTTTTAAGAGTTTAAGTGCATGCAATCGATCCTGTATAGCTGAAAGAGTAAAAAAGCGTCCCGTTCCCCCGAGCTCTCGAATTTCAATGATTTTAGTGCACTGAGATCTAACTTCTGATTCTGTTTGCTGCTAACACGCTGTGTTACATATGATAAGTCTTTTAATTTTTCTCAGCCTCAGTGTCCTACTCTGTAAAATGGAAAGAATAATCTCTTCCCTAAGACCTTTCTAATAAGACTCAAAACCCAGAAGGAAAAAAGAAAGGTAAAATTTGACTTTATTTAAAAAAAAAAAAACCCACACACACACACAGCAACACCCTTCTTCATGGCAAAGCAAGTAAAATATATACCCAGAGTCAAAAGATAAATGACAAACTGAGAACTCTGTATGTGCAACTCATTTCATGAATTGATTCTAGAAATAAAGATCCACCCTTTATGACAAAATGGGCATAGGAAAATGAACAGTTCACAAACTAAGAAAGGCAGACATCCCTTAAATATGTGAAAAGATGCTCCATCTCACTCAAAGAAATGGAAATTTTTCAGGCCACATTGACATATCATTTCCTAACTTCTCAGATGACAAAGATTCAAAATTTGATGTACTCTGAGGTTATGGAGAAACGGCACTCTAATATCATTGCTGATAGGAATATAAATTGCTATAATCCCTATAAAGGACAGTTTGCTTATATCCATATTACAAACTAACCCTGTAACCCAGCAATTTCACTTCTAGAAATTCCTCTTTACAGGCATACTAACCCATATGCACAGTGACAGGTATACATGGTCATTCATTGTAGCATTAATTGTAACATTGAAAAATGGGTAACATTCCAAAAAGTCTAACAATAGGAAATGGTTTAAATAAATTCAGGTATAGCCACACAATTGAATATTATGCAGCTATTAAAAAATAAAGATGTCTATGTGCTACCAACAGAGAACCCCAAGATGTATTGTTAAATAAAAAGTAAAACAAAATAAGAAACCAAGGCATAGACAGTATGTGTAGCACACTACCATTTATGTTGTAAAAACGGAGGGAGGGGAATAGTATGTTTGCTTATGTACACATAGAAAGCATCTCTAGAAGGGTACACTAGAAACTAATAGTGGGTTACCTGTTTGGGGGGTGTGAAGGTGGGTGGGATGGAGAGGAAATAGGTAGAATTAGAGACAAGGATAAGAAGGAGACTTTACCGCAAATTCTTTTTTATAGCTATAGTTTCTTGCTATATATCACCAATTGTATATATCTTGTATATATCACCAATTCAAAAAATAATATCTTCCCTAACTACCTCAAAATATTGTTTTAAGGGATGGAGAAGGTTCTTCTGTATAGGAAAGCATGTGGAATATCTAGTTTGGACACATGCAATTTCGGTAGTAATGATTGTTATATTTTCATGGAACTCATATTCCTTTATTTTTTCCCTCATGCCTCAGGTTTCTAGAAGAAGGGAACTTAGAAGAAGCTGAAATGCAAAAGCAGAGGGTTGAACAGCTACAGAGAGAAAGGCGGCGGGTCTTAGAAGAAAATAACGTGGACCACCAGCCGCGGTTTTTCAGGTGTGTATCCAGATTGTGTGGCTCATTGGCTGGTAAGTCCTGGCAACACCTGATGCCTCTGATATGAAGAGAGTGAACACGTGTGTCGCCTCCCTAAAATACGAGCATTTTCTATATTTTTCCTGCTTCAGAGTGGTGAAAGCTCCCTTCTGTGGGCGCGCCTGACTTTCTATGGACTCTTGGCTCTGGGCTGTCCCTTCCTCTGTCCTCTGCAGCAGTGGTGTCTTCTTGTTTTGCATCCTTCACTCTTTCCCAGCTGCCTCTCAGCACCTCACCCCATGAGTTTGCACAGGAGGTGTTCAGTAAGTGTTGGTGCAAGAAGCAATGAAACCGCCCTAGCCTGGCTCTTCATACCAAGCCAGCTTGTTAAATCCGTGTCTGAGATTAGTCACCCACCTCGGTGTATTTTACAGAGTGACAGAGATAATATATGATCACCTCATTGGTTATCAAAATGGAAAGTCCAAGTAGTCTAATTCGGGATTGCAGAAGTTTCAGTGTACCTTGGCTTGGATTTGGAACCTGTACTATTCATTTAAAAATAAGTTGCCCAGAAGGTCTTGCTAAAGACAGACTTAAAGCTATAGAATGGGGCATCAGGAATCATCAGCCCCCCTCACCCCCTCTTTTATTTTAACTGAGAAGAAACAAAGTCTCAGGGAACAGTGGGATGTCCCAGACTGGGGCCTTGCTCTTTGACTACCAGGCCAGGGCTTTACATGGTTTTAGCGACTTGGTTATTCATTCATTTTTTAAAAGTCAACATTAAAGCAGGTACATATAAAGAAACCACAGGCTCCTGCCTTACCCCTTCCACCCAGTGCTGCTTTCAGGACATGCAGGCTTCGGTTGTTGTTTAGGGGGATATTTTTGGTTGACATTGTTTTTTCATGAGCAACAGAAACACTTGTAGGAGTCATTAGTTACTAATCTATCATAGTAGCAATGTTGAAAACAGCCTCCTCAATGCCCACCAGTAGGGTGACTGTTAAATTTTGGTCCATCCCTACAATGGAATATTGTGCGACTGTTTTTAAAAAATGAAGACTCTCTTACTGACAGAGTCACTGAACTTTTTCGATAAAAGGAAAATGGTAAAAATAGTTGGCCTTGCAGGCCATAAGGTCTCAGTAGTGATTACTCAGCCCCACTGTGCAGCAGGAGAGCGACCATAGATAATACTTAAACAAATGGGCATGGCTGTGTTCCAGTACAACAGTATGCAAAGAGAGGCAGAAGGCTGGGATTGGCCTGTGAGCTGTAGTTTGCTGACCTTAATGTGACAATGGAAAATAATCTCCAATATATACTATTATGTCAAAAACTCAAGGGGTAGGACACCATACAGTGTAAAAAAATGGAAGGGGCGGAGTGTGTGTGTGTGTGTGTCTGCCTGCACGCGTGCACACGTGCATGAAGTTTCTCTGAAAGAATGAAGCCGATAAGATGATTGCCTCTGAGGAAAAGAATGAGGAGGCTAGGAGATATGGGTAGGAAGAAAACTTCTAGTTATCCACCCTTTTGTACCTTCTGAATTTTGATTTATATAATATGATACCGATTCAAAGACGAGTGAACCAAGGCAATTTTCTCCAGACTGTTATGGCTTCCCATTCCTTTTCTTTTTGTAAGTTTGAGACGTCCAAGTCAGAAGGAACAAAATGGTTTCCAGAATTCTGGCTCCCTCCCAGCTCCAGTACTGGACTGTTAGGGATATTTCATGCATGTGAGGATGATAATGGGGAGCGGGGGTAGGAGGAGGGAAAGGAAGAGAGAACATAGGATAATACTTTCAAGAGCCTTCAAGAAATTCTTTCATCTTTCACAGGAAATCTGATGATGATTCTTGGGTGAGCAATGGCACCTACTTGGAACTTAGGAAAGATCTTGGTTTTTCCAAACTGGACCATCCTGTCTTGTGGTGAAAAAGGAAAGAACGATACATCCTTCTACTTCTCCTGTGTTTGCTTTCTGAAGCCACAAACGTGTGTCTATATAACAGATATTATCTAGAATGATCACTTCTGCTTAGCTTAGCATTGTATTTAATTATGTATTTTCTTCAGTAGGTTTCTTTACAATTTCAAATGTGATCACGATTGTTTATATGAATGTAGAACACCTTGATATTTCTTTTTATATATAAACTATTTAATAAAAATGAAAGATTGAATGTTAACGTGTGGGTTGAGAAAGAAGCTTTAACACTAATTTTCCAAAGGTTAGGAAAATTGACATTAAATTTATGCCTTATACAATTAAGTTGGAGAAGACAAAAATCCATCTCTCCCAGGTGCATTAAGAAATAAGAATACCCAGGGTGACTCATGTGGAAGCTACCCAAGTTTAATTTGGTAGCTCAGATCTCTTTTTGCCTCAGACAGCTCTTGAACTACTCAGACAGACCAATTCTGCTGGTGCTGGAGTCTGGATAATATTTACATTTACATTTTGGTGGTTGAGAGGATAGTGTAAGTTTAGTGAATGTATGTTTTTATATAAGGTGCATATGGCACCTTCCTGGATAGGAAGCATTTGAGCTCATCTGTCCCTATAGTTTTCTTGCCTTGTGTGCAAAATTATACCGTTACTCAGAGAAATGGTGGGTCATCCCATTAATTAAAGTCATAATGAAATCCCAGAGCGGCAGTCGGAAATTTCTCCATAGTGACAGCTGAATGCCTGACAAGTTAAGAAACGATTTTCTGCTTCCCACCCCACCCCTAGCTTCCCGTCCTGTGTTTGACCACCTCTCTGTTGAGTGTGGAATGTCCCAGTTTTAGTATAAAACATACAGCACATTCCACGAGCACTTTGACTTTGTAAAAGTTCAGCAAAATAACTGATTGTTTTAAAATACTGTTTTGGTATTTTCTACCTCTTAATAAGCACCATATTTTAGATCTTGTATAAAAAGTTTGACCACCTGCCTTATAGACAATTGTAGAGAATTGTTCTTCCTTTGTGTTGTATTCTGATAAAGCTTTAAATGTCTTATCCCTTTCCTACACTTTTTTCTTATATCACTATTTTGTGAGTTTTGCAGCAGTCTTGAATAACACAGATTATAACTACAGAAAGGGGAAACTTTGTCTTTTTAAATGTGTTATTTCAAATTACAATATAAGAATTTGTGCAGTTGTTCAATTGTGTTATCAAAGCAATTCAAACTTCTGCCAAGGTTACATTAAAACCAAAGCCTAATTTTTAAGTCTTTTACTCTAATATCCATAATAATTCTATGGAGTATCAAGTAAAATGGTGTGGTAAAAATATTTCTCCCCAAAACCTTTTTAGATATTTAAGTAACTTCAAAGCATGTAGAATGCTATGAATAAAAAGTAGAATAAATAACAGAAAAAAAGAATGCATGATTTTTCAGTGTCACACCAAATAACCAGTTTTGCGTTTTCAAAATGGAGAGTTATGGAAAGTGTATCAGTAGCCTTTTGGAATCTGCAAGTGACTAGCGTTTTAAAAACAATAAATGCATTCATTCAATGTTGCGTTCATCCATTCCATTTTATCAAGATATCAAAATGAACACAATGTTAATATCATTTCCATTTCTAAGCGGTTAAATAACACGTTCTTTGGTGTGTGCTTTGTTCTTTGCTTTTCAAGCATGTATCCAAATTCTGCTCGCAGACAGGAAGAAGAAGATTGTGTATGTAAGGGTACTCAAGGGGGGAGCGAATCTAGTTTTCATAATGTGAAGGTAAATGTAGATTTCTAGTAATATTGACTGTTAAATAAGCCTGCTCCAGAAGCTGGCTCAAAAAAAACCCAAACCAAATAAATAAAAATGACGTGTGCCAGCCTGAACGGATGTAGCTTTGTCATGCAGTATTTGGAAATTCTTTGTCTCAATGTTATGATTTCAATTGATATTATGCTTCGTTTTGGAATTATAAGGATAAATGGACCAACTATCATCTTTGTAGTCATTTTATTTGAGATGAGGGGGGAGGTTAGAATATGATACAGAACTATATTCAAATTTTAAAATCTACTAATCAGTACCAGCATCTGTAAAGGACTTTTCTGACATTTGAACAGCTTGCTGATGCATCCTGATATTATAATTTTAAAACTACCTTGAGGGGGAAATGGCTTCTTTTTCCCTTTCAGTCCCTATTCTCAAAAGCACCTTCCCACCTAATTTGTAATTCAACGGCATTTTATATTTTTAAGATGAAGAAAACAGAAACGTGGCGTTGTTTGGGAAGAATCGAGACAAAAACTAATTTTTCTGGACTTTGACTCTCCTGACTAACACCAATCAATACACCATTTGAGACACATGTTTTAACCTCCATTTTTATTCCTGACATTCTACCCCAAATTTATGGTGACTGACAAAGATATTCTTAGAAGGAGGACTTTGTGTGGCCCTTCACACGTCCCTGTGGCCACCGTTGCCGACCCCAACGTGCAGGAGAGCCATCCGAGGAGGAGCCCACAGTCCCCATGTAGCCAGGCAGCAGATCACCTCCCTCCCAGGGCCCCAAAGCCTAGGTTGGTATTTCCCTGAGTCAAATGTATTAATCAAAGTCTCAGTGCAGTTTCTCTGTGCAGTCCACCTCCCGGAAGCCAGGCTGATTCTGGTACTAATTAAACAATTCACTTTGGTACAACAGTCCAGTCATGTGTCAAATCCCCAGAATGTCTGAATAAGTCCCACAGTCTTCGTGTGCTTCCCATGGGACACTCTAGGAGAGAAAAATATGAAATCCACTTTTTTAAAATGTTGACTTCATTTGGGCTGCGGCTTTTCTTATATTCTACTTTGAATGACTTCCCATAAATCATTTGCTTGGGCTTCGAGCACTGTCCTTTATCTGTGTTTTCCAGGTTTATGATGAGTAGTCTTGTTCTGCTATTAATAATGTCAACCCTAAAAGAAAAATAATACACTGCAAAGTTTTTATTTGGCTGTTGAAACTTGTTGTAAGTCTACTACACGTTCTCTAACTTATTATATGCCTTCCAGATATCATAGAATTTCCTCAGACCTTTTAGTTATGAGTAGAAGCAATAAGAAGTTGTTCTTATGATCTTAGGAATAATAGTTCCAATGTATTGGCATAATTTATTTGAATGTCTTTAATTTTGATACTAACATCGGCATAAATCTATTTTTGCTACCAGATGATAGCTATTTTCACGTGTTCAATTTTCCTCTGCATTGTATTAATTTGTGACTCGGTGTTAGTCTTTCTTTTTCTGTGTTGGAAATATGTGTCCCATAAGTACCTGCAAATCATGAAGCCGGAAATGCAAACCATTTTTGGCGACTTTGGTTTTGAGGAACGTAATGATCAGAAGTTGCTAATGTATTTTATGTGTGATGATTTTATCTTCCTCTGTTACCCACAGAGGATACTATTTTTTTAATGGATATTTGTAAATCTTCCATCTAACCATTTGTACGATTCTTTTCTGTTCCACCCATCCCCATATGCTTCCCCCAAAAGACTAATTTGTTTATCCCCCTCATGTAGCTAGTTGACTGTGAATAAATAACATGGAAAAGGCCACCTTTGTCTTTGTTTTTTGTTTTTGTTTTTTTCCAGATTAATGGGTATATGTGGCCGCTGAAAGGGAACAAAGCAAGGCTCTTTTGAGGAAGAAACACATCAGGTTACCCAAAGTGGTGGGGGTTGGAAATAATATCCTGGGGCATAAAGAAACTTGGACACCATAAGTTGCCATACTTTTCATCCCAACATTTCCAAGGTGTACTACAAATGTAGGTCCCCAGCCCTTAGCACTGGGAAGCGGAGGCAGCTGGAACCTCAGCCAGTCCCCAAGGGCCCCTTCTGTTAATCCCAGCACGCTATGGAAATAGCATCATTTTCTGTGTGTGCTAACAGAAAAAAGGAGCATGCTTAATAGTCATACCAATTTAATGGCCTTTACGAATGACTGACTCATCTCCTCCCACACTTAAGGTGTGCCCTTTGCAATGCCAGAACGCTCTTAGCCTTCACTGAAGTTCCATTGGATTCAGTTGATACATTTGTGATGTTTATATAATGCACAGAATTGCAGAGTTCCACACATAAAGTCATATCTCTGCATCCCTAAAAACACGAAAGAGACAACCAAAAGCAATTCATTAACTTGTTTAAATTCTGGCTTAAAAGAAAAATAAGCTATAAAAGATACTTTGAGGACCATTAGTGAAATTTGCATATAAACATGAAATTATTGCTAATTTTTATACTCACACTGTGTTTTCCTGAAAATAAGACCTAGCCAGACAATCAGCTCTAATGCGTCTTTTGGAGCAAAAATTAATATAAGACCAGGTATTATATTATACCCGGTCTTATAGTAAAATAAGACTGGGTCTTATATTAATTTTTCCTCCAAAAGACACATGACAGCTGGTTGTCTGGCTAGGTCTTACTTTGGGGGAAACACGGTATATGTGTTGTGACACTACCTGTTGATCTGAATCAAATATGCCACCAAAGGAGAACCATTTTCCAGCATTATTCTAAAGGATGTGTTATGGACACTAAAGGAGATCTTTAAAGGCAATTTCAGAATATTTTAACATGTGGGCCATCATTGGAATAGGAATTAAAGCATCCTAAGGCATCGACTTTGAGGAGGCCATAAAATTTGGAGCTACAAGTTCCAGGCCCCTAGTTTAGAAACTTAGTCATAGTATCTTCTGGTCATACCAATGAAACACCAGCATTAACATAGTTAACGTCCATCAGTGACCAGCAAATCAGGACATCACCTGTCCTAGTTGACACCAGGCAAAGGTGTCTTATTAGTTGGGGTCTCTGCAGGAAACAGATTCCAGCGCCTATTGGAATTCAAGAGACTTACATGAAAGGGCTGCTAGCGGAGATGTTAGCAAGTTTAAGGCACATTAGCTACAGCTGGAAGTTGTTCCGACCCCAGGAGGGAAGACCCATTAGGGGCTGTAGCTGTGGAGGGCCATGCAGCCTCTGCCAGAACATCCAGACCGGAGTAAGTGAGAACTGTCTCAACCTCTGTCCCCTCCAGCCTCCAGCCTCCCTGGGAACCCCAGTGAGCCTGGGGAGCCGCCCTCCCCAACAGTGTAGTTCTCAGAACTCAGCCCCGGGTAGGGGGAGGGCTCAGCAAGGCAAAAACAAGGACCTGGACCCTACATTCACCAGAATAGTTCACCTCTCCGCTTCCAGAGAAATTTACAGTAAGTAAATGGGCTTAAGAGCCATGTTTTTCTTTTTTGGAGAGGTTAGAATTTGTTAAATTATTTTGGCTCGCAGTTATTTTTACCAAGGATGAATTAACTGTGCTCTTAAAAAGTCTTTGGCTCTCCATGATATTACTGTTGTAACATTTTTAATGAGCTAAGGGCAGCTTCTCTTCCTTATTAAATGCCATAATTTAAACAGCAGACTGGGAAAGATATCAACTTCAGCAGGGATTCTCAAGTTTGGCTAATGTCCTGGGGGTAATTTTAGACACACACACACACACACACACACACACACACACACACTCACACACACACCACACGCTTTTCCCAGGTGGTTCAGACCCAGACATCCCCACATATTTTGTTGATCAGCCTTTGCTCACTACTGAGCTGGGACACCACTTTCTAATTTCATGATTCTTCTAGGACTATAAAAGTGGCATGTGGGTAACAACTACGTGTTCCTTTTCATGAAATTTTGTAGGTTGCTTTTGTAGTATCTTTGAAAGGTAAAGATAGGAGCCCATCACCTCTTCCCCCTGTGACACCTCGTGGGTACTTTAAGAGGGGCTTGAAGACAGGCAGCAGCCAGCAGTGGCTGTGATGGATTCTTTAAAAAAGACTTAGTGGGCCAGGAATGCTCCCAGACACTGGGAACACACAGTCCTCTGTGTTGAGGAGCGTTTAGTCTGGAGGAAGCCGGGGGGTCCGTCAGCAACCACAATGTGGCAAGAAGGCTCCGTAACAGAGGACACCCAGGTGATGAGGGGGGAGGTGGCAGAGCTCAACCAAGCTGCGTTCTGACAGGAACTGAGAGGCGAGAAAGACCTCAGAGAAGAGACAGTGATGAGAATGAGAGAATTTGGCCACCAGAGAAGGATTGTTTCCAAATCCAGTTCCTTCTGCTATAGAATGAGATGCAAACAGTGTGATCCCAACACCTTTGTCCCTTCCAAGTTTAAATACTTGTTCTCTAACTTTGTTCCAAAGTTTTCCTCAGGCCTTTGAACCTGACACAGGCTGTTCATTGGCTGGGAAAGAACCATGGGATGGGACTTGGGAAACCTAATTCTAGTTAGTGGCAAGACCTTGGGTCTTGAATTACACACGTGAATTACACACTGGTTCCTCTCCACGCCAGTTAAGCCACAACACTGCTTCCCAACTAGTGTCACAATGAAATTTTTGATGTGTCACAATATCCCCTGTTTCCTCAGCCTGGAGCCGTGAGACAAAGCGTGGGGAGTGGAGGCAGGCAGCGCTCAGATGCCCAAGGGAATCAGAGAAGTCTAAGGAAATGACGCCCAAGGACCCCACTCTTCTCTGTCTGCTGCAAGGTCACATAAGCCGCCCCCTCCAGGGTTTCCCCCATTAATATATCCAAACAGTCTTAGTGAGAGGGCGGGAGGCCACGTCGGAGAAACCTGAGAGGCTGACCATCCATCCAGGAGTGACTGAGCATTAGCGGAGCAGACTGTCTAAATGATCTGATTAGACTAAGTTTGTTTATTTAAAGGTTTTATTGTGGTAAAATATACACAGAAGTGTACCATTTTAACGATTCTTAAGTGCACAGCTCAGTGGCATCAAGTGCGTTCTCATTGTGCGACCGTCACCGCGCTCCATCTCCAGAACTTTTTCATCATCACGTACAGAAATTCTCTATCCATTTAGACTAAGCGTGCGACAGAATTGGACCTCGAGTTCATTTTGTCTTGCTAACCAATGGGGAAATGCTCTTGAGGAAGACGAGGTCACTTACTGACAAGGTGAAAGCATTGTGTTTTTCTCCCTTGTGAGTTAGCGTGTGCGACCCCACTACGGAAGCCTCCCACCAGCGCCATGTGGGCAATCGCCATTTGACAGAATGGTTTGCTGAGGACCAGAAGTTAAGTGACTTGAGCAAATTCTCACAGTTCGGTGATAGCGTTACTGGGATATAAGCATGTGTCTGACTTGTTTCCAAATCCAGTTCCTTCTGCTACAGAATGAGATGCAAACAGTGTGACCCCAACACCTCTGTCCCTTCCAAGTTTAAATACTTGTTCTCTAACTTTGTTCCAAAGTTTTCCTCAGGCCTTTGAACCTGACACAGGCTGTTCAATGGTTGGAAAAGAACCATGGGATGGGACTTGGGAAACCTAATTCTAGTGGGTAGATCACTTGCCCTCTGCAAATCTCATTTAGCCCTGATAGCAAATGGGGTGATTGTCATTAAAGATCTCTCTATGCTGCCATTCAGTAAGCTCAAGATTAGGTGGACATGTTCTTTGGTCAATCATCAAATATTCATTCACTCCTTCCCATCCATTCTCTAAGCTGAACACAAAACACATGCCAGACAGCTCCCTCCTGGAGCTTGCAGAATCTGCCCTAAATTATTCTTTTCTATTTTACCCTGAAAATGAGAATTATTTGGCTGTATGGAAGAATTACATTGCAGGGGGTTAGAAAATCCCGTCAGCTTCTGAATCATTGTACATTTATGGGATCAAAATTCTCCAAGTGAGCGTTGCTGCAAAGCCTGTTGATATGAGCCTTTGCCTGTACACATTCACCCAGCCAGCAATACAGGGACTACAGGAAAGAGGAAACAAAGTAGTGTTTCTGTTTTCCTGGAGCTTAGAATCTAGTGGGGCAGAGGGTGTGGGGCAGAGACAATGAGCACATAAGCAGATCAGAGTGTGGTATGACAGGTGTGAAAATGCCATGGAGAAAAATACCCCAGGAAGGTGGGGAGGAAAGACTGAAGGATGTTGCTGTGTTATGTTATATCGAGCGGGAGGGAGGGTTTCACAGATCCAGGACTTGAAGGAACTTGAAGGCAGAGCATTCTGGGCTGAGGGAACAGCAAATACAAGCCTGAGGCCAGGGTGCGTGTGGCAGGGTTTGGAAGGAGGTCGGTGTAGATGGAGCAGCCTGAGTGGGAGTAAATCAAAATTAGGGCAGGGAGGTGCTTGGGGTCAGAGGACTTACTTGGCTTGTACTCTGAGTGAGAGTGAAAGTCAATAAAGGGTTTTGAGCTGAGGAATGGCATGATTTGACTTATTATTTTAAAGGGTTACCTGGCTGCCTGGTGGAGACTGGGGGGCATAATCAGGCAGCCACATTTGAAGGTGATCACACTCATCCAGAGAGAGATGGTGGTGGTTTGGACCAGGGTGGAAGTAGTGGAAGTCGAGGGAAGCAGAAAGAAACTGGAAATGCTTTGAAGGTGGAATCAAAGCATTCAGCCACCCAGAGATAGGCTGATGGGAAGGATTTGGGAGTTGGGAGGAGAGAGGTCAAGGAGGACGCCAGGGTCTGTGGCCTGAGCTACTAGAAGGATGGAGTTGCCATGAACTAAAATAAGGGAAACTAGGAACAGCAGATTTGGGTGCTCTGGTGAAAAAAAAAATCGGTGGTGAATTGTTCCAGGAGGTACTCTTAAGGAGGCAGTGGATAGACGAACGTAGTAAAGGGTAATGCAGCAGGTTCCGATTGTTTAAACCATGCATGTTTAAATGAAGAAATAGCCAGCCCTTGATCATTTGCGGGGAGATATTCTCCACGCCTTTGGAATATCGCTCCTGAAAAGCATGGTTCTGTATATCAGGGACCTTGGGCCATGCCAGATAGTTTATGCTGAAAAAAGTGATTTATAGTGTGGTGTTTTGGCCAAGCGGGATCAGTTTGACCTCTGGAGGGGCTGGAGACTAAGTAACTGGGGTCAGCCACACGGGGGCTTCATACCTATGTGACCGACCCTGGACACCAAGGCTTCCCTGGCTGACAGTACCCTGAACATGTTGTCCCATATAGTAGTTGCAGGGCTTCACGTGAGAAATCCTCCCCTGTCGCCCTCATCCCCACGGTCACGGGGACTGTCCTGCTCAGCCTACCTGTGAAGTTTCCCTTCCTTAGCCTCGCAGCCCTGCTCAGGTCAGATTGCCCGGCTGAATGGAGCCGCTGTCCATATTCCCAACTCCTTCTCATCCAGTCTCTAAGCTGCAACCAGAGTGATTTTTCTAAGCTCTAGTCCTATCATTAATCTCTTTATAATCCTTCTCGGCACAAACACCTGACCATGGCGTGTACGTAACACAGCTGTCACAAGCCCAGCCTTTGGAGTCAGAGAGACACGTTGGAACGCTGGCTCTGCTATCTGTCTTCTCAGTTGCAAACGAGAGTTAACCCCCAAGGGCTGTTGTGAGGGTCACCGGTGGCCGCCGTATGCCAAGCCCTCACTCTGCGCCAATCACGAGTCCAAGGCTCCCTTAACACCCCCACATCATCTCAGAAGAAATTGACACCCAGCTTAGGTGAGTCACTCACAGCCACAGGCTGGTACCCAGTAAAGCCAGGACTCAATGCTCTTCGCCTCTAAGCTAGCAGCTCTCAGCACGTGGTGTGGGCAACCCTGGAGACCCTTCAGACCCATTCAAGGGGCGTACAAGGTCTACAACACTTTCATAATATGAAGACATTATTTGTCTTTTTCACTTTCATTGTCTCACAAGTGTCTGGGGGAGTTTCCCAGAAACCACATGACATGTGAGAGGGCAATAGGTTACTGCAGAAGCAGATTGAGATCCAGCTTTCTTCTTTTAAGCCAGACATGGATGACATTTGCAAACACATAAAGCCAAGCTAGTCTTTCCTCTATTTTTCCATTTGTTTGTTTTGGTGACTCTAGTCATAGTTCATTTATATATATATATATTATGTGAACATATAATGGGTTTATTATCAATATTTTAGATGAAGTAATGTTTCTAAGTTTCTCAGTTTTAATTTCTAATACAGTAAATACTGATAGATAAAACTTACATAAATAAAAGCTATCTGGAGTTGTCTATAATTTTTAAGAGTATAAAATTTTTTAAGAGTGTGTAGTTTTTAAGAGCATAGGAGATGTGACAATTAAGTTTGAGAACTTGTTGCAATGATGTTGCTAACCTTTTTTGATATCAGAAGGATTATTCATTATGAATTTGTGCCAACTGGACAAACAGTTAACCAAGTTTACTACCTGGAAGTGCTAAAAAGGCTGTGTGAAAAAGTTAGACGACCTGAACTTTTCACCAACAGTTCATGGCTCTTGCATCACGACAATGCACCAGCTCACACAGCACTGTCTGTGAGGGGGTTTTTAGCCAGTAAACAAATAACTGTATTGGAACACCCTCCCTACTCACCTGATCTGGCCCCCAATGACTTCTTTCTTTACCCAAAGATAAAGGAAATATTGAAAAGAAGACATTTTGATGACATTCAGGACATCAAGGGTAATATGATAGCAGCTCTGATGGCCACTCCAGAAAAAGAGTTCCAAAATTGCTTTGAAGGGTGGACTGGGCGCTGGCATCGGTGCATAGCTTCCCAAGGGGAGTACTTTTAAGGTCACCACAGTGATATTCAGCAATGAAGTGTGTAGCACTTTTTCTAGGATGAGTTTGCGAATATAATTGTCTGACTTCATGTTTGGTTTTGAGACCAAACAGTGGGAGAAATGCAACACTAAGCACTAAGCCCTACATAATATGTGTAAATTGCTTATCTTAGTGCCTAGTGGAGAACGAAGGCTCAATAAATGGTAGTTTTTACTATTTGATAGGGCGCTCTGGATGAATAATAAATTTACTGGCCTGTGACTACTCTAAGCCTATTTCTCGTCACTTCCCACAGGCACTGTTCTCTCCTACTACACTGAACTGCCTGTAGTCTCAGATCCCCAAGCCTTTCCACACTCTTCCTGTTTGAGAAATGTCTCTCCTGCCATGTCTACCCAACTCACACCTTCTCCTCCTTAAGCCTCAGCTCAGGCGTCTGCATCTTTTAGGAGACTTGCTTGAGTAATCACTACAGCTCTAACTCCCTGTCCAGTGACCTTCCCATTAAACCCTAGTGACTTGGGCAGGGAGTCGTGAAAGATTTTGTTGATTTCCTTGGAAAGGGACTAACGAGGAAGATTTTGTTGCTGCCCATTGATTGCACTTGAGAAAGAGGCCTTCTTCCTGGTATATAGCCATTTCCCCGTCCCTAGAACAATATACGTACCATGCAAGAAAGATCATGGGCTAGGCCAGTGCCTCCCAAAATGTGGCCTGGATCCCTGCTACCCGGTCACTAAGGTGCCAGGAAATACACAGATTCCTGCCTCCACCACGACCTACTGAGTCAGACTCCCTGGAGACATGGCCTGAGAATATGATTTCTTATTTATTTATTTATTAGTTTCAGGTGTACAAAACTGTCATAGTTAGACATTTACACCCTCACAGTGATAACCACCCTCCCTCAATCTACTACCCCTCTGGCATCGTATATCACTGTTCCAATTCCATTGACTCTATTCCCTATGCTGTACTCCACCTCCTGTTACTATATATATGTTAAATTATAGTTGACATTCAATATTATTCATCTTCAGTATCAGGAGTACAGCACAGTGGTCAGGCATCTGCACCGTCCGTGAAGGGGTCTCCCTAATAAGACAAGTGCCCATCTGTAGGGTGTCAGATGAGAATATGGTTTGTGAAAACACAGTCTTGTGTTGATGTGGTGACTTTATACATAGCCAACTCTGAGAACCACACTTCTAGTTCTAGTAGGTTCCAGAAGAGTCACTGTGCCAGCCGCTGGGAAGACAAAGATGTCTAAGACACTGCTCCCTGGGGAGCTCGTGTCCCACTGACATTATAGTAGAGTGAGAGGGGAAATAACCCACAATGAATGTTGACTGAGTATGGAAATATAACAAAGGGAAGAGTTGTTTCTATTGCAAAGGGGTTCAAGGAGGCGTTCACAGAAGATGTGACATTTGAGTCGGTTTAAATGGTCATCTTTAGGCAGACAAGGAGAACAAGGGTATTCTGGGCGAGGAGAAGAACGTGCACAATGAAAAAGGAGCATGAGAGTGTGTGGCACACACATGAAAGGGCACAAAACCCTCTGGCACGCTTTGCTGTGATGTTATGTTCAACCAAGAAATTTTCTGCGTATTAAATCGGCTATTTAGTGGCCGTGTATTGGATGCATGGTGAACATGAGTTTTCCAGCTATTGGAGCTATTTGTGCATCCTGCATTACAAATCAATAAATGGAAATCTTGATTTATAAATTAACCATTGGCTAGGGTCTATCAGTACCCCAGAACGTGTTAAGCGTCAGAGTTAAGTTTCTAACCTGTGACACTAAGGCCCTCGCTGTGATTTCACGAATCATGAACTGCCCCGTGAGGTCTGCCAGAGAACCAGCTGAGCCCTCGGGCCTCACACGTATATCCAGGCATATATACGTGTATTCTCTCCCCTCCTGGACGGGATACTGTACATTGTTCTCTAGTCAGCCCTGCACCCTCCTCCTTACTTACTAACAGAACTTTGACTCTGTTTGGATGTGGGCAACATTGTGTTTGAAGTGGCGCCAAGCCCTCTCCCCAGCCCCAGCATCTTGATCAGGCTAAGCCTCTATGGCACTTTCTCCTCCTGCCCATCCCTGACTTAGGAACAGGCACAGGGTGCAGTGCTGGCCATGAGATGAGGGGAGCAATCTGCTGGCAGCTTTGGGAATGTTTTCCACGGTCTCACACAAGGGACCAAAGAGAGGGCCATCTCCTTGCCAGCCTTGGACTGTGGTTTGTGTGGCTGCTTTCTGCAGTCATGCTCCAACCAGGAAGGGGCCAGCCTGAGGGCAGCACCAGGGAGCTGGGATGGCAGTGAGAGATGGGGACAGAGCCTGGGGCTTTGATGATGTCGCTGAGTCTCTCAGTCAGCCACCCTGCACGGCTCGATATACGCAGTGACAACTGTCTTTATTCGTTAGGCCATTTTTTGTGAGTTTTTCTGGTGTTTTATTTATTTTTTTCTTTCAGCTGAATACACACTAATGACACCCTGCCCACACCGACACACACAAACATAGCATACCACGTGCCACTGCTTCAACCTAGGAACTGGAATTAAGGTGTCACAGGGGAGGTAGGAGCAGCCTTACTCCTGGGACTTCAGAACCTGGAACGTATTTATGGAACTAGAAAATTACTCAGAATCCCACTTACTTCTATAAATAAGATGATCTTTTCCTCCTCCAGGACGGGTTAGTCCCCCTCTCAGCTCTGCTCTGCGTCTGCACGTACCATGCTGCAATCAGCAACAACTTTCTTCCCCGAGCGTCTTTTCTCTCTCATGGCTTCCACTTGCTCATCGTTTCTGCTCCCTCGTTTCTCTCTGGGTATCTTTCAGCTTCTGCCACTGACTAACTTCATGTATCTACATTTCAGTTCTTCTAGAAAAGGTCACTTCCTGTAGGTAAGGCTGTCATGTCAGGCCATCTCATTAGCTGCTGACAACACTATAAATTGCACCTGGGTCATTGGTCCACCCAGCTGAGGCCGAGGTGAAGGGTCACATGGAACCAGTATGACAATTGTTGCGGAAAGATCCACTTAGAAGGGGACTGTGGAGTACGGCAGGCATTGCAAAATACATATTATCTATTCAGTAGATGGCAGATTGCCCGATGCCCCTCCTCAATTTGTTTTCCTCTTAACCCAAAATAATAGAAGCTTCAGCTGGGCACATAGTTACCTAGCTAATGACATTTCCCAGACACCTGCGAGGTGTGTCCATCGGACTATATCCTGAGTATAAAGCTGGGAGCAGAAGTAGTATGTGCAGCTTCTGGGTTGTGCCTTTAAAATGAAAGAAATATGCCCCCTTCTTTGCTGGCTGCACATGAACACAATGTTGGAAGCTGGAGCAGCTATCATCCACCTCAAGATGGAAACTGCATGTTGGCAAATTAACTAGGTCGATAGATCCTGGCACCCAGCCCTTAGGGACGCCAATTTGTCTGGCTTTGCCCAGGATTTTCCGGGTTTTAGCACTGAAAGCCCGCAAGCCAGAAACATCCTCAGTCCTGGACAAACTGGGGCAGTGGGTCACCCTACACCATCGAGCCACTACACTAACTCTGGACCACCTACTCGAACCCTTGTTAGAGGGAGAGCAAACCCCACAACCCTTCCATCATGACTCAGCCACTGTATCTGGGAGGTTCTTTTTTCCATCACCCTGTCCTATCTCCTAATGAATACAAATACATTGGTCTAAAGACCACCTGTTTGTTGTTGCTCGGCCTGAGGTCTGACGCTGGGGTCTGCTGCTCCTCAGCTGGATTTCTAAGCCCATTGTCTGGTCTTCTCCCGTTTGGGTTCCAACCTCTCATTACAGAGACTCTTGGGGAGGCTGAGACCTTACTGACTCACAGCTCTAACCTGGTCTCTCTCCTGGGATCTCTCCTTCCTGTCCTGAATGGGAAGTGACTTTCTGAAACCTATTGACTAGTCCATGCTAACTCCCCTAGACACACACACACACACACACACACACACACACACACACACACACGTACACACATGCACATATACACATGCTTTCTCTCTCCTCTATCCCCTCTCCCCCTCCCCTTTTTTGATACTCAGCCTTTTAGAGGGAGCCTTTGTGCAGAAGCTAGAGTGGATTCAAGGGCAAAATAGATTTGTTTTTCTTTTTTAAACCACACAATACAAGTTCTTGACAGAAGACTTAGAGAATGGAGTTTGGTTACATAAACTATTTTTTTAAGGCAAAATAAATGGGAATAGTACAACTCAGTAGGATTTAATCCCCTTTGGTGGCCCAAGAGATACCACTCTCATTTCAAAGGACACTTGAGCTGAGCTGATTCTCTGGTGAGGGGCATGATGGGGTGTTCTTGTTGGAAGCAGAGGAGTTCAGGCTCCGTGACAAGATATGGCCTTGCTTCTCCGTGAAGTCACGTGCAAGGACAGCCCAAACAGGAGCCAGTGACCCTCTGTGTCTCTGGGTTTTTCCAGCAAAGCCTAGTTTCAAATGTCCTACCTTTTGTCACTAAGAGTCATCTAAATCCCCCCAAACTTTCAATGGTTCGATTCCTCAAGTACATTTTCTATATTGCTTCGTGCTCCCTGAAGCAACCCTAAAAGCCATGGGGTATGGTTTTTGGTTCAGATAACATGTAGGGCCAGATGTAGATCCAGCCATAGGCACAATGCTGGCACTTTCAGGGGGTCCAAATTCTGTGGAGTGAGTAAAAATTTTTTTCCCCATTTTCCATTTGTCCTAAAATGTTTAACCTGTGTAGAGAACCCAATAAGTTATTTTCGTTGAGGTTATATTCTTCATGGTGGACATTTTTGTTACGTTTTTTTAACCATAAAAATAATTCCCTACTTTTAGAAATAGGAAAAATGAAATAATTATAAACCAAAAGGAAACAATAAACTAGAAATTTCCTGAGTTTATATCACCTCAAGAAAATACTGTTAATATTTTGGGACATAACTTTTCACTTCTCAGCACTATTCTATTATGTGCGTTTCTGTATCACACCTATAAATGAATTTCTGGTGTTTTAAGAAATAGAAAGACACAATTTGTATCAGATTGGTTTGGGAAATAAATTGCTTTTGGGGCAGGAGGTGAGAATATTGGGCTAAGAAAGGGTAAAACGGGGCCAATGTTAAGCTGACAGAGTGCCCTTTTGGTGCCCATCTTACCGGGTTCATTTGTGTAATCGCAATTTATATCTGCTCTAGGAAGTTTTAATTAAAGCAATCCATTATTGCTTTAACTTTAATTGAATTTTTAAATGACATGGAAGTGCACCCTGGTGAGGTGGTGAAGACCTGGTTCTAAAAGGAAACCTAGGATTTGCTTCCAAATAAGATTGGGAGTGTGGGGTGGAGAGTCAATAGAGATGAAAAGATTGCCCACGGGCGGATAATTATTGAAGCTGGATAATAGAGATAGGGGGGTTTAGGATCTTCTTTGGTATAGGTTTGACAAGCTTCATAATAAAAAGTTAAAACAGACCACAGTTAAGCCCTGGAAGTGGTGCATGATGACAAATAAAATCTGACTCAGGCCCTTCCATCTTCCCATTTCTGAGAGTTCTCTTTTCTCTAAAGGACCACTGCCACGACCAGTGTATTATTCACGTAAAATAAACCACCGCGACCATGATGCCCGCGCCTAGGAGCTCGTCCCCACCACAGCACATCCTGAGCCCAGACTGTAAGACGCAGGGGGAGGCAGGTGGCTGGGAGGGGAGGCGGCAATCTCGAGGAGTCCCCAACAGCCCTTTGCAAGCTGGAAATGTCATGGGATTCTAGTTGCTTCGCAAATTTGGGTTGATTTTGCATTCTAACCAATGTGGTTTTTAGGCATATTATTTCATCTCTCTGAGCCTCGGTTTCTAAATCAGTAAAATGGAGCTAAGTACCCTGCCTTCATAGCACAGAAGTAAGTAAAATAATAGGTATAAAAATGATCATATACAAATATTGAGTCATTACGTTGTTTCCTTGAACTTAATATAATGGTATGACAATCGTACCTCAATAAAAAAATTAATTAACAAAAACTACCTGGCAGTATGGCTGACATACAGCAGATGACCAGTAATTATCCCTCCCCTTCTCCTGAGCCATGCTGAATCTGAAGGGTCTTTGCCTTCCTAGACTCCTCACTCCCTTACAGCAGAGTGAGGAAGTTATTGTGTCCATGTAATGTTTTGTAACAGGATGAGAAAAAATTACCATGAAACTTGGTATTGGAAGTCCTCTTACGAAAGGAATCATCTCGTTGGGAAAATGAACTTGATATAACACTGGGTGAAAACATGACACGCCAAGAGTGTGGCTTGGAAGAAGGAAAACCACAGCGATAGTAAAATCCCAACGCCACCTATTATGTAAATTTTAGTTGTTTGTTTACTTTCTTATAAACTCTTTCTGTTTCTCCAAGCATTCAGTAACATCTTTCACACACATATGCCTGTGTGGGTGGTATCTGTGTAAATGAAAGACAGGGGCTGGATTCCATAGCTGGATCACCTCCGAAGAGAGGAGAGGCTAGGTAAGCATAGGGGACTTTGCAGACGCAGGATGTTAAAGCCAGAAGAGAGCATGAGATAAACATCATGGGAAATGCCTAAACCCTTCTGGGGAGGTGCTGGTTCTGGTTTGAGGGCTTAAGGGGAAATATGGATTTTGTTTGTTTGTTTGAAAAGTGACTATGCTACTGTTTGTACTAAGTGGCAAATGAGTGGTGTCACCAGGAAATGACTTAGAGAGAGATGGCTTCTTTGAGGTAGTCATGATGCAGTTACGGAGGAGATGGAGCATGGACGTCCCTCATAACTCAGACTGGTACAGACAAGAGTCTCTCAGAAAGACAGACTTTTCCCATCCTAAAGAAAGCAGGACCATTTGTTATAACCTAGACCCCACATACTTTCCAAAGAGATCTGTGCCTCTAAGAGACACACATCTACTATCTGTAAACACTGGAAAATTCAAGGTAAAGAAAGACTCCATGAAGAAAAAGCAAGGAGATAGTTCTTCTGAGAACAAGGGAAGACGTGGTTGTGGCATTTGAGCCTTCTGGTAACCGCACGTAGGAATCACAGTTTCCCAAAGCCAACAAAGAGAGTTATATCAAATCAGAAGGAGAGTACTGGATTCTAGGAAGTTTCTTCCAGGGCATGTTTTCATCTTTATTATCTGTAAGCGTCCTGGCGCTGCAAAACCCAAGGGCCCATGCCATCAATATTTCAGAAGACACAGACAGGCTCTTATGAAGGTGGGCGAGGGCGGGAGCTATACTGACAAATTACAACATAACCATGACAGTTAATTAGTCTTAAAAATTCTTTAGCTCTGCATAATATCTCTGAAGCTGAGTGTCTCCGGAGAACATGAAAATAAGAACTGATTGCGAATCAGTAAGTGTAAGAACAATAGGAATTGCCATCAAGTGTGAACACAATTAAAATGAATTAGTCATAAACGCGTTTAAAATGAAGGCCACGGATGTGTGGATTTATGCTTTGCACTAAAATGTGAAAGAATAAATAATAGCATTCTTCCTTATGCTATCAAACTTAATTTTTTTCCAATGTGTTTCAGGTACTGGCTATATAATTTGAGATGTCTAAATCATGAAACAGAATTATAGTCCAAATGATTTAAACAGTGATGTAAAACTAAACACCGAGTTAGTTTTTACCCAAGAGCTTATAAGCTCTGCCTGAACAGAATTGAGCTCATGAAGAAAATAAGATTAAAAAATTTTTTTATTGTCATTGATGAGTTTCCGAGAGACTACAGACAGACTCTTCAGGGATGGAGGTGGGAGAAAGAAAAGCTTAGTCTGTTGTTGAGTGCTGCCTGCCAGACCAACAAGGCAGCCTAGGGTTCAAGAGCATGGTGTCCCTATAATTTAACCAGTACCCACCACGTCTCCGTAGGTCCTTAGATGTCCTTGGGTGTTTCATTGTTTGAAATAACTCAAGTCCCTCACAATTTGATTCTTTCTCTCTTAAATCAAGTCTCATCTCATGGCCTCTTTTATAAGGAAAAGGGGCATCAGCATATGGAAGGAGAAGCAACCACACCGAAGAAACACCTAAGTTCTAGTGACCTGGATATCTGAAAAAGTACTGAACCATCTGGAAATCCATTCCTAAAATCCCAATAGTTTTTGCAAAGCCACAAAACCAAGTCATTCATGGAAACTACGGGCATCTGATTAGGACTTCCATGAAATCAACAGGTATTATTTATTAGGCACCAAATGTATATCCAATTGCTTAACCTAGAATTGGTGTAGAGAAAAGATCTAATTGGTGATGCCCCATTATCATGTAAAGTCCCCCCCAGACTGCTGTCCAGTCTGTTCCCTACTAGAGCCCCAAACTCTACCTACCTTGGAGTATGCTATTCTCTCTCCCCACCCGTCCTAAATCTTACCAGTTCTTTGTCCATTAGATCCCAGGCCACAGCCAGGATGGTTTTTATCTGCCCTCCCATGCAGAATCCCCTCCCCTGTTTTTGGTCCACCGTACTGCATTTGCGCTTCTGACCCAGAATTTAAGTCTGAAGTAATCTCAGAGATTGAGTTGTCAATGTAAGAAATGTCCAAACCACTAGAGAATTTTTATAAGAGGCTGTTTGAGCCAAACTGACAATTGCTGGGAAGCAAAATTTCAATAGATTGAGACAATGCTCTGGAGAATGGTAGTTTTGCAACTTATTTTACACATTAGAATCAAAGGAGGAGATGTAAGGAGGGTTACATGAAATCCATTGGTGGTAGATTAAGGGGGTGGGAGAAAGCAAAGCGGGAAATCTCTGGATTAGATAAAAAGTAAAACAGAGACACACATACTTCTTTTATACTAGTCAGCACAGAATAGTTAATAATTAACATTTTACAGCACATAGAGTGTGCAGGCAACAAGAGAACAACGAGGAGGGGTTCTGTGCTCTGGTACTATGTGCCTTGAGGGGTCTGGAAAAAAAGATTACACTGACATTTCAAAGGTGTGTTATCTTAGATGCGCTGACTTAAGGTAAAGACTGACCTTTGTCAGGGAAGCTAGAGGCATAAAACCTATTTCCCCGCCATAACCCACTTTTAGTTAGGAATTTTTATGTTGGGACCATCCTATGTGGTTACTTTTGGTCTCTGACTTTGTAAGGCTTGCCATGCTGGCCTCCCCTGAGCTTGTCAGGTTTAGCATGTGCCCCCACCCCCTTTTTGAAATTTTATTTGGGAATATCAGGGAACAATGTGTTTCTCCAGGGCTCATCAGCTATAAGTTGTTGTCCTTCAATCTAGTTGTGGAGGGTGCAGCTCAGCTCCAAGTCCAGTTGCCGGTTTCAATCTTTAGCTACAGGGGGCACAGCCCACCATCCCATATGGGAATTGAACTGGCAACCTTGTTGAGAGCTTGCGCTCTAACCACCTGAGCCATCTGGCTGCCCCTCCGGAGGCTCAGCGGCAGCTCATTGACTTCAATCTAGTTGTGGAGGGTGCAGCTCACTTATGTGGCTTTTTTTTTTTTTTTTTTTTTTTTTTTTTTTTGTCCACAGAGCGCAACCTTCAATTTTCAGATGAAACACAAGGGACAGAAGAGGTAAAGGGACGATGCTGGCCACAAGGCCAGCTGGGGGCAGCCTTGGGACATGGGTGTCCTGGTCTCCTGCTCTTTCCACTACCTGCCTTAATCTCTCTTTTGTTGATGATGACCCTAATAATTTATTGATGGGTGAGAACCGACACATTGGAGAGTCTGTATGATCTGTAGCAACAGCCAGATGGTCCTTAATAAAACATTAATAAAGCAAAAGCAGACGACATTAATAAAGTATTATGCAAACATTTCTGAGAGCCATCAAAAGCATTTTTTCTGGACTTCCTATTAATGGAGAATATATCAGACAATCATAAAAAGAGAAAAATCAGCCTCTAAATTTTGTGATCTGAGAAAAACATTTTTGGCATTTGCAGGTATTTTTAACAATAAAAGATTTCAAATGTAACTTTATCCCAGATTTCTTAGCCCTACAATGACTATTTTGTGACAATTTTAGAAGAAATGACAAGATTTAGTAGAAACAGAAGGAAGGTCCTACAACTTCCTCATTGCTTGAAAATCCAGCCAAAACCATGCTACCTCATTTTTCCACTTTCCTAGAAAAAGAGATTTCTGGAAGGCGTAAAAAATTATATATTTTAATATCACGGCAACAAAAATCATTAGACTCATCAATGTAAGAAATATTCAAACCTGTAGAGAATTTTTATAAGAGTTTATTTGAACAAAACTGATGACCATGCTGAGAGCAAGATCTCAAATGCTCAAGAGAATAATAGCTTTGCAGCTTCTTTTATGCATTTGAAATTAGGGAGGGGACTTAAGGAAGATCGGAGAAAGCAAGGTAGCTAACAGATTATAAGAGTCTTTGCTCTCTTGAGGGTGGTTACAGCGGATTTCGCAGGTGTGTTAACCGAGATGCACAGAAACAATGGACAGGGCTTACTTAAGGCAAAGATAAGCATTTTGCTAAAGAACTTATACCCCTGGTGTGTGATCAGCCACCATGACCTGCTCATTTAGGAATTTATGATCGGATCACCCTGGGAGGTTACTTTCCATGAACCCCTTTTGTATCCACAGACTGAACAGCAGGGGTAGTTGTAGGAATCACTATTCCAGACAATTTTTAAGAACAAAATAAATAGCAACCTCCTTTGAATGAGTGAATATTAATTTATCTGAAAGTGAAAAGTTAGATTTTTTGAATCGCATTTAAATATTTGACTTCTTCCCAAAGTTCACCTGTCAGGCAATAGTCAAAAGGTAAGGCTTGGACTCAGATGTGAGTTTAAATCCTGGTCTCAATTGTGCCAGATTTGTAGGCTGCCTCTCTAAGAGTTAGTGTCCTTTTTCTGTAAAATAGGGATAATCATATTCTTGGGAGTTGTACAAAGATTCAGCAAAACAATGTATACATAAAGGACCGTGCTGGACACAAATTAAGCATTCAAAAAATGTAGCTATACTATCTAACCTGGTGCCCACTGTTCTAACTAAGCTCAAAGTAGCGAAGTTGTGAAATGATTCGTGGTTTCCTTTTTGTAACCCTTCCATATATCTTTCAACTACTCGATTAAACCCTGCTCTCCAGAAAGGACCCACAACATTTGTGCTTTAATGTGGCTGTTTGTTCCAGTGTGACTTCCCTTGGGGATATTTATACTTCAAGCCTATTTCTAATTCTGGAATGTGAGGCTAACCGTTGCTGGGGGGGGGGAATGGCAGGCATTACCCTTGTGGGGGCAGGGTCTTTTGGTCAGGAGGGAGAGATGAGAAGTGGAACCTCGTGAGGTTTCACGCATGCTTGTTAGACTTACCTGGATCCTTCTCTGCCAGGTCCTGTATGTCTTTTCTGACAACTTTCCCTCCCGAGTCAGAATTACTGGGTTCTTTTTCAGCTTTTTCCAGGAGGTCACTCCTCTAGTAGTTGTGAGCTTCTTAAGACAGGGAAAGGCTGTATTCAGGCACATAGTGGACACTTGATGATGTCTAAAATGAATGGGAATTCCAAGAAACCTGAAACCAATAATGATAGCTACCATTTTTCCAGGATCTACTGGGTGCCAGATTAATCACAATAACCATATGAGTTAGGTGTTATCATCTCCACTACAAGTGAGGAAACTGAGGCTTGAAGGAGTGATAACAGCAAGTAGGAGGTAGGGATGAACTGAAACTTCGAGTTTGTGCCAAACTCCCAAATCACGAAACAGCCAAGCTTGATAAGCTGTCTACACTGACACTTGAATTTGCTTTTTGGTTGGTTTTGGTGTTTGTATTAGTCAGGGTTCTCCAGAGAAACACAACCAATAGAATGTATTTATGCAGCTATATAGATATATCTGTATAGATATATAAGATTTCCTGGGGAAAAAATTCCTGTGTGTATCTCTCTCTCTCTCTCTCTCTCTCTCTCTCTCTCTCTCTCTCTCTCTCTCTCTATATATATATATATATATATATATATATATATATATATATATAAAATCTCTCTCTCTCTATATATATATATGTGTGTATATATATATATATATATATATATATATATATATATATATATAGAGAGAGAGAGAGAGAGAGAGAGAGAGAGAGAGAGAGATATGAGGAGATTTATTATAGGAATTGGCTCTCCTGATTATGGAAGCCGAGTGTCCCACAACCTACCATCTACAAGCTGGAAAACCAAGAAAGCCAGTGATGTAATTCAGTCTGAATCTGAAGGTCGGAGAATCAGGCGTGCCAATGTCTGAGGACAGAAGAAGGCTGTCCCAACTCAGGAGAAAGGGCAAATTCCCCTTTCCTCTACCTTCTTGTTCTAGTCAGACCCTCAAGGGATTGTATGATGCCCACTGCATTGGTGAGGGCGTCCTGTTTCCTCAGCCTACAGATTCAAATGCTAATTTGTTCCCAGAAACACCCTCCCAGATGCGCCCAGAAATAACGTTTGACCAGCTATCTGGGCATCCCTTAGCCTAGTGAAGTACACACATAAAATTAACTATGACAGTATGATAATATGAGGACATTAGCACAGGAAGCGGGTTTTACTTTCAGAAAACAAGCCTACTTGAATCGTGAGCTCACTGTGTATCCATTTCCTACTGGCTGTCTGGATTCCTCAGAGAAGCCCAGCCTTGCAGTGAGCTGATAGGTACACTTCTCTTGAGGGGTGAAAGTGAAGCTTGATGATTTCAAAGTATACTATTAGAAAAAAATAATCCCACCTCTACCAACAGTTTGAAACAAAGTGAAATCTTTCATTGTGTCAAAGGATCGCAGCGGTGATAAGGGCTCAACTTCTGGGCTCTTCCATCGTTTAGACTAACAAATTTATTGCCCTGGTGCTCTTAGCAACCAGTCAAGATTGAGTCAGATGCCAAGATAATTTTTCCATGCCAAATTGCTTTTTCCATTGCAATTAGCCTTTTTAAGGACCTTACTAAACAACAAATGTGTATACAATTCCCACTCTCCCATGCCAATTAAAACTTACCTAACAAGTTTTATCAGTAATAATTGTTATTGATGAAAATTCCACCCTCACCCACTATCACTGGTTTCTCCATGTTTTCTTAGATATCCTTTAAACTAGGTGAGGGATTAAGAAAAGTTTAATTTTTTTTTTATAGTATGTGTTCTATAATCTGAAATTAAAAGATTTAAACTAAATGCAGGTTCAGTTTTACCTGGGTTGCCCTCACTGGGATTCTTTATAAAAGCTCTGAGCTTGGTCAATACCTTTTCATACTCTAAAAGTATTTTGAAGTTGAGTCTGCTACTGCTCTCAGAAACCCATTTCCTCTTTTTCTCCTGGGCACAAAGACTACATTTTCCAGTTTCCTTTGTGGTTTAAGGGGGGCATGTGACTGATTTCTGGGCAGAGGAAGGTACACTAAAGTGCCAGGCCCATGAAAATCTCCCACGAGGGAGCCCCCAGGTTCTTTTATTGTCTGCCTGCTGGAGACAACCAGGCCCAGGCAAACTTGGCAGCCTTGAGTGGAAAAGACAGTGCCTCCAGTAGCCTGGCTCCTAAAGGAACAGAGACCACTCTCCTCCATTCTCGCCTCCTATACTTGGGAACTCCTTTGATTGTTCACTGAGAACAAATGAGCTACTATTATATTTGAGCCATTATAATTTGGGGTTTATTTGTTTTAGCAGTTAGCTTACGCCGACTGACTTTCCTCCTCCACCATTATGGATGCTCCAGCCAAGCCTTCCCCTGGCATTGAACTGCTCACCCTTTATCCTTATTGTTTATCTGTCTTCCCAGATAGACTCCCAAGTTCTATGAAGGCAATATCTAATATGCTTGGCACATAGTAGGTTTAATAAATGTTTGCTAGATTAACAAACTGTTGGATGCATGGCCTTTGCCTTTCTCTGTGCTGGGTATAGCAAAATTACATGCTGACCCATCTTTAAGAATAATGGTCATGAGATGAGCAAAGCACGTACAGCTCTGGATTGCGTTACTCTTGAATGTTTCCTTGAATGTGGCATCGGATGGACAACTACTGGGAAATCTCCTTAATGCTGACTATGCTATCTACGGGAACAATGGACAAAAAATATAGGAGTTTTTACTAATTGAGTTTATTTAATTAGAGAATTTCATTTAAAAGAAATGTGGTAGATGGAAGATATCTGGAAATTCTTTGCTGTTTTCCCATTCAGAGGTAGAGAACAATTCCCCTTTCTCTGGGTCTGCCCTTCCTTCCACATAGAATGCTGTGAAAGTTACGCTTTGGGTCTTCAGGGGCTAGGTCATAAGACTTATAGCTTTTATCTTCTTTCTTGGAGCCTCAAGCCTCCACATAGGAAATCTGACTTCCTGGGATCACCATGAAAAAGAGGACACATGTAGGGGGGTCTGGTTTATAGTCCCTGATGAGTACTGCCTTCTAGCCATTCCTGCCAAGGCATTAGATAGATGGGTGAAGCCATTTGGATCCAGCAGACTAGGCCATTCACTGGCTGAATTCCACTCACTAGTCCCCGTCAAAGCCACGTGGAACTGAAGAATCATTCAGCTGAGGCCTGCTCGAAGGCCTGACCTGCAAAACCATGAGTTATAACAGCATGGTTGTTGTTTCAAGCCACTAAGTTTTACGGTATGCAGTAAATGATAGTTGGAACAAGAAATTACTTCATTTCCTTATTTGTCCAATAACATTTGCCTCGAGACTTTTAATTTTGACAATTTTGGTTGATCATTTGCTGGCCACCAAGTACATTTCTGTTCTTCTCCTGTCTGTATCTGTACCTTGCAATTGAACAAGAGAGGACTGGGACACTAAAATAAACAGGTTGTTAACTCTGGGCCATAGATAAACCTCCATAAAGATTTTTATTTTAAAGCAGTAATTAGTAGTATGCATTGGCAATATAGTCTCCAGTTAAAAACAAAACAAAACACTTTTGGTATTCAGGGAGGTAAATTAAATTGGTTTAAAATGTATTTTTATTTTATGCTAGTAGCTCTGTTCCTCTGAGCAGCAGTATGATAAAAGACAAAATTATACATAGGTGAAATTTTTTCTGCTCAATTTAAAAGTGGCATTATGCAAAAGTGATTATTAAAGGAAATGAAACTAACTTTTATTGAAGGCCTACTATGTGTTGAGTGCTTTTCCTACATCTTCTTTTTTAATATCATGACAACACTATAAGTAATTTTTAAATGGGAAGTTAAAAATTTGCCTAAGGTCACTCAGCTGGTAAGTGGTAGTCTGGATTTGACCCAGATCTGACAGATCCAAAGGCTGTTTGTGTTCTTTCTCCTCTATAGAGGACATTCATCTACCAGAGTGCAGGTGTCAGGTGATAGCTCATTGTAGTTTTAATTTTCATTTCTCTTATGATTAGTCACGTTGAGTATCTTTTCATGTCTATTGGCCATCTGTATGTCCTCTTTGGAGAAATGTCTATTCAGGTCCTCTGCCCATTTTTTAATTGGATTGTTTGTTTCAAGTGGGTACTAGACTTAGCATGGGGATCACTTAATAAATTATGTAAATGTCTAACCACTATGCTGTACATCTGAAACTAATATAACATTGAATGTCAACTGTAATTGGAAAATAAAAATTAAAAAAAAAGAGAGAGCAGGTCTCTCCAAAAGTGGCTCCCAAAGAACTAGGAAGTAGTTACAGCAGCCATACAGAGCTGGCTCAAAATGCACACTTATGAAATATACCCCATTAATAAATTTTATCAGTTTTTGTTGACCTTTACAAGTTGTTTACTCAGTAATGATCTGGGGATGGAATAGGGAATACACAACTCCCCATCCGTATGTTTCAGAAGTTCTGTAACTTGAAACATACAGAGTTTATATAATGAATCATTTTAAAAGCAAATACTTGCCATGCCTATGATCACCCCAGTTTATGTCCTTTGAAATTCTGTTTCCATAGAGCTCTTTTTCCCAAAGGGAGTATATCTCAAATGGAGTGAGATGCTTGGGGTTTGATGTTTTCTTTGTATTTCCTTTTATTTTCTAGTTGGGCTAAAAGTTCCCATCCTGTATTTGTCCATCTAAATCTTCAAATCCTTTTATTTCATAATAATAAGCAAAGCTGTTCAAAAGTACAACAGAAGCGTGAAGACTCTCAGCTAGGGCTGGGCCAGAATCCTGACCCCCACCCCCACCACCACCATGGGACAGGGAGAGGAGCCCTGGTGAAGGAGGATGGGAGAGGATTTTCTTATACACAATTCATCCCTCCCTCCCAAAACACACAGGTCTGTTCAAACACTGCTTGGGATGTGACTCTTATGGTGCTTCCTAGTTTCTGTTCTGGAGAGTGTCTACCATTTAGTGGATTAAAAGCTCAGGTAGTGTCAAATGATCTAGGTTTAAATCTTGGCTCTGTTTCTGCCCAGCTAGGTGGGCTTCCCAGCTTGTGCCTCAGTTTATCATTTATAATTTGGACCTCTAATAGGTTGCTGTGTGGATTAAATAAGTCAATCAACGCATGTAACGTACTCAGAACCATGCTTGGCAACAATAAATCGGAAGTGCTATATACTCGTAAATAGTAGCTGCTGATCTATTATTATCTTCCTCAGGCAATTTAATTGAAAGGCAATGGACAGGCCAAAAGAGTAATAGAATTTGAAGCCACTGAGTCACTGTTGCACCAAAAAGCTCATACACTCTGTTACAAGTGGTAACCTATGCAGACAGAGGACTGGGGCTTATGGGGTAAGAAGATCATAAACACAGTGTTTATGAGCATGTTCTTAAGATTAATGTCCTATGTCAGGAGGCAATCATCTCTGGAACAAGCCAGAGTCATCGTTATATGGTTTTATGAAAGTAGAGAACCAATCCTGGATGAAATGTCTCTTAACAGGACAAGGACGATTCTTTTTTTTTCTTCTAATACCTAATCACTCTGGCAAGGCAGGGGATCTAAAGGGGACCACTGATCTCAAACATTTTTATTCACTCATTCATCCAACAACCATTAGTTGTGCATTTACTTTGGGCCAGGCACTGCTAAAATGAGTAAGACCCCACAATCTAGCTGGAGAAACACACAAGAGGATGCAGTACTTAACAATTATTTACTGACTATCTACCAGGCATCTGGTATTATGCTAGGTGCTGGGTATAACGAAAAAAATAGACACGAGGCCCTGTCCTCATGGAGCTGACATTCTAGGGAAGAGGAAGGTACATAACACTACATGAAATAAGTATGATGCATATAGTCTACCGGATGTTGATCAGTGCAAAGGAGCAAAATAAAGCAGATGGGGACTGTGGGTTGGTAGACTGGCTCTACTTTTAATTTGAATACAGATGGTCTCCGACTTACGGTGGTTCAGTTTTTTAACTCTGTGATGGTGCGAAAGCAACATGCATTCAGTGGCCTGATTTGTGCCTGGGAGTATTCAGCAGGATACTCTCTCCTGATGCAACCAGCCGCAGCTCCCAGTCCGCCATGCCCTCACCAGCGTACACACCAGTACTCTACAGTATATTCATTGTGTGAGACGGTTTTCCTCAACTCCTGGCTAGTGTAAGTGTTCGGAGTAAATTTTGCTAAGCTGTGATGTTCAGTAGGTTAGGTGTCTTAAAGGCATTTTTGACTGGCTGTTTTTTAACTTCGGGTGGGTTTATCTGGAATGCAACCCCAGCCGAAGTTGAGGAGCATCTGTAGTCAGAGATGGCTTGACTGAGATCTGTAATCTAGGGATATGCCCAGAGCATATGGGGTTCCGTGGGAAGGCCCTGACGCTTCCCCTGCCCTGGTGAAGGCAGCAACAAAACTTAATACTCCTGAATGTAAGTCCTCAGAGGGCAGACATTGTATTTTCTCTCGTTCATTGTTCTCAGCCTAGCAGAGATCACTGCTCAGAGAAGATGGTCCATAAATACTGACTGAAAAAATATAATGTTCAAGTCAGTCTGTCAGCAAGCAGTATTTGGGCATCAGCTATGCTCAAACTCACTCATTTGGCATTCACTAAGCACCTACCTAGTAGGTGAGAGATGCTGGATTCTGCCCTCAAGGCACTCACAATATACTTACATGAACTATTAATAAGCATCAGGATTAAGTGTGGGCACAGTCACACCACATATCCGGACGCTCCCAGGCACCGGCATCAGGGGCTGTCCCAGAGGTTACCGCGGCCGCTGACAGTCAGTGGGACCCTGCAGCCACAGTGCCAGTCCACGCCCCACTGTTGGTGGCGGGTCCTGGCCGTTTCCAGGTTCTGCGCTCAAACCCACGACGCTGGGGGCGGGAGGTGAGGCCCGTGGGGCTAGCTCTGGGGCCTTAGGCGACCGGCTCTGGGGACGTCCCACGAAGAGAGAATCAGTTCACTCCGGACCCTCGGGCGGGACCCGGCGGGAGCCCCGCGCCTGGCCCGCCGCCCGCGCACCCGCAACGCGCTTGCGGGCCTCCCAGCGCCCGGCGGCCCTCGGCTCCCGCCTCGCCTGTGCCAGGCGCGCGCACCTCCCGCATCCTGGGCTGGACCCCGGCCCCAGGGGGCGTGGACGAGCAAAGGTCCCGCGGGCCCGCCCTCCGCCCCGAACCCCCGCCCCCGGCCCGCCTCCCGGTTCATCATCAACTCCGGCCTGCGCGGGACGCGCGGCTTTGGGGACTGAGCCTCCCGCGCCGGAGGTAAGTGCGGTCAGGCTCCGCCGCGGCTCCTGCTGTGCCCCATGTGGGCGTCCCGCCGCGGGAGCGAGTCCGCGCGGTTCTTTCTCTCAGGGACACCCCTCCCCCTCTCCCTCTTCAGGGAGGCGGATCGGTCGGCTGCCTGCAGCTGGACAGCTGGCCGCGTCGTGCCCCCTCCTCTCACTCTGTTCCACTCTTCCTCCCCTAAGCACCCCCGCATCTTCCCATCCCCCTTCTCTCCCTTCCCGCTTCCCTTTGCTTCTCTGGCTGTTGCAAGGGCAGCTGGTACCTCTGTCTTCCCCTGTCACCACCCCCTCCCCACTCCTTCATTCTTTGTTTTGGTTTCTCCTCTGGATATCCGAGGCTTTCCCGGCCTGGGGCGGTGGAGGGGGTGGAGGGGTGGGAGGAAAAGGGGGTGAGGGGCTCGTGTGCGGGAAAGGCCGGAGCCGACGTGGAATTCAGTCTCTGCACCGGTACGAGCCATTCCACCTGGATCCGGGATGGGGCGGAGGCCAGGCGCCCCTGGGTGGGATGACATCACAGCTGCCCGCCTGGCTCCTGGGGCCTTAACGTGCGGACCCCAGACCCTGCCGGGAGCCCTCTTGCCATCCGTACGTGAGAGGCGAAGACTAGACGGCTGCGGCTCTTAAGAGGGCGTTTGCTGTAGTGTTTAAAAAAAAAAATCACTCGTTGACAGCCTTCTGCCCTCAAGGAAGAGAATAGGATGGCGAGAGGGATGCATGCCTTGACATCGCTGCCCTCAAGAGGCAGATAGACGGGTGATGAGTCAGTGGTATGAAAGACGTACTGTGAAGCCAGAAAAGCAGCTGAATAAATTAAGTGAATCCTTTTCAAAATCCACCACCAACGAGCTCTTCTGATAAAGGAAACTAGCCGGGAGAAGTTGAGCCTAGGCAATTAGAGAGATCTGAGCAATGTGGCCCAAACCCCCAGCAACGGCCTCTTTGCTCACCTGCTTTAAGAGGAGGCCTAATAGTTTCCAGAAGTGCTTTTCTTTTTCTTCTTTTTGAACCCTCAAGAGGACCAGAGGGTTCTTCTCTATTATTAATCAGTCTCTTTTCTGTTATCCACTCCACTTCTCCAAAGCCGTGGCTGACTCCTTCAGGCTCATGCCTGTCTTTTGACCATCATTTTAAAAATTATTATTATTTCACGCACTGATGTTTATTTTAGAAATAAATGATGGAGTATCTGGTCTTTAATTTGTCTTCTTCTTATAAAAATGAGCTCAGGTACTGGGCTGTAAGCACTGGAAGATATAAAAGGATGACACCTCTGTGTTAATAGACTCAATATCATTTTGTTATTTAGAAAACTGAAAATAATTCAAACTGTGCTGAAGTTGTTGACGGTGAGACAAGTATAGAAATGTCTCCTTTCCCGAGGTAGTGAGGAAATAATGTGTTCCACAGCCGTGATGGTTGCTTTCACCATAACTGAAGTTTACCCTTTTGAGCAGGCTTTCTTACTTTACAAAATGAGTCATTTGTAGCCCCTTCCCCTACCCCCCCCCAGAAAAACTGACTAGGGAATCAACAGAGCAGGGTGGTTAGGCCTAGGCTTGAGAGGCAGGTGGACGTTCGTTGGAATCTGGGCTCAGCATTAATTCTCTAATGTGACATTTAATGCCCTCTAGTCAAAGACCTTCAGGAACACAATTAGACTTGAACAAGTCGGGTTTGTTGCTCCTGGCACTGAGGGAGACCTGACACCGTGGGGAACCCCGGAGGGTCTCAGTAAGTGGGTGTCCAAGAGGAGTTAAAGTATTTGGGCTTGTAGGCAATTCTGGGGAGAGCTTAAGGAAACAAGACTTGGCGTTGTTGGATGCGGCTAGGATTGGATGCTGTCAGGAAGCGAGGGAAATTGTATTGAGTATCTTCACAAATCTTGTCTAAAAGGAGGGGAGGCTAGAGTGGGGCTAGAGCTGTGGTCGGCCAAGAAGCAGCTGTCCCTCGTTTGCCAGGGTGGATGGTGGTGGTGGTGGGGGGTGTTTGGTCATGTTTGTGGTTTGGACGATGTTCGTATTTTGTCTGTGGTCAGACAAGATTCTGAGAAGTCTTGCTTTTCTCTTAATTTGTCATGACCGGAGTGGCCTTGCCTGGTGTTTATGTTCTGTGACCTTCCTGTTCACCAGGAACATGCCAGGCCAGTGCCTAGCAACGCCAGGGCGAGCTGATGGTACCAGGCCAGCTTCCGGATGTCAGGGCTGCTTCTTTTCTTTCTCATGATCTTGAGAAATGTAAGTTATTTAACATTTTTGAACTTCAGTTGCCACATCTGTAAAATGTGCACAATGCCTACTCAGGGTTGTTGTGAAGATTGTATGAGGAAATGCGTAAAGAGGACTTAATCCGATGCCGGGCACATAGCAGGTACGCAACATACATTTGCCTCTCTCTCGATCTAGTTCATTTTGATGTTGAAGTTTCTTCCCTCGAACTATTCAAGCAGAGGCCTGGTGATCAGCCAGAGCTGCTCTGAAGAAGAATCTTGATTTGGGTATGAGAAAGAACTGGGTCCTTTCCAACTCGAAGATTTGATAATCCCATCACTCTGAATCAGTCTTAAGAATGGACACTAGTGAGGGTAGTATTGTCTCATGCAGTCATTACCGTGGCAACCATTTGAAGGATTCTTTGCTCCCAGGAGCCAGTGGCCATGTGCTTTTCTAACTTTGTGTTGGTGTCTTGGTTTCTTGATCTTTGCCTTTGAGATCTCTTGTCCAGGAGTCTGATTCAAGCTTGCATGTCCTTACCACATTTACTTTGGCTCTCCGAGTTCCGCTTTGGGAAGCTAGGAAACCCTGTAGGCAGGTGAGTAGGGACTGTTCACTAATAGCATTCTTAAGGCCCAGGAGCAGTGGTGGGACAGCTGTGAAATGCAGTGGGGTTTTGGTCACGAGCATTTTGCGCTAGACCTCTCATGAGGCCATTGTCACCTACTTCTAGGTTGGAGCCTTCTGGAAATTTGAATCTGCTTGTCTGTGTCAGGCCACTTGGGTTCTAGATGCTTCAGTTGGCCCTGAGCATTTTATTTAACTTTTCCTGGCTAGACAGTTACTTTAGATGTTTGAGAAGGTATGGCAGCTCATTGTCTCCCAATGCCACATGGTAAAGTCTTGCATTAAATTTCTAGCTTATACTTTGCCTGATCTATTATATCAAAAGTTACTAGGGGTAAAGAACAAAAAAACCCAGAAACAATAGAAAATGTGCCAATGGCACAGTTAAGAAAAGGAAATACAAAAGGCTTTAAACAAAAGATGCTTGATTTCATTTATACTAAAATAACATAACATACAACTCTACTGAGATACCGTTTCTCACCTATGAGACTGACAAAAATACAAAAGTTTGATAACACACTCTGTTGCTGAGACTTGTACTTTCGTATCTTATTGGTGAGACTGCAAAATGGTATACCTGTAAATCATAGGTACATTTACCCACTGATCTAGCAATCCCTCTTCTAGAAATCTCCCTTTGGGTACTCTTGCCCATGTATGAAGAAGACATACATTCAGGAATATTTAATGTGGTATTTTTACAATAACAAAAATTAAGCAATAACCCAAGTAATCAGCAAGACAGGGCAGATTAAGTAAACAATGGTACAGCTACACAATGGAGTATTATGCAGCTATAAAGAAGGTGCTAACATAAAAAGATCTCCAGGGTATATTGTTACATGATAGAAAGCAAGCTGTAGAACAGTGCATAGACTCCCTTTTAGTGGTATTTGTATAAAGAAACATGAGGGGAGTACACCTGGAAAGGGAAAGGGGTGAAAGAGATGATGGGACCTGGGTAGGGGCGGGATTTCTTGATGTATATCTTTTCATACAGTGTAGATATTTGAGCCATGTAAATATACATTCAAACATAATAATACAAAAGAAACCTCTAATTTAACTCCACAAGGAGAAGATTCTCAAAGAGTTCCTTCATTCAATAAGCTTGATTTTATTAAAAACCTACAAAGCAGTAGCCACTTCCATTAACCCTTCCTAAAAAAACCTATCATGTCAAGAAAACAAATTGGTTATGTTTGTTGTTAGATGGAAAAAAAATGAAATTAATTTAGGATTTTTTTTTCTTTATCCTCTAATCTTTCTGGGGAGAATTAATGTCATTACTAAGGTTTTGCCATCTACAATAGATGGATTTTATGTTTTTCAATGGCAAGTCTGATTTCGCTTCTTCAGAAACTGTTTGATCTGAAGATGAGTTAGTGAACTTTTTTTTTAATAAATAAAAAAAAATCTTTTTTTTAAATTGGGGAATATTGGGGAAGAGTATGTTTTTCCAGGACCCATCAGCTCCCAGTCAAGTCATTGTTTTCATTCTAGTTGTGAAGGGCACAGCTCACTGGCTCATGTGGGAATCGAACCGGTGATAGTGGTGTTAAGAGCACTGCGCTCTAACCAACTGAGCCAACTAGCCGCCCGAGGTAGTAAACTTTCTTGCAGGTTGTCCCAGAAAAGAATAGAAACCATAAAAATAGACATCCTGGCACCAGTGATAAACTGAGGCAGATTTTGTTGCAGCTCGTCTCTTGGACAAGCAAGGTAAATTCCCACAGGCCATCGGGGAGACCTTATTTTGTTAAAAGTTCTTTTCCTGTGTTTGGCAAAATAAATCTTGCACCTTATTTTAGGTACACTTTCAGCAGTTACTGTCTTATTGTTCCCTAGCAATCTGCTTCTTCCCAAATTTTCTCTCTTGGTAACTGGCATCTCCGTCTCATCAGCCAGCCCACACCTGAGCTACCTGGAGGCCATCCTAGGGAGCCCCTCTCTTTCATCACCACCCTCACATCCAACCAGAGTTCTGGGGAAAGTGCCAACCAGCATCTTTTCTGTCCTTATGCCATCGACATAGTTCAGCAGCATCCTTTGTTGCTCATCTCTGATCGTGTTCTGTCGCGTCCAGCGCAACACGGGCAATGAGGATGCGAGAAGGGGAGGTTTGGGTTCAGTTTTTAAGAAAGAAACAAACAGAGACTTAATGTAGTTAAATCTCTCCAAAGGCCAGGGGTCTGTCAGTCTCAGAGGACTGGAGCCCAGAATAAGGCCGACTGAAGGTTTTTATTGATAGGTATACAAATACAAGAAAGTAACATTGTTTCTTACACGGTTTGTGAGACTCATACATCATAGCAGAAAAATGTTTATTCCAATCACCCTTTGTCTGTAAACAGCCGAAGCACAAGGTCCCATGATGTCTTACCTAAGGTATGTACCCTCTCAGGGTCAAGTCTCTCATATTGTAACAGCTCCGTTGAGATAAGTGAGAGAACTGATCTTTGTTGTCCTCATGACTTCTCTCACAAACAGGTGCCAGGGAAAAGGCAGAGCCGGAAACAGCTTTTCCCAGGCAGGGGGAAGGGGAGGCAAGGCCCCTTCCCATATTCTTCTAAGGCAGCTCATTGGGGTTCCCCACTCGGTTCTGCCCGGCTTAGGTTGTATCTCCCGTGAGATATCTTACCCGTCTTTGGCTGCAAACCATCTTTTGGGGACCAGACTGAGAGACATAAGGTGTAAACACAAGGATGGAACAGAGTCCCAGAAAGGCACAGTCTCACAGACTCTTCTTTCCTTAAGGAAAGACACGGGGGGACAGGTGGCTAGGTTGTTGTGTGACTACAGTGTTCCCTTCTGGCTGGTTTCCTGTTTTGCTCCCAGAAAGTCTTTTTAAGTGACCACTCCGGTCACAGTGCCTACCCCACCCCTCCAATGGCTCCTGCTCCCTTGGTTCCCAGTAGGAGAGGCATGGGTTTTCAGGACCTTGGTGGTATATGCAGACCCAGTGCAAAGTCCCTAGACTGAAAAATCTATTTCTGTAAGCAGAGGGCAGCGAAAGACGGAAGAAAGAGTCAGGCCACTCCAGTCTGGCAGTTAACAGAATTTATTAAGGGAAACTTACGAGACACGTCTTGGGCAGCTGCAAGACGTAGTGGATATCCTCCATGCCACTTGGCAGGCGCCAAAGAATGATATATAGAATGGATGGATAGGGATGCTGGTATGTGCCCCGTCCCAGGTGCTGGAAAATGCCTTACATGCTTATCCGGTCACAACAATGGCCTGTTCCAGGAACCAGCACCCATAAGACACAAGAGAGAGGTCCTGGTTTATGTCAGAAGGAAAGTGTCCATTACGATCAGACAATCTCTGTCTAGCCCCCCGGGCCCGGCAGCAGTCTCGTGGGATGGTGTCTCCTCCACAGACCTGCGCGGAGGCCTCCTCCTCCTGGCCCGTTGCCCTACCCAGCTCTAGAGCCCTGCACCCAAGTGCAGGAACCAGTCTCAGAGCTTGAAAAGCAATTACAGGTCTGTCAAGGAAGTGGTGATGGGCACCTCCACACAAAACGATGTCTCCTGGACATCATGAGCTCGCTGGTCACAAATCTTGCCTTACACTATCTTCCCCACCCCTCTGCCACCTCCTGCAAACTCTGAGATCTTAGAATTGTGGCTGGTCTGCTAGAGCACCCTCATAGTGCTCTGTGCCTGCCTTCTTCTACCTAGCTCACAAAATGCAGCTCGATGCTGCCTACGTCTGAGACCCTATGTTGTCTCCCGTTTGATTTAGATGCCTTTTTCTTAGTTCATTTCTTGTCGCAATCTGTGTCAATATCTAGCACAAAACTTGACTGCTTATTTCTCCATCTGACCACCAAATGAGTAGCTCATTAAGGGCAGAAACTAATTTTTGTCTCCGTAGCTTAAGTGCTTAAACATGGTACCTGGATATAGTATGTACTGAACAATAATGAATGAATGATTTAACGAATGTTTCAATCAATGAACAAATGAATGCTCCATTGCATGTAAGATCCTTATGTTTAGTATAGTGAGATTAATTAGAGATGAAAGCCTGAGCATAGTATTTAGTTTTCCTTTGTTTCTCCTTTTTCACTGTTTGTCAGAAGAAAGCTATTTTCATATTTTAGAATCCCTTCCTTCAATGTTCATTCTTATTAATATACAAGAACAGGGTTAGGTAGCTACACAATAATCTAAGAAAAGGTACTTTAAAGATAATCTAGTGACAGGTAAGACAAACGTTTCTGATTTCCTACAGGAGATTCATGTTAAAGTGAGTTGAACTAGTTACTGTCTAAGATTATGCCCAGCTGTCACTATATGATTTTATTATTTATATGACTGCCAGACACCAGGGTACAAATACAAATAAAACACAGTTCTTGTCCATTAGACATTTTAACTTTTGACCATGGAGAGTTTAAAGAAATCTTATTTCAGTTTGGGCTTTTTTTGAGTGATAATGATTATAGATGTGTATATTTGTGCATGCACACATATGTATGTATTCATACACGTATATGACTATGTGCACTTTATGTGAACTGTGGGACTTGTTTATAACCTTTGCTCATGTTTCTACTACAGTATTTTAAAAACTTTATTTGTAAAAGTTTTTTTTATATAAAGTATTCTAGTTCTTTGTTATAAATATTACAAACTTTTTTTTTCAGCTTTCCATTTGTCTTCCTAAAGGCCTTTCTCATCCTTCAATTATACAGCTATTTGTCTGTATTTCTTTTCTAGTGTTTTCATTATTTTATTTTTCCTCAAAAACCATCCATTGAAAATTTGCACATGTGTATGGCATGAGAGTGGGACCTGACTTTACTTTTTTCCACACGATTAGCCAGTTGTTCTAGCTCCATTTATTGAATGGTCTGTAGTTCGTTCACAGAATCCAGTAGTGTTATATCTTCCAACATGTCTCTTCTTTCTCCCTCTAGCTGTAGAGTGACTAGGCCTTCATTTCTGGGTTAAAAAGTAATAGCTGGTTAATTTCCATTTTTGCCTAGGGGAAATCACACAGTGTAGAGAAAAAGCACATTTGATCCTTCAAAGTGGTCATGATACAAATGGGGGTAGACAGTGTGTTTGTCAACAAATATTCCCAGGTCTCTACCTTCTGGATACTTGGTGGGATTGTATTTCCTGGCCATTATGGTTGGCTGAGGCCGCGCGACTAGTTCTGACAAATTGTGAGTGGGCGTGATGCATGTGGTTTGGGTCAGAGCATTTAATTGCTGGTGTGGGACTTTCTAGAGCTCTCTTTCCTGTTGGATGATGACTGACAATGTGCAAGATGGTGGGTGCCCCTTTGGTCTGGATCCCCGAATGCCTATGATGAGCAAAGCTTTCCTGTCCTCCTGTATTGGACATGTAATGTGAGCACTAAATACACCTTTATTGTTATAAGCCATGAAGTTTTTAAGTTATTTGTTTGCAAAGCATAACCTCGCCTACCCTGCCTTAAACACATATTCTCTTTCAGTACTTCAGTTTGATTTCTTTGCCATCTACTGAACTCAAGCTAGAGGCTTTTCTAGAGACACGGTAGTCTTTCATGTATACTGATTGGTACGAGGGAGAGATAAGGTAATTTTAGAAAAAAAGTCATGAAGTAATGACTTCTTATTTAATTTGGGGCTAACATTCTTTTTCAGGTAATCTGAAGCTCTCAAAATGTTTGCCAAAGCAACAAGGAATTTTCTTAGAGAAGTTGATGCTGAAGGGAATCTGATTGCTGTATCGAACTTGAGTGACTCTGATAAGTTACAACTTCTAAGTCTGGTGACCAAAAAAAAGCGATTCTGGTGTTGGCAGAGACCCAAGTACCAGTTTTTATCTGTCACCCTTGCAGATGTGCTCACAGAAGACCAGTTTCTGAATCCAGGTATGTTGATTTGCTTTATTCTACGATTCATCCCAGAGCAGAAGATGATTCTCTAGACACATGTTGTCTTGAGGGATTACAAGGGGATACCTAATAATGACTCCTCCTGTTCCTTTGCTTACTGTCTTAAAAACATTCTTAAAATGAACAAAATTCTGCAGGCCTGACATAAAACGTTATAGCTTAATCTTCAAAAGATAATATTACATGTTGAGGTATAAAAGAATTATAGGACACACCCATTGTAGATGTGGCCCCTCAGCATACGGGGGATGGCTCTACCACTCCAAATTTGGTTTGCTGTTGAGGTTGATGATGGCACCTGTCCATCAGGGGCGGGCGGAATGTTTTGTTCGTCACATAATGAAGCTTTCTGGGGAGAGCGTGGCAGGTTCCCAAGTGGCCCAAAAATAGGTGGAGAGAAGTGGGGATAAGAAGATGGGCTCAGCTTTCATTGTGATGAGGAGGTGCGGTGAGGGTTCTGCATGTGGGCTGAGGCTGGCAAGGTTTGAATTTCCTGCCTGTGCCAATGGAGGGAACACCTGGGTTTTCTTACGAGCCTGCCCAGGTGTGTAACAGAAAGGGAAGAGGGAGTGGTGGACTTAAAAGCAGTCAGCTGGCAAACATCTACATGGAGTCCGGCTCATTGTTATTCCAGTGGAGTAGTTATGAAATATAGAAAGGCCTGTCGAAAATAAATCAACAAAAATACCAAGTGTTAATTCCCATTAGTACTTGGATGATAGTCTTTTTTCTCTCCTCTGCATCTAATTTTTATAAACAAAATTGGAAACATAATACATGTAATTTTTATATACTCCTTATTTTTTTATTTAACCTTATGTAAGTTTTCCTTCAAAGCTTTAACTACTTTTAATACTGCTTTCGATAAATATGTAATGTTTCTTTGTATATATGCACCTTGATTTGCTTAACCATTCCAATTTAATGCTTTATAGATAAGGCTGCAGTGAACATTTTTGTCTAAATTTTTGTTGTGTTTGTTTTTCCTTTAAGCAATTGTTTTAGCCCTTTTGCAGATGGAATTACTAGAGAGGTTAGGAACTTTTTGAAGACTTTTGGTACTCAGTACTACAATGCTTTTTGGAACATGACGATATGTGGACGTAACATCAGCTCTTAATTATTGGACTAAATGTTGTCCGAGTCTTCATTCAGCTTTAAATCTCTCTAATTTTGTCATTACATCTCCATTAAAGGGGAAAAGAGAGAGAGGAAATAATTCATCCACTAGCATTCTAGGCCATGCTTTCTTCAACTAGTCTCATTATCAGAGCTGTCAAGCGATGGGCAAATGAATTAATACACATTTTATGTACTCTCCCCACCACCACTGGATTTCTAGTAGAACTTCTATTGAGGGGCAAGAGAAAAAAATTCACGGACTAGACCATGGACTCCTGAGTAATTGCAGTTTCACTGCTCTGTGCTGTTGAAGTGCCTCTTCTGTGGTGTCCCGAAAGTTCATGAAGACTCACATTAGATGGATGAGATCAGTTGTAGTCACTGCAAGTGAAGAAGTCCCACCTGTGCTAATCGTCAGAGCCCAGAGCGCACCCCTGCTTCTATGTCTTGTTGGTGTTAGGGCTGTGATGACAGTGTCCCTTACCTTGTCTACTGAGCCGATTCAGGATGCTTCACCTTTTTAAGTTTTTGCCTCTCCCGACAACACTGGAGTGTTTGTGTTGCCCAGGGATGTGAAGGTTTGAGGGGTGGCGACTTGTGTATTGACAGCCCAGCGATAGCCTGTTGGTTTCCTCACTTTCCCTTCCACCAGCAGCAGCTGATGACATGAGGCTGAGGTGCGCACAAATGACATCTTTTCTGGAGGTGTGTCTAGAGTGGCTTTTTGGAATGCACAGTCTTGGTTGTCCTCTGTTGTGGGGACAGAGTTCGCAGGAGCGGTAATAACCCAATTGAGACCAGAACTGTGACCTGAAGATAGAATTTCTGTCTGTGCAGCACTTTGTACAACCCAGGACTGTCCTGTTTATCAGAAATGACGTTCTGGCTTAAACCCAGTGGATGGGTTGAGCCCTGGCTATGTGCCAAGCTCTGTTTTACATGCTTTACATACTGGACTTGAAACAGAATCCATTAGTAGGGATTATCAATTATCTCCAAGTTGCATATGGCCAAGCTGAGGTTCAGGGAGCTGAAGGCTACCCGAGGTCTCCTAGCTAGGGATATTAGAGTCGTGATAAAATCTTGAGCTCTTAACACTGTTCTATCTGTGCTGCATCCCAAAGTATTTCCCAGAGTGTTTGTATTTCACAAGATGTGAATAGGAAAAGGTTTGAATTGGGGGCATTTTCACAGGCTTCCCGTTTCTGGTGGAGGTGGTGGAAATGATTCTCTACTTTGTAATTGTCAAAGATAATGAATGGCGATTGATTCTCCTGATTGAGGAATGGGTTTTCTTGACTGGAGTGAAAGAAATACAGGTGTTGGAAGCAGTGTGTGGATGGAAAGAAAGAAACCTTTCAGACTCCATCCAGGTGGATTTGAATCCCTTATGAAGTCCCATCAGGGACCCAGGAGAGCCTCGGGTCAGGGAAACAGAAAACGCCGAGTGTGAAGTTCCTAAGAGACTCTCAGTGTGTATTGCTGAGTGATGATTGCAACTGTTTTTATGGTGGTTTTCAGCGTGATTAAAAATCTGAAGAGTATAAACCTGGAGACATGAGAAGGCTGGCAGTTCAGGCATGAGATCATCAGATATTTATCCTTAGTGTTCAAATGAAAAGGGCAGCTCTCGAAGGTAGTCTGTCGCAGTCACCTGGATGTGACCAGATGAGGAACATGGCAATTCCCAGGAGACTTGATTGAACCTGGGACACCAGGTCGCATCTTCCTGAGAGCTTGGGAAGCCAGCACGGATGGAGAGTCTGGAGCTTGTGTGTTCCAGGATGGCAGGGAGGGCATGCCCACTAACTGTGTCAGGAAGGCAGAGATAAGGAATTGCATAACAAGGAGTTGAATGACCAGGTAGAGGTCAGACATAAACAGGTAAGTCTGGGCAGGGAATTCTTTGCAGGGAGACGGTAATGACAGCTCGGGGAATGTTCTCCAAGACTGATGGGTGGGAAAGGAAGATGCCCAAGGACAGGTCCAAATTGGCTGACCTGCCAGATACTGCGTAAGGCAGGCCACTGGAGTGTGTGTCCTGGGTGGGGTCTGCGATTTTCTCTCTGTTTAGGTGTCATCTTCATCTAGTCCCTTCACCCTAGAAAAGCACGCATTTAAAATGTTCTATTTCTTCACCTGGGTAGTGGTTAAATAGATGTTTGCTTTAAAATTATTCATTAAACTCTACAGATACTATTTGTGAGCTTTTCTGTATATGTATTTATTGTAATTGAAAGACGAAAAAACCAAAAAGTACCCAGTAAAGTCGCTGGCCACCAGTTCACGCCATACACTCAGTTGGCACCCAGGCGTGCTCTTCTGCTCTTACACAACAGCTTGATTGCCAGCTTCCAATTTTGAATGCAGGCCTCACGTTTCCTATGGCTCTCCACAGTATTGGAGAGCTAGGTGACATAAGGCTCAGAGGTGGCCGTATCGTCATCAGATTCCCTTGCATGTCTCATTCACTCCAGTGGTCGTGGAATCAGACTTCGTGAAATACGAGGGCAAGTTTGAAAACCATGTGAGTGGGACCCTGGAGACGGCACTGGGGAAGGTCAAGGTGAATGTCGGAGGCAAAGGCCTCGTGGAGAGTCAGTCTTCGTTTGGAACCCTGAGGAAGCAGGAGCTAGACTTGCAACAGCTCCTCAGACATGCTGTTGACAGGTAAGGAGAATTTGGTTTGGCATTTTGGATTTTGAATCACCTGACATTTAAAGTTGGATTTTTGTTAAAAGGGTGGCCAATGGGAACTTACTTCGCAAATCAACAAACATTCTGGAATTCCCGTTGTGCTTAAACTTTATGAGGAGCTCATTCTATTTTTTTTCCCATTACAGTTCATGTACAATATTATATTAGTTTCAGATGTACGACATAGTGGTTAAACATTTATATAAGTTACAAAGTAATTACCCCAATAAGTCGAGTACCCATCTGACGCCACACATAGTTATTACAATGTTATTGACTCTATTCCCTGTGCTGTACTTAATGTCCCCATGACTGTTTTTATTACTGGCAATTTGTACTTCTTAATCCCTTTCTCTTTTTCATCCAGCCTCCCCAATCCACCTCCCATCTGGCAACCATCAATTTGTCTCTGTATCTAAGAGTTTGTTTTTGTTTTGTATGTTCATTTATTTGTTTTTAGATTCCACATATAAGTGAAATCAGATGGTATTTGTCTGTCTTTGACTTCCTTCACTTAGCATAATACTCTCTAGGTCCATCCATGTTGTTGCAAATGGCAGATTTCATTCGTTTTTATGGCCAAGTAATATTCCATTGTATGTATGTACCACATCTTTATCCATTCGTCTATCGATGGGCACTTAGGTTGCTTCCATATTTTGGCTATTGTAAATAGTGTTGCAGTGCTCATAGGGGTACATATGTCTTTTTGAATTAGTGTTTGGGTTTCTTCAGATAAATACCCAGAGGTGGAATTGCTGGGTCATAAGGTAGTTCTATTTTTAATTTTTTGAGAAAGCTCCAAACCGTTTTCCATAGTGTCTGCAGCAATTTGCAATCCCACCAGTAGTGAATGGGGGGGTTCCCTTTTCTCCTCATCCTTGCCAACTCTTGTTGTTTATTGATTTACTGATGATAACCATTCTGAGAGATGTGAGCTGATATCTCACTGTGGTTAATTTGCATTTCTCTGATGATTAGTGACATAGAGTGTCTTTTCATATGTCTTTTGGCCATGTATATGTCCTCTTTAGAGAAATGTCTATTTAGGTCTTCTGCCAATTTTTTAATGGATTGTTTTGTTTTCTTTTGTTTTTGTTTTGTTTTGTTTTTTTGGTGTTGAGTTGTATGAGTTCCTTATATATTATAGATATTAACTCCTTACTGGATGTATCATTGGCAAATGTCTTCTGCCATTCAGTAGGTTGTCTTTTTGTTTTGTTGATGGTTTCCTTTGCTGTGCAAAAACTCTTTAGTTCAATGCAGTCACATTTGCTTATTTTTTGTTGTGTTTCCCTTGCCTGAGGAGACATGTTGAAAAAAATATTACTACAGGCAATGTCAAAGAGTTTACTGTCTATGTTTTCTTCTTGGAGTTTTATGGTGTTGGGTCTTATATTTAAGTCTTTCATCCATTTTGAGTTTATTCTTGTATATGGTATAAGAAAGTGACCCAGTTTCATTCTTTTGTAGGTATTTGTCCAGTTTTCCCAACAGATTGGCTTTGGCTATTCAGGGTCTTTTGTGGTTCCATATAAATTTTAGGATTATTTATCCTAGTTCTGAAAAATGGTATTTTTTTTTCAGATATTGGTATTCTGATAAGGATTACACTGACTATAGATTGTTTTGAATAGAATGGACATTTTAACAATGTTAATTCTTGCTATCCATGAGCATGGTATATGCTTCCATTTATTTGTACCTTTTTCAATTACTTTCTTTATTGTCCTATAGTTTTCCAAGTACAGATCTTTCACCAACTTGGTTAAATTTATTCCTAGGTATTGTATTCCTTTTGATGCAATTGTAAATGGGATTGTTTTCTTAGTTTTATACGATGGGTTGTATAAAAATGCAACCCATTTCTGAATATTAATTTTGTATCTTCCTACTTTACTGAATTCATTTACCAGTTCTAATAGGTTATTGGTGGATTTTTTAGGGTGCTCTCTATATAATATCATGGCATCTGCAAATAATGACAGTTTCACTTCTTTCTTTTATTTCTTTTTCTTGTCTGATTGCTGTTGCTAGGACTTCTAATACTATACTGAATAAAAGTGTGGTGATAATGGACATCCTGGTCTTGTTCCTGATCTTAAAGAAAAAGCACTTAGCTTTTCCCTGTTGAGTATGATGTTAGCTGTAGGGTTGTCATATATGGACTTTATTATGTTGAAGTATGTTACCTCTATCCCCATTTTGCTGAAAGTTTTTGTCATAAATGGATGTTGGACTTTGTCAAATGCTTTTTCTGCATCTATTGATATGATCATATGATTTTTATCCATAATTTTTTATGTGGTTTATCACATTAATTGATTTGCAGATATAGAACAAGGCTTGCATTCCAGGAATAAATCCCACTTTATCATAGTGTATGATCTTTTTAGTGTACTAATGAATTTTATTTTCTAATATTTTGTTGAGGATTTTTGCATCTATGTTTGTCAGGGATATTGCCTTATAATTTCCTTTTTTTGGTAGTATCTTTACCTGGTTTCGATATCAGAATAATGCTGGCTTCGTGAAATGAGTTTGGGAATCCTTCCCTCCTCTTCATTTTTTTGGAATAGTCTGAGAAGCATAGGCATAATTCACCTGCAGAGCTATCCAATCCAGAGCTTTTGATTGTTGGGAATTTTTTGATTACTGATTTGATTTCATCAGTAGTTACCTGTTCAGATTTTCTATTTCTTCCTGATTCAGTCTTAGAAGATTGTATGTTTCTAGGAATTTATCCATTTATCCAACAAATTTATCCAATTTGATGGCATATAGTTTGTTCGTATTATTTTCTTACAATTCTTTGTATTTCTGTGGTATTTATTGTCACTTCTCTTTCATTTCTGATTTTGCTTTTTTTCCTTGAGTCTGGCTAAAGATTTATTAATTTTGTTTATCTTTCAAAGAACCAACTTTTGATTTCATTGCTCTTTTGTATTTTTTTTTTTTACTCTGTTTTATTTCCACTCTCATCTTTATTGTTTCCTTCCTTCTACTCATTTTGGGCTTTGCTTGTTGTTCTTTTTCTAGTTTCATTAGCTGTAAGGTTAGATTGTTGATTTGAGATTTTTCTTGTTTCCTGAGGTATCTTGTTTGCTATAAATTTCCCTCTTAGAACTGTTTTGGCTGTGTCCCATAGATTTTGGATCATTGTATTTTTATTTTCATTTGTCTCAAGGTGTCTTTTGACTTCTTCCTTGATCTCATTGTTAACCCATTCACTCTTTAGTAGCATGTTACGTAGCCTTTGCATGTTTGTGTGATTCTGAGTTTTCTTCTTGTAATTGATCAAGGAGCTCATTCTTTAGTCTGTAATTTCTTGACTGCTCTTAGCTTGAAGGCAGAGACTTGAGAAGCATTTTAAAAGGATGTTACTTCAGGCAAATATGTACTTTTTAAAAAATCGTAGGATTTATAAACTGCTAACAGCAAGAATGCTCTGTCCTGTATTTTTGAATTTTAACATCAGAAGTAGGAAAATCACAACCCCCCTCTGGCTCTTTATAATTTTCTGATTAGGAAAAGAAGAAAGTGAATGAAGGGCTTCAGGGGAAGACCTGGTTTTAAACTTTGAAGTTTTAAACAAAATCCCACATTTATTCACTCTTCAGCTTTCAGTAAATACATTTTACCTGAGTATAACTCATCATTATTTTTATGTTATGATTATTGGACATTCAGTAAATAATTTTGTTGCATACGTGCTATGTACTATGTAATATTCTACATGCAGGGATGCTGCAGTGAAAAAATGCCAATATTTCTGCCCTATATTGTAGTGGAAGAGACACAAAATGTCCAACTAAGTGAAATATATAGCAGGTTGATGGAATATATAAAAATATAGCAGAGAAGGAGGATAGGGTATGCCAGGAATGGGGGCTGTGATTTTAAAAAGTGGCCAGAGAAAGCATCCTGGAAAAGCTGGCTTTGGAGCAGAGACTTGAAGTTGGGGAGAGATCGAGTCTAGGGGTATCCTGGGCAAGAATGTTGTAGGCAGAGGTCAGTGTGGTTGGAGATGAATAAGCCTGCCAAGGGGAGAGGAGGTAAAAGGAGTGGGTGGCAGGTCTCATAGTACCTTGCAGTCCATTGAAAAGACTTTACTCTTACTCGAAGTGAGATGGAAAGCCACTGGAAGACTGAGAAGGAAAGTGACATGATCTGACTTATGTTTTAGATGACTTGTTCTGACTGCTTGGGTTGAGACTGGATGGGCAGAAGCAGGGAGCCCAATTGAGAGGTTATTACCATAATCCTGACAAGAGATGATATTTCAATTTGTACAGTAACATATGTGCATTTTCATATATAATTATATCACCCATTTTCTTTTAAAACAGAAAATGCAAATCTGAATAAGAGAAAACTCACTTGTGTTTAAGTATGGGTGGCTTATCTCCTTTTCCAATGTTCTTAGGATTACATGTAATATAAAATATGTTCGCTCATCAAATGAAATTATGCTTTAAAAAGTTAATGAGTAAAAAATACCATAAAACTTAGGTATAAGCATTTGGCGGGCAGATTTTGTACAGTCATTGAGGATACAGGGCAACTGTAGTCTTCAAAACCCATTCACCTCTCTGCTAACCTCTGATGCTTAATGAGATTGAAAGAGCATGACCATTACTTGACTATTGCCTCTCGCACTTTCCTGGACTCCAGGACTCCACTGAGTTAGGACTCTGGCAGGAATTCCCTTTAGGTCAGAGAACTTGAAGCTCTCTGTGGTGACACCAGATGGAAGGGATAGTTCCTGCTTTCTCTAATAGTCACGATCTTAATTTTTCTTTCTCTAACACTGTTCTTTGCTAGAGAGGCGTTTTCCTTCCCTACAATGATACTTGCAACATACTAGGAAAGTGTTTGTTGTTGTGTTTGTTGTTTATCTGAAAATAATATTTAACTGGACCTCCTGCATTTTGATTTGCTAAGTCTAGCAAATAAAGGGAAAGAGGCACAGGAGGGCTGCAGTTGCAGGGGCTTCTGTTTCCTCAGTCTTCAGATAGCCTTCTATAGCTTAACCCTATTTTTCAGTCGTGTTATTTCTATTTCAAAAACCACAGTCTGGCAATGCTCTACATTCACATTTCCTGATATAGGTTTTTCAAACACGCTTCATGATTCAGGTGTAGAAGATAGTGCCAATACGAAGCATATGGGAAGAAGTCAGTGAGTTGAGATGGGAGAAAATATTCTGAAGAGAAAGAAGCTAGGGCCAGCAGTTATAAGTGGGGACACAGGGAGAGACGGAGGGGACGGAAATGAGCCTTCACTGAACACTTACTGTGTGCTAGGCATTTTATAGACGTCATTCCATTTACTCTGCATTGTGCCTCCTTTTACATTTGAGGAGCTAAGGCGCGGGAAGGAGGAGTAACTTGTTCTCAGTCCCAGAGCTCAATTTGGGTGCTGGAGCTGGGATTCAACCCAGGATTTCCTGGCTTCACAGCTCCTTTTCTTTCCTCTAAATCATACTTGAAGTGACTGTGAAGCAAAGAAACTGGCTGAGGAAGAAGTAGTTAAAATTGTAGCAGAGAATATAAAGGCAGAGGCATGCATCTGGGTCCCCAGTGAGGGTACCTTGGGGTGCACAGCAGACTGGGTGCTATCCTGAGCAAGCCCATGGAGGTGTCCACACAGGAATGCAATCACCTTGGGAGGGTCTTCAAAAATCCTGTTTATTGCAGAAGTGATGGGAAAGGAATGGCCTGCGGGGAGAGAGGGCATTGATACCAGGCTCATGCTAAAGAACAAGTTTAAAGTCTGGAAATGGAAGATGTGTCGTGTCACAGTGTCACATCTTTCTTGTTCTATTGCTAAGAGGCAAAGGTGAGCTCTAGGAAAGGCAGGGGAGGGGATGGATGACTCTCTCGAACGTGAGATCAAGATATGTAAGGCTAACATTCTTGTTATTTGACGCTGGAGCAATAAATTCTTATCTATATCATCTGCCTGTCTTTGGACTCCCACAATATCATCGGATTGATAAGATGCTGTTTGATACACGTGTGGTCTTGGGAGTGGTAATTAGTAATGCTTCAGTACTGTTTGTTCTCTAGGGCTTATGTGTAGTCAGTTGTTTTTATTTCAGGCCATTTAGATAAGTTGTTCTCTGTAGGTAAGTTATTTTAGTCCTTAGAATTCAGAGTATTAGCTTTATTGTCTGTGAGATGTGTGCACATCTCAAAAACAAACTTCATTGATCTTTGAAAAACTAAGGGTGTGTATATATAACATTTATCTAGCATTGTTGGGTATAAAAGCATTCCATAAGAATTAACCTTCCAGGTACCTGCAGTGGACCACTTTCAATGAGAACCCTATGTTTATCTTAAAACATTCTTGAAGGAAACCTTGCTAAGATATATCACGTACTTCTTCTTTTATTTGATGGACAATAATACATTTTTGGAGACCTTTTTGTAATGACTCAGATTCATGTTTTATTCTTAAGGTCCGGTATTGTCCTGTAATAAACTCTTTAGTTTTTCTCCCTTGTCAGCTGCCATGTGTCACTGCCTTAAGTGTAACTGCCACACCCAGCCCATCTCTGCCACCAATTTATTGCTTATAATCTCCTCCAGTCCGGGGAAGTTTATGTCTTGCAAATAATTTCTATAGGCTTGGTATGTCACTTCTGCCCCTGGCCTCAGTTTCCTCAGCTGTAAGTGAAAGAGTTGGACTAGATGGTCTTTGAGGGTTTTCTCCTGGTAAATGTCAGAAGTGAGTGGACTCTGAGTACACGAACCAGCTCCTTCCTTCGTGCTCAGGGCCTTGGTTCCAGTTCCAGCTGGTTTCCAGCGATGGCACCATTTTGTCCTTTTCTGGCTGTCTAGGGGTTGAGATGGGTGTTGCCATGCAGGCAGAGCCCACTCTCATTCTTGGTCGTACTGTAAAGTAAATTTTGGTAAAACAGATTACATTTTTTATGGATACTTAATAATTAGAAGTTTGGTTCTTTATGAAGTCACATCATGCATGCAATGTTATGGCAACGTTAAACCTTCATAATTATTGTATCTAAAGGCTCCCAAATTCCACAAGTATGACACACATGAAAAAATATTAAATGCCACTATGGATTATGGCCTGCATATGACCTCTCGAAAGTCATTGCAGTCGCTCTCATGGGCACTGTTTCAAGTGGCATCAATTCTTACTTTATTTAGGAGTTTTTTGAGGGGAGGGATTTGAGATCCCATGTCTTTCTTAAAAAAAACCATGCAGTGAAGTTGGAACTGGTCTTCTTTTCTACTTGATAAACTGCCCTGTGGCCAGCAGAGGGTTTGAAAAGTATTCCATTTGTCTTCGTGCTTGACTCAGTGCTGGCACCATTACTTTTAATAAATAGAGTTTCTGTCTAACAATTTAAAGACCTCTGGCCACATGTTTCCTGAATAGCTGGTCCGCTTGTTTTCTGTCTCTCTCCTTCTCTCTCTCCATCTCCTTTTTTCCTTCAGGGGCAGCCTTTAAGAGGTCAAAACAAACAGATGAAGGCATCCCAGATCTGGGGGTGGGAGCAGCCAGCACCCCTTCATGCTCTTCACTTGGTGTTAGTGGGTGGGGGGATTTTTAGGCCAACTGCAGAGTGGTAAACTTCAGGCTTATTTTTTAACACAAAAAACAATTGGTTGTGGAGACATAAAAGTATAATAAATAATATAACAAACACTAATATACCACCTTCCTCCAACCCCCGTCTTAAAAAAGAGATTTATTATTTTTTTTAAACTAAGACATAGAAGCCATCTTTTTCTGCCTTCACTATCCAGGATTTCAGTAATAAAGTGGGATTTGTGTTCCCAAGGTGTTTGTGTGAGAATTAAATGAGAGACTATAAACAAAGCATATAGCACAATACTGGCAGGAAGCAAGTTCTCATTAATTATAGCTATTTGTGTGAACCCGACCATAAATTTTGCTATTATTACTAGCCCCAAATAGAGCCAGGTTACAAAAGCTGGGAAAGGCCAGAGCTATGGGGGAGAGAGGAGTGACTTAGCATTCAGTGATGGGGCAGGGAAATGAGAAATGAAGCACGGTCCAGTCTGACCACCGACGTGGAAGGAAGAACATGGAAAAGTCAGGGACATTCTCTTCGCATGTTTTGTTTGTCACAGGAGATGCTTGTTCAGTTCTTGAATAAAGATGTGTGAAGCCCTGTATCAGTAAGAAGTGAGTGGGCCTTGTCTTTCATCATATTCTTTGTGGGAAGAGCTGCTGTGATGCGCTCAAGGTCCCATCAACTCCATTCTTTTTAAAAGGTGTCTTGACTGAGCCTGCCTCCCTTCCGGGCCACACCCATCTCTGTGCTGTCCGAAAGTCAGTCAATGGACTGTCGTTTTTTTTCTAAATTATTCTGTCTCCTGGTTTTGGTCTTAGATTGTAGGACTGGGAGCTCCTAGAAGCTTGTTCGACCTTCTGCTGTGTTTTTGTCCGCAGTGTAATTGCAGTCAGCTGATGACCTTCCAGCAGAGGAGCAGGGCAATCTGGGGATTCTTTCCCAAATTTGATCCTGGGAGTGGTTTTGTCTTTTTACAGAAATCGTGCTGTCCTAGGAGCTTTACTCTGAAAGGCTACTTCAGATCTTTTTGGAACTATGTGGCATTTAATCCCTAAGGAGAGACATTCAAGTACTATTTTCTTCTAAGATTGATAGACATTATCGTATTTCATCACATCCACGATGCCATCCACTGTAAGAGGCACCCTATTTTATGGAACACTAAGAAAGAACCCTGCCAATCAAACCACGTCACCTGTCAATTTTAAAACATCCTGATTTCAGAGATGTTAAGACGTGGAGAAAAAAAAGCGTGTGTTGGCATCGATGAGCGACGGCGTATAAAACTGGATTGGCTGGAATGAGTCAGGATTTAGAATTCAGGTGCGCAGACGTTTCTTCCACCTGGGCTTTTTACAGTGTCTGACACGTGGACTGTAGCCATCACTGAACATCTCCTCTTCGCTCGAAACCCGCTTCTCTGCCCACCTCCCTCTGGGGTGCTGGTTGGTGAGGCCTAAGTATGGCTGTCACCAAGGGAGAAATCGGAGTTGCAGACGTGGTTCCTTCTTCACCTTCTCTTCTGCACTTGGTCTCTCACCAGGTGAGTCTACCTCTGCCGTACCGATCTTACCTGTTCCCATTGCCTCCGCCTCACAACCATTTCTCTGGTGCAGCCCGTGCCGTCTCCGGGTTCATCCTCCTGCTCCCAGTCTCAGCCGCCCAGTGGCTTCTCCACACGGCAGCCAGTCAGATCACGACACGGCCCAGCATGTGCGCTCTGAGGGCTCCATTGTCCTAGGATGACACACCTTCCTCCGGTTGACAAGGCCTGACTTTTGCTCTTCAGTGTCATTTCTCACCATTCTTCCCTCACCCCCCCCCAGGTCAGTCCCTTGAGCTTATTTCAGCTCCTGGGACGAATGTCTCAGGCTCTTTCTCGCCTCCAAGCCTTGTCTGAAGGCTCCTTCTCTCCGCCGTGTCCACATGGACACACAGGACAGACACCGACTGCCTCCCTCTATCTCACCCAGCTGGTTCCTCAGAGGAGTCCCTGCTTCCTTTGGAAGCCATATCACCCTACAGGTCCCCTCTTGGGACACCAAACACACTGTGTGATAATGCCTGGTGGAACTGCCCGATTGCGTGCCTCTGTCCTTCCTGGGACGTCCTCTGACCCGCTGGCGGGCCTGCCCTGTGCCTGCAGCATACTCAGCACTGGTTGAAGGAATCATTGGTTCATTTTTACATCTGAGGCGCCTGAAAATGCAGAGGCTAATTAGTTTGCTCGCGCTCAGTAGAAGCCCAGGTACACAACACACACGACTGTCTAGCCGCTGAGCTTGGAAAGAGACGAGTGTCCGAAGGGCGCCTGCGTGAACTCACCTCTGCTTCAGCTTCGTCTGGTTTACTGTCTTTCAGACGTGGGGCATCTCACTCACTGGTGGCGGTTAATGAATTACTCCACCTGAAAAGGTGAAAGTCTATCATTACTTAGGCATTTTTTTCCTCTTAGGCTTCCTTGTTGTATGTGAGTGATAAGGTATTATATAGACTACAGTGTGAACAGAGTGGGGCTTTCATACTGTGGGGGGTCACTCTGGTAAGCATTGTACCCTGCTTTTAATTTTTTTCAGGCAATTTACAATCCTGAAGTCACAGGAGGGAGAGAGAGAGAGAGAGAGAGAGAGAGAGAGAGAGAGAGGCTTTTCTCACTCTGTTAAAGTGGAGGTCCCAGGGTAGAATAGCTCGGGTTTCTAGAGACTTCCTGCCCTGGCTCTTCTCTGGGTTGAGCCTCTCTGGTGTGTGAGAAGTTTCTTTTATGGTTGAAATGGAGATTCTAGGTCTGTGGTGAGGAGCCAGCCGCAGGTCGCTGCTCTGGTTTGCGAGAGAATCTGCCGCTTGTCTCTGGGGAGCTCTTGCGGGAGGCAGGATTGAGCAGACAGGCTCCTTGTTTGTTCACAAGCACGTGGGAAGTGCCTTCTGGATGCAGGGCCCAGAGGAGGTCCAGGAGGGAGAGGGAAGGTAGAAAGACACGGGGCTGCGGGGTTGGACGTGCTCAGCCACATCCTGGCCCGTATTAGCCATGAGCCTTTGGGTCACCGGTTGTGAGCTCTCTGTGCTTTCTGTTCCTTTGTGAAATAAGGGTGTCAAGAACCTCAAAAGCCAGTTAGGGTGTCTTTAGTTGCAAAGCACATCTGTAATTGCCTGACATAAGCAAACATCCTGCGGTGGGGGAGGCGCCCTTCACCTTGATGGTAGATGGTTAATTGAGGAGCTCAGTGGAGCCCCCGTGTGGCAGTTTCCACGTGGTGCTTGTCTCAGCAGCCTAGTTCTGCTCCCCCAATAGCTGCATAGCAGACAACAAGGTCCAGGGGCTGAAAAGTGGTCTCTTTCTAAGAGAGAGAAAAACCCTCCCAGGAACCCCCAACAAATGTTTCCTCAGGTCTCCATGACCAGAACTGCCATGTGTGCCCCATCCTACCCCAACCACTGCTAAGAACAATGGACTCACCAGGATCTGCCGAGAGACTCATTCGTGGGGCCGGGTGCACCCCCTTCACCCCCTAGCCCCAGGCTCCCAAACCTGAACAAAACTGGGGTAGGCAGCTAGTGGCTGCCTGCACTCAGGTGTGTCAGAGCTTTCCAGGCCCAGCGTGCTCGGTGCCTGTAGAAACGGTGCAGGTGCCACTTTCCACCCTCTCCCTCTCAGGAAGCCTACAGACTTTAAAGAGGGCAAGGCATGTCCCCCTGGAGGGATAAACAGGCAGATGGAAGCAGCATGGCATCTGCATTTCAGGGTTTTTGGAGGCGGCTACTAAAATTAAACTCTAGTCACGGCTTCGTGGGTGTTTTGCCACGTCTGTAGATGGAACAGACTGGCTATCAAAAGAGAAGCAGACTTTGCAGCTTAATGAAATGTCGGAAGAGCAAAGCCAAGTTTACAGGCAATGTGCAAAGGCCTAATCTAAACAGCATTTCTTTTTCCACTTTACAGCTGGTCTGTGGACACACAGTTCTTCTCCTTTCACTGTAGCATCAGCCAGTAAATCAAAATCCTTTAGGAGAAATGCCTAAAGGTTGCTAAAGCCTTAATTGTCCGTGTATATCTCCATTTCTGTGGGTTAGTAATTCTTGCTCTATACTTTCTCAGTAACACGCCGGCCACCATCTTTGGGCTCTTTTTAATGTCCCAACCTCTGTTCCTGGGGAGATGTTGAAACCGGCTCTCGCAATCTTGCACTGTTTTCGTCAGAGAGCATTTGTGTCCTGTGCCTCTTGCTGTCGGTTTTTAGAACAGTGTCTTAGAAAGCGCACTGGGGGAAGAATTAGAAGACGTGTGTCCTGATTTTTGCCATTAACTTGCCATGTGATTCAGGAGAGTCTGTCACCAGTGAGGAGCATAGTCTGCATGTCTGAGAGCTGATGTTGGGTGGGATAGAGTAATGAGGACTGGTGCCTCCCAGGCCTGCGTAGACAATGCAAGTCAATCACAGCTTTCCTGCCCCTCCCGGCTGAGACTCAGTCTTAGGATTTTTAGCAATCGTGGATGGATCAAGCAGAGGCCATAACCAAGATGAAACTGGTGTTCCACCCTGGAACTGGTAATCCTGGAGTTTCATAATTTCTCTACAGCAGACCGGACGAAAGCTGATGGCTCCTACTGTGGCAGGCCGTACCCCACTTTTTGGAGAGCTGAGTCAGAGCGCCATCGAAAACTCTGTCCCGCTAGCACGTTATTATATTATTTACACAGGAGGTGGTGCTTGCAGGCCTACCTCGGTCTTGCTCATGGAGAAACCCCTGGCATCCAGCCTAGTGCATGGCAGGTGGTAGGACTCAGCTGTTTGTGGAGTTGAATGATGAGTTTTGGGGTGGGGGTCTGCATGAGCATGCCCTCGCCTTGTGTCTAGGAAGGATCCTGGGACTGCATTTATGCTTTGGAAGAGAAAGCTCCTTACTCCTTTTTTCATTAGTGGTAGAGTTTTAAAAGTCTTCTCTGGGTTTCTTCTCTGTTAGTTTGTATTTTGGCTGCCAAAGCCTGAGAAGGAGAGACCAGCGAAATTAAAGCCTCAGCCTGGGAGAGTGGGCAGCTTCACTAGGGCTGGGGAGCTTTTAGGTACTTTGGGAGATGAGCCTGTCTGTCTTCCTGCTGGCCGCCCTGGCCCACGGCTGCCCCCCCGCAGCCTCTGGGCTCTGCGCCCTGATTGTCAGTTGCCATGCTGCCTGCTGCTGCCGAGGAGCTCTGCCTGGTCACCTCTCTCAGCCAACTCCGGTCCTGTAGCTGGGCAGCTGTTGTGTTAATTGCTCTGAGGGTCTGCTCCCTGGCCGAGGGCTTTTATGTCATGATGCGTTCTGACCAGCCGGGAAAGGGACCTCGGTTGGCCTTCCCTGCCAACAGCGGAAGGAAAGAAACGTTTACACGTGGGTCTGGTGTGGCTCACTGTATGCAAGCCCCCACTAGAATCAGCCTCATTGCCAATTGTCATTTTACAGATGTGCAGACTGAGGCTCAGAGGCTCAGGGACAGCACACAGTAACCCAGCTAGCAGAGGGTAAAACTGGGAGCCACCTCCAGGCTGACGGCAGGTATCTGTGTTACCCAGAGCTGCCAGGTACACAGAGGGAAGGTGACCCCATAGGACAATGGGGGTGGGGGTCAGCAAGCCTACCCTTCTCTCTGTTAGTGGGTGCTCCCCTTCACTTGCCCCGGATGTGTCTGTTTGCATCCAACCCTTTAAAATGAATTATACTATGTATGCATCTGTCTTGGTAGCCTCCTGCTCTTGCTTTTATGGTGCCAGGAAGAGAGAGGCACCCTGGGCTGTCCTTGAAAATATGTCCTTAAAAATTTGTGTGAAGAGGATGAGGAACTTCTGGCTGCTTATTGTCTGCTGGGACAGCTTCTGTCCAGTTGTCCTGTCTGTGGACAGTGACCCTGGGCTAGACTGGGGACGAGAGCTGTGTGCTAACCCTGCCCTTTAGAATTCTGTGCACGTAGGACCCAGCAAAGGAGCAGGGTACTCTGTCCTCCAGGAGCTTAGAATCTGTCCAGAGGCCTTTTTAATTAAAAATATGTTTTCGAATAATTGATATGTTCACATGGTTTTCATGTCGAAAGGTCAAGAGAGAAAAGGTGAAAAGTCCCCTACCCCTAACCTCCCAGCCATCTGGCTCCCCACCACTGTTCCTAGTTTTTTTGTGTCTCTTTCTGAAGACATTCCGTGTGTATTGTTCAGCGGTTCTTAAGAGGACCCAGGAGAGATGGAGCAAATGGGACAATGCGAGGAGGAATTTTCTAAGTGTGCCTGGCTGCAGCCATCAGGGGATGGGGGCAGGGAGAACAGGCAGATATGGATATTCTGAAAAAAATTCCCAGAGGACGTGGATATAAAATCTCCTCCCAGCCCCCAGCCCCCAGCCACAGGTGTAACTAGACACGCAAAATCCTGACATGTCTAAATGGACGTAGCAGTACAAGAGTTAACTAACGAGGAAGGTCAGATTCCGGGAATAGCCACAGGCTGCCCTCTCCCAGGGGCGGGCGACAGCATCAGTGGGGGCCGAGCTGCTGTGCTTGGGCAGTTGCGTGGGGCTCCATGAAAGAGCGACCGCGGCTCCTTAGCTGTGTGACTTAGGTTAGTATCTGCAATCTCCCTGGGACTCCTTGTTTCTTACCTACGAAACCCCTTATCTAGGGTCTTAACGTTTTTTGTTACTGGAATCCTCTCAGTCTGAAGAAACCATAGACCTCTGTAAATGCATATGATACGTTATATAGGATTATAAATGTAAGTGAATTACATTGAAATATGGCTGGTTTTCCCCCTTGGTGGACCCAGGGGAATCCCATGACACAGCGGTCCCTGCTCTGAGGGCCAGAGCCAGGCTCCAGCTCCCGCCACTGGGTCTGGCCGTGTTAACTAGGGGAGGAGGCTGGGGAAGAGTTCCCTCCGGAGACTGCTTTCTTCCTCAAGTGAACAGTCCATTTTCCCTGATGATTAGCTTCCCCTCTGTCTACACCAGGTCTCCTCTCCTAACTAAGGAGTAGGTTTGTCCAGCCTTCAGTTTCCAAAAGATGGCAGCACATTCCCAGGAAACAATCCCAGCCACCTGCCTGCCCGCCCTTGTAGCCCAGGAGAGCATTTGTCGGCCATGTCACTCTCTACTCCCCGGTCACCCAAATCTTAGCCATGAGTTTGGGCCCTGTCCCTGGCCAGGCTTCTATCCCCTGCCTCATGGGGGTGGGGGGTAGGGGCTGCCCCACAGGGGCCACGCTTTGGGCAGCAAAGCATCACAGGTGCTTGACTGGCCCTGCAAGCACGTCAGGATTGTCCTGCCTTCAGATGCAGAAGAAAGTTTCATTCCTGCCATTGACTTTTCCTCCCTTGTTCTTCTGGTATTTGGGGTGGAGTGACGTGGGGGGTCTGGAGGGAGGTGGGCATTTTCAGCAGTGGAGTCTTGGGTGGTCTAGGTGGAGTTTTCTCTTTTCAGATAATTTAACGTTGACTAAGACAGACAGGCATTGGAGCCTCGGTGGAACTGTTCAAGGCACGAAGCAGTGTGGGGCTTCCCCGCGCAGCAGCCACTCAGATGCCAGGCGGCCTTCAGTCGTCCTGGGCTTGTGGGCGGGAGGCGCTGCTTCTCTGGTGTGTTCACGTGGGGAGGAGCCAATGCCTGAGCTGTAACTGAGGGAGGCGAGTGTGAAGAATCTGCTAGAAGATTGTGTACCGTCCATAGAGGAGCACGGCAGAAAGGACCACACGCGTCACGTGTACTGACTAGTGGATACACTGGCTTCCGTCTTCAGAGCATGAGCTTCTGGGGCCAAAGCACCGTCTTTTAGGAAGGTTTCCATCTCCATGTCGTTCTTCAATATGATATGAAATCTCACTGCTGATTCTCCCTTTCCTCCGTCTTCCATATGTTTTCTCTCTTTCACACACAGATGCATCTAGACTTACTTACACATCTACACATTCATTAAGGCACACAGATGAAGAGGGAAAACCCCACAGGTTTTAGTTAATCATTTATTCCAAAAATATGTTTCGAGTCCTGGCTACGCAGCAGTCAAGATGGGCACAGCCCGACTTCTGTGCAGTGTGTGGTCTAATGGGAGGAGACATAGAGTGAACAATTAAAGAAATGAGCTAGAAAAGTACCGTGTGGAACTCTGTTCTCCAGGGAAGTGGTCTTAGGTGTGACAGCGTGACAGGGATGCTGCTTTCCTTACACAGGGGACACCTGCCTCCCCAGGAGGTGACGAGCATCTGTGCTGTGGGGTCGGGGACATGGTTCCGAGGCCTTGGGATGGCATGTGCCGGCATGTTTAAGTTACAGAGAGAAGAAAGCAGCAGGTGGGGTTTGGGATGGAGGGCAGATCACAGAGGGTAGGCAGTTTCATAGCCTGGGGGAAGGGTTGAGATGCGATGTAGCCATTACAGGGTTCTAAGCAAGTGACATGAAAATGAACCTCCAATCCAATTCAATAGCCCACAATTCCCATCAACTGCACACATGGTGGCTTTGTTTTGCGGGCGTCAGGAGAGCAACACAGGAAGTGGCTGGAATCCACGGGTGTTTTGTGGCCTTTAACAGCCTGCTCCCTGCTTGTCGTCCCATCAAAACCCTGCGACAAGCCCCCAGGGAAAGCGTCCTTACCATCAGTGTGCATGAGGGATGGAGTAATTCACTCAAGGTCACCCAACCGGAGGGCAGACCTGGGGTTGGAACCCCAGCTGGCAGGCTCCAAGCCCCCCCGGCAGCTTTTCTGTTGTTGTTGTCATTTAATTTTTATTACTTATTTAATATGTGTGAAACATTGTGATCATTTGCATTTTTTGGCCACCGCTGAGATTGAACCATTTTTCATGTCTTTTTTTGTTGTGATAAAATATATATAACATAAAATTTGTCATTTCAGCCATTGTTACGGGTACAATTCAATGGCATTCAGTACTGTCACCGTGTCGTGCAGCCAACAGCACTCTCCATTTCTAGAACTTTTTTATTACGGCTAACAGGAACTCTAATGAGAACCCCCGCATCCCCCCCACCCTCCAGCCCTGGTCACCTCGAATCTACTTTGTGTGGCAGTGAACTTGCTTAGCCATGATATTTCACATAAGTAGAATTATGCAGAATTTGCCCTTCTGTGACTGGTTTATTTCTCTCAGCATAAAGTCTGCAAGGTTTGTTCATGCTGTAGCCTGTGTCAGGGTTTCATTCCTTGTATGGTTGAGAATCTCTCATTGTTTGCATGTACCATGTTTTGTCTATCCAGTCATCTGTTGATGGTTGCAAGTTGTTTCCACTCCGGGCAGCTTTTTCCATAGAGATAGGAGCTTTCCAGCTACTCCAGTCTGGGGTACGTTCTGAAGCCTGGAGAGTCTGTCTGCTGCGGGTGTGGGGTGACTGACCCTCCACCTTGTGTGCTTAAGGATGGCGCTGAGCTTTGCAGAGGAACTAACTGGACTGTTTAAAAGGCCTACAATGAACATCGTAATTGTTCTCATGGGGAGGCCAACTCTAATTTGGTTCTCTTCCTGTCCACTTCACAGACTCAGGGTGTTGAACGAGATCTCCAGACAGGTTATTTCATTGTTTGCTGCTAAGTATGAAATCATCTCCTACAGATGGAAATTTAGCTTCTTGAAATTCCCCAGAGTAACTGCATGGGAGCCCAAGTGTGCCAGTCGACCCTGGGCAGGCCACACCTAACTGGCCTCAGTTTCTCAATATGTAATGTGATGTAAAAGCCCTTCTAAGAGATCATACAACTTCCCAGGACAGAAAGGTTAGGAGGTTCCTTTTCCATTCAAATCCAATGTCTTCATCGCTGCGTGTACTTGCGGCCTGCTCCTCTCTCCTCTGTGAGAGGCAACCGGTCAGCATTCCCCATGCAGTGAGCCTGTATTTCCTGGGCCGAGGCTGTGATGTCTGTGGTCCCTCAGCCTCTGATTAAATGACAGGCGCAGTCCCCCAGGGGTGAGGCAGATGGACTGCAGCTCCTGCAGTGCTTGGGTTTCTTTTCTTCCTTCTTGACAACCAACCAGCTCTGCTGTTTGACAGAAGCTCCCTTCCCTCCAGCATCTAGACTTTCTCCGGAGGCGTGGCAGCTCCCAGGGGGCCTCGGGAGAGTTCAATTCATGCCTTTCTGATGACCCGCCCCCTTTCTCATCGCTAGGAAATAAATGATGCGGGTTGTCACCTGTTCACTCCTCCGCCGCCAGCTGTGCAGGAGAAAACGCATGCTGCGTCCATTCTCCTGAGGCACGAGGCCACTCACAGCCCTGTCTGTTTCAGAAAGATAAATCTGGAAAACCCTGTGCTGCGGCAGGTGCTGGAGAGGAGGAATGAGGTCCTGTGCGTCCTGACACAGAAGATAGTGACGACGCAGAAGTGCGTGATATCGGAGCACGTCCAGGTGGAGGAGAAGTGTGGCGGCATGGTGGGCATCCAAACCAAGACCGTGCAGGTGCGGGCCTCCCCGGAGCCAACCCGTGGGGCCAGCGGGCTGAGGCCACAGTGGTTTCTCTGGTTCCAGCCATGGGGACCTTGGTCAGGGTGGTGTCTTCGTTCATCAGGGCTTTTTCGGTAGCAAGTTGAGAGAAGTCCAGCTCCAACTGGCTTCAACAAGAAAGTGTTTGTTGGCTCATGTAATTGAAATGTTTGGGGTAAGCTGGTCTCAGTCACTGATGGATCCAGGACTTGGAGAATGTTGTGAACTGCCTTCCCTGGGGGCCGATTCCCTCCGACAGCCTCTCTCCTGGTGGTGCAAGCTCCAGGCTCTCTTCCCACCTGCTGCCACCCCAGGGGGAAGAGAGCTTCCGGGCTGGGTCTCACTGCATCTCCTGGGTTGCCCATTCCTGAAGCGGACTCAAGGCCAGGGCATAGGACGTTCCGATTGGCCATGCCGGCTTGGGTCAGGTGCGTTTCCAAAAGAAAATGGGTCAGATGGGCACTGGCCAGGCCAAATGCACAGATAACCCCTAGTGCCCCTCGGGGTCAGGGGTCTCACAATGATCACTATGGGATTCGCTGCATCACATCCTTTGCAGACTGAGTTAGCAAAGGGCAGGATCTATACATCTGTCTATCTGGACACGCATACACACGTGCTGGTGGATTAAATTATAGTCTTCACAAGCTGGCCCCTGAGCCAGTCCTAGACTTCAGTGACACAGGAGGCTGTCAGGCCACGCTGGGTCGCCTACAGTTTGCCCTGGTGCCTGCTACTCGATTCTTAGAGATTTACTCTTTGGGGTAACGGTTGGCCTTTGCTAGAGGACTCAGGAATGTTGTGTCTGTAGGCGTCCACAGTGAGCACACAGGTCTGGACCTGGACTCTCCCTGGGGTGGGCCAGCTGCGCGGGCTGGGCAGCAGGGCTGAGGGACGTGCCCAGGGGGACATCGCATCGGCTGGCCCTGCCCATGTTTCTGCCCATGGTGAAGCCCACCAGAAACGCCGAGCCCGCCTGGGAGTTGGAGGCTGCCTGTCATCACACTCTGATCAGGATCAAGTTGCTCACAAAGGTCTCCGATTTCCAGTGATTGGGCAACAAATAGATTCCTGTCTTCTGTCACCAGGCCTGTGTGGGCAAGGGCCGTGTGTAGCAGTCATTGCAGGCGAGAGCGTTGGTGCCTGACTTCTTGGCGTTTCCTGCCCGTCCTCATCCTTGCTTCTCCTCCCTGCAGCCTCTGCTCTGGTTTTAACAGCTCCGTGTGCCATCCTCAGGGGTCTGGAATGATGTGCGTGGAGGGTCCTCCCTCCGCTAGGGTCTCCCACTCTGGCTTTCATATTGTGTAGGATTCTCATTAGGATTTCAAAGTGGCTTCCATACTCCTCCGTGAGGGAAATGGGAAGTTGTTTGGCCTTCTTCATTATCTGTATTTAGCACTGTAGACCTAACTTCGCTGTATCCCAAACTCAGTAATCTCACTTTTGTGCCACCAGGTTGGCCATTTCCTTGGGAATCTGTGTGCACATCCTGAGGCCAACAAGGATGAAAGCTAACCTCTGCCGGCTGGCTCCTCCTTTCCACTGGGTTATGTGTGCATTTGCTGAGCACCGCTTGTGTGCAAGGCTTGTAGGCTGGCCCCAGTGGGGGGCAGAGAGGCCCAGGGTGCGGGGGTCTGAGTGCAGAGGTGGGAGCATGTGCTCTCGCCCACAGGTGTCAGCGACGGAGGATGGAACGGTCATCAAGGACACCAGCGTGGTGCTGGAGATCCCGGCGCCCACCACCATCGCCTATGGCGTCATTGAGTTGTACGTGAAACTGGACGGCCAGTTTGGTGAGTGCCGCCTCCTGCTTGGGGCTCTTGGGAGATGGCGGAGCCAATGCGGAGAGTCAGCCCACCTGCCCCTGGGGTTCACCCTTGTAGAGGATCCCCTACCACGTTGGGGATCACGAGGCAAGAGATATGAGAGGAGTTGGGGATGTCCCGTGGGAAGGGGACACGTGGGCGGCTTTGGGAAGGTTTCACCGGCTCGGCGCAGGGTTACAAATGTGTCCTCTGCTGTCAGACAGACTGGAGACCAGCCTGGTGCCACGCCGCCCTGTGAGGTCTCGGGCCAGTTGTTGCATGTTGCTGAGACTTACTCATCTCTGGAAGGAAGTGCTTGGCACAGTGGTCATTTATGAAATCCTGCACCTTAGCTATTAATCATATCGTCATTATTAGCTCACCTCCCTTCCCCCGATATGAAGCCAGACACGGTGCCCTCACCAGTGTGTGTGAAGCTGGCAGATCCCGGCCATTGCATCATTTGAAAACCTAGGGCTTTGGTTTAGCTTGTGTCCGCCAGTCTCAGGTGTGTATGGCCCGCCCTTACCTTTCCTGAGATGATGTTGTGTTGAGTCCAAGAAAACTGATTGCTTCTTGGGGGTCCTGAATGGATACATGTCACATAATAGATGCCTGTTGACCTTTTAGAGTACGGTAATAATAGTATAGTTATGTTTATAAAAGAGCCATCTGTTTTTTAGAGAAATTGATACATCTTCACAGATGAAATGGGAATGAGGAAGGTGCAGGGTGGGTAAAGAGCCTTCGTCAGAGCGGGTCGATGGGTGTGTGGAGGTTCATTATATGACTCGACTGTTACGCAGTTTCATATCTCCCGTGATGAAAATGTTTTAAAAAGTGAGCCCTAACCGACCATGACTGTTGCTGTCTCCGGCTCATCCCCCATTTGGTTCCTGTCGGGTGGGGAGGACCCACTTAGGGATGGGGAGTGTTCCGGGGTCAGCCTTGGCACCCACAGTGAGCACACGAGTTAGCACAGCATCGAGCGACTGCTGCGGGTACCCAGAACACAGACGGTCCTCACGGGGCAGTCGACAAGCTCAGGCCTGTGAGGAGCCAAAGGAGCTAGCTGGGGACCAGGATGCAATTGCCGAGCCTCCCTCCCTGTTTCAGGGAGGTGACAAAAGGCGAAGGGGTCAGTTTTAAGAAGTTGGCCTAACATGGATGGATCTTGAGAGTGTAATGCTGAGCGAAACAAGTCAGACAGAAAAAGCAGAGAACCATGTGATTTCACTGATATGTGGTATATAAACCAAAAGCAACAAAAGAACAAGACAAACAGATGAGAAACAGAAACTCATAGACACAGACAATAGTTTAGTGGTTGCCAGAGGGTAAGGGGGGTGGGGGGTGGGGGGTGGGAGATGAGGGTAAGGGGGATCGAATATATGGTGATGGAAGGAGAACTGACTCTGGGTGATGAACACACAATGGGATTTATAGATGATGTATTACAGAATTGTACACCTGAAATCTATGTAATTTTACTAACAATTGTCACCCCAATAAATTTAATTAAAAAAAAAAAAAAAAAAGAAAGAAAAAAAAAAAAAGAAGTTGGCCTAGAGAGGGAGGTCAGGGACGCATGGAATACCAAGAATTGTGACCTATATCCTTTCGGCCCTTGGTTCCATATTTGCATCCCCTTGGGCATTGTTTTATTCTTTCTGAAAGACTTGTTTGCCAAACAGACTGCACTATTAAGATGGCGAAGTTGTCCCTCCCGTTTTAGTTGTTAGTATACGATGTCATGTTCTCAAATGCATGTATGTGATTCCAGCCCAGGATGCTTTATGCCTTGGTTATTCTATCCAGTTGGATTGCGGTCGAGGTGTCACTTCTGTGAGGCTTTTTGCAAGCTTGGCTGGCACCTTAGGATGCCCATGGATGGATGCTGGGAGGACCTTTCCGTGGCTGGGGGCCAGGCCAGGGTGCCAGTCCAGGCAGTGGGGCCGCGGAAGCCCCATCCTGTTTCTCCATGGAAATGGCAGCATCTTGCCCTGCCTGCAGCTCTGGTGGGGCACCTGGTGTGGCTGTCCTGTTTGCATTTCAATTTCAAGCCTTTTATCTTGGCTTGCTTCCCTGTCTTTGAAAATAAATTCTTCTTTGTGCTGCTGCAAAGAGGAAGAGGTGCCCTGGGGAATTCTCGGGGTTCCTTTGGCTCACTTCCCACACCTTGGCCTGGGAAGCTCTGCTCCATTCATTGTCCCATTTCCCACTGGTTCGCCTGTGCAGCGTGGTGGTCAGTGCCTGATTTTTAAGCCAGTTCTGCTTTTATTTTCCTATCGGTGTTGTCGCTCTTGCCACAGAATATTCTGATCTGGCGTCATAAACACAGACCCGCAGGGCCGGAAGGGCCTCAGGGGGAGGCCTGAACTCTGCTCTCACCGTCTGGATGGGAGTACAGTTGACAGCATCCTGTCCGTCCTTTGAACCTTTGAGAGGAGCTGACTCCTTCCTGGTCCCTTGGGGGAGGCATCTGTAAAGCAGCCCTTGATGAGGGGTTCTCTCAACCACAACCTCTTCTTTCACCAACAGCTCCCCCCACCTTCCACCCCCGTTTCCCACCCCAGACTCTTAACTGGCTCCTCTGCTTCTCTTTCCCACCTGTTCCATCCTAGCAGTAAAGCTAATGTGATGATTTAAAAATAAAAACGTGGTCCTTTCACTCACCTGCTCGAGCACCCTTCTGAGGCCCCCTTTGTCCCAGGAGTTTGCATTTCCGCTGGCCTTGTGGCCCAGCCCCAGTGTGCGTGCAGCTGCCCTTCTCCTCCCCAGCACCTCCCGGGCCGCCATCTGGCCCAAGTTCACCCACCATCTGAGAACACTCCGTGCTCTCGTCCCCAAGCCCCACGACTGCTGTTCCGGTGGAGACTGCGCCCGGCCTCTGTGCCCTGCTAGTTCCTACTGAACCTTTAGGAGACAACTTAGGCACTGCTTCGTCCAAGAAACCATTGCTGTTTCTCTCTCTGCACCTGCCTGTCCAGCGTCAGCGACCCACCCACCTCCTCCACACCACCCACAATATTACCCCCACCCCGCTCGGACCATCTGATTGTCAAGGCCTGGGTTGTCCTTTTGTACCTCTGGCTCCTCGCACAGCGCCTGACCCTGAGAAAGAAGGAAGGAATTGGCAGAGCATTAGGGGGCTGTGTGCGTGCTAAGGCAAGAGTGATGCTGTGATATGAACTCCTAAAGTATCACTTGGGGACTCCACAGAGCTCTTGGCGGGATTTGAGGCTGTGTTAACGGTCATGGTGCCTAATCTTGGAAAGCGCAGTCCTTCCCTGGGGGGCGAGTTTACACTTATCCACCTCAGTGCCTGGTGCGAAATTAGGAGCCAGCCGGCGGCAGCCTGGGTGCTCAGTGAGGGGGGGTCAGTGGGTGAGGGAGTAAATGAAGGGTTGTTTCATTTGTCTTAGACAGCCATTGCCTCTTACGATGTCATTAGTGCCCGCGAGCAAACGAAGGTATGTGCTGATAACCCATGTCTTTCACATGTGGTGCAAGTACCAGGCTCAGCCCCGTTTTTATCCCGTAGCCTGTGCTTTCAGTACACAAATAATTAAACAGCAGCATAAGAGGCCTAATTCATGAGTTCACTATTGTTTTCTCATAGCAAGGACATAAGAACTGCTACGTTTTTTACCCACAATTTAGATACCTTAGTCAGGTTCTCAACTATGGAAGTATTTAAGGAAACATTTCTTTTTATTATTAAAAAAAGTAAAACTTTATTATGGAAAATTTCACACGTTCAAAAGTAGAGATAATTATAATGAGCCCATGTGCTTCATGCTCCAAGAACGAGAGCAATTTATGCTTCATCTGTAATTTCACCACCTCCCTTCCTCCTTCCCCGGGACGCAACTGTTTTGAAGCAAATATTGTTTTGCCTGTAAGTACGTCAGTATCCCTAAAAGATACAGCTTTAAAAAAATGATAGTTTTACTGTCACATAAATTCATATAGGATGTTTTGTGTCTGGATTTTCCACTCAACATGTTTGAGATTCACTCATATAATTGCAGAAATAAGTTCATTTTTTATTGCTGTATAGTGTTGTTTGTTAACGAAGAAAAGTTGACTCTTTAAAAACAGAGCCATAGAACCTAACCACTTACGCACCTAAATATATTGTCGCTATACTGTCTATAATGTTAGTTCAGTCAAATCAAATCCATCCATCTAATCCAAATTTTGTTTCATTCATATGTGGTGAGTTCTGTTTGTTTAGAGATGGTTTGTTCAAATCAGACCAAGGAAATACCTCCGATGTTTGTAAGGTTGCTTCCTGCCTGTTCAGAGGACACGCAGGAAAGCCTTATGTTAAGAACAACCATTTCTCCTGTATTTTTAGGAAGTGGGTGAGTGTGGGTCAAACAGCACGACGTGTGTAGGGAGCAGGTTAGTGGGGAAGAGGGTGGATGTATTTTCCTCCCAATCCGAGTTAGGAAAAGCTGGGTCTGAGATGTGCCAGCCAGCAAGGGCAAGTTCATCCTATGCTGATTTGTCATTTTCTCCCACATCACAGAATTCTGCCTCCTCCAAGGGAAGCAGGGTGGCTTTGAGCACGAGAGGAGAAGCGACTATGTCTTCCTGGACCCCCTGCCCTTTCGAGAGTTTGCGTTTGTGGACATGCCAGATGGTGGGCAGGGGCCGTCTGCCCCGGATGGACCATTGGGTGTTTTAAAACAAGGTATTGCCAGCCGAGTGGGACATAGTGGGCTGACGGCTAAGTGAGGGCTGTGCTCCAAGCGGTGATGGGCCGTCAGGAGTGGTGACGCCTCGTGACTTCACAGAAAACAGTGGAGAACAGAGGACGGTGCCTCAGCGTCAGGCCTCGTCCACTCAGCAGGAGTCACGGTGGGCGGACCTTAGGGAACCTCAGGTCTTGGGTGTCATGTTTGGAGAAAGAGGCCCGAGACTGAGGAGTGTAAGGCAGGGGCCTGGCGTTTTTTACCCATTTTCACCACGGAAGCCTTGCTGACGGCTAAGAATAGCTAGTCAGCAGTAAGGAGCGAGAACCCAAGTTTTGCATCTGTTTCATCATATTCCAGGCTTTCCTGCCAAGACAAGCACAATGCTCTATGAGCATCGCAAAATGTCTCTTGGAGGCTCTTTATGCACCTGGCACGAGCCGTATGGTGCCATGGTACCCAGGGAGGAGACGGACCTGTGGCTTGCCTGCAGCGATTCCTTTTGCTCCCCACAGCTTTTTATGTTTTAAAAAGTTTTTTTTTTGGGGGGGGGCGGGAGTAGGGTGGGAGGGCAGTATACAGCAGAAGAGATGGGCAGCAAGGAAAAGGAGAAACAAGTAACTGTAAGAGCTTAGAAAGGGCGAGGAGCAGCTCTGGCTTGAAGGCTCAGATGAGACACACAGCGGGGCTTCAGTGTCCCAAACCACATGCCTTTGTTTCTGTAGCAAAACATACGTTGGAAGAAATGGCAATGAAAGCCCAATCTTAAAGGCGGTCCCAGTTTATGCAGGCCCCTCCTCTGCTTCCTCCAGACTGAGAATGGGGTGCGATTCTCTGCTGCTATGTAAGCACTGTCGCTGTCATGATGTCACAGGTCAGAACCACAGAAGCAGTGGCTCTGCAGCCTTGAGCTGTGCTACAGGGAAGTGACGAGACTGTGAGCTGCAGCTTTCTTATAATTTCTTTTCCTACCAGTTGACCCTGTAAGTGGGCCATTCTGGTCAGCTCGGGGTAGAGTGGGGAGGCAGGAGTAGGGCGGGGGCTGGCCTGGCCTTTGTGCCCTCGGACCCTAGACCAACCAGGGCAGCTCTTCTCTCCAGGCTGGAGCCGCAAAGACCTCGCTGTGTTTTTAGGGCAGGTTTTGAATATGTCAGTCACCAATGTGACATGCTCCTCTCCATAGGAATCTCTACAACCCTTTGCTGGAATGTGCCATCAGCAAAGGTGGTACCTTTATGTGTTAGTATGTGTCCCTGCATACAAAAGCTTTTAAATTGCCACTGAGCCTGATTTACTACCGTGTTTCCCCTAAAATAAGACCTACCCGGACAATCAGCTCTAATGCGTCTTTTGGAGCAAAAATTAATATAAGACCCGGTCTTATTTTACTATAATACAAGACCGGGTCTTATATAATATAATGTAAGACCAGGCCTTATATTAATTTTTGCTCCAAAAGATGCATTAGAACTGATTGTCCGGCTAGGTCTTATTTCCGGAGAAACACAGTAGAAGCTTTTTGCTGTTTTTTTTTTTTTTTTTTTTTTTTTAAAGGAAGATGCTAATGGAAGAGGCTCAAGCATCCTGCAGAGGATGTGAGCAGCCCAGGCAAGTGGGCCTGTGCACCCGTTCCCCAGGATGGGGTAGGGGCAAGAATGGGCAAAGTGGACTAGCTGTGTTTGCCATGAAAATAGGGCACCTGCCTCTCTGAAATGCATGCATCACATATCAAAGGATACAAAACCCACAACATATTTTAAGGAAAGCCTTGAAAAACTAATATATTGTGGAATTTGCATGGCTCAGAAGCATTGTAAAAGTACTGAATGATGCTGAGTGACTCAGCCTTGATGATTTACTTCTACAGAAATCACGCTGAAGAGGCGTCTAAATGACTTTTCCAGAAAAATAATGGATTAGACTTCATGTTTATGCGCCATCAGAAAAACGAGTGAAGTCTGACACAAAACTGGGCAGCCCTCTTCCTTTTCTCTCTTTTCCTGCCCCGCTGCCCTTACTAGTAGTTTGAGTGGTTACTGAAAAAACACGCGGGGCGGTATTGAACTCCAGGCCCTTTATTTCCGAGCTCCACGACTGCCGTGCAGCTGGAAGTGTCTGTGAAAGAACTGAGGACAATGAGCTCTAAAACAGCAAGAGTTGCTGTCCCTGTTCTGAGACACGCACAGCAGTCACGAGACCGGGGGTTCTGCTGCTTTCAGTGACCCTGCCCTTGCAGAGGAGTTTCCAGCCCTTTGCGGAGCTGCCCGAGCAGCACCAGGCGGCGTTGAGGGGCGTCCTCCAGGCGGTCCTGTTTGATGAAGAGCTCCTCGCGGTCCTGGAACAAGTGGTAAGACCAGTGGTGTATCGGGGCGCAGTGTCTCCACCTGGGCTTTCCGGACAGGTGGATGGGCTGGCCTTTGGAGGACAAGGCTTTGAGCTGAGATAAAACCGTGTTTAAAATTTCCCCACCTCCTTTGAAACCTACAGCTTCTCTTATTTCTTACTCCCAGGTCCTTCGTTTTCTAACTGCAGAAAGGTGGCTAACGTCAGGTCTCGGGTTCCCTAGGGCTATGTGACAAATTCCCACGGACGTCTTGGCTTAAAACAGAAATGTACTCCCGTATAGTTCTGGAGGGAAGGTGTCAGCAGGCAGAGCCCTCCTCCCCCGCCTCTCCCAGCGCCTCTCCCAGCGCCTGGTGGCTCCTGGCGTTCCTCGGCCTGTGGCTGCATCGCTCCCATCACCTGCCTTCCCATCCCCTCCTCCTGCGTCGTCTCCTTTTCTGGTTCTTAAAGGACACCCACCGGTGGATTTAGGACCCACCCCAATCGAGGAGGATCTCATCTCGAGATCCTCACCTTTGTTACATCTGCAAACACTTATTCCAAGTAAGGTCACATTCTGAAGTTCCAGGTGGACATATATTTGGGGGTGTCGGCAGTGTTCAACCCACTACAAGTGGCTACGTGGTAGAGTCCAACAAGCCAACCTTGTTGAGGAACATTCACACTATTTTTCCCTCTTAAAATTGGATTGAGCTTAGTTACCAGTGACAGAACCTGCAGTTGTTGAAACCGCACAGCAGCCCAGGACATCTGCGGGTTCTGGAGGCTGCAGAGCTTATGGGAAGGCGTGCTAGCCCTAGGGAGAACACAAGTGTTTCAGAAACCCCACTGACTTTTAGTTCCTAAAACCTCTCCTTCCAAGAGGGAAATGTCAGGCCAGCACCCCGTGGGGACAGCATCAGCTGCCTGGGTGGTGGGAGGCCGCTGGGCTCTCATACAAATGGATCTAGACATGGGGGCTACAGTGGAGCACAACTGGCTGGGTGGGGCCGGGGTGGCCAGCACAAGGGTCCTCCCCCATGACCCGCAGGACCCCCACCTCCCTGCATGTCCCATGCGATGGATGAAGCTGTCCTGGGCCCAGTTGGGAACGTGGCTGGGGGCCTAGTGCCAAGTTTAAAGCTTGAGAACCATGATGGGACAATGCTTTTATGTTCCCCTCCTTAGTTCTGCGAGTAATCGCTTGTTCCCGGTACAACTCCACAGACCCTGCCCTGCCCTGGAACAGTCCACCCTGTAGCTCCTGCATACCTGGAGTCCACCCCACCCCCCCCACACCTCGCGCTATGAATGCACAGGGCGAGGCTCAGTTTACTGTCTTCTTACGAGAAAATCTAACCTGAGGGATCGATGGTCTCAAAACACAGAGAAGAGTGCAGGGTCTTGTGTCAGTCGGGAAATGACGAAGGGTAAGGGGTTGGTGATGTGTCGTGGCACCCAGCTTGGCCTCTAGCTTCTTCACGTCTGCCTCTGTCTCCTGCCCGCTGCAGTGTGACGACATGGTCAGCGGCCTGTCACCCCCATCGGCCCTACTGGGGGCACTGAAGCCCCCACAGCAGCAGGACCTCACAGCCTTCCTGCAGCTTGTTGGGTGCGGTGTGCGGGGTGAGTGTCCCTGCCCGTTGGACGCCGCCAGCAACCTGAAGCTCTTTTCTGTGGCCTACTTCTTGGTCAGTGCGCTAGCAGGTACGGTAACAAGAAAAATACTGTTGTTGCTTTGAAATTGCTTTGCTTACTGTTGAGACTGGACCAGATGGTTCCTTTCCTTTGGGCAGCATGGGGAGGATGAGGAAGTGGAAGCTGAGGCGGTTTCCATGGTTTCCATGAAAAGTCACAGACCTGGGCATGAGGAAGGCCTGTCCTCTGCCATCCTCCTGCACTGTCTCGGAGAGCACTTCTTTCTCCCCAGGGAGGGCAGTGCACGGGCACACCCCCTCACCCACACACGCCGTGACTCCCACGCTAGCCCTGGCGGTGCTGGTGGCGCTGGCTTTCTGGGGCAGCTGCTCTCTCCTCCAGTGCTTCGCTCCTTCTGGTCCTTCGTGGTCCTCGTTCCTCTTTGGGAACTTACAGCCCCACCCGGAGCGAGCGCAGTGGCCACTAGCGCAGGGAGGCTGAGGAGAGCGTGGCGATGCAGTCGGAGGCCGGCCCAGCAGCCCTACAGCTCGCAGAGCCGTCCTGGAGCAGCCCTCCCAGGGCATGGCCATCGCCCTGCCACTGCTCCCCCACCCCCCCCAAACCCCAGCATGCCCTGGGGCCGTGCTCTCAGGGTGGTCGTCCTGTGAGGAAACGGCTTTTAGTTCCTTCTCCAGCAGACGAGACGGGCAAACCAGCCCCGTCCCAGTCCCCACAACTTCCTCTCGCAGTGAGACCGTCAGGGCACTGAGTTCCTCCCGTATTCGTGGTTCTTCCCAGCACCACACGGGACTGGAGGCCCCAGAAGTTTCTGTTTGTGAGTAATTGAAAGAGAGTGCCCCTCCCAGGTCTCTATATGCTGCTGAATGTATGCTCCGTGTCTTGTTCCAAGTCGTGGATAAAAGCACTGACGGGGACAGGACACCGAGCCCTGTGGGCCGCCATCAGAGACCTTTCCCTGTGTCAACAGCAGGGTGTTAGACAGTCTTTAAATGCAGGCATTGGAACCGGGGGCTAATGCACAGGCCAGACTTCTCCATCTTTCCTTCACTGACCCTCTTACTTCCTATTACGCACTGAGTGTTTGTGTCGATAGGCGGGACTCATGGTGTCAGGGGGGTTGCATGCACATGGCCAACACTGCCATGGACAGTCCCCTGACGCCTGAGCCTACAAGCTCACGGGCAGTAAAGTCTTTGCGTGCAGTTGAAAATATCTGCAGCCAATTTCTAAACCTAGATGCCCGTTTGCATCTCTCGGAACTGAGATCTCATTTACCTGTCAGGTCAGTGGAAAGCTCTTTCATTAGTGGTCTTGTTAATCCTCAGCCCTCTGAGTTGGCCTTTCCCTCCTACAATAAATAGTCTTCTCGCCTTAGAATCTGGGGAAAGTGCTGGAACAGAAAATGGCCTCTCTTTGAGTCCTAGGTCCAGCTCTCAAAATAATAACACCAGTTTTTGGTTTTATTAGTGCTTAATGTTTTCTTCATTGAGATGTGATTGACATAACATTATATTGATTCAGGTGTACAACGTAATCGGTATTTGTGTAGATTGCAAAATGATCACAGTATGTCCAGTTAACATCCATCACCATAGTTACCATTTTTTTCTTGTGATGAGAACTTTTAAGATTTACTCTTAGCAACTTTCAAATAATACGATACAGTACTGTTAACTATAGTCACCATGCTGTATATTACATCTCCATGACTTATTTATTTTATAGCGGCAAGTCTGGACTTTTTAACCATTTTCAGCCATTTCGCACCTCCCACCTCCAATTTGGCAACCACCAATCTGTTGTCTGCATCTATGAGCTTTTCATAAATTTCACATACAAGAGAGATCCTATTGTATTTGTCTTTCTCTGACTTATTTCACTTAGCATAACACCCTCAAGGTACAACCATTCGCCAAGGTTGTCAAAAATGGCCAGGTTTTCTGTTTTTATGGCTCAGGAGTGGTCCATTGTATATGTAGACCACATTTTCTTCATCCACCCATCCACTGATGGGCACTTAGGTTTTTCTTCCGTGTCTTAGCTATTGTAATGCTGCAGGGAACGTAGGGATGCATATCACTTTTCGAGTTAGTATTTTCATTTTCTTTGGATAAATACCCAGAAGTGGGATTGCTGGATCCTGTTTTCCATAGCGGCTGCACCAGTTTACATTCCCACCAACAGTGCACAAGGGCTCCCTTTCCTCCACATCCTCGCCAACGTTTGTTATTTCTTCTTTCTGATAATAGCCATTCTGACAGGTGTGAGGTGGTATCTCATCGTGATTGTGATTTGAGTTTCCCTGATTAGTGATGTTGAATGCCTTATGTACCTCGTGGCCATCTGTTTGTCTTCTCTGGAAAAATGTCTGTTCAGATCAGATGCCAATTTTTTAATCAATTATTTGGGTTTTTGCTATTGAATTTGTGAGTTCTTTATATATTTTGGATATTAACCTCTTATCAGACATATGATTTACAAAAATTTTTCCCCCATTGGGTAGGTTGCCTTTTCATTTGGTTGATGGTTTCCTTTGCTGTGCAGAAGCTTTTAGCTTAATGTCATCCCACTTGTTTATTTTTGCTTTTGTTGTTTTTGCTTTTGTTTTCAAATCCGAAAAATCACCAAGACCAATGTCAAAGAGCCTATGTTTTCTTCTAGGAGTTTTATGGTTTAGGCCTTATGTTCAAATCTTTATTTTGAGGTAATTTTGTATATGGTGTTAGGTCGTGGTCCCATTTTCCCAACACCATTTACTAAAGAGACTCGACTGTATATTCTTGGTTCTTTTGTCATAAATTAATTGAACATATATATGTAGGTTATTTCTGGGCTCTCTATTCTGATTCATTGATCTGTGTGTGTGTTTTTATGCCAATACCATAACTGCTTTGATTGCTAGAGCTTTGTGACATAGTTTGAAACCAGGGAGCATATTGCTTCCAACTTTGTTGTTCTTGCTCAAGATTACTTTGTCTCGATTGGAGTCTTTTGTGGTTCCATACAAACTTTAGGATTGTTTGTTCTATTTCTGTGAAAAACGCCACTGGAATTTTGATTCCAGGGAATGCACTGAACCTGTAGGTTGCTTTGGGTAGTGTGGACATTTTAACAATGTTAACTCTTCCAGCACATGAACATGGAATATCTTCCCATTCATTTGTGCCTTTTTCAACCTCCTTCATCAGTATCTTAAAGTTTTCAGTGTACAGGTGAGTCCCCTCCTCGGTTAAATTTATTCTTAGGTATTTTATTCTTTTTGATGCGATTGTAAATGGGATTGTTTTCTTAATTTCTCTGTCTGATTTTTATTAGTGTATAGAAATGCAGGTTTTTGTATATTTCTTTCGTATCCTGCAACTTGACTGAATTTATTAGTTCTAACAGTTTTTTTGGTGGACTCTAAGATTTGCTATATATAATAACATTTCATTTTCCGAATAGTGACAGCTTTACTTCTTTCCAATTTGTATGCATTTCCTTTTCTTGCCCAGTTGCTCAGAGCTAGATGTTTGGGGGGCTCTCTTGTAGGTCTTCAGGTCGTGGTGCCTGATGTAGCGTTTAAACCCTTCACACCCCAAAGAGAGGGTGGGTTGAGTTCCCTCTCAATTGTGAGTCACCAAACTGAGGATGGGGTTTACGGCGAGTGTGTGTCTCAGCCTTTCCTACCTGGTCTGATGTGGGTTTTTTCTTGTTCACCTGATGGGTAGGAGTGGCTCAGGTAGGTTTTGGGTTTTTCTCCGAGGAAACTGTTCCGTTGTAGCTGTGGCTTCAGGGCATGGTGGGAGGAGGTGAGTTCAGGCTCTTCCCATGTGGCCGTGGAAACTGGTCTCTTGTACTTCACGTGTTTGGAGCTCTTCAGCCTGGCCTGTCTCCCAGAGCACTTCCTCCACCTCTCTGTGACCTTAAGCACGAACTCCCCAGGTCTCATCTGTACAAGAGTCAAACTATGGAAGAGTAATCAAAGTAAGTCATTTCAATTCAAGAAACACTGAACAAGCCTGCACTACGTTTTAGGCACTGCTCGGTGCTGAGGTGGGAGAAAATCACCAACCCGCCCTCGAGGAAATCTGAGTCTAGTAGTAGAATGAGTCGGTAAGCTCTGTAACGCAGAGGCTGTTCTTCCATCCCGGGGTCCCTAGCACCATGCTCAAAACAGTGAATGACCACCTGAGTCAGATGGAACAAAAATGTTTCCAAGAATAAGGGATGATGATGATTCCCTGGGACTCAGGAGCCACCTGACACTTCGGGACTGGCCACCTGAACAAGTCGCTGTGATGGTGGCTCAGCCAGGATGCCATCATGTGCCAGGTGACTTTCTCCCCGCCCTCCCCAGCCCTGTGGTCTCTCCACTAGGCCACATGCGAGTGTACTTACTGTCTTCATCTCCCTGATTTGGGGTAAGAGCCTCCTTGAGAATTGGTTGACAACTGTGGACCCTCTCTGTGGGCAAATGCACAAGCATTTAAATGCACTTTTAGGGAGTTCTCTCATAAGACTCTCCCCTGGACTGCCCCCACCTCCTAGCAGCCCTCCTCTGTTGGGAAAGGGCCGTGTTTCATTGCACTCTGCAGGGTGACAGCCTCACTGACACGCCACCATTTATAAAGAAGGCTGCTCACGAATGCAGGAGATGGAGGGAGTTCATACGTGGCCCCGGGCCAGACTATTCAGCGGATGACTCTTTTTCTCTTTTGCCTTTTCAGCTCAAAGGCTGTGTCCCAAGGGAGTGGGTCCTTTTAGGAACTGCATCTGTTTTGCCCTGGGAGGAATCTAAAACCCATTTGGAGTAACACTGACCTGAATTTCCTTTTCCCGGGGCTTGCCAGGGTCCTTCTGGTGGAGTGCGGGCATCACACAGCTCTGCGCCAGCTCCCGCTGCTGAGTGAGCGGTCGGCCAGGGCCCTGCACCGTCCTGGGCCCCGGAGCTCTGCTGGGCCACCGACTTGTCAGGCCGCAGTGCATTTTCCTCCTAAAAATGGCTAATGACCTGGGTGTAAAAGCCTTTATAGTTTACTTACTCCTCTGACATACATATGGTCAGTCAGTTGAGGAAACGTGCTCAAAGAGGTGTATCCAAGGTCACACCTCAAATATATTGCAGTGGGGCTCAGTCATACCTCTTTTGTCACCAAATCCCAGGTTCTTCCTACTTTTCCATGCTGATTTGCTTTTCCCTGAGTCTGTACAGCTCTTCCTGATTTGCAAATTGAATGTCAAAGAAGATCCTCTGGTGAACACAGAGCTGGTTACCTGGTTTCTATACCTGTTTTCTAAAAGCCCTTTGCTGCCTGTTTAGCGCTATTCATCCATCCATCCAACAATTACTCAGCATAAACCATGCCTGGCTTGCTGGAGGGCACCAAAATATAAATTAGAATTAGGTAGAGTGCAGGGGATGGCTCTGTTCCCACAGATGCTTTTTTTTGGACAGTGACTGACTTTTGTCTCTTGCAGAAATGCCAGATAATGCCGCAGCTTTGCTGGGCACCTGCTGTCAACTCCAGATTATTCCTACGCTGTGCCACTTGGTAAGAAACCTCACAGATTGGACCAAGCGATGGGCAGGAACGGGCAAATGAGGAGGAAAGGGACACCTAACAGCTGACACAACACCTGTAGGCTTTCCCACCCACAACAGTCCTTCGAAATAGGTTAAACTGGTGTCACTATTAACCTCACTTGTTTACACCCGCCCACACCACCTCACAGGAAGACTGAGGCCCAAGAGAAAGGATTTGTTCAAAGCACTTGCTAGTAGGGCTGGAACTCCCACCTTGTCCTTAGATTCCAAAACTCATGCTTTTCTCATCGTCTGGAGAGAATTTCAGGCAAGGCCTGATGCAGCACTGCAGGGAACGAGTGTGGCACCGTATTAAGGCAGCTCTTTGGCTAGAGCCGTTTGATTTAGCTCTGCACCAGATTCTACAAGGGCGGTGTTCCAGAGGACTGCTTTGTCTCAGAGAAACATTTCATTCTCTCCTAGGAATATCATTAGCTGTGTGCCCTCAGGAAATGTCATGGCAAGAGCACAAGTTAGGTAACGATGAGCTTAGCCCGGGGGAGACTCAAGATGAAGCTTTTCCTTGTAAAATTACAAATTGGGTCATTAATAAAAGGGACCCTCACTGGGCTGCCCAGAGACCACTCTGATGGAGCAGCTCTCGAATGTGGCTTCGGCACGTGTTGCACAGCCTCGGGCAGAGGAACAGAGCATAGCAACTGGATTGTTTTAAGGTCCGGTTACTAAAAGCCAAGGTCAGCATGCTGTGTAGGCCCAGAGGACCAAAGCTCAGAGCTCTGCGCCCAGACCTGGGAAGCAGGTATTGGGGTGGACTGCCTCGCTGGGACCCTGAAATGTGTTACCCATCCACCCTGGGAAACTCTGAGCACTGTGCTTAGTGCCTTGGGTACTTCTCTGCATAGCAAAGGCGTGGGAAGACGGAAGCAAGGCATTATTTATTCCCAGGAGCAGTTTCCATGTCATTCACAACCAGAAGCAGATTCTACCCACCCAGAGGAATGCTGCATTCTTGTGCTTTGACCACAAAACCTGAACTGGCTGCAAATGTGCCAGCACGTGTGCCCTGTGGGCGGCCGAGTGTAAAACCTGGTGGTGTCGTTTGGCAATGGAAAGGTTTCATCAGCGAGTTGCCTGCCGTGATGAGCACGACAGCAGCTCGCTTGCACAGCCCAGCTCGGTGGTGCAGCCCCGCGGAGCCCTTCCCAAGTGCTAACAGCAGCAGCTGCCTCCAGGAAGCACAGACAGAAGACAACACTGTGGCGGCCACACTCGCTAACTCCCTCTCCCAACAAACTCACGCCTCCTCATCACTGTCCTCGCAGACCAGCTCGGGATTGATCTTTGTGTTGCTTCCGCGTTCTGCACTGTTGCGGTTCTAAAAGCAGCCCTTAGGACACGCGCGGCGTTCCAGAATGGCTGGTGCTCTACTTTGGCACAAAACTTCCCACCCAGAGAGTCCATTGTTGGCCTTCATAAGCTGCTCAACACAAAGAAATAATTTTTCTTTAAAGACGTTCCCAAGCATCATTGCATCATGTCCCCTCGATATGGCAGCAAGTCTGAAGACAGAGCGGCTTCTGCCTCCTGAAGGTATTTAGGTATCAGGTGTTTCTCACAGAGATTTACTTGGCACTCAGTATAAAATCTACCTGCACGCCTGTCTTTTCTTGTCTGGTGGCCTGAGGATCCTGGACAGCCTTTCTGAAGGGCTTTTGGGAGAACAGTGTCAGACACGCTCGCACATTTGCCAAACTGGTAAAAGAACTGGTAAGAAGGTGACTTAGCATCATCAACAGAGAATGTTAATTTTGCCCCCCCCCCCCATCCTCGGTGACTGTAATCTCTTTCATACCTAGAAGTGCCTGTGGGCACTTGGGTTGGCAGACGTTCAGAGCAGGAAGCTGGATGCTGCTCAGCCCTTCTCCACCAGACCCAGCGCCCGCTGTGCAGCTGGCAGCCTTCCGCCTGCCCCATGTGGAGCTTTCTTACTTAAACCGCCGGGAATGTGGTGCTTGTGCTGAAAGAACAGGCCTAACCCACTTTCTAGCATAATCGATAGTTCACGGCCTGGGCCTGGGCCAAATGGTACCGTTAAGCCTGTGGGTACACTGTGTGAGTTGTATTTGGCCCATCTCCAAGGCGTCCATTCGTATGGCTGATTTTGATAACAGACACATGAGCACTTTTGTATGCAAATCACTGCTGCCCTTCGGCTAGCGGGGCCAGCTGCATATTTCAGTAAGGTTACTTCTGAGAACACTTCGGGAATATTTTAGGGATTCCCTTCAGATTTATCTGATCTGGTTCTGAATGCCTATTTAAAAATCAAACCTACTGGCAAATTTGTAATTACTGGAGATTTAAAAATAAATTGTCACAGGCACTGATTGAGACCCTAACAGCAGAGGTTCAAATGTTTTGAGCGGCTGCAATTAGAGTGGTGTCCGAAGTGCCCTCCCTACATGCTCACATTCATTCAGCTCCCTGCAGGTCTGTGTTCTAGGCCGGGGGAGTGGAGACTGACCGACCTGGCTCCTGCTCCCCTGAGCAGCTTTGGTTTCAGGAAACAGATGAAACAGTGACTATCAAAAAGATAGTTTCAGATACAGAAGCAACTGAAGACAATGTAATAACGTAATAGTGGCTGCGGTAGGGGGTAGATGGGTGGAGAGGGGACTGGGAAAGGCCCTTCTGACATAGCATTTCAACCGAGAGACAAGAAGAAAAGGTCCACATGGGCCTTTGGAGGAAGAGTACCCAGGCAGGAGGAAGAGCAAAGGTTCTTGAGCAGGAAGCTTAACTAAATAAAATATGGTACTTAAACCATTTTGAGGGGTTTGTGCAAGCATAAGAAATTCTAAGATCTTCATTAAAATAACCCAAACAAACCGTATATACTATGTGGATGAGAAAGTTACACTCTAGCCTTTCTCATCTACTGGATTTAATGGATCTAGTAGCAGGTAGAGATCAGAAAGTGGGGATTCAGACAGGGGATGCCAGGCAAACTGGAAAAAAATCAGGCCTGAGCTCCTGGCCTGGGTCAAATATATCTTATTATATCTTCAGGGTTTTCTTGCTCCATTTGGCGAATTTCAAACAACTTTTTTTTTTTTTTCATAATTAGCTAGAAGTGCATTACTATCCAAAGATATGGGTTTTTACAACTTTTTTCAGTGGGTATGTTTAAATGTGCCATTTCAGCTCCGTGTGCTGTCTGTTGATGGAGAATCTGACCTTGAAGACGCAGCCCTGGCTCCTCTGAGAGATGCAGAGAGGTTTGGGGTGGTGCAGAGCCTGCTTGCTGCAGCCGACGTGAACCTGGAGCGACGGCAGTCGTCTGTGAAAGCTGGCACGTGCAAAGTCCCTAATGTTTCCCCACTCGTTCTCTATATAAGCCTGAATGGACTCTGTGCGTTAGGCAGAGCACATCACTGATGTCACGTGTGAGTCACAAGTACATGTTATCAGCCCAAGGACGGGTACCTTTCAGCATCGTTAAGATGCTACTTGGGGGCCTAGGTCAGATCCCCGTTCAAAGCTGAGCAAGGACATGAACTTACACAAGAGTTTGAGAAGTGGTGGATGTCTGCACTGGGAATCCCCTCGCGTTTAGCCACCGAGCCCTCCGTGAATGGTTTCTTGTTCATCAGAGCCCCTCCTGTGCCTGTGATTTGGTGCACAAGTTAAACTCCAACGCCAGAGAGCTGGAGGAGGGCTGAGACTTCTAAGCCAGTGCACAGACCATTTTTCCACAGAAAAATGGGTCCATCGATCACTTATATTTCCCACTTTCTTCCTGTTATACAAAAACAGATCGGTCTGACACTAGGATCCAAAAATTCTTTTTAAATTGTGAATGCTGGGAGAAGGCAATTTCTCTTCATGGAAGGCTATGTTCTGAACGTGCTGCATGCTCTGCAGTGACTGAAAAATGAACTGTAAATTCCATGAGAGTACATATATTCTTCTGCTAAACAAAATTATGCTAAAAACATCTAATAGCAGGACACCCTTAGGGGGTCTAGCTTTTGCATTTTATTCGGCTTTGCCACGCTTTGATGAGCACACAAATTCTATGTCGAGAACAATGCTGATATCCCATGCATTCTGGATGTCTGATTTGTAAAATATGCAAAAGTGAAAATAGTTGTACTAAAATGGTGGCACTCTCCATGTCTTTTTGTCTGGTTTTCTGAAATAAGTATAAAGAACAAATTATAGGGTGTAGAGAAAAAGGAACCTTCATGCACTGTTGGTGGGATTGCAGATTGGTGCAGCCATTATAGGAAACAGTACAGAGGTTCCTCAAAGAATTAAAAATAGAACTACCCTATGACCCAGCAATTCCACTCCTGGGTATTTATCCAAAGAAACCCAAAACACTAATTCGAGAAGATACATGCACCCCTATGTTCACTGCAGTGCTATTCACAATAGCCAAGATATGGAAACAACCGAAATGCCCATCAACAGACGACTGCATAAAGAAATTCTGGTACATTTATGCAATGGAGGATTACTCTGCCATAAAAAAGAATGAAATCTTATCATTTGCAACAACATGGATGGACCTAAAGGGTATTATGCTAAGTGAAATAAGACTGAGAAAGACAAATATCAATGATCTCACTTATATGTAGAATGTAAAGAACAAAACAAACAAGCAAATAAAACAAAAATAGATTCATAGATACAGAGAAAGACGGATGGTTGCTAGACAGGAGGGGGTTAGGAGATGGGGGAGAAGGCGAAGGGATTAGAAAGCACAAATTGGCAGTCACAAAATAGCCATGGGGGTGTGAAGTATAGTGTGGGGAATTAATAATGTTGTAGAGACTATGTATGGAGGGTGCCAGACAGGTACTGGACTTATCGGGGGATCACTTCATCGATTATATAAATGCCTAATCACTGAGCTGTATACCTGAAACTAATATAATATTGAATGTCTACTATAATTAAATATGTGTATGTGTGTGTATATACATATATATTCACAGGATGTAAAGTACAGCATAGAGAATACAGTCAATGGTACCGTAATAGCTGTGTACAGTGTCAGATGGGCAGTAGACTTGGGGGAGTTATCACTTTGTGAGGGGTGTAAATGTCTAATTATTATGCTGTTTTGTACACCTGAAACTAATAAAAAAAAGAATTATACACAGAATGTATAATATGAGTCTACTTGTATGAAAAAAAGATTCACACGCATGGAAAATGCCATTTAAGAGTTCATAGAAACCCAACAGTGGCTACTTTGGGGAGAGGATTTAGAGGTTGGGGCAAAAGGTGGGGAAAGGTCTAGGGGGGGTGGGTTCATCCTTCTATTCCTGTTAGAATTACATATGTATTTTCTAAAAAAAACAAAAAACAAAACTAAACCGAAACACTAAAAAATACAGACACACTTCAGACAGAAAGAAAAGCTGCCATTTCAGCAAGTGCCCAGTTTGGGATACATCAAACAGGCAACTAAGGGATTTTGGCTGTTTCCACCACTGTCCTAACACTGGCCAGTTATCCCGTTGGATTGTGTTAAATCAGCTACTGCAAAGGATGTAGCCTTCTGCTGCTACGGGTGTCCCTGCCACAGTTCCTGCCGGCTTCCCAGCAGACCTCCGCTGGGACGTGGCAGGTGAAGGTGACACTGGGCCTCCACAGGGTCTTCTAACTGGTATCCTCATTAAACACTATTAGTCATTTTAAAGGTACCTCTATTTACTACTGCTTGAGATCAAGAACCATATATCTTTTTAAATAATTCAATTTGGAAACAAGTTCTAGTGGTCCTGGTCACCTAGAAAACAGAGTAAAGAGTAGTATTTCCTAGAACAGAGCAGGGCAGCCACCTTCACTCTGATGTTTTCACGGCCACTTCTCTTTCATAAACGGATGCATGAAAAAACCCTGGCATTAGCAAGTGTGATGTGGCCCAGTAAAGGCCCCTCAAAGGGGTCCGTGACCTAATAATCCCTGCAACCTGTGACATGTTACCTCACACGACAAAAAGAGACTTTACAAGTGTTCTTAAGGTTAGAGACCTTGAGACGGGCAGACTATCCTGGAATCATCTGGGTGGGCCCTCACAGAAGGCGGAAGCGTCAGTGAGAGACACGGCCAAAGAAAAGGCAGACAAGATGAGGCATGACGGATTCGGTGCCGTTGCTGGCTCTGAAAATGGGACCATTCAGGGACGAGAGAGCAGTCCCTCCGGTAGCCAGTGAGGGGACTTCCTTTCTACAACTGCGTGGGGCTGAGCCTGCCAGCCCGCAGGAGCCTGGAAGGGGGTTCTCCTCCAGGTTACAGCCTGGGCAGGCCTGGGAGGCATCCTGCCGAGAGCTGCATTTCAGACCCACTCCACTGAGATGAGTTTGTGTTTGAAGCCGCTAAGGTTGTGGTGATTTGTTACTGCAGCGACAGAAAACTGACAGGTAGTATACGATGGAAGAATGAACTACATAAGTCCTCAATGATGTCGATAATGATTCTTGGAAACTGACTTTACGCGAAATGACGTATAATGAAACCAATTCTACATCAGGCTAATTGATATAAACAAGGGTCAAGTTCCTATGGCACATTTCTGGTCACAAAAACATCACCAAACTTCTAAACAAAGTCCTCAAACCTTCTGATATTAAACACTGAAGTACACGTGATCTACACATACTTAAGAAAGATGGATAAAAACAAGTATGAGAGTTCTTTTCCAACCGCGTGGTCCAGTCCAGGGTCGTGGGCGGCTGGAGCCTCTCCTGGAAGCTCAGGACGCTGCTCTGGACAGGACACCCTTCCATCCCAGGGCCACTCACACCCACACTCACTCAGATTGGGACAGTGCAGACACAGCAACTCACGTAACTTGCACATCTTTGGGATATAGGAGGAAATGGGGGTCCCCGGAGAAAAGTCACACACGTGGGGAGAATGTGCAAACTCCAGACAGTGGCCCCGGAAAGGAATTGATTTTTCCCTCCATCATCAACATTAGAATGAAATGACATTATTCTAGGACCTACTGTATATAAAATCTAATTCTTTTGGAGATATCAGAAATACTTCGGACTAGCAATTTCTGAACTATGAGAACCCCAGAAACCAACTTGGGAAAGAGTTGCCAAGTACCTTTTCTGGAAATAGGCTTCCTGCACTCACCCCGTTATGCCTCCATCTCTTGGCCAGCCTGCTGGGTCCGCCTCCCTTTCACCGAAGGCCACAGCAGGTACTGGCCTCTTTCTTGGCTAGCTGGGAAATGGTCCTAGTATCATCCCATGCCATCTAAGCAGAGGCCGTTTCTTGATCGTGTATTTTAATCTTCCCTGTCTCTGAACTTCTTTCCTTGAGTATGTAGTCTTTGAAAGGTTGGGCTGGGACAGAGGAAACAATAATTAGAGTTTCTTTGTTAAAGAAGAGGCAGATGAAAAATTTATATATTTATATTGGTGGGAAAAACTAAATACCATTAGAGACTTTTTACAAAGACTATCAGCATTTTGAAGAAATTACCAAAGCTAATCTCATATTCTCTGTAGTTTATTATCTCTCAGCCTTAGTCCTACCTATAAATGAAACACTACATTTTTCCAATATTAAATATTTATTTCTTTTTTACATACAAAAATATTTTACCAGGCCTATGCAATCTCACAGATTGAACATTTCAGCAATTTTTTGGACAGCATATGGAAATATGTGAAAAGAAAAATCTACAGGGACAGTTTCTGAAAAATCAATACTTAATTGTATTGCAGGAAAATTTTATTTATGCAAGTACAGTAATGTTTCTTTTATACAGGAACTAGTAGTACAATTACTTGGATAGTAGTAGCAATTAATCTTTCTTTTTAAACTTTTTCATCAGAAACTTACTTTAGCAGCTTGTTCAGCGTTGATTTTTAGGTTGCTCACAAGCATTTTGTCTTCCATTAAAGAAAAAAAATGTTTCTTCTACAATCACTTAAAAGAGTAGAGGTTAAAAAGAGCATGCGTTTGTGTTCAAAATAAAGGTATACCAAATGAAACAGGGGAAAAAAAAAAATCCCCCAAAGCAAGGTTCTCACAACAAATACTCATCACGGGCTCTAACAGAGCTCAGCGTAACAGGTAGAAAACAACACTTGCTGCTGACGCCTAGAGGTCAGTCTTCTACAGCAAAATCCAAGACACCACTTCTGTAAAAATCAATGTTACTGAAGAAAGAGGAGTCAGTAGTCCTTTTTTACAGAGAGCACACAGACAAAAGAAATATTTATCTTGTATTTCAATTACAGATGGAGATGAGCTATTCTATTTGAGTCTTGTTCTACCTGAGCAGACGAAAGCATTGGACCATGCTCATCAGAACAAGTCTTGTGTGTTCCAAGCAATGTTGCTCATACTACTTACTGCCTGCCTCTCCTTTTTAAAGATGAAAACCACATCTGGTAGTAACTTCTGGGTTAACGCTGGTAACTTAAGGCTGAGGAGTTTTTAATGCTATGCTTTCCTCTTCTTGCTCCATCTCCTGGGCCACATTGAATGACAGGAGGAAAGCCAAATTTCAGGTATGGCCTGTCATTTTGTTTCTACCCCTGGCTTGCTGTTTCTGAAGTACAATGAAGACCTCAATTTCCGGCATTTAAAATAAGACCCTTTGGCTTCTGCTCTATGGTATAGCCTGTCCAGTTGGGACTCAAGACAGGTTTACAAGCATTGAGTCATTTAACTTCCCAAGCTTTCAGTACCATATTTACGTGAATTGTGTGTAGAGGTATTCATTCAGTTTGTGCTGGAGATTAGAAAACAGTAAACGCTAGTTGTAAAAAAATAAAATAAAAGAGAGAGGATCATCACTTCTGACGGACTTTGTGTGTGGAGGCGAGTCAGAGGTAGCATCACTGCATTATCAGCCAATGGCCGCGAAGCAATTAGAAAGAGAATGTAAATACAGTGCATTCATACTGGATTAGAGGTCCACTAATGACCTAACGGAATGTTTCTCTCTATAAAGAAACAGATACTTTTTAAACAATATGGGCTAAAGCGATAAATTTCAGGAATAAGAATAGGGTAAGGCAGTTTTTAGGGGCAAAATCAGCATGTTTTCTGATGTAACAGTACTGGATTGCTTACTTAAACTTATTTGTGAGTGGTCTGGTTGGCAGTAAGGATTTGTTAAAGGTTTGGACTTAGAATGGGATTCTAAATGAAAATGGATCTCCTCACCTGGGCCACTAAGAGAACAGAATAAACCCTCTTCCAAGCTGGAACTACACGCTCAGAGCCGTTTTAAAACTGGAGCTAGGATTCCTAAATGGCGTACACCATTCACTGTTACCTCTGAAAGAGGTACACTTTAAAAAGAACTAAAAGATAATAAGAAGCGAATACATATAATAAACAAAAGTAGCATAGTATTTTCCAGTATAGCATTTACATTAGAGTTACAAATTACTTCTTGTAATTTAAGCTGAAGACAAAATATTAAGTTAGCCTTATGTAACAAATGGAATATTAAAAGTAAAGGGAGATATAAATTTTATCAAAGATCACATGGAGAGGAGTCAGAATTAGGATCCCAGCCAATAGAAATACACAATCTCTGTTTTTATCAAAAGAGACTATTTTAAAGACAGTAGTGCAGTATATTGCAGAAGTGTGAAAACCATGCTTTTAAATTCTTACTTTAGAAATGAAATACCATCATTTCCTTCTATTTTTGGTGTATTAAGGACTCATTTTTTATTCTGTGCACTAAATAATTGCAGGAACACAGAAAGTAACATGACAAATTATGGGGAATATTAAAAAATGAATAAAACTTAAAGCTAACAAAAATGCATTTTAAAAATAGTCTTACCTTAAAAAATTACAGAATCATTATCTTCCTCAGGTATACAATGTATATTTACATAAAAACTGGTATGAGGCTGAATTATTAGTCAATTGTATTCTTAAGTTTGTGAATAATAGTCACTTGTACTATATACAATAATCCTATCATTTAAAATACTGAATTTCTCCCAAGAACTCAAAATGTATTACAGATGTTATTAGATTAATTCTCCCAGTAAATTCTTTGGAACAGGAGGGCAGGTATAATTTCTAAGCTTGAACCGTGTCACAAATTCATTAGAAGCCTTAAATAAGTATTTCCCAAGAGGTTTTCTTTCACGACTCGTTTTCCTTAAGGAAATTAAGTTATAATGATAACTTTCTGAGCTTAATGCCTCATGTATTTTTTTTCAAAAAAAAGATTAGTATCTACCTCGAGGTACAACAAAGCCCTTTAAAACAATGTGAAAAAAAGTTTCAGAATGTCTAAGAATTTGGGAGTAATTAAAAATTTCAGAACACTAGTTATGATTACATGGGTGAATATATTTATTCATTTATTTTGGGAGAATTTACATATTATACACAAAGCTGTATATATATTATATATATGGTGACTCAAACATTTAAAAAATGACCTGCTATCTATATACATAAAACTTCAGGATTGCTTTTTCCGTATTTAGTATAAAGATTCATTACTATAAAATTATTGGCTCTCTAGCCTGTGATTTCTGGAAAAATGGAGTGTTGTTTCAGAAGTCATAAAAGTACAATGTTAAGTAGATCATTATTTTGAGCAATTTTCAAACTTTTATGTTCAATATTTACCAATTCAAAATAATTGTGCCTAACACCATGGCTATCCATCTTGAAAATCAACACCAATTACGATCATGACACTTGTTATAAATAAAAATAAGTACTAACTTAATAAATTTTTAATTCAAAGATCATCTTTTATTGTCAAAGCAGCTAGTATCTGGTCATAATCTATAATGCCACACTATTGTATTTTAATGCTAATTTGCATTATTTTCTAAATTTGTGTTAATAACCAATTTGCTCTTTTAAGGAAAACTGGTCCTTAATAAATTTTACTAGATTCTAGAATCTAGTAAATCTTAGGCTACTATTTCTGTAGTCAAGTGAGCTTATGATAACAATTTTTAGTAAGCTATGCTCAGCATTTGTATAGTTAGAATTGGGAAACGTAAATCAAGTCCTGATGTGTTGGATAGTTGATATTACCCAAATATCAAACAGAAATTGAGAACGCATAATCAAGGCATGACTGTAATACTGGTGAAATTGTACTTATAGTGCATCACATATAATCCACTAGTTACGGTTCAATAACTTTTCCAGGGTATTTGAACATTTGAAAATAAAAAAATGCATATACTTAGTTGTATCTAGTCATGCCCTGAAAGCTGACTGCAGCCACACTCACCTGCCCACAAGGAATCCTCAGGTGCATTAACGTATTGGCACATCACGTTTCCCAAAGCACATGCATGTATGTGTGTATTTTAACTATGACCAACTGTTCAACATCACTTTAAACCATTTTCTCTTCAGTAAAGCTAATTATCTTAGCCCTTTCCCACAAGAGAAGTTCACATGTCTTTGATCACAACTGTACTCTCATTGCTGTGGGAACCCTGGGCCACTGGGAATCCTTGCCCAGCAGGGCTCGGCTGGTTCCTGCAGACTCAGATGGGAACTGAGATTCAAGTTCAATGATTCTTTATTGAGATCAATGAGATTTTCTAAATGTACAGTCTTTAACTCTGGCATCTAGGCTGAAATGAATTAAAATGCATCGTTTTATTTCATACTAGGAGTGACCTTAGTATATAGTAACCAAGTAGTTAGTGATGAATACCATTTATAATAGAAATAATTCCTTTAAATGTAGACTCTTTTCTAAATAACATGCATTTTTATACCATACGATAAAACTAAAAATATGTATGATGTAAAAATCCTCTCTATTTTGCCAAGCTAGTGAAGTATTTTGTGGATAAACTGTGCTGCTACAATGACCCCAAAGCTGTTCAAAGAAGCTCCATGTGGCAGCGTGAAGGCAGACCTGAGAATGTAGAAATGAAATTTCTCTTAAAATTTACCGTGTGCCGAAACACCGAGTCATAGGACATCACCTCGACACTCTGCTTTGTTCATGTTGCTTTGAGAAACCAAGAATGTGATGCAAACACAGTAGTACCTCGGTTTGCTAACAATCCGTTCCAGAAGACTGGTCGAGTTCTGAAACATTCGAAAACCGAGGCATGGTTTCCCCATAGAAAGTAATGCAAAATGGATTAATCCGTTCCAGACCTTTAAAATCAACCCCTAAAACTGCAAATTTAGCATGAATTTTACTATCTAATGATACCATAGATCCATGTAATTTACGGCGTTTGTAAACTGAAATATTCATCAAAGGAGACGTTCGAAAACCGAGGTACCACTGTACATGCCATTTTAAAGATGCCAAAGTTATTAAGAGAGTGAGATCCATTTTGCCACCAATTTCCCATCCTAGGGCAAAGACTGTGAATTTGTGCTGGATATGAAATTCTGGAATAAAACAATACCTATAGATTTCCACTCAACAATAACAACTTGAGTGTTTTGTTTCACTGTGAAAAGATTTGAAACAATGTATGTATACTATTTGTTGCCACGCATTTTCTCTTCCCTCCAAGCCCTCCCAGCTGGCATTCCATGTCACAACTTTGGTGAGGGGAAAACAAATTCAGCAGCCCGGTGTCTGGTGCCTATGACCAGACAAAGACAACCATCCATATTTAAGCACCTAACCCTTTATGTGTGAATACTGTTTATGTGAAAAGCTAGCAGCAATATAAAATATGGCTAACTTACTTTACTGATGAGCTGCATCTCTGAATACGTTTTAGGAAGAATTTATACCACCCAAGAATCCTAAAGGAAGGTGAATTCTGGAAATCTGCATATGTAAATGCATCTAGAGGAGAACTGTTTTACTAATGATTAAACAAAATAGTGCATTTCCTTATAGAAATGTAAAATATATATATATGTATGTATGTATATATATATATATATATATATTATATAATACATACAATGTACGTATTATATAATGTATATATATTATATATAGATAGAACAGCTAACACTTATTTCCAAATTTTAAGAATCGTTCAGTGGATTGGGTTCTCACACAACAAATCGAACAAATACCTTAATGAGCCCATCACACTCCCTATCACATGCTGACACTTCACCACCCCCACCACAACCCCCCACTGCAAACTTAGAGGCATTTTTAAGCATCACAGAAATTTGCAGAGGCGCGATACATTTGCTGACCATATCCTAATAGAACACTGTCTAAAGTAGGTTCATTTTTGTCAGATAAACTTTTACATGTGAAAATAAATAAACTGTTAAGTGTCATTTTGCGGTAAGGTTTTAAAGGAGAAGGCACTCTCTCAGCCTGCACGGCCCTGCTTGGTGTACACACGCACATTAACTCAGCATCAGCCTGTCATTGCAACAAATGAGAGTGCAAGGTATTGCTCTTTGTTTCTTTCGCTAAAGGTAGAAATGAAGGGGAAGAAACCCAATAAGTCTGTGTAAAGTAGAATGGATAGCCACACATCTCTGAAAAAACCAAACTACATAGCATTGAGCAGACTTTTCATGTCAGATTTGCATGGTAGTAGGCTAGCTGTAGCACTGACATTAAATTTCTGCTTGTATAAGAAATTATATTAGGAAAGAAGGCCAATAACTACTACTTTCTCCTAAAGCAGAGTAACTACTCTTCACTAGTTAAACACTGAACTAAATGACAGCTTTACAAAACTATTTCAAGTATTCATTATCACAGTGAAAATGTGAGACCAACATTAGAATGAATGATTTGAAAATTCTTTGATGAAAAAGGCAAGGGTACTAAATCAAAACATATACAAAATGCTTCAACGCATTTCTTTATGTGATATGAATAGAAAGATTATCCATAAAAAGTTAGAAAAATTAAGATAAATTATATATTAGTACACCTTCCCAACCACATTTTATATAAAAATTCAGAATAGTGTACTGGTATTTCAATCCACACAATAAAAATGCCTGGACGTGGCAGGTATCTTCTATCTGTGCATGTATTTTCTCAGTAAAAGGTTTATTTGTTGCAGTCACTTTTTAAAAGTTGTATTTTAATTGTGAACCTTATTGAATCATCAGTAAACCCAGCTGATGGGGACCCACTGTGGCTCCAGTCTCAGTTTCTCTATGGCAGTTTGTAGTTTCTCAAAGGCTTTGTCCAGATTGTCGTTTACGATGATCAAATCAAAATAGTGGTTGTACGCTCTTTGAATTCGCGCACTTTCATCCACTGTTTTCTTCAAGTCAGAGTCCTGTTGAAGAGTTTTAGAAGTAAACGGTATTAGGATGTATATTTACTTGCTCAAACACCAACTCAAAGTGAACATAAGAAGTAAGTAGGTTTGATAATTTATTTTGATTCTGATATTAATCCTCAAAATCTAATCTATGCAGAGTGTTAAAAAAAGACATTACCACCTGTTCATATACTAGCCTTTCCAGCTGCGTTCATGTTTGCACTTATATCCTGTATCTTCTGTTTCACTGATATTAGGGTTATATTCCTAATTAAAAGGCTGCTGACAATAATCTGAGGGTGAAATCTAAGGTAATAAAAGAATTATTGCAGGTGACTAGTCTCTAGCCCAACTATATCATCCTTTTCAAAAGATTTGTATCTTACGGATTCTGTAGATCATGGAATCTAATTTGTAGTGGTTGTTAAGCTCAAAGCCAAATTTGGTACCTATCTCTAAGAAAGAGATTCTTAGAAATGCATTTTGAAGACTCTTTACATTTACTTATTTTTTTTAGCTAGCATTGTTTATATTTCATAAAATACTTCTAGTCATTTTGGAATGATGTGGGGGAATAAATAAGTAATGGGTTCTGCATGAACAAGTAAAGCTTTTCATTAAATTACAAGTGTTTTGAAATTTCACAACACTACACATTCTTCAAATATTTACTGAGCTCCTATAAAAGTGCCTACTATATTTCATTATGTGTGGATATAACAATGAATAAGACAGAGTGGGTTCCTACTCTAACGTGGAGGGGACAAACACAAAAACTTGCAAGTTGTAATAGTACCATAAAAGAAATCAAACAGGAACAAAAACCATTTTAAGGGATGTACTTTAGACAGAGTGATTACAAAGACACTAAGTAAATGACATTTAAACTGAGAACTATAGCAGTAGAAAGCATTCCAGGCAGAGGAAACAGCGATGCAAAATTCAAGGGAAATGACCCTGATGTGTTTAAGATACTGGAAGATCAGGATGGACAGAGAGGAAGAGGGGACAACAGGTTGAGATGAACAAGGAGTAAGTCATGGAGGACCTAGATGCAATGGAAAGACATCACTGGATTATGGTGGTGACAGAGGAGATGGAAATGACACCAGACTGGAAATGTATTTCGGTGATAAAAATCATCAGGATTAGCTGATAGACTGAATGTGAAAAGTGAGGAAAATGAATGAATTAAGAATAGCTCTTGGGTTTTCAGCTTGAGTAAATGGGTAGTTGCAGAAGATGCAGAGTTGGGGAGTGGGATAGGGAGAATATAACTTTTGGGGAAAAACAAAATGTCCTACTTTGTACACGTTAAGTTTAACATGTCTGTGAGACATCCAAGTGGAGATGTAAAGTGAGTAGGCAATTGGTTACGCAAGTCAGAGCTCTGAGATCTGGCTTAATTCTATATAAATTAGGACTCATCAGCATAACAATGATAAATGTTTATATAAAGAAAAGCACAGAGACAAAAATGGGTTCTTAAGTAGGCCTAAGGGCCACTAATACCTACGTTTAAGTTAATACTTTCATTGAGATAGCTAAATAAGTTTGAAACATTTATTGTAGATGTATAATCAAAACACAATTCAACTTGAAAACAATTCTTACCTATTATAGTTATTAGCAATTTGGCTTCTTAAAAAAAATCAGTTTTTTGACAATAACAATTCTGTAACAATAATTGAGTACACCATATAGATGGAAGAATGATTAAAGAGTCTATATATGGTTATAGAGTGATCCCCAGAAGGTAAGTGAAAAATACAAGCAGACCAATTAGCTACCTTTTATGTAAGAAATGGAGGAGGAAGGATACACATACATACTTGCTTATATGATTAAAAAATAGTGAACATGGCTACCCATTAAGGTTGGAAGGAAACAGAGAGCACAGAGAAAAGCTAAAGTTTTTTGTTTTTAAGATTTACTTTGGAATTATGAAAATGTATAAAATTATAACAAAATTACATTCAAATGAAAAAAGAGCAACACCTAAAAATCAACAGCAAAATGAAACAAATTTGTGTTTCAAGTTGATGGTTTAACCACAAAGGAATTATTTCACTTTAAAATAAAATAGTACCCAGTGGGATATATCCTAAGAACAATTTAGAAAAAAGTCTGAAACTTAAAACTTTTCAATAATCATATTGTTAATTGTTTCCCACTAAGAGGAACCAGGGCTTTTAAATGGCTGATTCCTGGTTTGGACCAAGGAACAGCTTTTTGTACCAGGAAGCAAAGAATCATCAGATTATTGGGGTTGTGTTAAAAAGACCCACAAGACAAGTTGAATAGGCTCTTACAAGCTGAAGACAGGACAATTTAAACATCAAAAAGAATACTAACCGGCCTAAGTACACAGAGAGGAAGTATCCCAAGTGACTTTAAAACAGTGATTTAACTGTATATACTTAGTGGCGTAAACCACAGGATTAAAAAAAATAAAAAACAGTTCACAGTATTCAAACCTGGTAATTGTGTTGGTGTCTTTATTCTCAGACTGCTGTGTGTGTATTGTGGGACAAAGCACATGAGCAATTACGTGATAATTCTAACATTCCCAGTGTTTTTGAGAACTAGGCTACTCAGCATAGAAGGAAATTAAACATATAAAAGAGGTTAAATAAAATCCCTGTAATCCTCAATTTGATTGGAAAGTATAAGCATGAATTTATGATATACTTTCCCTCAAACAGAAAAGCATTGGTGTGATCAAACAATATGGTGAATGTTTAAATAAAAAAAAAAAAAAAAACGATTATAGTAAAAGACACATTGCCATTAATCCCCCTCAAAATACTCCCCCCTCGCTTTGAACGCACTTATCGCATCGTTCTTGCCACTTTCTGAAGCAGTTCTGGACGTCCTCTTTCGTGTCTTGAGTTGTGCTGTCATGGTTGCCTCGATGTCCTGAAGCATTTTGATTTTGGGGAAGAGTCAGAAGTCGCACGGTGCCAGATCTGGTGAATAAGTTGGATGAGGACACACCGTAATGTTTTTGACAGAAACTACCGTACCAAAAGTGATGTGTGACACGCAGTGTTGTCATGATGGAGGATGATTTACGGCACTGTAAAACACACCTTCTCTTAACTGTAGCTCACACCTGACTGACTACACCGAACAAGTTGAAACTTGTCACACACTGTTATTAAGGCTCGATGAGCTGCTTCCCATATCGAAGATCCCTGCCTTTCTGTTGGATGGCACTCGGCAGCAGCATTCACTGTATTTTGTGATCACAACGGAAAGACTCCATGTCACACATCACTTCTGGCATAGGGCAATTTCTGTCAAATAAAAACATGACTGTGTGTCCTCATCCATCGTATTTACTGGATCTGGCATTGTGCGACTTCTGGTTCTTCTCCAAAGTCAAAATGACTGACATCAAAGCAGCCACGACAGCACAACTAAAGACACTCATGAAGGAGGACGTCCAGAACTGCTTCAGAAAGTGCCAAGAATGATGGGATAAGTGTGTTGAAATCGAGAGGGAATATTTTGAGGGGGATTAATGGCAATGAGTCTTTTACTGTAACAATTTTTTTTTTAGATGTAAACATTCGCCATATTGTTTGATTACACCTCATGTATCCTAGCTCTGTCTACCTAAAACAGGGGTGTCCAAACTTTTTCAACGTTTTTTACCAAGGGCCATATGCGGTAAAATACACAAACAGCCAGGCCACTCACTCGAGGTGAAGTACGTATTGCCTCACCTGGTTTATTTAAGTAAACTAAATATATTTTTGGAATTTGCTGTGGGCCAATTAACAATGGATTGTGGGCCGCAGTTGGCCTGCGGGCCACGGTTTGGACACCCCTGACCTAAAAGGTGTAGCTAGAAACGATAATCGATCTTGAGACAACGTACATCCCTAATGCTATGGCCTTCAAATACCATTCATCCTAAAAGGAACCAGAGCTTCGTGGAGAAATAGCTGATTCCTGGCCTGAAATGAGAAATGTACAAGATGAGCCTGGAACATCTGTCATACCAAATAGTAAGGAAGCCATCTGAGACCATTAGGCTCATGAAATAAGGTCAAGGGCCAACTTAACTAAGCTCTTATTTGTCAAAGATGAGACAATTTGAGCATCGATAATAACTGCAAATAATTGTTTTACTCAGACATCAAATAAGTTTAAACCCATAATGAAACTAAAAAAAAAAAAAACAAAGAAAACAAATCTTACTTGGTCATCTGTCACCTTTGATGTCTCTTATGGAACAAAACTGACCCATAAAGGGAAAGTATCAAGCATATATCTTGACTTTCCTATAGGAACTCTACTTCAGAGTAATCAACTATTGGTGAGGAAAAGTTATTTTTTAGACGCACTCTAGTTTATAAATGCAGAAAGAATCACAAGCTTCGAATATCAGCACTTTACAATCCCTAACAAATAACTGACCCAGATCAACAAAACTTGCTAAAATTATTAGATGAAAAGCTACTGGGGAACTTGACAAATCTGGTTAACAACAACTGACCGCACTGATTAATCTTATCACAAAATGAGAGACAGCCTTTTCCTTCCTTCTTTCTTTCTTTTTTTTTATTTTTATTTTTTGTAAAAGAGGATAGTTTATTAAAAGTAAAGAATAAAGAATCGCAGCTCTCGGAACGAGAAGGGGTCCTGACCAGGTTGCCCCGAGACAGCCTTTTCCATATGCCTCATAATGTTACCAAATAAGAAGTACCACTTATCAAATATTCTTGAAAAAATAATTGAATCTGTATCTGATCAAGTATCAGTTCGCAAGAAAAACAAGAATAGAAAAACGACACAATGGCGACAGAATTGGTAAAATCCAGACTATGGAACACTCTATAGGATAAATGACCCATTTTTTTGAATAACTGAATTAAAAGGTTAAAAGAGAAGGGAGGAGGAAGACAGTGAGAACTTAAGATTAAAAGAGACTAAATTAGGAACATCTGCTTTCAGCTAAAACGCAGTAACAGGAATCAGATTAACCCTCTTGCTTGACAACTGAAACAGACAAAATGTATGAACAACAGTTTTTAAGATATTGTACATCAGGCAATGAAAAACAGATATCCCAGAGAGACAGGGAACAAATGAAGCTAGCCTTATGATTATCCCCGACTACTGGCCTAAAAGAGCTTCCAAGAGGAAAGAGTTTCCAGCGAGGCATAGCCCAAGAGGAGCCCATGAACTCGCTCTAAGTCAGGACAGAGCTGAGAGCCCAGGGAGACCGAGTGGCTGGACAGGATACCGGATGGAATAGCAGAGCATGGACAGAGAACTTCTTACACTTACAAAAGGTCTCCTTCCAGCATTCAGCTGAGTACCAATCAGTACACATGTACAAATACCAGAGGCCACCAAAGAGCCACCAGAGAGAATGCAAGGTTCCCGAGCCAGGAACAGGACCTATTCCCACGAAGCACCAGGCACCTGGGAGAATGCTCCAATGCTCCTACCTCAGTAGTGGAGAAACAATGCCCCTAGAAGGAGAACTGCTCTGGTCCTGTCTAACACATTTTAAAAGCAAGACATGAAAGGAACAAACTGGTTCTAAACAACTATGCTCACAATGTCTGGTACCCAATAAAAAATGACCAGGATTGCAAACAAGCAGGATAATACGATCCATAATGAGGAGCCAAGTCATTCAATGAAAACCGACCCAGAATTGGCACATATGTTAGAAATAGATGATGACATGAAAACTTATTATAATTATAATTGTAGATATTCAAAAAGTTACGCAGAGACATGGAGCAACCCGAAAAAGAACAAAGAGGACTAACACTGCTGGATATCAAGACTAAGCAGCTACAGTGTGGGAAGAGGTGGAGCAGAGGAGGCAGGGATTCTGAGGCGCACAAGGAAGCCTTTCGAGGTGGTGGACACGTCCATTATCTTGACTGCGATGGCTGCGTGGGTGTATATACATGCCCAGACTTAACAAGTTGTACACTTTCAATGTGTACAGTTTACTGTATGTCAATTATACCTCAACTAAGCTGGGGGAAAAAAGGATTTAAAAGACACCAAGAAAATGCAATGGATTGATCTTATTTGGATCCTGATATAAACGTATCAGGATCTTGGGGAAATTCCAAGATTCCAAGATTGTATATTGATATTACGAAGTTACTCTTATTAATTTTTTACATGATGGTGTTATGGTTATGTTGAAAAAATCTTTACCTTTTAGAAATAAATTCTAAAGTATTTATGGTTGATATGATATCAAAGGTTTGCTTCAAAATAATTCAAAGTAAGGGAGGAAGTGAGGAGAGGTGTAACTGAAACAAAAATGGACACACGTTATTGAAGCTAGGTGATGAGTACATGGAAATTCATTTTTTTCTCTTTTGTATATATTTAAAATTTTCCATTACATGAAAAAAGAGAGAGGGAGAGCAAGAGAAAACATGTAACAGAAACTAAAATGGTCTTGGGGCCCATTTTCCTCATTAGTAAAATGAGGGGGTTGGATTAATAGGCACGTTTTAATACTGGTCCATTTCATTTACACAGGAGGAGTAAGCTTTTGTTTTAAAATTAAGTGAACAATGATTTTTAAGTAAGAACAATACTATTTCAAATCCTAACTATTAATATATCTAGTGAATGAATTTTTATTCTATAATAGCTTAGGTAGTATGTTTATTTCATAAACGTTATTATACAGAATGAAATATGCTCAAAAGCAAAGGACAAGGAAAAGTTTTGGGAGGAAGTGCTACTGTTAGCCCGCCCAGAGCTGCTCACCGTCAGAAGCTTGGTAGTGATGCCAGCATCCACCACAGCCTTGTGCATGGCACGTAATGTCTCTAGCTCTGGAGCAGCAATAAATACAACGTAGGGCATGAACTCAGATGTCCTCAGTACTTTCAGAGCCTGTGCAGAGGAACGATGACACACCAATTTACGTAGGATTCGAATTTGTATTATGTTGCCTTTTAATGTATATTAAATAATCAAAGTCTATCTGCCCTCTTCCTAAGGATTAAGGATGTAACTTAACACTTGCCCGACTTCTAGTCTTTTGATTCCATATGGTATTTTCCTAAAATAGTGATCCATTAATTGTGTTCTGACCTCAGTTGCACTACTCTTGGATGCTCTTAAACGAAAGATTGAACTCAATGATCCGAAAGTCATCAAGAATGATGTATCTATATAGTCACTGATACGGAGTTCAGCACAGGGAATAGAATCAATGGAATTGTAATAGATATGTACGATGTTAGGGGGGCAGTAGATTGGGGGAGGAGGGTTATCACTTTGTGGGGGGTGAAATGTCTGGCTGTTGCATTATTTTGTGTACCTGAAACTTAAAAAAAAAAAGTTAATTGTAGAATTCTGCTGTTAATATTGAAAAAACTAGTGTCTATTAATTGGAGAGTGGTTATATAAATTAATATACATCCATACTATGAAATGCTATGCAGCAATTACAAAGAATAAAAAAAGTTCTATGGTAACTGACATGAATAGATTTTCAAGAAATACTGTTTAATGAAAAAAAAGCTAAAGAATTTATATAGACCTTTTTCCATTTATGTAAAAAAGAAACAAAAATAGAAAACCCATTACATTATACATGTAAATGTGTGTGTGTGTGTGTATGTGTATGTATATATATATATTTTAACTTAAGGCATACTAAAAAGACAGAAAGATACATCCCAAACTCCCAAACTATCAATCAGAATTATCTCTAAGTAGGGAAGTGAGGTTGGGTTGAGTGTGGAGCGGTGGGAAGGGGTCAGTGAAAGACATGGAATAAAGACGAAATGAATTGTGTGTGTGTGTGTGTATTGGGCGGGAAGGGGTGCAACTTCAAATTTTTATTCTTGATGTTGTAGCCTTATTTAAATTTTAAATTTAACATTTCCTAACACATGCATTTATATATTACTTGAGCAAGTAAATAAATACTGAACTTCTATCAAGTCTCTATTGCTTTCCAAGCCTCTGTTGGCTAACTGCTCAGAGATTTATTAACTAGTGGATGCATAATAAGTTTCTCTATCACCAACAGGTAATAGGGAAAGAGCCACCTTCACAATCTCAAAACAAAAGAAAACAAAAACTCCATAAGAAATAAAATTTAAAACACAGCACTAGAATCCATGCAGCTTACTTGAGGGTTGACATCCAAAATGCAAGTTCGTCCAGTTTGGACAACTTCAAGAATAGAATCAATCTTGGTTCCATAGAGATTTCCTTCGTATTCTCCATGTTCCAAATATTTTCCAGCTTTAATATCTGCTTCCATCTCAGATCGTGACATGAATTTATACGCCTGGCCATCTTTTTCATCTTCCCTTGGTTTCCGTGAAGTAACTAAATGTGAGAATTTGTACAAAGAGAATGCAGGGTGTTAGAAAATAGACTAAATGAACAGGGTAGCTTAAGATTTTTCACTTTAGTGCAGGGGTTGGAAAACTATGGCCTATGGCCAAATCTGGCCTGCTTCTTATTTTTGTTAAAAAAGTTTTATTGGACCACAGCTACGCTCATTCCTTTCATCATCTATGGTTTCATTTGGTCTGTAATACTGGTGGAGTAGCTGCAACAGAGATTAGATGGCCTGCAAAGCCTAAAATACTTACTATGTGGCTCCTGAATAAAATAGTTGGCTGACCCCTGAGCTACAGGAATGTTTTAAGAGCTAGTCCGCAGTATACAATTTGTCTCCGAAAACTGCGTTATAAGGTCATTTTGAAACTCAAAATATTACCTAGAAGTAGAGTCCTACATTTAAATTCTTAATTATGGTGAATCCCAATAAGTGTGAGGTAAATTGCAAATGAGTATCTTTTCTAGCTGACCAGCACTTCCCTTCTTAAGGAATATGAATTATATCCTTTCTTTATACTTTAACATTTCGTAATTGAGGGCCCAGCGAGGGAGCAAAGCTCTCCTATTCTTAGTTGGCTTTATCAATTTTCCGAAGTGTAGTTTCACACACAAGTTATCGATCTTTTATCTCATCTCAACACCAAACCTTTCTTTTAGCACAGCTTATTGATATTCCCAACCATTAATTGTTCTATTTTTCACTTTAGTGGTGGAGCTAGCTACCTCAAAGTTATTACAGTCTATTAACTTTCTCTACTCTGACCTGAGGAGTATACTCTTTCTGAGAGAATGAGAATGAACAGACCAAGTCAAAATTTAGGAGATCCTTTTGTCTGATATTTTAGAGCTCTAAGTATGGCCAGAGACTTACAACTCCTTTACAAATTGGGCCATGCTAGGAATGGACTATTACCACCGTTCAAACTTTTGCAAAAGTGCAGAGTTAGGTACTCTCTGCCAGCTGATTAATACTAGCTGGGAAGAAGGGAAATAATGTGTGTGTGTATGTTATTTTCAAGTTTAGCCTTAATCTGAGTTTGGCTGGATCAGATATAAAAAAGCATCCAATTTCTAATCGAGTACTTCTGCATACAGAATATCTGGTGAAATCATTAAACATATGTAATTAAAATGAGGAAGTAATCAGATCAAAAGTAGACAGTATTTTGACTATTTGTAATAAGCATAACACATCAGGAAAACTTCTATGAGAACAAAATGAACTTCCAACTCAAGCTCAGTAATAAGGGTGTAATTCCTAGACGAGACCATCATGTGCAACAGGACTCCCTTTTTCCCGTGGTTCTGGCTCAGCCTTGGAGGTGATCATCCCAGACCACTGTGCAGAGCATTTATAAAGTACCTTAAAGATCTTCAAGATGCGGTGACGTTTCTTAGTAAAAATGCGTGATCTCGAAGGTTTCTAGAATTATTCACCAAAGGTGGTTTGATAAAATTTCTAAGGCAATTTTAAACTCCCCAGATAGACACATACTAGAACTTGGCTCAGTATCTGTGAACATAATTTTAGAAGAGTACTATTTTTTGGTGAAGCTCTGTGGTAAAACCACATATGGGATTGTGCTGCTTGAAATAAATACACATGTATAGGCACACTACTGCCCCACTGGCATCTCAACATGCCGAGAGAATCTTCATTCTTGGCGAAGAGTCTTTAGTTTACAAGAGAACTTTAACTACAAACTCATTCTCTAGTGAACAATCAAAAATGAAATCTATATTTTTGCCACATATTTAAGCCCATTTTCATTTCCAGAACAGAGAAATTGGAACAGGGTAGCTTAATTACAACTGATTTCTTAGGCTTACGTGCTAAGCAACTAAGTAATGTGATCTCTTGGGAATATAATTTTTGTGATTGATAGGCAAAATTTTAGCAGCTCCTCAAATAATGAGGCAACAATAAAAAAAGTAACATTTTATTTGTTGGTCTCAAGATGTCAATGTTAAAGGGAAAACAGGATTCATAAGGTAGCTTATCCCTGTGGATTACCAATTTTTTTCTATTTTATTTCAGGATCATTTTATAAAGAAAGTTAAATCAATTTAATACAATGCCAGCATTTAAGTCCTTCCTTATAAGACTTCCCCATCTATACCACCTGACAATGTGTAACACAATCTCATGTATCAGAAATTAGGCAAGCTTGTCATACTTTATCAGTGTTTCTTTTTTTGTTGATTCTGAGGCTTAAGAAAAGCTAGATACCATAGAAATGCAAACGGTTTAAAGAGCAGTCAAAAGTGACTTGATGTTTGGATATACATAAATCTTTCTACATAAAAATTCAGATTTGAATCTTTACCAATACTAAGTCTGTTGAAAGGTAAAATAGTATATCTTTCTGGAAATTAATTTGGTACTAAGAAATCAATAAATTTATATCTATATATATCCTTTGGTGTAATAATTTTACATCAGAGATTTGTGTATACGTACTATGTCATCTCCTTACTTGTAACAAAAATAACCACCTAAATCCTATAAATGAGTAACAATAGTAATCATTAAATAAAGCATAGTATACTTATATGCTGGAACATTAAAAAGCTATAAAGATTAATTTTTAAGGGTTTTAAAATCATGGTAAAATATACATAACATAAAATTTATCGTTTTAACCATTTTTAAGTGCGCAATTCAGTGATATTAAGTACATTCACACTGTTGTGCAACTGTCATCACTATCCATCTCCAGAACCTTCCCATCTAAACTGAAACTCTGACCCATTAAACAACACTCCCCGCTATGCCCTACTCTAGGCCCTGGTAACCACTGCTCCACTTTCTGTCTCTGAGTTTTACCTCATATAAATGGAATCATGCAATATTTGTCCTTTTGTGTCTGGCTCATTTCACTCAGCCTATTTTTAAGGTTCATCGTTTTTATAACATGGATTAAAATGTCATCCTTTTTAAACGCTGAATAATATTCTGTTGTATGTATGAGTACATGTCACATTTAGTGTATACATCCATCCACTGGTGAACAACTGAACTGTTTCCACTTTTGGCTACTGTAAATAATGCTGCTATGAGCATTCATGTACAGATATCTGAGGCCCTGCTTTGAATTCTTTTGGGTATATACCTAGCAGTTGAATTGCTGAATCAGATGGTAATTCTATGTTTAACTTTTTGAGGAAAGACCACACTGTTTTCCACAACGGGTGCGCCATTTCATATTCCCGCCAGTAATGCATTAGGGTTCTAATATCTCCACATCTTTGCCAACACTTATTATTTTCTATTTTTGTTTTTTAATATGTATAATACCATCCTAATGGATACACAGTGGGTCATCACTGAGACTCTGATTTGTACTTCCCTAATATTAGTGATGCTCAGCATCTGTTCTTGTGCTTAGTGGCCATTTATATGTCTTTGCAGAAATGTCCATTCAAGTTCTTTGCCCATTTTGAATTGGTTTGTTTCTTCTTTTGTTGTTGAGTTGTAGAGTTAATATTTACAAAGAACAGAGTAATGATTTGTGAGGAAAAGCTTGTGATATAATAATGTCCATTCATTCAAAATATTTACTGGATTGATACTCTGTGCCTGACCCTGTTCTAGATGCTGGGTCCACAGAAGTACAAGGGACAGACAAGCTCTCTGTTCTCATGGGACATATTCTTGAGCATGAAGATAGGTGAACAGTCAAATAACAAAGAAGAATTTAAGTGCTAACATACAAGCACTAGGTATTGGGGAGGCTACTTTAGAATGAATGATCAGCGAAGGCTTCTGAGAAAATGAGACCTGAATAGAAAGTAAAACGCAGGCATGTGAACATCTGGGAGGCAGAGTGCTCCAGACTGAGAGACCAACAAGGACAAAAAGGTGTGAATGATAAGTGTGAGGAATGTGAAGAAATGATCAGTGTATTAAGGAAAAAAGCATGCAAATTTTATATGAATAATATGATTACAGTTCTATAATTTGAAGTTATTTCAATTGTTTTCTTTATATTTATAAACAGAATGTTGAATGACACTTTTCTTGCAGTCTCACAATTTCCTTCAAGTCCCAAGTAGGTGCTAGAATGCCAAAGATCTACAGCCTCCTCTTTCAGAGTTTCCCAAAAAGCAGACAGCTTAATCCTGGGATCATTTACCTAACCACCTGCCTCTATTTTATGTATACTCAAAAAGGAGTCACTGAGTTAATGAGTCACAGGTTTGGAGGTAATGCTTTGTTTGCTTTTTCTCCTTACCCCATGGAAAAATGATTCTCTCTGGAGAATTCTGAAAGGCCATGATGATATGTCAGTGAGGTGGCCTGTACTTTCAGTATTTGGCAAAGCAAGAATGAGTTTCCTGCGGAAGGCGGGAGGTGGTGGTGATGGTGCATGTGTGTTTCTGAAGATATACTGGCTTGAGCTGTTCTTAAGGTATCCTGCATAGAAAGACAGTCTGAAGGGTAGAGAATCGTGTAAAAGAGAATATGAAGTATGGTATTCGAGCTTGGAGTGGGTCTCTAGGGGACAGCTGGAGATCACAGTATTCTTGCCCGGGAATTGCAAAGTATGGAGTTCTCTACAGTCTCCAATGAATCTGCAAGTAAGGCCTCATTGAAGAGACAGTATTTGGACATTTGTGACACAATGGACTCCATTCTCCAACAGGCAAGATTACATGACAGCACTTTATCCCTTTCCCTGGAACTCCCACTTCTTTCTGCCCTGACCTTGAGAAACCAGAGATGCAGACCAAGATGTAAAGGGAGAGTCATAAAACAAACTATACCCTTCCCTTTACAGTGCTAAGTCAGGAATGAGCTATGGGGAGGGGAGAAACAGTAAATTGGACGCGACACTGAAGTTTTGAATTGACTAGCCTTTAAAAAAATACCTGACTTAACAAAATGACACAATATTTGTAACCGAAAGTGACTAGAAAGTTATAGAATCTTCTAGGGGGCTGAAGGAAAAGGAGAACGAAAGAAGGTATGACAGAGCATGTATGAAGTCAGCGGTTGGATAAAAATGGAGCTCTTCCCTGTTTGTACCCCCAAAGACCTCAGCCATTCAACAAAGTAGTTAGTTATATACTTGACAGAAAAAAAAAGTTAAGTGTCCACACCTAATTGCAATGATACTAGGAAATGAAGTTTATCTGTGTATTCAAAGTGATAAGGAATTTTAGTGGACTGACAGACTTTTCTCCAAATTTAGGGAAAGATTTTAAATTAATGAATTATTATTAATAGATGTAAAAACCATTGAATGAAAGTTTGTTGAGGACAACATTTACACAGTTTCGAAGTATCTTTGAACAGCTTACTTATTAATGACAAATGGAAGGAAAGTTATCTTTTACAGTGGAGAAACCTATCAGACATCACTTTAGTCAACAAAGTGAACATCAACAGTAATGGACAAACTGACAAGACCCTGGTGTAACGCTCAGAGAAGGTTAAAACATGATTTATGTCTTTCCAATAATGCATGGCCCCAAACTAATCATGAGGAAATAACAAGGTAAACCTATATTGATGCACATTTACATCATCAGTAATTTCATTAAACAGGTAAAAAGACTCCAATTAAAAGGCAGAGATTGGCAGAATGGATTACAAAAACATGATCCAACTATATGTTGTCTACAAAGACACTCCTTACTGTCAAAGACATAAATAGATTGAAAGTAAAAGGATAGGAAAGATATACCACACAAACAGTAATCCAAATAGAGCTGGAATGGCTATACTCTATCAGACAAAATAGACTTTAAAACAAAAATTGTTATTAGGGACAAAGAAGAACATTTTATAATGATAAGATAAAATAAGATAAAATAAATATAAATACATATGCATCTAACAACAGAGCCCAAAAATACATGAAGCAAAAACTGACAGAATCGAAGGGAAAACTATGTAAGTCAATAATAATATTTGGAGACTTCAACATCCCACTTTCAATAATGGACAGAACAAATAGGAATAAAATCAACAAGGAAACAGAAGGCCTGAACAACACTTTAATTCAATTAAACCTAACAGAAATCTATAGAACACGCCACCCAACAACTGCAGAATACACATTCTTCCCAAGTATACCTGGAACATTCTCCAGGACAGACCCTACCTGAGGCTATAAAACAAGTCTCAATGTTCTCTGACCACAATGGAATGAACTAGAAATCAATAACAGAAGAAGTTTGGGAAATTCAAAAAATATGTGGAAATTAAACAATACACTCTTAAACAATTAATGGTCAAATAAGAAATCACAGTGAAATTAGAAAATACTTTGAGATAAATGAAAATAAGAACACAATGCCAAAAATTATGACATGCAGCTAAAGCAGTGCTTATAGTGAATTTCATAACTGCAAATGCCTATTATAAAAAAAGATCTCAAACCTAACCTACCCTTCCACCTAAAAACAGTGGAAAAATAGCAAACTAAACAAAGCAAGCAGAAAGAAAGTAACAATAAGGATTACAGCAGAAATCAATGAAATAGAGAATAGAAAAACAATATGCAAAATCAAGAAAAGCAAAAGTTAGTTCTTTGAAAAGATCAACAATTGTCAAACCTTTATGTAGACTGACCAAGAAAAGAAGTCTCAAATTATTAAAATCGAGAGACACAGAGAGAGAGAGAGAGAGAGAGAGAGAGAGAGAGAGAGAGAAGGAAAGAAAGAAAACGGGGATATTACTATTGACTCTGTAGAAGTTCGGAAGCTGATTAAAAAGAAATAGAAAAATCTCAGCAGACCAACAACAAGCAAAGAAATTGAATTAGTAATCAAAACTTCCTACAAAGAAAACCCCAGGCTTAGAAGGCTTCATGGGTAAATTCTACAAAACTTTTAAAGAAGAATAAACAGCAACCCTCCACAAACTCTTCCAAAAAAATAGAAGAGAAAAGAACACTTCCCAACTCCTTCTATGAGTCCAGTATTACCACGATATTAAAATTAGCCAGCAACATCACAAGGAACAAACACTACAGACCAATCTCTTATGAGTATAGATGCACAAATCCTTAACAAAATACTAGCAAACTGAGTCCAGAAGCATATAAAAATTAATACACACCGTGAAATGGGATTTACCACAGGAATGTAAATAATGTAAAAGAATAAAAAAAAAAAATCATATGATCATCTCAATAGACAAAGAAAAGGGATTTGACCAAATCCAGTACCCCCTTTCATGATAAAAAGTCAATGAACCACAAAATTTCCACATCTGATGAAGAATATTTATAAAAAAAACTACAGCTAACATCATACTTAGTGATGAAAGACTGATTGCGATCTCTCTAAGATCATGAACAAAACAAGAATGTCCACTTCTGCCACTTCTGTTTCACACTGCACTGGAGGTTCTAAGTGAGGGCAATGGCATCAAAAAGATTAAAATACTTAGAAATACATTTGACAAAAGAAGCATAAGACTTGTACAGTGAAAACGACAATATCATTGAAAGAAATTAAAGGTCTAAATCAATGGAAAGTCATCTCATGTTCATGAGCTGGATGCCTTAAAGTTATCAAAATGGCAATACTCCCCCAACTGATCTACAGATTTAACACAAACCCTGTCAAAATCCTAGCTGCCTTTTCTGCAGGCGTGGAAAGCTTATATTATAATTTATATAGAAATGCCAGGGACCCAGAATAGCCAAAAAAATCTTGAAAAAGAACAAATTTGGAAGATTCACAATTTCTGATTTCGAAATTACAAGAATGCAGTATCAACGCAATGCAGAGTAGGCACAAGGATAGACATATAGGTTAATGAAATAGAGAGTCCATACATAAATCTTCATATTTACTTTTGACAAGGGTGGCAGGGCAATTCAATGGAGGAGAGAACAGTCTTTCAATGAACTGTGCTGGGACAACTGGGTATCTGCAAGCAAAAGAATGAAGTTGAACCCTCTTCTCACTGTTTCGCAAAAATTAACTCAAAATTGATCATAAATCTAAGTATAAGAACTAGTGCTATAAAACTCTTTGAAGAAAGTATAAAAATTTTGTGACCTCAGATTAAGCAAAGCCTTCTTAGGTATGATACCAAAAGCATGAGTCACAAAATAAAAAGATATGTAATACTGAACTTTATAAAATGAAAAAGTTTTGTGCAAAGCACACTATCAAGAAAATTAAAAAATCCCTACAGAATGGGAGAAAATATTTGTAATCATATATCTGATAAGAGATTTGTATCCAGAATATAAAAAGAACTCCTCTTAACAACAACAAAAAGACAACCCAGTTGAAAAATGGACAATTCATCTGAATAGACATTTATCCAAAGAAGACCAACAAATAGCCAATAAAATAAATGAAAAGTTGCCCAACATTGTTAGCCACTAGGGAAATGCAAATTAGAACCACAATGAGATACAATTTCACATCTACTAAGATAACTACAATAAAAAAGTCAGATGACAAATGCTGAGGATGTAGAGAAATTGGAACCTTCATACATTGCTGGGAGTATAAATAGTACAGCCACAGCAGAAAACACTGTGTGGCAGCTTCTCAAAAAGTTAAACACAGAGTCACTATGTGACCTACCAATTCCATTCCTAGGTATACAGCTGAGAAAAATCAAACAGGTATGTCCACAGAAATACCTGTAAACAAATGTTAATACCAGCATTATTCACAATACCTCAAAAAAATAGAGCTCTCCAAATGTCCATCAACTGATGAACAGATAAAAAATGTGATGTAGCCATAAAATGGAATAGCATTTAACAATAAAAAGAAACTAAGTACCAATACCTGCGAAAGCATGGATGAACCTTGAAAAATTATGTTAAATAAAGTCTATCACAAAAGACCACATATTGTATAATCACATTCCTGTGAAATGTCCAGATAAGCAAATTTATTGTGACAGAAAGCCCACTAATCATCAGCATACACAATGAGTTAAAAAAGATGCACAGAAGGCACATCATTATATTCAATTTCAAAAAACTGAAAATCAACAAAATAAAACAAAAGACCCTGAATATCTGTGAAAGAAAAAAAATCAGGTCATGTATGAAATAACAAAAATTAGAACAGCATTGAACTTCCTAATAGAACTGGATTCAAGAGTAACATCGTTTGAGTTTTAGAATCCAGAATGTCTATTTTCAGGGAAATAATCAACTATAGGACAGAAAATATACATCGTCAAATACCAAGATACAGAAGTTACATCACACACACCATTTCTTGTGAAGTAACAAGAAGATGTGCCAAGCAAAACAAGGCAATAAACTAAGAAAGATAATGAGGTCCTGGAACACCAGCTTCACCCCAGGACAGCACCCAGGGGAAGCTCGGTGTTAACCGCAGGCGACCAGAATGGAGAGCATGCGTCCTCACTGGAGCAGGAAGGCAGGTTCTGAGACAGAGATCTCCGATAAAAAAACACGACTTAATGGATCAGTGAGCCTTTGGTTTAAAACAAAACTATACACATATACACATAAAATCAAGGTAAAGAGGGGAAGAAAAAAAGATGTCTAGTGATTGCTGGGTTGGGGGAGAGGCTATTGAAAGTAAAATTAAATTACCTGCAACTAGAGCTCTCCCTATAGCTCTCTCTATATTGGGAGGGCAGGCAGGAAGTCAGTAAATGAGGTCTACACGGGATAAAGCAAGAAACAGCAGAATGAAGACATTATTAAGAAATATGCAATACTACCAAAAGAAGTAGCAAAAAGAATGAAAAGTGACTATTTCTGGTAAGTAGACCAGAGGTGGGGTAGAGGAAGACTGGGGGTTATTGTTTACATTACATGTCTTTAAGAACTACTTGATTAAAATACTGGATATGTATTAATTTGCCAAAAATGAAAAATAAAATACTTAAAATACTTTGAGCACAGTGAGGTTTTCATAACTCCTTAACTAGGATTTGTCTGAATTTAGTGATTTATAGTGTCTACAATGGAATCCAAAGCTGTATCCTGAAGGGATTATAAATAGCACATGGGGCAATGATAAGGCTATTCCCCAACCCGCCCCTAACAATTTTAGCAATAAGATTAGTCACTGAGAATTAAACCTCAAAACATACTGGGTGAAAGTAGAGAAACTTTAAAATTCATCTAAAAGAGATGGAATGACATTAGGCTAAAATTTGACACGGAACAGCTTACATTTATTAATATACCTAAAGAAATACTGTTAACCAAAGAAGGGCCTGGTCAACAATAGGAGCACAGAAAGGGGAGCTATAACGGCAACAGTGGCTTGTCTCCTGTATTGTTTTGGGGACAGAGCATGAAAGTTCCCACAAATAAAGGTACATGCATCCTCAGAGTAAGACAAATGTGTATTAGTCCTGATAATAAATCAGGGATATCACCTAACTCCTTGATCTAATTCCATTCTCATCAAGCATCCTTCTGACAGCATTACTGAACTTTCCATAGAAATATGCAAATAGGGAAAGAATGCAAAGATCATAAAATGAATATTTGGTTCACTTAATGGTTACACTTCCCATCAGTATCATTTTATTTTCTGTATCAATCTTTGTGACCTTAATTAATGCTGCCTACTCTGGAAGATGAATTGCTCTTGATGTGCTATCAAAATCAGGTTTATGACCTTGCAGGACTGAGAGCTACAAGCCAAATCACACAAATTCGCTAAGGGATTGCCACACTGGGAAGTATCTGAGGATTCAGCAGGTTTCTCCCTTTTCTTTACACTAAATTGGGTGAAAAATACTTTTCAGATAGACAGCAGATGCAAAAGAAAATACCAAATTGATGTTGATTTTGCCACAACTCGTAATGCTTGCATATAACTTAACATTTCTGGACTGAAAAGTTTGGAGAAGCAATTGCTACCAGGCAGTACGCCAACAGGGCAAGAGCACTATTTCAAGGCAGCTGTAGTCACTGAATTTTTCAATATCTTCTACTTGTTCGTTTTTACTGACATAATATTTGGGAATAAAAATAATAATAATCTGCCCCCACTACACTTTCCTGCCAATTAAATAGCAATGAAAACACACACAAAAAACTTACATGGCACGGTAGTTCCAAATCTAGTGGGATTCAACACTATGAACCTGTTTTTCAAGCTCCTTCGTCCCACACCTTGAGCTCCTATCAATACTAACGTCTTTCTCTGGAAGGGAGGCATTTTGGCTACCTCCTCATATATTTGTATTTCATGACGATCAAATTCTAAATGGAAAAGGAAATGGAAAACATCATATTTGGTTATCTTTTGTATGGATGAAAAACCTCTGCTCTTCTGTTCAGTAATGGCTTAGGTGTCTTAATAGTTAAACATCATTTGAATTGTACTCAGTACAGATTTGTTTTTATACATTTGATAAAGTACAATAAATTATTTTATATTTTATATTTTGATTGAAGCATCTGCTTCCATCCATTTGCCCTTCAAAACGTGTCTAGCCAAGCTAGAAAAGTGCCTTATCAGACAGTCTATCTGTTAAAATCCCTTTCTTATCAATTCATCAGAATTCCTTTAATATAAATAATCAAATGACAAATGGTTTATCTAATTTTATTGCTAAAAAGTGTGCATCAAATATGGAGGACAGAAGTACCCAGAGCATGGCTGCTTAAGTAAGTTCCACGGACTGAGTATGTCCTTCCAGTGACATAAATGAATAAATACTGTCTGGTGATTCTGCAAATAGTTTGATTAATAAAGATTAACAGTTTGATTAATAAAATGCATATAGACAATATACTGACATTTAAATATTAAGATTCTGAATTTATGTATAAAATAAAATATAGGATCCAAATTATTTTCAGTAGAAACACATTCCAAAATTATAATCTTAGTCAATGGGAAAGTTATGAATTTTCTATTTTGCAATAAAGTTTTAAGGACATGTATATAATGAATAATAAGGCCAAAGTGAATTTGAAATATATTGCCTGTTATTCTGGCTATAATTCTCTATCTATAGTAATAAATTTCTTCCTTCGGTTATTATTTTAACAGCAACTCTTTCTTTGCACAATTTCTCCACAGTACATTAAACTAATATTAAGGGAGAGTCTATTTTCTCATTAGTATATAACATTATATTATTTCCTTTATTGTATGCTATTTATTTTATTACATTAAGTAATAATGTAGAGAGGCAGCTCTGAGGTCAGAAAGTACTTTAAAACTGTCAATTCCTTTGAGAAACCTCCAGAGCCTTCTGATTCAGAGAGCTGCATTTCACTCCTATCAGCCTCGATAACTGAAAAGAATAACTATAGTAGTTGTTATATTTATCTTTCCTTAAGGCTAAAAGATTTAAGAAAGAATTCTATTGGATCAGACTAAGACGTATACGGTCCAATACTATTTCTCCCAACGTACCAGGGACAATGTTATGGCAGAACATATAGTTGCCCTTAATCATAACTTTTAATATCTTCATGAAGGCATTTTGCTCTTTAGAAATGACATAAATTACTATCAAAGTTCTCTGAATAAATAGTTCCAATTATAACATTGCCCCTTCATTAATACAAGCATATATCCTAACCAACTAATTTTATTGTAAACTATACTCATAAAATAAAGCATACTGGTGAGAGTGTAAGTATATACAATACTAGAATTTAAATAATGTCTTCATATTATATTTTACCATGCATTCACATGCCGACCCCTTGCAATTTGGTACTAATCTGAATTACATTCATGTAAAATTGTACCTGTAGAGTTTATGTCACACCGATTAACAGTATAAAGCTACTTCACTCAGACTTCTCCAAAAGTATTTCAAACATACCTGCATTTCTGGTTGTGAGATACATCATCTTTTTCTTTTTTTTGCTACTTATGGTTCCACAGAAAGGTCCTGAAGGATGACAAGGCAAATGTAACTTAAACATTATGTAAAAATATGATAAAAGTGCCCTGTGGTGTTCTGTAGGGGTGGGAGAATTGCCCTCCCAGTGTTGGATCCTACAAAGCAGAAGGGAGCAGCTGAACAGAACTACTGAATTCTGATACCATCCCAGCAGGTGGCAGAGAGGGATTGAAAATTTTTGAGGGATATGATAAAGCAGATGGGAGGGATTAATTCTAGACATATTTTAAATAAATTCATTTGCTAATTCAGATGAAAGAGGCAAAGAAAGATGGCCACAAAGGACTACTGTTACTTATTGTGTGGAGCTCATCACCTGAATTGTCCCAGTCTCTTCTAACAAATGCCTTTCTCTTCTCTTCCAGGAACTGGCTTGGAATGAGACCAGCGCTTCCTCCCTCTTTTACATGGCTAGCCTAGAATCAAATTAATGAATTGTATATCTCAGTGACCAAAATTTGAGACCATAATCTAAAAAGTAGGACAAGCAGTAGTCAGTAAAGAAAAAAAAAAAGAAATATATATATATATATATATATCTCACATTTGCTCTTAAAAACTGACCTTGAGATTTAAATCCATGGCATTGTCAAGTTAAGATATTTAAACACTTTAGCACTGAGGAATCAACTGGCATCTAATCAATCCACCATCTGGTAGGGAAATTTGGGAACCAAAATACGAAAGTAGACAGGCTCTTCTAACTTACTAAAACTTTTTATTTACAATACTAAGTTAGTCAAAGAATGGAAAGGAATAAATGCTATTTCATGTGTTCACAGAACATTTTATCTAGCATCCTTTAGTAAGGTATTTATTATCAAACTTAATCCTAACATGTTGATCTCTCCTGAGGCCGAATCAAAGAAAAAGACAATAGTGGGAAAACAGAGTGGAAAGTTTAATTCATGCTCCCAGGAATCTGAATATCCTGAGAGGTAGTAAGTTTAAAATAGGTAAAACTTCACCTACTGTCAAGAAACTAACTTTTCAAATAAAATCTAAAGAAGTGGCTGCTAATGGCTTATCCCATAAAGTTAGTGACTTTATCCTTATAGCTAGCATAAAAAAGTCTGGTATATCTTTAGCAATTAAAATTCTGAAAAACGGAATTAAAATAATAGACCACAACTTGCAGGAAGAAACTGAGATAATGATGACAGGGTTAGAAAAGTAGAGATGGCATTCACAGAAAGGGGAAAAAGAAAAAAATGGGCAAGTTCTAGATAGGAAACAGAAAGCAGATTTTTTTTTGATGAGCATTCTAAGAAATTCAGTGGAAACCTCATAAAATTATGAATTTTAGATAATTTACTCATTTCTTAGTTATTTCATTACATAGTGCACTTATACATGTCTTAATTTAAATTTAAGGACACATTAGAAGATTGTTCTCATTCTTGTAATTCATTCGCCTTTAGAAGTCAATATAAATTAGAGCTAACGTGAGTTACTGGTATCTGTTTAATTTAGAGTTCAGTGCTAGGTCCTGGGTCCTTTTCTCTCACAGCTTGTTCTTTAATGAAACTCTCACGGGCTCTGACAGTTTAAGGGATTTTTGGACTTTCTGATTTGTCAGTTTCTCCAATTCTGAATACTGTGGTGGTTAGCTGATGTAAACAATGACAAACAGACATTACTGCTGCTAGAGATTTCTAAAAGCTGTATTAGGGAAACGGAAAAAGAACATTATTACAAAGATCTTCTGGAAAATGGAGGGGAGGGGGGAATACAGTGATAATACACATCCTTTCCATATAGTACACAGATTTCAAGCCACGACCAAAACCAACACTGATGATAAAGCAAACCTTCATTTCTCAGTAACTGAGAAGAGGTGCGCAAATAGATTTAATAGCTTAAGGAATTATGTTTTATTTGCCATGAGTGTATACAGAGGCAGAGGAAACAAGAGAAAGACTACTATAAGCACAATGACAGACTCCTTGTTGAAACAAACAAAACGGACATTGGAAAGGGATGACCCCAATGGAGTTGTTCTTCACCAATTCTATATCTTACTGCAATCACCCACCTGGAAGAAGCAATTGGTCTAATCCCTAAACCAACAGGCTAGTTAATTCTGCATTCCTTAACAGCTACTCACAAATTCCCTCCCAATTTGGTCTTCTGTCCACAAAATTAGCAGCCATGAAGCAAGAGCTGTTCACGCAGGAAAATCATTGGAACAAATGCTAATACCTTCTTCCTGAATATTTTAGATATTGGCCAGATATAAGATTGAAAATAAAAAAGTAGTTGAGGAAATTCTGAGAAGCATACTAACCTGCCACCAGTTTGGATCTTCTCTGTTTACGATCTGAAGAATTTCTCCTTTTGAAAACTTCAATCCTGCTTCTTTGCAAGGTATCAGGTTATCATTGTATGGATTATAATCAAAATGACATTTCACAAATACCTAAAATACACAGCACAATTAAAAATACTACAGATGTATCATTTGTCACTGGAATTTTGATATCTTTTCCAAACCACTGTGATTTTATTGTAATTGACAAATGTAGTTAGTACTTCAACTAAGGAACTTGTCTCTCAAATAAAATTAAATTTTTAGAACATTAATAATTTGGTCTCAGAAAAAGAAAATATGAAATAAACATTAGTAGCACATTAAAATTCAATTTCTATTTTAACTTCTCATTTCAAATCCACAGAGTTTGATTATCATTTTATTCCACCATCCTTAAATTTACCCCCAAATCTTCATACGATTTTCCAACCAACACTGCATAATTTTTATGCAAGTAAGTGCTACTTTCTAATTAACATCCTGAGACAATATATGTAGTTGATTTAAGGCATATATTTCAGATATTTTACGACTGACTGTTTGAAAGGGCCCTGAAACCAAAATTAAATAAAAGTTCATGTTGAAGTCAGACCTCAAATACATTTAGTAACCTTAAAAAAAATTAAAAGCCCAACTTTCATCCCTGGTAATGGTATTTTTTATATCACATAGACTTACACTGGCCAAAACTAGTGTGGAAAATACTTTTCTGGAATCATTTTGCTCTAATTTAAATGATCGGCAGGCATTAAATTAATTGTAAGACAAATACTGAAAAAGTCTTGAAACTATTACCAATTTAAATTTATTCAACTATATAAATCTTATCAATAAAAGTATGTCAGTTACCAGTTAGTTATGATCTACAATATCTACAATATTTTGCTTATTCACTTTAATTTGAATTCTAATTAAGTTAAGCATTTTCAGTATTTGATGGCAAGTTCAGACTAATTCTTAAAACAAACTATTTTCATACATATTTATAGAAATTCAAAATATCTTCTAAAGAATTGACTTAGCATTTAACAAGCAGGAAAGTACATAATTAGTTAAATTAATGTTATTTTTCTATTTGTTTATCATACTTCTATAAATAAAACTACACAAAATATTCAAATAACATAAGTAGATACATTATATTATTAGTGTAGAAAAATGTAATGTGATGGATGCATATTAAAATAATTTAAAAATAATTTGGGAACATCAGACAAAATTTTAGTTATTTACAATTAGATGATTTTGATAGAAAGCATTCAGAATATTTTTGTAACTCTGGAAAGGCCAAATATTAATGCTTAAAAAAGTCAGTAAGCCCCTAATATGTTTCAATATATTATTTTAGATATAACTAAAAAGCCAGCATACAAACAATATTAAGACTGCCTAAAATGTGACAATTGGCTAACTTGACAATGGCATGCAGCTCAATGTTTTGGCAACAGGAAAACCCCAAAATGATTAAGTTTAATCCAGGTAAATTTAGTTTGCTGATCAGACAGAAATAGAGAGTACCAGAGACTGCCATGGAATGACATCATACCTGATGGATGTGTGCTGGATGCCTCTCCATATTGATGCAACTCTAAAAACATATTTTTCATTCAGAAATAAAGCCAGGCTTTAAACTAATAATAAATTAACAAAATATAAACAAACTACTGGCCCATTTTATTATTTAACTCATTTGATAAAGCAATTACTTCCCTAAATAATTGACCATAGGTTATAATATATGAAAATTACAAATGATAAAAGTAAAAAGTGAGAGGTATTTGAAATGAGGCAGAGAAAAAGAATAGGCATGCAAAGTTGTAAAAATACTTGGATACTCCTTACTTCTCAAGAAAGCTGCACTGAATGAATAATAAGAGCATCCTGTCGTCTAACCATGAATATGTCTGTCATTCTTATCTGTGGGACTGAATGTGTTTTGTAACCATAAAGCTCAGACTTTTAGTCCAAATTTCAAATATTCATTCCCCTATTCTCATCAGATTGTTCTGGAAATGTCATTATTTGTGGAACAAAAACCATATTTTTCAAATGTAAAAGATTTCCTAAAGGAACAATTTTTATTTTTTCATTGATCAAATTAATTTTGGAACATTAGTCCCATGCTCAAAAACTCAGATTAAACTGGTTTTACTTAAAAATTTATCTGAAAACTGAATGAACCCATCCTTTCTGTAATGACCTTAAATCATTAGAGATTTGAATAGATTAAGTGTAATTATATTTTAAGTGCATTTAAAAAAAAAGTGTTTCAGTAATAGGCTATAGATGTTAAGTTTTCATTTGTTATTAAGAAGTTACTAAGTACAACCTACTAAACTATTTCAATCTCATATTCTTACCACTAAAAAAAGAACCAAATAACCAACAATTTAAAGTAGATGGAAGAGAGAAAAGGAAGTACAAATGCCTTTTAAACCTGGGAGGAGATATTCAACCTCACTCAGAGTAGAAATACAAATTAAAACTATATTATGATAACATTTTCTTTCTGTCAGATTAGCAGAAATCCAAATATTTGATATTTTTTCGCTGGGACTATGGGCCAATACTCACTTTCCAAACAGGTTGGTGCAAGAACTGGTTCAATCCTCTGGGAGGATAATCTGGCAATAGCTATTAAAATTACAAATGCAAAAACTTTCTGACCTAGCAATCCCCCTCTGGGAAAGTATTCAATAGCAATGTTACTCAGACATATGCAAAATGATTTATATAGATAGAAGACTATTAACTATATAATTACTCCTAATCAGAAAAGATTGGAAGCAACTAATTGTTTAATAATAGGGAACTGGTTAAACAAGTAATGGCAAATCTATGTAATATAACACTATATAGATGTTAAAAAAAGGAGGGAGGGGTATATTTCAAGAGGTAGACTATGTATACCAAAAAGGAAAGATCCACAAGATAACGTGGTGAAATGAAAAAAACAAAGGTTCAGAATGTGTATGCTTGTGTACCCTTTTCATAAAAAAGGAGGTGGAAGGAGAAAAAGAATATACAATTTTCACTTACTTGCCTATGAAGAGAGATGCTGGAAAGATAAACTAATAGTATGATATCTTATGGGGAAGTGAGGACTAGAATGGTAGAGGATTAGGAGGGAGGTTTCAACTGAATATAAATTTATTATTTCTTGAATTTTGAACCATGGGAATGATAAACCTATTGAACAATTAAATGTTTATGGTAATACGAGTAGATAAAATGACTCTCACTTCTGACTAAGATGAAGCAACAAGGATCCTCCAACCTGAAACTAAAACACTGGACAAAATCTACGAAACATTTTTCAAGACACCAGACAAAGTGATTCCTAAAAAGTGGAAACAAACACGATGAGCTACACAATTGCTCCAGCTAACTGTACAGAGAAAGTTTCCAGGTTCCAACTTGGGAAGGGAGAATCTGGGTGGAGTCTAGTGGTTTCCAAGTTGAAAAGATGAGCTGGGAGACCAGTGAGATCAAGGTGGCTACAGCGCACAGAACAGAGTATCAGTGAGGAGAGGGATGCACAGAGAAAGGGCTTGAGAATTGCAGAGGATTCACTCTGGTCTTCAGCTAAGTACTGATCAATACATGTGTTATAAAGACACTATCCAAGGCTAAGTAAAAAAACAGCGTTATAGGGAATGGTATCAGGAGGTCATACAGGGTCAGTAAGAGTCTGTTTTCACCAGGATGAGTGGAAAAACCTTGTAATTCATGAGGCATTGAGTATTCAGAAGGGTTATACCGTACACTTAATCCTGCTCTCGTTGCACCTAATAAAGTCTAAAAATCAAGATCTGAAAGGATCAAACTGCTCCCAAGTAACATAAGTATACTAGAGCAAAGCTTAAGAATATTTCTAAGAATACAAAAATATCCAGTACTCAACAAAGTAAAATTCATGATGTCTGGCTTCCTATCAAAAATGACCAGGCATGCAAATAAGCAGGAAAATAACCTAAAACGTGGAGAAAAATCAATCAAGAGTGATCCAGAAATGACAGATATGATGGAATTAGTAGATAAGAACACTAGTTATTTTTAACTTTACATATTGTATTCATATGTTCAAGAAGCTAGAAAAAAGGATTCTACATGTTAGGTAGAAACACAGCAGATATAAAAGACTCAATTCAAATTTCTAGAAATAAAACCCAAAATGTCTGAGATGAACAGTACAAAAGATGTCATTAACAGCAGATGAGACACTGCAGAAGAAAAGATTAGTAAATTTGAAGACATAGCAACAGACACTATACAACATGAAAAACTGGGCGAAAACAAGACTGAAATAAATGAATAGCATATCAGTGAGCTATGGGAAAACTTCAAGGATTCTAATATACTTGTAACTGGTGTCACCAAAGGACAGGAGAAACAGAGGAATAGAAAAGAATATATATTTGAAGAAATAACAGTGAAAAATTTTCCAAATTTAATGAAGGAAATAGTCTATAACAAATGGAACTGGAACAACTGGATATTTACATGCAAAAAACCTCTTTGATCCATACCTTACACCCTATACAAAAACTCATGAAGTAAATAGATCATAGAGCCAGATGCAAAGCATAAAACTATAAAACTTTTAGGAGAAAATCTTTATGACTTTAGGTTATACAAAGATTTTTTTTACACACAACAAAAGCATGATTCATAAAAAAATAGATAAACTGGACATCATCAAAATTAAGAACTTCTGCTCTTTGTATTCCACTGTTATGAGAATGAAAAGACAAGCCTTTTCAGTGGGCTTGTCTTTGATTAAGATTTAATTGTTAATCTTAATTCTGATAAAGTATTTGTATCCAGAAGACATAAAGAACTCTCAAAACTAAACAGTAAGAAAACAAACAACTCAATAAAAAAATGGATAAAATATTTGCACATATCCTGTAGACATAAACATGGCAAATAAGCACATGAAAAGATGCTCAATATTAGTCATTAAGAAAATGCAAATTATTATATATATTTGCATATATATACATATATAGTCACAGTATGTAAAGTACAGCATAGGGAATAAGTCAATGGTACTGTAATAGCTACGTATGGTATCAGATGGGTAGTAGACTGGGCGGGGTATTATCACTTGGTAAATGTCTAATCATTATGCTGTGTTGTACACCTGAGACTAATAAAAAAGAAACGAAAATGCAAATTAAAATCATAATGAGATACCACTACACACCTATTAGAATGGCTAAAATGATAAAGACTGACCATACCAAATGTTGGTCAAGATGTGCAGTAATTGCAACTCTCATATAACGCTGGTGGGTACATAAACTGACACAACTACTTTTGAAAATAGTTTGGCCATTTCTTTAAAGGTACAGCATATACCTACCATATGACCCAGTACTTTAATTCCTAGATATTTACCTAAGGAACTTAACATGTAAATTCCACAGCATCCTTAATTATCTAAAACTGGAAACAACAAAAATGTTTTCAGCCAGTTAATTAATGGATAAACAAACTGTGGTATACATGCAGCCATGCAATTAAATACTACTTGTCAATAAAATGAAACAGTTACTGATACACATAAAATCATGGATGAATCCCCAAATAAAATAATTATGCTGAGTGAAAGAAGCCAGATTAAAAAAAAAAAAAAAAAGCAAAACCAAAGGAAGGATTCATGTTGTATGATTCCATTTATATAAAAACATGGAAAATGTAAACTAATCTATAGTGACAGAAAGCAGAACAGTACTTGCCCAAAACAAGTGGGTGGGGGGAAAAGGGAGCAGGACGGAAGAATATACAAATGGACACAAGGAAACTTCTGGGGATGATAGATATGTTCATTGTCTTGATTGTGTGGATGGTTTCATGGGTACATATATATGTCCACATGTATCAAATTGTGCATTATATATATATGCTATTACATAAACTTTACCTCAAAGATATTTTTAGAAAGGTAAAAACAGTAGAAGTAATAGAAAATAAAATAATACAGGAATATGCTGTGCTTACACAAATAATAATCATGAGAAAAGAAATCAAATAATGAAATGGCTGGAGAACAACTCCCGAGTGATCCTTATGTTAAATCAGAAGGTGGCTGATAATTTGGGGATGTGTTGGCTGAACATGGTACAAGTGTTTACACATCCTCCGTCTCAAACCATAGTTTCAGGTCCATTTGAGACACACATCAGAGTGAATGACAAAGTAGTGAATACAGTGGTCCAAACTGCTAAGACGTTCTCTATGACAACAGGGCAGGATAATCAGAGCAGGATACTATTCTTCTAAAGATTTTCTTTTTTTTCTTCGTTTCAGGTGTACAAAGCAATGTAGTAGACGTTTATCATTTATACCTCTCACCAAGTGATAACCCCTCTCCCCCAATCTACTACCCCTCTGCATCGCATACAGCTGTTACATTTCCACTGTCTCTATTCCTAATGCTGTACTCCGCTTCTTGTGACTGTGTGTGTGTGTGTGTGTGTGTGTGTGTGTGTGTGTGTGTGTATATATGTGTATATATATATATATGTACATATATATATATATATATTAAATCACAGTTGACATTCATTATTTTTCAGCTTCAGGTGTACAGTGCAGTGATCAGGTATCTACACAATCCCTGGTCTCCCTAATAAGACAAGTGTCTAAAAAAATAAATAAATAAAATAAAGATTTTCAAGTGTTTGAACTTGGCCCGTTAGTTACATGCAGAGACAGAGAGACAGAAACAGACACACAAACACACACACACACAGTTTGAGATCATCAAGGAAACCAGAATACGTTTGTTAGAAAAGCTTTGAGGAGCAATTCACATTCCTCTCTGGTAAATATCCATCTGTGGGCCACAAATTTAAGCTTCTGTCAGTCAAAAAAAAAAAAAAAAACTACTAACCTAGATTGCTCAGAATTATACTAATAATAATCCTTAATTTACATTACAATGAAATCTGGTCCATGGTAGGCCTGTATTTATTTGTTTATTTCATTAGTTTTAATACGATAATGAGCTTGCCACCTGAAACAGACGCTAGAGACCTACATGCTATATTCCATTCCATCACTCTGGCTTTCCCAACCACAGTAACCCTCACCCCGAATCTTGTTCACAAAATCCTTGCTTTCCTTTTGTACAGTTTTATTGCATCCACAGGTATTCTTTACAAGTACATATTTAGGGCCGGCCCGGTGGCTCAGTTGGAGCGCGGTGTTCCTAACGCCGAGGTCGCCAGTTTGATTCCCACATGGGCCAGTGAGCTGCTCCCTGTGCTACACAACTAGACTGAGAAACAACAGCTTGAACCAGAGTGGGGGGTGAGGTGGAAGAAGGGGGAAAAATAAAAGTATATTTTTAGTTATTTTAAACTTAAAAATAGTATCATGCTATACGAGCATGCATGTATTCTTTTGGGATTTACATACTTGTTAATGTTTCCAGTCGTGTGTGTACACACACACACACAGACACACACACACACACACACACAATTGCTCTAGGAAATTACTGTCTTGATATATGTGAACATGCAACTCTGGTAATGCTAAATTTCCCCCTTAATGTGGTTATACCATTTTACTCTGCCACTGGCAACATAGGAGAGATACTGTGCATTCACATCTGCATTTTTTGCCAACTGAATGTTATAAAATGGCATCTCACATTGTGACTTTTAATCTCTCTTCAGGTTTACTGACCGTGGACCGTGCATCTCCTTTCACTTGATTTGTGTATGTAGACTGAAACAAACACAACTTCATATATTATCCCTATGAGCAACCAAGTTCATTAATTGAATAGTCTCTCCTTCTCTTACTTAAAGACATATTATCTCTGTCATATAAAAGTAATATAAACTTGTAGGTCTCATTCTGAACTCTCGATTCCATTGACCATTTCTGTCTTTTCCTTTGCCAATATTGTAATATCTTAATTCCTACACCTTAACAATAAGCCCCTATTTCTGCTTTTCTGACCCAGAAGTGCCTTGGCTATTCATCTTATCAAATACAATGAAAAACCCTATTGGAATTTTTATTGGCATTTCATTGAATCTGTAAGTCAATTTGAGGAAAATTGACATCTTCACAATACTGTCTTTCTGTTCATGAACATGATCTATATCTGTTTATTCAGATTTCCATCATAATTTTTTTGTGTGTAGCAGTCTTGAATATTTTTGTTAGATTTATTCCTGGACATAAATGTGACATTCTCTGACTCTACTGTAAATGATGCCTGTCTCTCTTATATTTCTAGACGCTTGCTCATGACATACAGAAATGCAACTGACTTTTGTATGTTAATCTTGTTTTCAAGTACCTTGCTAAACTCTATTATTTCTAATAATTTATAGTTTTGCAGGGTTTCTATGTAAAAAAATCCTATTATTTGAAAATGGTGTTTAATTTTCTCCTTTCCAAACCTTTTGCTTCTATATTTTTGTCTTTTTGTGCTTATGGAACTTTCAATAAAATATCAGATGGAAGTGATGCTGGTGAACATTGTTCTCTAATTCTTAATTTTTCTTTAACTAGGCGAAGACTATTAATCGTTGTTTTAAACTTTAGTTCTGGCTTCTTTGGCTTAATTAACTACAAACAAATAATTGTGGATAAATAATAATTTAAAAAGCAGCAGTATCCAAGGGCCTCAGAATGGCATTACATCCTAAACAAAAATTTTTAAACCAGTCAATATTCTTGACGTTTTATTATTTTTAAAAAAGAAGTTCAATTCCACTTGCCTCATTGTTGGAAGCCTCATCAAAATTCTGAAGTTATCACCCTCTTTCCCAATAGCAAGTGGTGCTTTTCCATCCAGCTTCTGCCAGTTGAGCTTGTTGACACCAAGGTGGCCTAAGATGCTGGGTGGCATTTCTGTCAGCTGTTTTGTCTCAGCATGGCTGGTAATGGGGAAAACATTTGCTGCCAGAGACGTGTGAGCTTTAGTGATGTTAAAGTGGGTCACCATCCTCTGGTCTTCAAACATACTTAGCTTTTTAATACCGGAGATACTGTTTATTCCTAGTTTCTTTGAGGATAATTAAAGATTCTTGTATCATCTATTATAACAGATAATTGTTGTACCATCTGTTACTCTATATATCGTCTCAGGGCAGTTCCTTTTTACCAGTCACAATCATGCCTGAAATTTGGCAAGTTTCTCTTGGCACTCACGTCGTCTCGGGCAGACGAGCGGAGGAGTCCAGTTCCTGATTTTAAAGAGAATGCTTCCAACACTCGATTATTCAGAATGTTTATTCTTTTTTTCTTTTTAAGTGCAATTAAGAAGGTTCTTTCCTATTCCTAACGTACTAATCTTTTTAAAAGAGTCATGAACAGGTATTGAATTTTATCAAATTTTCTATTGAGGTGTTTCTCTTTTAATCTGTTAATGTGCTTGGTTATATACGAGGTATATGGATTTTTCTAATATGAAACCATCCTATTATACATGGGATAAATCCAATTGGACATGTTGTGTTATCATTTTTATACATCATTACATTTCATTTGCTAATATTTCATTGAGAAATTCTACATGTATATCCTTGAGTGAAATGGAACTTTAATTTCTTTTCTTACATTTTTGGCACCTGGGTCATACTGGTCTCAAAGAATAAGTTAAAAAGAATTCCTACCATTTTGGCCTTCATGAATAAGTGGAACCGAACCTATATGTAAGTTGAAGAACTTCAGAATTAACTACAACTTAAGTCACCCTGGTCTTCAGATTTAAATATGTAAATCTTTAGGCTTCGTGAAAGATTTAGGATTTTTAGTAAGCATCTCAAATGATACTGATCGAGCGATGTACTTGACTGACCATGCTTTGAAAAACACCACCCTGAGGAGGGTGAGCTCCTGGCTTCCACCTGCTCTCACAGCAACCCAGAGGAAGAGCTCAGGCAAGCCCAGCAGGAAGGACTACATGGTGGAGCTTCAGTGAAAGACCTGCAGAGGGTAAATGCCCTTGCTCCTTCCCCCTTGTGTCTCTCAGTAAGACGACCAGGCTGCCCAGGACAGTCCTTATTTATGCCTATTATTCCAGCATAATGTGTAATTGCTCCCCCTTTCCATTAAAAAAATGTCCCAATATGGGTATGTTTTAGCTCTCCTGTTGGAAGCCTTCATGTTACAGACTATTTCCTTTTTTATGGTAGGACAGGCCTGTGACTGCCTTAGGCTTGGATGACCTCTCCTTCCCCATTTCAATACCCTCTCCCAGTTCTAAAGGCTAAATAAAAACCAGAGTTTGAGAAGGCATGAGATGGGAAAAATTTATGCCTAAAATAGGGCTAAAATCCTTGCACTTCACGTCATTCCCACAAGTTCACCAGGTGCAGAATCTACAAAGGAATTTGGGCCAAAGACCACTATTAACATTATAAAAACATTATTTTCCTGTACAAGTCCATTACAGCCAAGGTGAGCTGTAAGAATTCTAAGTTTGGAACATGGAGGGTGGCGGGGAGTGGGGAATGGATCTCCTGTCTTGCCTAACATACAATTTTAAAAAACAGAGAAAGACAAATACCATATGATTTCACTAATATGTGAAATCTAAAAACAAAATAAACAAAAAAACAAAACAAAAACAAACTCATAGATACAGAGAACAAACTGATGGCTGCCAGATGGGAGTGGGATTGGCGGGATGGGTGGAAAAGGTGAAGGAATTAAGTAAACATTGGCAGTTATAAAAATAGTCATGGGGATGTAAATAAAGTACAGCATAGGGAATATAGTCAATAACACTGTGATAACTATGTGTGGTGTCAGATGGGTACTAGACTTATAGGGGTGATTACTTCTTAAGTTATATAAAGTCTAACCACTATGTTGTACCTGAAACTAACATAATATTGTATGTCAACTATAATTAAAAAATACTGAAAAAAAAATCTTAGGTTCTACTTTTCTGATCTATTCAAGTCCAAATGGAAATGTACCAATCGAGGAGTAAAGGCAGTCTGAAATATACTGGCGATATGAACTGTCTATTTTCTAGTACCATTTCTTTCATGATTCTTTTCCTTGAAGACGAGGTCTCTATCTTCATTTCAACCAAAGTTCATTACAAGCCTATGTTTTATTCAGAAGTCCAGTTTACATACTAAAATCTGTATCCATCCTCCAATAAGCAATATAAAACAGGTATTCAAGATATATTATTTCAAAGAAGTACATGGAAATATAAAAGCTAGGCTTTAAAATTTTCATATTAACAATATAAAAATAAAATACACTAGCAGTATCTTAAGTAAAAAACTTACAATTTCACTCACACATGAAATAATAAATTTGTAGAATAAACCTGAACAATTAAAGGCATCTAATACATTGGGAGATATTTCCAATTTCTACATTATCTAGTCTTGAAAACTCTCTCCTCAGTTCCAACACTCCCACCATAATTGTCAATTGTTTCTTTGCAATTATTTTATCACTTTTCTTTCTTTGCGATTCTATCACATTCCACTACCTCACAATACCTGACACGGCCACCATCACCACAATAGCGGCAGCTATTTGTTAAGCACTCACTATGTGCCAGGTGCTTCTATGAGAGCTTTACATGAATTAACTCATTTAATCCTCAAAACAGTCTTCTGAGAAAAGAAACATTATCCCTAACTATATGTGTGAGAAAATGAAGCAGAGAAGAGAAGCTCCTAAGTGGCAACACTTAGGTATTTGAACCCAAGCAACCATCATAACCTATCATTAGAGGCTTTCACAAATCACCTTACACCTTCAAACACCTGCTGCCTGGTGACACAATCACATCTCTCGTTTCTGAAATTCACTCAACATAATGAGGCTCAATGATCATTGTCATTAAAACATTCCCCTGCTCAATAATCGATTTCACCTAAAACTTAGTTTAAAACTACAGATCGAATGTATACACACCAGGTGTTCAAGACTCTCTTCAGTCTGGACCCACCCTCTTTCTGGCCCCATTCTCTAGCCCATCACATGAACACTAAAGCTACAGGTGACTGGACTACATTCTTATTATGTTCCCCAGGACTTGGAATATAATATGTATCAAAATGCTAGATGAATGACTAAAAGGCTGTATATGGTTTTTCTGATACCCAGCTGTAGGTTACTGAAATAGCAGGGTTCATGCTGTTCACAAAGAGATTTCTTCGCTAATTCCTCTATATAGTAAGATAATGTTAATTGTTTAAAAATTCAAAATTTCACTCAAGACAAAATAAGGCAATTCAGAACAATTAAATTGAACTTTTTTTCTCTTTTCTTTAGCAAAACAGTAGCAACTGGTGGTTATATCCAACAGTGTGACTAAAGAAATAAAGCGCTCTTAATATTACCAAGAATTTTATTACTCACCTGTTGTGGAGTAATGGTGTCTCTATAGCTTGGTAAAATTTTTAGGGTGACACTTCCACTAATATTTTTCAGTAATTCTTGTAATTCCTTTGGATTGTTTCCAACCTCATGGCCATTGACTTCTTTAATGATATCTCCCACATGAAGCAGACCTTGTCGATCTATCATGCCTCCATGAAGGATTCGGGCTATTACCAGATCATTATTTTCAACCCTAAATGTTACACCCTAAAGGAAAAAAGGACCAGCATTGTCACTGATTTCGGATTTTTAGGAAAAAAATCTTAAATACTCATGAACATGCATATATTATAACAAAGTAAATCTAAAAGCAGGTGAGTGAATCGTTCCTAGTTTCCCCATGTTCTCTCCTGTTTCAATACGCTACTCTCATTAAACCATGTGCAACAGTGACAACACAGACCACCCCTTAACCTTACAAATGAAACATGGATTAGGCTGCATTCCACAGGATAAAAGGAAGCTCAAAGGAATAAGAAAAGAGTTGTGCATTCTGATGGCCTGTTCCTGGCTTTTTTTTTTCCCATTTCACTGTTCTTCTAGTCAGGACCCAGAAATAATTTTAGCAGGAAACTGTGAACTTCACTACTTGAAGAGCCCTACCATGTCTTCACTTTTTAATAACAACTTTCCTCTGTGTTGTGATACTGTCATTAGACAGCTTCCTGAGTTCATTCCTTCAAAGGGTATAGGGAAAAAATGAAGCACTTATCTTCTGAAATTTTTGCTACCCATTGGCAAACTTCTTCTGGCCTCTATTTCAGTTTAACTTTTTATGTGGGTTTAATTCTGTATGCTAAATAAAGTTGAGAGTGCATCAGCTTTGTGTTTTATTCATAGACCAAAAAAGGCTGATAAAACAAACACAAATAAAGTTTTCAATGATACAAATTATGAAACAGAAGGAAATAAGAGCAGTGACTGAGCCACAAGTATGTCAGATTTCAGATTTAGGAAGGCAGCGATTTATCTACTCACCAATGGTTCCCCAGCTCTTTTGTGAATACCAAGAATACGAATGGCATCCACTGGTAATAACTGATTATTAACAGAATTATTCATTTCCGGGCTTGAAGGAGGTGAATCATAACACTTCGATGCCACAATATCATGGGCCTCCAGGAGTGACTGCAAAGATTCAAGACAGCCATTAGCTATGATGGAATAAGGTATTAAAGATAACTAGTGTTCATTATCCCAGTGGAGTACTAAAAATTTCCAAGGCACGCATTAAATCCACAAATATGAGTTAAGTCAAATGCATATAGAATCTTTTTAAAAAATAATATATTTTTAATTATCAAACAATACCCTATTCCTTGTTTAAAAAGATCTGAAGAGCTTGATAGCGTTTTATGACTTTTTTTTAAAGTGGCATGTTCAGTGGAAACTGAACCTAGATTTCCAAGTGTGGTGCAATGGAGGCACTGGATTTCATTCCCACCAGTGTCATCACATCATCATCATTCAGTACTTACAACCCAATCCTATTAATTATGTTAATTATACCACATCATTTTCACATGTACAAAATGTCTGTTAAAAAAATGTCCAACAGAAAATGAAAATGTATCAGCATCTTATGTAATGATAGGAAATTTTGTATTACCAATAAAGGTTGTAGTCTCTAAAATATACATTTTTAGGGGGGAAAAAAGAGCCAGTAATGGTCCTGAATATAATTTACTTTTACCTTCTACATATACTATACATGCATGTGTTACACACATCAGCATCATCACCATCATGCTATCATCAGAGATGACTTCGATCTAGGTTTCTAGGAATTTCTTTTTTGTATATTTATTTTTATTTTTCATTTATACTGCAGTGGGGCACACTCAACATAAAGCTAACTTTAAAAAATTTGAGTGAATGGAATGCAACTTTAAAGACAATAATTCAAAACAGAAAGAAGGAAGAAAATGTCAGGAGGCTCAGAATAGAAATAAACAGCATTTGGACTTAACTGGTAATTTTTGGTCATTTCACAAAAATATGTGTAAGAAACTAAGGAAAAATTTCACAAAGCCATGTGTAAGGATTATGCCTATAAATGCTGCAAGTCACTCAACTCTCTAACCTGGGCTGCTTAGTTCCACCCTGTACTCCTCCTAGGGAGTATTATCTACTCCTGTGACTTGAACCACTATCTAAACATTGATAAATCCCAATTTGTATCTTTGGTCCAGAACTCTCCTGAGCTTCAGATTCATAAACTAAAAATCTGCCTACAACTGAACAAAATGATGGTAATTTGAAAATAAAAAGTTGATTGCAGAAGATTGAAACATAATGAATTAACTAAAAATCCGTAAGTCCATAGTGCTACTGAAAAAAACAAAGGACTGAAAAAACATTTTTGTTACTATTTAGGATTGCTACATTAAACAATTCTTTACTTTGAAAATTAGTAAAGGGAAGAATCAAGCATTTCCCTGACTTTTCAGTAGGAAATGCATTATAGTGTAACTAGAATAAATAGTCCACTTGATAAGGAAAAGCTCTATTTTATATAGGAACACCAGCTAACAAATGTAGAATGAGAGAGTTTGAAAATTGTCATTTTGCAACCTCTAATGAAAATAGTGATTCAGAGATTATTAGTGTGTGCTTGTTGGTACATAAATGGTTGAAAGGAAACAGCATTTGTATAATGCTGGGATAATAACACACTAGATTACTCCCTAGTGGAGAGGCTTTCAAAGGAAGGGTTAAACTGTCATTACCCTTAATCAAGGGACCAATCTCAGCATCAATAGTGGTGGGTCATCTGGGTATTATACATATTGCATCACATCACTTAAGATACATGCCAAATGATTAACTTGAGTCATCAACCTTTTAGATAGAACTTCTGTTTACAGGAAATAGAAGGGATAACTAAACAACACAGCAAGGAAGCAAAATGACACATCCAGGGATTGGGACATTCTGCAGGACAACAGCCTGGTCTCTTCAAAAGGTCAACATCATAATCAAGGGAGAGGGATGGTCCGACCAGATGCTACACATAAACCTAAGTTGGAAACTAGTATGTACAAACCAGCTATAAAGACTATTTTGGCATCAAGTAAAGACATTTGAATATAGTATGTGTACTACATGAGATGGCGGTCCAAAGAAATGGAAAAGTGGAAATCAATGATTGACAAAAAGGCTACCTTACAAAAATAGCTTGTAGAAAGTGATGTCAATCAGTAAAGGAAAAAACTATGTACAATTAATGCATAGAAAAAAATGGAGGAATATGTACTAAGATAGTACAGTAGTAATTTGGGTAGTAAGAATGCGATGTCTTAATTTTTGTACTTTTGCTTGCTTATATTTTCTAGTTTTATGTGTTTATATATTTATGCATTTATTAAATCTTATACATTTATTTAAAGAAATATATAGCATGTCTGAAAGCTCTACCCAGATGCTTCCGAAGTATCACAAACTTAACATGGTCAGTTTCCTAAATATTAACACGTCCAAAACAGTTGCTCCTAGAGTGTTCCGTATCTCAGTGGATGCCACCAATTGTGTCTCAGACAACCTACCCTTAATGAACTTCCCACATCTCTCTCTTCTGTAATTGTCACATGTAACCAATCACCAAGTCCCGTTGATTTACGGCTTAAAACTTGAAAATCCTCACATTTTTACACTGCCATCACAATTTCTTGCCTTAGTACTTAATAATATCGCTCTACAATCTGACCTCTCCCTGTTTAATACCTCCTCTCATCCCTGCCTAAGGTTTCCCATTGTCCTCAGGATAAAGTCCGAATACCTTAGTGTGTCTTTTAAGGCCTCAAGCAACTGACCCCTGCATAAAAGATGGCTCTGGTACGTGTCCATATTTTTGTACCTAAGATACTGATTTATGTAGGAACCATCTCATTATAAATCTTCATATTTTACTGTAACATTGTTGGAGTCACGGAAAGTCTTTGAGAAAAAGCAAACAGGTGTTGCCATTTGATTTTCAACACTAAGATTTGTAGTGGAAAGCAGGTGACACTTTCTTCTTCTATGCTAGGACAATTTATTAAATATCCCATTCTTTCGCCACTAAAATATAATATCTCTAGCATAAATCAAGTTGCCATATGTGTGTGGATGTATTTCTGGGGTTTCTATTCTGATTAATTAACCTATTTTTCTAATACTGACCCCAAAACCACAGTGTCTTAATTACAGATTTATAAGAAATCTCCCCTACCCTTTCTTTTCTGAAACTGATTCTTCTTTGTTAAAATGATTAACTCTTCACTGATAATAGACCAATGCTTAAACTGCACTTATTTTTGGTACTTATCTGAAGTTTATTACGTAATAGTTTCCATCCTTACACTGCTTTCTTTTGTTCCAAGATCATCAACTGCGCCCAAACCTTAGAAGCACCACTGAAGATGTGTATAACTGATCATAAGGAGGCCAGGAGACTGGTAGTAAGGAAGAAAAACTCACCATCATGGGAATAAAAACATCTCTAGCATGTGGTCTGATGGTGAATCAGGGTATTTTTTTGTTTTGTTTTTTAATTACACAAAGAAAAAACCCATTTTCATGTATTTCTGTGAAAGATATCGTACATTTATATAGTATGTGTTACGTGTGCCTGCTTATATACCCTCAGTATGCCAGGATATTAAACTACCCAAGTTGGAATTCCCATATTTACAAAATACGGCCCTGAATAATCTTGCAAAGTATCACCCTACGCTGGAACATTACTACTTTGGGAACACAGAGGACTTGGAGGGAAGAGTGATAGAGGAAGCTTACCTGGAAGTGAGGCTCTTTGAGGATTCCAACCAGTTCTGCCACATTTTCATCCACAGGTACTAGAGGAGCGATATCTTCAAGAATTTCATTGACTAATTCCAAGTTATTGTCGCTGACAGCTTCTAGTTTTGAATCTTCTAGCCTCTCATGAGCCTGTAAAAGCAACAGTATGTTAAAGTAAGAACACATTATTTTGCTTCAGACTGTGGGTTTTTTTCTTGATTTGTTTATTTTTCATAAAGAAAGTTCAAAAAGATATTATTACTTGGAGGTTTGATTCATTGAAACCAATTACTACTTCAATCAGAGGCAGTATTATAGTTTTTTCAGTTATTGTTATTATGCAGTATTAATTAATCTTGGCCCTTCTTCCTATCCTAAAAGTCATGGAAAAGTCATTTTTAAAACTAAACCATGAAAAAACTAAACCATGAAAAAACTAAATAGTCCGGATGACAATTTAAAATTGTCATATTTCCTACACAACAGAACTTCCTAATGACCCTTTAGTCTAGGCTCAAACTCTAGATAGACTGTTCATGCTTTATTAAAGTAAATCCAATAAAAATAAAGAATAGGAACATAATCGTTATACAGATTATCATTCAAAAAATAATAAAAAATCATTTTGGGAACCACTGAATCCTAAAGCTACCATTTTCCAATTGGGAAAAAATCAGTTCAGGGAAGGCTGCTCTTGAACTGGACCCTGAAGGACCATAGGATTTCATGTCTCTATATCTTAAGCTGTTTTTCAAAAAAACTCAACAGTTTTTTCCCCACAGAAAATAGACCATGAATTACACTGTCACAGAAAAGATGTAGTCCTAATTATCCTTTAATAGTGAGAGGAAAGCAGAGGTTTAATTTCAAACTGAGAATGAATACTAGTCAGTCTTCATCTTTTAGTGTTCTTTGTTTTTCTGATAAATGGTTGCTGTCTGATTTTGAAGACAGGCAAAGCATAATTATTAAGATTTAATTTATAAATGAAACCATGTAAAATGACAAGTCTTATGCTAAATATTTTAAGATTCATTTCTGCATGTGATGAAGAAAAATCCAAATTTCAAGCGGCAACAGTATCAATTAAATTTTATCTGATACCTATAATACTTTAGATGTTATTTCTATAATAGAGAGTGAATCCTTCAGAGTCTGAATACACATTCTAATTTTTAAAATGCAGTATTTTCATTCAAATGTATTTTTTTCAGGTGATTCACAAAGCAAAGTAAGTTTTTAAGTGAAAGGGGGGCTATATATTAAGCAACATTTTTACAAAACACCTCAGAAGAAGAAATTTTAAATCACATGAAATAAACTGATAAAAAAAGAAATTTTAACTGCTATTAAACAAAGAAAATGTCAAAAGACCAAATGTAATTTAAACAGAGGGAAAAGTTTCTATTAGACTTAGATAAGAAAAAAATTAAGACTAGAAAACGCCACAAAGAATGAAAATAGGTAAATGTGTAATTTTCTGAAAGCCTGATAAGGATAGGAAAAAAACTAAAATAATGTACATTATTAGTTAACTCTTACAAAACAAGCTAGAATTTCTATTTTAATAGAGATATTTCCTTTAATAAATATCTCATTTAGCATCATTAACCTTGCAATATTCTACACTCATGATGGTATACGAAAGCTTAAGGAAAAAACCTTACCATTTACTGAGGGCTTTTTTGGTGTGTGTCAGAAACTACATTTTCAGTACAGTGAGTGTGTGGCTTTAGCAAAGGTTGGTATGTTATTCTCATCCTCACCTCACAGACAAAGACACTTGGGGCAAAATGAGATAAAGTGATTTGCTTGAGTTAACAATACTGATTAAGTAGCAGAGTCAGATGTCTAATATCTAGGCTTGAGCTCTTACCTACTAAAGCTTATTTGACTTTATCACTATACAGGAAGCCATGCTAACATCACCTTGTAGTTAATTATTCTATCTAATACACGATGCCTTAATTTCACTTATTTAAATATGTGAAAGACGCTCTCACTGACTGCTAGTTGAATTGTTGCTTCAGCCTGGCTCTTCTAGCCCAGATGTGTTAATTCTGTTCCACCACATCTATTCCCATAGTTATTTTACACTCCTGTAGTTCAGCATACCATCCACTCCTTCAACTTCCACCTTCTCCTCTATGGAAGAACTATAAAAACTATCTCTTTCTCCAGGAAACAGATAATGACTAGCTTACAATTTTCAGGTATTACGCCAATATATTTTCTATAATATCCAATGTTACACGATCAGCATATAATAACCATACTTTAGACATTGGTAGACATGGTTCAATTCAAGACTTTGAGATAGAAAGGAACATAAATGGCCATTGACTCGAAAACTCTAGAATAGCTCCCTTCCTTTTTCTATGTTCATCTACCTTATTGCTCCCAATTGGGTGGGGGCAGGTGGGAATGTGGAAAGACTACTGGCAAGAGAGAAAGAAGAAGTCAAGAGGTTGGAAAAAAAAAAAAAAAAAAATCCATGCCTGAAGGTTTTTTCACAACTGCACAGACTGGTTCCATGGTAGGAAAGAATTTCATTGTACAATACAGAAACTCTCAGAGGAAAATAAAGTTATTTAGTGAAACTGCGGCTATAATTATATTAACATGGAAAATCAATTTCTGAAATACAGTTGGGTTCAACTGAGATCAATTCTGTTTTTTCCAAGAAAGCAAATGCAGATCCATATTTGTTAATATGTAACTTTCTAAGCTCCAAGATATTGTGAAAGAAATTTAAAGACAGAATATATTTAGTAGCTTTCACGAGGCAAGTACCAACTTGAATTTAACTAATCAAACCAAAGACAAAGGAAACATTGAAAACTGACCAGAGTGACAGACTAATCATATGCTATTTGAATAAATGAAGCTTGTTTCCTTTAAGAAAAAGGATTAATAGAAATCTAGCAAACTCAATAAAAACATATGTCACCTGTCACATGTAGTTGGAAGAACATGCCATGACTGGCTTTGCAAGACACTTGGAACGGACACAAACATGGCCCAGCCTTCTTGTATGCCCAGTTCTGAGAATCCTATTCTCACTACTGCACCTCAGAAAAACAAACTGCAAAGAAGAAAAAGTTCTTTCACAACTTCTGGGTATTTCACCCAAGAACAGTCCAACCATGCTTGCAAATTAAAAAAAAAAAAAAAATTAGCAAAAATTGTGGGCTATACCTAAAATGACAAATACTATTATCTAGTAATGATAATGCCATTATTATTATTATCTGTAGTAACCTTGCATTTCTCCCTTAAAAGCAAGGACCAAAATATTAAAAACTTTGTTTCTGTCTTCTTAGAATATGACTAAGTATGTAGCAGTTGCTTGTTAAATATTTCTTAATAAAGCGAAGTAAATGGGAAATAAGTTTAACTGTGCTCGAGAGTCATCCTCGTCTTTTATCGTAGAGACTTTAGAACAAGAAAGATGAAGTCCACAAATAGTCAAGAATAAACAAGAATTTGAGCGGGAAGTAGAAATGAGACAGAGAGGATGGAGAACTCAATTTTTATTTTGCTTCTGCATACATTATATCCAAAAGGATGACATTTGCTCTGAACAAAAAAATGGATGAAATAAGTATAAGTAAATTAGAATTGAATTCTCTAATGAGTAAAGAACTTGTCAAAAATCATCCAGTCAACCAAAAGGAGTTCAAACTCTTAGATTAGATAAATTATATCTCAAGGTACTCAGAGAAGCTTCTAAATGACACTGCTGAGCCACTCTTAGAGCTATACGTAGTATGAAGGAGTTGTACCATTTTTAATTGATACTGGCAACAAATGAGCAGCTTCTTTTAGGATATATGCTTTGCTAATATTTTCTCCAGGCTATAGCTTGCCTTTTCATTTTCATAATGGTGTCTTTTGAAGAGGAAAAGTTTTTAACTTGGATAAAATTCTAATCAAATTTTTAATTAAGCTTCATGCTTTTTATATCTTACCTAAAAGGTTTTTCTCTAACCCAGAGTCAGAGTTTTTCCCTATGTGTTCTTTTAGAAGTTTTATAGTCTTACCTCTTACAATTTAGATCTATAATCTATTTTGAGCTAATTTTTGCATACAGTATGAGGAAAAACATGATGTTTTGGGGGTTTTTTGCATATAAATATTCAATTATTCTAGCAACACTTATTGAAAAGACTAGCATTTCTTCATTTAATTACCATGGCACTATTAATAAAAATCAACTGGCCATATACATGTTGGTCTCTTTCTGGACTTTACTTTGTGCCACTGCTCTATCTGCCAGTATTACATTCTCTTCATTCCTGGGGTCACTGTAATCCTTGAAATCAGGGGGTGGAAGACATCCATTTTGTTCTTTTTCAAAATTGTGGAGGCTAGTCTAGGTCCCGAAATTCTGACAGGGGTTACACTGAATCTACAGTTCAGTTTGTGGAGAATAAGCACGTTAAGAGTATGGAGCCTTCCAATCCCTTATTTATGTATGTTCGTATGTACAGACATACCTCGTTTTATTGCACTGGCTTTACTGCACTTCACAGATATTATATTTTTTACAAATTGAAGGGTTGTGGCAACCCTGTGTCAAGCAAGTCCATCAGTACCATTTTTCCAACAGCATTTGCTCACTTTGTGTCTTTGTGTCACATTTTGGTAATTCTCACCACATTTCAAACTTCTTCATTATTCCTAAATTTGTTATGGTGATCTCTGAGCAGTTATCTTTGATGTTATTACTGTAATTGTTTTGGGGGCACCACAAACCTCACCAGGAAACATAAGATGGTGACTCTAATTGATAAATGTGTGTGCTCTGACTGCTCCACCAACCAGCATTTCCCCCATCTCTCTCCTTCCCCTTGGGCCTCTCTACTCCCTGAGACACAATAATACTGAAATCAGGCCAATTAATAATTCTACAATGTCCTCTAAGTGTTCAAGTGAAAGGAAGAGTCACACTTCTCTCACTTCAAATAAAAAGTTAGAAATGATTACACTTAGTGAGGAAGGCACTAAAGCTTAGGCTGAGACAGGCTGGAAATTAGGCCTGTTGTACCAAACAGCCAAGTTGTGGATGCAAACAAAAAGCTCTTAAAGGAAACTAGTAGTGCTACTCCAGTAAACACTCAAATGATAAGAAAGTGAAATAGCCCTACTGCTGACAGGGAGAAAGGTTTAGTGGTCTGGATATAGAAGATCAAATCAGCCACAACATCCCTTCAGCCAAAGACTATTCCAGAGCAAGGCCCTAACTCTCTTAAATTCTATGAAGGCTGAGAGAAGTGAGGAAGCTGCAGAAGAAAAGTTTGAAGCTAACAGAGGTTAGGTCATTAGGTTTTAAAAAAGAAGCCATCTTCATAACACGAAGTGCAAAGTGAGTCAGCAGTGGTGATGTAAAAGCTGCAGCAAGTTATCCAGATCTAGTTAAGAGTACTAATGAAGGTGGCTAAACTAAACAACAGATTACACTACACAGCTGATTTTTAATGTAGATAAAACAGCCTTATATTGGAAGCCATCTAGGACTTTCACAGCTAGAGAGGAAAAGTTAATGCCTGGCTTCAAAGCTTCAAGGGACAGGCTGACTCTCTTGCTAGGAGCTAATGCAGCTGGTGACTTTAAGTTGAAGCCAATGCTTATATACAGTCTGAAACTCCTACGGCCCTTAAGAACTATGCTAGGTTTACTGGGCCTGTGCTCTCTAAGTGGAACAACAAAGCCTGGATGACAGCACATCTGTTTACAACATGGTTTACTGAATATTTTAAGCCCACTGCTGAGATTTGGTCAGTAAAAAAGATTCCTTTTAAATTATTACTGCTCATTGACAATGCACATGGTCGCCCAAGAGCTCTGACAGAGACATACAATGAGGTTAATGTTGTTTTCATGCTGTCAACACCATATCTATGCTGCAGCCCATGGATCAAAGAGTAATTTTTACTTTCTAGTCTTATCATTTAAGAAATGCATTCCATAAGGCTATAGCTACCATAGACAGTGATTCCTCTAATGGATCTGGGCAAAGAAAATTGAAAACCTTCTGGGAGAGATCATCATTCTAGATGCCATTAAGAATATTTGTGATTCATGTTGTCGCAAATGGCACTATTTCATCTTTTCCTATGGCAGAATAGGATTCTGAGATTGTAACGCTGAGCGAAATAAATCAAACAGAAAAAGTGGAGAACCATACGATTTCACTGATATGTGGGATATAAAACTGAAAACAACAAAGGAACAAGACAAACAAAGAAACAAACAAAAACTCATGGAAACAGAAAATAGTTTAGTGGTTACCAGAGCCAAGGGTGCAGGGGATATGGATAAACGGGGCCAAATATATGGTGATAGAAGGAGAACTGACTCTGGGTGGTGAGCACACAATGTGATACATAGATGATATGTTACAGGATTATACACCTGAAACCTATGCAACTTTACTAACCATTGTCACCCCCACGAAACTTTAATAAAATAAAAAAAAGGAAAAGAATATTTGTGATTTATGGAACGAGGTCAAAATATCAACATTAAGAGGAGTTTGAAAGAACTGGATTCCAGTTCTCATGGATGACTCTGAGGGGTTCAAGACTTTCGTGGATGAAGTAACTACAGATGTGGTGAAAATATCAAGAGAACTGGAATTAGAAGTGGGGCCTGAAAATGTGACTGAATTGCTATAGTCTCATGATAAACTTTAATGAATGAGGAACTGCTTCTTAAAGATGCACAAAGAAAGTGGTGATTTCTTAGGATGCAGTCTACTCCTGGTGAGGGTGCTGTGAAGACTGCTGAAACGACAACAAAGGAATTAGAACAGTATATAAGCTTGGTTGATACGGCAGCAGCAGGGTTTGAGGACTGACTCCAATTTTGAAGGAAGTTCTACTGTGGGGAAATGCTATCAAAAAGCATCGCCTGCTACAGAGAAATTGTTCACTAAAGGAAGAGTCAATCGAAGTAGCAAACTTCATTGTTGTTTTCTGTTAAGAAATTGCCACAGCCACCCCACCTTTCAGCAACCACCACCTTGATCAGTCAGCAGACACCAACACTAGGGCAAGACCCTCCACCAGCAAAGAGAGTTTGACTTGCTGAAGGCTCAGATGATGGTAGGCAATTTTTTTTTTAGCAATAAAGTATATTTAAATTCAGGTAAGTTCACTGCTTTTTAGATATAATGCTACTGCACACTTAATAGACTACAGTATGGTATAAACATAACTTTTCTATGCACTGGGAAACCAAAAAATTTGCATGACTTGGTCTAGTGCAGTATTTGCTTTATTGCTGTGATCTGGAACAGAATCTGCAATATCTCCGAGGCATACCTGTGTCATGTATTTTAAAGACCTCTGTAAACTATAAGCACATTTTAAGATGCCTTATATAATATTATCTAGTTTCTAAACCTACAGATCAAAAGCTATACATTAAATGAATATGGCGACAGAGGTGTAATAGATACATTCACAATAAACTGACAACTTAACATGAAGGGAAGAGTCAAAAACTATTTTTAACAAGAGCTCAGGGTGAGCCATTTAATAAAGGCTTAAACAGCCTCTATGAATTTCAACAGACCCTGAAGCTATTACTTTTTCTCAACATAATACAGCGAATTATATTTATGACAAAAAGCTTGAATCTGAAAGTAAATCATATCCTAGATATTATAATTAAAGGAAAAAACTATGTAATAAACTTTGGATAGAGGGAAATAAAAAATTATAAAAATATCGGGGGTGGGGGGTGGGAGTGGTACTAGACTTATCAGGGGGAATCACTTCGTAAGTTATATAAATGTCTAACCACTATACTGTATACCTGAAATTAATAGAATATTGAATGTCAGGTGTAACTTAAAATTTTTTTTAAATTGTTTTTATTACAAAAATAAAAATTTCAGTTGGGTTATCTGCAAGTGGATTAGTTCTATGTAGGAGCCAAAGCCTTTATACCATGTGATCTTTTTTCTTCTCCTTCACCTTCCCCCACTCCCTCTTTAATCTTGACCAGATCCTGTATCATATGATCTCCGAATGATTAAGTTTGTGAATAAAATGAAGAATCTGCATTATTAATTCATTCTTACCAATGGGAAACTTTGCAAAAGGTATGATTTTTCAGCAGTCTGAAAAGAAAACAAGTAATAGACTATGGCTAAAAAATGATCACAGGAGAGGGTGAAATCAACACTCTGGAACAGACAAAATGGCTCTGTGAAAAAAAGGTCAGAGAGCACATGGGGCATAGGTTTTTCAAAGCAAGAATCATTTGGGGGAATGTTAAAGAAGGGGACAGCAGGGTTGTGAAGTAATTAATACACTAAGCTTTAGTGATGCTTTTAAAAATTATTGCAGGGCATAGTATAAGTGAAATAAAACTGGACCAAAAACAGTTATATTTATGGATGAGCTAAGATTACTAAACAGCTGATTATGGAAACAGACTTAAAATATCAGGGTTAGCTAAGAGAAAACAAGATTTCAGGAAGTGTTAGACATAGGAAGTCAAGAACTAAAATGAAAAACAGGTACATGGTATAACAAACTCAGTACCTTGCTGTTGAAAGTGGAGATAAGACCAGGATCTTTTTCACACGTCCTGTTATAACACAACTGTTTGGTTATGATTTCCCTAAAACTTTAACTGTGTTAGGTTAAAACTAAGAGTCATTTCATCCTTTATTTAAAGTCAGCATAGAAAAGGCAAAAATGGTCTAACTTTGGTGTACAGTAAGATTTCATTATGTTGTGTCATTATTTGCTAACTAAGCATAAGGCATATCAACCAGGTTCTAAAACAGTAAGATGTGAAAAGACCTCTGCAAAAACAATTTTAAAAATAACTTGGTAATCTTATGAATAAACCAGTATACCTTAGCAAGTGATTTTACAATAGGATTCTCCATAATCCCCTTGAGGAAAATTAGGTCTATTTCTTCTGCTCCTGTAGATGAGGGCAGCTCCGTAAGGTTATCCAACACTTGCTGCATTGCTGCTGTGATAAAAGCAATAAAAGAAAAAAGAAAACAACCTTGAATTCCAAGCCATTCATTGTGAAATACGATTCGAATTCAAATAAAAAGGCATTAACAACATTCTTGAAAAATCATACTTTAAAAAACTGAATTGTTAAATAGTGTAAGTTTCAAATTTACTTCCCATGAATTGGTAGCAGGACAGGTTTTTTATATGCCATTTGGGCTTTATCAGATTACCTTATACTTACTTACAAACTTACATTTGCTTTGTATTTTTCAAATTAAAAAACTTTACTCAAGAAAAAATTTGAAATTTTAATAGATCTATAAAAAGTAAAGAAATTGAATTAGTAATCAAGAAAACTTCTCACAAACGAACCAGATGGTTTCACTGGTGAATTCTATCAAACATTAAAGAATTAAAACCAATACTTCACAAAGTATTGGGAACACTTCCCAACTATTCTATGAGATCCTCATACCAAATGCAGACAAAGACATCAGAAAAAATTACAGCCAATATCCTTTATAAATGAAGATGCAACAATCTTTAGTAAAAGACTAGCAAACTGAATCCAGCAACATATGAAAAGAATTGTACACAATGACAAAGTACAATTTATCCCAGGAATGTAAGAGTGGTTCATCAACATATGAAAATCTATCAATGTAATATACTGTATTAATAGCACAAAAACAACAAAAAAACACACGATATCTCAAAAGGCACAAAGAAAGCATTTGACAAAATCCATTATCCTTTCATGATAAAAACATTCATTCAACAAACTAGGTACAGAAGGGAAATTTCCTCAACTTGATGAAGGGCTTCTATGAAAAAATTCCATAGCTGACATCAAACCTAATGGTAAAAGACGGAATGCTTTCCAGAAGATCAGGAACAAGGCAAGGACGTGTACTTGCGCCACTGCTACTCAACACTGTACTGGAGGTTCTACGTAAACAAGGCAGTTAGGCAAGAAAAAGAAAAGGCAATGAACAATCTGAAAATGAAATTAAGAAAATAATTCCTCTTACAACAGCATCAAAAACATTAAATTAGAAATAATGTCACAAAAGAAATGCAAGATTTGTACACTGAAACTATAAAACATCATTGAAAGAAGACTTCCATAAATAGAAAGATATCCCATATTCATGGTGATATTCACCAAATTGATCCACAGATTTAATGTAATCCCTATTAAAATCTTAGCTGCCCTCCTCCTTTTTGCAGAAACTGACAAGCTGATCCTAAAATTCATGCATGAGCAATGCAGAGGAGCCAGAATAGCCAATCTCCAAAAGCAACAAAGCTGGAAAACCCCACTTAATTTCAAAAGTGACTAAAAAGCTACAGTAATCAAGACTGTGTGGTACTTGCATAAAGATAGACCTATAACTAAAATTATACGAGAAATAATCCATAAATTTATGGTCAATTGATTTTCAACAAGGGTGAAGACAATTCAATGGAGGAAAGAACAGTCTTTTTAACAAATGGTACTGGGACAACTGGATATACATATGCAAGAGTGAAGCTGGACCCCCATTTCATTCAATTTAATAATTACTTAGATTAATTTTATTAGTTTTATCTCCTCTTGGTATTTTTTTAGAATAAGTCTACTAATATCACAGTTGTTTTTATATTCATTTTCTATTTTTATTAAATGAAATACAGCAGTTCTCTGTTCCATACTCTGCCCCTCTCCCAACTTACCCTGTTGTCCAGAAGTAACTACTTGGAATTTGTCGCTTCTTTTAATCATGTCTTTATTTCTAAATGTATGCTATTGTTGCTACTTTTTGATTTACCCACTTTAGACATATCTTTAGAAATACCTGTTTATTTTCTGTTAGAATACTAGAGGGTTAAGCTTTTACTTTCCCCTATCTCCACACTGGCAATTTTCTTTTTTAAATTTATTGGGGTGACAATTGTTAGTAAAATTACCTAGATTTCAGGTGTACAATTCTGTATTACATCATCTATAAATCCCATTGTGTGTTCACCACCCAGAGTCGGTTCTCCTTCCATCACCATATATTTGATCCCCCTTACCCTCATCTCCCACCCCCCAACCCTCTGGTAACAAACTATTGTCTGTGTCTATGAGTTTCTGTTTCTCATTTGTCTGTCTTGTTCTTTTGCTGTTTTTGGTTTATATACCACGTATCAGTGAAATCATATGATTCTCTGCTTTTTCTGTCTGACTTATCTCGCTAAGCATTATAATCTCAAGATCCATCCATGTTGTCACAAATAGTACTATTTCATCTTTTCTTACCGCCGAATAGTATTCCATTGTGTATATATACCACAACTTCTTTATCCATTCATCTATCGAAGGACATTTTGGTTGTTTCCATGTCTTGGCCACCGTAAATAAAGCTGCAATGAACATTGGAGCACACTTGTCTTTATGGATAAATGTTTTCAGATTTTTTGGGTAGATACCTAGGAGAGGGATTGCTGGTAATGTGGTAATTCTACTCATAATTTTTTGAGGAACCTCCACACTGCCTTCCATAGTGGCTGCACCAGTCCGCATTCCCACCAACAGTGTATGAGGGTTCCTTTTTCCCCACAGCCTCTCCAACACTTGTTACTATTTGTCTTGTTGATGATAGCCATTCTGACTGGGGTGAGGTGATATCTCATTGTGGTTTTTATTTGCATTTCTCTGATGATTAGTGATGTTGAGCATTTTTTTATATGTCTATTTGCCATTTGTATGTCCTCTTTGGAGAAATGTCTCTTCAGGTCCTCTGCCCATTTTTCAATTGGGTTGTTTGTTTTTTTGTTGTTGAGTTGCATGAGTTCCTTGTATATTTTGGATATTAGCCCCTTATCGGAGGCACTGTTTGCAAAAATCTTCTCCCATTCAGTTGGTGGCCTCTTTATTTTGTCGATGGTTTCTTTGCTGTGCAGAAGCTTTTAAGTTTCATATAGTCCCATTTGTTTATTTTAGCTTTTACTTCCCTTGCCTTTGGAGTCAAATTCATAAAATGCTCTTTGAACCCAACGTCTATAAGTTTAGTACCTATGTTTTCTTCTTTGCAGTTTATTGTGTCAGGTCTTATGCTTAAGTCTTTGATCCATTTTGAATTAATTTTGGTACATGGTGACAGATAGCAGTCCAGTTTCATTCTTTTGCACGTGGCTTTCCAATTCTCCCAGCACCATTTATTGAAGAGGCTGTCTTTTCTCCATTGCATGTTTTTTGCGTCTTTGTCAAAAATTATCTGTACATATTTATGTGGTTTTATTTCTGGGTTCTCAATTCTATTCCATTGGTCTATGTGTCTGTTTTTCTGCCAATACCATGCTGTTTTGATTATTGTAGCCCTGTAGTGGCAATTTTTATAAAATCAACAGTTAGTGCTTTTCATATGGGACTCTTACAAGTTATTTTCCAAACGTTCCAACAAACTTTTCAGTTCTATCAGCAATTTTTTCAAATGCCCAAACAATTTTCTAACACTCTATTAGATCTATTCCCTGACTTCTTCCACTGAACTCTCTCCCCAAGTAATCTTTTCTTGTACGTTAAATCTAGATAAATTCATCATTATCTAGGTCTCCTACTCTGTATATGTAAAAGAGTGACAATTCTGGAAGTAAAGAGGTGAACAGGAGAAAAATGTGCCCTTAAAGCAAGAAGGTAAACCAGTATTGGGTTAAGATGAAGAAAGACGACAGAAGGAAGACACAAGGAAATAAAGAATACAAACAAAGGCAACTTCATAATTTTGCTTGAGGTCCAATATGTACCTTTAAGTCGGTAGGAAACAATACAATCAATAATCTAGAAGTATTTTCACCCTGTGGCTATAAATTTACTAAGCTCTACTTCTCCTAATTACTTTTTTCTTTCCTTTGACATTCTGTATTTGCCTTTATTTTTATTAACTTTTATTATGTAAATTTAAAAATATACACAATAGGAGACAAAATAATATAATGAACCCAATATTATCAGCTCCAACAATTAGCAACTTATGGCAATCTTATTACGTACCCCTATATACTTCTCATCTTAGGTAACTTTGAAGCAAATCCCAGATATACTTCAGTGTATATGGCTAAAGGATCAGGAGTCTTTTGAAACAACATAACCAAAATGCTAGCACACCTAACAAAGTAACAATAAGTCCTTAATATCATCAAATATCTACCGTGCTTCCCTGAAAATAAGATCGGGTCTTACATTAAGGTTTGCTCCAAAAGACACATTAGGGCTTATGTTCAGGGGACGTCATCCTCAAAAATCATGCTAGGGCTTATTTTCCGGTTAGGTCTTATTTTCGGGGAAATACAGTAGCTGGTGTTCAAATTTCCAGTTGGGTCTTATTTTCAGGGAAATACAGTAGCTGGTGTTCAAATTTCCAGTTGTATTAAAGGTTTTTATTTATTTACTTTTTAAAACAAATTAACTTTATTAAGTTACCATTTCAGTCTTTACATTGATTTATTTACAAAAATATCAGTTTGAAATACATTATTGAAAGTGAGTACATGCAATAAATAGAAAATAGGAATGTATGGTGCTGGAGACATATTAACTAACTTATCTTTATCTGTTGCCCATTATTGTAGACATAATTTGACGCACAATCAGCATTATTGAATACCTGGGAGAGGATTGCAAACTATAAGAAAAGTAGCTTAAAGCTCTGGACCATTCACACCAAAAAAATATTCATTGTTTATCAGGGAGCTAACCTCACTATAGTTTTGAATTATCTACCACTACCCACAAGAACAATTTCAAAATAATAAACGTGCCAGAGAACTTCATTAACAGTATTTTTAAGTCAAAGTTTTTACTGTAAGTATCTGATGATTACTCAAATATCCTAACCCATGAGGCAGGTCCAATGACAATAAGTTATAAATAGTCTGAATTTAATAACTTAAACATGATATGGTTAAAATAATACATACTAGGTATCTCAACTTACTAAAAGGTTTAAATTTAGTTTCAGTTTCTGCTCAAAAGAGTGGTGCCAGTGTTCTAGTAATAGTTATGACATCCCATTATTATAAATATTCTATTGTACACATTACTTTGAATTACACTTGACTGAATTCTATGTATCCATGGTTCCATATCCCACGTGCAAATTTTCAATGGTGCAGATTTACAATCAAAGCTGGGTTGAACAAATGCTTTCTGACTTCTGAAAGCAAATGACAAAGGCACATTTTAAAAGTCAATAAACTGAAGTTACAAGTAGGTGACCAGTCCCAGTTCTTTTTTCCCTTTACGTTTGATGAACTTGATGAAGCATTAATTGCCGAGGTATATGTTTCCGGACCATACATACAGCTTACATACTCTTCTTTCAAAGGCAGCTACCATCTGCTTTACAACTTCATCAAAAAATAATGTGGCAAGCTGAGAGTGTAGAAGTGAGCAAAATTCAAAAGAAATTGAAAAATACAAGGTACGAGTTCTTGGGTAACCAGGAAGACTTGGGCTAAAATGCCAAACAGTCTCCAAGCGATTGAAAAGCTTCCCACGGGTACCGAGTGCCTTTCCAAGTGCGGTCTCGCCATGGTTACTACCGAAGAATAGCGCTGCAATATAGAGTGGAAACCCAACTTCTAATCGTATTTTGCAGCATCCAGATCTCTCTGATACTATATCTGATTGTTTGCATAAAGGAAAATGCTTGTACTCCTTCATTCCTGATAGAACTCAGACATTTCCTGCCTAGAGCATCCTATAATTCTCCACTCTGAATATTTTCTTTTGTTAATGGTGCAGCAATTTTGAAGAAAGTTCTTGCATATATCTCCTTAGGCAAAACTGAGGTATGTACTGGAAGAGTCGGGCTCATCCGTATACCACGACGGGAAGCCAAATGTCTCATGTTCCGCGCAGGCCCCTGAACCAAAATGGGGGCTCCAGCTGCTGCCGCCAACTCGGGACAACATCCCGAGTCCGAGACCACATTTCTCAGGGCCCTCTGACCAATCCAAGCTGCCATGAACATCTCCTGTATTAAAAGATGTATCTTCTACATTGGTTCCTAAGGTGCTTAAATTTTTATAATTGTGCTGAATTAATTAAATGGGAAGAAAAGTGGTGGAGATTGTGAAATATACCCTTGGTTATCCTGAAGATCTTCGTAAGTTGTTTGAGTCTTTATTATATGAAATTTAATTAAAAACTGGTAAGTTTGTCAATATCCCATGTCCTGGAAAGGTAATCTTGAACATTACCAACTTGCCAAACATTCCCAAGCTAGTCTGTACATTTCCGTAGACGTCTAATGCACATACAACAGGCCCCCGCATAGCCAGGTCTGGCTCGGTCTCCCCAGTAAGGAAATGACCGGCGAGCGCCAGGGAACCCGGGCTCACGAGGCAGGCCAAGGGCACGACGGAGGACGTCCTGCCTAGGACGGGAGGCCACGACGCCCGCAGTACCTGGCTGTCCCCAGGGAACGGGGAACGCTGTGCTGGCCAAGGTCAAAAGCAACCTGGTATTTGTGCTACTATTTATTTCTGTGAAGAAGCAAATTACGTGCTTTTCAATGAAATCTTGAAGGAGACCTCGTGACCCTGTGGGACACATGCCCTCAAAGACTTGAATGACGAGGCGGATTCTCGTTCGACTATTCAGGCTTCAGTAGGTCAAGTAAGAACCCTGGCTCCTCGCGGAGGATGACGCGAGTCTGCGCCAGCTGGAAGCAGGGGACCAGGAACTGCTACACCGATCTGTACCAGGGACGAGCTCTGGGTGCCGTCCGTGCCTCTAAGACCCCGTTTCAAGCTGAAGGCTGGCATCCCCGTCCTTAACGGGCAAGAACTGCTGCTCCTACTGCTGGATCTTCCAAACGCTAGAACCGCCCGCAAGGGTGTGTGCCGGGAGCTCACTCACGCCGGCTGGACGGCGGACAGCCGCTGTGGGGCACGCGCCTGTACCAGGAGGCGCTGCGGGAGCCGGCCACTGGGGGCCACGCGCGAAGTGGGCAGCCTCCGCGACAGTGCCAGTCGGCGGCCGCAGACTAAGCCAGTCTCCTGACGTCTCCCCAGCAGGCTTCGGGTAACATACCTCCCCTCCAGTCAGAAGAGCAAGCTTTCCCAGCACCTCCTGGCACTGAGGAGCTGCAGGACAACTGCTGACTGCACGGGGGAGAGCCGTGACGAGCTGCAGGGCTCTCGCTGAGCACTGAGCCCCAGGCCCGCAGTGCGCTTGCCGTGCAGCCCCGGGGCGTCCCGCTCCGTAGGTCCCGGCCGCACCAGCCGAGGCCCCAGAGGCCAGAGCTCTGAGAGCTCACACTACAGTCTCAGCCCCAGGCCTTTCTTAGAAACAGTTTCACATAAAGTCTGCTAAGACTTTATTTCTCCCTGGTAGCACTTTTTTTTGGAGTTGAATTCAGATGTTATTCTTAATGTTCTTGTCAAGGCTTCTTTAAAAATCCTCACTTGGTTTTGGTCATAGTTCACCTGGCCTGCTCCTGGCTATTTAATCCCAAAGGTGCGAGCTGGGGTGAAGAGACTTGGTGTCTTCCATCTCCTCTCCTTTGTACGTGGCTGAGTGGGAATTGTTTGGGTTTGGGGCCTCGCAGAGCTGACTGGTGGGAGGACAGCGGGACTGGTGGGAAGGCTGCGTGAGGCGGTGGGTGTACGCGCAACCCCTTACCCTGCTGCCCCCATTAAACTAGGACGTTAACACATGAACACAATTTCCCTGCTATGCAAGGATCTGTCCTAACACTTTCATTCCTCACTCTGTTGTGAATAAAATGATAATGTTCTGACCCCTGGCATATCCCATTAGGATGCAGTGGGACAGTATGAAGGAAGCGGTCCCCCAACAAGTCGATCCACTGGTCTGACTTTATAAATTAGTTATCTAACAACATAAACTACTAAAAAAATACAATTCTTTTTAACCAAATTATCCTAAACATGTGAAAAAACAAAGAAAATATATGACATGAGAGAAAATTAACCACATAAAATATTAAAATATAATTTAAATCTACAATAATTACTCAGACATGGAGAACCACAAGGCAACTCCAGTGTATCTAAAAGCTTAATATATGAAATAGGAAGCTCTCTGCACTGAGAACGTTGCAAAGTTGGGTAGGAGCCAGAGAAGCAGGGAAGTGTCCTGATTTACTCCAAGATTCTGGGAAGAAAGGAAAGTCCCCAAACTCAGAAGGTAAATTTTTAGCAATGTCCACTCCCCTGTCATAATCACTAGAGAATGGACCCTTTAATTAGAAGCCAGATTCAATGATATATAAATTGGATTCTGATTTGAGCTAGAGAAAAATTAATATATTTAATCTAGATACTTCAGTTACAAATATGAACAAATCAAGAAATCACAAAACACTTGTAAAAAGGAGCAGGATGAATGTGACTAACCAAATTCAACAACCAGAAACATTAGCCGCCAAAGAAACAGAATTACTTTGGGGTCAGGTGGGGGAAGAAAAAAAAAGCAAAAGAGATTTAAAAAAAAGGATTAAATTGTAATGTGCAGGAAGATCAAACTGAAGAATTCTCCCACTAGAAAAGAGTAATGAGAGGGAAACTATGAGAAAACTGCTGTGGATCATGAAAAAATAAAATTTACACACTATAATTGACATGGTAACGCGAAATTCAGAAATTGGAAAAAAAAAAAACAGAATAAAAGAGAAAGCAGAAATCAATTTAAAAAATCATAGATTCGATCAATAAGCTAGCTTTTTCAAAAGACCAATAAAAGACAAATATTTGGCTAGTCTGATTAAGAAAAGAGAAGACACAAGTAACATTAGGAATACAATGAGAAAATAACTGCAGGCATAAAGAAGATTTAAAAAGGGAATACAATGAACAATTTTATTTTAAAATCCAGACAAATAGAGATTTTCTCAGAAAATGTCAATTACTAAACTTTAGGAGAAAGAGGTAAAAATGGAAATAGTTCATAATAGAAGAAATTGAAAAGGTTTTCAAAGATCTACCCTTTTATAAAGACATTAGTCCTGAACAGATTTAAGAATATATTCTATCAAGCCTTCAAGAAAAATAATTCATGTTTTTAAAATAAAATAGAAAAGACCAAAAGACGTCTATGTGGATTTCAAAATTCAATTTAAAAAGAAAATTATATACTAAACTCACTTATGAGCATATATGCAAATATCTTAAACATACCAGCAAACTGAATCTGACAATGTCTTTAAAAATAACAATTAATAGCCAAGTACAGTTTATCCTAGTAATGAAAAGATGGTTTAACATTAAGAAATACATAATGTAATTTTATATGTTTTCACAGTATAAGAAAAAACCCCACAATCGTCTCAAAGCTTCAAATAAACCAAATAAAATTCAAACCCAGTCCTAAGGGAAAATCTTACTATAGTAAGAATAGAAGGAAACCAGTCATTTTATACCAGAATCTATATGAAGTATCATAGTTAATGGAGAATGTTAGAAGCTTTACCATAAAGTCGGGGACAAGATAAGAATGCCCACTAACATCACTACTTTTCAAACCTATATTGATAGTTTTAATCAATTAGTAGTAAGACTTCACATTTTTAAAAACTATAGATAACTATCTACTTAGAAAAGTCTCAGTTGAAAATTATTAAAGTTACAAGAATTTGGTTAAGTGACTAAATATACGAGCAATACAGAAAAATCAAAAGTTTTCCTAAATAAGGGTAATAACCAATTAGAAAACATCATTGGGGGAAAAAGAGATCCCATTCACAACAGCAACAAAATCTACAAATAAGGAATAAGGCTAAAATAAAAATGTTCAGATATGAGAAAATTTATAAAATATACCAAAGGATATTAAAAAAAAAATAAATGAAGAGATCATGTTGGAGTAAGACAATTTAACACTATAAAAATGTCAATTGTCTCCAAATCACTTTAAAAAAAAAAGGAATAAATACTAATAGAAATCGCAACAGGATTTTTTGGTAAAGTTATTAATAAAATTATGTAAAACAAAAAATATATAAAACTAGCCAATATATTTAGAAAAAAAGCATAAATATAAAGGGGGTACCTGTACTATCACGAATAAAACACTATCAATTAAAATGGTGCAACATTGACACAGCAACAGACAAATCTTGAAACAGTACCGTAGCTAAATAGGATTTAATATATTCTAATTTAATCAGTGACAGTAAGGTCCAACTAAATGTGTTAGATTTCCCTTCAGAATCTCTATTAAAACAGCAGCAAAGTATTAATAAAGGTTAAAAAACAAACAAAAAAAACACACCCTACTACGAGAACAAGGAGAATGGCTAAAGAGAAAAAAAATGGACAAAAAAAATAGCAAAAATATTCAAAAGTCTGAAATAGGAAGAGAAACTAACTTAGAGCATAATCTACTGCAAAGGAAGCAGAAGATTCTACCTGCTAAAATGTTAGTGGAATCCAACAATTTCCTTCCATCACCACCCTCATGAGTCCTAGCCAAAACCATTTCTCGCCCAGACAACCACAAAAGCCACACACAAACACACAATTATTGAAATAGAAATTTATGGCCTGTAAGCCTTTTACTACATTGCTAGACTCAACCTGCACCCCCTTTTGTACCTTTAGTCAGACCCGTCTTTCCTCTGTCCTGATGCGAAGTCCTCCGACCACTTCCTACCACATATACATAACCACCTTTGTGTGCTTAATTCACACACATCCTTCAGGAGCAGAATATCGATGTCTCTGGCTGACTCAATCAGGATGAAGGCTCCCAATATACTGGTGGTGCCAAAAAAGTGTATACACATGAATTGTATTCATCTTGTGTTATCGGTATATATTCAGTATTACAATTTTAATACAGTGTTTTCATTTCTTAAAATGTGTATACATTTTTCGGCACCTTTTGTATATTTTCATAATATTCTATACTTTATAACTCTGACAAGCCTATAATTAAATATTTTGGTAATTATTTAATGTATAATTTTTTTTGTAAATCTAACTCTGATGGGCACAGAAATCATACCTGTCTTGTTCATAACCCATATTCCCATCTAGCCCAAGGTCTGGTACAGACATCACAAGTTCTCAACAATACAGGTCCAGTCACAAAAACGTAACATTGTTCAGTTACCAAAATCAAGAATAGTTTAATTTATTGTAAACAGTTTATTTAGATACTGTTATTTGTAAATAAAATATCTCTAATACTTGAAATCAGCAAAATGTGGTATAGTTTACAAAGCAGTAATCTTCAAGTTATCAACTTTCCACAAATTGTACAACAAGCCAAAAAGAAGGAAGTGGTATCTTTCAATGTTTAACCCACTAAAATGGCGAACTTTTACAGTAATACTTCTTACATATAAATATATTTCTAACTTTCTAGTTCAGTATGGAAGGCAAATTTAATGAGTATTTACCCACCTATCTTCTGTTCCAAAAGTCTTATGGAATTGCTTTACAGAAGCATTTCTACCCAGTTTTAGAAACATAAGTAATTAAATTACTCTTAATAAATTATGACTAGAGCCTATTTTAATATTAAAAATTCTTTTGTGACCACATTTTATATAGCATAGTAAAGCGCCTGGATTCTGCCACTTAACATTTGGTGGTATATTCACCCCCACTCAGTCCAACAAACTGAATTCCCCATTGAAAATATGATAGGTAAATTAAGTTTTCATAAGATGATAAAAATTACTCCTGCTCTTATATTTCATAGATAAAATAACAATTATTTCACTAGAAAAATGCTGCATAATTTACAGAGTATAGGAACTAAGAAACAAAATCTCATTCTGTGTGCATTTGGAAAGATTTAAGTATAATTTTAAGGGAGGTACCTAAAAGTCATTTGGTACTTCTAATGTATTTGCAATAGAGCAGCAGGATTCTTTTTAAAAATACCTTTCCATGAAATGATACAGAAAAATACCTACTGAAATGTGGATCGAGTCAGGTTTCTTTAAGGTTAAATTTTGACACTATTTCACAAAACTGATTTGATCAAGACAGCTGAGTTCATGTAAACTATTAAGTTAATAAAACAACTGTTTTCTATAAAATGACTTTATGCTGTCAGTACTCTAGCTCTCAAACTAGTATCTTGAAATCCTAATTTGGATATATTGAATCAAAGAAGAAAAATAAAATTTTGAATGCACTGAGCTAATTTAATCAACATTAACTGAGCATTTATAGTCCAGGCACAGTAGTAGGTGTTGGAGAGAATAGAGACACACTATCTTTCCTCCAAAACCTCAATCTAATAGAATAGATGAAAATGTGTAATCAAGTGTATAAAGCACACTGAAAAAAATGCTATGAAGGAATCAGGTGATACAACACAATATTTAAGGGCCTGGACTCTGCCATGTAACTAGTCCTAAAAACCCGACTCAATGTCTTCACCTCCCAAGTCAGTTTCTTCCATCTGTTAAGTGGGGAACGACAATAATATCTATCTCACAGGGTGGTTGCTGCTAAATAATACATGGGAAATTCCCAGAACAATACTTCCCAGTGCATTATTAACATGGAGTGAGTACAGGAAAGGAGGAAAATGTTAACTTTCTTTGATGAGGGTGGTGGGATGATAAGAAGATGGGAAAGTAGGGAGACACCAGTGGAAATAACCAAACTGAGCTCATCTTACTGAAAATCTTGAATGCATGATCCGTATTTAGAGCCTTAAAACAAAATGTGAAGCTGTATTTCCCAAAGCATTCCTAAAACAAGTCTAAGCGTGGAGTCAACAAAAGGGCAGGCACACTGGAGAGGCAGCCCTTCGGGGCAATTAAGGAACCCCATTCACAAGAGCCACTTTTTGACTGAAACACCACAAATTTCTTTCCAGAGACAGTGGGTGTTTGTTTTGCGTGGGAAAGGTTCCTAACATAGATGGTGGGGCCTAAACAAAGGAGTGCAGAGGCTGAAGTAAATCTGTTTCTTCAAAACAGACACTATAGTGGGCGGGGGGTAAAGGAAAGGAGACTATACGAGAGTGAACACACTAACTAAAGCAATGTTTCTAAAATAGAAAACTATTGGCATTTGGGGAGCAAAAATTTGTTTTTGCACAGGATTGTTCTCCACCAAAATGCCCGTAGTGTTCCACAGTTATTATGACACCCCCTCCCCCCAGAAACCCCTTACCACATTTCTTAACACTCTAGGGGTGGTACCACCTCCTCCCCTTCTGTTCTTCCAACTTAAAGCATTAAACTGATATTCATACAGTCTATCACCAGGGTAAATTCCTCCTTCTTAATTTAGCTATTTTGAGGGGGTTCCCAGCTTGCTCACCAGCTCTTTGCCCACAAATCTGAAGGAAAACCCTGCTTGAAAACAGGTTCACCGTTTACTCAGTGCCTACTGGTTCCCTCCCATTCGAGGTGGGGGGAGACGGCATACAAAACTACAGAGGAAATCCTCACCAGATATATACTCTGGATTAACCAACCTACTCCGTCATTTATAAATATAAACCAACCATTCGAGATCACCAGACACTTGAAGAAAATATCAGTGACTGTGGACATAGCTGAACAAACTAAACTGGGGGTGAGGGGACAGATGGTGCTGAAAACAGAACTTAAAAAATTTACTTTTATTAGCATTCCCAGAGATATGTGAGAAGCTATTGCCACTGAGAGGGAGAAAATGGAGCAACCCGAGAATAAGAAAAACTTCTTGGCAATTAAAAATATTATCGTCTCCTTAAAAAAAAAAAAAAAAAAAAAAAAAATCAAGCCACAAAGAGATAAAACAAGGTTGAAACTGCTCATCAGGAAAATCAAGTCAAAGTAAACTCCCAAATGCAGAACAAAAAAATGAAAAATATGAGAAAACTGAAAACATATAGACCAAATCTAACAGTGCCTACCAGGAGTTTCATAAGACAAGGTCAGAGACAAGATGGGGAGGAAAGAGTTGCAGTAATAATAGAAGAAAATGTCCCTGAGTTTTAAACACAAACAGAACTTCAGAATAAAAGGCTTCCCAAGTGCAGAGCAGATTGAATGAAAAAGACCCAGATCTGGACACATCTAAATGAAACTTCAAAATGTTGAGGACTAACAGGGGAGAAAATGGAGATTTCCAGAAAGAAAAGAGTTATGCAAAAGGAATAATAATCAGGGCAGTCGGTTTGCTCAATGATTAGAGTGCAATACTCATAACACCAAGGTCGCCGGTTCGAGTCCCACATGGGCCAGTGAGTTGTGCCCTCCACTAGATTCAAAAACAATGACTTGACTTGGAGCTGAGCTGCGCCCTCCACAACTAGACTGAAAACAACTTGACTTGGAGCTGATGGGTCCTGGAAAAACACAGTTTCCAATATTCCCCTATTAAAAAAAGAATTGGAAAAAAAAAGGAACAATAATCAGACTTCTATACCATTTATTATTGGTAATATTGAATACCAGAAGATACTGGAGTAAAAATGTCAAGTGAGATAAAAAAACTTTACATGTTATTTTTAAAAAGTCATTATACCTCACACACTTATATACATACTAATATGTGTATATGTGCACATATGTAGGATAAGAAAATCTAATGATATTGAAATATTTATCTCCTCCTCCAAAGACATTTCCTTTCTGGCCTTTCAGACAAAATTTTTGCCTGCATTTGAATATATTCTTTTTAATTACATGCATGTGATTGTTTTATTAATAAAATAACCTGGTGATCTTTCCATATTAGAGCTCATTCTTTTCAATATATCTAATACTTTATAATATGGATGCACCAAAATTTATTTAGTCTGTCCTCTATTTTTTGCAGTTATAATCACGGTTACAAATAGAATCTATGTATCTATATATACACACATATATATTTATGTATGTATCATTAGTAAGTAAATACTAAGAGTAGAATTGCTAGATCAAAGGATATGGTTTTTCAATCGACAGAAATCAAATTGTCCTTTAATCAGGTTATATCAAGTACATTTCCATCAAAAGGTCCTCATTTTATTGTTTGTTATAATAATAAATTGCCTCATAAAGATGTATCATAGATTATCATAAATGCTGAGAACATGTGCAGCAAAATAGTGAGAACTAAATTCTAATTTCATTTTTTCCAATATAGCACTTTAAAAAAAAATCTAACCACACATTTATTTCCTTACTCTAAAAAATGACACTGATACAACTCATAAGGTTATACAATAAAATTAAATGACTAATCTATTAAAAATATATAAATGCTAAATATTCTGTTTCATCTAATATTCTGCAACTCATAATCTCTTCAGCCATTTCTCTTGTGACTACTGCTAATTCGGTATCAATGAAAAATGAATCTCATTAACAGGAATTTAATTACAATTTTTTAACTTGAAAACATTGTTTTTAAAAAAAAATTAAAATGGTTGGGCTTTTCTAATGTAATCATCTTAACTGACTGCTTTGCACCTTGTCATCTTCTGATGACAAGTTTAATTCAAAAAGGAAAAGTAAATTACCATTTTTGGTGAACTTATCGATATTCCTATTATAAACGAAGTGCCTTGCAAAAGCAGTTAGTGTAAATTTCTGGGAATCTTACTTCTTAGAAACAATTTTCTATCACATGCAATGCTTTCAGAAAGAAGTCTTCTCAAAAAAGGGGGGAGGGGTACAGGTTCTGAATTCTGGATTGACAATCCCCTACCCCTTTACCCCCAACATATTTCAAACATTGTCTTACTTCCTTCTGGCCACTATAGTCTCTCATGAGAAATACACAGTCATTCAAATAGTCATTAATGGGTTTTGTTTTTTTGTTTTTCAGTATTTTTTTCTTTGTCTTTTTATCAACAGTTTGATTATGATGTGTCTGGGCATGAATTTCATTGGGCTTCTCATTCCATTTAAGGTTCACCAAACCTCTTGCAGCTATAGGTTTATGTTTTTCATTAAACTTGGGAAGTTTTCAGCCAGTATTTCTTCAAATATATTTTTTTTCTGCACCATATTCTTTCTGTTTATTTCTGGGTGTAAGAAAATGAAACAAAATGTTAAACCTTCCGGTGTTGTCCCATAGGTCTCTGAAGTTCTGCTCATCATTTTTTCAAACTTTTTTCTCTCTGTTGTTCAATTTGCATAAATTTTTATTGATCTACCTTCAAGTTCATAGATGCTTTCTTTGTTATCTCCATTCCACTACTGTTCTTGTACAATGAATTTCTTACTTGTTATTGTATTTTTCAATTCCAAATTTTCCACTTGATTTTTCTTCTTCTATTTCTGAGACATTCATTTCAAGAGAGCTCACCCTTACTTCTTATAGCATATTTATAATAGCTACTTCAAATCTTTCTCAGATGATTCCCACATCTGTATCATCTCACTGCTGTATCTGTTATTTTTGCCTATGTGAGTTTTGATCTTCCTGGTTCTTCATATGCCAAGCAATTTTGGATTGTATGCTGTACATTTTTAATATTATGTTATGAAAGCCTGTGTCTTGTTGAAATCTTATGAAAAGTGTTTCTATTTCTGTTTTACCAAGCAACTGACTAAGTTGAGTTCAGCCCTCAAATTCTGATCTCCTGAGGTACCAATGTCATTTTAGTTTAGTCTTTCATGTTTATCTGCAATGCACCATTTATGAACTTCAGGTTTCATTTCCCTTGGGTAAATACCTACGAGTGGGATTGCTGGGTGATACAACAATCATATGCTTAACTTTATAAGAAACTGCTAAACTGTTCAAAACTTCCCCCATATTACTTGGATCTGTCCCACATGCACTGCACACTAGCCAGTCTGGGGTTTAGGTGGTGTTCTATCAGTATTTCACGCTCTTCAGGGTTAGATCCACAGATGCACAGCTCCCAGGTGCACCCAGCAGGGCATAAACAACTTTAAGTAGAGTCTCTTTCCAGACCTCCTCTTCTCTGTAATCTGTCTAGTACTTCTGGTTCTCTGGGATTTACCAATCCTCCAGCCAGAAATCTCAGGCTTTGTTTAACCCGCTCTGCTGTGTCCTTCCGACAACTGTGCTCGTGACCCGGTTCAGGTGGCCAGAGAACACAGAAAGAAAAAAATAACAGGGACCACACTCCTCCAACTGAAGAGGAAGGTTTTTTCCTTTGGAGTTTTAGTTAAGCTCCTCTTGACTACTGTAGCTGCTTCAACACTGTGGCTAAAGCATTTCCTGGAGGCTGGAGTGCAAGAAAACTCAGAAAATAAAAAAAGAGGAATTCTGGCACTCGTGCTGAGCATCTTGCTCTTTAAGATAGAACTAGAGGGTTTCTGGAGTTTTCTCTGTTCATTCTGATTCCCACTTTTGGCTTTTGGGTTGGATCAGGGGATACAAAAAAAAAAAAAAAAAGGTAAACTCACCCATGATTCAGTGGTACTTGCTTGTCTTCTCCAACGTGCCTGCTACTTTTCAGTCTACAAATAGCTACTCCTGTTTTCTGTCCTTTTTAGCTGTATTCAGTGGGAAAGTGTAGTGCACTAGACCATTTTACGGAACCCTCTGTAAATTCTATTTTCCACCAAATTTGAGATAGTTTGGTGCCATTATGCCTTCAAATATTTTTTTCTGTCGTTTTTCTCTCCTTCCTTTCTGTTTGGAACTCTCATTACATATATGTTACAATGCTTGACACTGCCCACAGTTCTCTGAGGCTCTGTTTACTTTTCTTAACATTTTTTTCTCCGTCTTCTTTGGACTGAATGCTTTTTACTGATCTTCACATTTCCATTGCTACCTCAAATCTGCTGCTGAACCTATCCAATGAATTTTTCACTTCAATTACTGTACTTTTCAAGTCTAAAATTTCTATTTGGCTCTTCTTTTCTGTTTCTCTTCTGAGATTTTCAATTTGTTGAGTGTTGTGAGCCCTTCCTTTAATTATTTGAACATATTTATAACAATGTGAAGTCTTTGTTAAATCCAGCATCAAGCCCAGTCAGTTTCCATTGATTCTTTTTCCTGATTGTGGATCACACTTTCTGGTATTAGTTTTCTTTTTTTCCATGTCCAGCTTTTGTTGAAAACCAAACCTTTAATATAGTATAGTAACTCTGGATTCATTTTATTTTTCATAGTTATTGGGTCTTTTTTAGTAATTCATCTGAACTTAAACTACAGAATCTGTTTCCCTCCATGGTATGCAGTTGGTACATCTCTGCTCAGTTTAATTCTTATCTTTATGTTGCAGCCTGGCTTCCTAGGGGTTGTGCGTATCTCTGTACAACTTAATCATCAGCCAATGACTTGGGCAAAGGTTGTGCTTAAACATCTCAAGTCTGTGAGACTTCTCCCCTCTGCCAGATGATTTGTGTATAGAGATTGGGGAATATATTCAAAGTTGCAGCCAGTTCTCCAGTCTCCCTCGTTTTGAACTCTTGCCAGGCTCTCATCAACCAGAGCTGTGTGGAAAGCTTATCACAGCCCTTCTATGGGTCTCACATTTCTAGGATTTCCCTATTAAATTTCAGTGGTCCATGGCTTACCCCAAACTAGATCCACAGCCTTGAGTGAGCATGGTAGCAGGTTTTTCCCATCTGTTTCCAACCAAATCACTTCACCAGCAAAGCCACAGGTTTTTGTGTCCCCCCCCCCACTCCCTTTCCTGAATCAAGTCATTCCCCAACTCTTTGGCAGCAAAGCTGCTGGTTTTCTCTGCCAGACCCAAGCTGATAAAGCTTCAGTTCTCACCAGCCAAGCAAGGGGGTTGGGGATGGGGTGGGGGGCTGCTGGAAAGAGCCCGGAAGGAAGGCCACAGAATCACACTGCTCTTACCCAAAGCCCTAACAGTTTTGCAAGATCGTTTTTTTAACTGCCTTTGGTCAAAATCCAGTACCCCTAAACGGCTGTTTTCAACAATTTTGTCCAGTTTTGTATTTACTTTTTGCAAAGGGGAAATGCCAGACTCTGAATGCCACCATCCAGAATTCAAGTAATGTTTTTAATGAAAGATTTTCAAAGTTTTAACTGCACTAAGTCTTGACTGTCACAACTTATTATCAAGTGAAAGATCATCATGTAAATTGGTAATACCGCTTCTAATGAGACAATTTTTAGATGCTCATTGTGACATGACTGGAAAATATGGGGGGGAAAAACCCCAAAACATTCTCAATGGCCCTTGGCAGGATCATGGTGAAATGCCCATTCTATGAGTAAACTGCAACAGTTAAAAGAACAAAGTGGTTTTATATGTTCTAACATGAAAAAACTCTCCAAAACTCATTTTCCTGTGGAAAACAGAAAGTGCCATAAAGATAATACTGTGTTATATTTACAGAAATGTATTTTCCACAGGTACAAATATATTAAGATAGAGGAACAGGTCTTGTAAGATAAAGCAAAGTGTAATAGGTATTAACCCTGGGGAAGGAGCAGAGATTGAAAGAGGGCTAGTTAAAAAGATCTACGTGGTAATATTTTTAAATTGCTAGAAAATTAATATATTTATGTATATACCTCTATATATTTATGTATATACCTGTAACAAACTAATAATTTAACGAATGGGTTGCTCAAGCTATGAACTGCATATTTGGAGAGTCAGTATCACGAGGGTTCCTAGAGGTTTTTATACAGATGCATAAGGATTAAGGAAAACCACTTTACCTAATAAAATTAAGTATACTTACATACAAGATTTTATTAGGTAAAAATGTTTAGCCTCAATTCTCAAGTCATGAATTTGTCTCTCCAAAGATAATCTGCTTATATAGAATACTTCATCCCTTCAATACCCATTCCTTAAGTATTGTTAGTAGTTTTTGTCATGGACTTCTTTCCTAGTAAGCCACTTCAGTCTATCATATGAAATAATACCTTTAATAACTTTAATAGACACAGTTTAAGTTACGTCTTTAATACCTACACTTAAGAATCACAATGAATAACACTCATTAACAGTTACTCTTAATTCTTTAAATTTCATCCTAATCACAACTTTTACAGATTTCAAAAATTAAACAGAGGCTTGAAGACACTGTGGGAATAAACGGAAACTTATCTTCCACTATTAGCCCCACACACAAAATGAAAACTGTAGTTCCTACAAGTAAGTAGCTCCCGGGTACTTTGTCGGAGAGCACTACGAATTAAGTTCTATACTGACTCTTAGTAAATACTTATCAGGCCAGAGGACTTTTCTTACTCTCCTACAATACGGTATTACTTTCTCATAACTGTAAAATGATAAAATAGACAATCTTTTCTACTTATAGTAAATGATTGAGGAAGAATTTCTTACTACTGTTGTTTTAAGGAGTCCCTTTTATAAAAACTGCTTTTAGACTTTTCTGCTAATACTATAAACACACATCTACACAGGCTAACGTAACCAAAGCCATCAAGTGATATCAGCGGTAAAAGTCTTAACAATCCCTGATTCTTGACAACTCCTCGGTCATTGAATCATGCCTGCACACCACTGCAAATGCACAAACTACAGGTTTTTAATTTCATTTTTAGGTCAGTCGCCCATTGTCTTCCACCTAGATTAGTCACTTCAATATTCATGCTTCCATTTCCCCTAACTCAATGAATCTTAAGTGTTGCTTTAAATCATTGCTTGAATTCAAATAATAACCACTGCAAGTGTAGATTATTAATCTTTCCCACATTTTCTATCCCATTTTAGCCCAAAAACTTTCCATAAGCTGGGATAGGTATTATCTCCATTTTATAGATGAGAAAAATGTAGCCCAAAAGTGAGACATGCCAGAAGTGGGCCAATAAAAGGAAAAAAAAATAAATAAATCAAGAATTCAGTTCAACTCATTGACCAAAAACTATGCTCATCTTTTTCGGCTGTAATTATAGATTATAAGCAGCATTCCCCATAGAGGATCCCTCTACAAAGCAACTTCAGTATTTTCCCTAAACAAAAGGAAGAAAAATGTCCAGGAGACGGGAAGGATAACAAATCAGGACATTTTGCAAGGGATGAGCATGAGCCTGGGAGTGTGATGAGCTCCATCCTGTCACTGAGGTCTTGCAGTTCAACAAGTGGCAGACATGAAGAAAACTCATGAAACAATCAAGTTTGGTCAGTGGAGACAGCACTGGGCACGAGAAAATGCAGTTTCTAGTCCTACTCTTGCCACCGTGCAGCATGACTTTATTGATTTTAGCACTGAAGGAGCAGGCAATTTCTACGGACAACAAGTTTCTCTGGATCAACAGCAGCCATCACTGCTCATTCCTACTGCCATGCCACGTATTTGGACACAATTGTGCAATCAGAACTATCTACAGACTTGGAAGCAGCTGCAAAATTCAGTAAGATGGAAGAAAATGAGTTGCAGTAATAACATGCACAGGAGCAGTAAGTGACTGCTTGCAAGAACAATGGATGACTGAAATAAAAGCAAGGTTAACAGTCAGAAATGTCCATTAGAAATTGTTTGCAGTCAGAAGCATCCAGAGATGCTGGATGCTACAGATCCACAGTGGGTGAAAAGATACTTCTCACCACTCTATTTTATTATCTCTGTCTCCCTAGAACTGTGAAAGGTAAACAGCCACCGAATCGAATGTATTTACTTAAATCTGAAGAAAAGAAGGTATTAAATATAAAAGTTTTCCTTTTTTTTTCAAATTACCAAAATTCTTTTTCTTTCATATTCTTTGCTTAAAGTAATCTTTTAGGGTTAAAAGTAATTATCAAGAATAAGAAAAATGCTGAAGGAAGAGTGATAACAGATACAGATTTTAATTATGTCATTGTACATTATGTAATCCCCCCCCCAAAAAAAAACAAAATAACCTGGTTGTTAATAAAAGAAGCCAAGATCCAAAGGGAATACAGAAGAGGGCTGACAATTAAGTTCCTGAACTTGTTGCAGCGATGTTGCTAAACTTTTTTGCTATCAGAGGGATTATTCGTTACGAATTTGTACCAACTGGACAAACAGTTAACAGAGTTTACTGTTTGGAAGTGCTGAAAAGGCTGCGTGAAAAAGTTAGACAACCTGAACTTTTCGCCAACAATTCACGGCTCTTGCATCACGACAATATACCAGCTCACATGGCAGTGTCTGTGAGGGCGTTTTTAGCCAGTAAACAAATAACTGTATTGGAACACCCTCCCTACTCACCTGATCTGGCCCCCAGTGACTTCTTTCTTTACCTGAAGATAAACGAAATATTGAAAGGAAGACATTTTGACGACATTCAGGACATCAAGGGTAATATGATAGCAGCTCTGATGGCCATTCCAGGAAAGAGTTCCAAAATAGCTCTGAAGGGTAGACAAGGCACTGGCGTCGGTGCATAGCTTCCCAAGGGGAATACTTCGAAGGTGACCATAGTCATATTCAGCAATGAGGTATGTAGCACTTTTCCTAGGATAAGTTCATGAACTTAATTGTCAGGACTTGTATATTCATAATCTCTTTTCCCATTTTCCCAACTGTTTTTAAATAAAAATACCTGGTAAAACAAGGGGAAAGAATGGTTTTCCAGCACTCACTAGATGTTTCATGTATGTTCCCTGTTTCTCTTGGTTAAATTATAACCTCTCAACGAATAACATTTTCTATTATAGTTCCCAGTATAGTGCCTTGTATATAATAGGTACCCAACAAATGCTTAGTAAATGCTCAACTACTTTTCTGAATTATTTTTCCTTTTTATTACCTAGATTTCAGCTCAAATTGAAGACAAAATTTTGTATCATTAACAACACATATCAAAGTAAAATACAGTCACTTTAGGATTAGCTTGCGTTTGTAGTAGCACCGCTATGCCAAAGGAGCCAATTCATTTCTTATGTTAACATTCAAGAGGTTTGGGGGGGAAAAAAACCTCAAATTGAAGCAAGGCATGGATGGCTGTGGTGTCTCTTAAAGCAAACAACCTTCTTCTGGAAGGGAAAGTGAAGGGTGCTTTTCATCACAGATCCTTTTACCCAAGGCATAATTAAAAACTGAAATTAAGAATGGTTTTCTAGCAGAAATTCTTCTCTCTGACAAGCTCCAAAATGTCGGTGTGCTTGGATTTGACAAAATCAAATGTCAAGCTTGGAAAAAAAGTAAATAGAAATGCAAAAGTAAAATGAACAAACACTTTTATTCAAGAGAACAAATATCAATTTTTCTGGTAAAGATAAACTGAACTCATCTAATTTTGCTCTTGCCTAAAAACCTTCTTAAATGTAATAAAACGCATGTCTGTAATTTTATTTTTAAAAGGATACACTTATAAAGATAGGGAGAATGAGAGAAAAGTTGACTTTGAAAGCTGTAAAACATATGCACAAATGAGTAACTGATATAGCCAATCCAAAGAGGCTAAACTCCAAACTAGCTGCTTGGAAAGCAGGAAATTTCATTTACAACAAAATCTTCCAAAGGCTCAAGAATTAGCAGCACGAGTAACTTGACGTGAGGGGAACTACAATAAGGAGACTCAGATAATATTAGGTCAGTATTGATTAGCTGATCCATTAGTAAAGTGCAGCTACCTTTCTCCATTCCTGTATTTTTATTTTCTTGGAGTTAATATTTACTTGCTAAGTTTTTCATTACACTACTTACCAGTAATTCCACCCCATCCTCCTTGCAGGGTAATAACTGTCAGCCCCTCACCCTCCACCATGCAGGACCAAACAAGAGGTTTATTTTTAGAAAGAGTAAAATAAAAAGTATATCTGAACAAATAACAATGAAATCATATGGAAAATGGGGTTCTTGGATACTGAGACAACACACACACACCTGCTTCTCACTTTAGCCTGGTCTTGACCTTCCAGGCAGATGTGAAGAGTATTCTCTAGAGAGTTAGACCAGCCTACGAGGAAAGACAAGGACATCAGATCAGGTATTACCCCCGAGCAATCAGTCACAGAATAGCTACAGAGAAGCACAACATGAAACACAGCTTCATGTTTTCCGTTTTCCACTCTTAACAATAAGCTAATAACCCTCGGATAATAGACGCTGAGAAAAGCCTGTAATATGAAAGATAGAGACCAGAATGTACACTCAAACAGGTAAAATCTACTTGGAATAATGAAATTATTTAGGGTGAAGAAAATAGGCCTTAATATTCTCAAAGAAATAAGAGACTACTGTATTCATGAAGCGAAAATAAGTTTGCTACAGGAGAGGGACATCCAGGGGAAACAAAAGAGCTCTTAGAAAATAAAAAAAAGCAAAAGCAGAAATTCAAAAATTCATTAGAAATCATGGAAGATACATTTGGGGAAACACGAGAAAAGCACAAAGGTAGAAAAACAGGAGAAAACTGGAGGACCTAACAGAGGGCATTTAAATAAGAGGAGTTATAGAAAAAAACAATAGAAAAATGGAGGGGAGGAAAACATTACTATTTTCCAAAACCAAAAGCTCTAAGTTGCTAGACGAAATGGGGAATGGAGGGCCCAGTGAAACAGATGAAAACAGACTCATACCAAAACATATCATTGTGATATTTCAGAACACTACAAAAGGAAAAAAAAACAAAAACCGCATGTCAAGAAACAGGACTCAAAGTGCTTTTGAACTTTGCAGTGATGACATCCAATGATAGATGATGATGAGATGATGCACTTGAAAACATTTCCACCCTAAAATCCTTTGCTCTGCCCAGTGAGCAATCATGAGGATAGACAAAAATAATTTGCATATTTGCTTATGGCATTTCATGAAATTAATCTACCACAAACACTTTTTCTCAAAAAGATTGAAAAAAAAAAGACATGCTGACCTCTGGCAGAAACAAACGGGCAGAACAGAAAAGGGGGAGATATGAGATACAGGAACTAAAGGACTCCACCCAGAAGAAGGGCAAAGGTGATTCTCAGGAAGATGACAACAGTGTGTATGAGGTCTGGAGAAACGTGAATCCATACTGGACAGTTCAGAAGGCTCCAGGAGTGAAATCTTCAAGAAAATGAAGTTGATAAATCTGAATAAACATTGAAAGGTGATTTAAAAAACTAGCAGAGATTTTGGGTTTGGATTATTAGTAAGTAGTAGATAATGGAAAACTAAGCAAATAAATATTAACTCCAAGAAAATAAAAATACAGGAATGGAGAAAGGTAACTACCGTTTATTAATGGACTGATTAATAAATACTGATATCATCAAAATTGCTAATGTAATTACGTTGAGAAAACTGAGAGATCAGAAGTGGTACACGGTACATATAGAGAGTGTGTATGGGGCAAGGGTATACTGGAAATATACCTGTATGTGGAAAAAGAGCTAAATCCTCATTTACCATAAATGGGTAAAACTGAAAAATTAAGAATCAGCAACATAAGCATGCCATTTACTGATATAGCGCTAAATGCCAAAAAAAAATCAGCTAAGAAGTTCAAAGTAATAGCCTCTGGGGAACAAGAAACGGAGATAATGAGAATTGAGGAGCATTGTCAGTCTTTGATCTATCTATACATGCATTAACAATTTTAATAAAAAAATTAAAACCTATGAAAAATACATCTCTCATGTGTAAACAGTAAACAGTTTGAATGTAGAAAAATCAGAGAATTGTTACCATTCTTCAAGAGTTAAAAACAAACAGGATTTTTTTTTTTTAAATAAAGGCCAAAACCTAGGGAAGAATGAGCTGTCCCTTGATGATATGCTTCATTATATTCTTCTTTGTATACATTATGGCATGAAATATATTTTGGTAAAACATTCCACTAAAATATAACGTGTAAAATCAATATTTAAAAGACTATAAATAATATTTTCAATTTTTAAAAGATACGTATATTTCTACATTCATAGATACAAAGATTTAACTTAACCAAAAGGAAATATTTTAGTCAATCAATCTTTTTTAATTCACCATAAAAATTCTTCTACTTACTGCCATGTTTACCTAGTACCAACCCAAATCATTTCCCTAATTCACACACTATCAATTCTACTCTGAAAAGGAACTAGAGCTCAAAAACCACTGACCTATAATCAAATACAATTCAGATGATAGTATTATGTTATACTAAAATGAGACAGATCTTTGTAAAAATATTTTATAAACTACTTAAATTAGCTATCAATTTGTAATATTTTATTCTTTATCTCACTCAACACTCAGGCTGTTCTTCACTCCTACTTATACCCACCTGCCCGTAAAACATTGAACCAAACAGTAAATGCAAGGCACTGCATTAAAAATAAGCAAAAAAACATCTTTTTGATGGAGGGAAACATTCTCTTCTCAAAGGTATAATGTGACTCAGTTGTGTCCTCTGGGCAAGAATGCTCAGGTAAGAAGATGGGGGAACACAGGCTCCCCACATACGGAGTCCTTGCATGAAATGCCGAACGATTAGAAAATTTTGAGTCCATGCGCCCAGATGAAAACCCTATATGGAACAGCCTTACTAATTATTTAACAAAGTTTTAGAAATTTAGAAAGTCCAAAGAGGTACTACCTCAATGAGAACAGCAAATCCTATCCTACCCAAAATGAGAGGTTATTTCAGGCTTTAACTTCACATTTCTTATCTGGAAGACTTCCCGGTTTTAAGAAACTTAAGGAATATGCAATATGTTCAAAGTGGTGAAAAAGCACTCTAAATAGATGAAATGACAATTGAATACTGGTACTATTTTATCTTTTACTCACTGCTAATTTCCCTATAACAAGCATAAACACTAGACACAGCTGGATATCCTTGCCAACTCTTCACTTCTAGCACTTAAGGACTGAGTTGGATAGGGTGTTTTGAGAATGTCGGTAACAAGATGAACTAACAATATCGTAATTTGTGTCTTTCATAAATTTTTAAAAAGGTTACCTGATATGGTTTGAAACATTGCCAAATGTTTTACAAGTCATTTTCTATGCTAGTTTCCTGCTTTAACAAACTTCCTTTATATGCTTAGGTTTAATAAAATAGCATTAGTGGTGTAGTTTACATTCAGACTTAGTGAAAAGATTCACCCAGCGGTGTGGCTGTCGCTTACCTGCTTTCATTTCAATATAGGTAGCGCTAGACGAAATCATCAGGGAATCAAGTTTGCCCTCATCTCCCCTCACCTCTGATTTCCACAGCTTTTGCCTCCATGTCAGTACCCTTCTTCCTATTCTTATCCCCATATTTTTCAATATGCTCAAACTTCCCTGGTTCTCCAAAAATCATCAAGGTCCCAAATATTGGGGCACAGTTCTATTACTTGTCCTTTCTTGGGTTTCTCTCACAGTCTCCATTTCAAACATTTACTACACTGAATTCTCAGCAGATGATTTTGTCAGAAGGGAAAGGAAAGAAGAGGCTATCAATTATTATTGAGATTCCCCTCGACTTGCAGAATTAAATATATCAACACCATTCCTTACCTCTTATCCTCAAGTCTCAGAAGAAAATATGCCCCTCTTCCCCTATAAGGCTGCTGCCTGGGCAACGAATGAGGCCCCGCCACCCCTCACAACATGGGACCATGACTCATGGGTTACCTCTCTCTCGTAACTTCAATATTTTTTCATTTGATACTTCTGCATTTATAAATGTGCTAACATCTTCCTCATCCTTCAGTAAACATTTTTTAAAGCTCTATTTGAACCCCATTTTCCTTGTAAGTCGTAGCCTTATTGATCCCCTTTTCCCCACCACACCAAGCTTCTCTAAAGAGTAGTTCACACTGGACTTCATTTCTTCAGTTCTCCACCCTTCCCATCACAGCCACTGCTTTCTGGCTTCCCGAGCCCCCGCTATCCTCAAACTTCTTGAATAAACTGAGGAATGACCTAACTGAAAAACCAATCCCAGTCTGTCGTCACCCCGCCTGAGCACAGGCCATCACTGTGGAAGGTGTCCCTCAGGGTTTCATTCTTGTCTCGAGTTATCTCATTCACATCTAGGGCAGCAGCTAGTTTCTACATGAATGTGATTTCCAAATGTTAGTTACAGCTCTCACCTTTCTCTACCTTCTTAACATACTTACCTGGGGAGTCCAAAAGATGGTCGCTTTAATTTCCCATTTTCAAAACGACTCACCCTAACCATGCCTACTCCTCCTCCTATGGATTCTGGCTCCCCTCATTATGACATCATCTGACACCAACACCCACCCATTCTCCAAAGCTTCAAATTTCAGAATCATGTGATTTTTCTCTTCCCCCAAACTTCCAGACATCTAATTTTTCTCAAAATCTTTTCATTCTTCTTTTGTGCTTCATAAAACTCTCAACATCATCCTCATCACAATTTCTACTCTCCAACCTTTGCTTTATAGAGTTTTTATCTTCTTTTGCCTGAACTATTTTAAAAGCCTCTTAATTGTCTACTTAATCCCCAACGTTTCTCCACCCTAATCGCTACTCCACACTACATCCAGAAGTATTCTGGTTAAAGTGCAGACCTCAGAGAAAAGTTAGATCGACAGAGTCTTTTTTAAATAGCTCAAATGGGTAGTTCTGTTCCTAATTTGCTCTCACAATGTAGTAGTCCTACTTTGAATAAAATTTTTTTGACCTAACGAGTAATTAACAAAGCAGGTCAGAGCCTCATTACTTTAAGAAAATATGTAGTAACATAACTGAACCAGCAGAAATGTCTGAAAGTGTTTTTACACAACTAATAAACACTAATAAACATGAAATAGGACTATAGGATCACTGCCAGATTTTGTTAAATGTGCAAATTTGAATCTTTTTTTAGTATCTCAAAACTAGATTATTTTAGAAAAAATGTCACTGATAGTTTTCTCTTTTCAAGATAACACTTTATATATGCACTTACAAAAATACCTAAAATTCCTAACAGATCCATCCAGTGATAAACTGGTTCCTAAATTCAGCCATGATGGAGGTGAATGAGAAAAAGTAATCTTAAGTAACTGCCTCAAAATCTGACTCGCACCCCTCCACTGTTGTCATTTACTCTAAGCCACTGTCACTTACTGTCCATTTACCGTGTTTCCCCGAAAATAAGACCTAACCAGACCATCAGCTCTAATGTGTCTTTTGGAGCAAAAATTAATGTAAGACCTGGTATTATATAAGACCGGGTATGATATGATATATGATATGATACGATATGATTCCGGGTCTTACATTAATTTTTGCTCCAAAAGACACATTAGAGCTGATGGTCCGGCTAGGTCTTATTTTCAGGGAAACGGTATTACAGTAGTCACTGGACTGGTTCCGCTACTTTCACTCTAATTCTCAACAATATTCTCCAGAGTGACTAGAGCCATCATTTTAAAACATAAAACAGATTCTGCTACTCTTCTGTTAAAACTGTCCAAAGGCTCCCACTGCACTTAGAAAAATACTCAAACTCCCACCCACGGCCTACAAGAGCCTTCCCGATTTGGCACCTCCGCACCCTCCGAGTTCATCTTCTACAGCTCTCCCCCTTGTCTACTCACCTCCAGCACGCCGGCCTTCCTCCTGCTCTTCAAACACGCCCAGTTTATTTCCCATCTCTCATTTCTCGTCTTCACTATTTTCTGTTGCCTCCGCTTGAAATGATCTTCCCAGAATATCTACACGCATATCCCTCATTCTCTTGTCTCAGTACAAACATTACCTCCGCAGAAAGTGACTCCAAACACCCAATCTGAACTCGTCACCCTCCGCTCCCACCTTCAGCCACTCGCCCTGTTAGTTGCATTTTCATCGCAATACTTACCCGAAACTACCTTTGCTTGTTGTCTCTCTCCCCTCACTAGAAATTCACTCATCGTTCTATCTCCTCTGACACAGGACGGTGCCCTAACACACAGTAGGCATTCAGATATTGATCAATTAATAAATACATGCTACCTTGTCTCAAAGCTCTATCTCCTGAGCTTCAGGCTCATATTTTGTTGCCTAATCTCTGTAAATATGTCCCATGGGCACCATAAACTCAACAATGTCCACAACTTACCGCATTACTTCCTAAATCTATCTGCCTGTGGTATTCCCTATCTTAATTAGGCATGCTGTTCAATGTCCTTTATTCCCTCCATCTAATCTGCCAGCAAGACCTTCAGTTTGATATCTTGCATATCTTTCACATATATTCCTTTTTCTCTATCTCCACTGTCACTGCCTCAGTTCACACTCTCATTATCTCTCACTTAACTTCTACAACTTTCTGTTTATTTTCCTTACATCATCTATCCCCAATACCACCATCAGCGAGAGCTTTCCAAAATACAAATGTGACCATATGTCTCCCTTGGTTGAAATCATTCACCAGTTCCCCATCACCTGTAAAATCCAAATTACTCGATTTGCCATAAGGGCCTCACATTCCTCCTTTAAAGGATGTTCAAACATCCTTTCTTTTATTTCCAGCCACAATGGGCCATTTGCTCTTCCCTAAATCCAGGGCTTCATACTACAGAGACCCCATCTTAATTGCCTCAAATCAAGCCTTTTCCTGACTCATCCCAACAGATTTAGAGCAACCGGTGCTACCAGCTAATACAGTTGCTCCTCATTGTTCGTGGAGTCTATTTGTGAATTTGCCTACGTGCTAACATTTACCTTTAACCCCAGTATCAGCACTCGCAGCGCTCGTGATCATCGCGGACAGGCACAGAGAAGCTTTGGGAAGGTGCCAAATGAAGCGTGTGGCCCCAGTTTAGGTGCCACAAGGCAATGTTCTGCCATCTTGTTTCAGCTCTCACTCTAAAAAACAAGTATCCTTTTTATGGCCTAGTTAGTGACATGGTTTTCACATTTTTTGCACTTTTGTTGGTGATTTCGCTGTCTAAAATGGCCCTCAAGCATAGTGTGCAAGTGCGGTCTAGTGTTTCTAAGCACAGGCTCGTCGTGTACTTTACGAAAAAAATACACGTGTTTGATGAGGTTCCTTCAGGCATGAGTTACAGTGCTGTTGGCCATTCAATATTAATGAACCAATAGCACACACCTATTAAGGTGTCTTTGAACAGAAACACACATACAACAAGATTACGTATTGACCAGCTCACGAATACGTGATCAGATGCTCGTGGAAACCTAACCCTGTATTCCCCGTTGCAAACAATGAGCTGGTATTTACTAATGCAGTGTTCACAGAGAACTCATAGACCAGAACCACCACAAATCACAAATAACAACAATTAACTGTACTTTCATTTATTAATACATGTCTGTCTCCACCACAAAACTAGTGGGCTCTCTGAGGCCAGAAATCACATTTATTTATCTTTGACCTCTAACTCTTACTATTATGCCAGAAATACTGACATTAATACTCAATGCATGTAATTTTTAAAATCGTGGTACTTCACCATTGTAATGTGATCTGCCCTATATGTTTAGACTTCACTGTAAGACCCCCCACCCTGCTGCCTACCCTGCACAGAGAGAGGCCTCGCTCAACTGCAGTTACTGGTCTGAACTCCATCTTCCATCCCTGCCCTTTCACCTCTTTATAACCAAAGATTATGCTCTTTAGTTTCGAACATAAAAATCCCAGTTAAATGAGAAAGCATTTACAGAGATTTACTTTTCATCAGGTCAGTTAGCCCAAATGGGCTCAGACCTAAAAACTATTAGACAAGCTTCTACACAAAATGGAAGACTGAGCACACATGCCGACATTTCCTACCTCCTGAAATAACAGAAAAGATACTTTTTAAAGAGAATAAAATGCCAATAATACTGGAGGTAAGGTGGGAGAGAAATGAAAGAGACAAAGATTAGCAAACCAGAAACTTTAGGAAATTCTTAGAAGTTAGAAAGCAGATGAATGATAGACTTGATAATCTGAAAGTAATTTTCTCACAAAATAGCTAGCAATGCTAACTAGAATATCAAAAACATCTTCTCAAATACAAAAACAAGTCCCCAGAAAACCCCCACAGGCCAACATGAAGAGGATAAAAACAAACTGGTAAAAGCAGATGCTGAAGCTGTATCTGCTGTAGGTACAGATTTGAGTACATACAAGCTCAGGCCAAGTTCAGGCTTTAGGGTCTGGTCAAGATGGAGAATTACAATTTAGATCCCTCCATATAAAGTTGGGACCTTATGGAACGAACCCCCTTGTGAAAGAGTGGCCGGGCAAAGAGGTGCCTGTTGGCAGAGGAAGACAACAAGGAAATTAGTCTGTCTCGGCTTGGACTCCATATTAAGGGGAACTGTCACCTGAGAATGTGTACACAGCCTACTCTCGAGGATTCGGGGTCCCAATATACCTACCTAATTCAGGAAACCCCAAGCAGAGAAATGACAAAGGTGCCAAAGAAAAGCCTTAGGAAATCTTCCCTGGAGGAATGTGCCCGCTAACCAGGTGGCACAGGGTCCCCTGAATAAAACTCAGCCAAGCATGAGCTCACAATTCAAAAATCACAAAAAACACTCAAGGGAAAAAAAAAAAAAGACAGGTCACTGAGAACACAAGAAAGTAATACTGTCATAAAGGAAAGCAGATAAGATTGAATAAACAGTATAATCTAAGCCATCAGAGATAAGCGCAGTTCTTTCCAGTGGCTTTTCTCTGGGCCTCCCTTAAGAAGTGCATGTGTGCTTATTTTTTTTTTTTTTTAACAGCAGAATCAAATTATTCTATCAAGTTAAAAAATAGGCACTTTTTTAAGACATGTAGTATAATTTAAAATTTACAATACTCTCACCCAGGGTAAGTACCACCCCCTCCCCAAGAAGCATCTGGAAATGTATGAGGACATTTTTGATGTCCCAATGGCTGTGGTAGAGAACAGGGCACTACATTTTAAGTAGTGTTCAGGACAATCCCAAATGATGGAGTACAGTACTGCCAAAACTGGCAATTGCGAATTGTTGGGAAATACTTTACTTAAATCCGAAACTGTTACCAATGATCAACTCTGTAAGTTAAGACTGGGAACAGAAATTTTAAATTGTCATTGTACATTAGTTCTTATGTACTATTTTAACTCTGTTTACTGTGTAACAGTAAGATTTAAAATTTTGATTAGAAATAAATGTGCATAAGTAATTCAGGAGAAAGCCGTTCTGCTCATCGGTCAATGCAATGACCAAACCTGCAGGCAAATGGTTTGTTCAGCGCACCAAGGACAGAAGTTTACTTGATTACCCTGTAATTCCTAGACTCAGAAAAGCAGTCACTTCAAACACTTAAATATGTCTTAGTTAAAATACCTTCAGAATTAGAACAAGCTTCCTGCTGCTGGCTGTGTGCTCATGCAGGGAGCACCTGGCACCTCTTTTGGGGGGCAGCAGCTGCAGCCCCAACGCTCTCCATGGCTGGCAGAGTCCAAGGAAGGACTCCAGACTCAAAACAATAACCATGGACACATTTGAAGTGGTGAGGTAGGATGGTTCTGGGGTGCAGTTCAATAATATACCACTTAGTAAACTAATGAAAGCCTGTTAATTGTTAACAATTAGATCAGTGAGGCAGATGGGTTTTAGACTGATGGAAGGCCAACAGATGAAACACTTGCACACATGAAAATCGGAGATTACGATATAATTGATGTGTACTAAGCAGACAGGAAATAATTATTAAAAAGAAAACCTACACCTATCCCAGAACTTTGCTTTTCAAAGATGACAAATTGTCAACACACACACACACATACACACACACTCACACACACACGTGCATGTGTACAATTTGGGGTCACCATCCTGACTAGTATGTAATAGTTTCCTCTACATTTTTGCTTTCCCTCCCTGTTCCTTTATGGTACATAGAATAGCTAGTATACACAGGCATACTACACTTATATTTTACTAAATGGCTAATATATTTAGATCAACATCAAACTTAGGGTGAACAAAAAATAAACTAGTTCTTTGAAAATATCTCCCTTTTTCCATTATTGATATATTAATTCAATTTTTATCTTAATATTTCAGTGAGTTATTTTGCTGTTTAGTGTAACAATAAAACCAAACAAAAATCCTTGCATTCCTTGTATCATTCTAGAATTTCAATGTTTTTCACTTATTATGCAACCATTATAAACCCTTTTGTATGTAGCTGTTATACATAGGGCAATCTTTATTGATAAGAGAATAAAATTATTCTTAAAAAAGAACTATTATGTGGTCTTTGTTAAGCATTTTATTTAAATAAATTTCTTGTATATAGAAAGATTAGAACAGATTCAAATACTGTCAAAACAATTCTTGCATTAAAAAAACTACAAAAAACACTATCAGAAAAAATCTGACTCAAGAACTAGGTCAACCTAGACCTGTGAGTTGAAGCACAAGAAAAGTCTTCTTACAAAAGTACGTAAGAAAGCACATCAAGAGGCCCACAAAATTTGCAAATAGGGTGATTCCTCAAGAATTTAATTAGTAAAAGGAAACACATGATACATAAACTTAGTAGAAAAAAGCCACTCCAAGAGAAGATAGGTAGAAGTCTTTGGAAATATTTGTCTAAGCAAAGTGTCCAAGATATACCCTTAGGATAATAACATAATCAAGAAAACAGTGACACTCAAGCATATTGTAAGCTGTTGCAAGAAAGTGTATTAACAGAAGGACAGTATCTGGTAAAGCCTAGAGAAAAGGAAGTAACAAACTGACCCAGGTCTCTAAAATTGCCCTGGGTGATGACAGAGTGGGGAGAACTTGCCTACTCTGTATCCCCGGGTTTCTCAGTCTTGGCACTACTGACATTTTGGGCCAAATTTCTCTTTTTAAAATCTAGCTTTCCATCTATTCAACATAATTCTTCTATTCTCTAATTAAACTCTGTTGTAACCACACTGATCTTTTTACACTTACGCACAACCAAACCACACATCTCATTCCCACCTGAATGCCTTCACTCATGTTACCCCCACCAAACAATATTCTTTTTTCTTGGCTATTCAATATCTAATCAATTTATGGCCTTCTGCTTGCTTTTTTAGAGTCAAAATTTTAGAGCTAAAAGGGATCTTAAGACTCATCTCAAAATTAATTCAATGAATGGTGAGTCCCTCCCTACAGATGAGAATTTTTTTTTCCTAAACTCTTTCTGAATGTACAGTCTGCTGCACATGATAAAACGCTATTTATATGCTAATCTGTGTTGCTTCCTAATTTGTTGAATAATAAATATTAAGCACAGCCTACCACCATGGGACAATGCTTGGCTGAGGGACTACAAAGACAGTTTCTTTCCTCAAAAAACTACGTAAAATAATCTTTTTTATTATGTGAAATTCTGGTATACACATATACACACATTTATTTTTGGTGAAAATTTCTACTCGAGTAACAAATTCTAAGTTGCTCTTTTTGGAGATATTTTGGGAAAGAGGAAACTGCATATAAAAGAAGGGAAGATTAAAAAAGAAGGGAAATAAAGAGATAGCAGAGTAGGAGAAGATATTTGCAGTGCACTCTGAGACGCAGACACAAAACAAATGTCCAGCCTTTGATCTAAAAGCAGTCAGTTGGGAAGGAGACTAAGGAGATGAGAAGGACAGACAGCCAAGTCAGGGTTCCATTATGTCATGTTCTGATGAGTACTGGCATCGAATCATCCTGGGTGGAGAATAACTATAACTACCCACTCAGCGACAGCAAACGAAGTGAGTTAAATCAAGGTTACTAAAAGCTTATTTTTCAAAAATCTCAAACATCCACGTTATCCTATCTCTAGAACCGTTGGAACCAGAAGTTGGAGTTAGTAACTTGTAAGTGAAAATAAGAAAGGCTCTGAGTAAGACACCCTAACAAATGCTTCTTAGGATTTATGAGTATTCACCCTCCCACCCCCAGACTGGGAATACTGAAAAGTTTCTTTCAACAAAGTAGTGGTAAATGGAAATTAACTGTAGAGTACCTGGCATTTCCAAATTGAATTGCATAAAATGTCACTGATAATCTGTTTGACACATTGTATTTAATGTTTTAATTGGGTGAACATTAAAAGTTTATAAGGATTTTTAAGGGTCCATTCACAATCTTAGGCTACTTAACCTTCTCTCCCCCATAACATTTTAAATTCCTTCAGGGACAATTTCTCTACCTTGGAGTCTTCGAGACCCCAACACTAAGGATGACCAGGGCCTGTGTGCCTCACAAGGTGTCCCACCTTCTTCAAAACGTGGCTGAAATTTTTTTCATTTATCCCCCCATTCCAAAAGATTACTAGTTTTGAAAAGAAAATGAAAAACATTTGAATCAACTTACATAAAAATATGCATGACCATCGTTTAATTTCTAAAATAAGCAATTTCAATGCATTAAATTTATTTTACTTAGCTATTACCCAAGTTTCTTATACTAAAGTCCCAAAGAGAAGGACATTTAATAGATGAATAAAAAGGCAAATAATTTTATTTATGTAAAGCTAAATTTTCCATAAAACACTGTATTATATGTATACAGGCATACATATTCTAGGTAAACTAAAAAGACAAATACACTTGAAGACAACTACATTAATTCAAAACAGTAAAGAAGCCCTATCATGTGATAATGAACCATTATAAACATATGTAAGTATGGTCATTTTTTTTTCATTCAAAATAAAATGCTACCTTATCAAACACTACTTACTTTTGTGGACTTTTAAGGGGAAAGCAGGAGAAAAATTCAGGGTTGTGCGAATTTTATAAAATCTTTAGATTATGTTGGAAGGAATCTTTGAGGTCACATAGTCATCACCCAATATTTAATTTGCCTTTGTAAACACACTGAAATGTCATGTAAAAATAAAACTTATTAACATTAGTCAACAGCACATCATTTATTGGACTACTTTAAAAGCAAAGTTCTTTTAAAAAATATTTACTAAATGACACATAGCTCTTATACTGAAAAGAAAAATACGAAAGTTATGAATCAAGCAAAATCAACTGAAAACACATTCACTCAACAAATATTATTCGCTCTACATATAACACTGTACCAGACAGTAAGAGAAGGAAAGAATGCTGACATTTACTGAATGCTTAGAACGTACCAGACTCTCTGCTAGACACTACTTATATTATCCAATTAAAGTCTTACACCAATGCTATAAAGTAAATATGACAACCCCCGTTTTAGAGATGAGGTATCCTGAGTTCAATAGTAACACCGACACATTGGGCTGCAGCAAGCTTACTGTTTGTACCACACACACCTACGCGTCCTGAACAAAGAGCTGGGAGTTAGAAAAACTGGGATTACAACCCACATCTCTAACTCTTCTGCCATGATGAGTAAGAAAATAATAAATAAAATGAAATAAAGTACCTAATTTCAAGGAGTTGCATGATTTAACTATATCAGAAGCAGTGAAAACACTTTGCTAGTAAGCAAAATTGCAGGTAATCTTTAATATAGTTAATGAAAAGCCAATGTTTCCATTAGCAGAAAAGTAATTTAAGCATTAAGTCGGTAATAGCAATAAAGTATTTACAGTATGATCCTATAATTTATAAACTCCATCGTTATTGTATTAAAACAAAAATTTCTAAAACTCCCAAAAGTTTGGAAGCAGCTGTGACATTAGTTCTTATTATATCACCAGATTAAAAGCTATTCAAATGAGCTGCAACTGGGGGTAGTTGTTCCATTATCTTAGAGAGTCATTATTTTTTGTACAAAATAGGATTTCTTTACACACACACACACACACACACACACACACACACACACAACTGTATTTGATACAAGATCATGGGAGTTATATTGTTTTTATGTGAAAACCAAGTTGAATGCTTTGAAAAGACCCAAAGAAAGCAAGTGACAAAACAAAAAAACAAAAAACCAAATTACTGTATAATTAAGTATGAGCAAGACAATGATAAATAATTGAGGAGTCACAAAACACTACAAGGATCCTACACTCAGATTCCTTCACAAGCTTTTAAGTTCTTGCTCCAAAGTTAGGAACGGGTGACAATGCACTAGTTTACCTACTGTTGACCCAAACCTCCAGGCAATAGATGCATAGTCAAAGAAAAGACTGGCAAATGAATATATATAATTTTTAAGTATAAGTGTGTACCTTATTTAAGGTACGTGTGAATCATTTTTTATGACTCATTTAAATCAACTTTCAATCAACCAAAAAACTACCATCAGTCATAATCAAATCAGATTAAAGGGTTTTACTCATATGTGTGCATATAGGTATAAAATTTTTGCCAGGAATGATATACAAGAAACTACTGGCAATAGTACTGACCTTTCGGACGGTGTTTCTCAACCTCACCTCTATGACATTTTGGGCTGGATAAGCCTTTGTTGGGGGGCCTACCCTGTGCATTGTGCGCAGCATCCTGGGCCTCTGTCTGATGGATGCCAAGAGCAACACCCTCCCAGTTAGGACAGACAGATGTCCCTGGGGAGTGAGGCGAAGGCAGCAAAACTGTCCTTGGCTAAGAAACACCGACTTACAGAGAGAGGAATGAGGATGGGGCAAAGACTTTACTCTCATTTTCTGGACCATCTGAATTATCACTGTGGTAGGCTGAACAATGGTCCCTAAACGACAATCAAAAGATATCATGTCTTAGTCCCTAGTACCTGCGAATGTTCTCTTATGGAAAAACGGTCTTTGCAGATGTGATTAAGTTAAGGATCCTGTGAAAGGGAGATTATCCTGGATCATCAGATATGCCCTAAATGCCATCATGTGTCTTCATAAGGGAGAGCAAAGGGAGATCGCACGCATGCACACACACACACACACACACACACACACACACACACACACACAGAGGCGATGAAATAAGGAGCGCAGAATGATTTGTAATCAATCCAGCTTTTGAAGACCTGAGTGACGCAACCACAAGCGAAGTACAGATGGCAGCTACAGAACCGTGGGAGCGCCACGGAGAAGAGTCTCCTCTCTGGCCTTCCGAGGGAGACAGCCCTGCTGACACCCTGATTTTGGCCCAATAATATTAATTTGACATGTCTGACCTCAGAGTGAATTTCTTTTGTTCTAAGCCACCAAGTTTGTGGCGATGTGTTACACCTGCCCCAGGAAATCAAAACAGGCATATAAGGGTTTTACTTTCATTTAAAAACTCTGTTGATGAGCAAATGAGACAATGTGTGGAGAACATTTACTAGCACAGTTCCTAAAACATAGTAAGCATTCAATGATATTGGTGATGCCATTATCAATACTAAGCCAATTATGACTAAGCGCTAAGTCCTTGGTATCGAGAGGAAAAGCACTTCCAAACAGTAAAACCGGGCACCCATGCTAGGCTCATATGAGTGAAAACACACAAACCACAGGATCTGTACATGCCAGGGATGTAAGTGTTGTGTTATAATTTGTCCTGTACTGAAAAGATAAATGGAGGATGAGGCCAGCCAATGACAGCTTGGGGGAGGCAAGTTTCAACACTTACTAGGAGGAAACAAGTGGGTAAAGCAATGGAAAAGGATTAGGAAATGGCCTGCAGAGGTATCAATCTGGCTAAAGCATGCATACAGGCCATGGTGAGACAGACCACGTTCTAGGATTAGAGGTATCCAAACAGCATAGGACTCTAAAAGCTATACTGACTGATTTGATTATTAAAGAGAACATTTTATAGGATGCATTATTTTATAAATATTGGCTCTTGGGGATTTTAAAAATAGAAACATTCTCTAGCCCCGCCTCAGATCTACTAAATTAGAATCTTTTGGTATAGAATAACTCTAAAGGATTCTGATGTCCCCTTAGGTGGAGAACCTCTGTACTAGAGTCAATTCATGATAAAAATAACCTACAGAACAAAAATATCAAAAAGTATATATATATATCCCCAAAGTATGCATTCAGTAAATCAGCTTAGCATTTTCCTAGGCTAAAACTCCTCCCAAGATGTAGCCCCTCTGGGCCCCGCCACAGACTTTCCCTAAACTAATCCCCACCCTTCACTTTTCCTTTGCTAAGCATATGGCCCTTGATCTGCTCAGAGTATTGTTTCCCCCACACTTTTCCACAATTTTTTCTGGAAAAGTTCCATGCATCTTCAGCTGCCCTCTCCCACCTTTTCACAACATTTATCGAACTCAACTAAGATCTAACAATATTTTATAGAACAAAGGAACCATAAAAGTTCAATTAATATACAATAAAATGTATAAAACTGCTCTATTGACCATTTATTGTAATAAAATGCTAAGTACATCTATCAAGTGAAATTCAGAATCACTTTTTACAAAAAATTTCCAAAAGCATAAAATTATGAAGTGGCTCTGTAAAAAGCTAATATGCTAACTTCCTTCACTTTAATCTTACGGGCTAAGTAGCTAAAAAGTGCTAGGCTCTGAAGGATACAAAGTGTATGGAAATCTCAGTGATTTCAAAACAAACTTTTCTAAATCACTGTGATCCCCCCTATAAGTCTACTACCCAGCTGGCACCATAGTTATTATATTACTGACTATATTCTCTATGCTGTACTTTACATCCCTGTGACTATTTTATACCAAAAATAAGACCTAGCCAGACCATCAGCTCTAATGTGTCTTTTGGAACAAAAATTAATATAAGATCTGGTCCTCTTTTAATATAAGACCAGGTCTTATATGATATATGATATGATATGGTATGATATGATATGATATAATACAGGGTCTCGTATTAATTTTCGCTCCAAAAGATGCATTAGAGCTGATGGTCCAACTAAGCCTTATTTTCGGGGAAACACAGATACTACCGATTTGCACTTCTTAATCCCTTCACCTTTTTCAACTAGTCCTCCAAACCCCCTCCCATCTGGGAACCACCAGTTTGTTCTCTGTATCTATGAGTCTGTTCGTTCATTTATGTTGTTCTTTAGATTCCACATATAAGTGAAATCATATATTTGTCTTTCTCTGTCTGACTTACTTCACTTAGCATAAGACCCTCTAGGTCCATCCATGTCGTCAATGATAAAATTTCATTATTTTTTATGGCCAAGTAATATTCCATTGTATGTATGTATATATTATATATATATATACCACCTCTTCTTTATCCAATCATCTACTGATGGGCACTAGGGTTGCTTCCATATCATGGCTGTTGTAAATAGTGTTGCAATGAGCATAGGGATGCATATATCTTTTCAAATTAGTGTTTTGTTCTTCAGATAAATACCCAGAAGAGGAATTGCTGGGTCATAAGGTAGTTGTATTTTTAATTTTTTGAGGAACCTCCATACTATTTTCCATAGAGTCTGTAACAATTTGCTATCACACCAACAATGTGCGAGAGTTCCCTTTTCTCCATATCCTCACCAGCACTTGTTGTTTGTTGATTTATTGATGACAGCCATTCTGACAGGTGTGAGGTGGTATCTCATTGTGGTTTTAATCTTCATTTTGCTTATAATTAGTGACACTTACCATCTTTTCATACATCTATTGGCCATGTGTATGTCCTCTTTGGTGAAATGTCTATTCAGGTCCTCTGCTCATTTATGAATTCAGTTATTTGGGGTTTTCTGGTGATAATTTGAATGAGATATTTAAAAAATTTTGTATATTAACCTCTTATCAGATGTATCATTGGCAAATATCTTCTTAGTAGAATGGCCTTAGGTAGCAGGTGTTCTGTGGGGCCCTGTGGCACAGTCTCCCTGATCACCTGGTCCAGATACTCCAGGAGTGTCCCTTACGTGGGTTGTGTGTGCCCTCTTGCTGTAGTTGAGCCTTGATTGTCGTTGACACATCAGTGAGTAAAACTGATCCTCAGACTGACTAGCTATGAAGACTGGCCATCACGATAAGAGTGTGAGCTGCTCTGTGGGGGCTGATCCCACAGAGCAGGATTCACCCCGGTGGGCTTTGGTGCCTGCCTGAACCACCCTCTTCATGTACCACTTGTGGAGTTTATCGGGTGGTGCTCTGCTGTGGTCTGAAGCCAGCCATAGGGTGTGTTGGTTCTGACACCTCTTGGGAGGGGCTCCCATGCAGGTCAAGGTCAGTCACTGCCTGTGACCAGCCTGGGGCTAACTGGTAGAAGCTACAAAGTGATCCACAGTTTGTAGCTGCCTGTGCTGGGCCACATGGGAGACACGAGAGAGGCCACACTGTGAACCTAAGCCAGCTGCCACCATTACCAGGCCTGGGGCCATTCAACCAAAGGCACAGGGGACCCTGAGGCCTGCTGGCTATCTGTAAAGCTCAGCCACTGAAAGAGTCTCAGGTGTTACACAAGTTGGGTGAGGAGGGGTCATCATGGTGGAGCGAGTGGTGTTCACCAAGTTAATTTAGCTTTGGCACCAGTGCCAAGCCTGGGACCACTCAGTAAGAGACACACGCCACACTGAGGCCAACCACCACCTGTTTGGGGCCTGTAGACCTTTAAGAGTTTTTAAGACTGCAGTGTGAGGCAAGGATGGCTGCCTACAGCTTAAAGAGCCTCTGGAGGTGCGCAGGCCGAGGCTGGCTGCCCACCGCTTCCAAGAGAGCCTCTGGTGTGCAGGTGCTTAAGTTGGGTGGAGTGGGGTCACAGGGAGCCATTGGGGTGGAGCAAGTGGTGTTTACCAGGCTAATGCAGATTCAGATTTGGCCATGTGGGAGGAGGGCTCAACACATGGACAATGGTGGCTGTCCCTCCAGCCTGTGTCCTGAAGCCACATAACTCAGTCTCTCCCTTGATGTCTCTGGTGCCCACCCACCATGCTGTTGTCCCACCAGAGCCCAGGGTGCGTGCCTGTGAGCAAGTGTGTGCATGGACCCTTTAAGAGGAAGTCTGGCTTTCCAGCAGCTTTCCATCTCGCCCGGATGAACGGAAGCCCCACTTATTTTCACAACTAGATGTTGTGGGGGGTCCTTCCCAGCACTGGTGCTCTGGGCTGGGGAGCCCAGTGTGGGGCTGGAACCCTTCATTACTCAGCGGGGACCTCTGCAGCTGAGATATCCCTTCCAATTCTCAACTACCACATGTGGGTGTGGAGGCCAGACCATTTTGTGTCTCCACCCCTCTGACTAGTCTCAATGGGATTTCTTCTTTGTATCCTTAGTTATAGGACTTTATTCAGCTAGTTTTCAGAGGGTTCTCCAGGTTGATTTTTCTGTAATGTAGATGTAATTTTGATGTGGCCCTGGGAAGAGGCAAGCATCGCATTTACCTACTCCACCATCTTGACTGGAACCCTCATAAAGGGACATTTTTAACACTAAAACCTCCGCAAGCATAGAACCTCAGATTTTTAAAAAAAGAAATATTTAATGACAGCTGTATGCCAGGAACAGGTCTAAGTCCTTGAAATATAGTATTAAATAAAAGAGATAAAATCACTCTTTTCATGGGGCTTACATTCTAGTGAGAGTATACAGATAATAAAATAAAAATATAATTTCAGTCAGTAATAAACAGTTTGCAGGAAAAAAAAAAATTTTAAGGTAATGGGATAGAGGGAAATGAGGATAGTATGATTCTGAAAGGGTGATTAGACAACACTGCTTGTCTGAAAAGGTTGTATTTGAACTGAAACCTGAAATGATGACCAGTCAGGTAATGTTTTAGGAAGAGAATTCCAGGCAAAGGGAACAGTACTTAGTTGGGGAAAAGCCATGACATTTCTGAGGCACAAAAAGAAAGGGCAGTGTGGATGGGCTATAGTGAACAATGGGAATATTAAAGAAGCGGTAAAGGAGTAATAGACCTAAGAGGAAAAGGTGTACATTGTTGAAGTAAGCAGGGATCAGATCATGTATAAGAACCAGTAGCACACAGTGAGAAGGACTTGGAAATAACTTGAGCTTTATGACAAGCTTCATATTTTCACCTTTGATTCTCATTTTGCCTTGCATCAGTGATAACTTTCACACACAGACCTTTAGAAACTACCATCCTCAAGTATTTGACACAATCCTGAGGTTAGCCAGGAACGAACATTTCCTAAGCAGCAAATATCTCTTCTGGTGCACTATGAGAACTTTTTTAAAAAGAGTTTTATGACAAAAGCAAAACCATCTTAAAGGAAAGAAAAACCTAGGATGGTAGAAACTACTCTAAATTCTATCCTGTTTATTACACTATGAATGAATGTACTATGATCAAGACTGTACAAAGGTCTTAGTTAAGAACAAAAAACTTAAGTTCTAAGCTACTGTGAACATAACATTCTTTGTTACTTGAGTTCACTGTTATTGAATTGGATACTAACATGGTTAAACACTGTCAGAAGAGAAAAAGTGTAAACCCGACTTCTGACTTTATTGTACCTCCTAAGAATAGTCACAGCTTAACAGTCACCATAGTTGTGAGTTTTAATCTTATCTCTATTACTACTATGATACAAAGGAAGAACTCCTATGTGGTGAAATTAGGTACAAGGGATGCTTCAATATCTCCTCCTGTGAAAGCTTTTCAAAACAGGAGATGAATCAGCTTAAAGAGGTTTGGATATAGTTATCTCACAGAACAGCGATGTTCTCTCTGGATCTTTTCAGACAACTAATATCTGTGTACACTAATCAAGTAATTAAAACTACAGTGCTTCTACAATTTATGTCAGTAAAGTTAGATCTTTGAAAACTCTAATGTATTCATGAATCTCATCTTTCACTATGTTAGATATTTAGTTAGCCCACTTAACGGTAGACCAAAAAGTAGACTGTTATTAACACAATCTATAAAGGGAGGTACTTTGTGAGAGTGGTGTGAGCTGAAGAAATAAGTCATTACACACCTTGATCAAGACTTGATTCTAAGTGCGTCCTCAACACATTTCCAGCAGTTTGGCAAAACGCCCAGGGATGATTAGCAGCCAGTGTGTGTGAGAAAGGGCTATGGTCTACCTAAATTGTAAAGTCTCCCCCAAGTGGTCACATACAAATAACAGGAGGAGTTGCAGCTTCTGTGAGACTGACCAAAAATACCCTAAGCAGAACCTGCTCCCCTCAACGAAGACATGAAACCTTTAATTCAGTACTAATACCATATCAGTAAAGAGATGCCGTACGCTTATCTGCTCTTATAATATTCATAAATGTAAAAACTGTTTTTGGAAGGAAGTTACAGGCAAAAGAAAACTAGCATAATTTTTCTGTTTATTTATTTTTAGGAATAACAATATCCTCAAACAGTCCAGTATTTGTTTTATCTAATGGTCAGGTGTTCATCGGTCCTCAAATAAATAACAGCACATCCCCTGCAAGTTAACTACAGCCACTTGAAGTAGTTCAGATATAAATTTAGTCACTTACCAAACAAATCATCTTGGAAAAGAAAATTATTACCTAATGTCTATTTTGCAAACTGCTGTTTTTCAAAAACTGCCTAGAACTAAAAAATTTATAATAAAGTAAGTGACGTCAAAAGTACAAATGGGTCCTCTTGCCTCTTTTGATATTTATTTTCTTAGTGTTTTTACAATTAGAAAGCCTTTGACTAGCACTAACCCTGTATTATTTGCAACTCTCAGCAAAAATTTGCAGACATTACTTTTAATAAAGCTTGGATGTCAAAACCGTGAAAGACGTTTAATTAAAATATCGCTTATCTTCTGCTAACCATCCATTATTAAATAATAAAGTATATAAAGGGATGGCAAATAAACTTTAATTTAAAAAGAGCTTTTTAATAAGGTAACATATACAGAATCTTGTAATTATGATTTTCTTGGTTATCCCAAGCTAAAAAAGTGGAGGAAAAGGAGCGGGTGAGAAGCAGGCTATGTAGTCTTCTAGAACAATTTCAGCCTGAAATGATAGTCAGGAAAAAAGCAAACTGCTCCTTCAAGTGTTTAAGAAAAATATGATTCATTTTTTAAAATCCAACAGTTGGCCTAGAGAACAGCAAAAAATGATTGTCTTATTTAGAGCTATCAGACTTACTTAAGGACCTTAATTTTTCCAGTGTTTATTTAATCTAGAATGTAAAAATAAAATCATTTTGAAATTCCAAGTGGAAAAGGAATTTGGTGTCATCACTTTAAGGACACATGGACGGACACAGACACACAGACACACACACACACACACACACACACGCACCCCTGAATGTTTTTTCATAAAGGTATTTGGTGTGCAATCTCGTAGGACACAACAGAGCAATTAAAAGTGTTACTATTCGTATATTATGTAACCCTAGTCTAAAATAAACATGAACCTTCAAAATAACACATTGTGCAAACATATTTAAATATATTTAAATATATGATAGATTTCAGATACAAATGACCTCAAAATGACAAAACCCAATAAGTTCTTTGTTTACTGTAATAAGGCCTCAGAAGACATGACTAAAATCAGGCCTGATGCCTTATCATAATTGTACAGTAGATGCCTAAAATAAGCAAGAATTCCCGTGAGGTCCGTAGTTAATACCAATGCACCGCAACGACCTGCGCATTGCTAACAGTGTGTTATCTCGCCTAATACATTCCACGTACATAAGTTTCCAAACGACCATTTGAAAGGTTTCACGGGAAGAAATGGCTGCTAAATCATACTCCAATGGAAGAGCATTTTAACGCACCTCAAATGTTCCGAGCCATATTGCAAGAAGACCAATTCAGGAAGCAGAAAGTAAAATCCCAACAATCCCCAAAGGTGTAGGAAAGAGTAAAACGTGGCTAGCTTGACCTTAACAGGCTGTTTATAAGTAATGCGGAGAATTTTCTGAGCTTCCCCATCAGCCTTCAGTTCCCTTCCTCTCCTGCCCCCAACACCCTTCCACAAATGATGCCCCAGATGATGGAAGTTTAATGGATGTAATTTCGGGAGCTGTAACCCCAGGAGCTGGTGAGGCTGAGACTTCACTCCCAATAAAGTGTTAAAAAGTCCTTTGGCAAAAATATCCACCCACCAATCCATATCTTGTCATCCTACCGACGTTATGATCCCTCATTTGACTCCCTCCTGGCCCTTCACCCAGCAAAAAAAAAAAAGCCCCAGCACCTTCCAGCTTCCAGATAAATGGACCCAGGATCGGAAAGCACCGCCTCAGCAGCGAACGCCTCCGGAGTGGCGTGTGCTCGGCCCACAACCACTTTGGCCAAACAACTGGAGTCTCGTGCCTCGGAAGTAGCAGTAGTTGCAAAAAGCCTCCTCCCCCAAAAACTCGGAGCTCGGGAGCCAGCAAGACGCTGACGGAATCGCCCCCTCTCCGGACTGACCCCAAAGGTGTCAGTCACGGCCACTCCCGCCCCGGCGCGGTTCCCCATTCATGCTTCCACACCGCAGAGGGTGCCGGCCCCCGCGCCCCCAGCCCCCGCCCTGCCCGAGCCCGCGCCGCGCCGCGCCGGGGAGCGCGTGGGGAGAGCCGGCGCGGCGTGGCTGCCGGCAGCATGGGCCAGACACGTTGCCGCGCTCCGGCCCGCCCGCCTGCAGCCCAGGAGCCAGGGGCCCGGCGAAGGCGCCGGCTCCGCGCGGGCTGGGCCGGGAGCGCCCAGCAGCCCTCCCCGCCCCCGCCGCCCCCGGCCCCCGCCCGCCCGAGCCCAGGTGCGGAGGGGGCGGGGCGGGCCCCGGTCCCCGCGTGGCGTGCGGCGACCAGCAACAGGGCGCCCCGCGTCCGACCCCGGCGCTCAGCCAGACCGTTACCCGAGCGACGTGGGGCCCCAGGCAACTCACCGGCTCGCACCTCGGCCGCCTCCGCGCCGCCGCCGCTGCTCTCCTTCAGCCGCAGGAGCCGCCGAGCAGCCCCATCTACAAACTCGGGGCTCGGAGTTGGGAATTGGAAATGCGGCTCTCAGTCCTCTCCGCCTCCCTCTCCCTCCGCCCCTCGCTCGCTCCCCACTCCGCCTCGGCTCCGGTCGCCCGCGCAGCCACAGCGCGCGCGGCCAGCCGCCCTCCTCCTTCTCCTCCTTCTCCTTCTCCTTCTCCCGCCGCCGCCGCTGCCGCCGGGGCGCGCTCCCTCCCTCCCTCCCGGCCTCGCGCGTGCGCCGGACGCTGGGGAGCGCGCGCTCGGGCGCGAGGAGGCGCCACCGCCTCCGGGAAGCCCGGCCCCGCCCCTCCAGCCGCGGCGCGGCGGCCAGGTGGAGCCCCGCTCCGAGCGTCCGCAGACGGCGCCCCCGGCGCCCGGGCCTGACTGCGCAGCCTGCGGCCTCCGCCGGGCGCTCCTGGGTCCTGGCCGCGAACCGCGTCGGCGAGGAGCTCAGCCAGACCCAATCCGCGCCCGGTCTTCCGGGCCGAAATTGCCGCTGTCATTCAGCGTTTACTGATGGGCAAGATACTTCAGGGGGCATAATAGAGGCTCTTCCCTGCCCTTTCCAAGAGTTTACATTCAAAGAACACAGTCTTGGGGCACGAAGGATAAATATAGCTGGAAGAAAAGGCTCCGGGAAATCACCTTTCTCCCCCTTCACAGACCTCCTGGTTTTAATGTATATTTGGCAGGTTCTACGGCGCTGACGATGTCCTTCATGAATCTTCTTCCAAAGAGCCAACCAGGGAGGGTGATTCACACCCGAGGAAATGGACGGACACTGGCTCTTTTCATAGCCCCGAACTCCCCGAGCCGGCTTTGCCGGACACTCCCAGGACACCAGTTGTTCAGCAACTCCAAAACATCTGGCCTTCCCAGACCTCAGAAGGGGGGACCGTGCCATCCTTTCACCTTGACTCTGCCTAGAGTATGGTGAACTGTGATGAGTGTCCGGTGTGCAGATGGCACATTTTGACAGGAGTGCAGATTTAATTTTTCAGTTGAAAGGAACGGAGCGATGCAGTGCAGCAGAGGCTCTGGCTAGAAAAACACAGCAAGGCAATGAGAGAACTTGGAATTCCTGTAACATCTACCTAATCCAAAAAGATCTCTGTGAACCCTCGCACCTGAGATGGGTTTCCAAAAAGCTGTTTCTTCCTAAACTCGAAGAAACTATGAGGATGTTATTTAAATTTTACAAAATGTTTACTGAAGTCTTTTCAAATTGTGCAGGTACAAAATGCAAGTTAACACTTGACCTGGGAGGAATATCACATCAGGTGACCTCCAGTCTGCAGCCTTTCCTGGCTTTTCATGGGCATGTGGCAGGCACAGTCCTGCATAAACCAGGCATTTGATAAATGTCTGCAGAATGAGCGATTGCATCATGGCCCATTGGATTCAGTGATGGAGTTTCAAGCTATATTGTCCCCCCTCTCTGTGAGAGTGGTTAGCACAGGAGGGAAGGAGCGAATACTATGGATGAGGTGTATTAAGAAGGCCCAGTCCCCAAAACAGTGATTTTTCTCCTTAGCCTCAACCAAGCGTCAAAGATTAGTTTACTTTTCCATTAGGATCATTAATTTTACAAACCAACATTCAGGGGGAGTTTGTACAGTATTAATTTAGAAGCTCTTTTCCTGGAACAACAAAGCCAAGGAAGGGAAATTAGAAGCATTTAAGGAGACCTAACGGTACTAAGGGGTACAGAGTAAGGTTGGGCGCGTGTTGTACACACCCCCATAGTCAGGTCAGCTGGATAAAATGAAGTGAGTGGGCTGTGTGCCCAAGAGTGAGGCAAGGCAGAGGCAGAGTGGAAGAATGAGGTTTCTCTTCTCAGAGAATCGGCACACCTTTCAGGTCTTCTTTTTCCTCCTTGTTTTCCAGGCCCATTTGCTTTCCACAGGATACCCAGTGGCTCATTCCTGCTGAACCTCGCTCAGGCCTGTGAACTTGTATTCTCTTCTGACTCCCAACCTCACTGCAGGCCCCTCCTACACAGCTAGTACCCTGAGGGAGAGTGGGTGTGTTCCTAACCCTTTATAGTGGACTTTTATTTTCTCAAGGGTCTTCTGGAAACAAGGTCCTAATCTCCTACCCCCATACCTTGCAAATAGGATGAAGTTAACTGAGGAAGTTTAGGGGAGGGAGAGGTAGAAGAGTCTTGGCCCCTCAAATCACAACATGTAGACCTCCCTGACTTATAGCTAGGACCAGCCCTGCCAGCTCCCATATTCCTGTGCCAGGGACACAGCATTTGGGAGCAGGACTATAGGAACAATTATCTTTCATTTACAGTTCCAAGTCTGTTCTCCAAAAAATGACAGCGGCTATTAGCTGGAGGCTTATCATGGTTGTAAGACTCGGCCTCATCCTCAGAGCCAAATGATTTGAACAAAATCACAACTGTCTTCAATTGCTTCTCTTCAGGGTGCTCTGGCCGGTGAAGTGTTCCTTGCAGTGTCTATATTTTATCAAATACCCATATACAGGTTATATTATAAAACACTACTTCTTTTTACAAATAATAGTGTCACTTGATGACATTCCACCCTTCCTCTAAACTTTAAAGATGGGACATGCCAGAATAAATTTAAAGTGGTCTAACAGGAACATTGGGACTCTCATCATTGCTTGCCAGCCCATCTTTCTGAGAGGTCATCATTTCTGAGACACCACCCATCCATTTCCCATACCTGTTACAAATTCTTCATTCCAGGAGAGGGGAATGTTATGATTGGAAATGATGGGGAATCCTTCTCTTCAGTGTTCTTAATGATCTGACTTTTCATTTCCTTCAAGGTTATGGTTCTTAAGGGATCATCCTTTTATCACAGCCCAATATCTCCTAATCATAACTCAATTTAAAGTCCGAATGTTGAATCTTAATTCTGGAGCATCCATCATTGGCTGTATTTCCTCTTTCAAACATCAACAAAAGCTTACCTACTTTTAATATGATTTTGTTTCCTCTTCTGACTTGCCTTGCTACTTCAGAAATGGAGCATTTAATAGTATGGAGCACTAATAGTAAAAGCCCTAAATTTTAGCACAGCAAGTCCTACCTGTTCATTTTCCAACGAATCCATCATCATAAGAGCAGTGATGGTCCCGGAATATAGCTTTATGAAAAATTGCAACTGACATGCATCACAAAGTCCAACCAAGCTTTTCTGCAGGATACTTTATTTAGCTTCACCCCTTTTATCTCTGTTCTCAAAGCTAGGTCAGACTCCAATTTCCAGCCTCCTTGCTAACCTTTCTAATTCAAGTCTCTCTTGCTTGCTTGCTTGCTTGCTTGCAATTTCTCTTACACTTAGAGCAGTGCTCCTCACTTTTGGCTGCTTTTTGGAATCATCCAGAGAACTTTAAAAAACAAAAAGAAAACACTGATGCTGGGTCTCACCTCTAGATGTGATTGTTCTGGGATGCAGCCTGGACACCGTGATTTCTCAAAGCTTTCCAGGTAATTCTAATATGCAGCCAGAGTTAAGAACTGCTGAAATGAATCATCTTCCAAACAACATTTATACCAAGTCTTCTCAGAACATTGAGGTGTCTCCAAATTACCTCAAGTAATCAAATTAAAATACTAATCCTGTGCTTTAAGACTCTTTGCCAATTGACTAGAATAGTCTCCTTTCAAAACAGCTTAAATTTATCTCCTTCCTAAAGCTTCTCCAGATTAGTCTCACCTGGCTGCCTAAAGATTTCTGTTCCCAGTGCTTTAAGCTTTCCAACTGGCGTTGGACCACAGTTGATTGTGTATATTATTGTTTTAATCTAGCTTTCATCGATACCTGTCAGAGGCTTCTATTGTAACCTAAATCTCTCTGAAGACTCACTAGGTCAACAATCTCAGAATAAACAGAAATGTCATTCTTAGCAGGACTTTCTCCTGTTTCTCTGAAAGAACATTCACTGACACAATGGCAGTTCATTTCTTTTTTTTTTTTTTTTTAACACCACAATTAAAGCCAGCAATTGTAAGAATTTGCGTGTTTAGGGTGTTTTTTGTTTCTTACAAAAGAAAAACTGTCTCACTATAACTCCCTGACTCTCTTCACCACCATTCAGTTAGTTGAGGCATTGGAATTTGGCTTCTACACCCACCTCTCTACTGAAACTACATCACAACTGACATTTTCATCCATGTGTTTATTCATTCATTCATTCATTCACTCATTTATTTGTGATAAATGTTGGGGATAAAATAATCAATAATGTCAAATTACCTGTACCTAATGGTGGAGAATAATAAGCAATTAAAACATCTTGTGATAAGAGCTATGTCAGGAGTCTTAACCAGACACAATGGAATCGTGAGGAGAGTCTTTGCTCAGTGTTCAAGCAATCCAACTTCTCTGCAATATTTGAGGAGTTTCACCCTTCCCCTAGAACGCTACCTTTTTAACCTCTCCTTTCCTGCGATTTCCGTGATACTATACAACTCAGGAACTCCTTTTATTTCTCTGATGACCCCTTCATTGTCGTCTTGTTGCATCATCTCCTCCCACTTCCAAAATAAAAATGTTCCACTAAGAATGGAAGAGATTTTTGAGGGAGAAAGTATTGAAAGAGAAGAAACCACACAGTTTCTCTCAAGACTCTCCTTGACCCTTAGGGCTCTCTCTCCAATGCTTCCACATCTATATCTATAGTTGTACTCTCCCCTGAGGCCTGTTTTCAACTTCCTGTTGAATATCTCCATCTGGATAAGTCATTCACAGCTCCGATGAACATGTCTAAAATAAAATCCATTGCTTCCACCACCCTACTCTATCCCCACCTGAAGGTCTCTCATGTTCCTCCCTTTCCTCACTTCTCTTTACCCTCTCCCTGATAGGTACAGCCTGCACCCAAGTCCCTTGAAGTCCGTCTTCTCAGTGTTAGGGGCAGGGACCCTCTTGTCCCTTTCCTCTGGTCCAATCCTTGCCCAATCCCATGTGCACCTAAATGCCAAATACCAATCACATCATTCCTGCTTCCTCGTCATCTATGGGACTCCATTCACAAGATCATTTACAATGATCTTCAAGACTTCCCAGTGTGTGAATATTACACATCAATCATACATTGCACCTTTATGTTTGCAACCCTCTGATTTCGTAGAAATGCCTTCCCTCATCTGTGCTGGTCAAAATCCAAGCTTTTATGCCCATCTCACTCCCTCCTTTTCTATAAACCTTTCCTGATCCACCCCCAAACAGAGGCAGCTGCATTCTTTGAATCCTGTAACACTTTGATGATCTCTTATAAGCCTTTTCCTATTCTGTTTCATAACAGCATCATTTGTTTTTGAATATTTATCTTCACACTCTTTTCACCTCCCGCCCCCACCCCACCCACTTCTTGCTTGCATAGGAGTCCAGGGTGCTGAGTACAGCAATGCCTGCAGAACTTGGCACAATACTGCTCATAGCACGGGCTAATTTATCGAAGCAGGTAAAGTTGTTACTTGGCAAATTTCTAAAATTAAAGAAAATTAAGTGGGGACAATGTTACTACTTAGAAGTGAACTACTCTTGAATATGCAAGTTACAGCTCAGATCTCTTACAAGGACAATCAGATTTCAGCCAGGGACCTTAACTGAGCTAGTTGTGTTTATCATGTCAACAGCCAGCTTCTATAGCTAATTAAGCCTTTGCGATTCTCATTTAAAAGTGGCTTCTACATTGCTCCTCTCCCATTTATACATGAGCTTAAAAAAATAATAGCCTTTGTACCTACTCAGGTATCGCAAGAAGCAGGAAACAGGAAAAAGAATTTTCTTAACTGTGAATGTATATGCTGTCTTGGCCTCTTTGGAGAGACAGATGTATGAAGTCCTGGAGGGCAAAGGAGATTGTTATGAGGAATTTTATGGCATTACAGTAAAAAAAAAAAAAAAAAAAAGTGTCTTAATAGTGATTAAGCATAAAAGCAAAGTGTAACACTCTGAGTCGGAGGCTCCTTCAGAAGACTGGAGAACAGTCATGAGGGTAAAACCAAGTCATGAGGTTGCCTAGCAGATACCTAAGCCATTTTTGTCATATAAGTGAATGAAAGAAGGTCAGGATCAGGGAACTGGGAACAAAGATGGAAGTAGGTGTGTTTGTGTGTGTGTGTGGTCAGGGCAAGCTGTTAAGAAAATCCAAGAACTTAATGACCCATTCTAAGTGATGTTATCTTCATGCTAGAAAGTGCAGGGCACTTCATTCCTCCTTAAAATATCAGCTGTTTATAAACATGAAAGACCAGGTATTTAAAAAAAAAAAAAATCCTGCTTTGGTAGTAATAGTGAATAATAACAACTATCTATTGAGCTCACATCTATGTGGCAGACAGTGTTTTACGCCTTTTATATCCCATTATTCTCATACCGCTTTACAAATGAGGAAAACAAGGGAAGAGGAGTTAAGTTTACCTGCCCAAGGCTCCAGAACTATGCAGTGTTGAGGTCAGCTCCTGCTCATTCCCACACTTCATACACAGAGTGCTTTGTAATTCTCGGGTCTGCTCAACAGAATGAATTATAGTACAAGTCACCACAATTAAGGGTTTTCTGTAACATGTTATTTAGCTCAGACTCATCACCATGATTTTCAAACTCCCCATGTTTATGGATTTTAACAATGTGGAAAGCCTATCTTTGTTGTTGTTGTCACAATAGAATGATATTACAGAAAAGGGCAAATTTTTCTGAACTATTCTTTTCAAAAAATAAGAGTCACAAATAGAATAGTAAATAAATAACATATTAGAAAAGAGTAAGGAAAGAGTGGGTTTGTGGTACAGCTATTTACCACGTAAGAAGGAAATGGAGGGCATCAATTCAGTTTCACTATGTGTAAATCCATTCCCTCCCAAGAAAGAATAACACTAGGATTAAATAAAATACTTTTTAAATATAACTTCTTGCTCTAGTACTTTTTTCCTCATTGCCTGATAACTTCAACTTCTTTAGAGAATGTGGTGGACCCAGAGTTCTTAGATCTGCTTTCAGGGAAAGACTTGTTGCCCAGATGCGGGAGAGCTATCAGAAGAAAGCCTCCTGCTATCAGCCCTTTGAGGATCACCTCAGCTGCAGAAAGCACACATGCTCAGAGGCATGTCCCAAGCCCTTTCCAGGGTGGTCCACATTAAATGACTGATGAAGGGAGACATATAAAGGCCCAGCTGCATCAGCCCAATGTGGCAAGTCTGACAGGACATTTTAGCACAGAGTCCCCTGTTATCTGAAACTGTTGTTTAGGCCTGCATCCCACATTGATTTCTCCCTCTGCCCAACCTTGCTACCCTCCCCTTCCTTCCACAGGTGTTCATCCAAGTTTCCATACTGAACTACACACTAAACTGTCTCAGAGTCTGCCTCTCAGAAGCCCCACCAAGTGACACATTTTGATTCATAGAAACACATTTTTTTACCTTAGGGAGAAAACATAATCAAGTCATCTATGCTAATTCAATTGTTTCAACAGAGATTCATGGATGACTCTCAATCTATTTACTTATTTGCGTGTATATATCATTTGTATTTATGCATTGTTTGAATGTCTTCTATCCACATGGATAATCACTTTGATAGTTGCTATGAGGGATACAACTAAGTGCAAGAAACTTTGTTGACTTACAAGAGTTTACAAATTATGATATATTTTATCTAATCAATATTCCTTCCCCTGTCTTCTGATATTACAGCCCCTCTATTCCTTTGCAGAAATGTTTCTCTCACTACACATCACATTAGATTCTGGTGGGGCTGCTAATCATGGTACCTTTCCCATACTCTGAAGTCACTGAAGTGGCCATGTGACCCAGGCCTGGCCAATCAGAGAACCCCACCCACTCAGCCAGTGATTGGTCCAAGAAATACACTTGTTACCTAAATCAAGAAAATTTTGGATTTTTAAAAATATACTACAATAAGGAATAGAGACAGTGGAAATGTAACGGCTGTGTGTGATGTCAGATAGGTAGCAGATTGGGGGAGGCGGGTTATCACTTTGAGAGGGGTAAAAATGTCTAACTATTACATTGTTTTGTACACCTGAAACTAATATATATATGTATGTGTGTGTGTATGTATATATATATATATATATATATATATATATATATATATATATATGACAACAGGGAGAAGGATAATTTTTTTCTTTCCTCAAATCAACACTTCGAGAGACTCAGAAAAGGAAGATTTAGTCATGTGTGCGGCCAGCCCCACTTCTGGACTTTTCTGGTTACTTAAGTTCATAAAATGCTTTTTAACTTAAGCTAAATTGAGTTGGATTTCTATCACTTGTCATAAACAGAGTTTTGACTTATAGACATTCTGCTTGTGGGAGAAGTTATGCATTTATTAAATGTTAATCACAATTCAATCACTATATGATTACATGGTACAGTTAGGTAAATAATTATTTACCTGACATATTGTGGGAACTTGACATTTATTTGATTAACTCATTCCAATTTTTAAAAATTAAGACATAATTATAATTCATCTTATTGTAAGTCAATACGTAATTCTCACAAGTTGAACACTTACTTAAAATGTGTTAAAGTATATCATTGCAACCTACACCAACAGTCCAATCAGAGATATCCATTTACATACATCAGAATTAAGTCATTATCGTATTTATATAATGCAGGTAATGTGGTACAAAAGAAGAATTTAGAAGCAGAAAGCTCTAGGTTCTCTTTCTGGATTCACCACTTGTGAGCTCAGTAACCTTGGGTAAGTTATTCTATACATGAAAACTTTCCTTATCTGCAAAATGGGTATATAATAGGCCCACCTTGCAGGATGTTTTAAGCATTATAAATTAAACCTATAAAATACCTGATACAGTTGCCTGCTCAGAGAAGAAAGTAATTATTGACAATTGTTATTTTCACAATAGTTGTAGAACAGCAAATCGTCATTTACTAATTGTCTTTAGTGCACAATTATGAGTTAAGAATGCTCTCAATTAGATTATCTTCACTCCCAAAGAAGACAAAGTCTCCATTATATCTACTATTGTTAAACATTGGTCTGGAAGTTCTAGCCAATACAACAGACAAGAAAGAGCAGAGACATGGTATTAATACTAGAAGGCAGAGACAAATTTATTGTTATTTGCAGGTGATGAAATTGTCTCTCTATATTACCAACTAAAAGAGCTAATAGAACTAAAAAGATTTGAAAGATAGTCAGATCTAATCAAAACTTATAAAATTCAATTAGTTTTCCATAGACATAACAAAATAGAAAATTTTGAAAAAGAAAGCATCCCATTCATAATGGCAACTGAAAAAAAAAGCATCCCATTCATAATGGCAACAAAAATGTGCCATATCAGAAACTGAAATATAAAACCAAAGTAATTTAAATACACAGTATTGGAGAAACAAGAGATGGATAGACTAATGGCATAAGAGTCAAGATATATATGTATGTATATATATATATATATATATATATATATATATATATATATATATATATACACATTTTTTACATATATATATGTATATATACCGTGTTTCCCTGAAAATAAGACCTAGCCAGACAATCAGCTCTAATGCGTCTTTTGGAGCAAAAATTAAAATAAAACCCGGTATTTATTATATTATATTATATTATATTATATTATATTATATTATATTATATCCCGGCCTTATAGTAAAATAAGACTGGGTCCTATGTGTGTGTGTGTGTATGTATATATATATATATGGAAATTTGGGAATGCAAACGTTATTTATAATTGGTAGACAAAGTTTGGATCACTCAAAAAAGGGGTATGAAGATAATTGGCAAAACATTTTTAAAATACCACCCCAAAAATAATTTCCAGATGAACTGAAGATTTAAATTTTAAAGGATTGAACCATATAAGTAACTAAAACAAAATACACCATCACACCAAGACAGAAACTGTAATCAACAGACTAAAATCTGTGACATTAAATTATTTGGAAAAAAAGATGCCATATACAAAGTTGAAAATCAGGTGATAAATTTAGAAATAAAATTGAAATCCATGCAAAGTCTCAAGTCATCATATATAAAGACTATCTAAAATTCAGTATAAATATAAATAACCAGGTCTAGATTAAATTAATAAATGACAAATGTAAACTAGATGGAATCGATGTTCTTTAGGATTTACCTTGTACACTTGGTAATTTGTAAAAGTTAATGAAAGTGTCAATAGACTAGGACCCAGATGCTCAAAATTATTCTTTAAATTTAAAGCTTAATGTATCAGGGAACTTTTGAAAAAGAGATTATTTGAGTGAATTTGATTCCCAAAGTGTAGGGATTGTACTTGTTTCAATTAAGTCATTTTGCATGGTGCTAGCTTAGTGCAAGTTATTAGATTAGAAAAAGGATGAAATAAATCAATTCAAATTGGTTGCCTCATTAAGAAATTCCAGTGTCTCTCCCTATTATTATAGACTAAAGCAGCCTCAGGCCTCACCTTGGAACTTGTCAGAAATGCAAATTCTTGGGCCCTAGCCCAGACCACTGGACTAGAGTTGCTTTCTGAGAAGAAACAACTGCAACATGCATTCCTCAAAGCACTACCTACCCCTCCTCTCTCTCTTTCATTCCTCCCTCCCCCCAATTCCTTCTGGAAATTGAAGGATTGTTGGTGCTTCTCTCAAATCTGGGAGCTACTCAGAATGTGTCCAAAACATTTTGTGATGTTATTCTTTAGAGTTAAAAAGAATCAAAAGGTAATAGATATTGAGGTGGGAGAAAGCCTTCGAAGCTACAAACCAGATCAGAAGTTATAAAATGAAATTATTGATAAATATGACCACATAAATTTTTAAAACTCCTCAAGGTCAAAACTCAGTGAGTAAATTAAAATGCAAGTTATAACTGTGAAAAATAGCTGTACCTATGTGGGAGACAAAAAGTCATTATATAATTTATTTAAAAAATAAAACTCTTGCAAATAGGAGAGAAAAAGATAACCACCCCAATTGAAAAAAGGGCCAAAGAATAGACATGAAAAGGCAATTCACAAAAGATGAACTACAGAGGCCAATGAATGTTTATCCTCATGAGAAATCAAAAAAGCATATTAAAACAAGAAATCAATTTTCTTACAAAATTGGTTTAAATTTTTAATAATAAATACTTGATGTTGAGGGTATGGAAAAATAGACATTATCATAAACTCCTTTGGAAAAATAAACTGGTATAAATCTTCTGGGAAACACTTTGGTAATGCATCAAAAGTCTTGAAAATATGCATACATTTGACCCACAAAGAGGATCATTTTGATTTGAAAAGAATTCATCCAAAGGAAATAATCACAGATCCACACAAAATCTGTCTATAAAAATATTCATCTTACTATGTTTGTAAGAATGAAAAATTGAAAACAACCTAACCTCTGATAATAAGTTGGAGGTTTATTAGATAATATATATCCTGTCTCTAAAAATATTACAGTGCAGCTTTAAACAACTATGGTGTAGATGAAAATGTAATACAATAAAATCATGTTTATAACATCCTATTAAATCAAGTCAAGTCACCTAATAAAAGAATATATGTAGTATCCCAGTCTTATGAAAATATACACGTGTATTTGTATCTCTATCTTTATCTGTGTCTCTATTTCTGTCTCTATTTCTACAAGAATGAAGAATAGAATATCTTTGAGGGCAAGGATTTTGACTAATTCACAGTGTAACCCCAAAGTTTGGAACAGTTGCTGGACATGTAGCATATACTCACCAAATATTTGACTGTCAAAATGTTAACAGTCTTATTTCCAATTGGTAAGCTTAAGGCACTTAAGATTTTTCCTTTATATTTCTCTATGTTTTCAAAACTTTCTAATGTAATAAATTTATATTCCTGTTTTCAGTCAGAGAAAGAAAATACATTCTAGTTTTGAAAAAAAAATGTTAATGGATAAAATTAACTATCTATGGAATGATCCTAAGAGCTAATTGTCAATACGAGGCTCATAAAATTTAAAACACCCAATTCAATCAAGGTGAACTGAGCAGTGTTGTAGGAAGGTTGACAAATATGAGATTATAATTCAGGAAATTTAAGTCTATTCAGCTGTTTTGTGTTGCCCTTGGACTATATTTTTAAAACTTTTCCACCAATATCCTAAAAGAGAGATCTCAATATTTTTTATTTTACAGGTGAAATTTCTTCAAGTTTTATTCTTAACGTTCATTCAAATTTTGCATTGTGCTTCATATAATATCCAGTTTATTGTGTATAAAGTATTTGACATTGTTTATCATCAAGTAACATTGATTCTCCAGAAAATTCTCCATGTTTTTCTGTGGCTTGTGTGCCTATTGGCACTCTTTGGGTAGCTTTAAGAGTATTGCTTAGGCAAGGGTAGGAAACACAGTTTTAGCAAGCCGGACTAGGAGAGTCTGGTAAAGCAGTGTCAAAGAGAGAATTTGTTATGAATTCTCATATGTTCAGAAGAAAGAAGTAGGTTGACTAATTCACATCAATATGCCATCTGCTTGTCAATACATCTCTGCAATGAAAAAAAATCTCATAGGGTGAGGATTAAATGAGATATAAAGTGTTGAGTACAACACCTGACATGCGATCAGCTCCCCATAAATGCTTGCTGTTATATTTACCATAGAGAGTTTTCACACCCAGATGTCACTACCACTTACATTATCAAACTAATTAGCTTTATTCTGATTCAATGTGAATCAAGCCACATTCTCATTTGACTACCCAGGCAGATATTTTCCACAAGGAGCAAATGATCAAAACAGGTTTGTGCAACCATATTTATCTTTGGAAATTAATAAGTGAGTCTGTCCTACAATACTCTCTCTTCATGGGAAGAGCAACCAAATTTCTTTACCTGTAAAACAGTGGAATAGACCTTGGAACATGGTGATTGTATCAAGGTAAGGCCATTCTCTGAAGCATATCAGGACCATACGTCTTCCTTGTTTAACAACCGTATCTTACTTCCCTAACTACCACTGACAAGAGTCAACTTTTCTAGAAAGTCCCACGTTCCCTAAAGCAGATTTCAAAATATTTTGGCCATGGCCCATAGTAAAAAATACATTTTATAAAGTGATCCAGAACATATATTGAAAGTTTCATGAAGCAATACCTACTCTTATTACATTAATTACCTAAACCCAGAATTACAGGCAAACAGCCACTGTTCTGGGATCCATAGATGAAAGCCGAGTGTGCTTTCCTGGTTAGTTTTATTTTCTTGCCTCTTCGTTTATTCTATTGCTCAGTCTGAACTGCACTTGTCCATGCCTATGTTATCCTATGACTCCTGGCTGACCTTGAGCTCTTAACATCAATTTGAACCCACGTACCACTTATATTTACATCAACAGATAGTTTTGCCTCGAATTTTCAGGACAATTTAAATATTTTATTCTATGATCCTAGCTTTGGTTTAGAATGTATGTTCTTTGGCCTAATTCCTTTTGCTAGCCCTGATCCCTTAAATTCTGACCTCAGCTTCACCCAGAGGATTTGTGGTGCCCGAGAACCCTAAATGTCCTCATTCAGTCATTTATGGTACCAGGCCCTGTTCTCCAGGCCACCAACTCTCACTTGCCCACAGTTTGTCCATTCCAACCTGCCTCCATCTTCCAGATAGAATTGTTTCTGTCCATTCTAAGAGGGTATAAGCCCTTTTGCTTACTGCTTAGTGTGTGTGTGTGTGTGGGAGTGACATTATGAATGACTGATGAATGTTTTCCTGGCAGACACCGACCATCCCCTGACATGGTTCTTTTTTCATCTTGATGATTGCTTCCTTGTAAACATAGAAAAATAATTTCTGGAGTCAGAGAACTATGGATTCAAATCCTAGTTCTGCCATTCATTACCTGTGTGACACTGAAATCATTTCTCATTTGCAACCTCATAAAAGTTTTGTAAAGATTAAATAAAATAAATAAAATTGTATACTATTTAAATGCTTAGTGAGAAATCTAGCACATAGTAGGTGGTGAATGTTAATCCATTCCACTCACTTTTTTTTCTAGTTAGTAATGCATGAAGATAAAATATAGTTGTCTCTCAGTACTTGTGGGGGTACTGGTTCCAGGACGCCAGAGATACCAAAATGTACAGATGCTCAAATCCCTTACATAAAATGGCATAGTATTTGCATATAACCTATGCACATCCTCCTGTATACTTTAAATCATCTTTACATTACTGTAATGCCTAATACAATGTAAAGGCTATGCCATATTGTTTAGGTAATAATGGCAAGACAAAATGTCTGTTCATATTCAGTACAGATACAGCCTCGTAGGCCTAACTACATAGTACATGTCAGCAACAAGATAACATTCTTTTTTCGAATATTTTTGATCTGCATTTGGTTGAATCAGTGGTTGCTTGAATCTGCGAATGCAGAACCCACGGATACAAAGGGCCGCCTGTATGGTGTGATAGCACGGTAATGTGAGCAGGTCTTAAAACACACTGTGTTAATATTTCATGTGCCTTATCTACTCTAATCTTAGAACAACTCAACACGGTTCCTTATCGTTTTGCAGATGAGGAAGGTTGAGGTCCAAGCAGATTAACGAGCATGGCCAAGATCACAAAATTAGTAAGTTTCAGAGCTGGATTTGAACCCCCAAATAGAAAGGTATCCAAACTTTTGACCCCATTTATGATATGAGATCCACTGGGGGTCAGAATTCTCTGCAGATTAGATTCAGATTGCTTATTATATACATCTGTACAACTATATTTCTTGTCTTTCTTCAAGATGAGGATTCTAGGCTTCTTCCCATTATCCTCCACCCTCCATTAAGTTAGAACCATTTGGGAAAATCTTCAGCATGAAGTAGTTGGAAGCAGCAGCTGAAGTTCATGATAAAAAAAACATATGAACCATTTGACCATCTTCACTCACCATGTTACACAGTTCTGCAGTGATCTGTATCAAACATTCTGAATAACGGACTCAGCCCAAGGCCAAGTGGGTGAGGGCTCTGTCTGGGCATTGAGTTTACTGCTTAGCTCACAGAGTTGCCTGCCTTGATGTTACAGCTTCTCAAACACATTTTTGTTAATTCCAAAGGCTGTTAGGTTAGTACGTGCCTCGCCACAGTCCATCTGTTTGTTTTGGATAATAACGAGTGCTTTTCCAGCTGTTCATTTTTTTTTTTACTTTCCTTCTTTGTTTCCCCATGGCTTGAGCTTTTAGCATTCATCATTTTTTTTTCAAACTTTTAGACCACAACTAGAATTAGCATTTCAGAAGACTTGGCTTCATCCATTTTCAGATTTATGCTAAATCCTGAAAGAATAGCCTACTATTCTTATACTCTAAATATATATCAGAAATTATTTCACACCTGGTAAAACATAGTTTTCATTACCTCAATGGATCTATGCATTTTCTTCCTTTCATTGAATTTGTCTTTGAATATGTGAAATATGTACATGATTCCCAAGCCAGAGCTGTATAACAAGGTAGATTCAGAAAAGTCTTGCTTTTCATCCCATTTTATCTACCCTGCTCCCTCCCTCCCTTCAGATAAAATTATTTGTATGCTTTTAAACAATTTTAAAAGTATAATATACATACAATGGCGTATTCACGTCATTTTGCTGCTGATGAAAATAAGGATTTCTAGTTTTTGGCTTTACCCTTAGAATATTTTTGTTATGTGTTTTTAATGCATGTATATATTTCTGGTGAGTGTATTTTCAAGAGTAGAATTCCTAGGTCATATGGTATGTGTGTGTTTAGGCTTTAGTAGATATTGCCAAAGAGTTTCTAAAAGTGGATATTCCAATGTACACTTCTTGCAGCAGTGAATAAGTTACATCTTTCCCTCATCTTTGCCATCACTTGATAATTTCAGTCTTAGTAATATTATCTGTTCCAGTAGATATCTCACTGTGCTTTTATTTTCCTTTTCCCTGATGACTAATTATTTGTGTTAGTCTTTGGTTTATTCTGCCACTATTTAGTTTACAAAAAAATAAACATACACACATGCACGCACATGTGTGCACACACTCATTTCATCATACAAAGGGTAGCACTCTATACATACTGTTTCTGTTTTGCACATTACTTTTTTCACTTAAATTATATATCATAGAGATTTTTAAGTAATACTGCATATCAAGATCTCTCTCATTTCTCTTTATATACGCATGGTGTTCAACTGTGTGGATATACCTTAGTTTATTCAGTCAGTCTCCTGTTGATGGATAATTAGGTTGTTTCCAAACATTTCCTATTATAAATATGCTGCCATTAGTAGGCTTGTGTATATGTCTTTTCATATTTTTGCTACTGTATCTTTGAGATACATTCTTAGAACAGGTATTGCTGTGCCAAAGGTACAGCATATAATTCACGTGTAATCTTGTTAGTTACTGCCAAATTTCCTTCCATCAGGAGTATGCCATTTTACATTTCCCCAAGTGATCTGTGAAACATGTACCTAATGTGGAGGGGGTAAGTAAAAATGGTAGTGATTTTAGAATATTTTAGAACTTAAATGACCATCAACTTAAAATAGACTGCTATAAACATAGGTTGGTATATATGAAGCACATGGTAACAAACCAAAAATCTACAAGAGCTATACAAGAAATAGAAAGGAATCCAAACACAACACTACAGAAACTCATCAACATGCAGAGAAGAAAACAAGAGTGCTAAGCGAAATAAGTCAGACTGAAAAAGCAGAGAACCATATGATTTCACTGATATGTGGTATATAAACAAAAAACAGCAAAAGAACAAGACAAACAAATGAGAAACAAAAACTCATAGACACAGACAATAGTTTAGTAGTTATCAGAGGGTAAGAGGGGAGGGGGGTGGGATATGAGGGTAAAGGGGATCAAATATGATGGAAGGAGAACTGACTTTGGGTGGTGAACACACAATGTGATTTATAGATGATGTAATACAGAATTATACACCTGAAATCTATGTAACTTTACTAACAATTGTCACCCCAATAAACTTTAATTATAAAGAAAGAAAACAAGAGAATAAAAGGGAACAGAGAAAAACTACAAAAACAATCAGAAAACAATTAATAAAATGACAATAACTACATACCTGTTAACAGTTACTTTAAATGTAAATGGATTAAATGATCCAATCAAAAGACGAATGAATAAAGAGGAGGTGATACACATATACAATACTACTCAGCCATAAAAAGGAATGAAATCTTATCATTTGTGACAACATGGATGAACCTAGAGGGTATTATGCTAAAGAAATAAGTCAGAGAAAGACAAATACCATATGATTTCACTTATATGTGGAATCTAAAAAGCAGAATAAATGAATAAATAGAAAAGAAACAAATTCATAGATACAGAGTACAAACTGATGGTTGCCAGATGGGAGGGGAGTTGGGAGACTGGGTGAAAAAGGTGAAGGGATTAAGAAGTACAAATTGGTAGTTACAAAATAGCCATGGGGATGTAAAGTACAGCTTAAAGAACATAGTTAATAATATTGTAATAACTCTGTATGGTGTCCGGTGGATGCAATACATATGGGGGAATCACTTAGTAAGTTACATAAATGTCTAACCACTATACTGTACACCTGAAACTAATATAAAATAATATTAAATGCCAACTGTAATTGAAAAATAAAGTATTTGTTTGTTTGTTTTTAAAGAGAAACATACACCTATATTTTATGTAACAGACCTTTTGTCTTAGAATATTCAATAGCCAAGGAACTAAGACACCAGTAAATTTTTTTTAATGAAGAATCTTGAAACTGAATTTTTTTTATTATCTATAATGCTACAACCTCATAAGTATTTTAGTGTTCCTTAAATGTGTATGTATTTAAATTGAGTTAATAATGTAATCTGTGTTCTTATATATTTATATAAAATAAGACTTTTAATGACAGCATATTAATCAAGAATATTTTAGTTATGAATAAGAAAAAAAATGTGAGGCACTTATTGATTCATATAAATGGGAAGTCCAAAGGCAGGATGGCGCTTCAGGTACAGCAGGGTCCAGGGACACAAAAGATATTGATAAGAATCCTTCTCTCTCCATTATTCCACCTCTGCTTTCCTCAGTGTTGGCTTCTTTATTGGCAGCCTTAGGGCCAGTTTTTCATTGTTCTTACAGCTTGCAATCTCACAAGACAAAAGGCCTTCTGTTGTCAAGCAATTACATTCCCCTCCCCCGCCCCATCAAAGGTCTCAGGCCCTGAACGAGTCATGACACTTTTCCTATGTCAGAGAAGGGTGTGTCTGTGTGTGGGGGGGGGGCGGGGGGGGTACCTGTCAGAAACACACAGCATAAGGGAAGCTGAGGTCCCCAAAGAAAAGGTTGTGGTGCAGTCCCAAAAGCATAGGCATCTTCGGTAGCTGCAAATTCTGTTATCAGGATACACTGTAATTAATGTTGCCCCCTCACTGGTCTCCACCTTCACATTCAGATTGTTTCTAGGTTTTGCTGGTATAGATTATGTTGTGATAAATATCCTATATTCTACACTTTTGTTTCTTTAGGATATATCTCTATCAGTGGGATTACTAGGGAAAAGATATGGATATTGGACATATATGGTCAAATCCTTCCAGGATGCTTATGGTAGTATACACTCTCAACAGCAGCTGAGGAGTCTGCTGTTCTATCACACCCCAGAGAGTATTATGAATTTTAATTTGATAGGAGTTATCACATTGCTTCATGCTTAACTTGCACAAAACAATAAATATCTGTTCTGTTTATATTTCACACTCAATATATAGCACTTCACTTGACTAACGTTTCTTATTTTCCTACATTCTTTTTAAAAATGTGTATTATTCTTTTTCCAATTTAAAAGGAAAATTGTAAAGTAAGAGAAAGGAGAGTGTATTCGTTAAGTGCAAAAATGTCAAGTTCTTAAATTTTCCCCTTTATACTTAGAATTTACAACATGACCTGAGCAATTAGAGAGGTACAGCAGTGTCACCAAGAGGAAGCTCGGGCGTGTGAGCAGCTAGTTATTGTTTCTTCAGCTCTCCCATTAAAGTCTCTCCAAGTAAACATGTGATCTAAAAACAGCATGCTTACTGTGAACACTGGGAAGGCAAACGTCCTCGTCCTTCTTCCAACCAGATTGTTACCCACAAACCCTTTTGTATAGAAATTCTAAAAAAAGAAAAAAAAAAAAGAAATTCTGGAGCTGTCATAAACTTTGTTCACCACAGTGGTTCTCAGAGGACAGACCCTGAACCAGCAGCGTCAGAACTACCTAGGAACTTGTTAGAAATGCAAATGATCAGGTCCCATCTCAGACTTACTATATCAGTACTTGATATAGAGTCTGGCAATCTATGTGTACATATGTTTTTTCAATTGTGATAAAATATACGTAACATTAAACTTACTAATCATTTTTAAGTGTACAGTTCAGTGGTGTTAAGTACATTCACATTGTTGTGCAGCCATTACCATCATCCATTTCCAGAACTCTTTTTCTCACAAAACTGAAATCTATACCCATTAAACAACACTCTCTACACCACCTCCCCTCAACCCCTGGCAATTACCATTCTTCTTTCTGTCTCTGTGGATTTGACTACTCTAGGTAACTCAAATTACTCGAATCATTGAGTATTTGTCTTCTAGTGACTGGCCTATCACACTCGGCATAATGGTCTCAAGGTTCATCCATGTTGTAGCATGTGTCAGAATTTCCTTCTTTTTTAAGGCTGAATAATATTCCATTGCATGTATATGCCACATTTTGTTTATCCATCATCCATCCATGGACACCTGGTTTACTTCCACTTGGTAATATGTATTTCAGCAAGCTCTCCAGGTGAACCACTCATTATTAGGCAATAAAAGTACAGTAATTAATACCATCTTGACAGATCTATAATTCTGTTTTAGAATGTATTAAGCTTCACAGTAAGTTCTCACTTAACATCATCAGTAGGTTCTTGGAAACTGTGACTTTAAGCAAAACAACATATAACAAAACCAATTTTACCACAGGCTAATTGATACAAAGAAGACTTAAGTTCCTGTGGGATATTTCTGGTCACGAAAACATCACTGAACTCCTAAATAAAGACCCCAAACACTGATAATATGAAACATTGAAATAAATGTAAGCTATGCATACACTTAGGAAAGATTAATAAAAACAAGTAAGAGAGTAATTTTCCAACCTGCTTATTCCAGTTCAAGGTGACCAGAGCCTCTCCCAGCAGCTCAGGATGCAAGGTGGACCCTACCCTACACAGGATGCCCTTTCATCACAGGGCCACTCTCACCCACACTCACACTCACTCAGACTGGGATGATTTAGACCCGTCAGTTCACCTGATGTGCACAGCTTTGGGATGTGAAAGGAAACTGGAAGACCCAGAGAAAACCTACACATACATGGGAGAACGAGAACGTGCTAACTCTACACATAGTGGCCCAGCCAGGAATTAATTTTTTTCCTCATCAATGTGATAACCAAACAACGTTGAACGAATTCACATTATTCGACGACCTGCTGTGTTTGATACAGCAAGTTAATCTCCGTGAAGCATATGACTCAGGGCAAAGAAGTGTAACATACCTCTTTGTTTGCAGTCATCTCGCAAGGATCCAATGTGGAATGCTATGATGCCATATGAAAAGTATTTAGTAATGTTTCAAATACAAACCGTGTTACTTTAAGCAAGAATAACCATAATGATATAGTGTTAAATTGGGTGAATCTGATCTTTGAAAGGTAGAAACTGGACAAGGATGAAAACTTACCAAATCAAAAAGGTAAGGTGGATAAAAGAAAATATAAGACATCAAAGGGCACATGCCATAAATAACATGAAGGTAAACAGAAACATTCTATTTTATGCTCACCATGGAATTTAGTGAGCTGTTTGTGGAGTTAACATTTTAGTAATTTTGAATGAACTGAATTCTTCTGCAGTTACCAGGGAACATCTGTGGTTATGTCGATTTCTATAACAAGCGTAGTCAAATCTCATGAAACAGAGCATTCAGTAAACCAACAACCTGAGCTGGTAGGTCAGTCCAGGACATGTATTTGTAATTAATACATCTAATACATCTTATCTAGAGGAGAATATGATCCAAATGATGGTATACCTGATGCCTGGTACAGAGTAGGTATTCAGACGCAGGTTCTATGAATGAATGAATGAATGAATGAATGAATGAATGAATGAATGAATGAATGAATTTCACAGATATTTATCAAGCATCTATAATGTGTAGGCTAAAGGGAGGCCTTAGTGATATATAAAGATACATAAGTTAGCAGACTCTCTAGTGAGTGAACAATATCTTCTTGTTTGTGCCGCATCTCTAGTTCTCACTACTAAATTAACTGTATGACCTTGGGCAAGTCATTTAATGTCCCTGGGTCTCAGTTTATTCATCTCTAAAACTGGATGTATATGGATACCATGAGATACCAAGATGGATGACCTTGAAGGCCTCTCACATTTTAAAAACTCTGTTTCTTATGCTTTATTTGGGGTAGGGGTGCCCTCATTTATTAATTCATTCAGCAATGTATATTAAGTATGTATAAGGCAGTGTGTTATAATTTTTCCATCTTATTAAAATCACTGTCCTTTTCATCACTAGAAAATAGCGCGCTAAAGGTCAGGGAGGAAAACCTTCATAAATGGATCACTATAAAACTCATACCAATAGTAAGTACTCTTTGGATCCTGGCACAGCCCCAGATAGGAGTTAGGTTCTCTCCTTCCTTCCCAGAGTTTCCAGGTTCCAAGAAGTGACCATCGGAACACGTGTGGGTCCTGATGACTTCACAAAGCATTCTTCGGCAAAAGCTCTACAGGGCTTTCTACCGATGGGCAATACTGGACAAAAAGTTGTTACAAGATTATTTCAAAAGTGTTTGGTTATTTAAAAATTTGGGTCTTTATAAACACATCCATTCCAAGTGATAGAGAAATGAGACTACCAGATGTTGCTTGATTTTTCTTTTTACCTAGGGATTTCATGGTATCTGTTTTTCAATTTCCAACTAAGTATTAAATGCTTGTATAATTTAAGTGTTTCATTTAATTAAGCTTGAAAATGTGTTTAAACTTCAGATCAACCTAGATAACTTGAAAATAGAAACAATTGGAGCAATTCTGCCAGTTCAGGCTTGATCTAGAGTGTATTTCATTTCGAATGATTTAGGCTTTCATAAGGATAGCTCTAGAGGTTTCTGGGCAAATCAACTCTAAATTCTTGAGTCTTTCAAAGGCTATATTTATGTAAATTAGGCCATCACATTCTCTCTCTCTTTCCCCATCATTTAAAAATTACCCCATTAGTTGGGCCTGAAATGGGTGAGGAATAAGCTTTTGCTTAAAATTAAAAAATGGTGCCAAGTCAGTAGAATGACATACCTAAGTAACATTTTTATTATAGTAGAAGAGCACTTTGACTGACATTCATGACAAATATATTCCCGAAAAGTTGTTTTTTTTGTACCCAATATGAACATCTTGCAACTTTCCCGGCTTATGGCTTATTGCTTTGCTACTTGAAATATAATTTAATCCAGCAGTTTTTATTCAGCAAAAATGTGTAAAATAGGTTACTTATTGTTTGCTATACTAAGTGATTCTATGAACTAGACTTAGCTGAGAAAAATGAAGTCTGGTTTACATGTACATCTCCATTGGTGATTTTCCCAGAGATACAAAGGGCAAGATTTGACAATCACAGACAGATTTGTAAAGTATGATAATTCCCTTTTAATGAATATGAGTTCTAAGCAACATCTTTTCTTATGGGGGTAGTAAATGTATACTCTGCACCCTATAAGTACTTATTTAAGACATTTAGGTATGTATTCCAGGTGGGTAGTGCCTCCTGCAGAACCCAACCAGGCTAATTCTTTCTGCCTTTCTTCCCTTTCTGAGAAACCTTGCAGACCCAGCCCCACGTGTGTGAGAACTTGCCCAAACCCTCTGTTGTTTCTTCTCCATCCTTGCCTCCTCCGTGCAAGCTTTGATAAATTTCTTTAACCTACCGTGTCTTAGTACCTAATGGTCTTCCTGCTGCAGGATTTGTCCAGGTCCCATCCGTGCTCCATGCGAGTCCTACTCTCCTGGGAACACAAATTAGACCATGTCACAGCCCTGCATGAAATCCAGAGCAGTTCTCATCACCTTTCGGATGTAGTTAAAATTTCTTAGCACGGTGTGCTAAGCTCATCATCATCTGGCCCCTCCTGCGCACGCAGCCTCGTTTTGTACCACTTGGATCGCACACTTACACGTTCTCTCCTTCAGTCTTACTTGGGTCACCATTCTCACGTTCACTCATGCTGTTCTTTCTGCTTGGAGCACACTTTTCTGGCTTCTTTAGTTGACAGATGGCAGTGCATCCTTCACTTCTGATGGGGAGCTTCACTGATCTCCATGCTGAGTTAGGCGCCTTCTCTCTGTGCTCCCACAGTGCCCCGTGCCTGTCGTTATCATAATACTTAGGACACCTCTTTATTCATCTGTTTTTCTGTCTCTTCTATTTAACAAGGAGTCTGCCATTTCTGTAACCCTAACTATCAAATATTTCCCCTTATCTATTGTTTCTCTAACAGCGACAGCAGTGCCTGAGGTACAGTAGTTTCTCAATAAAGACAGACTGCAAGAATGAATTCATTCACTCATTCATTCATGTTTTGGTCAACTGTATTTTTAAAAATCTCTGTTACCTGAGGACTTGTTAATGCTAGTAGCATTATCTCTAGGACATCTGTTTCAAAATAGTTCTGTGCTTAATTGTTACACTTATAGGATTTTACATTAGCATTAATATCCCATAACATCACCTGGGCTGCAATATTTTATACAGCATGGCAGCTCATGCCAAAAGATAATGATGAGAACAGATTCTGAAACCCCAACAAATTTTTCAGAAAGATCTACTGTATACTTACTTAGTCATTTACAAAGGGTTTCCGAAGGTCTGTCTTTTTATAGATTCTCCCACAGAATAGGAGCTGTTTGAACAAGACTTACATCTACACGGTGTTATTTAGTGGTTGAGTCAAACGCTTCTACATGCATTGTTAAAATGTGGTTTTCTTTTCTAAATAAGTTGTACCTGTAATGTGTTCACATAAGCACTTTCTTCATTATCAACTGGCAAGCAAAATGAATAAGCCAGTGGATTTAGGGTTGCAAACACCAGCGTTGACTTTTGGGGGGGTGTGGTTAGAAAAAAGATTTTTTTAGTGTGCAAATAAACTGGGCCCAAGACTTACTGTTCTGTTTTTAGGAGTTTCCTTTGTCTATAGAGAACTCAGTGCTGCAGTAGTTCTTATACTAGAATTGGGGTTCTCAAGCAGAACGAGTCTATCCCTTAGGGTACATCTGGCAAAGTCGGGAGACATTTTTGATTATTGCAACCTGGGGAGAGTGGTGAGAGTGATAATAATATTTAGTAGGAAGAGGACAGAGATGCTTCTAAACCTCCTATAATACACAGGACAGATTCCTACACACAAGCTCATCCAGCCCAAAATGTAAAGAGCACTGAGGTTGAGAAATCCATACTGGGATGAAACAAGGAAAGGTGCAATTAGAAGCTGGAAGTGAGAATTTTGGATGCCTGGGATTGATTTTCATTTCACGATCTGTTGTCCTTCCAAGGCATGCTCTCTCTAGGCAGTTCACAACATGGCTGCTTGCTTCTTCAAGGCCAGTAGGAGAGTCTCTTGCTCCAGTCCACTAAGACTGAGTCTTAGACAACACAGCAATCACAAGAGTGACGTTCATCACCATTCTGTATTCTGTTGACTGGAAGCAAGTCACAGATCCCACTTGGACTCAGGTGGAGGGTGTTATACAAAGGTGAAGACACCTGAAGGCAGGAACCATGCGGACCACGCTAGGATCTGTCCACACAACACCTTGTTGTCTTGATGGGAGATGTGGTGTCTTGTGTGATGCCAACCTGGTTCAGTGGCGTGAGATTGGAAGGCACAAGTGATGAATTGGTCATTATCTCTCCTGCTTGTCTTCATCAGGTCGGTGACGGACAGATGCAGAGGGGCCCAGCCAGTTCTAGGTGGTTTGTGTCCAGTTCCTCTTCCCAACGGCTGACCAATCGCTGCTCCAGGCCACCACCAGAGGCTGACTGAAACCTACAGAGGCAACAGCTGCACAAAGGTTAACAGCTGCCTGTCACTGTCCCTCCAGTTGCCTTCTTGCCTGGGAGTCTGGGTTTCTGAGATTGACCGATGAACGACTCCAACTCCACCATACATACAACATTTATTCCCCAGCTTCTCACAACTGTGTGAGGTTAATTCTAGAAGAAGCCCCTTCCATAATACTCAGGGAACTGTGCGTCTCTTTCCAAATCCTGTCCGATACAGATAATGTTCCACATTATAATCAGAAGATGTAAGCGTATCCTGTGTGCTTCTCACTATACTAGGTGCTATGGTCAGTAAAATCTAATATGACATCATACTCCCGCTAGAATATAACCTCTCAGTTTTGTTTACTGCTATACCCCTAGCATCAGAAATGGTGCCTGGCATATAGAGGTCTGACAAATAAGTTTGTGAACTTGTTGCAATGATGTTGTTAAACTTTTTTTATATCAAAAGGGATTATTCATTATGAACCAAATGTACCAAATGGACAAACAGTTAACCAAGTTTACTATTTGGAAGTGCTGAAAAGCCTGCGTGAAAAAGTTAAACAACCTGAACTTTTCACCAACAATTCATGGTCCTTTCATCACGACAATGCACCAGCTTACACAGCACTGTCTGTGAGGGAGTTTTTAGCCAGTAAACAAATAACTGTACTGGAGCACTCTCCCTACTCACCTGATCTGGCCCCCAATGACTTCTTTCTTTACCTGAAGATAGAGGAAATATTGAAAGGAAGACTTTTTGATGACATTCAGGACATCAAGGGTAAGACGACGACAGCTCTGATGGCCATTCCAGAAAAGAGTTCCAAAATTGCTTTGAAGGGTGGACTAGGAGATGGTGTTGGTGCATAGCTTCCCAAGGGGAGTACTTTGAAGGTGACCATAGTGATATTCAGCAATGAGGTATGTAGCACTTTTTCTAGGATGAGTTTGAGAACTTAATTGTCAGACCTCGTATGTACTCTTTTTATATTAAAAACTAATATAGAATACAGTAAAAGTGTTCTCCAAACATTTGCCACACACTTCCTGGATAGTCACATGGATATAAAGACCAAAGGTCCCAACCCTTCCTGCCCCAGGAGTTCACAGTTTGGTGGGTAGATTTATGGCTTTCTGTGGGGCTATCAATGAAGCCATGTCCAACAGAGAGAGCAACCTGTGGCTGCTGTGTCCCCAACAGACCTAGCAGTCTTTGGTTACAGGTGAGTCACACTCAACATCCACTTTGAGGAGTCTTACTTTCCCCATTTTCTCTTCATACCTAAAATATTGAAATATTTTAAAGTGCCTAAACTCATCATGAATGTAAATAAAAACTACAAAGCAATGCTGAAGTCTGTGGGGTTTTTAGCAGGTAGACAATGGGCAAAATTTTTAAAAAAGGAGGATTTTATTTTTTATTTTTTATTCTAGCTTGGTTTCTTCACAGCTGAAAGCCTTTCTTTAGCCCCTTTCAGCCAATTGTGGGACTTTAAGCATTGAGCCATGGGCAGATGAAAAAGATTATTTAGTGTTTGTCTATCCTTTAGATCTAGATTAAATTATAGATACATTACATTTGAACCCTGATCATTTCTAGTATTTTATCTGCCATAATATTGTCTGTTATTGCTACAGTACTATGTGCTAAGCGCTAAGCTTGACTTAAAGATACACTAGTGCCAAGGTTAGGCACAACCCACTTTCAGAGAACATGCAGTTCAGTGAGGACCACAGACATTATAGAAGGGGAACAGCTAGATGCTATGGGAACAGCTAACCTATGAAAACAAAAGCATTTCACGTGAAGAGGTGACTTTTACGCTGAAATCTGATGGTTGAGTAGTCACAAGTGAATGTGTGAAGGTGGTTGGAGGTGGGGGTAAAGGTGTACCAGGCTGGAGGGAGCATGTGAGATGGTTCTAGTTGGGGAAAGTAACAGCAAGAAGTTTATATAGCTGGGTATGACAGATGCGAAAGGGTCCAAGATGAGACTGATGAATTGGATGGGGCTGGGGCAGACGAGGCTTTCCAGGCTGGGGTGAGAAGTTTAGCCTATTGTGGGGTCAGTGGGAAACCACTGAAAAGTTGTGAGCCATGGAGCGCTGTGATCAGATTTTTAAAGAGATCTGTGTGGCGACTGTGTGAAAAACTTTTCAAATTTGCATATGAGGACAGAAGATTAAAAAAAAAAATCTATCACACATCTTTACTCCAAAATTTTCTTCATTTTCAAAACTCAGAGGAAGTTTCACATTTATTTATAAGAAATGACAAATAAAATGCCACATTCAACTGAACCTATTTGATCACTGGGTTATTCAGGGGCAAAGCAGAGAAAGTTTGTTTTCAGCAATATTTTTCCTCATTCCAGACATTTGAATTTTGAAGTCCAATAAAAACATGAACAAAGACTTTTTAATTTCTAGAACAAATGCCACAAAAACAAGTGAATGGAGTGTAAAAGAAATTATTTGTGGCCCAGTGAGTTGGGTGGGCGGTGGATGGCAGAGTCTGTGGGTGTTGGTATGCTGAAAATCCAGGCACTTCTCTGTTGGCTTTGAAATAAATTGAGCAGGACCCAAGGCCTGTGGAGGTGTGACAACACCCCAGAAAGTCACCAACTCCAGGCGAATACAAAATCAGAATAGTATTAGAAAAAGAGAAGATTAATTTCTCTTAGTGGCTTAGAGACATTTCTTTTTAATTCCAGTCTTTTAATTAAGTCAACAAATACTTATTGAAACTCTATGTTGTATAAGGAATGGTACTAAATACTAAGGGATATTATGCAATGATGAGGAACAAACAGATGTCTGTAGATGGTCCATCTGTTCCATATAAGTCACTTATTATTATGGAACAGTCCCATAGTTTATTTGAAGGACTTAATAGAGCAGATCTAATCTTATCTCCCCCCAACCAAACAATATTTTTCTTAAGTCATTTATATAATAATTAGTCTATAAAGCCAATAAGCTGTGTTATCAGAAATAAAAGTGGAAGCATATGGTATAAAAGGTATATTCATGGAACAATAGAACAAAATATTTGAAATCACAACCATCCGTGGAAATTTTAGGATGCATTGTCACTTATCTGTATCACTGCATTGTTAGCATTACGAAAAGACTCCACTGTGATTCACTTAAGACAGAGGTGACGGAGAAACTCCATTTTGATCTGCACAACACATACCTATCAATCATTCCACTATTTCCTACCTTCAGGAAACCAAGCAGCACATGCCATATGTGGAAACTGACTGATTTTCACTTTCTATTATGATTTATATCATTATTCATATCCCACTAGTAGTCTCCTTGGGGAGGGTTGGTTAACATTCATGTTTGCTGTCAATCAAATCTTGCACCTTTCCTTACCCTTTCCTCAAGTCTGAACTATAGTAGAGAATAAGACAAGAGTAGAAGTTGCAACACACACACAAAAATCACAGGATATGTGACTTTTAACCAACATTTTGATCATATGCTTCATTTTAAAATAAGATCTACAATTAGAACTGACAAGTGCCAATTAAATTCAGTCATTTGTATCATTTCTGTGTATAAATAAAAGTTGATAAATTATAGCTGAAATGGAGAATGTGTCTTAAGATTTAATGCAGAATAATTTCTTTAATGACTAAGTCTGAATATTTACTCAAAATTGTCACTTAATTCAAAGCATCCATTTTGATTAAACCTTGTTTTAATAACATTGGGCCTCAATATCTTCCTGACTTACAGGCTCCCCCCCCCCTTAAATGGGCTTTTATTTTATTTTATTTGTTTATTTGTTTTTAAGGAGGGCACAGCTCACAGTGGCCCGTGTGGGGATTGGACTAGCAACCTTCGTGTTATTAGCATCACACTCTAACCAACTGAGCTAACCGGCCACACTGGGGCATTTATTTTAAAAGAGATTCCAGATTTATAAACAGGTTAGGGAGCTGATGTTAATTCCTTTTTTCTAGGAGGTTAGACTTTCGTATTTAGAAAGGTCATTTCTTTCTTTTTAAAAAAATAACATTTAGCAGGTATTTATTAGGTGCCAGGCCCAGCTTTAGAATCTGAAATACAAAGATGTAAAATCATGGTTTTCCTGTTTTGAAAACTTCCCTGTTAGGGAGGGAAGTAGGCATGTGGTTTTTTTTTTTTTTTTGGTTTTTTTTAAAAAAAGGATACTAAAATGTGGAAAGTGCTAACAGGTAATGAAAGCAAAGTAGGAGCTCTGACATACTCGAGGAGGCAACATTGAGGTAGAGTTTGTGAGAGGAAAGAGAGGGAAGGCATTTGACATGCAAGTGTTCATGAAAGGGCTTGGTGTCTTGGGGGAATATTGGCCTGAGCTCAGGGTTCATGGGGTGAGTGAAAACAAGGTCACAGTAAATAGTACAAGATGATAAGTGAAAAGTCACAACAATGTACCGAATTCTTCCAGACATTGCTATGTATGTATATTCAAATTATCTATCCATCCATCCATCATTATCTGTCACCTATTAATCTATCCATCCACCTATCTGTCTTCCCCCTCAAATGGTATCATGCTGCACATAACTATTCTGTAACTGTAACCTGCCTTTTCTCCATACATCTTGAATACAACACAAATCAGTAGGTAGAGATCTATTTCATTATTTTAAGTACCACATCCCTGATGTGGATGTATCAAAATTGATTTAATCATTCCTCTACTGATGAACATTTAGGATGTTTGCAGTTATTTGCTGTTGCAAACAATGATGCCTTGAATATCCCTATGCATCTATCTGCATAGTTTTAAAGGAATATATTTGCAGGATAAATTGATGGTCATATATCAGTTTATATAAGCGTGGTGAAGATTTGACTGATACTGCCAAATGGCCTTCAAAGGACAGTCCCTTCTCAGTTATATCAGAGTGCTTGTTTCCCTAGTCCCTCACCAATACCCACCCCACTCTCATATAGGGTATGGGTATTGGGCAGAGGTCAGAGAAACAAGCACTCTCATATAGTAATACTTATTTATTTTAATGAAATTTCTATACAAGTAATTACAGTCTCTGAGGAAAAAAACTTAGAAAATGAAAACAAGAAGCTAGAAAAAAATCACCCCAGCTTCCTTCACCCAGAGATGTCTATTATCAACATTTGGTCTGTAGCCTTTATATTTTTTGCTATGTAAGGATCATCTTGTACCCTGGTTGGGCCATAGCTGAGATACAGACACAGTTGGGGGATGGAACAAGGAGATTCCTCCTCTACTCTAAATTTCTGGTCACTATTTAGCTCTATCGATGCAAGAGGACTCAGGAAACTGCTAGGGGAAGAATTCAAAGGGTTTCTGCCTGTGGCATTCAGATACAGCTCATGTGGTAGACTCTGGGATATCTAAAACAAGCCAAATCAAAATGAGTGACCAAAGGTTCCCTGAAAGAGAGCAACCTGATAGAAGAATCTGGCATAAATAGCCACACTCCACCACAGGTTCTAAGTATTTGAGGGCAGCCACTTGTCTTGGGGACATAATAGTATCTGTTAATTAAAACTTTTCTGACCCAACCACAATACTGTATTTCCATTTCTCCCCTTCCAACTTTTATGCTATCGTTGCCATACATTTTATTTATGTAAATGCTATAAAGTCCATATGCCACTGTTACCATTTTTGTTTAAACAGCCTATGTCTTTTAATCTTTTAAAGATATTTAAATAATGAAAAAAAAATCTTTTTCACTTACTACATAGCTCTCATTTTTTATCTCATCATTCAATTGTATTTCAATCCAGTATCATTTTCTTTCTGTCGGAGGACTTTCTTAACATTTCTTCTAGTTTAGGTTTGCTGCTGATTAATTCTTTTTTTTTTAATCCTTTGCATGGCTAAAACAGTTTTTAATTTGCCTTTTTCTGTGTTTTTTTTTATTAGTTTCATGTGTACAAAACACTGTAATAGTTAGATATTTATCATTTATATTAATCTGCCTTTGTTTTTGAAAGATATTTTCACTGGGTATAAAATTCTAGGTTAATAGCGTTTTTCTCTCAGGATTTTGAAAATGTGGCTCTCCTCTCTTCTCACTTGCATATTTCCCTTGTGACATGTCTGCTGTCATAGTAATTTTTCTTCTGCATATAACATATCTTTTTTTTCTAGCTGATTTAAAATTTTTTCTTCATCATCGGTTTTGAATAATTTTATTATGATATGCCTTCTTGTAGCTTTCTTTATTTTTCTTATGCTTGGGGTTAATTGGTCCCCTTAGATCTGTGGATTTACAGTTTTCATCAGATTTGGAAAACTTTTGGCCATTGTTCCAGCAAATATTTTTTTCTATCCCTCCTCCTACTTAGAAGACTCCAATTTCATGTACACTCAGCTGCTTGAAGTTGTCCCATAGTTCTCTGATGCTGTTTGTTTACTTTTTTTCTTGCATCTCTTGTTATATTTGCAGCTTTCTCCTTCTCATATATTTGGGATAGTTTCTATTGTTGTGTATTCAAAATCACTATTTTTTTTTCATTCTGCAATGTCTAATTTGCTGTTAATTTCATCTAGTGTCTTTATGTTCCCATATATTGTAGCTTTCATCTCTACAAGTTTGATATCGTCTTTTTTATGTCTTCTAGGTCTCTAACTTTTTAAATACATGAAGTATCATTATAATAACTGTTTTATTGTCTTTGGTTGCTAATTCTAGCACCTGTATTAGGTTAATCACCAGTGTGATTAATTTGTCTCCTCATTGTGAATCTTGTTTTCTTTCTTTTTCGTGTGCCTTTAAATTATTTGATTGGTTTCTAGACACTGAATTTTCCTTGCTGGGAACTGAATATTTTTGTATTCATGTCATGGTGCTGGGCTTTGTAGTGGGATGCAGTTAAATTACTTGGAAACATTTTGATCCTTTTGGTCTTGCTTCTAAGATTTGTTAGGTGGGACCAGAGCTGTGCTCAGTCAAGGACTATATCCCAAATAAGGCAAAACCCTTCTGAATATTCCACCTAGTCCTGTGACTCATGAGGTTTTCCAGTCTGGCAGGTTGGACAGGTTTTGTGTGAGCGTCAGGCACTGTCTACCTCAGTGCCCCCAGAGGGTTATTTCTCTGGCCCCTCACGGTTTTCTCACGTGCATGTACTAATCAGTACTCAACTAAAGACTGGACAGAGATCCTCCCTCTGCAGATTTCTGGTGTTTTCTCTTTGTGCAGCTTTCTCCTTCTCATTACTCTGTCTAGTAAATTCTAGATGTTGTAGTCTCTCTAGACTCTCTTTTCCATCTTTTCAACTCAGGGAACCCACTAGGCTCTGCTTGAGTCCCCCTCCTTGTGCCATGATCTGGAAACTCTCTCAAGGCAGAAACTGGGCAATTATTTGGCTCACCTCACTTTTCCCCATCTCTCAGGGATCACTGTCCTCAGTGACTGATGTCCAGTGTCCTGCAAACAGGTATTTCCTATAGTTTGCCCATTTTTCAGTCATTTAGGTGCAAGGAGAAATTTGGTTACTGTTACTCCATCTTGGATGGAGCAGAAGTCATCCACAGTGACATTGTCACCTTTCTCAGTTCCTAGTCAGGTTGAAACATTTTGCCCCCATACTTGTTAACAACTTTAGTTTCTCCTCCTATGAATTGTCTATTATTGTTGCTCATTTTTTATTGGAAATTTTAATATTTTTTTTCTCATCATTTTGTTAGAGCATTTTATGTATTGTTTTTTGGTCCATATATTTCAGTCTAGGCAATGAGACAATGATTTACCATTAGAAATTTCTTTTTCTGTGAAAGCCTCACATTAAGGGTTATATAAATCAGTGTTTGGTTCTTACCCTTTTCTTGACCCTAAAACACTTGAAAAGTGTGATGCACTCGCATCACTAAGAGTGGCTTACTATAGCAGTCATAATTCTCAAGAAAGAAAAAACATCTCCACCTCACTGACTTACCCAAAAGGTGTACCAGTTTCTCTGCAGGGGCTCAGGAAAATGTCTAGCTTGAAAAATTCCTGAGGTGATTTTGATAAGCCTGATTAAGGTGGTTGCCTCTTCTCTGTTGAGATACACTAATAGAAACACTAATTATTAGATTAGTGATTCCTTATTAGAGACTATGGAAGGTAAGCAATGAAGGTACCCAAGCTCCTTTCAGTATTTCTAAAAACATAATGAATTTTTAGTGTTTTAAAGTATCTAAAATCATGTATAGGTTAACAAACAAACAAACAAACAAACAAAAACCTGACAGATAAGCCTGACAGTTAATCTTTGTTTTTACCTGAAGTTATATCAACAGAGTTTAGTAACACTGTCTACCTCAGGCTAATCAGAGACACAATTAGCCTGGGTAGGTATATATGTATTATACAATGGAGAAGTAGAAAATATAAAATGAAATGTTCATTTATTTAACAAGGACAGTTTGTTTGATATTATTGAAGAGACATTACTTTTTAAAACATGCAATCCCTGCAGGAAAATAATAAAGATATTCTTTTTGGTCACAAAGCTGAAAACTACTGTAGAGACCACAGCCTTGGATTTCATAAGTACAGAATTGCATTGGGAGTTCACATTCTCTAAGAATACAACTCTTAAGAAGCAAATAGAATTAGACTGGAAAAAATCAAGGACAGCCCTTTTCTTAGATAGACCTGGAAGTAATTGTTTTCTGCTATTACTTAGACTTCCTTTTTCTTACTTTCAAAGTCATGTCACATACAACCCAAATTTCATTTCTTTCTTAGACACTGGGCTCCAAATCTTCTTGCCAAAAAAAATCTCCACAACATTGCATGGCTGTGCTTTTTCAAAAGCATCTCAAAAGCAGAGACAGCTTCCCACATTTCTAAAATATCTGAGTTGTATAAGGTAGTCAAATTCTTTTAATTCTGGGGAACACATTTTGTGTTACATTTTTTGTGTGGTAAAAACCACATATCATAAAATTTACCATTGTTACAACTTTAAAGTACACAATTCATTGGCACTAAGTACATTTACAATGTTGGGCAACTATCACTACTACTATCTAGTTCCTGAAGATTTTCATCACCCCAAATGAAAAGCCTGTGTGTTACATTTTTGAAGTTAAAAGATATATAACTTGTCACAGTAGAGAGGTTTTTAGAAAATCTATGTAATTCTTCTACTCTAAGAGGAAGGATATACATATATATATACATATATATATACATATATATGTGTATGTCCATATATATGTGTATATCCATATATATGTATGTGTGTGTATATATACACATACACACACATCTCTCTCTATATATATACATATATATACATCTATATACATACATATATATTGTTTTTGCAATTTTCAACCACAAAGTTCACGTCCAAGAGTCTATCTTGTCTTTACTAGAAATTGAAATCAATCACATGAAATAATTCCAATGAAAATAATGGGTTACAATTTAAAGTATTAAAATACTAATATAAACACTCAATTGAATACAGCCAATAGCAATATTTCACACACACTTGTGCTCTGTTTTCCTTTCTATTGATAGAATGCCATTTTCAATACTTGTATAGTCTCTTTAAAAGCAAACAGAGGAGTAGTGTTGTGTGAAGCCCTGTCTGTACAAGCAATTCTGCTCATATGTTCCCTCTCTCAGGCACGGAGCCACACACTAGACCCAGCCAGAAATCTGAGCCACAGCCTCCACTTATCCAACCTTATTCATTTGACACAAATATTTATTGAGTGCTCTACCAGGCATTACTCAACGCTTATGCAATACAGTGGCATACGAGACACATAAGGGCCTGCCCTTTTTCCCAATACTTTCCCCTCATTTACAATTAATTTCCAAGGCCAGTCACTCTGAGCACTTAAGACTTAAATCCATCCTCTCATTCTACCTCCTCAGTTCAGGCATACCTTTTAGTTGTCTCTGGCCATCGATGATTCCTGTATCCAATATATAATGACTGAGGGATACACTGAATCAGTATTGTGCTAGGTGATGGGGGTACCATGACTAACAAGAGAAGTGGGACAGAGAAATTCAGTCTAGTAGGAAAAACTGGCATTCAATAAGCGTGTTCAATAAAGTGTAATGAGTAGAGAGGTAAACTGTGTAATGGGAGTGTCCAGTGTGTAGTGAAGAACTTAATTTAGTCAAGGAGGTAAAGCAACTCATCCTTGAGAAGGTGAAGTTTAGGCTAACATATAAATGAAAAACATAAATTAACCAGAGACAGATAAGTCCACTGTTCTAGGCAGAGAAAACAAACCATTTGGAGTTCTAGAACCAGTGGGAACAAGAGCTTGCTCCCTTGAGAGAGCTGGAAGAACACCCACCATGACTGGAATTGAAAGACCCAAGGAAATAGAGATGGTGTTGAAACTGCATGGGAACTTTGGACCTGATTGAGCAAGGACTTGTGAATGGTATTAAGGATTTGGGCTTCTTTTTTTTTTTTTGTAAGACCCATGGCATGCAAAGCATTGTTTCAGTGGGGAGTCATGTGATCTCTTTTGCATTTTTTGTTGGCTGGTAAGTATGGATTGGGGGACTTTTGGGGGGGACTGATACAATGGCACCAGAGAGAGAGATGATGGGGAGCTGAATGTGGTGGTTGGATGAGAAAAGGTTGGATTCCATTCCACCGCCTTATATCCATGCTCTGAACTGGGGCTGAAGTGATTTTTCCAAAACACCAACTTTCCTAGTGGTACTGGCTTGAAACTATTCCATGATTCCTCATTGCTTTTGAATAAATTACAGTTTCCTTAAAATTCCTGGGCTGGTACCGGCTTACCTCTCTAGGTGTCTTTTTACCTTCCACCATCTACCTGAAGTTTTGACCTTATTGAATTGGCTTGTGTGGTTCTTCGCTGTACTATACTTTATGTTCATTGAGTGTCCTTTATACTCTCTTGTACCAGGTTCTCTCTTTCTTGGAGCACGCTTGCACCCACCTCTGCTTAAGATCTTGGTTTCTTTATAACCTCCCTTCCCAAGACTGGACAGGGGCCCTTCTTGTGTGTTCCCAAAGTACCCTGTCCTTACTCTATAATAGCACCTTGTCTGTTTTCTCATCTGTCTTTCCCAATAAGGGTAAGCTCCTTGAGGTCAAGGATTTGCTAATATTTGAATTACCAGCACAGAGCGTAAGACTGGAATAGAGTATAAGGTCAATATGGAATAAACGAGTGAATAAATGACAGCACTTTCAAAGACCTGGTCTAATAGTCAAACATGGAGTCTCAGAAGATTCGAGGAAGATTGCTTTGTGAATTTTCAAGGACCCAAAAACAAAGGGCTTAAGAGAAGACATACTTAGTTTCAAATATCCATTCTCAAGTAAGTAAGCTTCAAATATGATCCCCAACCCCGACATTGTTCTGCAGACTGATTCTCTCCACAGTGATTCGGAATATTCAACGTAAAGATTCTGACATCAAATTAAATAAGCAATTTTCTAATGCTTGGTAAAGTTAAAAGTTTTAAATAAACTTTCTTCTTGTTATGAAGCAAAGAAAGATTATTTAAAATTGTGTAGTGGTTGAACATGTTCTACTGCTGATAGATTCCAAGAATCTTTCAGTTGATGTAAGAGTAAAGCAAAAAATGGAGAGTAATATTTTGTCATCTCACAGCAGCTAGGTAGGGGAGTTTGGACAGAGAGATTCTAATTAGCCATTATTGTGGGGAACACCGACAAGTGCCTTAAAGTTTCTTATGATTTGCAATAATTTTGGTTCTTATATTTTATTTGAAATGATACCTTGGTTCTTTTATGCAAAATGTTGAGATATTAAATTTGTGCCACTGATTTAAGAATCTGTCAATACCCTGGCAGCTCCCCCTCCAAATTCTACGAATTTCCATGGCAAGGGATAGGCCTGGTGCCAGGTTATAGCAGAAGGCAAAAAATGCACAATCAGCTCAAGACGTCTTTGATTCTTCTTTTTTCACAATCCACAATTCGATCCGTCAGGAATTCTGTTGACTGTAACTTCAAAGTATATCCAGAAGAATCTGACCACGTCTCACAACTTTTCCTGACACTATTTGGGTCCAAACCATCAGAATCACTCACTGGATTCTTGAGATTGCCTCCTCACTGTTCTCCTTACTTCTGTCCTTCCTACCTATCCTCTCGTAATCTACTGTCAATATAGTACTCAGAACAATCCTTGTAAAACACAAGTCACACCATATTACTCTTCTTCCCCAAATCTCTAATTGCCCTCCATCTCAGAGTAAAAGCTAAAGACCTTATAATGGTGAGGAAGCCAGACTCCCAGATGGCTGTCATGGATCCTCACATCCTGATTTTCATGCCTTTATAATGCCCTCCCCTGCAGAATCAGTGTATGACTTGCAACTTAGGGCAGGAAAGGCATTGCACTTCTGCCTCAGTCCCTGAGATTGCTTCCTCAGAGGGAAGCCAGCCACTGTGCACAACCCTCAAGCAGCTCCCTGGAGAGACCACATTAAGAGGAACTAAGTGTCCCAGGAAACTTGCTAGCTGTGTGCTGAGCCATCTTACTGATGGACCCTCCAGCCCCTGTCAAGTCTTTGGATGACCGCAGTCCCAGCTGACATCTGACTGAACCTCATGAGGAACTCTAAGCCAGAACTGCCAGGCTGAGCCACTCCCAAATTCCTCACACACAGAAACTGTGGGAGGAAATAAGTAGTCACTGCTGATTTAAGCCACCATGCTTTGGGGTGATTTGTTATACGGTAAAAGACAGCCAGTATGATTTTCTACTACTGTGGTCTCTTGTACCGTTTTAGCCTCACCTCCAACTTCTCTTTCCCTCACTCACTCACTAGCATATAAAAGGCTTCAGCTAACAGGCATGCTTCCACTTCAGGATATTTCTTTGATTTTACTCCCCTCTTCCTGGACTATTTTTCCCTTCAAGTGTCCCCATAACTTGCTCCTTCTTATTCTTCAGTTCTGCTTAAATGATCCACTGCCCTGCATATTTTTCTTCTCCCTTTTTGCCCCACCTCATTTTTTTTATAGTACTTATCACCATCTGACATACTATATTTTCACTTGTTTATTTGTATATTATCTGTCTTCTAGAAAGTAAACTCCATGAAGACAGGAACTATTCATATTTTGTTCAGTATTCAATCCCCAGTACCTCCAGTGCCTGTTACTTAGAGGCAATCAATAAATATTTATTAGAAATATTGAATGCAGGCAAGACCAAAGGAATAAATGGAAAAAATGTTATCCCTTCAGAAGGACTGTAGAAAATTATTATGGTACAAGGATAGTTTTACTCTATCCCAATTCTGCCCCTATGACTTTGGTACAGTCGGGCCACATGCCAAATTCTCTGTTGTATATGTAAGTCAAGAAATAGTAGTTTATTACCATAATTGTAACAATATTTAAAAGATTGTTACCCTCAAAATGCTGCTTGCAAAAATGTTCTAAATAATCCTTGAAAACAGTACATATTATATCATCCTCTAGAAGAATCAGTGTGCATTGGCTTACAAAAGGCACCTAGAAGTCCTGTAACAAAGTTTATTTATTTTGTTTAACTCAATATTTCCCAAATTACTTTCCCAAAGAATGTTTTCTTCTTAACATAGAACTGGAGTTCTAATTTATAATACAGCCAATACTCATTGAGCGCTTCCCGCATGTCAGGGCCTGTATCTATCACATCCTTTCAATAACCCTACGAAGTAATCATTACAATGATCGTCCCCATTTTACAGATGAGGAAACTGAGGCACAAAGAATTAAATAAATTGCTCAAGGTTACACAGTCAGTTAAGTGGCAGGGACAGCAGTCATACTCACATGTTAGTGTGACCACAGCTGTGATTGAGAACTTTGAGCTCCTTAACTAATGACACGACTTTGAAAGTTTACCCTTTTTATTAGCTCGAATAGCAATCATTAACCATGGCTTTCATTTGCAGAAACAAAGCTCAGCATGCTTTTCTGTGTAACAAGGAATTTGTGGCCGTTCTCCTATTAAACCTCTTCTCAAACGTTTTGATGACTGATAAGAACTTAACTTATTATATTTCTAAATTTATCTGTGGTTTAACAGGAGAAAGTCTCTAGCTAAAGGAATCTGATCTAGTGGTAGAAATTGACACCATAGCAGAGTAAGGGAGAAGCTCCTTTGGGCTTTCTGCCCAGAATTCATGTGGAGCGCTGGTTCCCCAAGTGAGGTCTTCAGAGCAGCAGCGGCAGTAGCATCACCTGGGACTTGATAGAAATGCAGATTCCTGGCCCCATCCTAGGCCTGTGGAATCAGAAATTGTGTGGGCAGAAGCGGGGCCTCCAGGTCATTCTCATGCACCCTCAAGTTTGAGGTGGTTTTTGCGCATGTCTGTGTAATTCAGCCCTGTTAACACGAGTGTCCCAGAGAAGACAGCTTAGCATTCTCTCATCAGGCGTGTGTTTATGCTTTAATATACTAATTGGTGAATTTAATAGCACTTTTATTGAATCTTTAAAATATATTTAGTCATACATCCTGACTACTTTCCTGAAGTGATTTTCTCAGGTGGCAAAACAAAAAGAAACACTTTGAAATTTCCCCTGGCTTTTAAACAGAATCTATTTAAGGTAACAGAAAAAGGGCCTTCTTTAGAATCCAAAAGAAATGCATTGAATTCATGGTTTAACTTTATTACAGCTAATAAGCTAGTGATGTTTCCCCTATCTGGCAAAGGGATAATTGCCTTTTAATATCCTGCCTTTCCTGTGTTATAAAACACTCAAAAGAACATGCACAATAAAATATACATTGGTATGCCGGAGCTGACTGGATGGGCTATGGAAAGCTGCCTGTGTGTATCTCTTCCTATCTATTGCCTTCAGTGGTGTCACAAGGGTAGCTTGAAATCACCAATAATGGGAGTATTTATACCACGGAAAGCGGCAAAAGTTACAAAGCCAGGCTGTTTTTCTTTCTTTCTTTCTTTCTTTCTTTCTTTCTTTCTTTCTTTCTTTCTTTCTTTCTTTCTTTCTTTCTTTCTTTTTAATTTTTTGATTCAGAGAACCTACTGTTCAAACATTTACCAGCATACCATTGAAAATGTGTGAATGAATGCTCATTGAAACATCATTTGTGATAGAGGAACAGAGGAAGGTTAAGTGATTATCCATAGGGGACTATTGAATTCAAAAGAATACTATGTAGCCATTAAAAAAAATAATCAAGCGCATCATTGAAGGACATGATTGTCGAGTGAGAAAAATTTGCAGAATGATACGTATAGTATGATGCTATTTTTTGTTAGAAGTAAGCAAATATATATGTGTACGTATGTGTGCATAAATATATACAGGCACATATACATTATATGTTATCTGCTAACATGTTACTCTTACTAAGAGAGAATTAGACAGGCAGAAAGCAGAGGTCTCTCCCTATTTATTTTATGCACTTCTGTAATGTTTGGATTTTTAAAAAATGTATGCACCATATGAAGGTCAGACAATTAAGTTTGTGAACTCATCCTAGAAAAAGTGCTACATTCCTCACTGCTGAATATCACTATGGTCACCTTCAAAGTACTCCCCTTGGGAAGCTACGCACCAACGCCAGTGCCCAGTCCACCTTTCAAAGCAATTTTGGAACTCTTTCTGGAATGGCCATCAGAGCTGTCATCATATTACCTTTGATGTCCTGAAAGTCATCAAAAATCTTCCTTTCAGTATTTCCTTTATCTTTGGGTAAAGAAAGAAGTCATTGGGGGCCAGATCATGTGAGTAGGGAGGTGTTCCAATACAGTTATTTGTTTACTGGCTAAAGACTCCCTCACAGACTGTGCCATGTGAGCTGGTGCATTGTCGTGATGCAAGAGCCAGGAAAGGTTGGTGAAAAGTTCAGGTCATCTAACTTTTTCACGCAGCCTTTTCAGCACTTCCAAATAGTAAACTTGGTTGACTGTCTGTCCAGTTGGTACAAATTCATAATGAATAATCCCTCTGATCTCAAGAAAGATTAGCAACATCGTTGAAACAAGTTCTCAAGCTTAATTGTCCGACCTCATATAACATTTGTGATGAATAATTTTTGGTCTTGTGTGATTAATTTTTAAAAACCACTAATTTTAGTGGTATGATTATTTATAAATGCTTACCTTTGCCTCTCCCACTAGATGATGAATTGCGCATGCACATGAGTCTGTTTTCCACTTCTTCCTGCCTCCCACAGCATCTGGGTACATGAAAGGAAACCAATAAATGCAAGTTGTTAAGTGGAAAAAAATTTAAAACCTTTAATATTTGCAATAAAGTTGTTTGGTTAGTCCTGCACAGCTCATTTGCAGAACAGGCAGTCTTTAGACAGTGCAGTGCCAGCTTGGGATTTAAGATCCAGTAAAACGGATCCAACTGGAGTACAGAGACTGGTGGGACCTCATCAGAGAGTTTCCTGATAACAGCCTCAAGATTTGGGGCTTGCTATGGTGGGCAAGGGGGAACTATAGTGTGTTCTTGAATAGGAAGTTTAAAATGACCTCCTTCTACCCAAACCATATGGTCCCTTTTCTAGTACCCCATCTTCTTCAACCCATCTGCAGCACTTGACACTCTGAAATTTGGCTTCCACTGTTTTTTGTGGCAGTGTTACAAAAACACTGTGTTGCTTCCTGGGTTTTGTTCCGTCTCTCTTACTGCTCTTTGGCCTCCTGTCTTGTCAGGCCTGGTCCACCCTCTCCCACCGAAGCTGACCATCTGCTCCACGCCCTTGTCACTCCCTCCATGGGGAAGTGCATCAATTGTTATTTTCCAGTCTCACACCTATGTTGGTTCCTACAGGGGCATCTCCAACCTTTATTTCCAACTACTCCAGAACAGGTCATCTTTAACTTCCTTGAGAGTTGTTTCATTGTGTGTGGGGATGTTAGTGGTGGGTAAGAGGGAAGAGTTAAAATAAATCAGATATTGAGAGACAATTATAGGAATGGGTAGATCCAGTTTTGCAGCAAAAGTCAGAAGAGACAACTGATAAGTAGAAGGGTACAGGAGGGTCAATCAATACTTTGTTAGCTTTTTAAGATGGAGGAGAACTGAGACTATTTAGAGGTGTAATGGAAAGGTCCAAATGAATAAGAATTAAAGATAGCAAGTAAGAAGGGATAATTGCAGGAAGTGGGAAGTGGGAGTCCAAAACATAAGACAGCATCACAGGGAAGATGAAGCTCAACCTCTGAGATTGCAGATAAGGTTAGGAGGAAAGACGTGATGGGTGAGGTAAAAACATGGGTACATAAAAGAGTTTAAGTCAGATGAGCTCAAATTTCTCTGTGAGGTAGAGGCAGGTCACCTTCTATATTCCATGGGTAAGAGACACGGTCATTAGGGTCACAAGAAATGAGGGAACGTCTGGAATAACAGCTATGAATGGTATGACAGGGAGACAATCAAAGATGAGTTAGAGGACTGTAGAATGCTAGTTTAAACTCAAACTGGGTAACAAGATTCAACTGCAGATGAGACCAGGGTGATTTTTCTGTGGTGCACCAGACAGAATGCAGGCCTAGGAGGAGACCAACCAGGGTTTGAATTCCTTCCTAGCAGTGTGACTCTGATGTTATTTAACATTCCTGGGTCACAGTTTCCTCATTTGTGAATAAGGATTTGAATACCCTTTTAAGGTTACTTTGAGACTTAAATTAGAAAGCATCTCACCCTGGGCTAAGTAAGGTAACAGATGAATGCTAGTATTTTTCCTCCAGTAGCCCAGTCATAGAAGCAAGGGAAGCAGGCAATGGGTATAATCCTGACTTGTGCATAGAACATGACAGAGGTCATGATGGGCCGGGGCCAGAGAGAAAAGTATGCTCTGTGTGGTTAATTATGGAGTCTAGTACCCAAGGGTGCTAATGAGCTGGGTGAATGACAGACCCAAGGAATTTTAGGTGTGGGATGGTTTATGAGAGGGTGAAGGCAGGGAAGATATTTGGACAAGAGAAACAAGGCCTCACAGAATGGCACAGCCCAGGGAGCTCTCCATGATTGAGGTCCTGGTCTTCAATCCTAAAGACCCAGGAAGCTGATTTTATCAAGGTAGCCAGAGGCCACCAAGTCTTGAGAATGGGTTCACTGGCTGCTATAACACTTACGATAACTTTTGTAGTAAATCGCTAAAAATCCAATTCAAAATGGCTTGAACAGGCAATTCGTTAGCTCATATATCTAAAAATGCAGCTCTGCAGTGGACACTATGGTTGCGTGCCTAATATCTCTCCATCCCTCCTCACTCAGTAGCAGCAGTGCTAGTTGAGACTGATAAGGCTCTGAGCATCTGTCTTGATTAACTTAAGACGATCATGATAATCTCCTTTCCGCTCCCTTGACAATGATAATGAGTGGTTCACAGTTGGGCAAACCTATGCCAACCTGTACTAATGTGATACAAAGGAAGAATCATCCTCACTTTTCAGAGACAGAACCATGTGAATGCAATCTCTTGTACTGGGTGTGAAGGAGGAAGTGAGTAGCTCTGATTGTTATCCACGTTACCCAATAATCATGAGAGTGTCAGATTTGGGATGAGTAGTGGAACAGAAAAATGGAAAAACATGCTTCCGTGATGACATCACTGAGCTGCTGGATTAACTGACCCTGAAACCTGTTCTACCACTGGGATTTCTACTTGGTAAGTCGGACATGTCCACATTGTTTAAGGCAGTTGGGTTTCCTGTTACTTGCTGCTGAAATCACCCTGGTTGATCCATGTGGGCTCTAGACTGGATTGGATCCAGGCTCTGGCTTGCGTCCCCTATAATTGTCTTAGCTCCGCTCTCTTCTGCATGTCTGCTTTGTTCCCTGAGGGTAGCTGCACTGGGGTTCTCCACAGAAAGAGAACCAATTGGTGAGTCTCTCTCTCTCTCTCTCTCTCTCTCTCTCTCTCTCTCTCTCTCTCTCTCTCTCTCTCTCTCTCTCTCTCCTTCTCCCTCAATCTCTCAAATTTATTTTAAGGATTTGGCTCACTTGATTGTAAGGGCTGGCAAGTCCAATATTTGTAGGGCTGGCTGGCAGGCTGGAGACCTAGGGAAGAGTGGATGTTGCAGTATTGAATCCAAAGTCAGGCTGGAGAGAGAATTTCTCCTTCTTTGAGGTGCCTCAGTCTTTTAAGGCTTTCAGCTGATTGGATGAGGCCTTGCCCAAATTTGGAGGATAATTTTCTTTATTCAAACTCTACAGATTGAAATGTTTAGCACACCTAAAAAATACCTTCACAGCAACAGTGAGGCTGGTGTTTGACCAAGCAACTGGGTCCTATAGTCTGGCCACATTGACACATAAGATTAACCATCAGAGTAGCAAACTGGCTTCCAGCAGCATCTAGGAGCTGCTTGCTTCCTTCTTCATCATCAGGAGTGAGATCATCTCTGTCCCAGATTTCTAAGAAAGACTCTTGAATTTTGTTTAGATTAGGCTGGTTTAGGTCATCTGCCAATATCTGAATCAATCATTGTGGCTTTGGGCAAATACAATAATTGGCTTAAGATAGTCAGGGCGCACCTAGAGCTGGGGGTGGGGTCAGTTAGTCCAGAAGCACAGAGACTTTGTGGTGGAGGGATAGATAACTAAATGGAAAAAAGGTTTACTGACTGGAGGAGAGAAGGGGAGATGGAGGCTGGAGAAACTACCACAAGTGTCCATTATCCTGACCAAACACAAAGGAGATGGATACAGCAATCATAATGCCAGCTTAATCATTCATGGCAAAAATAGAAACGTAAATCAGACTGGAAAGTTTGTGTCAGCTAATCAGTACATTTTATGCTCATAGAAAAGATTCACAGAAAGCCAAACTGTGATCAGAAAGATGCTGGGTGAGCATGGAATCCAATTTAATCCAATTCACTGCAAACAAATATTTATTGAATGTCTGCTAGGCAGGAGGAAATTAACAGCTGGTGTCATCGAGTTATGACAGACTAATATACTCGTTTGTACTGTTGGGCTGCTCCTCCAAGTCTGGACCCTTTGCTGAAGACACACTGCTAAATGCTCACTCTTTCGGCTCTGAATGTTTTGTCCTCAGGCTGACATGCCCTTGTAGTAGCTGTAGTCTTTCTTCACACTGAATATAACACAATTGAAATGATTTCAACTTTTGTGTATTGCAACCACTTTCCTTGATTAGGATTTAGAGGACTCCTCAGCCATCCCTCACACATTTCAAAACCTTAACATCAAATTGTAGGGGCATTTTGTTGCCCCCCCAAAAGTTCTTCCCTGTGATTGTCATAACCGCCAACCTCCCAGCCCATTCCATGCACAGCATCTAGAGTGGTTCTTCTTTTCTTTTCAATGGATTTTATTTCTAGAGCAGTTTGAGGTTCACAGCAAAAATTCACTGGAAGGTAGAGATTTCCCATATACCTCCTTCCCCCACACAATCACGGCCTCCCCCACTACAGCACTCCTACTCCCCTACCCAGAGCGGCACATTTGTTACAACCGACAAACCTACATTCACACATTATTATCACCCAAAGTCCATGGTTTACATTAGGGTTCACCCTGGGGATTGTACAGCCTATGGGTTGAACAAATGTATAATGACATATAGCCATCATTATAGCATCATACAGGGTAGTTTCACTGCCCTAGAAATCCTGTGCTCACCTATTCATCCTCTCTCCCCTCTAACCCCTGGCAACCACTCATCTTTTTAACCACAGTTTTTCCATTTCTAGCATTGCCTATAGTTGGAATCATACAGTAGGCCGCCTTTGCAGATTGGTTTGTGACTCTTAGCAACATGCATTGAAGTTTCCTCCATGTTATTTCATGGCTTGACAGAGCATTTCTTTTTATCACTGAATAATATTCTGTGGGCCAGATGTACCACAGCTTATTTATCCATCCACCTACTGAAGGATATCTTGGTTACTTCCAGATTTTGGCAATTATGAACCAAGTTGCTACAAACATCCGTGTGCAGGTTTTTGTGTAGACATAAATTTTCAACGTCTTTGGGGAAATATCAAGGAGTGTGATTGCTGGATCCTATGGGAAGAGTATGTTTAGTTTTGTAAGAAACTTCTGAGATGTTTTCCAAAGAGGCTGGATCGTTTCGCATTCCCACCAGCAAGGACGGAGAGAGTTCCTGTTGCTTCACCTTCTCGCCACTATTTAAGGTTCTCAGTGTTCTGTATTTGGGCCACTTTAATAGGTCGTATCAGTAGCTCATTATTGTTTTAATAGACATTTCTCTAATGACATGGAGCCAGAGTGATTCTTTAAAAACAAAATCAGATCCTGTCACTTTCGTGCAAAGCAAAACATTTATACGTGGCTTTGATTGAGGCCCTTCCTTCCCTTCCACCTGCCCCTCGCAGCCTGAGTGCCCGCCTCATACGTTTGTTAGTTTCTCATCCCTCGGTCTTTGCACACATTATTTCTCCTGTCTAGAACACTTTCTCCTCTTCATTTGTTTAACTTCTCCTCATCCTTCAGGTGTCTGTTTAATTGTAACTTCCTCTCAGAAGCCCTTTCTCCCCACCCTGTCCTCTCTGGTTATTTGCTCCTGCTATGCCTTTCCCAGCTCCTAGCTACCACACGTCTCCCACCCCAGCACTCAGCTCTTGTACTGTGCTTTGAGTTCCCTTCTAGACTATAAGCTTCTTGAAGGGAGAGGTATGTCTATACTGCTTACATTTCACTCCCAGTTCCAGCTTTACCCACCACAAAGATATTCAGTAAATACCTGTGGACCAGAGAAGGAGGTGAGTGCATGAAGAAATGAGTGACTTACCATTACTGGTATCTTTAAGTGCCCATTCTGGACAAGCATTGTGTTTGGCCACTGGGGATACAGATGTATTAGATTAACCCCTATGGATAACCTAGTTAGTGAAAATGGGTCGTCAATAATGTACAATTCACAATAGAAGAGAGCCTATTTTAGACATCGAGTGTGTCATGCAGCTCAGGAGTTCTTAGCCTTAGCACTATTGATATTTTGGATTGGAGAAGTCTTTGTTGTGGGAAACTGTCCTGTGCATCGTTAGGATATTTAGCAGCATCCCTTGCTTCCACCCCCCTCCCTTCCCCTAATTGTGACAACCAGAAATGTCTCCAGGCACTGCCAAGTGTCCCCAGGTGGTGATATAACTCCTGGTTGAGAACCACTCATGCAGAAAATAATGGACTATGGTCTGGAGTGAGGAAGGAGATTTCAGAATTGGGCAGAAGCTTGAGACGCACAAAAATCCAGGGAAGGGCTCTGCTGGTTGGTCCATGTTGAGACAAGAGTGAAAAGGAAGCAAGTACATCTGAAACTTGAGAGGCTGGAGAATGTACTAACTAGATGGGTAATATGAACAAAGGATGGGTTGGGGAGAAAGGAAATATGCCAACATCCAGTGTGGCTGCTCAGTGGCTGTATGATTTGGGGAAGTTATTCAATTTCACTAAATCTCAATTTCATCACCTGTAAAAGTAGGAGAGTAGTCATATCCAACTCATAGGGGTATAGTGAGGATTAGAATGTGTTAAAGTGCTTCGTGCGGTTCTGGGCTCAGAGCAAGTGAAATGTATGTTAGCCACTAGGCTTTGAAAAATTGATAGGAGAAGTATCGAATTAAATACGAAACCTTCAAAGTTCTAATTAAAAATTGGAAGTAGTCAGTTAAAAATGAAATGAACTTAGCCTAAGTAAATCTAAATAAGTTTAATAGAATTTAGTAATCATTATCACAGAGAAAACACACTGGCATTAAAATCATGTAGCTATACAAACTGATATGGTAGGAAAGGTCTTTCAAAGTGAATGGTGTGTTACATGTTTGATTTTTCCTTTCCCAGTTTTGATCTAGAATATGTAGGTTCCAGAAATTCCAGGAAATAGCCTGCTTAGATTGGCTTTGGTTTTCGAGATAGTTCAATGCCTAGAAAATTTCATAGGATCATGGAAGCCAGAGAGGAAAAAGGTTGTTTAATGGTGCTGCTGCGATACCAGACTTCTGAACCCCTAGTGGGTGTGCTGGTATCTGAGTATTACGGTGGCTTCCACAGTGTCTAGCACACACACCACCTTGCATGAAATAGCTCTGTAAACGCTTGTGGAATTGAATAGAACTGCCTTTATAAACTTCAAACAAAACTTTAGGTGACTTTGAATTAAACCCAACCAGTTCCCCCACGCTCTGTGGCTCATCGCCAATGGGAGAGAACACCTTTCACATCTTCTCTGAAAGGAGAAAGTCTTAGACAACTTGTTTTGTGCTTCAGTAACAAGTTAAAAATCCATCTCCCAACAGTCCAGTGATTCATTTGCTCCACTGTGTTTGGTAAATGAATGTTGTGGTTGTGATATGCATTGTTGTCTGTTACTTTCAGGTAGAACAAAGAATGCCACTAAATGATTAACTACAGGAGAAAACCCAGATACGGGGTTGCTAAAAAAAAAAAAAAAAAGAACTCTTCAAATGAACTATGAACTGTGTTTTCAGGATCTGTTTTAAAGGGCTGCTGAAATCCTCTCCTCTATAAGAAGGCCCCAAATACCCAGCTGAGATTTTTATCACAGCATTTTCTGAATCAATTCAAGCTCTGTCGATGAGTCAGTAAGTTTCTATCATGGGCTCCGTAAAAATCCAATGCAGTCACCTAAACAATGAAATATTTTTTTATGAAAAGCAAATAAATATACTTTGATTGATGGCTAATTGCCTTAAAGAGGTTGGATAATTTCTTGTTCTAGGGTTTCCCAAGGGTCTTTCATTCTTAAGAATGTTATTTTCTAGCAGAATAAATCCATCAGATTTTTGAAATTCATAGCTGGGGAGAAAGAGCGAAAAAAACAGAGAAAGAAAGGGAGAAAGGGGGGAGAGAGAGAGAGATTTTCAAAGGTTCCTAACTATGGCGCTTGGAATATAGTCAGAACTACTGTATAATTTTTTTTCTCAAGGTTCGCCACCTTGGCTTTCCCACCAGTACAGACTTTGACTTCCCTGTAGCCAAAATCAACTTGAGAGTCAGAAGTCAACAGCCCTTTATTAATCATTGTTTTTTGAGTGCAAAGCCCTTGAATCATTTCTTAATTCGTCTCCCTCTCACTAGGAGTGTTGATTCCTTCCACTAACGGTGCCCATCTCCACTCATTTCTGTTCCATCTGCTTCCCAATAGTGACAGACAGACGAGCTAGGTCAGCTTTCAGGCATGCTGATGACAAACAGCCAGAGACAGGTCACAATGAACGCCAGCCTCATGATGCTTTATCACTGAGATTCTGAAATCCTTAAGCTCCGATTCACTCAGGAGGGAAACAAAATTGGGAAAGGGTGCTTTGTACTAAGATGGACGTCTTTAACTTCCATTGTGATATCCTAAAGAAAGTCACTCATTTGGGTGGGAGGCTGCCAGGAAAAAGAATTGAAAGCTAGAAGGCAGAAAAGCCCAAAGTGTTTCATACAAATGATACCATTGAATACACATAGCATTCTTATTGGACACAAGGTGTTCCAATAACATACCTCTAGGGGACAAACAGATCCTGACATATTGACACAGTAAATATTTGTTAAATGAGTGAGTACCTGAACCTGTGCCAAAATTTGTCAGCTGAGCGATCCTTAACTGTAACGTCCAACACTTGTGTTGTGACAAGTTATGACATATATAGCAAGTAATTGGCTGATAATTATAAAATATTGGGATTCCGGAATGAGTTTTTTTTCTTTTTTTTTTTGAAGGAAATTGGAACTGATTCAAGGTTGCGTCTGTAATGATGTTGCTTCCCTCTTTCCATTCTAATATGAATTCCTTTGATAGTTACTGACGTGCTGTTATAGTTGTGCTTACAAATCACTGTGCTGCTTGGGTTCATAGCTATTCTGTTGAGCTTCTAATCTCACCCATGAATACATTTTTAACAAGCAAGAAGTCAAAGGTAGATGAAGGGCATATATACTGCAGATCTATAGCTGCACTGCATGGGAGCAAGATGGTGCTTGAACATGTCTGTTACTAAGGACACAAAGGTTACGATCACCAACTCAAAGGCAGAGCAATGATACAAGCAAAATTAGCAATTACATTATTCATATTAATAGCATGAAAACTGTACGTTTTAATTTTGGATTTTTAACAACAGAAATAGTGTCTTCCTACTGATTCGTTAGTGGTATTCAGGGACTTTATTAATATTAACTTGGGAGTGGAGGTCTAGAGAATACTGCTCAATGAAATAGTTATTTTAGGCATCTTTATTATCAGACACCTTTAAATGACTGATTTCATTACCCATGTATTAGTATTTTAACAGAGGCCACGTTAAAAATAAAAGTGTGTGGCACTATTTGCTTTATTTCACCGTAAAATTGGGGGGAGGTGTCAAAAATGGGGGATACCTCCAAATGCTATGTTTTGTGTGCCTACTTCATCATATATTAGACAGGGTGGGTAAAAAAACAAGATGAAGGGCACTTGAGAAACAGTAAAGTCTAGTGGTTAAAAGTACCGGTTTTAGTGCCAGACTGCTTGGGTTTAAGTTCTGGCTTTGCCACTTACTAGCTGTGTGACATTGGGCAAGTTACACACCTCTCTGTTCCTTAGCTTCTGTATCTGTAAAGTTACTACCTAACTCAAATCTCTATCATTTGACATTCATTCAGTCATTTTCATTACAGACTAAAAAAAAAAAAAAACAAAACAAAAAAAAACTGAGGCCTTTAAAAATTTTTTTGAGGCCTTTAAAAGTGTGTAGCAACAACGATTATGTTACAATTCAAAACATTCCTGGCTTAGACTCTGTTATGCAGGATCTCTGTGTCTACTCGGCTCCACAGAAATATTCTCTTTTGCTAATTCAGCACTGTGCGTGTGTGTTTTTGGTAGCAAGTACAACTCGTACCTTCTCACACCATGAATCTTTCTTGCTGTAGGTCTGAATTAAGTATTGCAGTTCTTCAGCGAGAAGAGAATGGAGAGCGCACTTTCCCCTCAACTCTTTTTCCTTTACAACAACTCCAAATGTCTTACTTTCTTCCCTGCATCAAATTTGTAGCAAATTCAGAAGAAAAAAAAAAGAGTCACGGTCGTGGCTCCTCATGATTTAGCCAAATTGGTTTTAATTTTCTGTTGGCCAGAGTAGTGGTCCCAAGGTGGTCCCAAGAGAGTACATACACAACTTGCTGTGTGTGAGCCGACTCCAGAATAGGGGGGATCTTTTCATCGTGGAGTTTTTAGCACTCAGGATACCATTAGGAGAGAACAAACAATTCAGCATTTGTCTTGGCGAAGACAGAATAGCAATGTGAGGGAAATCTTCTTCCGCTGAAGACAGAGCCCAAGCTGCATGCAAAGATCAGTGCATCTTACACAAACAAATACCGAGAGCGCTGTCCACAGATGTTGATCCTGCCTAGGCCCGCTTCCTGCAGGGCTGCAGTAGCTCAGCAGGCAGACATGTTTCTCTGGCTTTCCTAGGAGCCGGCATTTGGGAGGAGAGAGAGAGGCAGAATGATGTGCAAACCCTGCAACATTGTAAGATTCGGTTCTGCTTCAGCCTGCCTCCCAGCAATTTGCAAACTAAAACATCTTACCCAGAAGGGAATTTTGGGGCTGCTTGGATTTTTAATTCCCTGAATGGCTCAGTAGAACTACCCCAAAATCAATATGCCCTGAGCTGAGCTGTGTAAACATAAAGCCGTGAAGAAAGGGGCCAACGTTTTTCTTTCTGGAGGTGATGTCAGTGCCCAGCTCTTCCCAGGCCCTCCTCAGCCCCACATCTGTATTCTGTGTTCATCGTGCACAATACCAGCTGAGTCGTGCTCTGCAAACTAGATCGCACTCACAGGCACATACCAATCTACCTTCATTGGGCTGGTGCTTTTCCAAAACGTACCTGCTTCTGATCTTGAGGGCTCTCCCTCAAGTTTGCTGATCTGTAGGCAGAAACAGGACAGATTTAGCCATCGCCTCCAAAATGTGAACAGAGGTGTTTATTTTTCAGTGTATCTGATCATTCTTCTTTGGCAGGGCTGTCACCAGAGGATCCATTTTGAGCTCATTCATTGAAAGCCATGGCAGCCTCGCCAGCCCCCATCTTGCTCTATTCTGCCTCCCGAGACTGCAGAAAAGCAATTTGGAGCTTTTCCTGTAGTTCTTCCTGCACCCCAGGCCCGGCGGGCTGTTGAACAGAAATTCTTCATCTAGCCAGGCTAATTTACAAACATGTCATTCTCTGCCTGTGGTCTTGTTCTCCTCAGAACTTTTAGAAACCTGCATTGTTTGCATCAAAGTCTCCATGTACCTCTGTGTTCAGGATGTCTTCATGTTTTCCTTATTAATGTCAAATACTGTTCATCTATTTCCAAAATTGAATAAGAGATCTAAGACTGTTCAGATGTGGTTATGTAGTTCTTGAACTCTGAGACACAAACACTGGCAAGACCTTGACCCCAAAATGTCCGTGCTCTGGGAAGGGTTCTTAGCTGGGAAGTCCAGCTTCTCTGACCTCAGCTGTCCTCCTGGCAGAAATGCAAAGATGTCAGCCTAGGCTTCAAAATACTGCTCTTATCATTACACCACAATACCTAGTATATCTGTCAATGTACTTTGGCAGTTAAAGGAAGAAGTTTAGTGCCAAGTCTCTCCTACGAAATGGAAAAACTCCCGCACAATATTACAGCTAGAAGCTTAAGAAGCTAATAACCTGTTTCTATACCAATGTGTTTTAGAATGATGAGCTAGGCAAAGGATAAAATTGGACCAACTGCAGACCTGTTTCCAAATAATAAGCAATGTCTTATGAATCATCCATCCCAAAGAGAATGCAGTCAGAGTCTAAATGAGACGGTAGGTCTTGAGTTTTGTATGTTATATGGATGAGTGTCTTAAAGACCAGATGGTTTTACTGAAAGATGACGTGAATCCTGGCTGGGCTGGACAGAGAGCTGCGGGATCAAGGCTTCCAACCTCCAGCCTTTTAGCACAAAAATAACTTTGTAAAAATGAAGTCACTTGTGAGTTTCATTCAGAGTGTTTAAGAGACTTAGGGACAAAAAATTAACCAAGGGGCTTGTTGTTTCTTCTTTCCTTTTTTCTCCCTTTGTAATCTCTCCAAGGTCAAGAACAAGACAGAGGCACCTATACGCAGGCAGCGAGAAAGTCACCTGTGTTTTGTTCTCGTGCCTCAGGGGCTGTCTCAAGGAACATGATGGAGTCAGCTTCCTGATGTCAAGGTGGGCTCGAGCCAGAATCAGGTGGCTCAGGTCGTACAAGTTGCCTGCTAGAAAGTTCATATGTACTAGGCACTTTGCTTTTAACAACCATTGCTCCTACCTCCCCCACCCTTCCGCTGCATCTCCCAGGGGATTTCCAAGCAATTTTAAGACTCATAAGAGATGAAGGACGACTGCAGAAGAGAAAAAAGTCCTCAACTTTTTGAGAGAGAGTCAAAAGCATTCAGGGAGCCTCCAAATTCAGAATCTTAGATCATAATTCTGACTCTGACAATAACTTGCTGTGCAAACCGAGGAAAGGAACTCCACTTCTTTCTGTTACTTCTCTAACCTGAGAGCTAGGGCTCCATTGGATCAGAAGTTCCATTGGCTACTATGTGACTGCTAACGAATGGCACGTTGACATTTGACATTCCTGCCACAGTAATAATCATGAGCCTGGATTTAATGACATGCAAGAGGGTGAGGCTGAGGGCATGTGCCCGGTGACAATTTAGGAAAAGGCAATTTGTATGGAAAGCGAATCCAGAGCGTGCCTCCAGAGTAGGATTGCCAGATAAAATACCCGACACTCAGTTGAAGCAGAATGTCACAAATGACAAATATTTTCTTAGCATAACTATGTCCTAAATATTGCATGGAACATGCTTATTCTAAAAAAAAAAAAATTAATTGCTGTTTATCTGAAATTCAAATTTAACTGAGCATCTATGTTTTTATTTGCTAAATTTGGCAAGCCTAATCTAGAAACAGGGGTTTGACCTAAAAGGTGGTAGGAGGAAGGTATGAGAGACCATGGGCTCTCCAGTCAGAGGATTATTCTGAGTTGGGAAGTCTGAAGTCAGGTTGGGGATAAGTTCCTAGAACAATGAGGACAATTCAGGAATTGGTGTATTATTGTGTTTTCAAAAGGATGTCAGATTCTACCATTCAGTCTCTGCCTTCCTCCCAACCCCCATGGCCCTTCTCTCCTCTTGCAGTCCTACCAGAAGCAGATTAAAGTGGATTCCTTCACGGAGGAATTTTCATCTCATTCATCATTCCATAAACATTCACTGAATGCCAATAATATGTTAAACTCTGTGCTGGCTTCCTAGAAGTAGGACAAATGGGCATAGCGTCTGCCTTCATGGAACGCCCAGTCAGGGGGCAGACCAGGATGAAGTCTCCCCTTGCCGCTGGAACTCTAAATCTGTCTTCTGGATTCAAACCCTAACCCACCCTTTTGACCTACCTGCAATTTAATCCCTGCTAGGTACAAATTGTGCTCTAGGGGTGCCAGAGAAATGAAAATAAACAAATGAAGTTCTTGAATGCAAGAATCTAACGGCAAAATGAGACCCTATTTCAACAACTATAATCAAAGGTGGAATGTGATAAGAACAGTAAAAGGGATAGAGTGGAGGGGGGGTTCTTAGAGAAGAGCCATTACATCTCTTTGGGGACATAAGAAGGTTTCCTATAGGAATTGGAGATGAGTTTGTGGAACGCTGAGATATTCGCCCTATCACTCTGGACTTAGAACCATATAATCATGGAATCTTAGAAGTGTCCTCACAAGTCTACATATCCAAAAATTCTTTCTATAGCCTCCTTCACAGAAGATCATTTTGCTTTTGCTTAAATTCTTCTCATATCTTCCTAAGAAGTCCATTCCATTTTTGGAAAACTAATTGTTAGAAATCACATTTCAAAAAAGGCTGAGTGGAAACCTGCTATCTCTAAGCTTTCTCCATTGATTCTGTAGCTGCCATCCATCCTACTGACCATGTCAATCAAGTACCTGAATGAAGACACAGAATATGAGTTTCCCATTTTTTCCTTTAATAGGAATATAGGAATGGTAGTCAACACTACCCATGATAGAAAGAAAATGTAAAGCTAACATGGTGAAATACAATAGCAATACATGTAAAATTCTGCATCTAGATTCAAAAACATCAATTACAGACCAGGAGAGAAGTGGGTTGGTAGGAGCTCCTGGGAAAGAGACCTAAGAATGTTAATTAATTCTTAATCTAATATGAGCCAACAATGTGATGTGACCGCTAAAAAAGCTAATCACCACATAGCTAGAACAGCGTCAAGATCCCAGAAATACTTATATATTCTGCCCCAATATATTCTGCCTTGGTCAGATTATATTTATACGGTGTGTTCAATTTTGCCTGCTGTACCTTAAGAGGTTTATGGCTATACATTTTATACCCATTTTACCTGGCACAAGAGGCCCACATGTCACAAACATCAATACAGATTTTTTTTTTCTTTATGTCTCCTAAGAAAAGTTTTTGAAAAAAGTTCACAATTGATTGGTCAAATGGGAATTTTGGGAAAAGGACACCATGCAGAACTGGACCCTACCTCAAGGATGGAGGATGCAGGGTAAGAGCACGATGGGGCAGTGGGTATGAGAGGGGATATTGGTTAGAAGAAAAGCGCAGCCTCTGTCTGGAAACCAGAGAAAGAGCTGGGTTGTTCTGTTTCATGTTGGCCAGTCCAAATCCCCTCAACTCCTCCATGGCAGGTGTTTAGGCAACTGGGTTTCCCAGCTGACGGCACTCCTTTGTGGGGTAATTTTGGGAAGCACATAGTCTGCCTGAGTCGGAAAAGTGAAACCATGGTATTAGGGAATTAGCTTGCTGGGCTGACGGAAGTGGTGGTGACTGGGGGGCCAGAGCCATCCCTATCCTAGTACCTGCCCTAGGCTCCTGGGCCCAGGACCAGCTTCCACCTGGCCCCTCCCCCACCAGACCTGTGCCACCATTTAGGAGAAAGCATGATACTACTAGCCTTTGGATTTCAAGGGCAATGCCCCCCGATGGTTGTGTGGCACTGGGTGGAAACAGGCTGGGTATGAGCAAAGCTTGACTTAACACTTTTAAATATTTAGACATATGGTAAGTGGCTTCCATTTATATCCATTTACTCAGGCTTTAAGTGTCAGGATACAGACCAGACATTATAATGCCTCCAGTTTAAAGGAAGAAGATTCCCTGTATTAGGTTTATATTAATTTCCTCAAACAGCAGACTTGACCGTTTGTATCCATAACATCCTCACCCCTCCACCCCCCACCCAGTATTTTTAACAACAAATGAGTCAGTCTATGTAAAATGCCATGTACAGAGGCTGACACACGGTAAGTGCTCAATAAATATTCATGTTTTTTCCCCTTAACATTTCCTTTCCCCACCTTCCAAGCACAACTACAAGCATCAGCATTTTTCATAAACTTCACCTTGATCTGAGCTTTGAGATCCTAGTCAGGCAGGATCTTTTGCATTTGGCATTGACTCTGAGCCCTTCTTCCATTTTTGAACATGTCTTTTAAAACTAAGGACTTCTCCCCAAACCCTTTGATATTCACAGTGTTATCTATAGATGTTTCCTCCTTTCTTTCTCTTTTAGGTTGTGTGTGGGGGGGGGGGAAGGGGAGAGAACTTTCTTTTTTGAATCTTCAACCTTTTGTGAAAACTATTATTCCCTTTCATAATCTCTAGTTCTGCGTTTCATCATAAAATTTTTATACCTATCTTTTCTTTAGCCAGTTGAAAATAACTTATCAGTGCACATATTTGAGTACGCTTCCATTTTTCTTTGTAGCAGGGTTCTTTGATTTTAGGTTGCAGAAGTAGACTGAAGCAGTAAGAAAATAGGTTTCATTGAGAGGATGCTGTGGGGTTCACAGACTTAAGGGAAGAAGGGTGCCCTTAGGTGTTGGGAAGAACAGTCCCCAGGCCAGCACTTGGAGTTTTAGAGAAATGCTTGGGTTATTGAGTGACTCACCTTCAACTGCCTGCCCGTGTGTCTTGGCTCCATACGCAGTGTCCAGGGAGTGAGACTGATTGGCTAGCGTGATCAAGAAGTGTGAAGACCCATAATTGGCAGCCCCCACAGAACCTCATGGGCTGGGACAGGACAAGTTCCTAAAGGAAGGAAAGCCAGAGAGAAAAATTCACACATACCCACCCTATTTTCTTAGCAACATTTGAGATTATTGTTGAGGTCTCTTTCATTTCTGTTTTGTCAATGTGTTCAGTTTGAAGGCTAGGAAAATACTTTTCTTTCATTGATGCCTGTTAGCTGCTCTAATCTCTCTGCCTGCTTGAATCTTCAAGACTCACATAAGGAGAGGATAGGAAGAATGAGGGGTAGGACAGGCTTAAACTGGCTGGGGTGGGAAAGATGGTGGATTTGACTTTGAATTTGTTATGTAAAGTGCCACTGGGGCAGGCAAGTAGCTCCAATCCAGCACCCAACTGGAAATATGGGTCTTAAGCTCACAATAAAAACCAGGACCTGAGAATGTAGTTTTGGAAGATAGCTACATAGCACTCATTCAATCTCTTAATTAGGTATTAAAGAAGCAATTATTTAATACCCACTACATACCAGATACTGTATTAGAGGCTAGAATAGCAAAGTGGAATAAGTTAAGGGACCAATTCTTAAGAAGCTTATAGTTTTCAGAGACAATGGACAAGTAACTCAATAATTGTGATATAGTGTCCATTAGGGCAATGTCTGTTGTTTACTCCAGGGCGCCAGCGGAATACAAAGAAAGGGCACCTAAAGTGGTTTCAGATCAATTGCCAAGTTATCACTTGCATTAATAGGACACATTCCTACTCCGGATTCTGCTTGATCATTGGAATTTGTCCCTGTCCTGGACCCCTCCTGTGCCCCTGCCTTGTTAGACCTACCCCTACGCAGCATCTTGACTGGTCTGTACTATTTCGAGCGTCCTATAGTCCTGGCACTGGCAATAAAATACTATAGGGGTAGAGATTTGGCTTAACCAGGAACAACTAATAATAATAAAGATATTCCATTATATGTGAGAGATATGTAGATATGACCCCTCAAATTTTCAGTCAGTTATTTATTTATTTTTGATACTCTGTTCATTTCTCAGTATTCCCTAGTCAACCTCTTCTTTTTCAGCTCAATTAACTACTACATTAGCAAATGTATACTTAAAAACTAACTCTCTAGTCATCCAACTAAAATTACTATTTCAGTTGCACTATTTAACTTCATTAGGGTCCTGGAAGAGGTGACCTAGAATAGAAATAATTCAGAATCCATTTTCCGTCTTCTCAGCGACTAAATGCATATTTATTCGTTAGCTTTAAACACTTGTTCTGAACATAGAGTACACTATGTTTTTGCAAGGAGTGCTGACACCCTTTGTAGTCCTAATGCTTAATCTGCATTATTTTTTCTTTTAATTACATTGTATAAAAATGTACTACACGTCAGTCTTAAAAGATGTTAATGAGAGTTGTATAATAGTCTGCTTTTCCCAATTATTTAAAGTACCCTTTTCTTGGCCTTGATTCTTTATTATCTTTTAAAAGAATGCTTGATGTTTTTTGTTGTATTTTTTTAAAATAAGCATTTATGCATAAAAGCTTATTGATCAGCTTTTGAGGGGACATTTCAGTCTTAAAACTCATGTACACTCTCCAAGTAAGATGTTAATATTAAGCCAGCAACTTTAAAGGCAATTTTTAATTCCTTTTCTTTCTGATCTTACTAGTCTACCATTTCCAGGAATCTTGACATTTACATGTGATATAGCAAGAGGTTGGGAGAAGAATCAAGGTATTATGCTGGCTCAGTAGCCATCAGTCCATCTCAACCTCCAAGGGCCCCCAGGAGAACGAGCTATGCTGACCTACCCTCCAGGCATCACAATGTCAGGACCAGTAGGGCAATATGGTTTTCAGAATACACGACTCATTTATTTTGGTCTCCATACACACCAGTAAGGTATCCGTAGAACCTTAGACGTTCTGGAGCTCACAGCCTTCTTGTACCATCCTTTATTCCCTATAACTCAATTGCTTTTCCATGGGCTTCCAATATTTGTCCCCTTTTTAAACACCCAAACTCTAAGTTTCTTCTTCTATTATATGATCCTAAGATTGTCTCACTCATATAACTTATTGTTTTTTTATCGTGCCTGCTCTCCCAGAACCTTTCTGATCTGGACTCATTGCTTTAAAAAATACTTGTAATTGTGGTAAAGTACATATAACATACATTTACCATCCTTACCATTTTTAAGTGCATAGGTCAGTCGTACTAAGTACATTCACATTGTTGTACAACCAATCTCCAGAGCTTTTTTATCTTGCAAAACTGAAACTCGATGTACCTTAAATAACAAATCTCCCCTTTCCCCTCCCCCCAGTCCCTGGCAACTACCCTTCTACTTTCTGTCTGTGAGTTTGACTAGTCCAGATACCACATATAAGTGAAATTATATAGTATTTGTCTTTTTGTGGCTGGCTTATTTCACTTCATATAATGCCCTCAAGTTTCATCCATGTTGTTGCATGTGTCAGAATTTCCTTCCTTTTTTAGGCTGAATAATATTCCATTGCTTGTATATATCACATTTTGTTTATGCATTCATCTACAGGTGGTCATTTGGTTTGTTTTCATCTTTTGGCTATTGTGAAGACTGCTGCTATGAATGTGGATGTACAAATAATCTTCAAGAACAGACTCATTCTTTTTGTTGACATATACTTACCTATTTTTAAATCAACATTGTGTCATGGAAAATTTCAAACCTGTGAAAAAGTAGATAAAATAGTTTAATGAACTTCATAACACCTGTCACAGCTTCAACAGTTATCAACTTGTAGTTTGTGTTTAAATTACGTCTACATATCTATGTACAATAACTACTCTGGATTATTTTGAAGCAAATTCCACACATCATATAATTTCATCTGTTAATATTTCAGAATGTATCTCAAAAGAAGGACTCTTTTTAAAGGTAAAGCCACAATATCATTTTTACACCAAAAAATGTAACAATAATTCCCCATAATCAAAAATCCAATAAGTGTTCACATTATCCCAATTGCCTTTAAAAAATTATCTGAATTATCTCTATTTGAATTGCAATCCAAATGAAGTCCACATATTGTGATTGATTCATTATCTCTTAAGTTTCCTTTTATCTACATATTTCCCTTCTTTTTTCTTTTCCCTGAAATTTCCCTAAAAAAGCTGTATTTTTTAATTCTGAGATTTCCAAACTTTGAATTTTGCTTATTTTATTGCTGTAATTCATTTAACACTATCCTCAGTCCCCTGATTTTCTTACATACAAGTTGATAGTTGGATTTAAATGCTTAATCAGACTTAGATTTTTTTTTTTTTTGCCAAGCCTAACATATAGATGGTGTCGTGTTTTTCCATTGCGCAATACTTAATGTCTGGTTGTCTCTTTTTTGTGTGATTATTACTGACTATTAATAATCAGTACTGATTATTACTTTGAGTGATCCATCAATTCACTCAAAGTTTCAAAATGGAGATATTCTAATTCTGTTACTCTTTATTTGTTAACTAAAAGCAGAATGCCACAATTCCATACAATGTCCTCTCATTAATTATTTATTAATAGTTTTCCTGAGGTATAGTCTAATAGAAAAGTAAGAATAAATGCTTATTTTTCTTTATTTTGCAGTTTTCTAAGAATGAGTTCACTCCCAAGCATCCTCCAAAGGTGACCAATAAAATTTCTCTTCTTTTAGTAGTATATTTTGGAACTCGTTGATTTAAAACATACTTGATGTGTTTGAATTTATTGTACTTACTCTTGCTATGACCCCGATGGTCATTAATAAATTCTGAGATATTGAACATGTTCCAGGATCATTTTTTACTTTTGATCCCCAGGCCAAGCATGGTATCAGCCATTCCTCCAAAGAACCTTGGTTTCTTTTTTGGGAAATGGTATCTAGGTATGATAATCTGGTTACCAAGGGTGCTTGTTGCCACTGCATTTGTTGTTTTCAGTGGACTGATTTAGCAAATAAGTGTTTTGTTTTGTTTTCTAAGTGAAATATATCTTGAGTTCATATTGATACTTGGATTTCATTTTCTGGACTGGAGTGTTTTTAATCTCATGAATCTTATGTCTGTATTTCCTTTTACTTAATGCCACAAAAAATTGGTTCATGCCAGTATAATTTTTCTCTTTTTTCCTTTACTCCATAATAGACATACAAGAATATTAGAATAAGAACACCAACACTACCACCCATAATAAGAATACTGAAAACAATTTAAAAATTTTTTTCTATAGTTATTTTTGTTATTAGGATATACTCATATTTCACTAGGGATGTGTACAATGAAATTACTATGTTTAAAACCACTTGGAAAGTTTCCTCTCTGTGTGGTTATACCACTAATTAGATATACAATTAAATTCTATTGTTTTATTTTACTTTTATTTATGATTATTTGAAAATATTGGTTTATCATCATGGAAAATATTTACCTGGTCCAAAAATCAAATCAAAGTAAGATATATTTTTTAAAGTTTAGCTTCTATCCCCATTCTTTCCACCTGTGAGTGCTTTATAGCTTTCACTTTAATCCATTATTTATTGTAAATCTAGTACTTGTTTATTTTATTGATTGAGTACATTTTACTTTTACCAAGAAAATATAAAATAAAAAATATTCCCCAATACAAAATATTTGATATTTATATCTTTGGAATTACTAAATTCTAGGAGATGATTCTAGCAGTAGATGTGTAACAAAGAAGAGAGGCTCAATATGGGAGCACAAGAGAAAGGGAGAGAACAGTACGCGGTGAGGTTGATAGGACTGTACGAGAGGAGCTTGGCTTTTACGCAGAGTGACAGAGGGGCCACTGGAGGTTCTGAACAAAGGAGCCCCGTGATCTGACTTAGATTTTAACAAGAACGCCAGACTGATGTGTTGAGACTAGCCTGGAGGGGGTGGAAGGGGGGCATAGGAAAAGAGACCAGTTAGGGTATTAGTGATATAGTGAGAGAAGACGGTGACTCGCAGGTAAGCGTGATGAGAAGTGACTGGATTCTGGATATATTTTGAATATAGATCCTCTTGGGAGCAACTTCATTCAAGGTAAGAAGAATCCAGGGCCATTTGCAGGTGAGGAGGAAGACGAATACGGAAAACAAAATGAATGATTTCACTAAAACCTCTCTAAGACATGGCAGCCCAAGCAGCCCTAATTTGGGGACCCTCTAACCACGTGACACTGATAGGGGTCCATGTGATACGGTCTCTGGTGCCTGTCACCTGGAGATGGCAGAGCCTGGAGGGAAATGGAGTGTTAGAGAGGCAGGCCAGACCAGAGCGAGAGGGAAAACGTGTGTGAGTGCTTTAGACCACCCCAAAGACTCCAAATGCTACCTGGCACACTTTGTAGTCTGTTCTGTCAGCATAGATGTGGATATGTCAGTGACATTTGGATCATTACCATTAATGTGACCCCATTTGAGCCCACAGGTTTGTGAAAGTCCAAGAACTATGGTTATAGATTGAATCTGCCTGGACCAAAGGAACCACATTGGTTCTTCCCCACAACCCCAGGGAGAAGTTAGCCTATCCATGCTGAGTCAGAAAGCCACTGGTCAGATTCACAACTGGTTAAGACAAGGGCTCAATGGATAAGTCAGCCTTCTGGAGCACATGTCTGTGTGGCAAAGATGCCATGAGGAGAGGGGCACAGGTCCAGCAAAGTGGCAGGTAACAATCAGTGATTATTGCCACTTGCCAACAAGCGTGGCCTGCTCACACCATCTCCACCGGTTGGCACGGGATCACTGCTATATTCACATGGTTGGTGTAAAGACAGTGGTACCTTTCTGTTCACCCACAACCTAAAAGGCCAGTGCATAGACATTTTTCAAAGTGTTCTCACCCTTAAAGTAGAGATTAATAGTGATGCTTAACCCAGGTGGACATAGAACAGATTCTCATCCATTTGTGCCTGAATTGTTCAATTGACTTAAACACATATTGAAGGTTTATTAGATGCCAGACACGATGCACGATGCTAGGCTCTGAGGATGTAGAAATAAATAAAACATGGCCTCTGTCCTTTTAGAGTTCATTGTTTAGCGACAGGAGACTAAAACAGAAAATAATTTCTGTACAATATGGTAAATCCCATGGCAAGTCACACATAAGGTGTTTTGAGGGGCATGGAAGTGGGACTCCAACCCAGCTCAGGGTTAAAAAGTGGCTTCCTGAAGCAGGTGATGCCTAGACTGCACTGGACGCTGAGGGGGGGTGAAGTGGGTCAGTAGAATGAAGGTGCTGCAAAAAAGGGTCTCCCAGGGAGGAGCAGGACGACACCAGGAATGAAGTCACGCAGTCCTCAGTGTATCATGGTCACTGAGGCCTAGGCTGGACCCATCCGCAGGGGCCGAGAAAACCTTAAACGCCACTTTAATGCACTTGCACTTTGTTCCGGGGATGCCCATAAGCCACTGAGGGCTTTCAGGGTGGAGGTATTAGGAATGAAGAGGACAGAGCGGATACGAGAAATATCTGTTTGTTATCATTTTGTAACCAGAAACAAAGCATTTTCTGTATACAAAATTCAAACATTATTCTAACACATAATATGGAAAGTGAAAATTACCCGCCCCTCCAAAAAAATCATTAATGATTGGGTTACTATTCCTTCAATTTGTTTCATTCTGTAAATGACTTGTTAATGTTGGGGATGGGTGAAAATTAGGTAATACCATAATACCTATTTACAACTAGCTTTTCATTTTTTAATGTATTTTGGACACTTTTGTATTTTCCCATAGATGTATCTTTTTTTTTAATGTGGTATATATTCTACTATATGAATGAAACATTATTTATTGATTGATTGATGAATATTTAGAGCCTTCCCAACTTTTCTTTCTTTTCTTTTCTAAATCAAAGTAATGAATATATCTAGTGTAGGACAGCAAGTAACACAACTGGGCTTATGATGAAAAACAGGAGTTTCCTGTCTCATTTCTCTCCGTTTCCTTTTCTCTCAGGCAATTCCCATCAATTCTGGTTGTGATTTTAAGTGCTGTTTCTTGATTTTTCTTTTTTATTATTTATTAAATTTATTTGGGTGACACTGGTTAGTAAAATTATAGTTTCAAGTGTACATTTTTATAATACATCATATAATACATTGTGTGCTCACCATCCAGAGTCAGTTTTCCTTCCATCACCATATATTTGACCCCCTTTACCCTCTTCTACCATAGCCCCACCCCCTTACCCTCTAGTAACCACTAAACTGTTGTCTGTGTCTATGAATTTTTGTTTCTTTGTTTTTCTTTTTCCTTTGTTGTTTGCAATTTTATATCCCACATATGAGTGAAATCGTATGGTTCTTGACTTTTTCTGACTATTTCACTTGGCATGATAATCTCAAGATCCATCCATGTTATCTCACATGGTAGTATTTCCTCTTTTCTTTTAGCAAAGTAGTATTCCATTGTGTACCACATCTTCTTTATCCAATCATCTATCGAAGGACACTTTGGTTGTTCCCATGTCTTGACCACTGTAAATAACGCTGTAGTGAACATCAGGGGACATGTATCTTTACAGATAAATGTTTTCAGAATTTTTGGGTACCCAGAAGAGGGATTGCTGGGTTGTATGGTAATTCTATTCTTAATTTTTTGAGGAATCTCCATACTGTTTTCCATAGTGGCTGTACCAATTTACATTGCTATTGGTAGTAAGTCTTCAGGGTTTTGTATATAGAGAATCATGTCATCTGCAAAAAAGTGACAGTCTAACTTCTTCATTCCCAATTTGGATGCCGTTTATTTCTTTTACTTGCCTGATTGCTCTGGCTAGGACTTCCAATACTGTGTTGAATAACAGTGCTGATCTTAGAGGAAAAGCTTTCAGTTTTTCACCATTATGTATGATATTCGCTGAGAGTTTGTCATATATGGCCTTTGTTATGTTGAGGTACTTTTCTTCTATACCCATCTTATTAAGTGTTTTAATCATAAATGGATGTTGTATCTTGTCAAATACTTTTTCTATATCTATTGATGTAATCATGTAATTTTTATCTTTTGTGTTATGTGGTGTATCACATTGATTGATTTGCATATGTTGAACCATCCTTGTGCCTCTGGAATGAACCCCACTTGATCATGATGCTTAATTTTGTTAATATATTGTTGCATTGCATTTGCTAGCATTTTGCGTAGGATTTTTGCATCTGTATTCATCAGAGATATTGGTCTGTAGTTTTCTTGTTTTGTGTTATCCTTACCAGGTTTTGGTGTCAGGGTAATGTTGGCCTTGTAAAATGAGTTAGGAGGTATTGTCTTTTCTTCAATTTTTTGGAAGAGCTTGTGGAGGACAGATATTAAATCATCTTTGAATATTTGGTAGAATTCACTAATGAAGCCATCTGGTCCTGGACTTTTGCTTTTGGAGAGGTTTTGGATGGTTGTTTCAACTTCTAGTTCACTGCTGATCAATCTATTTAGATTTCCCAGTTCATCATGACTCAGTCTAGATTTTTCAATTTTAGATGTTATTTATTCAGATTCTAAAATTAAGGATAAGAAATAGGCTTTCTTAGAATCCCCCTCCCCAACATATACACAAAACACTTTCCTTTATCCCATCTTCCCAGTATAATTAAATCCATATTTTTAACTAAATCAGTATTCAGTGTTGACAATATTATGATATGGAATTATTATTCAGAGTTGATCCATGTAGGTTTGAGTGATTACATTTATTTTCATATATATGTTTTTTCTTTTCTTTTTCTTTTTTTTTTTTTTGTCTGTGAAGCAGTCACTAATCCATCTCAAAACCTTTACCAAACTGTAATAACATCTACAGCATGTTCCAGCACATCACATGTCGTAGCAGTTTCACTTTCTTCTTGGAGGCATCCTTCCAGCAGTCCTCCATCATCTTGCTCCCTTTTGGATGGGTTCTTCCCTGGGCTTGTTGAACAGTCATCGCCCTAGGATTTCTCATCCCCATTACCCTGGGAATTCCATTCTCCCTCTCATCGTGGGGCCCCTGTTTCCTAGTTTCCATAGCTTCCTTTATTTGGTTTATTCCCTTGTTTTGGTACAGTGGATCATCCAGCAGCTTCCTGAGAAATATCTTAAAGCATTTTACGACATTTTTTGGAGGTAGAATTCACAGGTTTGAGGATCAATTGGACATAGGGTGATGAGAGAGAGAAAGGAATAAGAAATGACCCCCACGCTTTTGTATGAAGTACCTAAATGTCTGAGTGTGTAAGTTGGGGTTTGAAGATGGAGTGAACATACTGGATGCATTGAGTTACCTGAGATGTCTGGATGCAGCAACTAGCGAATACCTATCTGAATTGCAGGACAGACGTCAAGGACAGAGATCCTGAATTTGTAGTTGTCTATTTGGAAGTCGTTGCTAAACTATGAGAGTAAATGAAATTAGTTGGGGAAAGGATGGAGAATGAAGGGAAGAGTGAGCTGAGGATAAAGTCCGGTTACACATGAATATTTAAAGTGTAAGCCAGGGAAAAAAAACCCCATGAAGAATGTTGAGAAGAAACCATTAGAGAGGTGGAGGAATCAGGATGAATTAGAGCCAGTGGACAACAGAGACGGATCATAAGAAGGTATGTATAACATAAACAGAGAATTTTATGAAGGCAGGAGGGGGGGACTATTAAACTAATGGTAAAATGGCAAAAAGATAAAAATGTTACTGCAACATTGGTTGTCATGGTAAAAACTGGAAACAAACTTAGCACTCATCCTCTAGAGAATGTGTTATATAAATAGTGGTATACATAAGTCATTGGAGTACTATGCCTCCATCAAAAATTACAGATTTATGCTTACTGACATTTATACTCATTGCTCAGGAAAAGCAATGTAAGTTACTGAAAAACAAGTATTATATGTTCCAATTTATGTAAATCTCTATACACATAACCATCTGCTTGCTCATGTAGGCACAGACGAGAGAGGTGCTTGAAAGAATGTTCCCCAAAATGCTAATGGCAATTATCTCTGGAAGAGGAGATTTGGGGTAAGTTTGACTTTCTTCTTTGCATTTTAAGTATCGCTTACATTTTTTTGTAATTATAATTATGTAATTATAATAATTGTGTAATTAAATTATGTAATTATATAATTTAAAAAGCTGCATGTGTGGGGAAAAGAACTACATGGGGACTCTCTGTACCTTCTGCTCAATTTTGCTATGAACCTAAAATTGCTTTTAAAGAAGTCTAATAAAATTTTTTAAAAATAAATCTGTTTTTAAAAAATAAAATGTTAATGGTGTGAAATACTGCAGAGAGATTGAGTAGTTAAATACTGTGAAGTGGGAACAGACGGTAAGTTAGAATAAGCTGAGAAGTAAATGGGGCTTGAAGATAATAAGATGCCCAAGATCTTTCTAGAAGTTTGAATGAGAAGGGAGGGTGAGAGATAGAGAGAGTGATAGGTAGAGGAAGACAATAACTCTCTCTTTTTTTTTCCAACTCCTCTTCTCCCTTCCTTTAATTCTATGTGTACTGTTGCCAGGTGAATTCCCCAAATACTGCATTACCTTGTCATTCCTATCCCAGATTTCAGTGGCTTCCACCCAATGAAGGTGAAACAGCCTGGTTGCTTTTCAGAGGCCTCCATAGCCTGAATTCAATCACCATTCCCCATATTAACCTGCTTTTCCTCTCAAACCAATTTTTTAAAAAATACTTAAATGATAGTTATTCATCATGTGCTATAGGCCAGGCACTCTTAAAATCACTGGGTAGGCAAGGACAAAATAGTTATGGCGCCTGCCAGCCCTGCAGTCATAAACCAGTGAGGATGTTGGACTTCCATAGAGCTAATGGCAGTACAGAGTAATAGGGGCTGTCACTGATTCATGGGCCAATTGTGTAGCCCCCATAGCAAGGGACCATGAATGCCCATATTTGTGTGCTGTTGCTTCTGGGGTCCAGTTCATCACCTCTTTATTCTTTTTAAACACCTGAATCCTCCTTCCCTTTCATGCCATAGATCAAGTCCAATACTGACATCTTTTTTCTTATGACTTGCGTAGCACTTACTCTTTTATTTTTCCTTTACCTTTCTGATCGTATAACACCTCCTATCCATAGTTACCTACTTGTGTGGATGAACCATCTCTTCATAGCTACTACGAGCTTTGAAAACTGCCACAGCACCTAGCACAGGGTAAAGCATGTAGCAAGTGTTCAGTCACTGCCTGCTGAAACGTACCAGGAAACTGCCCACCGCAGCTGTTTAATATTTAAAAGTAAAATAAAATTAACTTCAAAGGTGATATATTTGGGAGCATCCTCATGCCCCCGGTTAGGTGACATCAAGTCTGAGGGGTGGAGGGGGAGGGGTGACAGGATGGCATTACTAAGACTTCAGAAGCCTGGAATTTAAAGTGATGAGAAAAAAAATTAGAGAAAAGATTGGACGATAGAACCCGATCAAGATAGCATACACAATAAATAAACCCCAACTCAATTATTATGTAAGACAGAAAATAAAACCTCAATTATTATTCAAGATGATAAAAGCATTAAGTATGCTCTAAGTATGAGGTGGCATTATGAGTCTATGGTTAAAGAGACAGTCGCAATAATGAATATGGAAACGGCAGTAGGACCCTGCCAAGGCTGAGAAGTCACCTTTATAACAGATGTGACAGAAATGATGCCCTTACAGTATCATGATGCCCTGACAAGGGTAGCACATCTAGCTTTCATCTTAATAGTTAAAGAGGAAATGGGCAAACATCGCAGAGTCCTGTTTCCCAAATTTTGTTTCACTGAACATTAGGTCAGCGGGGTGTTAATGGGCGTTCCATTTTTAACGTGGTCTAATGAAACTGGGAAATGTTATTATACAACACCCTGAAATCTTTTGGTTAAAATGATGTGAAGGAACTGTGAAGAGAGTTTAAAAGAGATTTCTTTTTAGGAGTAAAATAAAACTGAAGGAAGAACAGTGGCTGTAAGTAGTAGGAGGGTTATTATAAGCTGGATACCTCACAGCTGCTTTATCTCCATAAAGTCAGAAATTGACCAATGGCAGCAACAGAGAGATGGGTTAGAAATGGACTGCCTAGTGAGGGTGTGAGAGGAAAATATTAAATTATTATTGTGAGCGAGCATATCTTCTTCAACTTTGGACACACGATAAGAAAGAAAAACCATTTAAGGATGATTTATGTGTATTGCTGCCTGGAGCTGCCAGGCAGGTGACCCTTTGAATTTCTTTCTCAGTCCAGAATTCCATGAGTCTGGTACGAGGTGAGGGATATGATTGTAAGAAAATCTGGTTCCAGCTCTACTTCTGCCACCAACCTACTGAACCATCTATAAAATGACGATCATGACGTCTCATACTATCCTACAGGGATTTCGCCAGGATGAATTAATTATACCGTGCTTGTCAGGTGCTTTCAGCTTTGTGGAGAAAAGATATTCGATGTTGTCTTTGATGGTAAGAGGTTGAACCATATGAAATTGCTGGTGTTTGACCATTTACAACCTGTAAAAATGGCCATTTCTTATGGTTTAACCAAGTAAAATTCATCATTCATTGAGTCGGCTGCATGGCCGGCATGGGCTGGTTCTGGGAAGTCAAGATGATTAAGGCATTATTCCTGCCCTCAGAGAGCTCGCAGGCTAGGGAGGGCAACGGACACTTGAATAAAACATTGCAATGCGGGTGGACAAGTGCTAGAGTGGAAGCATTACAAGATGCTGTGTGTAAAAGAGAGAGCCAGTGATTGCGCGGGGCCAGGAAGGGAAGAGGTGAGCAAAGAGTGGCTGTGAAGAGGACATAACTTTAACTTAGGCTGGATGCTGAAGGTTGAGAAATCCACTGAGTGAGAAGGGCCACTCTAAGCAGAGGAAACAGCTGTGCAAAAACAAAGCGCTGTGAAAAAGCCTTTCTGGAGGAAAAAAATACCATTGAAAGATGAAATAATATTAAGAGAAGGAGATGAGTCAAATCTTCCCTAAGTCATTCCTGATAGAATGGCGTCTTATTGAACGTGACTCCGTTCTTTTTTTATCATCTCTTGTTCTTGTTTAATAGGGATCGTGCAAGTTTTTTTCAGAATGACTGCAGTGCAGGACGCCTTTGAGAGCAGAAAAAGATGTGAAGCCAGAGAGGCTCCCTGGGGCCCCATGTGTAGCAGTTAGAAGGGGCGCCCTCCTGTGGCTGCTGCGCAGGGGCCAGAGAATTTCAGGTGGGGTAATGACGTGATTCGCTTTGGGAGAAGAAAGGCCACAGTGGTGGTTTTAGGGAGGAGAAATGAAAAGCGGATGCTCGCGGAAGGGAGGGCAGTCATTGGGGTACAATAAAGAGGAGCGAACCCCAGCAAGCGGCAACATTTAGGGGACAAGAGCAGTTTGGGAGACAGGAGAACCAAAGAGGGTGAGTTACCAAAGTCGAGGGAGAAAAGGGCTTCATGGAGTGACATACATTCAATTAGGTAAAAATGGAAAACTATTCTTCAAATCTAGACGTTGGTCACTGGTGATCTTAGCAAGAGCAGGTCCAGTGGGGGGAACAGAAGTCACATTTCTGTGGATCAAAGCTCAAGGGGAAGTAAGGACCTGGAAGCAATGAATATACTAATTATTTTAAAGTCTACTGACTGGAAAGGAAGGGAGAGAGTAGGATACGCGGAAGAGGCTGTAGAATTGAAGGAAAGGTGATGGTTGTTTTGTTGTTTTCAAAGAGTGGGGAGTCCTGAGCAAGTGTGAAATTGAGGGCAAGAAACCAAGGACAGGGAGGGACAAAGCTTGAGGTCACAGAATGAGTAGGAAGCAACGGTTTCAAACATCCAGGGAGGTTCTGTCTTCCTTCCAGACTAGGGGAAATTGGTGAGAATGGATGCAGATATGGAAACACTTGATGGTGAGGCTGACATGAAAAGGAATTACCATTATTTTAACTTCCTGTTCTCTGTGAAGTAGAAGCAACGTCATCTGTAGGGTTAGGATGGAAGAGGAGAGCTTGGCAAAGGCATTGGGGGTGTGAGATGGCTGCTGAGAGGTGACCAGGGCAAGGTACCTTTTGAAAGCAGCACTGAGGGCCCGGCAGAAGCTGGAAGCCACAACCTGTGGTGACTGATTTCCGTGTCTGTGTTATGTTTTTCCAAGCAATGTTTGGCAGCATGGATGTAGGAGGTTAGGAAGATGAGCATGAGACATGGTGGAAGGGTAGTGAGGAAGGAGGGCTCATGGAGGAGTGGTTGATGAGGTGAACCATCATGTGATCAGAGGTATGCAGGACAGGAAGTAAAGCTTCCACGTAACTGATGGGCCTGGGACAATGAATGGATTCAGGCTACCTACGCTGAGGTTTCATGAGGTCTCCAAAGACAAGCATGGTCAGAGCAAAGACCGAGAGGGAATTAGATGCATAAGAGGATATGGCTGGGAAGTGGCTGATCAGAGGTCAAGGTCTAAGTAGTGAAGTAGTTCAAGGTCATAACAAGAGTGGGTTGTTCAAGTAGGGCAGAGATGAAAGTAGATGGGGCCAAGCAGATTAAGAAACTTTCAGGCAAGGGTGAGTGATGGGTCTTCTGCAAATATGTTTCCTTGCTTGGGATGGTGGAAGAGTTAGAGAAGGTAGAGATTATGGATCAGGCACCAACTTGTTGTTTAGGAAAATACATTCAAAAAAATTCAATCTCTCTTTGAGAATAGTCTTGGTTTCATGTGCCAAAATCTCCTACTGTAACACTTACTTCCTTTTCTTTCCCTGTAATAGGATCAGAATTGGTCCCTCTTCTTTGATAAGTGGGACTGTGCCTTGCTCTTGGTCTCTTCTCTTTCCCTGCCTCCCTCTAGTTTCCCCATCTTTTGCTGCCACCCGAGGCTAGTGGGTGGTTCAGCAATTGCCTTCTGTTTTTGCCAATCATCATCACTTATTTAACCTGCCTGAGGCGCTGATGTTAACATTTTTGGGGCCATAGAGCTTTACTTTCATATATGAGTAGACGTTTCAGAGCCCAGATCCTGTCATCCTTCTCCTCTCTGGGATCAAAGGTTTCTATATCATTCTACCCCCACCCATGAGGAAGGTGTCTACCAATCCATTCTGCTTCTGCCAAAGCTGCTTGACAAGTTCAACATAAACAGTTAGAAATAGATTTTTCATCAATGCAACATATTAAAGTCTTAATGCACAAAGGAACAGTGTAGTTCACCTTTTTTTTTTTTTTTTTTTTTTTTTTTTTTTAGAAAGGATAGTATGCCAAACATCAAGCTTTAGGATTTTCCTGTGGACACACACTGAATAACTCTACTCTAACTCTACTGCTTGCCATAGTCCTTCCTGCAGCAGGGACCACAAAGCTGTATCAAGTTAAAAGTTCTGGGGATTCTCGTCTAGGATCATACAAACCCAGTTTAGCTTCCCTTTGTGTTACTGCTGCCGGGCCCCTTTGGGAGTCTTTCTCAGCTTCACAATGCCCCCTATGAAGTGAGTCAGCACTTCTGTGTTTGTCTAACTTCTAAGGTTACTGAAGCACCAAGGGGAACAGAGTTTGTCCAAAGTCACGCTGCAGGATCATGGCAGGCTAAAATCAGACTGAGAACTTGTTCCTATTAGTCAGTGCTCCTGGAACCTTTTCACGTCTACTGGACGCAGTTATGTTGACACGAGTCCGGCACTTTTCTGTCTTTAAATAGTCCACTGGCAGTCATGATTGTAAGTCACTTTGCGGGGTTAGTGCAGGTCCTGTGTGAAGTTCAGACTGTGGTTTGAAGGGATTCTGACAGTTCCTGCCAAATATAATATTTAGATCTTAGAGTGAGAAAAATGATGCAAGATGGCAGGAAGATCCAGCGGAGACTGAAAAAAAAATGGCTCTTCCTCTGCTTTTCAACTGGCAGTGATATCCCACACTCGTTTTCTTTTTCCTTCTGGAAAATTCTTCTACGTTCAAAATCCCTTTTCCCTTGAAACAATTAGATTGGATGTTCAGGATGCAGTATATCCATGTGCACTGTTATTATTAGTCTCCAGAAACTCTTCATACAGTGTGCCAGGATACAGGGCAGGAGAGAAGGGCAGTTTCAGATGGCTAGCATTCTAAATTTATCACGCATTTTCTTAGCTTCTTTTCCTTAAACGTAATTTTGAAGAGGCAGGAATCCAGGAGAGCAGATGTGGTCTTTTGTTATTTACAGCTTGTTACTTTCCCCCACGTTAAAAATTGTAGTCCTCTTTCACCAATAATTGATCATAAAATTAGCCAGCATAAACAAAAAACACAAAATGAAGGGCCTTCGTTAGCAAACGAGGGTCTTAGCATTGAAAGAGGTGTTGGGCCAACCACCTACGGCAAAGCAGGAATCTGTTCTCCAGCATCCTTGAGGAGATATCCAGCTCAGTGGTTTGCAAACTCTGCTGTACATTAGAATCACCAGGGGAGTTTTTAAAGACCCCAATGCCAGGGTCACCCCAAATCAATTAAATTAGCATTTCTGGGAATTGGGCCAAGGCATCAGCATTTTTAAAAACTTTCCTAGGGATTATAACATGTAACCAAGTTTTGACTAATGATCTAGCTTCTGCTGAGCTGTGTCCCATGATGAAGAGTCCTTGCTTTTTGGGGTGACCATTCATTGATGGACAGCCCATTCTGTTAGAACAGGAATTAGTGCCTCTTTGGAAACCCCACGGAACCAGTCAGCTCCCTCCTTTGCTGGCTAGCCCTTCAAACATGTAAAGATATTTGCAACATACTAAACTCTATTAACTATAGCTTTATCCTTTCTATGGCCCAAAATATAAATTTAAATTAAACTTTTAGAAATACTGTTTTGTACACCTGAAATCTATGTAACTTTACTAATAATTGTCACCCCAATAAATTTAATTTAAAAAAAAAAGAAATACTGTTTTGTAATATGGATTTGTTTTCTTTTTTTTCTTTTATTTTATTTACTCTTTGGCTATCATCCTGTCCCAATTTCATTATTTTGGACTCTTGGTGAAACAGTTTGACAACTGTAGAGAAAAAGGTTAGATTGCTCTCAAAATTAAAGTGAACAGATTTCTGAGGAGCCAGTAGGGGACATGAGATGTTTTCCTCCTTTCCATCAGCTGTCATGTTCCCAGCGGCCTGGTTCATCCTGTCCCTTGGCCCAGCACTGGCTGTCTTTCCTGTCTCTCTTTGCTGTCCCACTTGCTTATGCGCTCCCATCGTCAGAGTCACTGTTTGAGCCTGGGTGATGGCCAGGCCTGCAGAAGTGTGGCAGAAGGAAGAAGATGACGAGAGAAGAAGAAGATGTCATTGTCACACCCCAATTTAGGAACTCAGATGCTGTGTCTCAGAGGCTGGATCTAGCACCATATGATAAATTCTGGACTCATCGTGTGGATTTGAGTCCTGGCTCCCTCCCTCACTGCGGGGGCAAACTTGCAAAAGGCTCTTAACTGATTGGAGCCTCAGTTTCTTCATCTGTCAACCAAGAGTAATAACAATGACTAACCTCTAGGAAATAAAAATAATCTGTGTAATTTACTTGGTACAACACCTGGTGTATAGCTCGTGCCTAAAAAGAATAAGCTTTTGTTGTCTGATTACGACTCCCACCTGCCCCTCCCCCACAATCTCGCCCTGGTCCACAGGCCAGCCACCTACTCACTTCTAATCCAAGGTCCCACTTCAGCTGCCCAACAATATTGTCGCCATAGCTTCTGCCAGCCTCGTCCCTGAGCCCTGTCTAGTGCTTCACTTAGACTTTCAAGTCCAGTACCTTGTCATTCAACACCTCCCCTGGGCTCATAATGCCTCCCACAAGCACTGAGAAAAAAAAAAAAAGTTAATATTAGCTCTTATTCTACGGACTCACATAGGTTGGAAGGGAGAACCAGCAGCAAAAATCTTGCTCCTGATCAGAGTGTTTTTGGGTTTTTTTTGGTTTTTTTTTCTGCTTTCAGTTGTTTTTCTCAAGAGGGCCTATGAAATTGAACCTGGAACTATGATTTGTCCTTTCTTCAAAGCCTGCCGGGAAAATCATTAAGTTTTTAGCGGGCACCGAAGGATAGACTCTTATTTCCCTTTCTGTTTAACAAACATTACATTTTTGACCAGGCGCTCTCAAACTCCACATACTAGCAATACCGCTTTCATTTCACTGGCTTCCTCATTTCATTTTATCAGTCCTGCCAGCAAAACTCTGGGAATGCGATCTGTTAGGCCTGGTCTTCACCAGCCAAGATTTGAAGGGTGCAACAGATTGAAGAGTTTCCAACTACAAAACAGTGTTTCCAATATGTGTTCAGTGAGCAATGAAATGCTTCCTCGCAGGAATCCTTGCTCCCTCTGTTGGGTAAATGGATGACTTTCCAGGGATGTTGCATAAAAGAGTGATTAAGAAAAAATGGCTGTAGGCAGCAGCAAGATGGATTCTTCAGCCCAGTATACATTCCTGGCTGTTTCAAAACAAGTTTAAATTAGGTCCTGTAGCCATTCAACCATGTCCCCAGAAGTCTGTGCTTAAGTCACAGTCACCCGTCAGTGAAGGGAAAAGGAGGTTGGTACATTGAGTATTTCTGACCAGTTCTCAGGTACCTGGCATCCCAAAGGCAAAACTAGTTTGACATGGGTCATATTTAAATCCTCCATTTGATTATTACTGCCGGTTTGTCCAGAGTGGCTTCATAGGAAACTGCAAACAGAAAGCAAAGGGGAAAAAAAACAAACTGCCACCCAGAGATGAGAAAAAAAATGTTGGACTCCAAGAACTCGCAATCACTATACTTAAAACAAACCCCCATACTGTTCTCATTTCAAGTTCCAGTCCCTTGATTTTTTTCATTCTAATTTCCATTCACTCAACTTTAAGTGGGTGTATTTTTCCTGATATCAAGGTAGGCTTGCATTCCTTTGTCCAAACACATGAATTTACCTTGCCTGCGTAGGCAGGTAGACATATCCACAAATATACTCGCAGGTATAGCTGCAGGAAGAGGCCCCAACAGCTAATCCTGGCCTAAATATATAGAGAATGTACACACGCTAGAAGGCAGAGTACATCTTCTAAATTCATTCTCGAAGGTAGAGTGCATCTTTGAGTTGAGTTTTTATTGCTTTCTGTAGTAGTGATGAGCTCGTCACTGATCCAATTCTGGGTGGGCAGTAGGAGTTCAGTGTGTAGTATCGGAGCAAAAAGTAGTCTTGCAATATTGACCTTGTTACACCATTATGGAACCCACCAGGTCAACTCCCTTCAGATAATTAACACACACATACACTCACAAACATCTTAAAGTGGGCCTGAAATAGACAACATGTCATTTCCTTTCACATGATCCATTCCTTCATTTAGTCATCAAACAAGTGTTAATTCATTTACTATTAGTATAGACTTGAAACTATGAGCAGCATATTTACCGTTTCCAAAATTCTTGTACTTGTCCTTGACTTACACGAATACCAGGATAAAACAAAATCAGTATTTGTTCTAGTCATCCTGCATGAATGTTTTCCCAGACAAGTGGTTATTTACCATTTTGAGTCAAGATACACTGCTGGAATATTGGAAGGTTTCCTAGAAAGTTCTCTCCTCCCATAGGTCTGGTAATATGGCCAAGGGACTACCCAAAAGGGAAGAGAATATAAATTGATTGTTTGTCTCTCATAGTCTGTCAATATGCCAGGCATTTACATACGTTCCAGCCTTTCATCCTCATAAACACCTAGGACATAGCTACTCTTACTCATTTCATTTTACAGAGAAAACTAGGACTCTGAAAGGTTAAGTAAATTTTCTTCTTAAAACGTTCTGCTCTCATGTTTCAATGGCACATTTTCCTGTTTTTTCCCCTTTCTTCTTCTCAGCCTTTTGGCTAATTCTTCTTCTTCTCTTCTTTATTCATGGCTCAATTTTAGATATTCTCCACCTTTCTTTCCCTGGTGATCTCTTCCAATAAATGGCTTTAAATACTACCCATGCGTTCATGGTTCTCCAATGTGTATCTTCAGCCCCAAACTCTCCTGTTACTACTAAATTTGTATATCCAACTGCCTAGTTAACATCTACATTTAGATGGTGGTTAAGCATCTCCAAATTTGTATGTCCAAATTGGAGACCTTGATTTTCTTTTTCTTTCTAGATCTCTTTCTCTCTGATTTTGAACCCCTTAAGTAAATGACTCCACCAGTCACACAATTGTTCCCAAAAAAAATCCCTCTATTCATTATTATCTCCCCAAAATATAACAAAAACATATTACAAATCTGTTTCCATTTCTCCATCTCCACCTTTGCCAAAACCTTGCTTTGATTGCTGGTAATCTTCTCCTTGCCTAGAGTGTATGTTTGATGGCTGGACCTGCTACAGCCATTTGTGAGTATGAGAGAAAAGGCACAAGAATCACAGAAACATTAGCTCTGATATAATAGATACAAAAGCCATACCTTCAGGCATCATAACCTGAGTAAAAAAAATAACTCCTTTCTTTAATGCAAAGTAGTCATATTATTTCCTAGTGCATGTAGAGGAAAATATTCCTGATATACCTTCTCTCCCCATTCCTATCCATCCATGTCCACACAGCATCTGGAGAGAAAATTTTAAAAAACATTAGCAAGATTTGTTCAGTAACCAGATATTTACTAAGCACATAGTATGTGCTATGAATGCTTCTAGGCGCACACAGATACAAGACACACAAGTGAACAAAGCAAAGAAAGTTGGGACACATCAATGAAAACAAAGACTCTCACCTTTGTGGAGGGAAGAAACATAACAAGCATAATAAGCGAATTACATAGCATGTAAGAGGATGATGTACGACATATGGGGAAAAGGAAAAATAAAGCAGGGTAAGTCTGATCACAAGTGAGAGGAACAATTTTTTTATTAAATTTTATTGGGGTTACAACTGTCAGCAAAGTTACATAGGTTTCAGGTGTACAACTCCGCAGAAGTGCAATTTTAAACAGTGGGTTAAAATAGGCTTCAATGAGAAGGTGACATCTGAGAAAAGACATACAGGACCTAGGTGAAAGTAGAAATAAGATGGAATTGTCCTCAGCTGAGATAAGGAAAGCTGAGTGTAAAGTAGACTTGAGGTATGAGATGGACATATCAGTTCTAGACAAGTTAAATTTTAGAAAGCTATCAAACATTTGAGAAGAAATGATGTTGAATAAGCAGTGAACTGTGTGAGTCAAAAGTTCAGCTGACAGTCTGCACAGTAGATAAAAATGTGTGAGTTATGGCCTATAGATGGTATTTAAAGCCGTGAGATTATAGGAGATCACTAAGCGGGTGAGTGCAGTTAGAGAACAAAGGGGACCAAAGTCCTAGGACTGATGTTTTACAACTTTAATAAGTTGGAGAGAAGAGGAACCAGCAGAGGTGACTGAGAAGAAGCAGCCGATGAGGTAGGAGGAGAAACAAGAGATTGAGTGACCTGGAAGCCAAGTGAAGAAAGCGTATTAAGGAGGAGAGCGTGGCCACTACTACAGATGGTCAAACAAGGTGAGAACTCAACGAGGCATTGGATTTAGCCACAGTGAGGTCATTGGTGGCTTGACAAGAACAGTCTTCACGAATTGTCAGGGGAGAAACCCTGATTGGAGTGGGTTTCAGAGAAGGAGGAGATTAACAGCAGCTCCTCTGAGTAGTTTTGTCCAAAGGTGAGAAAAAAATTAGATTGTATTTGGGGGAGTTTTTTTTAAAGCTGGGAAAATAAATACTGTATAATGATGGTGATGGTCAAGTAGATGTAAAAATGGATGATGTAGGGGAAAGGGGGACAGTTGCTAGAGTGATGTCTTTGAGGATAAATGAAGGGATTAACTTTATAGGGTGTGATGTTAAACATGTCACAAACATTTTCACACGCCTCCCTTTAAAAGAAGGTGCTAAATTTTCCCTCCCCCTGACTATGGGCTGGACTTAGTAACGGTTTTAACAAAGACAACGATGGTGTGTGACTTCTGAGACGAGGTCATAAAGACATTGTAGCCTCCCACTTGCCCTTCCTTGGATCTCTCACTTTGGGGGAACCCAGCGGCCACATTGTGAGGACTCTCAAGCAACGCTATGGACAGGCCCATGTGGTGAGGAGCTGAGGTCTCCAACCAACAGCCATGTGCGGGAGCCATCTTGGAAGCAGGTCCTCTAGAACCAGCTCAAGCTGACACCTGGACTACACCCTCATGAGAGGCTCTGAGCTAGAACTACCCAGCTGAGTGGTTTCTTAATTCCTGACCCACAGAAACTGTGAGATAATAAATGTTTATTGTTTTAAGCCACTAAGTTTTGGGGGTTGTGCAGCGAGATATGACTAACACAGATGGGAACCCAGAACAGTGCATTTATAGCCACAAGTAGGACGACAGAGTACGTGAGTACAGAGGTTGTGGCAGGTAAGCCGATGTGGAGTAAGGAATTTAGGAGCTTCTCGGAGAGCTTTCATGTTCTCAGTGACCTCGGGAGCAGGTGCAATGACCCTGTGAGTGAGCAGACTCCACAGCTGAGCATAAGGTTGGGACGGGAGGTGCTGGAGGCTTGAGGGAAAATGGAAAGTTGTGGAATGTTCGCATTGGGCAAGGATGAGGGCAGATAGAATGGACTGGGGAAGTGTAGTAGGATTGTAGGCTGTAATAAGGACACGGAGGGAGTCCTGCACGAAGTTATCAAATAAAATAAGGCCAGTCCATGTGGTTGCGTGTTCTGCTCCAGCCAGATTCAACTGCATTCATACAGAAGCACAGAGTAAGTGGAGAGTTGCATTGACCAGACGCGCAGTTTTGCCACACGAGTGCTGTGATGCAAAACAAGGCAGGGGGTTTGCAAGGGAGTGATTATAAAAATCAGGCTACTTGCCTACCTAAAAATCATTTCAGCCTTCTGCTTCTGAGAAGATGAAGTAGACATATTTTGCTGCTTTCCTTCCACCAAGTTGTTTTGTACCCAGTTCTTAATTTATCAAGTTGACTAAGGGGTCAGTGTCATTGAAAACAGTTTAATGTTACTCACAGTAGCAAGAGGCAGGGCTCAGCAGGCAGTGCCACAGGAGGAACACTAACTTTTGGTCAGGGAGCAGAATCAGGAACGAGGGGAGGGCCTAGGTCAGTAGCTGGTATTGGGGTTTCTGAGGCAGAGGCAGGATTGGCTAGTTGAAATGATTTCAGTGGGTTTTAGGCAATAGGGGTCGTCTCTAGTTGTCTGGCAACAGGCGCTGGGATGATTAAGGCAGAGGAATATTGCTTTCTGGGGTGTTCAAGCCAGGTGAGTTTCCTGGCTTTTCCCTTTGCCTCATTTATTCCAGACTCGAAGCTGGCATCTGGAAATGCCAACAGGAGCAGACAAGAAAGTCCCAACAAAACTCTGCTCTTTCTAGTAAAAGGGGAAGGAAAAGGGCAGTCAGTCTAGCAGGACAAAAACTTTTAGACAATGCCTACTTTACTCAAGCCAAACACCATAGTAACACAGCTGTGACTCTACCCCACCCACCACCAAAGGCCCTGGGGGACTCTCGACTTCCACCCTCACAAAGCTGTAACAAGGCAGCTCCCATCCCCACTGGGGTGGTGTCAGAGGAGGCCAAGCAGGGAGCCAGAACTTTCGTCTCCCCCGCCAGTAACGAGGCCCACTCTGCACAATGTCAGTGGAGACCTCTGGAACCCTGACTTCCAACTTTGCCCAGCAGTAATGCAGTGCCTCTCCCTCTCCTCATTGAAGAGGCCTCAGAGGAGCCTAATGGAGAGTCAGGAATTCCACTATCATTTAATAATAAGGAAGCTATTTCTCCGCAAATGTCAGTAGAGACCACATGGGGAGCCAGACTTCCCATTCCTTTGCCTGTCCAGCAATAATAAGTAGCCCCTTGCCCCAGGGTGGGCAACGTAAGCCCTAATATAGCATAATTACGTTAAATGCAAATGGTCTAAATATACCAATTAAAAGACAGAAATAGGCAGAGTAGATTAAAAACACAACCCAACATATGCTGTCTACACGGAACTCATTTCAAATACAAAACTATAGGCAGTAAAAATTAAACGGAAACAGATACACCAATCAGAGGAAATCAGGAGTAGCTATATTAATATCAGACAAAGTAGACTCCAAGGTAAAGAAAATTACCAGAGGAAGGGAGGGATATTATATAATGATAAAAGGATCAATCTACCAAGAAGACATAGCAATCCTAAGTATGTATGCACCAAACAAAAATATGCAAAATATATGAAACAAAACTGATACGACTGGAAGGAGAAACAGTCAAATCCACAATTATAGGTGGGGACTTTACTATACCTCTCAACAATTGATGGATAACCAGACAGGAAATAAGGATGGATACAGGAGAACTCTTAATAACATTATCACACAATAGGATTGAAGCAACATTTATAGAACACCCCACCCAACAATAGCAGTGTCCATGGGACATATACAGAGATAGATAATATCTTGGACCATAAAACAAATCTTAAATTTAATATAATTAAATTATACAGAGTGTGTGATTTTGACCATATTGGAATAAATATGGTAATCAATAAGAAAGATAACAGGAAAATCTCTAAACACTTGGAAACTAAACAACACACTTCTAAATAATCCATGGGTCAAAGAGGATGTCTCAAGGGAAATAAAAAAAAGAAAAATGTTGAACTGAATGAAAATGAAAATACAACATATAAAAATTTGTGGGATACAGTTAACGCAGTATTGAGAGGAAAATTTGTAACACTAAATGCATGTATTAAAAAAATGAAAAGTCTCAAACCTATAATCTAAGCTCACACTTAAGAATCTATAAAAAGGAGAGCAAAATTAACCCAAAGCAAAGAGAAGAAATAAAATAATAATGATTAGAGTAAAAATTAATAAAATTGAAAATAAAAACAGTAAAAAAAAATCAATGAAACAAAAAACTGTTTCTTTGAAAAGATCAATAAAATTGACAAACTTCTTGCAAAATTTTATCAAAAAAGAGAGAAAACACAAATTACCAGTATCAGGAAAGAAACACGGACATCACTACAGACCTTGCACACATCGAAAGGATAAGGAAATACTCTAAACAACTTTACACATGTAAATTTGACAACTTATACAAAATAAACCAATTCCTCGCAAACCACAAGCTACCACAACTTACCCAATGTGAAGTAGGTAATTTGAATAGCTATATAATTATTAAGGAAATTGAATTATAATTTTAAAACTTCCCAAGACAAAATCTCTAGGCCCAGATGGTTTCACCAGAGAACTCTACCATAGACTTAAAGAAAAGTTAGAAACCAATTCTACACATTCTCTTTCAGAAAATATAAGGAAAATTTTCCGAATACGTTTTTTTGAAACTAGTATTACTTTGATATCAATACCAGACAAAAACAGCACAAAAAAGGAAAATTACAGACCAATATCCTTCATGAATATAGACACAAAAATCCTTAAATAACCATTAGCAAGTAGAATTTAGCAACATATAAAAGAATTATACACTATGACCAAAATGAGATTTATTCTAGGGCACAATGCTGATTCCATTACTTGAAAATAAATCAATGTAAGTCACCATATTAACAGGCTGAAGAAGAAAATCATATCCTCTTATCCCTCAATGTAGAAAATGTATCAAACAAACTTCAACATAATTCATAATTAAAAAAAAAAAAATTCTCTCAGAAAAGCTGAAATCGAGAAGAACTACATTAACATGGTAAAGATCTTTAAAAATCTGTACTTAATAGTGAAAGACTGAATGCTTTCCCCCTATGACCAGGAACTAAACAAAGGTGTCCACACTCACGACTCTTATTCAACATCATGCTGGAAGTTCTAGCTGGTGCAACAAGTCAAGAAAAGGAGATCAAAGTCATAATATTGGAAAGAAAAAATAAAGCTGTTCCTACTTGCAGATGACATGATCTACTTAGAACATCCCAAGTAATCTACAAAAAAAAAATCTTCTTAGAACTAATAAGTCAGTTCAGCAACATTGCAAGATACAAAATAAGCATTCAAAAGTCTATTGTATTTTAATATACCAGCAATAAATCTGTGGACACTGCAATTAAAATTCCAATGCTATTTATAATTGTCCCAAAACAAAATTGAAATACTTCAATGTAAACCTAAGAAAACATGTATAGAACTTGTGTAGTTAAAAAGTACAAAATACTGATAAAAGAAATGAAAATAATAGATGGAAAGACATATAGTGTTTATAGATTGGAAGGCAACATATTAAAGATATCAATTCTCCCCATATTAATATACAGGTTTAACCTGATTTCTACCAAAATTCCAGCAAGGTTTTCTGTAGATATAGACAAGATTGTTCAAACATTTATATGAAAAAGAAAAGGAAATAGAATAGTTAAAATCATTTTGAAAAAGAAGAATAAAGTGGGAGGAATCAATCTACCCAATTTTAAGACTTGTTAGGTAGCTACAATAATTGACTATGTTGTATTAATAAAGAGATAGATACCTAGATCTGTGGAACAGAGTAGAGAATCCTGGAATAGACTCACACAAATATGCCCAGTTGATTTCTGACAAAGGTACAAAAGCAATTCAATGGAGAAAAGATGGTTGTTTCCAAAAGTAGAGCAGTTGGACATCCATAAGCCAAAAAATGAGCCTCAGCATAAACCTCAGTCCTTACACAAAAAGTAACTCAAAATGGGTAACAGATTTAAATGCAAAACATAAAATTATCATGATTTAAAACAAAAAAAAAAAAAAAACAAAAAAAAAACAGGAGAAAATCTTTAGGATCTTGGGCTGGACAAAGAATCATAAACTTGAAACCAAAAGCACTATCCATGAAAGGAAAAACTGATCGATAGGATTATCAAAATTAAAAAGTTTTGTTTTAGGAAAGACCTTGTTAAGAGATGGAAAGACAAGCTATAGAGTTGGGAACATATTCGTGAACCACATATCTGACAAAGGATTAGAATCCAGATTATACAAACTACTGTCTAGAAAAACCCAACAAACCATTGGGAACATGAGCAAAAGACATGAAGAGACATTTTTCTAAAGAAGATTGACAGGAGACCAAAAAACATAGAAAGAGATATTCAACATCATTAACTATTAGGGGACATCAATTAAAACCACAAGGAAATGCCTGTACATACCTATCAGAATGGCTAAAATAAAAAATAGTAACAACATCAAATTTTGGTGAGGAGAGAAATTGGATCACCCATACATTTCCTGGTGGGAATATAAAATGGTACAGCCACACTAGGAAACAGTTTGGCAGTTTTTTGAAAAACTAAATATGCAACTACCTGATGACCCATCAATTGTACTGCTGTGCATTTATCCCAGCAAAATGAAGACACAGAAAAACCTGACTGTTTATTGAAACGTTGTTTGTAAAAGCCCCAGACTAGAAACCCTGATGTTCTTTGATGGATGATAGGTTACCCTATGGTACCTACCACCAAGGAATATTACTCAGCAAAAACAAGCAATACACTATCGATACACACAGAAAACTGGATGGCTCTTCAGAGAATTATTATGCTGAGTGAAAAAAGCGATACGCTGTATGATTCCACTTATATAACATTCTTGAAGTGACAAAACTGTGAAAGTCGATTACAGAATAGTGGTTGCCAGGAGTTCAGGATGGAGGCGGAGGAGAAGGGAAGTGGGAAGTGGGTATAGCTATAAAGGGCAACATGAGGAATCCTTGTCATGATGAAAATGTTCTGAACTTTCACTCTATCCATGACAATATCCAGGCTGTGACATTGTTCAATAGATTGACACGATGTCACCAATTGGAGGGAATTGGGTAAAGCCTATGCAGGACCTCTGTATTATTTCTTACATATGAATTTACATTTACCTCTCAAAATAAAATGTTGAATTTTAAGAATTACTGATTCACTTCCTGTTGCTTTTAAAATAAAATGCAAATGTCTTATTGTGATCTAAAGGGGTCCGTTTGATTCTGTCCTCTGCTTAACCTTTCAATCTTTGTCACATTCCTGTTTTCTTCCTAATTCGAGCCACGTGACCATTTTTGCTCTCTAATTACCTGGAACTCTTTTCTACCCTTGGTCCTTTGCATTTGCTGTTTCCTCTGCCTAGAAATGCTCTCCAGCTCTTTGCATCGGTCCTCCTTCTGATCCTACAGGTCTCAGCTCAAAGTCCCCCTGCTCAGAGAATCTGCCTGTCACCCGCAAAGCACATGTGCAGTGACAGTGAGGGACGGCAGTCAAGCCCTGCAGCAAGGCTGCCTGAGGCTGAATCTGTGATTCAGCACCAGCACCCAATAGCTGTAAGACCTTGGGCACCACACTTCACATCTGCATCTGTTTCCCCATCTCCACAATGGGCAGGTCCTGTTAGTTCTCCCTTCACAAAGCTGTTCTAAGCATTAAACGGGTTAACATAGACAAATATTTTAAATTAACACCGGCAGTGCAGTAAAGCCTGCATAGGTATCATTTGTTAGTCTCTAAAAAGTCTCCCCTAGTTACTCTATCTCACTGGTTCTCCGAGCGCAGTCCTAGAGAAGCAGCATCCCCATCACCTTGGAACGTGTGAGAAATGCAAATTTGCAGGCCCCATGCCAGACCACTGAAACTCTGGGAGTGGCCCCAGCAATCTGCTTTAACAAGCCCTCCAGTCCTCTGCACCTCAAGTGTGAGCCACTTGGTTTAACTCATCTCTCCGTTTACTTCCATAACGTCAAGATCATAGTTCGACATCGATTTATTTTACATGATTAATGCCAGTCTCTCCCATCAGACCAAACATTCCAGGAGGGTGAACTTGTCAATCTTGTTCACTACTGTACCCCCCCAACTGCTGGTATAATGTCTGGCACAATGCAAGCACTGAGAAAATATTAATGAATACATGAATGAATGAACTTGGCCAAGGTCATGTATTTAAATAACTGAATTGATTGCTGTTGGCTGCAGGCTGGGCTTGCTGCCTCTGACGTCCGGTGCCACCCTAATTCCTCGTCTGTACTCAGCAGCCTCAAGGTTCTCATATGGCGCTGTCCAAGATGAAAGTCCCCGGCGTGTGAAAAGCCTGTTGTCCAAACTGCATTGTAAATGCAAATATGACCATGGTAGAGCCTCTTCCCATAGTACTGAGTTGGGCATTTTGTTGTTGTGCTTGTGATTGTCAGTGGCAACAGCTCACCCTCTAGCTGTGACTCTTAGTGGCTATGGCTGGTGACGAGTCCCCTTCTCTCCAGGCCCCTACCTTACATCTCAGTTTGGAGGAAGCCTTTTTTCTCCTTGGGTTTGAGTGGAGAGGAGATTCAGCGCACTCCTGCCCACAGCCCTTCCCATGATGCTCGCCTCTCCGCTCCCCGCCCACGTCTCCTCTGTGGACAGGTTTCCTCCTCGGTTCCTCACGGCCTGGGCCTTAGTGCTCAGCAGCCAGGCAATCCCCTCTACAGGCCCATTCCTTGAATAACCCTCCCTACGCCACAGCAGGCTTTCCAATTGAGACCTTTTTGCTGGCACATCTACCTCAGTGCCCCAAAGAAACCTCAGTGCAGCTTGTCCCAAACTAAATGACCTGTCTCTCCTGTCCCTCTTCCTTGTCACTCTTATAAGTCTTACCCTGGCTAGTGGCATTGCCATCTACCCCGTCACCCAAGGTAGACATCTGGGAGCCATTCTTTGTCCCTCCCTTTATCTCACTTCCTGTACCTCACTGGTGTCCTAGTCCTTGAAATTCTACCCCCTTATCATGCCTCACATGACTCCCCGAACCCCCTGCAGTGCCACTCAGGGTTGCTACATTGTTGTACTGTGTGATAGCCCCGCTTCAGAGCGCCAAGCATCTCACCTCCACGGTTTAACCATCTAACTAGTAGCTTTGTTGCTGGATTTATATTTCTATACATCCTCTGCACAGCTATAATACAATTAAATAATTCTTCAAAATTCAAATTTAGCCTCTTTTGCTCTATTGCTTAAAATTCCTTCAAAGGTGCCATGTTACAGAATATGGTAGAAATCCCTTGGCATGCTATACTAGGCCCTTCATTACCAATCCAGAAATCTTGATTTCTATACGTTGCTTCAAAACCTGTACAACCTCCCTCCCAACCCTACTGGCAGCCTCAGCTTTTCAAAGTCCTTTTTTTTTTAAATCATACCCTCTTCTCAGATACCCAGGTAGAAATGAACACGCTCTCCGTGAAGCCCATCAGTATCAGTCAGGTTTTGCTGTGGGAACAACTGTAAAACAGAGTAACGAGCACTCACTCTTGCTCATTTACAGGCGTGCTGAGAGATTGGCTGCAGCTCTGCTCTAGGCTGTATGTTGACTTCGGGCTTGCTCCCACATGACTCTTCAGGCTGCAGGCGCAGCTGTCCCCTGGGACATGCTCGTCTTGCAGCAGATACCAGAAGAGCAAGTTAGAGGCCTAGCTGAAACACATGGTTGCATTTAAAGCTTCTGCTCACTTGCGACATACGTCATGCCTGCTCACATTTCATTGACTAAAGCGAGTTGCATGGCCAAGCCATGTAGGCAGGTTTACCCCTTCAGGAGAAGGACAGAATGAATATCTGGGAAGAATCATGTAACTTAGCCACTACCCAACACCTGGTACATACTTTCAGTACAGCTCAAAGAATCCTATCTTTGTTTAGCTATCTTCCTCCTCTACGCTTTAAACTCCTGCAGGTAAGATCTGATTTGCTCTTTTATACCCTGCCAGCACTTAGGACAGTGGCTAAAATGGGTAAATAAATTAATGGTTGACCCCACAATTCCATATGGAAAATGCAGAAAGAAGACTGACTTTGTTGAAGATGATGAGTTCAGTACCATCCTCACAGGCTTAGGGCATGGAGCTGTCATTTTTAATCCAGTTACTAAGCACTAATGTGTTCTGAGTTCTATACCATCAACTTAGAATCACTGTTTTGGAAAAGAGCTAATAAGCTTAAAAGTCTGTAAAGTTTTTAAAAATAGACTTTACTTTTTAGAGAAGTTTTAGGTTCACAGCCAAATTGAGTGGAAAGTACAGCGGTTTCCCATGTATTCCCTGCAACTATCCATGCACGGCCTCCCCCATTATCTGCATTCCCCACCTGAGCGCTACCTTTGTTACAACTGATGAACCTGCATTGACACGTCATTGTCACCCAAAGTCCACAGTGTACATTAGGGTTCACACTTGGTGCTGTATATTCTATGGGCTAAATGTATAATGATATGTATCCACCGTTATAGTACCATAAATAGTAGTTTATCGTGCAAAGAATCCTTTGTGCTCTATTTATTCATCCCTTCCTCCCAACCCCGGGCAACCACTGATCTTTTTAGTTTCCATAGGGTTGCCTTTTTCAGATGCCATGTAGTTGGAACCACATAACCTGCAACCTTTTCAGATTGGCTTCTCTCACTTACTGATATGCAGTTAAGTTCCTCCGTGTCTTTTCATGGCTTGATAGCTCATTTCTCTTTAATGCTGAATAGTATTCCATGGTCTGGATGTACCAAATGTATTTATCCATTTGCCTACTGAAGAACAGCTGGGTTGTTTCCAGGTTTTGACAATTTTAAATAAAGCCACTATAAACATTTATGTGTAGGCTTATGTGTGAACATAAGTTTTTAACTCCTTTGTGTAAATTCCAATGAATGTGATTGCTGGATCACATGGTAAAATTATGTTTAGTTTTGTAAGAACCCCACAAACTGTCTTCCAAAGTGTCTGTACCGTTTTGCATCCCCACCAGCAACGGATGAGAGTTTCTGTTGCTCCACATCCTTGCTAGCATTTGGTGTTGACATATTTCAGATTTTGGCCATTCTAACAGGTCTGTAGTGGTATTTTATTGTTGTTTTAATTTGTATTTCTCTGATGACATATGATGTAGAGAATCTTTTCATATGCTTATTTGCCATCTGTATATCTTCTTTGGTGAAGTGTCTGTTAAGGTCTTTGGTCCATTTTTTAATTGGTTGCTTATTTTCTTAGTGTTGTCTTGCCTGTAATTTTTTGATTGACTAATTATCTTGATCTTAAATTTTCTCAAATCTTAAATATAAACACCAATAATTTTAGAGCTGGCTTTCTTTCTTCTAAAAGCTGTGATTGAGGAAAACTAACTAAGTAATTGTAAAATATAGTTAACCACAGAATTTAAAAATAATAGAAAGGGAGAATGGAAAGCTAGATGAAAGCAGAGATTTTTGGCTCCAGAACATCCTTGAACCTCTGAAAATGCAAAATGTTGAGTGTGTACGCATGTGCACTTGTCTAGAGAAATAGTTTTGCATTAGAATCTTAAAGGGGTTTGTAAATCACAAAAGGTTAAATAAACCCATTGTTACCAAAAGATTGAAGAACCGCCATTTTTATTTATTCCCAGATGATAGTATCAGCAATCATTTATTAGATTTTTATTTTGCAGTTGGCACTGTTCTAAGCAATTTTGTAGATGTTCTCATTTAATTTTCAAAACAGCTTATTAATATCTTTAATTTCCAAATGTGGAGACTCAGATTTGGAGAAGTACTCTCGTTCCACACCCTGTGCCTAGTCAGTGGCAGAGAGAGATGCCCAAAGCTGCCCTCTTAACAATGGTGCTGTAATTTCTCCAGTTGTCAATGTAATTCTACCTAACTCCTTTGTCTTTCTTAATAATTTTGGCTAAAAAATAGCTTTTAAATTTAGCTCCTTGGCAGTCACAAACTGGCCTGCTCCCAGATTTCTGGCAGGGCAACGCAGTTTGCATGTCATAAATATAACTGAAGACATAACTAGACACTTAGATACATTTTCATTATTGTGCAATCTTACTAATGGATTGGCCTCAGATTCCAAGTAGAAAAGTTGTGGTGCCTCACCTAATTGGCAGGCACTTTCCGAGTCTCGTTGAACTATTGAATTCTCCTCATTAGGTTAATGAAAAGCAAATTTGCAGTCTCTCTGCTAATGTAAGGCATTCTAGCAGCAGTGATAAATTTGTTTGAAATTTATCTATCAGTTCTTGTTTAAATAGCTGCAAACCTCCAGAAATGGTCCTGCATATTGTGGGAATTCACTTGCTGAAGATAACACTGACAATCTATCCTATTTCCAGAGATCCTCTTCCAGAGAAGTATTTAAATGAGGACATTAAATTGATTGTACCAAATGTGGTGAGTGATGGGCCATATTGTGTGTGCACCGGGATGGGTGTTGGGTTTATGATCTGCCTGAACTTTGTGATAAATCAGTGGTTGGCACTTTAGCGGGAGAGTTCAGCTCTCCACTCACCTTTTATCTTGGAGTGGTTACTGTGCACATTTGGCATTTAGATTTGCAAAGTGTCTTTGTCCTCCAAATGTCACCGTGGATGCACGCATATTTTATGATTGCTAGTTCAAAGGTGGAGAGACTGGCAGGGCTACAGAGGGTGCAGTGGCTAACCAAGTGCTGGGGCACCTCTGAAGCAGTCGTGTGGTCATGTGTTCCTCTGACATTACTGTCTTCATATGTCTCTTTTATTTGTTCCCTTCTCCCTTTTCCCTTTTCTGTTTTTCACCTTTCATGCTTCCCAGGAATAACCCACACATAATGACTTACATTACTGGAAGCAGCACACAGCACAGTGCTAAAGAGAAGAAACTCTGGAGTCAAACAGACCCCCCCCCCCCCCCCCGGCTGAAATGACCTTGGACAATAAACTCAACTGTAAACCGGGGCTAATAAAATATTTCTTACAGCACTGGTATGAGGATTTTGATTTACTTAGACCATAAATGTATAATGTCTGTGCTAACAGGAGAGACGACTGAGGTCTGGAGCAAGCTGGGGTGTCTCCAGGGGCCCAGAGACACTTCACTTGGCTGCAAAGAATGACAGGCTTTGGATAAGCAGACAGGAAAGGGAAGGAACTGGGTGACTGAGGTGGTCTTAAACAGGTCCGCAGATTCTTGGATACGTCTTCCATGAAAGAAAAGTCTAATTCTCCTCCCCTTGAATGTGGGCTGGCCTTGGTGTCTTGTTTCTAGTAAGTAGAATGTGGTATAAGTGAAACTGCATGACTTCTGTTACTAAATTAGGAAATGTGATGCAGTGTGTCTCTTGCTCTAATTATCTATCTATCTATCTATCTATCTATCTATCTATCTATCTATCTATCTATCTATCTGTATTTAGGTTAATGAAAAGAATTAGAATCCTGAGCTACCTTGTAGGAAGTCAGGCTACCCTGAAGCTTCAATGGGACCACGTGGGGAAACCACATAGAGTTGGAGATACATGCCCAAGGATCCCCAGCTGTTCAAGTCTTCCCATCTCTGACATCAGATATGTGAATCCTCAGAAAATTCCAGTCCCAGCCACCATCTGATAGTAATTGTGTGAGACTTTGAGTCATAACTGCCTCGCTAAGTCCAATCAACCACTAGAACCCTAGAAAATAATGATAAGGTGTTGTTATTTTAAGCAACTAAATTTGGGAGTAATTTGTTACCCATAGTAACTGGGACAATAACCAAAGGCATCAGAGCACTTATGAACCAAAGCAAATTTACAAATTAACAAAACTATAAAAAAAAAAAAAAAACTGTAAATAACAAAATTATAAAACTAGTGATTTTCAGCTCAGTTTAATTTATTTTGATGGATGATGTTTTGAAGTAGCCGAATGGATGCGTACGTCATTAAAAGGTGACTGCTGCAGTGTAAGCTTTCACGTAGCATATTGATACCTATGGGCCATGTGATGACTCAGCACTCCCACCACACTGCTCCATCCCAACTACCAGGAATCCTTTGTTATGCTGTGCTCAGCAAAGTCTGGCCTTCACGTAGTGCCAGCATATTACTGTGTCCTGATCCTGCCTCTGTTCTTTTCACATACGTCCATAGCAACTAAAGTCGTTCTTTATGGTGCTAGTGTGTTCCTAAATGCAGATATTGGCAATCCTGAGTGAATTCACTCAGTCATTAAGGGGTCATCCAAAGAGCCCAGAATTTAAAAAAAATTATTGATTTTTAGATTAACATGAAAATGTAAATACAAAATTTAAAAACTCTTGTAGGGAATTATCAACCACATGGAAGGTTTTAGACACCTTGGCTGGACTGGAAGAGAGCGAAGGATGGAGGGAAGGAGGGAGGGAGAAAAGGAGGGAGGGAGGAAAGAAAAGAGGGAGAGAGGGAGGAAGAGAGAAGAGGAGAGAGAGGAGGGAGAGAGAGAGAGGGAGAGAGAGAGAGACCAGGTAGTTCTAAGCAGAAAGTGTAGCTGACCGGAGTGGAGTGGAGCTAGGGACGACCCTAAAAGCCAGCATCTAGAGTCTAAACTATTAACTTGTAGTCATTATTGGTTCTTGAGTAGGAGAGTAACATGATGAAAGGTCCATTTCAAGGTGCACCTCCCAGTTGTATGTGTATATGAATTAGACAGAGGTGAGGCTGGAGTCAGGAAGACTGGGTAACAGTCTCTTCGACTATACTCATCCTAGCACTCAAAAAAGTCAGTGTTCACCAAGTTCTCATTGAATATGTGGTACTCCGCTGGATTCTTTGAAAAATCCAGTAGAGGTTGTGAATTGGATTTCATTTCAGCACTCGGGTTTATGGTGTCTTTCTTTCCACTCCTGCTCATCACTGATAAATGATACAACCTTGGCCCAACCATTCATGTCCCAGCACCTCTGAGCCTTTATCAACCAAACGAGGGATAATGATATATACATTCTCCCTGTGTTATAAATATTAAATATTGGCTACATGAGATCTTCAAGAAGCTTCAAGCCCTCACAGACTAGAGTGAGTTTATACTCTTTGGAGTACATTTTAGCGTCAAATCCTACTTATAAGAGAGCATTTGAACTGTTGTAAAAAAAAAAAAGAGAGACGATGTTTATTTTTTATTGCACAAACTATATTGTAAGAGCACGAATAGAAATTTTGAAAATGAGTAAAAGCCCTCAGTATTCCGCAGCTACCAAATATAAACTTTCTATTTTCCATATTTCTTGCTAGCTCTTATTCATATACATTCATACGCTTACAAGGCATAATATAGATGTATTGTTATGTTTTGCTTTTTTCACATGAACATTACCATTTTCATGTTATTCTGTACTGTTCATAATTAGAATTTTATAATAGCACATCAAATTGATACACCACAGTTAACTAACCTCTATATTGCTGGAAGCACAGCTGTACGTGTAACGTGTTTTCTCTGTTCCTTCAAGCATGGAAGAGGAAAACAAAGTCGATTATAAAGTACCAGGAATGTAATTATTGGGGCAAAGAGAATTAATATTTTTGTTTCTTTTGAAATAATTGATTGAGCTCTTTCAAAATTGGGAGATAGTACGTGTTTTAGAAAGGCAAACTTGGGAGTCGGGTTGAAAAGGCTGCACAAACAGGCAAATCCCTTCATTGAAATTCTTCATTTCTGACGCTTGGTTTTCTCTCTCTTGGTGGCAGGAAAAAAAGTGAGAGTTGCTTTCCAAGTCCACTCTGAAGAGTCTTTTGAGGAGTATTACTTGGAAATAAGGGCTTGTTGACTGAGTTAAGCAAACAGGTGATAGAATTAGCCCCAACAGAGGTACGACTTAAGAGTAAATGCTGCCTTAGCCCCACAGTGACATCAGAAGACGTCAGTCTGAGAAAATCTTCAATCCCAGTCAAACGAGGTTAAACTAGTGTATTAACTTGCAGGTAGTTCTCCGATTTAGGAATGACCCGAGGTTTATCTGCCCGCTTGCATTAATCATGTGAGGACAGCTGCTGGAAGCGCGGTGCTGGAACCCAGGGTGCCCGTTCCCTCGGAGAGCAAGTAAACAAGGTTACCAGTGCCAAGGAACAAGCTTCGGCAGGAGCAATACTATCCCGCTCCCCTAAACTTTAATTTCTTTTTAAACAGTCACATTCTTGGAGATTAGGAGCTGTGATTTGGGGCTCACAAAGTCTGAAACTTTGATAGTCCAAACTCCCTGAACTCTGTCACACAGACGCTGGAACTGCCATCAGAGAATTCAAATGAGATCATGATGCAGCAAATTCTCTTCTGTGTGCCATGGTCCCAGTACTTACTGAGCTGTTTTGTAATCAGAATACATATTAACTCTGCTGCATTCCAAGCCGAGTTAGGTAATACGGAAACAACGACAGTCACTAAAAGCTAGATCAAGCCAGGTAAATGATAAAGGCATTTCAGTTTTGTCATTTGCTTTTGGTGGGCATGTGGAAATGTCTGCTTGGAGGAAGAAGCAGACAGGCACATCCACTTTCTAAATACTGATTCTCAACCTTGGCTGACTTCAGAATTCCCCAAATTACAGAAAACTAGGCACGACCCACATCAATTGAATTTGAAATTTCTGTGTGTTTGTGGGTGGGGGTGAGGGGACTTCTGGAATGTTGAATCCTGAACCAGAATTGAGTATCACTTTCTCACACTATAGCACAAAGTCTCAGATGTGGATTCAATATAATTAGTGCTGATTGTTACCTAAATGTATGTGTTGTTGGTTTAATGCCATCAACATCATTATTATTCACAGAAGTCCTGCCAATTGCATTCTTAGCACTAGCTCCTTATCTGCAGCATCCAAGGTTTATGTCTCCAAAAGTTTCTCCCAAACCACAATGTAAATTTGGACAGGCACAACCTATAATCTCATCTACAGCACTAGATACAGTATCATTAAATTACCTCGAAAATTCTGATTCCTCAGTGGATAAGGGAAAAGCACAATTTTTGCCAAAGATGGAGGCCAAATGTAGAGCTCCCACAGCTCAGCGAGGCTCCAGAAAAAGTGGATAGGAAGACTTCAGAAATCATACGTATTAGAATGGAAGGCACCACAGTACCTCTTCATCTTATGGGTGAGAGAATTGAGAACCAAGAGGTTGGAACTTGTTCAAAGTCACACACAGCCAGTGAGTGGAACAGTCGGGTCAGGACCTCAAGCCTCCCAGTTCCCTTACCCACATGCTGGGAAGAGGATGGGGCACTTGAAAGGAAAGCAGACCTGGGGACGCTCTCTCTCTTCACCAGAGCAGCTTTGCTGAAATCTGTTTTACGTAAGAGGCTTTTAGAAAGTGTTGAAAACCACTACAGTGTACTAAAGCATACGCATGGTTCTGGTTTCAGTCACCATGTTTTTTTTGCAGGTTCTGCTAATCCAGCAGCGCTTGTTTACAGAGCATTTACCAGAGAAGTTTCCAGTTCTTTAAAACAGAACACACACTCCTCTAGTGATTCCACCAAATCCTGCTGGTAGAGACCAGTTGCTCCTTTTCACTTAATCCTTTTCACTTGCAAAAGGGCCAAAGATCATTGGGTCCTGGACATTTTGAAATGTAAGAAGTTAACCTTCATCGGCCTCTGAGCAAGAGCACATTTCTAGGTTCACAACAAACACCCCTGATTTTTTACTGTATGATCTCAACAAAACTTGCTTTTCAGATTACACAGATAGGCAAACTTCTAGCCATAACCTTTCTGAAAATAAAAACAATAGCAGTTTTCTATGTGCTCATGAAGTCTGCAAGGATGATATCATTTAATTCTCACAACAACCCAGTTATATTAGCTCCATTTTACTGATGAAATAATTGAGAGGCTAGGCTCTTTGCCTAGGCTGAATATCTAACCAGGACGGTTGAACACAGATCGCTCTTATTCCAAAGCTGAGTTCTTAATCACTAAGACCAAAGCATGACCCCTCATAAACAATTATCCTAAATTCATTTTTTTTTTGGCCGAGACATATAAAAATCACTATATTATCTTTTTAGCTCATGTTCAAATAAAGACATTTTGCCCCACCTCTTGTTTATCTGAAAAAACAAGCATGGGGAATTATTTCAGGAACAGCTAGAATTGCCATGAGCCTACAACAGATGGAAGTTGCACTCAGAGTATATTAAAGTGGTAAGGCCACTCGGATGTGGGTTACTCAGATGTGGGTTACCACCCACATCTGCTATATTATTTACTCAATATCATATGCGCTGGGCTAGGCACTGCAGTTACAAATGATCTCAACAAAACTTGAGTGAAAGTGAAATAAGAATGGCCTTTCTGCCTTGGGGCAACTCATCGTCTAGTAGGGAAACCAGACTTATAATTATTATAAATTTCAATATAATATGACAAGGACTCAATGTAATATGACAAGGCATGTTTTGAACACAGAGATGAGCCAATGAATCCAGCCTGTGAGGAATGGATGGTCTACCTCAAGGGCATGACCTATACCCAAATGTTAAATCTGGAAGGAGGGGGGCGGGGGGAGCGAGTCAGACTGAGAAAACGTTGAAGAGCAGGTGGGGAAGGGCATTACAGACAGAAGAAATAACACAAAGGGTAGAGCAAAACCTAGAATAACATAGGGGGTGCCAGGGGACTGTGGAATGTGAAAGTGTGAGGCAGGACAGAGGTTGGGGAGCTCACAGGTCGCCTTAAGTGTTTTGCTGAGTTTGGAATTCTTTGTAGACGTTGGGAAATCATTTAAGAGTTTTAAGTTCATAAGTGACATGATTAGATTTGCATTTTAGATCAATCACCCTGACTGGTGATCAGCTTCCGCCTGCTATCACCAGTGCAAAAATTTCATACGTGCGACATTCTCCCATGAGTTTACCGGTGGTTATGAGCAAACCCCAAAAAGGATAAACCCAAAAGAAATCCAAGCCAAGACACATCAGAATTATACTGCTGACAACTACAGACAAAGAAAAACAATCTTGACATCATAGAAAAATGACACTGTATTTATAGGGAAAAAGCAACTAGAATAACAGTGGATTTCTTAGCGGAAATAACAAAGGCCAGAAGAAAGTGGTACTAATGCTGTTTTTTAAATGCTGAAAGAAAAGAACTGTCATCCAGAATCCTAAACCTAGCGGAAATATTATTTCTAAATTTGACTGTATCACAGTTAAAAACTTTTGTTCTATGAAAGGTCTTATTGAGAGTGTGAAAAGACAAGCTACAGAGTGGAGAACAGATTTGTAAACCACACATCTGACAAAGAACAAGTATCTAGAATATATAAATAACTCGAGGTTTGAATTTTAAAAAAAACCATCCAATTAGGACACAGGCAAAAGACATGGAAAGACATTTCACTGAAGAAGATAATTCAGATGGCAGCTAAGCACATGAAAAGGTGATCAACATCATTAGTCATGGGGAAATGCCTGTACACACCTACTGAAATGTCTAAAATAAAAAATAGTGACAACACCAAATGCTGGTGAAGCTGCCCAGAGACTGGCTCATTCACACATTGCTGGTTAGAATGTACGCCGGTACAGCCATCCTGGAAAAACAGTTGTTTCAAGAGGAGATGGGTGAAAGAGAAGTGGGTATGTCTGGGGAAACTCAGCAGGAGGGATCCTTGCAGTGAGGGGGCTGTTCTGTGTCTTGGCTCGGTCATTGTCCCTGCCCTGGCTGTGATATAGTCCTACAGTTTTATAAGATGTTACCATCAGGGGAAACTGGGTAAAGGGCATGTGGGGTCTCTAGTATTTCTTACAACTGCATGTGAATCTGCAATTATCTCAACATTTAATTTAAAACTCAGTTTGTCCTTGAAATGCCAGGACTGTGTAACGTTCATGGTCCTACCTGAAAAAGAGTTTCTGTGACTAGATCAGTTGGGCAGACACTGAGATAAAGCTTACCGGGTTTCTGTACTACAGGACTCCTCAGAGGCCTGCATTTGCATTTTCTATCATAAGTAATGTGGTCTCGTGTCAGAAGACTTCCTAATGAGGCTGCTGCGAGGATTAAACAAGTGATCCATGTAAAAGAGTATATAATACCTGACACAAATGCTAAGGCGATCGCTATTATTGTGTTCACCCTTTATCATAAATTTATCACACTGGTATTATTACATAAATGTTTAAAAATACAGGGATTGAGGCTTAGAGAAGTTAAATAATTTAAAAAGACACAACAAGCAAGAGGCAGAGCCAGGATTTGATCTCAGATCAGACTCCCAAACACCTGCTATTAATTTTGATGCAATAGTCTCTCAAAAAGTATGATTAAAAAAAAAAAAAAGCCAAAATTAAAAGGTAAGGAACAAACTAGGAAAGTATTTACAATTATATCACTTTCAAAAATATCATTTAGTACTATATAAAGGGACATCATAAATCAATAATAAAACTTCCTAATAGAACAATGGGCAAATTATCAATACACCAATTCATAGTAGTGCCCAAAGAACATGTAAAAGGGTTCAGACTCAAACTATAAGGCAAAAACACCTTTAAGTTAAATAAATAAATTGCTACTTTTTTCCCCAAAGTGAGAAAATTTTGCATCCACTCATATAATGGCTGTGGTGAAACAGGCACTTTCAAACAGCTGTTGTCATCATTTCTAGCATAACTTTGGTGGCAGGGAATTTGCCTTAAAACACTTATCTTTTGACCTAGCTTTTTAATTTTTAGAAATTAATATTAATTAACAATTTTAGAAAATGAATCAGATACATAAACAAAGATTTATGGTCAAGGATGTTTATTATACCACTACTTATATGAGCAAAAATGTGAGAAAAACTTTAATATCTGTCATAGGGGATGATTAAAAAATTATTAATAATCATATTTTTAAAGAATAATGATATGGGAAAATGCATATATTTTTACATGAAAAAATCAGGAAACCTCCAATTTTAGAAAAGCAAAGTGTGTGTGTGTGTGTGTGTGTGTGTGTGTGTGTGTGTGTGTGTTTGAAGAAAATATATCAAAAGATCAAGGATTTCTCTCTCTGGGCTGAGGATATCATGAACAATGCTCATTTTCTTTACTATGATTTCCAAAATTTCCACAATAAAATTCAGGAAAAAATAGTTATAATCTACTTCCCACAGTTGCTTAAATTCAAGACTTTTTTGAGGTGAACACCATCAAGCCCATGTTTTAATCAATATCTTACAGTTGGAGCCTGGAATACTCTAAAGAAAAGTTGGAAGAACTTGTGTCAGGGTGTTATATTCCCAGGGTCATGTCAGAGGTGACAAGTGGGAAAAGAAAGTAAGACATCAGCAGAAATTCTCTTCCATACACAGATATTAGTCAGCAGCCAGGATGAAATGAGAGAGGACTCATATTTGGCTCCCCCCACACATGCCTTCCCAGCTCCTTCTGTTCACTTTATCACTAACAGACTCTGCAATTCCACGGGCGCCAGGTTAGAGGTGTGTGCTGAATACCAAATGACTGTCAAAAGTTAGTGTTTGTCAATTTGCTGAAAGTAAGAATAAAATAGAATGGTATCGACGACATTATTTGACAGCCTCGCACATAGTTGTTTATACCAAACATTACTTAGACCTTTTAAAGTGTGGGGGTGCTATGCTTTTTAATGTGCTGTGTAATTGCCCGGTACATTGTGTGTGTTACAGCTTATTTAGTGATTGCCGTCTAATAGGCATATTAAACTTAACTTGTCTACCGATCTCTGGGTTTCTTCTGCCAAATCTGTTCTCCCAGTTTTCATCATCTCATTAAAAGGCACTACCAGTAACCATTTGTTTAACTTCCAGTCTCCAGGTTGTTCTTGCTTCTTCATTTTCCTACAGGTCTGACCCCTCCTGGTATCAACTCTGCTCCCAAAATATACGAGTAGTCTGAATCCATCCACTTCTCTCTATCCACATTATAACCCACTAGGCCAAGCATCTGGACCGATACATATTTCCTTCTAAACAGGTCTCCCTGCTTCCATCCCACCCCTTATAATCTCTGCCTGGCAACACAAGTGATGTTTTACAGTGTAAATCAGGTCATATCAGGCTTTTATTTAGAGCCTGTCAATGGCCTTCCACAACACTTAGAATAAAATCCAAACTCCTGATCTTAGCTTCAGGCTTTGCTTGACCTGACCCTGCCAACCTGTCTGATTTCACCATGTGCCACTCTCCCCACCTTGCTCACTTCCATGGTCTTCTTACTGGTTCCCGTGATGCCTAGCTTGCTCCCACTGTGGGGCCTTTGATATAAAACATAGATATTCTCTTATTAATCCGTTGAGTAACAAACACTGTAAATTACAGATAGATGATAGATATAGATAGATGATTGATAGATAGATAGATAGATAGATAGATAGATAGATAGATAGATAGATAGATACATTCCAAAAAAGCATTTCAAACACCACTAGACTATTTTGGGGTGAAATGTATTAATATCTAAGAGCCAGTGACCGTTCACTTTTAATAGGTGCTCCTGTTTTGTCACAAGGGGATTACACTAAGTGCAATGGGATGGGAGAGAGAAAGAATTCGACAGTGCGGGACAGGACTGGGGGTAGAGGCAAGCCCAGTGGCACGGATTGGGTAGATGTGCGAAGCATGGCAAAGGGTGATGTAGGAATGGGTGGTGGCTTCAGGAACCGTTGTCCGTGAACTGCAGTCTCCAGGCAATTTGATTAAATTGCCGGTAGAACTCTGGTTCCGGGAGAAATGGCAAGACAAGTGAAACCCCAAAGAAGCAGAAACTGCATGTGAGGCAGGTTATTGAAACAGGAACTCAGAGTCAAGGAACAAGGAGGGTCTCTGTACTTAGAGCTGAGGTGCCAGACGAGCCTGGGTCTGGAGATAAAGGCTGGAGACCAGTTTTCTGCCTGGATCCCCCGCTGAGCTGGCTGGCAGGCAGCCAGCTGTGTGACTTTGTGTGTGTTTCAGCAATTTTAATGCATTCAAGAATATTTAATAGAACAAAATAAAAAGTATCCCAGTCAACGGAAGCCTGTGGTCAAGAGAAATAGAAACATAACTGGCCCTAGTGCCCTAAAGCTTGCGCTTAAAGGGAGAAGAGACAAAATGACTTCCTGGAGACTTCACATCAAGTGCCGAGTGGACTAAAAACACCTCAGAATTTCACTTTTCGATATATATGACCGTCTAGAATCATCCCATAAAGCCAACAGCTATAGGCTCCTCTTAGAAAAAGCAATCCTCGTACCTGTGGATCCACATGCAAACGAGGGCAGCCTCCTGCATGGCCACTGTCAGGAAGGCAGAGGTGGGTCCCCAGACAGGCTATGGCCTCACTGGGGACACCCTCAGTGCCCTCACTGACCCCAGGGCATGATGCTGGGCAAGCTTCCTTTCAGCCCTTCTTCCCGAGGTCTGCATAGATCCTGGAGCAGCGTTCTCCACTCTGACTGTTGAATAAAATCACCTGGAGAACTGCAGTAACTACCAAAGCCTGACTGAATCTCACACTTCCTGAGTCTGTTATAATTGGCCTGAGGTGCAGGCCTGGGGCTCTTTAAAAGCTCCTAGAACTTTTTAAAGCTCCCAGGTGGGTCTAATGTGCAGCTCAGGCTGAGAACCTTGGCTCAGGAGCTGACTGACCACAAACGGTGTCAGCTCTGGGGGAAGGGAGGCTGAGGGTACCTGGAAACCAGGTAGAATTGGGTCAATTCTATCGATTGGCAGCACAAATGGCTATGAATCTATCAGACCTGCTTTTTGTTGTCCTGTTAGATCAAGTGCCAGCTCAAATAACTTTCATGTGTCTTGGCATTATCAGTGAATCATTTTTAAAATTTTACCCAGATTTTATTTCATTATTTACAAGATGAAGGATTACTCCTCATTCACATGGGAGAATAAGAGGCTCTTAAGCTCAGGGTTATGGCTGGGGGCCAACATGGGGCACTCATTGTTTTGTCTGAAGCAGTTGCTTAGTGATGGCTAAAGCAGGCTCCATAATCAGACAGACCTAGGTTCAAATCCCAGCTTTGCCACTTCTGAAATCTGCAAATGAGAAGTGAGATTTAGAGTAGCACCGGCCTGATGCGGTCTTTGTAAAAATTAATGAGCTTCTCTATGTAAAGTCCACGGCCTGGTAACTATAATAGCCTATAGTAAAATATTCCATTTTCATCTCTGCTACTTAGCACTAACTTTCTTAGCCGAAACCTTCCTTTAAAGATTGCAGCTTTCATTTTTCAGACTCACTCTATCACTTCGTCAACCTTAATACATACTTTCACACTAGCTCCATTGTATGCTTTTGTATTAGTTAAGGTTCTTTTTGGTTGCAAAAGGCAGGAACCAGCTCTGGCTTCCTTAAAGGGGGAAAAAAACCAAATTGTTGGGGAGGAAACCAGGCACATAATAATTATAACCAAGTCCCAAATGAGGCCAGGCATCTCAGAGCAGCTCTAATGGGACAAGTCTAACGGACAGACTTGAAGTTAAGTTTTCACCATTATTTGCTCTGTGATTTAAAAATATATTTTTTAAATTGAGCTTTTCAAAACTCATGTGCAAAACAGACTAGTGATGCCCTTTCACAGAGCTGGCAGGGACTGGGTAAGGCAACCATAGAAAACACCCAGCAGAGAGACTGGCTAAACACCCCAGAGAGACTGGGGACCTAATACATGTGTGTGTTTCACTTCATTACATTGGTTTCCTAATTATTTAAACCAAATTTTCTTTGACCTGCTTCATGTGATCAGGCGTCACCTTCAGGATCCCTTTTTCTCTCTCCATCCCCCATGTCTCTAGTCCTCCACTTCCTCTGGGGGAACGAGTGAAATCATATTCCCATGGATACCCCATTTTGCTGGCCTCTACCTACTCATGTGGCACCTCTGGTCCAGTGAGAAACCACCCAGCTGCCCCCCACTACAACTGGGTGTCCCCAGAAGGTGTCCTGGTGACCGAGGGACTCTGCTGAATATCGCCACACCTCCTCCTATCCCACAGGGGTGGCTGTCCTCTCTGTCTGTGGTCACTGCACTCTGCTTGTCACTCCATACTGTCCCGCCAGTCGACGTACCACTGTTCTGGGCTACTTTGCTGGACACAAGTGTCCACTGTTACAGTGACCAAGGACTGAGGTCACACCTGACCTATAGGAAGGTAGGGGACACGGGGTCCCTCCTTGTTAGAATGTCCTGAAGCAGCACAGCCTGTGCGCATTTGCCCTTCATAGTTTAGAGAAGCAGCTCCTCATATTTTTACTCACAACTTTTGGCTGCTACACTCAGATATGGCTCTGGGGTTGAGGCTGGATATAGGTTCAAGCCACTGTCATCGTCTTATGTTAGGAGCCTCCATATGTCTGCAGCGAAAATACCACCAACTGCGTGGCTTCTAAATAACAGAAGTTTATTTTTCACAGTTCTGGAGATGGGGTTTTGGTGAGAACTTGCTTTCTGGTTCACAGACGGCAGTCTTCACATGGCAAAAGGACTTGGGAGCTTTTTCATAAGGGCACTAATCACCCCGCAAAGGCCTTACCTCCTACTGCTATCATCTTGGGTGAGGGGATCTTAACTTCTGAATTTGGGGGGATGCAAACATTCAGACCATAGCATAAACCCACTCCAATGGCTACTTAAAGGTCCCATTAAAGACTCGTCTTGCCTTAAGACAAGTTCTCTCTAAATGAGTTCTTCATGCCTTCCCTCCCCCCAGATTCCATCATGCTCCTCACCTGGCCTTCAGACGTGTCCAACATTTCTGAATCCTAGCAATGGACAGAACTAGCGCTGTTTCCTAGTGCACTCCTTGGCAGCCACGTCTAAGGAGCTTAGTTCAACAGATGTGCCCAGAAGGTCTGAACCCTACAGTGAAAGAGCAGAGGCTCCAAGTCAAGATCTGTGCCAAGTCTGCATCAAAGTATCTTCTCTCCTTCTCTTCATTGCCTATTTTCTCTCTTTTTCCTTTCTTTTCAGATATCTTTATCAAAATTTTAATTCAAAGGGTACCTCATTCTGGGTTTTCTTTCCTGTTAACAACAGAAGAATTTCAGAATGGTTGTAAGAAAAACAAAGGCAATAACAACACAAAAAAATCAACCGAGAAATTTATTGACTTAAGTTGAATTTATCATTTCAGCACTGGAAAAATAAAATATGGTTGAACAGAAATGAGTAAGAGAAACAAATTTTTCTTTCACATAGTTTAAAATTTTCTGTGGCATAGGAGTTCCATCTACTATTTGAAATGTCCCAGATGGGGCATATTCCAAGTCTAAAACTCCAACAGCAATGCAGTTTAGTATTTTTTTAAAAAGAACAATACGTAGTACTATTGCCAGAGGAATATTTCAAACAGATAAAAGTCAGGCTAAAGATAAAACAGATAATACAATCGAACAAACATTTAAAGATTTTAGTTCAACAGATCTTTGTTCAGTGGACAGCTCTTTGCTAGCTAGTAAGTTCTTGAACTCAATAGTCAGAGAATTATAAAAATAAATTTAGTCTTACTATCTTTGCTAGGATTCTAAACATTTTTTAGTTGTTTTTTTTAACTTTGACAAAAGAAAATGCAATACTTTCAATTCATTAGTGAACTATTTTGTGCCAATTGCAGCATAACCAGAAAACAGGGTTTCCCCTCCAGTAAGCGATTTCTGATTTGTTTACGTGAAAGAAAGGTTCTCAACTGGCACTATGATAAAAATAGAATTTTATTGTATTTTGTAGTATTGTCAATACCAGCTTAGTCACATCTGTCAGATTTAGTCTGTAAATCAAGGAGTTAGTAGAATCTTGTTCCTGTTCAGTGAAGAATACTGTTTCAATTTTTAAACACCATCTAAAATCGGTAAAGTAGGTTTCTTTTGGCCTAAGGGATTTGACAGTGTAACAGGGAGCACATGTGTGGTCCTGTGTGCAGGCTCAGTGGAAGGCCTGTAGAAGCCTGATAAAAGCTGGAAAAAGAAGGGAAACAAAGATTTACTTACACAGACTGAGCAGTAATTATCTTCATCCAACACATTCAGTATCAAAGTGAGCCCATCTCACTCACTGTCAGACACTGCAGAGCTGGGAAACAGATGATGGTTCCATGGCAAACATTCTTTTGTAGAATATTCTATGTATGGTTAGTGAAATGATTAAAAGATTAGTTCCAATACTGAAGCATTGATAGCCCAGCTGTTGTGGCTCCTCTGGTTCTTTCTGGGCTCAGGAGACACCTCTGGTTTCAAAAAACCTCTTTTAACATTTTACAACCGGTAAATATAATCTGAAATTCTCCTGAACCACCTTCCTGCCTGGACCCAAATGCCATCCAACTAATTCACGGAGATTCTTGAAAACACCCCAAATGTGACTCTTTAATTATCCAGCAACATGTTGTTTAGCAGCAGATAAAAAGAAACCCAAAAAGCATTACAAGGAGAAACGTTTCAGGAGTATGAGCTAAAATGGGTGGGAATGAATGTTTGTTATGATTGAAATAAGTGTCACTGCTGGGAGTACTTTTTCTTTTTTAACCAACATCATCTTTTCTCTGTCAAATACCCTGTTTCCTCGAAAATAAGACCTAGCCGGACATCAGCTCTAATGCGTCTTTTGGAGCAAAAATTAATTCAAGACCCGGTCTTATATTATATAAGACCCGCTCTTCTCTTGTTGTAAAATAAGACCAGGTCTTATATTAATTTTTGCTCCAAAAGACGCATTAGAGCTGATTGTCCGCCCAAGTCTTATTTTCGGGGAAACATGGTAGTCTCTCTCTTTATCCAAGGGTCTTACCTTTTTCAGTGGAAAATCAAGCTAAGCATCGTTTTACCAATCACTTATTTCCCCAATTTAAATAACCAGGTACATTCCAGCTTGTACTAGGATGAAACCCATACTTCACAATCTTGTGATCCATTTTTCTTGGCATCTATGCAAGAGAATGAACAACAACGGTAAAAATACAGTGACATTGAAACTTTATGTCTATAGTGAGGATGTTTATGGGGGTTGCCTAATTTTTCTAGTCACCCCTGAAGTCTTGGTGTGTTAGGTGAGGCAAAAAAGGGTCTTCTTTACAGGCATCTCCCATGGATCTCCTAGGTGGGAAAAGTAACAAGAAATGGCAGAGCTATCCTGTAGTCTGAGCATTGAGACTTGTGAAGGAGAAGCAGAGAGAAAAGGACTATCTCTTGCCCATCTTACAGCACCCAGTATGGGCAGGGAATTTACGCTTGGGAGCAGAGTGGAGGTGTCAAAACTCAGTCCTGGGAGAAGTAACATTGACTGAGGCACAATGATATCGTTTTTATTTTTCATCTCTAACCTCAGTGTCTACCCCAATATCTAGCATGTGGTGGGCATTCAATAAATATTTGTTGAGTTAGTTTATCTTTTCTTTCTACCCAAATTCTAAGGAACTTTCCCAGGTTTAAAGATGCTTTAAAAGATCTGTGAGAAGCAATGAGACAAATTGCAGCTATTATGCTAGGAGCATTTTCAGAAACAAAGAAAATAGGTCTACTCATAGACAGACAATAGTTTAGTGGTTACCAGAGGGTAAGGGGGGTGGAGGTGGGAGATGAGGGTAAGGGGGATCAAATATCTGGTGATGGAAGGAGAACTGACTCTGGGTGGTGAACACACAGTAGGATTTATAGATGATGTAATATAGAATTATACACCTGAAATCTATGTAATTTTACTAACAATTGTCACCCCAATAATTTTTTTTAAAAAAGAATAAAACCCAAAGAACAAAAACCAAAAAAAGAAAAAAAGAAAGATAAAAGAAAATAGGGCTACAAAATTTGGGAGTTGATTAGTCAGGATATGTTCGACTATGCTACGGTAACAAACAACCCCTCAAATCTCAGCAACTTAACATAATAAAAATTTTTTTCTAACTCATGCAAACATTCCTGTCAAGTCATTCCCTTAGGTGACTCTCTTCCAGGTAGTGACACAGGGTTATAGGCTCTTTCCATCTAGTATTTTTATCGTCCTCTGTGCCATCATTGTCCTGCAATCTATCCTTTGCAACCAGCAACACATGGAGTGAAAAGAGAGCATGGAGAAGGTACACCCACTTTTAATTGTTTCATCCTGGAAGTTATACAACAGTTCTGCAACAAATTTCCATTACTGAGAACTAGTCACATGGCCCCAACAGATATGAGGGGCTGAAAAAATGTAGATTAGCTATGTACTCAGAGAGAGAAAGGGGTTTGGTGAGTTTCCAGCCAGTCTTTGCCATGAGAACCTGATGAAAGTACTGGTAAAGATAGTAACAAGATAGAGCTAATGGCTGGAGAAGACAAGCCTCAGTAATAATGCCAATGAGTCAGCAGTCATGAGGACCAGAGGAGAAGCAGGCAAACAATAGTAACAAACCAGGGAGGAAGGTCAAAGTCAGTGCATTCACACTGATCCATAGTAGACATCTAGCAGAAGAGAATGCCATAGGTTGGAGGGTGAAGGTCTGGGCCAGATAGTTGCTAGGTGTCCAAGGAGAAGCACCTTGAGACATTGCTAGGAGAAGAAAGTTCCTCAGAGGGCTGGAGTTTAGGCAGGCCTCCTTGTGAGGGCCAGATATATAGGCCGCTGCCATCATTATCCATTTATTTCTTGTAACCTGTGGGCTCTAGGAAGGTGAAATGTATTAGGGGTAAGTCACATAACATCAAACATATACATAAATGTACTAATAACTTTTGTCTATTGAGCTCTATTTTCCAGGCACTTTATGTATATCATCTCTAATCCTTACAATAGCCATTCAATATAGTAATTTTCCTTGGTTTCCTTAAGGAAACTAAAGGTTAGAGGGATTACAAAGTCACGCAAATTGTGAGTGATACAGCTGGGACTTGAGCATGGTGAATCTGATACTAAATTCCAAACTACACTGTCATAGCACCTGCATCTATGTTCATACTCTTTATGAGACACGTGCACATACACTAAAATGCCTATTTTTGAGGAAGTGTATCAAATAGCTGTTGCTGCATAACATGTCACCCCGAAATGCAGTGGCTTAAAAAGAACTCTTCATTATTTTTCATGAGTCTATGGGATGGCTGAGCAGTCCTTCTGTGATAGGCTGGGATGGGTTGGTGTCTCTCATGCATATATGGCGCACTGGCATGGTGGTTGGAATGGCCTCAACTGGGGTGATGTGGTTATACTCCATGTGTTCTCTTATCCTCCAGAGACCTAGTACAGCCTTGTTCTTGTGGCAGCAGCCAGGTTCCAAGACAGAATGGAAACACAAGGCCTCTTGAAGATGAGGCTTAGAACAGGCACACCACTACTTCTGCCATGTTGACAAAAGAAAGTCATAAGACCAGCCCAGGAACAAGAATGGGGAAATAGAATCTACTTCTTGATGGGAGGAGCTACAAAGTCACTTTGCAAAGGGCTTGGATATGAAGAAGGATAGAGAATTGGGGCCATTTTGCAGTCAACCTACCACATCTACTTTCTTAGATACTTTTCCCCTTAAAAAAGTAGATAAGGTAACATGCTTGCTTACAATGTGGTTTTACTAACTGGTGAAATAGCACATGACCCTTCTGAAATGTACGTGTTGTTTGTTCCCTCTCTCATCTAAAAAGTGCTGAGATAGACAATGTGCTACATGGATAGATACCTTCTTTATTTAGGGAGGCAGGGCACAAAAATACCCGCTTCCAGGCACAAGATCCATCTAAACAGAAAATAGCCTTGCAATAGGAGATTTAAAAAAAGTAAAAGAAAACTGAAAATTTGACTTCCTGTGTGCCCTGCAAAGAGGGGTTGGGGAGCTGTGAAAGTGTGATGAGCAGCTGGCTTTTATTTTTAAATACATAATATTGCTACCCAGACTTTTTTCTGGAAAAGTGGAAGGAGACTTACTAAGGAATTCTATCACACAGGAATATCATTCGCAGTAGATGCTAATGTGATTAATATGGTCTTTTCAGAATAAAATATTTTTTTGTAATCTATTTGTTTAGTCTACAGAATGGGAAAAAGAAGCACACAGTGAATGCTGGAAGGTGAAAAATGCTATAGATTCTTATTAGGCCCTCAAGAAAAAAAAAATTGAAATGCCCGAATCAGGCTTTATTTGCTACTGAAATAGACTATTTTTTTTTTTTTCAGGGAATTCAGTTTTGATGTTTGTGAGCATGAGAACCTGCATCTCACACCCCTCTAGCACTAAAAGCCTTTTTGTTCAGAAGGAATAATCCAATACCATCAGGGGTAACCAGGGTGCCACAATATTTATTTTAGGTCCACAGTTATAAGTGAACTAAAAGCACAACGTTAAGAAAGCCACAGGGAGAGCCAACCAAATGCTCCCTCTTTTCTTCTCAGGACACGTGGTATTAAATCGGAAAGGAAAAGGTAACTGATCCACAATTGAATTGTTTTGTAGGTTTTTATGGTCAACTTATGGAACTAATTTCTATAAACTCTCACCAAGGATTGGAAAGAAAAAAAAAAAAGGTCTACAAGGACCAACCAATAAGACAATAACTAAAGCAAGCAGGGTTGTAAGGGAGAACGGTGATTATGGTGAACCCCATCTAAAGGGAATGGATTAAAACTTAAAACAAACAAGAAAACATTGTGCAAGCCAAACAAAGCAAGTCTGCGGGTCAGATCTGACCGGCAATGTGCCAGATCATGGCTTCTACTCCAGGCCAACACTAGATCCACAGAAAACCCCTAATCAGAACTTCCCTGGTACCGAATCAATACAAGGATTAAAGAAATTTTTGTTCTGGCTCCTTTTCTACACTCTCCTTTGCAAAGTTAAAATAATATCACAAAATTATGTGCCAGTTTCAAAAAGCACATTTATATGTGATTGTTACTCTGACATTTCACCCTGCGTTTTGTCTGAAATAGTCTACACAGATCAAGAAAAGCAAAAACAAGTACTTGGGGATAACAAAGGTTCTAAACGCCATATTTTCTCTTGAAACATGTATGAAATTTAGACAAAAGTGTTATGTTTGCTTGCATTATTTGGGAGGCCTTAGAGAATATATTGTGAAACCTTAATGTAACTGGACTCCAACGTGGCTTAGTGTGTACACAGTGTCAATTAAAAGAAAAGTGGAAAAGAAACAGACATTTAGTTGTATGTCTCCATGTAAAACAACCTTATATATAAAGAAATCCCCTATGAGAAAAATCTCATTTTTCCCCAATGAGAAAAATCCCTGAAAACATGACTAGAGTCACTTTTTGCATTACTCCCCACAGTATTACAGAGTAGATCATCTTTATTTCCAAGTTGGTGGCAAATCAGTGCTTTCTGATTCCATGTATGATGCTGTCGCTGGAAATGTTACCTCCAGGTGTAAGTACCCATTGGTATAATATTAGATCTCTTGTTTTCATTTTTATTCATCTTGTTGGTGTTTATGTTTATCTCCAAAAATAAACATGCACTGCTTTGCTTTTTAAAGACCTATAAAGACCTATTTGAAGATTTAGAAGAGATTTATAAAGATCTATGAAAGATGTTCTATAGACAACATCACCAATTACAATTGTGAACCAACACCCCCAAAATAAACAACTGAATTTGTATTCTGTATTTTTGCTTTTTACTTCAATTCCACCAGATGATCTCCAGAATCACTCAAAACTAGCATTAATGGTGATGTTTTATGCCAAATTGCCTTCCCCAGACAACACTTAGCTGTTCAAAATAAAGTCAATGAAAGAGGGCCTCAGATAGGAGAAGCTTTGTAGGGACTTCGCTATGGTACCTCTCCTCTAAGGGATCCTTCTGAAAAAAAGAAAACACCTTGGTTTACAATAGGCACAGATGATAATCAAAGTAGTCCAATGCTGTTTTGTCTTTTAGAAAAGACCAAAAAGCTAGGGGTGGGGATAGAGTTCTTAATGTCCAACAAAACCTCTTAACGATCCTCTCTTCTGCTCTCTGTCACTGTTTTCCACACAGGCAGCACCGCCCCCCCCCCCCCCACCATAAGTCTACTCCCCATTCCCAACTGCCGACTACAAAAGTCTTCCACACACACCCGGCATGTCTCCCACTCACAGAGGTGGCACAGTGGCCGACAATCTGTTTCTTTCTCTCCCACCTACTCTTTTCCCTTCCCTCCACATGGCTCTTCCATTCTCTCTCCACCCCTACCCCCACCCCCAGGGCCTCCATTTACGCTCCCCACACAAAAACACTGTGGGAAGTATATTCTACTCTCTTACTATAATTATTTCACTTGGGAAAACGGGTCCATTACCTAGATTCTGTACCAAAAAGGAAAGTCCAGGTGCTGACATACCCACACAGCAAGAACCCTCCCTTCTCAAAAAGCAGAGAGAAGAAAGGCCTTGTCGTCATAATCCTTTTTACTCCCGTAATACTTGAAGAGATGCCTCCTGTCCTGTGTGCTGCCATGCGGAATCGCACAGCTATGCCAAAGAAGTTACGAGACTCTACATGGCCGTCAAAATGGAGCCCTTGTCAAACAGAACACGATAGCCCTCCCAGTTCCCAAACCACTTATTGTTTCATCTGATTTGCTCCTGTCCCTTTCCAGAATTTTTTGACTGGTATTTTGTGGTAGGAAAAATTCATCTGCTCATGCTCTACTATGTAAGACAAGAGAGGTCAACTGCTTGGAGTTGTACCTCGTATTTACCAAGAGGAGCAAACAATGAGATTCGGTGACTGTTAGATTTTAAGTGGAACGAGAATAATATTTTTTAGTTAGTCCAGTGGCTTTTCATCCATAATCTGTTCAGGCAATCTACCTAAATGTAGTGACTTCAAAGGACAATCATTCCTGTGGGTCATGAATATGGGCAGGGCTTAGTGGGGTGATTCTTTTACCTCCTATGGCTTGAGCTGTGGACAGTCAGTGCAACTCAGGGGGCAGCTGGGCTTCCCTAAAGGATCCATGTCAATTTCACTCATGTGTCTGGTGTCTGGGAGAGGATGGCTGGTAGGCGGGTCTCCACTGTATGTCCATGTCATCTCGGAGCTTCTCCATGTGTCCTAGGGTAATTGGACGTTTTATGTGCTAGTCAGAGTTTCAGGAGTGTTCCAGCCAATGGAAAAAGTATCTGCCAGTCTCTCAAGGACTGAGCCAGAAAGGGGCACATTGCCACTTCCACTACAGTCTATTGGTCAAAGCAGTTCCAAGCTTTTAAAGTGAAGATTTGTAAAGCCTCCATTTGATGGCAAGAATGGCAAGGAAAAAACAAAAATGAGGCTATGTGGGGACAGAGTCAGAAGTCCAGTTTCCAGGCTCTCAGCCTCACGTGAAAAGGTGCTGGCTTAGGTAGTAAATGGCCATCAACTGTGATTGAATGGCCATCAGCTGTGGCTAGTTGGCCATCAGCTGTAACCAGTGAGCCATTGGCCACTAATATAACTGCTGTGGCTACGCTAGCAGAAAATGGGGGCTAGCAAGAAGATGGTGGCTGAGCTAGCAAGCGAGACTAGTGCAGGAAGACCCCTTGTTGGGGTGCTGGCGGATGTTTGCTTCCTGTGTCTCCAACCCAGCCACCAGTGAGACCATAGTGGTATGACTCCCCGACCTGTAGCTCCGTGGGTGTTCCTTTTTGGCCTCACCATGTCCTGCATTCCTATGTGGGGAGCGGGAGCTGAGACCCCACATGACACCCCACGTGACAGGCTATCTCTAACCCACCACACTTCCTTAGCAAGATCCATGCCTGGAAAATTCCATTCCACTGGTTTCTTCCATAACAGGGGTTGGCAAACTATGGCCACAGACCAAATCCAGCCCATCTCCTGTCTTTACAAACAAAGCTTTATTGGGACACAGACTCACTCGTTTATATACTATCTATGGCTGTTTTCACACTACAACAGCACAGTTGAGTGGTTGTGACAGAGACCATATGGCCCACGCAGTCTAATATATTTACTATCTGGCCCTTTACAGAAAAAGTTTCCCAATTCCTGTTCTATAGCATAAAGAGAGCTCAGTTATGGCAGAGATAGTAGAAAACACTCTTTCCAGCCCTGGTCAATTGTGAGACAGAGAGAGGAGAGGAGGAGCTCAGACACGTGGGTCTCACTGTGCCCCTAGAGGCAGGGGGTCTAAGTAAAAACAGCCAGATGGAATGGAATCTGACGTCACCAAGGATGGAGGGCTAGTGGCATAATCCTCCGGGGAGGGGAGCAGGGGCAGCAAGCCTTTAGGAGCAGACGTGTCCAGGCACTGCCAACGCAGCAGGCATAGCCCTACAGCACTGCTAGCAAGGCCGCTGCACAGATGAGCTGGGGCAGCTGCTTCCGTGGGGACTGTTGGGGGTCAGAAGGCCCTGAATGCTTTGGTAAAGAGGAACACAGAGGCAAGCATGTCCTGGGAGCAGCTTGGAGACTTTATGACAAGGGAAAGTGTCTGGAACCAGACACACCGTTATGGCCACCAGTTAGAGATTAGACAGGAGGCCTCGTCCTGCGGCAGATCAATGTCTGCTCTCAGGACGTGCCTCTGCCTCTGTGCTCCTCTTTACCAAAGCATCCAGTCTGAAGTTCTGCATGTGGATACCGGTTCCCAGTGAATGCAAGCTGCATGCTCCCCCACTTTCCCCAAGAAAAGCAGGAGGAGGAGAAAGTTGTGTCCTCTGAGGAAGAGAGATGGCTTAAATGAGAGAGACTGTGTTACCATCATTTGTGGCACATTCAGACTTTGTATTTCGACCTTCCCTCCCCTGCAACTAATCAATAAGGTAACCCTGAGAAATGTCAGAAGATTTATAGGAAGTAGATAAACTACATTTTTTTTTTACACACCTGAATGTAGAGTGTAAATTTTAGAGGCTGTTACAGCGAGAGTCTATGAATTTCTTATATTCTTTTAAATTAAATCCATATTGTAGAGGTCTTAACATCATTGCCAGGTCTTAACATCCAACTTCTAATAGGACTGGAATGAACCATCTTCTTGAGACATGGAGGCCATTCCTGTGGTAGGTCATAAAGTGAAGTTTATGAGCAGTCTGGCCCAGTTCCACTGTGGTTTGGCTTGATAATGACCTTGGGCAATGCAGTGTAATAGAATGTTGAAAAGAGGCCGTCAAGGCCAGGTTCCTCCCAAGAAAATAACAGTGGAGTTAATTCAGATGACTCCAGAGTAAAGTTTCTGCCTCCACCCCAGCAATACTATTACTTGGTCCTACATGTTAAAGGGTGTGGGGCCACTCTTCTTATTTGTTAATGAAAAAAATCATTGGCTGTTGGAAAACAGAGCTGCAGGAGTAGTTTCTAGCTGGTGAGTTCAAGTGCCGAAAGTGTGATAGTGTGATTTTTCTTTACCTGAGGCCCTGACACTGTCTGAAGCTGTCACTGTCTAAAGGCCTAGGGAAGGGAGATTCTGGGTTTGGAAAGAAGGGGGACTTTTCTCTGGGAGCCCTACTGGGTTCTTATGGGGCATAGACAAAGCCATCCTGAAAAACTGAACTGTTAGTAGACAAAGTGTCTCCCGTAGGTTAAATTTCAAGGTAGGTTATCGATTGCTGTGTAACAAACCAGTCCAAAACTTAGTGGCTTAAAACAAAAATTTCATTTCTCATGATGCTGTGGGTTGGCTGACCTCAGCTAAGCAGTGCTTCTGCTCTATGTGATATCATCTGGGGCCATAGTTTTCTGAGGCTTCATCTGGTTTTGGAAAATCCAAGATGGTGCTGAATTCTCAATAGAAGCTATTTACTAGAGCACCTGGGGTCTACTCCACATAGCCTCTCTATGTGACTAGGGTCTTTCAGATCATGGGAGCTGGGTACCAAGTGGGAGCATTCCAAGAGGAAGGGAGTGGAAGTTACAAGTCTCTTAAGGCCTGGATTTAGAAGTCCATCTGCCATTGTATTGGTCAAAGCAATGACAGGGCCAGTCCAGATTCAAGGAAGAGAAATAAGCCCTACCTTTTTACATGAGGAATAGCATGGGTGTACACAGAGGGAAGGTATTGTTGGGGGCTGTAGTAGGCAGTGTTCTCCAGAGAAACAACCAGTAGGAGATATATGTATATATACGTATATGTGTGTGTATACACACACACACACACACACGGGGGGGGGGGCAGAGAAAGAGAGAGAGATTTATTTTAAGGAATTGACTCACACAATTGTGAAGGCTGACAAGTCTAAAATCTGTCTGGTAGGCCAGTAGAGTGGAGACCCAGGGAAGAAATGCAGTTTGCGTCTGAAGACAATCTGCTGGTAGAATTTCTCCTTGCTTGGGTTCTCCAAGCAAAAGCTTAATCTTTTTCTAGTAAGGCCTTCAACTGATTAGATGAGGCCCACCCACATTATGGAGAGCAATCTGCTTTATTCAAAGTCTACTGATTTAAACGTTAATCTCATTCAACGAAACACCTTCACAGCAACATATAGGGTAATATTTGACCAAATATCTGGGTACCATGACCGAGCCAAATTAACACATAAAATCAACCATCACGGGCCTAAACTTGGAGCCTGGCTACCATTGTATGCTGAGGTTCTTTCTGTCTGTACCCCTGCTGATCACTCCTCCTCCCATCCTTCCACCCCCAACTCCTCACCGTCCTTTCTCTTCTTTCATTCCTTTTGGACTCCGGGGCCCTCTTCTCTGCCTCAGCCTCCTGTTTTGTGGCTCCATTCGTTGCTTTATTTTTCATGGGCAGCAAAGTTAATGAAATATTTTCACCGTCAGCTATGATGCGGGGATGCCTCATTTGGTGCTCAGGGAACGGAGTACTTAAGGACTGTGGTGAGTGAGGTGGAAAGAACACTAAGCAAGAGAACTGGCCCCGGTGCTGCAGCATGTGACTGGTGGTGTCACCTCTCTGAGCCTGCGCTTCCCCTGCTTTTTCACATTGAGCCCAAGGTTCTCTCTCTCCTCCCAGGCACCATATGTGCCCTGCAACAGTGGCCATCTGGAGACAGTGTTGTCTTTTTTGTTTTGCTTTGTTTTAAAAAAGCAGAAATTTCCGAGATGTTCAATGGAGAGAGTGGCACCTTGTCTAGACAATGGGAAAAGCTCTGTTTTTAACAGGTGGAACATGGAGGGTGGTGGTCACATTTTTGTAGGTAAACTACTACCCTTGTGTTTATGTGGGAGCATGACTTACCTTCTGAGGTAGGCGGGAAAATCTCACAAAGCTTGCATTTCCCACCTCTTACCCAGTGTCTGGCTGGGGGATGAATGCAAAGCAAGTATAGCCATTTTCCACTGTGTATATTTTGACTCACAGAGATCTTTTTGTTTGATTTTTTCTCCTCTCCTAGGGATGATTATTAAAACACAAACACGCGCGTGCGCACACACACACATTGAATGGATTGTTGAAGAGAAAATACAGTTCTAACTAACAACCAGCAAAAGAGTAAATATTGTCTCAGGTATCTGACACAAAGGTAACCGGTGGTGAAAACTCAAAGTCAGAAAAACAGGATTTAAAAATACATATGAGCACCTTTGCCAATATGTATGCAAATGCATAGACAACGTTCTAGAAGGATAACTACCCAATATAACCATGGTTACACCAGGAGGGGGATGGTATGAGCATGGTGAGGAGGACATATCACATTTGATTCCACATATTTCTGTGTCATTTTAATATCTTACGTCAAGCAAGGGTTCATGTTTTTCTTTAGTTTTTAAAATTTGTGGAATAGACTATTCATTTGCTAGGGCTGCTGTAACAGAGTACCATGAATTGAGTGGCATAAACAACAAAAATTTCCCATCTCAGTCCTGGAGGCTTAAAAGTCCAAGATCAAGGTGTTGGCAGAACTGGTTTCTCCTGAGGGCTGGGAGAGAGAATCTGTTCCATGCCTCTCACCTAGCGTCTGGGGTTTGCTGGCAATTTGGCATTCCTTGGTTTGTAGAAGGTTCCACTTTGATCTCTGCCTTCATCTTCACATGGTACTCTCCCTGTGTGCGTGTGTCCAAGTTTCTCCTTCTTAAAAGAAAACCAGCTATATTGGATTAGGAACCCACCCTACTCTAGTATCACCTCCTCTTAATTATTATAATTACATCTGCAAGGACCCTATTTCCAAATAAGATTATATTCTGAAGTGAAAAGGGCGGGGCTTCAACATACAAATTGGTTGGGGAGGCAATTCAATCCTTAACAGAGTGTAAAAACAACAACAACAAAATGAGTGTCTTATAATTGCTTTTTAGTTGAAAACAATTTTTGAAAGACTTGTGGTCAGCACCCTGCTATACATAAGCTCCAGCAAGACCATGGACCACTTATTGTCTTCTCTAAGCTTCCTTTCTGCATCTGTCAGATGGGGCCAAGAATATCTGCCTTCCATTTCCCGTAGAGTTGTGGTAAGTGTCAAATAGTATAATGCCCCACCCAAGAGCTTTATACTCTGCAAAGGTCTATGTTAAGGTAATTTGATGGAGGTTCAAACCAGGAGCATAGCTGTTCATATACGGTGATTGAAGATGAGATGTCCAGCCTTACAAAGCATGCACCTTGAGCACTGAGGAAAAGCAAACATTGTGTCTACCCCTTGGGACCAAGAGGGAACTGGTGGGGGAACAACTAGCTTCCCCTCAAAACTGTAAGGTGCCATTGGATGTTGAACCGGTGGGAAGAAATGTCAAGCATGACGTTCCGGTTCATTCTTGAGGCTTTAGTTCGGTGCACAGAATGATGCATTTGTCCTTTTCATTTGAACAGATGTGTATTTTCTGAACTTCAAAATGCGGTCAAAGGGATGCACACCGACAGTAGATGTGTGAGCTTTGCTTAGAGCCACGTTCTTAACCATACCTAGGTCACAAGTTCTGTGAAGAATCTGATTTTTTAAAAACCTCGAGGATTGCTTATCGCAGAAAAAAGCACCTACACAATTTTGCATGTAATTTCCAGGAGTTCATGAACCTCGGGTTCAGAATTTCTAATTTAAATTTAAGTTCTTAAGATAGAACACCCTTGAATACTCAAAAAAAAAAAAAAAAAAAAAAAAAGGAAGACTTTAGAAGGAGCCAGAATTTTTTCTGGTCCAGTTAAAAAACAATTTTCAGTAAAAGAGGCTGAATTGCAAATACTTTCTGTACATCCCATCATGGGTTCATGATGTGCTGGGAGCACTGATTTTGTGATCTTAAACTGAGGTTTTCTGAGAGTCACCTGTCCGAGGGCTCTCAGTTAACTCCCCATGATGGGTACTGGTGGTCAAAACAGTAACACTGTACTTGGGCCTCTGCCTCAGGAAAGAGGTGCCGGCAGTGCAAAAACAGCCTTGTTGCTTTTCAGCAGTTTAGAACCTGCAGGTCTGGGAGAACATCTGGCCATGGAGGAGCGTAGGTTCCTGCGAGGGAACCTGGAGCACACCTCCCGCACGAGTTGCACCGTTGAAAGGGAAGAGAGGAGTGCTTAGAAATTGGGGGGCCCTGAGATAGGAGACTTGAGGCCTTGCTTCCGCCCCCTCCCCCCTGCAGTGGAGAAACCTCCCGATGGGTCAAGGGAGCTGATGACAGGGCAGGTCTTCAGCCGCATTCCCAAGTGTGTCTTCTCTAAAAGATGGGTCTGACCTCGGTGGGACCTTGGCAGTGTATAAACCTTTCCCTTTTTACCGTCCATCTCCCAGCTCAGCTGCAACCCATGTACACCGAGTGAGTGCGATACACGGGAACTCCAAACAGAAACAAAAATTAAGTTTAGCTATACACCAGGGTGCCAAAAAAATGTTTACACATGACTGATATCCATCTTTTGTTACCAGTATATATTGAGTAGTACAATCTTAATACAGTTTTGTCCTTTCTTAAAGTGTGTATACATTTTTTTGGCACCCTCTGTATATATAAAAGTCTCATGTCTTGCTTTTGATGGTATTCAAGACACGTTACCCCATAATATGGCATCTTGGCATATGAAATATCTTAAGGACTTTTAAAAACTGGCAGAAGCGGGAAGGTCACTCTGACCTCTGTCGTCTTGCCTTTCTTTCCTGAAACATCATAAAACTCCCACGTGAAAGCCACCCTCCCTGTTGCAGGAAGAGGGAAGACATTCTCACCAGAGCAGGAATTTGGGGCCAACAATTTTGTACAAGCAAACCTTGTTAAACTAGCCCTTACCTTCCCGGTTACTTTTTCACCATTTACTGCTCCTAGCCTAAACCCATTTGTCTTGTCGATTCTTTACAAATTGATTGTTTCTTTGTCTAAAAGGTATAAAATCTTCCTGCTCTGATCACTCCTTTGGGTCTTCATTTTCTCGTGAAGGCTCCCAAGTACGTGCAAAAATTCAATACAACGAGTAGGCTTTTCTCCTATTAATCTGTTCCTGTCCGTTTAATTTCCAGACCCAGCCAAAGACCCTCAGAGAGTTGAAGAAAACTTTTTTTCTCTTCTACAGTTTCCCAAGATTGTGGCACTATGAGCCTGACACCTTTTCTTGTGGACCTATGCTAAGGAGAAATTCTTATTACTATGGACCCAGGACATTTCATTGTTCCTTTCTTTAAAAATTTGTATAAATTAACCTCAGTGACACTTGTAACAGAGAAGTCAGTAAACTGGGCTTTCTCATTTTCTCAGAATCACAGGGTTCCCCTTTTCTGTAATATTGGACCACATGGCTTGAGCCCCCAGCTTCCCGTAAAGTGAGAAATCCAGGGTCCTTCAGACATTTCTGGGGATTCACCGAGGCCTCATGCATCTTGTGTTCGTGCTGGCTCAGACTTCCTCTTTCCTCAGCTTCGTGTCTGTTTCCTGCGGTGTGTGGAGCTTCTAGTCTGTATACATTTCCTCATACCACAGACTGCCCCGTTTGCCCACCCTCCCATAGCACCGCAGACCCAAGGCTGTGTTTTAGGGACGGTTTGGGGTGGGGGGGATGACAGAGGAGTTGCAGCACAGACAACAACTCATAAGGAACGTTAGACATTCCTCAGCCGTTCCCACTCCCAGGAACACCTGGCTGGCTCTCGCCCTCTCCTTCCCCCAGCTTCTGCCAGGACATCCCTTGAATTGCCTTCTCTCCTTTTTCTCTTCTCTTTGCAGGGCATCAGTTGGCCCTTTCTTTGTCCTGTTTTCTTCTTTGATACTTTGCCCTGGGGCCTCATTCTTCATATCTCAGTGGGCAGTCAACAATAACGAAAGGCCTTCCTTTAGGGGGTTTCCATCACCTGCATTTAAAATAGCAATTGTTTGTCTTTGCTGCATACAGTACTCAGCAAGAATAAATGGGCACAAAACCCACCCTGGTTGGGGAGGGGATAGTCATTACAGATTATAGCCTTCAAACTTGACCTGCACTGGCCGTCATCTACTTTCCAGCCACTTCGGAACGGGGTGAGCAGCAATACAACACAGCCAGTTTGTTCGTTTGGACCGTGTCTCATATTGATCCAGAGGCGGCAGGCCAGTCGGTTCTGTGGCAATCTACAATCATCATTAAGACAACACAACCAGCAGACAGCCAGTAATCTGGTCTTTTCACACATCCAAACACAGCCCACGTCCTTCTGCAGGAAGAATTACATACCTGAGCTCCTTAACGGGGGGAATGAATAAAAAAAAGTGTTAAGAGAGGAGAAACCCTAGATAAACAATGGCAGCAGGGCTGAGCGCAAAACAAGTCAACGGTAATTACCAACATAAAAATGTTAGCTTTATTCTCTTCTCGGATTTCATTATCTTACATGCCGCACACTAGCATGTTGGCTAGAAGGAATTTACTTAGGCAAAATTGAATATCCTATTACCTTTAAAACCATCTGGTTTAATTTTAAGGTTGTTTTTAGTTAAGGGAGAAAACAAGGTGGAGGGAATATTGGTACAGTTCTTATTACAATCTGAAGCAAGTAGGGTAGAATAGACCAGAAGGCACCCACTCTCTACCTCACACCAGCTGGGTCTGCACCTGTGGGCACCCTGTCTGATGGCTTGACAAGGTGTGCAGGGGTCCTGCCTCAGACATCCCTCCGCGGCAGCCTGCGGAACCCACGACAGTTGCCGTGAGAATCAGTTCTCCTGAACCAGAGTGAGCTGAACTCCTGCTATGTCTTCAGCAGGGAGAGACCCTTTCAAGACTACGAATGACCTGGGGACAAGATGCTTCACTGCTTACTTCCTTTGGGAGTTGACTCCTCTGAAATAGACCATTTGCTCTAAAGGCCTTTTTTTTTTTTTTTTTTTTTTTTTTTTGGTAAATTTACATATAAACAAATTTCCATGTACTGAACACATTGATACAATTGGCTTATTGAATTAGCCAGTCAAATTAGCTTACTCAATTAAAGGAGATCAGTGTTTGGGGGGCAAGTGTTGATGCAGAGATGGGGAAGGGGGAAGGGAAGGGGTACCTACTCAAACATAGATGCTTAACATGACCTTTCAGATAAGGTGCAGCTATATCACGGAGTACGGTGCCGCTGTAACAAAGAATGAGGTCATTCTCGATGTACTGATAGGGACAGAGTCCTAGGATATGTCACTAAGTGAAAAAAGCAGAACAGTTTTTATAGTATACCACCACTTGTGAGAAAAGCAGTAAAAACAAGAGTATATCTCTATTCGTCTATGATTTCGTTTACATAAGATACACTGAAATAACATATAAAAACTACTGAAAACGGTAACACACAGTGGGCAGGAGGAGGTATGAAAGGAAGCATAGATAGAGATGGGTGGAAGGGAGTCTTCGTGATGTCTTTCCTGTTGTATTATTAGATTTTCGAACTATGTGACTAGATTAGCTATTCACATATGTAAATAGTTTCAGTAAGGCCACACAATGAATAAACCATTCCTGTCTGCTACCTACTGAACTCCTTTTTGTCCTTTAGGGCCCAACTCAAAAGTGACCACATTGATTTGTTCACTAATAAACATGAAAACCTACTGTGTGCTAAATGCTGTGCCAGGTGCCAGGCCCTGCGGATGCCCCGACGAGCAGGACACACACAGCTCTGCCTTCAGGACACTGGCAGCTTATCTGGGAGCCAGGCCACTAAGCAGACAACCTGCTGTGGACGAAGACACTGGGAGTTTCCCTGAACCTTTGCACCCTTGGACTCCCAAGCCCATAACACTGTCCTCTGGGCTCCCCAAAACAATTAGGATTGTTTCTCAGGTCTGTCGCTTCTGGCTTGTGAGTTCTGGTAAGGTAGGAGCCCTTATGTATACATCTCTAGGTCCTCATAGCCCACTTCATGATACACAGTAGGTGCCCAGTAAATGCTGTTTGAATGAATGGATTGATGAGATGTTTCCCGGAGTGGGCAGCCTAGGAGGCAGCAAGAGGAGACTGGGTGCCTGGGAGGAAGGCTGGAGGGCTCCTAGTAAAGGCTCTGGTGAGGTGAGAGGGAAAAGCAAAGTTCCAGACTCCCATCATCTGAATCAGGTCGAAACAGTTAGGGTTACCCTAGTCAACATCTGCTCAGGAGCTAGGTCCTTCCCTGAAATCCAAACATGCTAGCCCAGAACGGAGGAGGCTTTAAATCTAGAATACTGGGCTGATATTGTCCATGCAAACCTACCTATGTATCTCCCAGTTCAGCAGGTTCTTCTGGGTCACCCCTGCTCACTATCTGGAGACATTCAGATGATGAGACATAGCAAATACTAATGGGGTCAAGTTCACATTGCATGGTATGAAATACCAAGACATTGAGATTCAGACTAAGAGACAGTGCCGTTACTTGTCTTAGAGATTTACCTACTGCGTTCTGCCCGAATAGATTCTTCACTTGATCAGTTTCAAACCCAAGCCCCTGTTTTTCAAATGCGGTAACAAATCATTTACTGAAAAGAAAAAACATTTCGTCAAGCTTTGTGTCTTTCTTGGTTATGGATCACCTTCTGGGATCAATTTAGAAAGCAATGTACGATGATTTAGCCTCTGGATTCCTATCCATAGCAGCATGTGTCAGGTGGAGAATTCTCCCAGCTTGGTCATCAAAGCAAACCCTGTAATTACATGGTGGTTCCTGTGCTGTCAGCATGTATTTATGCAATTCTGCCTGTCATGCCGATTCACAGAGAGGCTAGCCAACGAGGGCAGTCTCCCCTCCTGCTTTTAATTACTGCAGGCCCAGAAATGAATGAAAGTCCTTGGGGAGTGGACACAAAGGGCCAGGGTCATTAAGGGAAGGTTGCCTGAACTGTGAGCTTCATCTTTGGACCTGATAAGCTGCAGGCCAAGTCCAAAGAGAAAGTTGCTGAGCTTGGTCAGCAGCCTGGGGGCCGCCAGCATCAGCATTAAGCTAATGAGACAGAGACAAATTAAGACCGTTTTCAGAATCAACAGCTGTCCTTGGGCCTCCTGCTCAGAACTGGCTGTATGATTTCCAGGGGCTGCTGCAGGTGCAGGTCTGGGAAGAGAGAGGAAGTGAGGTTTGACTAGAGAGAGCCCTGCCAGGTTGGAGAGCTCAGAAGCTGCCTCTCTGTTCCCAAATTCTACATGAGAGCAGAGGGACAGTCACAGAGTCAAGACAATAGGAGGGAGAGTTAATCCCAAATAGATAAGAATAAATCAGGAAATTGGGAAACACAGCTGCGCAATGAACAGCAACTCAAACAAGGTAACAAATAAGAGTAATCTAATAGAAAGAAAATGAATAAAGCAAGGATGGAAAAAAGGCAGAAGAGGATGCAGACAGGTGATTTAGAATGGATGAGAAGATGTAGAATTGGACAACAGAGGAGACATAGAAAAGACATTGTACACAGAAAATGAGATGGGAAATATATATATATGTTATAAATTATAATTTATAAGTTATATTCATTATAAAAAGAGCATGTATGGGGGGGCGGATGGGTGGTTCAGTTGGTTAGAGCGTGAGCTCTGGGCAACAGGACTGCCGGTTGGATTCCCACATGGGCCAATGAGCTGCGCCCTCCGCAACTAGAATGAAGACAACGAGCTGCAGCACGTGCTGTCAACCACAAGGTTGCCAGTTTGACTCCCACATGGGAGGGCGGGCTGCGCCCCCTGCACCTAAGAGTGAACAATGGAGACTGGACCTGGAGCTGAGCTGCGCCCTCCACAACTAAGATTGAAAGGCAACAACTTGACTTGGAGCTGATGGGTCCTGGGAAAAAAAATACACTATTCCCCAATAAAAGTCCTGGAAATACATACTGTTCCCCAGTAAAGTCCTGTTCCCCTCCCCCAATAAAATCTTTAAAAAAAACAACAGCATGTATGATGTAGAACATGAAAATCCTCAAAAATTTCCACCTACATACCTTCCTTCAAAATAACCACTGCTGTTTCTTGACTATTCTGCCATCTTTTCCCCTTTTTTCGGCCTGTATGTAAGTGCAGGTAATACTATGTGGATGGTAGATGAAGGGAAGCAAGAGAGGAGGGAGCACAGTTGGGAGGTGATTTTGATGGACAGAGAGATATGGCCGATACTGCCAGGACTAGGTCAGGTCCTCTGCAGGCCTCCTGCCGCCCACTCCTGTAGAAGCTGACAGCTCTGGCACCTGGGCTGGTGGGCAAGCTCGTGCTCTGAGAGCTTTTGGGTCACCTGCTGTTCAGGATGAAGTGCTAGAGAGCTCATGCCCCAGGAGCGACCGTCACCAATGTGGGATGGGCACTGGGGATAGCCACCCAGCTTCCTCTCCCCTCTGGGGGACTATTCTGAGGTGTGTGCCACACAGTTTGTCAAAGAGTCTCCAGTGGGATTCAGCTCCAGTTGCCTCCAGTGGTGACCTGCTCATTATGTTTCCTTTCTTCTCTTTCTCAGTTTCCTACTTCCAAAACAAAACAAAATAAAGTACCCCCCCGCCCCCCCCCCCACAAAACCCCAAAATATTTGTACTCAAATTTTTGCCTCAGGCTCTGCTTTGGAGCAAAACCCAAGCTGAGATGGAACAGACTGCATCAGCAGTGGGAATAGGGAAGGTGGATGTTTTTAGGAGGCAGAGTGGATATGATTTGCTCATGAAAAGGCAAGGAGAGGAGTGAGGGAGAAAGGGTATGCCACAGTTGACTGATAAATACATTTCAACCTGGTTTTAAAAAAGAGTAATCTGTGATATGACTTTATAGCTGTACACCACTCACCCCAGATGGGGTGAATAAAAATATACAAGAGTGGGTAATAGAATGAAAACTCTAGATGTAGAGGCATCTGGGCTCAAGATTACGGGGAAAGGAAGTACAAAATGAGAAGACAGCAAAAAGCACATGAGAATTACTTACAGGGGTAAGAAAATGGGAGAAAAGTGACAGAGACTAAATGAGGTAACGGGTAAAATGAGACGAACAATGGACAAGGAGTGAGGACATATAACAAACGAGGTGAGGAATAAAGTAGTGAATGAGAGAAAAGATTACACAGTAAATTAGAGATGTTCACTTTATGGGCAAGGAAATGAGGAAATGGGAAGGACTATTATTAATAAAATGAATCATGGCAACCAAAGCTGTGGGAAAAAGGATAATGAATGAATAAGTGGGCAGAAAGAATGGATGAAGGAATGTAAAAATGAAAGAAAAAAAAAATGATTGAGTGATTGAGACCGAGACCATGAAAATGGCAATAGAGAGAGAATAGGCAGCTCTAAAGATGGAAATAAAATTAAGGAATGAAGGAACATCCAATGAGAAGTTAGCAGAATGAGAAAAAAAGACATCTGCTGTGAAGAAATGAAAAGAAGGAATGGCTGCTTCTCTCCAAACTGTAATCAAAACCTTTCGTGAAGTTCTGAACTTTTCTCCTGGAGAACCCTGCTGCTTCTCCCTCCAGCTGGATCCAGATGGCTGGACGGCCCTGAGGAGAGAAGAGCCAGGAAGTGTAGAGACAGTGAGAAACAGCAGCTGGGGAAGCACAGAAATCACTGAATCGCAGAGAGGCAGGCAAAGATAATCTCCACTTAACATCCTCCAACAGAGATAAAACCCTAAACCTTTTATACTTAGCAACATCAATTTCACTTGTCTGAACTTCAAAATCAATGTTTTCTTCCCTAATATTCCCTAATATTAATTGATCATAAGAATTAGAGAAATAAGTCTTACTGTCATTATTAGAAGACCATTGAACAGTAATGATTGTTCTCTGGTGGATTGCTAAATGTCTCCCCAAATCTTTTTATGGTCACATAGCCATCCATCCAGCTAAAGACTGCATTTCCCAGCCTCCCTTGCTACTAGGCGTGGCCCTGTGACTATTTGGACCAATAGGCTATGAGCAGAATTGAAGTACACCACTACTGGGTCTTGTCTTTAACAAAATTGTTATGAATTGTGCTTTTTTCCCCTTCATTTCTGTTGGCTGAGGGATGGTGAAGGTGGGAGCAATAGCCACTTCAACCCAGCAATGGAAGCCACGTATGGAGAGGGGGGCAGACCCAGCAGAGCCAAACCGAGCAGAACATTCCTACCAAACTTGCACCACGTGTATCTGAACTTTACATGAGAGATGAATTCTCTCTTAAGTGACTGTATTTCTAGGTTTCATTATTATATCAGCTTAGCCAGTACTCTAACTAATGCATTAACTGGTCTTGGAATTTAGAGTTACCGCTGTCTGCTTATTAGCATAGCATGCATGCGCGGAGAGAGAGAGAGACGAGAGAGAGAGAGAGAGACGAGAGAGAGAGAGAGAGAGAGAGAGAGAGAGAGAGAGAGAGAGAGAGAGAGAGAGAGAGAGAGAATGAGAGAGAGCAGTAATTATTCCAGGAGCAGAATGGACTTATTCCCATTCTTGTGGGAGCCTCGATCTTCCTCATGGCCTTTAACACATGTCTAAGCTTTTAACTAATGTTCTCACTTTCTGTGTTTCAGAAAGGCTCCCTCAGATGAAGGGTGAAGCCTGTGTGTCTCCCAAACAGCACACCTTGGCATGTGCTCTAGTCCTTGAGGTTATTTATCTTATATTGTGAGGTGACTTGTGGGACAGAGAGGTGTTTAGGCTATAAGAGCAAAGATTCCAGAACAAAACAGCCAGGGTTCTCCTCTCAGTCCCACCACTTACCACCTTTGTGACCTTGGAAAAGTTACTTACTTCTCTGTGCCTCAGTTTCATCATCTGCAAAAGGGGATGGTAGTGCCAACCTCATAGTTGTGGTGGGAATGAAGAAACTGAGAGTCATGCTATCAAATGTTCCAGAGAAGTCAAAAAAGAAAAGGACTCAGAACTGTCCCCAGGGTCTGTCGATTAGAAGGAGGTCTGGCAACTTTCATGGGAGCAAATTAGGGGAACAGAGGGTCTCATGTAGACAGCAAAGGGTTGATCAGAGCACATAGAAGGCCATGAAGTAGAGGCAGTGAGTATGACTACTTTTTAATTTTATTTTTGAACCTCTTTACTTAATCCTTTATCCAGCAATTTTACCTAAGAGCTATTTCTTTTTCTCCATTCTTTTTTTTCTTCTTTCTTTGGAAATTCTGTTAGGTTTTAATGATGCAATACCTTCTCGAATGTCACTGAGGATAATAATTACTTTTTTCCTTTAAGTTCTCTTGTTTCTTGAATTATATGTTCCTTCTGGGGTTATACTTTTCCCCCCACTGTTTTCTTGGTCCCTTTCTTTCATGTTGAAGGCTTTCCTTAGCTATTGCCTTAGATTCTTGGTTATCCCTTCATTTTTAAGGATGAAGCCTTAAAATTGACTAAAAATTTGATATGAGTGAGGTTACTTATTGGCAGGCTTCATTTTAGGGTGATCAGGAATGGAGCTGGCACTTTCCCTGGGGGCTTCATACATGTCAGAATTCAGAAGGCTTTGCCCTACAACCATTTATTTCTGTAGAGAACAATCCTCCAATTAGCCTGAGGTAGAGAAGATTATGTAAAAGTGCTGTCATCCTGAATTTGAATTGGAAACATTAGTACGAATCCTTCTATCTTATATCTGCAATCCCTTTTTAAAATACAGAGCATCCTGGTTTTCAAGGACATAGGCCATATTAGACTTTGCTTCCACTTTGGTGTCTTAGTGCTCTTAAAAAAAAAAAAATTCATTTTAGAACAGTTTTAGATTTATAGAAAAACTGTGACGTTAGTACAGAGAGTTCCCATATATTCCACACTTAATTTCCCCTATTACTTACATCTTAGATTAATATGGTACATTTGTTACAATTAATGAACCAATATCAATACAGCGTTTTTAGCTAAAGCTCAGACTACCTTAGTTTCTACCTAATGTCCATTTCTCTTCCAGGATCCCATCCAGGAGACCCCATTACACTTAGTCATCATGTCGCCTTAGGTTCCTCTTGGATGCATTTATTTCTCAGACTTTCCTCGCTTTTGATGACTTTGAGGAATACTGGTTAGGTATTTTGTAGAAAGTCCCTCAAGGGATTTGTCTGATGTTTTTCTCATGATTAGAATGAGTTATGAATTTGGGAAATGAAGATCACATAGATAAAGTGTCAGTCTCATTCCATTTATTAAGGGAATGTATTATCAACATGACTTCTTACTGCTGATGTTGACCTTGATTCACCTGGCTGAGGTAGTGCCTGCCAATTTTCTCCACTTTCTCCAAAAGTACAGTTACTTTTCTCCTCTTTGGAAGGAAGAAACTACACTCAGCTCACAATTAAGAATGGGGAAGTTATGCTTTACCTCCTTGAGGGTGAAGTCTCTACATAAATTATTTGGGATTCTTCTGCACAAACTGCTCTTTTAAAAGCATAAGTCACATTATGGCAAGCCCTGCATGAAAATGCTCTAATGACTTCCCAGCTTTCTGAGCCGAAAATCCAAACTCCTTACCATGACCATGACTAGGACCCTATACCACCTGGTCACCACTTCCTGTGATCTCCTTGGACCATAGTCCTATGTGATGTTGACCCTACTCCTTACTCTGGGTTACCTACCAGGCTCAGCATGATCTACTCCCATCTTCTCTCTGATGCCATCCCATCCCATTCTTCCCTTCTCACAGTCACACTGGTCTTAAAAAATGTCAAGTGCATTTTCATCTTAATGGCTTTGCCTTAACTGTTCCCTCCTATCTTTGCTGGTTCTTTTTTATCATTGAAGGCTCAGCTTAAATATCCCTAACCATATACTTTAAACCAGCCCCCAATTCACTCTCTACCAAATCATCCTGTTTCATTTTCATCACATTATTCATACTCTCAGTGATTTCATGTTCATATTTTGTTTATTATATATCTCTGCCCATCTAGAATGTTCAAGTGGTGTGAGAATAGTCTTTAGTTGTCTTGCCCATTGCTATAATATCTACCCCCAGAACTGGTCCTGACACAATTTCAGTGAATAAATGAATGAATTTGTTTACCTTCTTCTGGAGGCAGATGGAGATGATATAAACATATGAAGTCAGTCTACCCTCTTGAATCAGAAGTTTCTGTAATTGTTTGAGTAGTTGAAAAAGGGTTAAAGCTAATGATTAACTGAAAAATCACTAAATAAAGGCACCATGGAATGCACTTTTTAAAAGGAAATTCATTATGTGACTTTCTCTCAATAAAGCACAGAGCTCTCCACTGCCTGGTTTTTCAGCTTCCTTTAGTTAAGTGAACCATAACTAACTCGGGAACTTCATTATATTTGCGTGGTTAAAAGCACTGTCACCTCCAATGGTGTGTTTTCAATAAAACGTGGACTTCCTGGACTTAAAATCTACACTAATACGTTCTAGGGTCAGGGATGCAGTCGAGTTACAAAGGAAAACTCATCTCTTCTTCCTCCTCAGTTGCACACAGCAGAAAGGGTTTCGGTAGCTAGAACCAAACTTTGCAGGCATGCACTGTTCTTTCCATCACAGAGATCCACTGACCGGCTAACTCTTCCCTTTCAAGGATGCAGCCAGATGGAGTAATTGAAGAAAGGGAAATTTCTGTTACACATAGACATGTAGATAGGTTATAGTGAGCAGAAAAGGGAGAGTAAAGGACACTTTGCAACCTGTTCCTTAAATATAGAACATAGGTTTGGTACGACCCAAGTTTAACTTTCATATAGCAGTTATATATTCAGAAGGGCTAGTGTTTGTCGTCGGTGCATAGTGTGCTCTAAGCTTTGCCTGCCTATGTCACGGAACACAGAGACTCCAGCGTCCATCACTATCCTGTTTGTGGTGTCTTCCTCCCTCAGACCCAAGGAGTGAGCAACTGGATCATAAATCACTGTGTTATGGACAGAGCTTAGGGAGTTTTGGGTCCAGAAATTCCATCTCCTTCAGAGCCTGTCATTTTCCGTCACCATCTGATAATGGGAATCCTTTTATTGTTGTTCATGTTTCATTGTTTCATTGTATGTATTTATGTTATATTACTATTTTATTGCTTATTGTTAGCTATTATTTTGGGGGGAGTTTTTTGTTTGTTTGTGTGGTGTGTTTTTTTAGTGTTGCTGCATGATTCAATACTGCATAGCTCTTTTACACTGGCTATTTACATGTGGTCTGCAGCCACAGTGTGGCGTCATGTGCGAGCTTGTCAGGAATGCAGATTCTCAGGTCTCACACTTGACCTACTAAATCGTAACCTGCATTTGGTCAAGAACCCCTGGTGATTACCGTGCCCATTTAAGTTTGAGAAGCACCTTTAATCCATCAGGACTGCTCCACACCATGGAGTTGGCACTGCAGAATAACAGACCTTCAGGCTGCCATGTTGCACGCAGACTTGGTTCCTGTTTCAGACCCCACGGCTTATCTTTTTCTCCATGGCCTCACTGCTTATATGTGGGGTCTGACACTACTGTGGCTTTGGCCTTTTCTTCCCTCCTTTAGGAGAATGGGGGAGGGTGTCTTCTTTTAGTTCTACCACCAAGGGGAGCAGGGACACATGGGAGAAAAAGCAAGGATGCTGAGAGAGCACCAGAAAGGGGAGGAATGGAAACCACTTTAAAGTACCTCAGGGACAGGTATTTTATTAGAAAGCTACAACTTTCCTGGAATCCAAAAGAACATTGTGTCCCCAGGACTCAGGAACCAGGGCTGCCCTAGAGCCCTCAGAGGCAGTAATTGTGGACATTTCCACCAGTGCTCCATTAGAGAGAGAGAAAGCGAGAGGGAGAGAGAGAAAGGGTGAGAGAGAGAGAGAGAGAGAGAGAGAGAGAGAGAGAGAGAGAGAGAGAGAGAGAGAGATTTCAGGCTCAGTCTGGTCCATGGAGTGCTTCTCTGTGCATTAGGGGTATATTCTGGACTGATCCAATCAGCTGTGGTTCAGGGTCTGTTTGCAACGTACAAACATGGCAGCTGCGGTTGGGGGTGAGACAGCTTCTCTTGGATGTGCAAGTGGCTGGGGGAAATCAGCATCTCTAATACAATACCTTGAACCACAGTAAGGAAGGGTATACGCTGAGCTTTGAGGTGACTCTTACTTCTCTAGATCAGCTGTTTTATAATATATCCTTAGACTTCTAGGCTCACTAGAACATGATGGTTACTTTAACATGGATTCAGATGTGTTTATAATTATCTTATGGATTTATAAAACAGATTTTATCTTTAGTCATGCTAGGTATATCATTTCTTAAGACAGCTAAAATCTTCATCCATAATGTAAAGAATCTATAAGTGACCCATGGGAGAGTTTCACATATATTCAGTTTAGATATATTCAGTTTAGGTTTAACTCAGAAGATGTGATATTCCTGTTCAAAAGTTTTAAATGAGTACAATTCTGGATCAATAGATGTTTCAGTAGATGTTTTATTTAAAAATTTTGGTTTAGTGAAGAAAAAAATTATATATGGGTTTGGTTCAGTGTTCTGAAAATAAGGGTGGTTCATTTCTGTTTTTGTAAACAGGATATTCCTTGCAAGTTCTAGATGTGTTTATAGCAACACAAACAGACCTTAATTATAATTCTCTAAATGGAAGGGGAGAAAACTGAGAGCCTTTCTTGTTCTTCCTGTTGCCAGATTGGTTTCTAACTTAACCATCTTGATTAATGGGTTTTTGTGATATTTTAAAACTTTTTCTAGTAATGGAGATGCCAAACTGTCCTTGGTTAGATCATTCCGGTACGTTTTTCCCATGGGACCTGGAATTGCTCACATGGCAATTTATGTTCTTAGCCTTGTTTTCAAAAGCTTGGGAGAATAGCTGGTTACTGTCTTCTGTTCACTGAGTAAACGAAGGAAGTCAGCCTTCTTAAGTCCAAGATAAATAACCACACTTTTAATGGAGTACAGATGTGTAAGAGGCAACAGAAGCTGTAATGGACTTGTCCTCCGTTTGACACACAGGTGGCCTTAGAAACCGCAGATACGAGGTTTAATGATGGCCACACCTTAACGTCATATTGGGCGGTCTCAGAGAAGCTGCCCATCACACATTTAGCAAGCTGAAGACACATCAAGCTTTTGTCTTTATTGAAAGGATATTGCTCTCCCTGAATGAGTTTCTGAGGAAATGGAGATCATTGAGAACGGCAAACTTAAGATGATGTAAATTTTCATTAGCAATCGTATACATTTTCCATATCCATTAAGTAGATTGGGGGAGGGGGTAAGCCCAGTTATAAAATGGAGGAGAAAAGACAGTGAAATAGGATTATACCGACTTAGAATTCATGACAATTTGGACAGAGAGGATGACATTTACCTTTGGTTACTTGTGAAGAAAGGGGAGACATTTCAAAGCACATTAATAGGACCTAGAGAATTTTAGGGGACATGTTTAGCTTGCCTAAGAAAATAAGCAGTCTGGTTCTTCACATTTGATATGCAAATCTGAAATGATCCTTCTTTATTTCTTAAAGCCACTTTGCCAGGAATTTTATACGGGAAAACATTGTTAATGATGTACTTATAATAATTCTGTGTTTAAGAGTAATAGAATATTCTAATTTAACGTAGTCTTTCCAATGGCTTCATTACTTAGACTTTACTGTATTGATGTTCCCAAAATAAACGCTTGGGGACAGGGGAGTAAAACATATTTATTTTTAGAAAATATAATCTCCCTAATAGGGAGTATGTCCCCAGCTTGATCTTCAAGTAGAATGGAATTAAGGGAACATATGCAGCAAGCTGGGAATTTTTTACATTGAGCCAGTTTGGACTTAGGCAAACTAATGCCACCTTCCTTGAGTATTTGCCATATGGTCCCCATGTTTGAGAAAAGGGACAGTGTCTGATCCCCTAAAGACTAGCTGGATTTCTTGAGATAGGAGGGCAAAAGATTATACAATGAGACAGGTTTATTCAGAGGGATGCGTGGTGAAGCTGACAGAGGGGCATTTGCTGTCAAGGCCTTCAGATGCTCTTCTCAACTCACTCTCACCCTGCCCTCACTCCCCTGGGCACGCAGGTGTCCTGGCCTGGGCAGTGGCCCTGTGTGGTTCAGGCCGGCTCAGGCTGCAGCACTGGCTCCATTCCAGCATGAGAGAAGGCCCCTGTGATTGCTCTTTTCATGGTGGAAGAGCCTCAGTGAAAAGGTGTCACAGCTCACCAGCAGGCAAGAGTTCTGGCTCTCCAGGGCTGTTAATCTCTGACCCCAGGGCTTCATCTGGTGAATAACATTTTGAAAGCCTGATGAGCAAGATTTCAGCCCAGTCTGCCTTGAGGGATTCTCTTGAAGATGTTATTTATAGTACATAATCAACACAATCCTATTTGCAACACAGTATCATATGCAATGAACCTTTTGATTTGCAAATTTACTAATGCCATTAATCTGACAATTTTTATGCCGGGTCAGCCTGCCTGAGCCGGGGGCCTTCATTAGTAAAATCTTAAGGCTGATGCCTTGGTGGTTTATTCCAAGGGTGTTGATGTGGATTATAGGACGGGAATATTCTGGAAAGGGTGAGGGGGGGTGGTTTTATCTCTGTGTCAGGCTTTTTGTCCTGGCTTGTCTAAGTCGTGGAATGGTATAGGATTAAGTGTTGGATAATAAGGTTCTGTTTCTGATTTGGCGCCAACGTACTATGTGATTTTGGACCTGTCACTTCTGAGGGGATTGGGTTCGTTGGACACCATGTGATCTTCTCCCGGGAGACCTCCCCAAACTCCGAGTGAGTATCTCTCACCTTACTACCACAGTTTCCCATGTATGCACTTCTATCAATAATCAACAACATCACACAGAACTTATTTATTTACAGTCTGTTGCCCTCACTAGGGTGCAAACTCTCTAAGGGCGGAGACTAGGTCCCATTTAACCCTCTAGCACCTAGCAAGTGACTGGCTCCTGGTAGGAAATCAACACATTCGCTGATCTGAACTGAGGTAAAGTCTCTTCAAGCTATGAAAGCCCATAATTCTAAATTAGTCACTATTCAGGAATTTCAGGGAGAAGTCAAAACGGGAATGTACTCAGGTAATATTTGCTGTACATATTATAGCATATATATATATATATAATATCTGATTATAAACGGTGACCAATAAATTTGAACTAATGATTCTTATCCTTGACTACACATTAGAATTATCTAGGGAACTTAACAACGAATTAACAAAGCGATGTCCCCCTCGCACCCCCCCAAACAAGGTTCTGATTTAATTGGTCATTGTTCCCACCCTTTTCTGCAAGGCCCTACTGGGTTACCACCCCCAGACCCTGTTCCCCCCAGGCATTTCTGTGTGCAGCCAAGATTGAATAAATCCTACTCACTGGTAAGGTAAACCTTACTCAAAGAGAGTACCAAGCAATTACAATCTATTGGTGTTTTTAAACTTCATACTTAAATCGTCAAATAAGTAAAATATGCTCATTGTATAAAAAGCATAAAAATACATATGAGTAGGAAGATAAAAATATCTGTAATTTTATTATCCAGAAGTAATTACTTTTTAAGGTTTGCTATATCTCCTCAATATATATCTTTCTCTCTAAGAAAAATGCAGACTGTTTTGTAACTTGCTTTTTTCACTTAGCAGTATATTGTAAACATCTTTCAATGTCAGTGAAAATATCTCTTCACCACTACTGATTAATTTTTCATGAGCAGAACTGACTTGTACTTCTTTCAACCGTTTTCTTTGCAGACCTAGATAAGGCACAATCTTGGATACATTTAGAATTTAGATCTGCTTTGAAAATTGTACTGATTTCCTTAACGTCTCAAATAACCATTTCCCACAGAATGTAACTAATAAGGAATATTATCTACTTTGGGGGTATCTATTTGATTGATTGTATGTATAGCTTTTAGGGTAAAACAGGAGATCTGAAGATAAACAATCACACCAGATTGGATTTCTGTGGTATGTTAACACTAACCAGCCTACACTTAGATATGAAATTTCCTTGGGAGATTTTTCATAAATGGTTTGAATTCTGTACATTGGATACCCAAAACAATGGTACTCAGGTATCAAATGGTAGCAAATTTTATATGCAAAAATTACACAAATAAACTCAGTGTTTAACCTAAATTGTAGTCTAGAAACAGAAGGCACCAACAGGGTTGGAATCTGATCTTTCCAACCCTGAAAAGAAAAATGAAATAATTTTTTAAAAAATCACTTGAAGTATCTATAGGGATTGTCAGATTATCCAAATACCTCCTGAATTGAGACATTTTCCTTCCCCCATGGGACTCCCTTCCTCTAAAACAAAAGAAAATCTGGAAACCACCTGTTGTACTAAGCCACTGTTGCTAATACTAATGTTAATACTAATACTAATATTAATACTAATACTAATAAACACTAATACAGAGTAGATTTAACCCAGTCTCTCCAGGGGTAACTACTTGCTCCCCTGGGGAATGTAGGAAAGTCCATGGATTTACTGGACTTACCCAATGTTTGTTCTGTGCTTCAATATACATCTACGAGAATCCTTGCTTACCATCTCTGATGCATTCCTGAAAACCCTGCCACTGCACAAAAAGCTGTTAAATGAAAAAGTACTTTCATATATTTTAGTGGGAACAAATATGATTAATTTCATCCCAATCCAAGATACCTAACTACATTCACTAACTGACATGAAAACATTTCAGGGGAATGATCAAGACAAATTTTTCTAAGTAATATACGACGTAAAAATAAATAAATGCAGTTTTTGTAGAAAAAAGGTGATAAAAGTTTATCAAGGGAGGGAGAGAAGCCGTACAGTGGGTGCTGGTGGTGGAAGAGGGGTGCAGGACATGGAAGGTGGGGTGGCAGGTAATTGACTCAGGCAACTTTTCTGGAGCACACTCAAACTGCATTTAACAATAAAATTAAAGCATATATAAACACCTTTATGGCAATATAAAGGCCAGAGGCACGTGGGAATGGCGCATGCGTACCACAGGGCCACAGAAACAACTACCATTTCATACCTGTCACTTGTATGAACCGAAGCAAAATATTTCAGGTTTATCCAAACACGGCACAAATTTGTTCCATATATTTGCTAACTAGAAACCGTTGTATTCAGTAAATGGATGAGTGCATTTTTGACTGAAACCATAATGTCAAAATAGCACTTCTCATGGTGTGTTTAGCGTGATTTTGAAAGAAAAATTGTTATACCAAAAAAAGAAAAATTAAAAGGCATCAATGCCTGAAAACTGATTTAGCTTTTCAAAAGCCATTATGGTGAACTGTCATTAACTGAAAGCCTGTCAGGTAAGACTGGACAAATATGCCCTAGTCAGAGATGTGTTTTGTCTCTTTAGAAATGTGTAATGTAGTTCTGGATCTTTCTTTTGTATGGGTCATTTCACCCATCTGGATAAAGTCCAAGATTTCTCATAATGAGCCTGCTTTTTAATTTTTCTATTTTTAATTTCCATTAAAGAGACAGTTTACTAGTAGCTCAAAGATTTATATCAATACATGATAAGATACTTGTGGAATGTATAATGAATACACAAAAAGGTCATATTAGGTTGGTACAAAAGGAATTGCGGTTTTTGAAATTGCTTTTAACCTTTCAAACCGCAGTTACTTTTGCACCAAACTAATAGAAAGAAAGGCACATGGCAGTTATCACATTTTTCAAGGATAGTGAGTCTTACTGAATGGTAGCAATCACTCACTTTTTTCAGCCAGTCCTTTGTTGCTATGTTAATAGCTCAGTCATGTTTGCAGTCATTTCTATGTTTTCAGGCATCAGGCATCCCATTTTGTTAGAACATGGGAAACTTTTGATATTAAGAAATAAAAATTCATTAAATATGATTTGCTAGTTATTTGAAATTAGCTATTAAGTAAGTAAGCAGAGTGGCACCTTTACTAAGAGAATGAGGGATGAAACTGAATACTGAAAAAGATGCTTTCCCTGACTTGCAGAAGACTAAGCTACATTTTCAAAGCAAAGAATAAACCTTTGGTCTTTTCATTTAAAAAGTGTGATTACTACAGGTTAACCAAGTCAGAAACAGAATGAAGCAGCAAGGAGTAATTTTAATGTTGCCATTCAACATGTGGGAAATGCAAAGTAATACATCTCTCTCTTTTTTTTTTTCATCAAAAGAAAACATTAGTAAGACTTTAAAATAAAGCATTCTTTTCACAGTTCTATAAGTGACCTACCAAACCTCCTACAAAATTCAAACTATAGCTACCAGGGGGGGAAGAGGCCTCAGTGATTTTATTTCATCTTATTTTATTTTAGTTTATTTTATTTTGAGGAAAAAAGGGGGGTGTGGCTTGAAGGGCAAAATATAATGAAGGTCTTGTCTTGCTACTCTGCATTTTTACCTTGAATCTATTAGGTGTATGCTTTTCCTTTCTGTAATACATTATGCACTCCCTCTAGTGTCAGAATTTGTATATGATCCGAAACCCAGTTTGACAAAGTGCTGCTATAAACATTAGAGTAAGGTTCAGGCTCCTAATTATGCCATATTTCAAAGATATTAAAGGTTACCTAATAACATGAAGAACAGCCCTGCATGTAGTTGCTCTGACTCAGAAAAGAATACGTATTTTAACCTGTGTTATGAAGAGACCTCTTCCAAGCCTTCCTTTCCTCCCCCAAGTAACCTATAAATAAGCTTAGAGCTTTATTAAAGCTTTAAATTCCTTTCATAATATAAAGTACTTATTAAATTCTAAATTCTGTAACAAAAGAAAAAACACATAAAAACAAAAAAACCGACCAGAGATGAAAGAAAACCTCAGATAGAAAGTGAAGCCTGTGGGAGCATCATGAAATGTGTTGTCATCGAGATTTTCAGAAGTTTATTAGCTATTTTCTTTCCATATCTCTCTTAGGAACAGAAAGTTATAATGGCTGTTTCAATCACACCCCATAAAGTGCTGTGAGAGTAGACATACACGATCCCTGCTTTCATGGAGGGTTAGCCACGTGGGGTATTGTGGAAGGAGGACCACCATTTAGAGACGCTATTGCTGAAGGAGGGACCTGTGGCTTTGAACATGTGGTTGAAAGCTTTTCACTTCTGACATATTTCACTGAGGAGAAACCAGGAGGCTTCGGAGCTAGGTCCACTGAGGTCTTGACATCACCAATCTGGCATGAAAGCCCTGTATGCTGCACAAGGGTATCAACACAGAAATTACAGGCAGATTTTTTTAAAAGAAAAAAAAACTGAGAAGGAAGAATAAATTTGTCTTCAGATGCGTAGGGAAAAAGGCTCCAACCCACATTAATTTCTCCCTGTCCAATGTACCGTATTAATCATCTACACCACACTATTTAGCATCTGATTACTGCCCATGCACTGTCTGATACAATTTTAAATGGCTTCAAGTCCATCCATGAATTGGCTGCCCCAAGAGCTAGTTAGCAACTTGAAGGCAGGAAGTTAGCTTTCTCTTGGGGCTGAGCTCAGGGTGGCCCTGGGGGACATCCTTAGTGAATGTAACTGTCAGCTGACACCCCAGCAGGTCCCACGGTGTCTCAGGCTTTCCTAAGCTGTCCCTATCCCTTTCTTCTTCAAACGCATCACTCTGGACTTGGCCTTTTTGCCCCAGCATCCTCATCTTGCCTCCATCCCCTTGGACGCTGTCTCCATTATCTTCTTTTCTCCATCCCTTCCCCAGCTTGAAGGTGACCTGCTTTCTATTCATTCACATAATCACGTTTACTGGGCATGGCTATGTACGAGGCACTGTGCTATGTACTAGGGACACCAAGGCAACACAGTTACTTGCCTTAAAGGGGTTTGTAGTCCTATTAGGGCGGAGACTCAAGTGAATCAAGGATTATGGGACCCGGGAAAAGCACCAAGACAGCGGGAATTGCAGGGTGCTGTGAGAGACCAAGGGAATGGCAAATAAACTAGGTGGGAGAATTAAATCAGACTTCCCAGGGGTGAGAGGAGGGAGTTAAATTTTAAAGGGTCAGTATTTGATCAACAGAGGACCCTAAAATATTCAAGCTGCAAGAAGCCTAAGTAGCCTAATCCAACCACCGTGGTTAGAGATGAGGAGAGAGACCCAGCGACAGGAAGAGCCTACTCAAAGGTTACATCCCCTCCTGTTGGTCAAGCCAAGACTAGAGCTAGGAATGGTGTGTAGCCAGATTTAGTGGTGAGGAGGGTGGTGGAAGAGTGATGGTGCTGTAATTCCAGTCCTGAGTAAAAATGGAAACGGTGACATAGTTAGTGCAATAACTCAGGTGAGAAAGGAGAGATGAAGAGATGATGGTGACACGGACCCAGTGGAAGGGGTAAGAAATGGTCAGATTCTATCTACGTTTCAGAGAGAAAGCTGACAGAATTGCTCACGGTCGGATATGGCATGTGAAGGAAAGAGGAGCTCGGAATGGCACCAAAGTTTGGGCCTGAGCAATTAGAAGCTTGGGGTTTTCAACAATGAAGATGTGGAAGGTGGTAGAAGAAATAGAAGAAAATAAAGATTTGTTCTGGAACATGATAAATTTGAGATGCTTATTAATTATCCAAGGAGAGACATCTCATTGGCATTTGGATATACAAGCCTGGAGTTGGGCTGGAGATATATATTTTGGATCAGCATGTAGAGGGAATGGAAAGCCATGCCAAGATCACCTAGGGAAACAGAGAAGACTCAATTCTAGACAACCCGGTGTTTAGAGTGGGAGAGCTGTGTAGGAACCAGCAAAAGGGGCCTCAAAATGAGTTGCTCATAAGGTAGGAAGATAACCAAGAGAAAAAAGTTTCCTGGTGGCTAAGTTCAGAGAGTATCTCCAGGAGGATGGAATCTTCTACTGTCAAATGACGCTGATATGTCGTTAAAGGTTAGTGAGAAATTACCACTGGATTTGGCAAGACAGAGGTCATTGGAGACCTCAACCAAAGCATTTTTGGTCGAAGGAACAACCGTTTCACTGAGTGCGTTTAAGAAAGAACGGGAGCAGAGAAAGTGGAGACAAACCCTCTTTAAAAGAGTTTTACTGTAAAGGGCAGCAGAGAAATGAGGCAACATCTGGAGAAACATAGAATCAAGAGAATTGTTTTCTTTGCCAGATGGGAGACTACAATCTCTTTATGTTTTGAAGGGAATAATCCAGAAGAAAGGGTGAATTGTTGAGGAGGAAAAAGGCTACACCGGGAAGAGCTACATTCAGAGCAGGAAAGAGGGTGGAATGAGTGCTGGAGCAGAGGGGTTGTCCCAGATGGAGCCATGGGGGGCTCAATATTTTAAGAGGAAAGTAGGCCATGTACAGGGTACAGGGAGGTAGGCTGGTGATTCTGATGGTGGGAGGGTGTAATAGTTTGTTTCTGGTTGTTTCTATTTTCTCATTGAAAGAAGAAGCAAAGAGAGAAAGCGGGGAAGAAATTGTTAGATGTTTAACAAGAAAGGAAAAGCTTTAAAAGAGTCAGTTTTAAAAGAGTCGGTTTTAAAGGAGTCAGTTAGGAGACTGCGACTGTGAACTGGTCAATATGGGGCGGGGGAGGGCAACAGGATCCGTTAGTTTTTTGCTCATGAATTTACAATAAGGCCAATCAGGACAGCTGTGTTTTCCCTTCAGTCACATTCGGCTGCCTGGGTGCTGGTGAGAAATAAGCAGAGGGTTGGATTTAACCAGATGTATTAACCACGTGTTTCTGATGACATTTGGGACCTTGCTGACTCTGGAGGGACTTCTCTTCCCAGAGCTGCCAATTCCTAAAAATAGTAAAGTGCAGGCCTGTGAGCCTGCCTTTCACATACACCACACCTCCAACTACTTCTTCATCAGGTTGTCACATTCAAGGCCACTATCAACCTACCCTAATTACCTGAGGGCCACTCTATCAGACAACTAGGGACAGACCCTATGCCCAGAGTCCTCTGAAATTATTCAAACTAGCTAAGCCAAAAGCTGCTTACCTACTTCACTTGTTTCTTCTATGGAAACCACAATAAAGGCTCTTGATAACCACCACCCCTCCCATAGTGTGTCTCCTTCTCTTGGGATCTGTGAGTGTACCAAACTCTCTTTTCAACGGCAGTCATCTCCTGATCTGTTAGCCTCACCATACTGAGTAGAGTAATAATAAGATCTACATATTAAAATACCAGGATTGTGTTTTAGTAGGGGTGAGGGAGTGAGTATAAAGATGGACCCAGGAATCTCAGCTGGGGAAGGAGGAAATTCAGGACATAAGGGCGAGAGGGACAGTAAATAGTCATCGGGTCAATAGATTGGGCATCTGATGGGTTGGAGAACTGTTGGAATCCATGTGCTAGGAGGGAGATAGAAAAATAGGAGACGGTGGTCAGACAGTGGGATGACTGCAATCGAGAGTGTGGAAGGAGTGCGTTTATTGACAGTGATTCAATCTGGGGTGTGGCCATGGGGACGGTGGGCTGATGGTGAGGGTGGGGGAGACTGGAAGAGCATCTGATGAGCGGAGGTCAAGAACCAGAAGTCAGGGTGTTAGAAGAATCACCTGTGTGAATACTGAAATCACCAAGAATCATATCAGGCATAGTGCTGAGTGGGAGAGAGTGAATCAGGGGCTAAAATCCTCGAGGGATAAGCAGTGACTTGGAGTCTGACAACTTGATTACAGTCTTTAAAGGTGAAAGTACATCCAACATGAATCTGGGCATAGAATTGTAGCCCTCTTCCTCCTGGAAGTCAAGGAGAGGGAAGCCATTTGTCTTCGCTGGCAGATAAGTGTAACACCTCTTTTATGGACATCAGTTCATGCAGCTGCATTGGAACAGCTATTCCACATGGCCCCAGACTTTCCTAGAGGTGCCTGAGGAACTGCCAGCTGTGTGTGTGTGTGTGTGTGTGTGTGTGTGTGTGTGTGTGTGTTGTGAGGGTGGGAGCAGGAGAGGGTGTGGAAAAGGATTGTCTCGCGCAAAGAAGAATGAAGAGGTGGGGCCCTGTGTTCTCTGCTCTGTCCACCCAACCTAAGAAGCTCTAGTTTTCGTTGTTTACATTTGGGGGTTTTCATTTGTGGTATGAGGTGTACACAGGACACATGCACCTCCTTCAAACTTTCCCATGCTTATGAATTTAGGGTACACAGAAGATTCTAAACAAATTCCTTGCAAATATCATCAGTTTACTGTATGGGTTTTTATTGTGTAGAACAATTATGATGCCCAGCAAAGGATTTAAGTCACGGCCCATCTTAATCTATAAAATAACGGATTGGGTTATAAAGATATACTGGTTTATTTGAAATCAAATTTTCAAGAATTCCTCTTTTATTGGGAGCAACTTATTTGTCCTATTTTATTTGCATAGTTTTCATTCCAGTAAACGAAATTGAAGTTTAGATGGAGGTGTATAACCCACACAAATATAACTATTGATTTTTTTTTGCACTGATATAATTTTATTGTGGCATATGCTATGTCACGCTGTTCTGACATTATCTCCTTTACAATATAAATGTTTTGACCAAGCGAATATTTCCTTCAGGACAAACATTGAAAGTTGGCGAATCCATTTTGCTAAAAATTTTCCTAGATTATATACTATTCATCCCCAACAATGAAGCCTGACCACTGAGAACTTGTTTTTGTTGTTGTTGTTGTTGTTGTTGTTTTGCTTGTTTTAAATCATAGAGAAAAGCTTATAGTTATATGATAACTCTTTTGTGTGAAAGTCAAGAAATTGATCTTGTCTCCATTTATCTTCTCCCAAGAAGGTAATGTTGCCTCTTATTTTTAAAGCAAACTCCAAAAAAGTGTTCCACGAGATGAGCTGAACAAGCAATAGCTTTCTCGCTCCACCGCACAGAGTACTGGATCAAAAAAAGACTTTGCTTATCCGGCCTTTGGGTAAATTTCTTGGAAATCATGCAGTTGGCTCACCCAGTTTTCCTCTGAGTTCAAACATGCCTGAAGCGGCACTTGCCCCAAGATCTTCGTGCAGATTAGATTTGTGTTCTCCAGGGCTGGCTGGGCAGAGTGGCACCTGTGGAGGCCATGGGCAATTGATCTATGTTTGTGTGGAAGTCTGGAGTTGACGTGCACTGCTATTCCTTAATTGCCACTTCTTGAGAAGGCTCAATACATTCTTTTGTAAATCTGTTTCTCCACTGCTAAGAAGCTGGCCAGTGGACATTACTCTCAGTTGCTAATAACAACGCTTTGGTGCCAGCTGCCATCACTGTAGCAGATCGTTGGGTTGTGGTCACTCTCTGAACCTCAGTTGGAGTCTCATGATTAGAAAAGAGCTGGCAGAGGGACTGAGGATGGAGCAATATAAGTTTAGACCTGAGTCCAAGCCTCTTAAAACCCATCACCTTAGCCTATTCTCTTATACTTTAGTGGCAGTGGCCCCTGGTTTAACAAGATACATTTGGTTTTAAACATTTACTCCTTTTACCACATATCTGATAGATTCAAGCATGGCAGGCAATGCATTAAGGCAGAACACTATTTGGAATCAGAAGACCTCAAGGCCTGGCTTTGTGACTAACGATGCAGTTGTAGGGCAAATACATAACTTCTCTGAATGTCCATCTTTCACCTACCTCATCGAGCTGTCGTGAGGGTCAGTGAGACTTCAAAATGGCTTATGCAGATACAAGGTATATTTATTATGGTGGTAATTGTGTGTACTTGGAACACACTCAAAGATCTGTTGTTTAGCCAGCCTCTCCTTGTCAACAAACAAATGTTCAGCTGCTCTCATGGGGTTGGCTAGATGTATCTTCAGTGTCCAGCATAATTGCTGCCACACAATTCCTATCATATTTACTATTTGTTGAATGAATGAATAAAGGAGTGAAATTTTCAGAGACAAGAGTGTGTGGGGTTAGAATTCCTGTGTCTTACGGGTAGGATGGCTGGGCTTTCATGGAAGCCACGAACTACTAATCTGTGCTCACATGTCTCATCAGTTCTGGAGGGTTTGGCATGTCCCCACCTGCTGTGAAGGGAGTAGGTGATCCCAGCTGGGAGCTGCCATGGGCGATCTAAGACATGGGGCTACTTGGAGGGAGCCTTGGGCAAGGGAGCAGTGAGGGATCCTATGAGAAGGAGATACCCTGGCAGCTTTTGCCTAGAGTTGGCCCTGATCCTTCTTTCTTACGATGGCTCCAATCATTCCCAGGAGGGCCATGGGGCTTGGCATGCCAGGGCGTATCTGTCTGCAGTTGGCTAACTGGGAGGCACATAGGCAAGGACGTTCTCGGATGTTCCCACCGATGTGAAGCCTTTAGATCTCACTTTCTACTCGGAGACAGAGGATTTCTTTCCATGTTCAGTACATCAAGTTTTGTTTCCACCTGGGACACAGAAAAGCTGAAGAGAGTGTCACTCCTTTTAACAGGTACAAGCTTGATCAACAACACCACTGTAATTCTTCTTGAAACCTTTACAGGTCTGAGGCTGTGTGCAATCAAATGGCCTGAAATCCAAGAAAAGACAGGGCCTTCCAAGGAGAGATGACAGGGCACACTGGCTCAGCTGCACACAGCATGGGTGGGAGAGATGCCAGGGCCATGTGGGTTAATAAGAAGAATTCTGCTGAAACTTGAAACAGTTGCAAAGGCCACATGTGGCCCAGGGTGACAGTACAGCATCCTGGGCAGCCGCAGTCATAACGGGAGTTCACAGGACCTGCAGGCACTTCTCCACGGACCTTACCAGTTACTCACTGAGAACGACTAGGCACCAGGAGGACACTGGCTGGGAGGAGGGGACTGGCCAGACAATGTGTGAGACCCCCTGCTCCTCTCTAGGAAGGGGAGACACCCAGCCTTTGAGTGTGAGCTAGACTTGGTGACTCGGTTCCAATGAATAGAGTACGGAAAGAGGAAAAGTAACTTTATAGTGGAGACAACTGATCACGATCGAGGTCACAATCACCAATAAGTCATGAGGACATCACGTCCCCCTGATAGGGTGCTATGATAAGGGCACTTCACCTCTGTAGTATTTATCCCCCAAATCCATAACCCCAATTGAGTCATGAGAAAACAGAAGACAAACCAATATTAAGGAACATTAGGTTGGTGCACAAGTAATTGCAGTTTAAAAGGCTAAAAATAATTGCAAAACCGCAATTACTTGTGCACCAACCTAATACAAAATACCTGATCAGTACTCTTAAAAAGTGTCAAGTCATAGAAAACATGGAGAGACTATCACCGATCAGATGAGACTGAGGAGACACAACGATGAAATGAAATGTGGAACAGAAAAATGACATTAATGGAAAACCGGTGAATCAAATAAAGTCTATAGCTTAGTTAACGGTAATTTAGTTTTGATACATAATATCATGCTTACGTAAGACGTCAACATTAGGGGAAGCTGCTGAAGAGTATATGAGAACTCGCTGTACTACCTTAGCGAACTTTCTATAAGTATAAAATTGTTCCCAAATAAAGGGGGGGAGGAAGTTTTGACTAAAAGTGTGAAGGAGGGAACTTTTTGAGGTGATGGAAACATTCTATATGTGTTTGTCAAAACTTATGAACTATACCCTAAAAAAAGGTGAATTTTATTATATGTACGTTATACCACAATAAACCTGACTTAAGTATGTGTGTGTGTGTGTGTGTGTGTGTGTGTGTGTGTGGTACATCCTTGTAGGGGTCATATATGGATGTGAGGCTTAGTAGAGAATGAAAGTGAAAGCTTCACTCTAGAAAAGTCATCAAACCCTCAGGCTTCCTCTATGAAGAATCTCACTTTCAGTGGGGGGATGGGCGTGGGAGGCTGGGCAGGGGGAACCATATTTACTTCAAATTGCTTTTTTCTTGAAGTGCAAACTATGGGAGATGGGCAAAATTACCCTTCTCTGTAACACAGTAGGAATATTTATAGACATCTCAGCAGTACTGGCCCCGGTAAACAACCAACAACCAACAAGTCTACATTTCAACAGAAACTCAGTGGGCTAGGGCAGGCCAATTTCTTCTCTCCAGGCACCCCTTCCTGTTCGTAGAACAGCTACAACCACAAGAATGGGGCTTGCTGCAAGGGGAAAAAGGACTTGAAAAAATGATTTTTTTTAAAAAGGAAACGTGTTTATAGCATTAAATTAAAATACAAAATAACCTAGAATTATTAACAACGTTCCATTTACCTCTGCACCTAGCCCCCTCGGGTAACTGGAGTTACTATACTTCCAGAGATATCCTATGCATATGTGAGCGTATGCAAGGATTCTTTTTAACGCAAATGGTAGCATATTATACACTCCTTTCTTCACTTTGTTTTTTTCTTCTTATTATTTTTAAAACATGCCTGCCTTATTACAAGATGAATTTGAAGCACTTTATTAAAATACACAACAAAGTCATGGTTTAGGAAAATAAGATTCAAAAAACACGAACTAAGCCAGGGCTTAGTTTAATACAAATTATTTGTCCCTGAAGACGCTGTACATCCACAGAGGTAGGCTATGAATGTTACTCTGAGCTTTCTAGAAGCTAATAGAGAGGAAAACACAAGCAGTTACAGGACTGCAGTGTTCAGGACATAAAAACTAGCACTTTGTTCTTTTATCATGCCCATGTATTCCCTCTATGACAATTTTAAACTATTGAATTAAAGACAAAACAAAAACAACATCAACACTAAAAACATTTTTTTAAAAATCACTAGCAGGTTCCTTAGAACCTGCTAGTTCTTAAACTGAGTAAAATTTTTCCCATGGATCCCCTTTAAAAAAAAAATTACTGGAAAACCTTCATCATCCTCACTTCACCTTGCTCTTTCACTTTATCCAGAAGATCAGTCTACAACCCTACATACAGAGCTAACTCATTCTTGGAAACTTGGAGCCCAGGCCTCCAGAGTATTCTGTTCTATGAATGCACCATGGCCTATCTCTCCAGTCCCCAATTCGTGGGCATTTACAGTGTTTCTAGGATTTTGCTTTTTCTAACCGTCCTGCTGAGAATTTCCTCGTGCATGCATCCTTTCACTCATCAGCAAGCATATCTGAAAGGTAAATTCAACAAGTGGATTTGCTGGGTCAATGTGTATGGCCACTGTTTATTTTGACAGCTATTGCGAAATTGCTTTTCACGGACAGTGTACTGATTTGTACTCTCCACTCCCACATCTGACTGTGTTTGCTTCTCCATGCCTGCCTACTCCACCTGTGAGTCTACTCTCCGATCTGGAAAAACAACTATTATGCATGAGCTTGCGCGTCACCCTGTATGTTTAAGTGCTTGGTTTTTTCTTTTCTTGACTGTGACCTGTCTGTTCAGACCCCTTGTCCATTTTTTCTATTGGATTGTGAAGCTTTTGCATATGGGTTGTAAGAACATCTTATATATTAAGATATTAAGGAAATTATCCCTTTGTGCTATCTGTTGCAATTTTTCTATTGTGTACTATTTATCTTGGGAATATGCTTATGGCATTTTTCTTTTATTTTTCATTTTTTTGGCCAGGCAGAAAATTTTTATGTCACAAAATTTATCAATACAGTAGTTTCTTTTATGGCTCTGTGGATTTAAGGTTCCATTTGCCAAGGCATTCACCACTCTAAAATAATCTCTACTAGTTTACTCTATTTCTTTTGTTTTAGTTTGCAATTTATTGAGTATATAAAAGTAGGCTAGGACTCAGTTTATCCTCTTCCTGATGGCAACCTCTGTCCCCACCCCCACCCCGATTTGAAATGGGGATGAGCAGCGTCTTGAACAGAAGGAATCCCGTGGTAATCTGCAAAAACTTCCTTCGCAGCAGCTGTAACCTGCAAGCACTGCTTTTGTACACCTTTGGGTGCAGGGGAAGGAAGGCCTCCAGGTGAGGCCTTCAAGTAAAGGCCCGTTCAACCCCCACCCCCTCCTCACCAAGCTATACCTGGCAGAGACACTTGAGTCGGCCAGCACCCCTGGTCCCCTGCCATGGCTAAGAAGGTGCTACACACTCCTGCCTCATTACTCACGATGCTGTGGTCAGATAAAGTTTCAAAATACCCTGTTCTTGAGGGATTTTTCAGAAAATGCGACCTTCCCTAGGTGTTCCACTAGAGGGTGCTTCAACTATACATATTTACATATGCTTACGCTCACAACCTACCTATGTTGTTAGCGTGAGCTGCACACAGACACGACACACGGCTGCTTGCTCATTAACAATTTATGATGTGGGAGTACAACTGATTTTTAATTCTCTCCCATTCCGTACACACATGATCCAATGGCCTTCCCAAAGATTCACTCTTTTCCCAGGGACCTGCGGGAACCCAAGGGTGTGGGAAATGGAGATTTACGAAAATTGAAACTGTTGGCGATGACAGGGAAAAGGGGCTCCTGAGCGGAGTTTCTCTCCTTGCTCTCTTTCCTTGGAAGAGATTTGGGGAGAAGATTTTGGCTTTGGGGGATTCCTCTGAAATACAGGGAAAGAAGGAGCTAGAGTTCAATTAAAAATCACAGGTAAGAGTTTCTTTGCAAGGGAGGGAGACGCAAATGGGTCGATGCTTCTCTGAGGTAAGTGGGGGTATTTGGGGACTGTGGGAGGTGGGGGGAAGGGATAAGTGTCACCAAATTAGAGAGCAGGTTAGGACTGGTCCTCATGGGGGAGGAGCTAAAAATGCAGATTTTAATCAGAGCTTTCCCTTTTAAGAAGGAAACTGCACAAGTGGATTAAAAAGATTATTTTTGTCTAAAAACTCAAGGTAGAATAAATAAGAAACCTGGAAATAGGGAGTTTGGTGAGAAGAGGCTGAACTATCACAGGAAGATAATAGGGGCCTAATAACTAATTTTTAAGATAAAGGTAAAGGAGGCATCTATGAGACAGAGTGAGCAGTGGTCTTTAAACTTTGCTGCATATTATTCGAATCATCTGGAAGACGTTATTAAAAATCTTGCTTTTTGGGACTAGGACTCATGCATAGCCTTTTTTTTTTTTTTTTTTTTTAAGTTTCCGAGGTGATTCCAATGTGTAGTCAAGTTCACAGAGCACTAGCCTATAGATCAGTGGTTCTCAAACTTGAGTGAACATCGGAAGTGGGCGTCCTGGAGGACTGGATGGCACACGAACTGCTGGGCCCCACCTTCAGGGTTTCTGATTCAATAGGTTTGGGGTGGGCACCCAAAACCTAGTGCTTGAAATGTGGTTAGTCTTGAGATGTGTAGTAAGTTAAAAGTACACACCAGTTTTCAAAGACAGTACAAAACAAAGTAAAATATTGGTTACATATTAAAATGAGAATCCCTTATATCTAGTGGGTGAAAGAGAACATATTATTAAAGTTAATTTCACTTACTTCTTTTTACTTTTTAGAATGTGGCTACTAGAAAATTAAAAATTACTACACATGGGCTTGGTTATATTTTAGTGGAAGTGGGATGGTTTAGATTAACATTTCACAAAGGATAATCCTGAAACCACCTGTATGAGAACTACTTGGAGTGCTAGAAAAACAGATTTCCTGGGCCTGACCTACAGATTCATTTGGCATTTCAGGGGTAGGGCAGGGAATCTGCATATTAAACAGCTTCTTGGCTGAGCCTGCTGCACACTAAATTTGGGGGAACTGCTGGCTTAGGTGAACCCAGAAAAGGGTGGAGAAAACTAAAAATTTTTCATTTAGAATTTGGTGAAATCATGACACATGGCCCAGGACCAATGAGGAATCAAGTAAGAGATCACAGAGGCTGCTCCATCTTCATCAACAAATCCCAAGGGAGGGAGCAGGCTCTGTCCAGCCTGGTTGAATTGGAGAAGCAGAAATCTGGACATCTGTCTTCTTGCTACTCAAAACGCAGACCTTGGGCCAAGAGCACAAGCATCACTTAGGAGTTAGTTAGAAATGCAAATCGTAGGCCTCACCCCTAACCTACGGATTCAGAATTTGCATTTTAACAAGATCCCAAGACGATTCAACTGCACATTAACAAATTTTTTTTACAACTTTATTAAGGCATATTTTACATATTACATAATTCACTCATCTCAAGTGTGCAATTCAATTATTTTTAGTGAAATTAGCAACTGGTGCAGCCATCACCATAAATCAGTTTTAAAACGTCTCTATTACCCCAATAAGATCCCTCATGCCCACTTCCTGTTAAGCCCAGCTCCCTCCCCGTCCCAGGTAACCATGGATCTCCTGTCTCTACAGAGTCGCCTCTTCTAGAAACGTCATAGAACAGGGCGCAGACAATGTATGGCCTTGCTTCTTTCACTTAGCATAATGTTTTTGGACATCCATCTATGTTGTACAAGTTATCAGCATTTCATTTCTTATTGCCAAATAACATTCCACTGCCTGACTAGATCCCATTTTTCAATCTGTTCATCACATGGTGGACTTTCCCCCCCCCCCCCAATTTTCTGATATTGCTTAGCCTTCCTTGTCTACGTGACTGTGATTGTACCCCTGTCTTTCAGCACTTAGCAGAAGTATTAAAGTGTATTAGCTCTCTAATAGATAAATTAGATCTCTGCTGGGGCTTAATAACAAGAGCAACCATCCCAATTCCGAAGGCAATTATTTATCTGGTGCCCTTTTACAGAATGGCGAGCTTTCCTTCAGGATGTTTTGCAGTGACTGATATTTCCAATAAACTGGGCTTCTCCCCTTCCCCCAATCAATGGTTGGTATTTGAATGTCATGAAACTAAAAGCTGTGAAATTAAACCTGCTGTGCGAGCTATGAAAATGGGGAGCTGAGATCAGACTGTAGGTCCCTCTCATGTAATACCACTTCACCGTGATGGTGCAAACAATGGGAAACATCACCAAACTCCAGGCATAAAGGACTGCTGTGATGATGGGAATATGAACCATTGAGCACAGAGTGTTTGTCTGGAAGGGTTAATGTCAATTTCTTTAGTGCCACACTGCCAGGATTGCTGGGTCATGCTGGAGGACTTCTTTGTATCCACTTCCCTCATTTCCATCCCAATTAGCTGTGACATCATGGACATTTTCCTTGGCAATATGTACAGATCTAAGAGTATGGGAACGAATGGGTGTCCGGACTAGCCTGTCACAACATTCTGGTTTCAAAGGTCTGAAACGTCCATGTATTGGTCTGAAACGTCACTGTAAGTTCCTAATACGTATGCTTCTGTGGACTGCATTTGTGTCAGTATGACCAGTGGTTTCTCTTAGAAACAGTGAGAGGGAGGTTGCCATTCTTGTCTGTGACTTACAAATGAGAATGCTCTGGTCAGAGTGTTTTCAAATGTAGGTTTTATTACTATGATGGTATGGAAAGGCCAACAGATCAGGAGACGACTACCATTGAAAAGATACCTTGTTACACTCCTAGATCCCAGGAGGAAGAGGCACATGGGGAGAAGCACTGGTCAAAACGGGGGAAAGAGTCTTTACTGGGGTTTCCACAGGAAGGAATGGACAAGGCGGGGTAAGCAGGCCGAGGATCGGCTAGTTTGAATAATTTCAGAAGGTTTTGATACATGGGGGCTGTGCCTCATAGTCTGATACCTGGCCCTGGGGTGATTAGGGCTGGTGGCTAGTAATCCAGAGTGTGAGAGCTGGATAAAGGAGGTGTTTGGGGTGTGGGCTCTGGATTGGTGGGTTTGCATACGACAGGTGTGCTGGCAGGTGAGTCCTTTATTATCTCTAGGAAATGGCTAACCCTGGCGGGGCAGTCTCTCCAGAGTCATCAAAGCTCCAGACGTCAAACCATCAGGAACATATGGTTAACACACAGAGGAATGAGCTGCTATGCATCTTGACTGACAGCTAGTCTGGGGCAGAATGACAATAACAAAGCAAAATACTGATGTTTCTGGTACCTAACTATGGAATCATGGTTTCAAGCTGGGGAAGATGTGTCAGGATCATCTTACCTTTTTATATAGATGAGGGGCTCAGAGAGGTTCGCGGCCTGCTCAAGCTCACAAGCCTCCACGACTTCATTCTCCTCTGTTCAGTCCCCTCCTACACCATTACTTTGCAATTTTATGACTCTGGATCTGCACACATGTGCACCCCCCACCTCTATACACATGCACACAAGAGGTTTTCTCATTCCTTCATCCAGTTTCCTACACATGATGTTTTGACAATTAAGTTCTCCAACTTGTCGCAATGATGTTGCTAACCTTTTTTTGATATCAGAGGGATTATTCATTATGAATTTGTACCAACTGGACAAACAGTTAACCAGGATTACTATTTGGAAGTGAAAAAGTTAGACAACGTGAACTTTTTGCCAACAATTCATGGCTCCTGCAATCACGCTAATGCACCAGCTCACATGGCACTGTCTGGGAGGGAGTTTTTAGCCAGTAAACAAATAACTGTATTGGAACTCCCTCCCTACTCACCTTATCTGGCCCCCAATGACTTCTTTCTTTACCCAAAGAAAAAGGAAATATTGAAAGGAAGACATTTTTATGACATTCAGGACATCAAGGGTAATATATGCAACAACTCTGATGGCCATTCCAGAAAAAGAGTTCCAAAATTGCTGTGAAGGGTGGACTAGGCTTCGGTGCATAGCTTCCCAAGGGGAGTACTTTGAAGGTGACCGTAGTGATATTCAGCAATGAGGTATGTAGCACTTTTTCTAGGATGAGTTCGCAAACTTAATTTTCAGACCGCGTAAGTGCTACACTATGGTCCATTTTGGTTGGGGCCAATGTCACAGCAAAAGAAAATAGTTTGTTGGAAGAACTGCTTCATCAAACTACGCTGGGCAGCTCTGTTTTACAGAAAGGAGCTTTACACCCAAAATGAACAAACTTTGTGATACGAGAGGCTCAGTGTTCCCTTCTTCAAAAGTTTACCCCCAGGACCTCATCTCTTTTTCATGTGGCCTCAGTACTGTACATTTTCCTTTGGTTCTTTTCCAGTAACAAGCATCTAGTATCTAGAAACTTCTTTTTCTACCAAGATGAGCGAGTATAACAAATTTTTCAATTTGTAATTTTAGTCCTCAACTGAATTTCAAACTTATAGCAAGAGCCACTTTCCCTGAGCTCAGGCTGCACGGTCACTGAACATCCAGCCGACTGAGCGGGTCTCAACCTTGGCTGCACATTAAAATCACCTGGGGACACTTTTAAACTACCAGTGTCGGAGTCCCAGTTCTCCATATATTCTGATTTAATTGAGGGGGGCGGGGAGGCGAGGGCAGGAAATGGGATGTTTTTTAGTGCTCCTCAGTTGATCCTAACGTGCAGCCAGGAATGAGAATTCCTGAAGCAGGGAGACGAGCGTGACTGAGAAAATCAACCAACAGTGACAGAAAAAGGGGCCCACCCAGATTCACCGAAGAAGAATGATTCATAGGCCTGAGATTCAGAAAGCACTAAGCGGCTGGTCTTCTCATTTCACCTAGGATCCCCCTGGCCCGACCACTCAACACAAAACCTGACTTCCCCTTAAAAGCCGTCAGTGATTCTCCACTGCCTGAGAATAAAGTGAAAAATCTGTAAGCACGGCTGTTCTGGTTACTACTGCTCCATAACAAACCACCCCCGAAGTGCAACCATTTTATTATGCTCATGGGTTCTGTGAGTCAGAATTTGGATAGGATACAACAGGGATAGCTTATCTCTGCCCCACAGTGTCTGGGGTCTCTGCTGGGAAGACTCAAGAGCTGTGAGTGGCTTGATAGCTGGGGACTAGGATCATGGGAAGTGTTATTACTCATAACTACGGGGGGCTGATGCTGGCTGTGGGCTGGGACCTCAGCTGAGGCTGTTGACCTGAGCAATTGCATGTGGCCTCTTCATGTAGCCTGGTGCCCTGAGCACCAACATGGTGGTGTCAGGCCAGTTGGACTTTTCAGCAGAAGGCTCAGCACTCCAAAATCAAATGTCCCAGTGGACAAGGCAGAGTGGCATTACCTTCTCCAACCTTGCCTTGGACGTTACATAGCATCCTTCTCCTGTATGCCATTTGCCAAGGCAGTCATGGGCCCATCCAGATTTAAGGGGCGGGGCATAACCCACCTATAGACGGAAGTGAGTGGCAAGGTCACTTTATAGAGGAGCAAGTGAGATGGGAGATATTACTGGAGCCATCCTTGGAAAATACAGCACACTGTAACTGCATACAAGGCCCCTGCAATTATTTCTCTAGCATCATATTAAACAGGCATCCTTCACTCCAGTCAGGCTATAACACATAGGTTGCAATTTCCAGAGGACACAGTGATCTCCCAGGCCACCTGTCCCCACGTTTTTCCCTTTCTCTACAATGGCTGTCTTCCATGCTCAAATCTCCCACGCTTATTCTCATCCATCGCCTCAGGGACGGTGTTCATGGTGTGTTGGGTCCTCCTTCTTTGGGTGTCTGTGCCTCTCTCTGTTTATCTCAGATAAGGCCCTCACCTCACTGTGTACTGTTTGGATATTCTCACCTCCCTCTTCCTCATTAATCTCTCAGCTTCTGTCAGGCAGGGTCTCTTTTCTTTTACTATCCCCAACACTTAGCAATGTTTGGCACATAGTAGGTGTTCAAAACATAGTCGCTTTGATTATACAGTTCTTATTATGGGGAACACCCACCTTACACAACTAAGATTGGGAAATCAGACTTGCCTCTTAGCCTTGCAATATTTCTCCAATATTGGAGGAGGTGGGAAACCTCGTGGGAGCTGGGATGCAACAGAGCTTATCCTGCTTTGCAGCACGGCACCCACTTGTTCCTTAACCCTAGGCGTCTGCTTACATCTCTCTTGGCTTCTCATTCCCATTACAAAAATGCCTCCCTTGAGTGTTAGTGAATAAATTTGTTATTGTTCGCGAAGTGCTTAGAAGATGGAAGGAGCTGTATGTGAGCTAAGTATTATTAATAATAGTCGTAGTAAGATTATTCATTTCCACGGCACCTCTCCTATTCAGTCTGTGCAAAATTGGAAACTAGTTGTGTTAAATTGGCTTACCTGCTCCATTTGGCCCTGTCAGGAAAATCAATGAGACACACATGAATATTCTCCTGTGTACATAGCCATTTTCAAAGTCAGATAATCATCAATATCTATTGTAAGTGGTTATGGAGAAAATTGATGAATAGTTAATACATGAGAGCATTTAGGTATTATTAAATATGCTTGACCAAGCAAATTTTGAAGCTATATTTTGGCCTTAACTCACAACAGAAAAATCTATATTTTTTAATTAGATACATGAGCAGTTGGAAAGGCTGTCACGGGAAAGGTCTCTGGAATCTGAAGACAGAACAACTCCTGAATAGCAAAAGCTACTCTGGCCCTCAGCCTGCCCAGAAGGTCCAGGCAATGGGAAGACAGAGAGATTTCCTAGTTTTATTGACAGAAAACATCCTGATGTCAAACATGGGAAATTCGCAGCCTAGTCACATGTGCTTCAGTGGAGCCTCAATGCCCCCATATTAGAACTGGCGGCAAACTTTGCAGGAAGGGACATGGTCACAGGATATTTTGAAGGGATGGACTCTGATCCCAAAAACTTCCGGAACACCATGAGTCAGAGGCTCTGGAAAGAGCATTGATGTGTGAAGTGAAAACCAATGGGTTCTAGCCCGATCCCAGACACTAACCAGCTGTGTGGCCTTCATCTCTGGGGGCCTCCATTTTCCTCAACTATAAAATTAATTAGACCATCTGTAACGCTCTAAATCTACAAATCCACAAAATAAGTCTCTAGTCTGGACCTCTGCTGAACCTCAGACTTCAGTATACAGCAGTCTACTTGAACTTACCCTCAGGTGTTCAATAGACAAGGTTGTATTAGACGGGGCTCAAACCAAACCGAGATCCCCTGAACGTCTCTGTATGAGTTCCCGAGAGCTGCTGTAACAAAGCACCACAAACTGGGTGGCCTAAACGACAGAAATGTATCACCTCACAGTTCTGGAGGCTAGAAGACAGAACTCAAGGTGTCATCAGGATTGGCTCCTTCTGACGGCCGTGAGGGAGCATCTATTCCAGACCTTGCTCCTAGCTTCCAGAGGTCGCTGGCAATCTGCCATTCCTCAGCTTGTAGATCTCTGCCTTCATCTTCACATAACATTCTCCCTGGGCGTGTCTGTGACCAAATTTCCCCTTTTCAAAAGGATATTAGTCATACTGGATTGGGGCCCATCCTATGCCAGTAGGATCTCATCTTAATTAATTACAAGTGCAATGACCATATTTCTAAATAAGGTCACATTCTGAGGTTCTAGAAGTTAGGACGTCAACCTATGAACTGGGGGTGGGGGAACACGATTCAATCCATAACACTCTTCAACCACATTCTTTTCCATCTCAGTGGATGGAAACTCCATCCTTCCGGTTATTTCAGCCAACAATGTTGGAATCACACTTTCACCCTCTCTTTTTAATCTCCACAGCCAATATATCAATGAGTCCTATTGGCGCTGCCTTTAAAATACATCCAGAATCTGACCATTTACCACCAACATCATTGCTACCACTTGATTCGGGTGGCCCTCATCTCTCTTCACGATGGCTGCAGGAGTTTTTTAACTGGTTTCCTTGCTTCCACCCTTCCCACCCACAGTCTAGTTAGTAACACTCAGTTCCACAAGTAGCAAGAATGGCCCATTTCCAGCGTTGTTCTGATTATGTCATTCTCTGTTCAGAACCTTCCAAACGGGGTTGCATCCACTGGAAGTAAGAGCCTAAGTCCTCACAAGTCCCTACAAGACTCTGCACTGTCCCACAGCCCATGACCTCTCTCGCCCCCGATCTCTGCCTGGGCACACTGACTGTCTCGTTGTTTCCTGAATGCACCAGGAAGTCTCATGCCTGCAATGTCTCTTCCCAGGGCTCACTCCTTCCCCTCCTTCAAGTGCTTTGCAGAATGTCCCCTTTCAGGGAGGCTTTCCCCAGACACCCTAATTAAAACTGCAGCCCTTCTGCTTTTTATAGAGCTTATGGCAAAAATGAGCCAGGGAACGTTTGTGCCCAAGATACCCTGCTTTCTAGTAGGCTCCTTTATGTAAATCATTTAAAATAACCTGTCTGCAAACCTACCTGCTGTGTCCACAAACAAGCAGACACAAGCAGAGGCTCTGATCAGGTAAAGTTTTTAACGTCCTAATTGTTTTCCTTTTGTAGTGAGCCAGCTCAAAACGGCTAGAACGGACGGCCATGAATTGGCAGTGGCCAATGCCGCATGAGCTCATAAATCTTGCTCAAGGGCAACGCAGATGACTCTGCAAGCTCATACAACATTCATGGACTCCAGGCCCTTTCCAGACTCGATAGCGTTGTGGCCAGGCTACCTGAGACTTGGTCTTAAAGGAAATTAATGTTTTTATACCCTGATCTTACAAACACCCGAATCTTTGGTATGAGTTTCACTGAGAAATGTGGGATGCTGCTTGCAGCATGCATTTCACATAGCTTTTGGCACTTAGGTTCCCTGACACTCTAAATGTTCTGCCAACCAAGGAGAAAAAGAAAGACTTCACCACTTCAAACTCTGCAGAACTTCTTACCACAGGCCCCTTACCCTCTCTCACTGCTGGAGTCAGCTGTTCTTCTCCAATGGCTTGAGTGCTTTCTGGTCAATACCTTTGCTTTTGGGGGGGGGGTTGGGGGTGGGTTCTCCTATTCTCAAGTCTGTCAGATACCCGGATGCTTCCTTCTTTCCCTCCTCCTCTTGTAATCCCCCCAAATCCAGCGATACCCTGCAGGGTTTGTGAATGATGGAGGTTTGTCTTCATCTACTTGTCTTTGGGGTTTGTGGGAGGACTTTCTCACTGGCTTTGTTGTAACTGTTGTCCCCAGGTAACCATCTTCCCCCCTGAACCTCCTTCTTTCATATCTGTGGTAGGATTTCTTATCCAAAGGGTAATTCAAATCCGAGATGGTAAGGAACTTGCCCCCGGTCTTGCAGCTTATAAGCAGTGGATCTGGGGTTTGAGTTCCAGTCTGGCTGACTCTGAACGTTTCCTCTTTACATTATTCAAAACTGTATCTCTCACTTAGTTGCTAATATTGTTATTACTAACTTTGGCATTGGACATGTCATTTACTCTCTTGGGGCAAATCATCATTCTTCCTATTTATCCCTTTAGTCCTTCACTCTATTCAATGCCTCCTGTTGTTCCCCATCTCCATTTGCTTTTTGCAGAAAGATATTCATTTTTTGTGATTTTTGTCAGTCATTTCTGTAAAATCTTTTTAACTATTCTCCTACTCGCCAAACTTCTTGCCTTTAACCCCCAGATCTTACATTGCCTTTGGGACATAAGCATGGGGACAGGAATATGACCCATCGTAGATTCAAATCTTTAACAAAAATGGAATGGTACTGACCAGCACCGCCTTCCCAGCCGCTTTCACTACATTTCCACTTGCTGCTTAATTTCACACCATCTGCTACATGAAGACGGAGTTCTCAGTAGACTTGTCACAAGCATTACAAAGCGGTAGCAACAGCTGGTAAAACATATTCATGAGACAGTAGAAACATGAGGGTTGGATACAATAGCACAATATGGGTTTTTCTTTTTCTTTTTTTGGCAAGGAAGCGTAATAGGCAGCAGATGTGGTACATGATGTCTCAGCGCTATAGACTAGCATGACCTGGGCATATCTCAAAGGCAGGATAAACCCACTCCAGTCATGCGAAAACAAACCAGAGCCCGGACCACAGCACCTCTGGGAAATCTGGCAGGATGATAAACTCTGGGAATTGGATACGAGGGTTGGCCGTGAGTCCCTAAGAAAGGCACGGAACTTTTCTGTGCCTGCTCTTTTTTGTTTGTTTTTTCATCTACAGTGCTGATAATGATGGCAGATACCACGTAGGGATGTAATAAAGATTAAGTGAGATAATGCGTATAAAACTCTTAGTTCAGTGTCTAGCACATACGCGTATTATTAATAAATATTAGGAATTATCATTATCATCATCCTTCTCATTAGCCACATGTTATATGACATTGAATATGTCCATTGAAGTTTGTGGTCATTTGGAAGGAAGGTATGAAGCTACGAAGAAGAAAAATGAGTTTTATTCATTTATCCATTTACCTAACAAATATTTATCAAGTGCTTCCCATGTGCTAGGCACAGTTCCAGCATGGAAGATACAACAGCTGACAAGATAGAAAAGGTTCCTGTCCTCACGGATGCTTTGTGCTGATGGCGAAAGACAGAAAATAAACCAAAAAAGAAATAAATGAAATACACAAACAAAAATATCAGCATGTAATATGCATGCCATAAATAAGTAAACCAGGTTGTTCTGGCAGTAACGAGGTGAATACTTTAAATTGGATATTTGTGAATGATCAGCAAGAAATTGTGACGCTCAGAGGGTAGAGAGAGCATCCCAGAAAGAAGAGACAGCCGTGCAAAGGCCCTGACGTCAAAAGAAGCGGATGTGTCTGAAGAGTAGAAAGGAGGCCAGCATGGAGTTATAGTTGGGTAAAGAACGAGAGTGGTTCTTGATGAAGTCACCAGCGCAGGGAGTTGGATTTGATTCCAGATGAGATGGGGCAACCAGAGGAGTTGGTGCTGGATTAGATTTCTTGTAGGAAATAACTAAATAACCAGAAAAATATATAACATGATGACTTTCAGACAATGGATAAAAGACAGAGCAAAACTTTAACTCCTGAGAGAAGTGTGTGAAGTGAGTCTGCTGATCACCTTGGCTTTCTACGTGGATGAACTTTCTAGAACACAGTGGAGGGAATTGGAGCATGAATAGAGTACAACAGTCTCACTGGGCTGAGTGGGCAGAGATCCGAGTTTGGCGGATGCTCAGGCAGCTGGAATTTTACAGGGCAGAGTACCAGAAAGGAAGGAGCCATGCAAAGGAGGAATCCCAGAAACCTGCACAGGAGTCCTCTAAGCCTTTGGCCAAATGTTAAGCTATACATGCAAAGGGTAAGGCTCTATAAGATCTGGCCGAGAACAGCTACTGGGGATCTGTGAGCTGAACAGAGATTTCCAAGGGCAAACCGCACCCTGAAGGACAGATGAACACTGTATAAGGGAAAAAACAAACAAACAATAGAATCTAGTTAAACTGTAGTGCAGAGAGAAAAAAGTCTGAAAAAATAAAAATGGAAGAGAGCATAGACAACAGTATAATGTGTGTAACTGGAGTCACAGGAAGAAAAAAATGCTCCAAAGGTTTCCAAATGTGATGAAAAATATTAACCCACAGATTCAAGCAGCTCAAAAAAAACAAAAAACAAAACAAAACAAAACAGAAAAACACAAGCAGAATAAACACAAAGAAAATTATACCCAAGCAAATGACAGTCAAATTGCCAAAAAACAAAAATAGAGGAAATATTACAAGCAGCCAAAAAAGAAAGACACATCACACACAAAGGAACAACCCCACTGCAACTTAGCAGATGTTTACTGAGCCTCTTTATGTGAGTTGGGCCCTGTGTGTCCTAGACTGGTGACAGAACCATGAAAAGCCAGAACATTTCCCTGTTCTCATGAAGTCTACTATTAGATGAAGGAAATAGACATTAAGCAGATAATCAAGCCGATGAGTGGTGACAACTGTGCTACCAAAGGAGAGGTATATGATATATAACATATAACGCCCCTGTGGGGACTTAGGGCCAGTGACCCCAAGAAAGTAACCTTTAATCAGGAGCCTGAAGGTTGGAAAGGAGGGACTGGGTGATGGCAGGGTAGTGAGCATTCCAGGCAGAGAAAGTGCAAAGATGGATGGAAGGAAAGAGTGGGTTGCAAATAAGCTAGAGCTGGGAAACAAAAAAGGAGAGAGGGAGGGAATAAGGGAGTGAGGGGACGACAGTTAAAAGAGGCTGCAGGACTAGGCAGGGGCCTGATTATAAGGGGTTCTTTGGGGTTTTTTTTTCTGAGCAATGGAACAGAGGGAGTCTAATATAAAGCCTTAAGCTTCCATACAGTATATCAATACATTGTACTAAACACACTTTATTAATACACTATATTTAATACAGGCAGACCTTGGAGATATTGTGGGTTTGGTTCCAGACCACCACAATAAAGTGAGTATCACATTGAAGTAAGTTGTACTCTTTTTGCTGGTGGAGGGTCTTGCCTTCAGTTTGCAAAAAACACAACATCTGTGAAGCACAATAAAGTAAATGCAATAAAACCAGGTATGTCTATACATTTTAATACAGTGTATTTAATACAGTGTGACAAAGTCTCAAAGAATGATTTCTAAGAGCGTAATTCATTGTTGCAGACCAAAGTTTAAAACACATTCCTCTTGGGCATTAAGATTCACGGAGAATCACCACAGAGAACCAAAGTCCGGGGGTCATGCTTGCTGAGGCAGAAGGCCAAAGGTGGACCGGAGTTGAAGCTGCAGCCTAGGAAGGATGCGGGAAGCTCAGCTCCTTTATCTCAGGAGCCACCTGGGAAACAGACTGCACTGCCCATTAACATAACATCCTCTATCTGATCCAATGATTGAATTAGAAAGGGGAGTGTTTAAGACGAATGGGAGTTTTTAACATTAATGATCATCTAATGATGGCAAAGCCTGGGAGATATCAGGTTTTATTTGATAGATTTATCCTGAAAGTGATATGTACACTGACAGCTGAGGAAATTAATGGTTTGATTTTATGAAGGACTGACAGGATAAACTGACTCTGACAGGCTAAATTAAGACGAGGCTGTTAGAGAATGCAAAAATGCCAACTTCATATTTTGAGTGTAATGAGGTTTTTTGATACTGATTTCTAAGCCTTGCACAAGTGTTTAAATAAATGAAAATTCAGGAGAGGACACTGTCTTTAAGAGATGACTTTATAGCAGAGCAATGAATAAATAATTCACCAGGAGCATCTTCAACCATGCACATTTTTTAAAAATGCAGATTTATAAATAGAATCTAATCAGGTAAGGCAAATGGAACCAATCTAAGGCTTATATTTTCAATTTTAGAATATATATATATATATATATGCAAAATTCTTGGGGCGGAAATCTGCCCCATGCATCTCTATTTCTAGTGCCGTTGAGGGGTATAGAATTAACACTCAATAAATGTGAGCTGCAATAATGTGTGGAGTATCAATCAGTATTAGTGATTAGTGTATATGTCTATGTGTGTGTGTGTGTGTGTGTGTGTGTGTGTGTGTGTGTGCGCACATATATGAAATTTGGTGCTTCATGGTATTTCATGGTATTTCAAGTTGAGCATCTTTTCATCCATCTGCTTATTATTTGGACTTTTCTTTGAATTGTTTGTTCATTTTCCCATTTTACTAATATATTATTTGTTCCCTTGTCATTTTGAAAGGCCTCTTTACATTGTAAGGATATTAACTGCCTGATCTCTGTATTGTTTTCTCAGATGTTTTGTTTTTAATGACTGTGGGTTTTTTTTTTACCATAGCAGAATATTATTTTGTGTATAGTCAAACATATTTGTTATTTGTAGCTTCTAGATTTAATCTTGGTTCAGAAGTTCTCTCTCAATCCCTCAAATGAGGTTATTATTTACTTTTGTAACACTATTATTGCTTGGGGGGAAAAATTAAACCTTTACGCCACCTGTAATTCACTTTTGTATTTTAGTGAGTTTCTTCCAGATCAATCATCAGTAGTGCCAATGTTAGTTATAAAATAACTTTTCCTCCTTAGTGGATAGATCATATTTGTTGTATATTAATTTTTCAACTATGCCAACATCTATTTCTGGAATCTTTACTGTGTTCTACTCCTTTTATTTTATCATTATGCTCCAATGATTTATTTGTATATTGATTTGATCATGGTGGCTTTAAATTCCAGTGTATCTTGTTCTATTTTAAAGTATGTTCTAATATCCAGTGAAGCAAATTCCCCCAATACTCTTGTTTTTTATACTTTTCATAATTATTCCTGGGCATTTATCCTTCCATTCAAACGTTGAATGAAATCTTTTCCTCAATTCTCAGCCCACATCCCTCAAAACAAACAAAATAAAACAGAAACCATTGGTATTCTACTTGGAATATTAAATTTATAAATTAATTTGAGAAAATAATATTTTTACACATTAATCATTTTATCCAAGAACATGGTATGCGTTTCCTTTTACTCAGATCTTATTTTGTATTCTTCAATAAGATTTTATACTTTTAATTAAGTAACTCTTGGGTCTTTTTTGTTGAATTCGTTACAAAATATTTAATAGTTTGCTACCTTTGTGAATTTAGCCCCTTGTTTCCATTTTCATTATTGCTATAATTGTGGCAATTTTAGAATATCGTATTTCAGTCACCTTAGCCAATGATATTATTAACTCTACTAACTTTTTTCTAAAGTTGCTTGGGAATGTGCTTAGACCAAGCTGTGACAGCCTGGGGAGGCCAAAGAATGATGGATAAGAAGTCTGTGCAGGCCTGATTATACTGTGTTCTGTACTCTAGCAACTATTTTGTGAAGTATAAAGCCCGGAGATAAATGAAGTGTCCCGGCCCAGGTCTGGTGGTTTCACCCTTGTGCAGGCCCAGCCACCAGCGGGTAGGCTCCAGGCTTCCGTATGGAAGACTCAGTCGGGAGGGGGATGACTGTGCTTCCAAAAAGTCTTAGGTGTCCTCATCTGCTCTGATGCTATCATTTGCAGCTGCATACCTGCTGGAGAGGGTTGTGAGGGTCAGGAAGCTTGTGGCAACATGGGAGGAGGTTGCTATGGCTGCTTTGTCATAGCCTGGCTCTGCTGACTCTCTTCCCTTCCCCTCACTCCTCCTCCCCCCAGAAGCCTGGATTGAATTACCAAGTTTTGCTGGTCTCTGTTAATTTGTGCCTGCTCTAAACATGTGTCAATTGATAGTTGTATAAGATCACATAAGGTTCCCTTACATATTGACTTTTTCATTACTTACATCCCTCTTATTTCACTTAGTACTTTTAACTGTAAATTCCTCAAGGTCTGATTTTAATATCGTCGCTTCCGCTTTCTTTCTCTTTACATCTGCCAGCATCTCTGCACCTAGTATTTTATTTTCAACCATTCCTTATAAATTAGCTATGCATTTGTGACCTATGGTTTATCTACTTTGTAATCAAATCGGGTCATTTTGTTCCCTAAATTAATTTTGAATCAGTTCATTTCGTTCCACGTCTACCTTTGCCCTCTTAGCCCAAGCTATTGCTGTCACTCACCTGGACCCCTGAAATGCAGTAGCCCTCCCTGGCCCCTTTGCCCTCCCCTCCACAAAAGTCTTTTCCACGCTGCAGGCAAAATGACCCCTTCGAAATGCAAGCTGGATCCTGTCTTACCTCCTACCTCCTCTTCCTCATTTCATTTTTATGAACCACTTCCCACTGGTTTTAGGACAAATACAAACTCCTTAACATGGCCCAGCATGTCTCAGGGCCTGTCTACCATTGCAGCCGCACTGCGCTCACCTCACCCTTTCTCTCATGCTGTGTTCCAGATACATTAAACTCCTTTGGGCTCTTGTCTGTTTCACGCTCACTCCCACCCAGGCCATTTGCACAGGTCGCTCATTCTGCCTGGCAGCCCTTGCTTCCCTCCCTCCCTTCTTCTGCTAATTAAGGCTCCAGCTCTTCCTGCGAATCTCTGCTCCACACTTGTGCCTTCACAGAACTCTCTCTGGACCTCTCTGACTCCCCATTATAGACTCTCATTGGGCCGGGCCCCTCTCCGCGAGCACTTGATACAACCACCCTGTTCTAATTCCTTGTGTGCTGACTGAATGAGGGCTGTTTTCCCCCACTGGACTCTGAGTCTGTGAGGACAGGGAGCATACCTGCGTTGGCTCACCTGCATCCCCTGCTTGGAGCATATCGCCCAGCAGAGAGTAGGCATTCTAAAAATACTTGGATGGGTTCATGAATGATTAGTAGTCACAGTGAACTCTTAAAAACACCTGGGAAGGCTGAGGATGCTGGGACAACGGCCTTCTGCACACAGCTGGCCAGTGCTCCCCTCCCAGCACCCACATAGCTGCTTTGGGTGCTGAAAACTGGGTGAGCCTGAGCCTGCACACTCGGGGGGGATTCTGAGGATGAGAATCATTCAGGGCTTTCTCCTTCATGGGCTGGTGGAAGCCAGAGACTAGCCCTGCAGAGACCCCTGGAGCAGGGCGGGAAAGACATGAGATCTGGAAGAGCTTGGCACACTGGTTTCCATCTATTTGCTGCTCCCTGCGAGCGCGCCTGCAGTCCCTGCCCAGCAGCGTGTCACGTTGGAGCTCAAGGGGTGGGTATGATCCTTCGCTTGCTGGAGCCTAGTCAGGGGAGCTCTTCGATCAGAATGGCTTTTACTCTGTGCCTCGCGTGCCTGGCAGCCTGTCTGCTGGCTGTTCCATCAACCCACACGGAAGACAACACTTTTCATCCTACCACCGCAGAACTGCCACAACCTGGAGAATTTTAACAACAATTGATGAGCCCCAATGAGCTGACAAAGAAAAAGAATCCATTTGGGGGCCCAGCAGCCAAAGAGGGAATATTGACCAGAGCAAACAGAACCATGCTCAGCCAATGGAGATAAAGGAAGAGGAAAAGAGCAATGAAGAAAAGAAACAATGAGAGCATCAAAGATTAGCATGCGGTAGGTACATAAAAGACTTTCTGGCGTTAAAAATAAACTGTTGAGTGAATTAATTATATCAGAGAAGAATCACTCTTGGGATGGAAATTAATGTCCAAGGGCACATGGAAATCATATTTCCAAGCATGGAGCGAAAAATACAAACAGGTAGAAACCCTTTGGGTAAAGGTAAGACAATAGGGAAACTGACCCAGAAAATCTAACGTGTAGGTAACAAAAGAGAAAGAAATGGAAGAAAACAACATCAACAACACAGTTACACTCTTCTGCAATGGGATAAGTGGGGTGCAAAGAGTCTGCTGTGTAGAATGTGAGGTGAGCATTACCATGACGACAAGCGTGAGCCGGGGAGCCTGTGTGGACTCCTGCCTGGAACCCCTTGGGGACTCATAGTCATCCAGGCCCCAGTGGTTTGGTGCCACCTGCTGACAGCTCTCCACTCAGGCTTAAATATCAGTGGGGACAATCCTGGGTGCTGTGCTGGTGGGGACCTCTAGGTCGATGATAGCAATTCCAGGAATCACCCATTCAGTTCGTTAGTGCTCATTTCCTCAACCTGATCTGGAGAGACTGGACCAGGAGAAAACTGGGCCCACTTCCTGAGATGAGGTCACCTGCAGTTTCTCCATCTGCCTGTACTATTATCATCACTTCCACATCTGTTCTCCTTTCTGCAAATAGAACACACTCCTTTTAGGCCACTCCTGTTTGAGATGGGAGCTGGGCAGATGGGGCCAGTTGGATCAAACAGCAATATGAATTCGCATTATCATGGGCTTGTACTGTAATAAAAAGAGAAGTTTCCCTTAACTAAAGAAAAAAAACCTACAGATTGAAACCACTTATCAAGTTCCAAGCAGGGTCAGAGTGAAATGTCACTGATGTAAGTATAGATTTGTAAAATTCTGGACCTCCATGATTAGAAAAATTTGACAACCTTCTAGGGCAGAGCAATAAATAACTAAAGCAAAATTATCAGACTGGAATTTGGAAGTTAGAAGATGGTGAAATAATATTACCATTACATAGAATAAAAAGGACTAAAACTCAGGAAACATATTCACACCCAAGTAAAAGAAATTATTTGAAAATGGGCAAAATTCAGAAGATGTATCACCCACATTCCCACCTAACAAAAATTTTCAAAAAAGTTCTTTACCCCAAAACAAATGAAGAAGAAACCTTTAGAGAACAATGGAAAGGAGAAGAAACCATGGTTACCCACAGATGCTGTCAATTGGATTAAATATGTGTTTAAAAAAAATGTCTAACTTCCTTTTCACACAATATGGTGGACTAGAAACCCTGAAACCTTCTTATTGTAAAACACTTGAAAATACTAGATAAAATATTAAAAACACACTTCTAAATGTCATCTAAACTGCAACAAAGTACAAGAACTCCTTCAATGGCTGGAATGGAGTGAGTTCACAAATCAGAGGTAAGTGGGATCTAAAACTACTGCTACTCTCTAACCCTGATGCCTAGAGCTTCTTGTGTATCTACCACATGAAGTGGACACAGGAGACCAAGCCCAAGCCTGTGCCAGTGGGGGTGGGGGGGACCGATGTGAGCAGAGCCCCTCATGAAGCCCCGGCCCGCCAGAGAGAGAGAGAGAGAGAGAGAGAACGAGAGAGAGAGAGATTTGTCTCTGTCCTGGCTCTGGGTGAAGGAGAAATAAAAAGCTCCTTTGAGAATATGTGGCTATAGGCTGACCAGTGTGCCGTTTCCAGATCCAAATTTACAGTATCGGCATGGTTGAAAACACTGCAAAGTAAGAACTTCAAGTGGATTTCTATCCCCAGGTGTCTGACAAAAATAAAAAATGCTTTCAGGAGAAATGCACTCTCAACTCCTTAAAGAATTCCCCTAAATTCAGTTCCAGTAAAGATAAAGTCACAGTAAAAATACAAGGGAAAAAAAGCTCTAGGAGCCAAATCAGCAGAAGCAATTTAAAAAAAAAAAAAAAATGGAATCAGACCTCAGAGAATGAAAATATTGGAATTGCCAGAGAATTAACATGGATAACTCCCACAGATATAACATAAAATGAAAAGAGCAAGTTACAGAATGTTTACGGCTTGATACTCTACATGGAGTTTTTAAAAGGGAAAATTAAACTAAACAATAAATATGTTTAAAGACATGAGGAATGTTTAAAAAATAAAAATAAAAACCAAATATATAGAAGCTATCAAACAATTAAGAAAACCAGTTCTATTTTGACAGATTAGTTTTACCGAAATGGAACAATTTCTAATGTGTTTTTTTTTCCCCTTCTTCCGCCTCCCACCTCCCACCCCCTCACCCCACACTCCGGTTCAAGCTTCAAGCCGTTGTTTCTCAGTCTAGTTGTGCAGAACATGCTCCCTGGCCCATGCTGGTATTATGAGTCTTGCGCTCCCCCCTCCTCCACCCCCTGAAGCAGTCGGTCGCTGCTCGTTGGTTGGCGGCTCACAGCAGATCAATTTTCAATCTTGCACAAACCCTTCCCAATGAAAGACAAGGAGAGAGCCATTCCCAACAGTCTCCTATTACGAGGCTACTACAATTTTGCCACTGAAAACAAGGACAAGGTGAGAAAGGGAAGTTCCAGGCTAATCTCCCTCCTGAACATAGATGCAATGATCCTTAGTAAAATGTTAGCAAACCAAACCCAGCAACGTATGGAAGAATAATCCATCATGACCAGGTAAGGGTTTATTCTAGAAATGAAAGGGTAATGTTATGTTACAAAACTTATTAATGTTCTTCACTGTATTAACAGAATCGAGAAAAACAATATGATTATGCCAATAGATGAATTATAATAGTAACTGGTAAGCACAGTGCTGTACTCAGCATTTGCTATGTATAGTTATTTGTTAAATAAAATGAGTAGATGCAGAAATAGCAATCAATAAAATTAAAAAAAACTCATGATTAAAAAAAACTTTAAGAACTGGGACTGAAGGAAACTTCCATAACATTATAAAGGGTATCTATCAGAAATTTGTTTTTCTTTTTTTCGTTTTTTTAGAAATTTGTTTTTCATTTGACATTATTTAGTAAAATGGAAGATGCATTCACCCCAATATCCAGAAATTCTACTTGTAGGTATATACTTAATATATATGCCAGGAGCTGTACAAGAATGGTCAAAGTAGCATTGTTTTTAAAACAAAAAGCCAGAAACAATTCATATGTCCATGCAGATAATAAGTAAATAAAGTTTGGTACAGTTATCTGACAAAATATTACATAGCAGTGAAAAAGAAATATACTGTATGCATTAATATGAATAGCTATCATAGACATAACACACAATGGGAAGAGGAAGTGTTACGAGCTGAGTTGAATTGTGTTCCCCCCAAAATTCCTATGAAGCTCTAACCCCCAGGACCTCAGAATGTGGCTGTATTTGGCGACAGGGATTTTAAAGAAAGAAGTAATTAAGGTAAAACGAGGTCATCTGAGTGGACTCCAATCCATTATGACTGGTGTCTTTATAAGAAAAAGAGATTAGGACATAGACAACATACAGACCAAGAAGTGACCATGTGAAGACGCAGTGAGATGGCAACCATCTGCAAACCAAGGAGAGAGGCCTCAGAAGAAACGGACCTGCTGGCACCTTGACCTAGGACGTCTAGTCTCTAGAACTGTGAGAAAATAAATTTCTGTTATTGAAGCCAGCCAGTCGGGGGTATTTGTTATTGTAGCCCTACCAAACTACTACAGAAAGTTACTGAACATTTAGAGTTTGAAACTGTTTATGACGTTAAGGAAAGGAAAATTAACCTGATAATATTTAATGACTTACACATATGAGTATAATGATACAACTCGAATATGACACAACTCTAAAGAAGAATAAGGGAATGATAGAAGGATCGCGCCCACCCCTTGAGCTCCAACGTGACACACTGCTGGGCAGGGACTGCAGGCGTGCTCGCAGGGAGCAGCAAATAGATGGAAACCAGTGTGCCAAGCTCTTCCAGATCTCATGTCTTTCCCTTCCTGCTCCAGGGGGCTCTGCAGGGCTAGTCTCTGGCTTCCACCAGCCCATGAAGGAGAAAGCCCTGAATGAGTCTCATCCTCAGAATCCCCCCCGAGTGTGCAGGCTCAGGCTCACCCAGTTTTCAGCACCCAAAGCAGCTATGTGGGTGCTGGGAGGGGAGCACCGGCCAGCTGTGTGCAGGTGGCCGTTGTCCCAGCATCCTCAGCCTTCCCAGGTGTTTTTAAGAGTTCACTGTGACTGCTAATCATTCATGAACCCATCCAAGTATTTTTAGAATGCCTACTCTCTGCTGGGCGATATGCTCCAAGCAGGGGATACAGGTGAGCCAAAGCAGGTATGCTCCCTGTCCTCACAGACTCAGAGTCCAGAGGGGGAAAACAGCCCTCATTCAGTCAGCACACAAGGAATTTGAACAGAGTAGCCGTTTTCTTGATTTCCCACATCCTGACTTGCAGGATCAGATCGCATAGAAAACTGACTGGGAAGAACCAGGGGACCATCTACCTGTCCTGCAGTGTTGCTGGAGGTTCATATGTCCTTACCTCAGGCATGAGCTCATCCTGCCCATTTGGACACCAACCACCCGAGTCAATTTACCAACCCTACCACTCAGTCCTGCTTTCCCCCCTCATTCGTAGTCACCTTTCCTAATTCAAGAATTCATAATTCATGTTAGGCCTGCCTAAGTTATGACTTTCATTACCTCTCATACAGACAGTGGTGAGAATCTCATAATTGGTTTTCCTGCTTCTAGTCCCTTCCCTCTGCCATTTGTCTTTCAGTTGCCAGATTTATCTTTTTTGAAACATAGTTCTAACCCAGCCTCTCCGCAGCCCAAACACCTCTAATAGCTCCCTATTTATAGAGCAGTGACTTTCAGACTCTGAACAGCAGTGCCTTAGGGGTTCACAGGGACGGGCACGGGTGTGTGAGCTGGGTGCCTGCTCCCCCCTGGGCCTACCTGACGGGCTCTGCGTTTGTACCTGTTTTACATATCAGCCTCTGGTGTATCATTAAAAACTTTATAGAATTGGAATTCATTATTTTCTAGAGAATAAAGCAACCAGACAGCAAGACCCTTTTAAATCTAAACTCAATTATGTTTCAGGCCATCTTTTCTACTGTTCTCTCTTGCTCTAGCTAAAAGGAGCTGTTTTTTGTTTGTTTGTTTGTTTGTTTTTGCATTCAGTTTATTTTATTGCATTGAAAATTTATTTATTTGACTTATAAGGATGGGCTCCGAAATCTGACAGACATGTGCTGAAATATTTGGATTTATCATGTATTAACATGTGAAACTAAGTAAGTTACCTATTATCCCTATGCCTTAGTTTTCTGATCTGTAAATGGGAAGCAACGTTAGTGCTCCCCTCAGGAGACTGTTAAAGGGCTAAGTTAGACATGTATATGAAGTGATTAGCACAGTGCCCAGTTTGTAGTAAGCAATAAATTATGGCTATGTATAAATATTATCATACAAAATATCATCTTCATTAATTTGAATTAAATCCAAGTGTACAGTAAAATAAAAAGCAACCTTAGCTTTTCTCAACAGTAAATTCCAATGAAAGGCTGCTTTAGATTTGAATCAAAAGTCGAGTTACGTCATCTATGTCATCCAGCATATTGATTTTTTTTTTTTTTTTGCATAGCAGGAAGTGACTGATATAATGAGGCCGAAGTATAAACTTGAAACGAGCTGTTCTTAATACCGTTCTATATTTGCTCATGTTATGCCTTTCACTTAAAGTTTCCTCCCACCCCAAAATGCCCGAATCCTACCTATCTTTTAAGGATCAAATGGTCCCTTCTCCATGAACTGTTCCTTCGTTTCCCTCAGTTGGAATCATATCTCCTTCTTCTTGATTCTGAGGGCTCTATATCCGGTTCACTCTTATAATGTTTAACTCCGACCTTACGGTGGCATTTCTTTGTAACATGTATGAATGTACTCTCCCAATTTGGGGTACCAAGAGAGTCACAAGTCTTTCAACAAAAAAATCGTTTGTTAAGCTCTAATTTCAGGCCAAACACAATTCTGGTGAAGCAGAAGAAAACCAAACAAAGCCCCTGCCTTTGTAGAACTTACATTCCAATAGGGGTAAGAGGTGACAAACTGGTACATATGTAATATCAGGTAGTGATTAGTTCTATGGATAAAGGCAAAGAGGAATGGGAAGGTAGAGTACGGGTAGGGGGAGTGCTATCAGGTCATGAAAGGACTGCTCCGGGAAGAGTGTTTCCAGCATAGGGCACGTGCAAAGGACCTGAGGGGAAAGCATGTCTGAGGGAGAGCAAAGAGGCCAGGCTGCCTGCTGCTGAGTGGGCAAGATTAGATGGACAAGAAATGAGGTCAGAGAGAGCTAGATGTGTGAATTGTGTAGGCCAGTGTAAGCATTTTGGCTTTTACTCTTTTATTTATTCAAGTAATTGCTTGAGTAGCTACATGTTTGTTTATATTAGCAGAAAGTCTATTGCCTACTTTTGAGGCCTGTCTTCCACTCCAAATTGCTCAACAACTGAGGATTATTTAGTTCACAGGGATTAGTGCTGCTTCCAAGCTGCCAGGAGAAAGGTCACTTTGGTCAGTCTATTACCACTGTCGCTTTTGTTCTTCCCATGGGAACCTCATGGGACACTTGTCCCAGGCAACCTGATGGATGCTTTTCCATTGTTGTGGCCATGTCCCAACTGGTCCAAATCCCTGCCTAACCGCAGTGGGGTTCTAAGCATGAGCTCAGGATCACAGGTCTCATATGTCACAAACACATGCTCAGCCATTGTTAGTAAAGCTCAACCACCTTGCCAAAGGGCTGGGCTTGGGCTAGAAGTGGCCTCGCACCATGACCACACATTGGATTGGCCACTGCCCTACTCCACACTAACCTCTAGACCCACACTAACCTCTAGACAGAAACTCAGCAGAACTCTCATCTAGTGGAGTGGTGCCATATTCCTTTATGAACCAAATTCAACTATACGCAATCAACACAAATGCACAAAGCTATGGACACTGAGCTTGGTGTCAGGGTGACTTCCCTGAACACAGAGGAGGAAGCTGGCATACTATTTACATTCCAACCCAGGCATCACAAGCTTATTTCTTCCATATGCGGGAGGCTCATTGACAGGAGGAGTCTGATTTACCTGAGTAAACTCCACAACACCCAGTTCAGTAAATGGCACTCAGGAAACATAAATAGAATGAAATCTGATACATTTGATATGACCAAATGAATCTTTCATTGGCTGTGAAGTGTTTTAAAATGGGCAACCAGTGAGAAAATGATTTTCCTATTTCCCTCCAAGTAGCTGTGGACTGACCAGCACACAACGAAGCTTTCAGATTTTATTCAGACTCTGTGACATTAGATGCTCTTGCATTTTTGTTAGCTGGTCAAGAGCGTCCTTGAAAGTGGGTCAGGAGGCAAGGAAGGGAGGAAGGACACCAAAGACTGGCACCGTGTTTGTGTTTTGTGAAAGTGGAAGAGTGAGGGCAGTGGCTCCCTGAAAATGGCTCCTTCCAAGAAGCTGAACACAAAAAGCCAGACACAGGGGCATGGGTGAGATAGGGGCAGGGAAAGCCATCGTCATCCCTTAGGGTCTTAAAGTTTGCATTTTACATCTCAAATTCAATTGGCTGGGAAGTTCAGGCTCCCTTTCCACCTTGCTCTAGAGAGTCGGGGCAAAATGGGACAGATCGCAGAGGAGACAATTCATTTCCACAGCCCTCCTGGGACTGCCATCATTCCTTCTGAGAGCCCTGGAAACCTGGGTTTATCTACTGTGCAATTTTCTCTTTAAGGTGGTGTCCCCTAGTGCTGCATTTATTAGCAAATCTCTTATTTAAACCTACTAGCTCTTCATCCTCCTGCATGGGATCCTGCAGTGAAGTCATAATGTTGAATTGGGTGCCTCATCATAGTTTCCATGACAACCAGCCATAATCACCCAGGTAAAAGTTTGTGCCTTCACTATAGGCTCCTGGGACAGAGAGGCAGGGTGATGAGAAAAACAAGCTCTTATTCAAATACAAATACCCTGAACAATAGCACCACAAATGACTCTGCCAAACCAACTGATTTGCACAACCTTCAGTAAGGTCAGGCACGATAGCCTTCCACACCCTTCCCCCACTCCTGTTTCCATAAATCTTTCTTAGGAGTATTTTCTATTTATCTCTTTATGTCCACTGTGTTTTTAGAGGTCTGCTTCTGATAAAGAAACCAGAATTATCATATGCTAGTCTTCTTGACATTCTATTTAATTTAAAATTAATCTTCTTTCCTATCTTTTCACTATCAGCCTCCTCCTTCCTCCAAGTAATACCCCACCACCACCACCACCAAACACACAATGAAGCTCAAGTCCTTTCTTTGACGGCATCAAATATTTGGTTCCTTGGGCAGTAGTCAAGCAGAGGCGACACTAACGCCCCTGGATGTGACTCTACTCTTAGCACCCAAAGTGAGGGCCAGCCTGGAATCTGAGGATGATGCTTGCCATCCCAGACTACGACACGAAAGGGTCCCTATGGCCATTTTCTGAGATGCTGCTGCTGAAGCCAAAGACCCCCGGCAATCTCACTGGACTTTGTAACAGGGACGAGTCACTCTGTGTGAGCTGCGCCACTGTCTCATCTTCCCCACTCTCAGCCACCACTGTGACTCATGTCAATTAAAGTGGGGCTTTCTGGGAAGGGGACCCCTGCTAGGAAAAACGCAGTAGTCTCGCCCGTATCACAGTCAGAATGCTGCCTCCCTTGGCTGAGTCGTTGGGTGAGAAGACATTGTCTTTGAGTTGGTATTTAGGATACAGTTTCAGGGTCGTATGCTTCAGTCATTATCTCCACCCTGTCCACGGAGAGTGGAAAGCCCAGTTCTCAGGTGGCAATGCACAGACACCCTGTATTCTCACCCTCTTTATCATCCTCATCTTCAATCCACTCCTCTCTCTCTCTACACCATTTCTGAATGGCTATATATGAGTGACAAGGAGACAGCTTTCGGGGTAGGACAATTGCCGTGTCACAGTGATAAGTGTAACATCTCTATCCAAGCGGGAAGACATCCTATGTGGTCAGTGTCACCTCTGGCTACCGCTGACACAGTGGGAATCATTATTGAACTTGAATGACAGGAGTTTCAGGATGCCTTCGACTTACTCTTGTTGGAAGTGCTCGCGGCCTCCTGAAATGTTGTGACATGTGCCTTTGTATAAGTGTGTCAAGGGCTGACTCATCCATCAGACGCAAGACACAGTGTTCCCAGGGCCCACGATACATTTTAGGGCCCGTGAACACATTTTAATTTATTTTAAAGTCAGGAGAAAAAAATATAATGTAGCTTGGGTTATATTCCTCTTTAAACCCCATTTATGGAATCATAAATATTTTAATTATTATTGGTTTTTTTCTTAATGGAAGAAGGAGCCACTGTAGGTAAAAGTAGCTAGGGCCCAAGAAAGTCATAGCACAGCCCCTGAGTCTGTCACTTCTGGTCACAAGGCCCTTGGAACAACACATCACACACATGGAGATGATGGCCTATGATGCTAATTACAGAGCAGGCAATGGTAATGTGCAGAAGCAGCAGTCGGACTTGAGTATAAAGCTGTTTGCCTTTCTAACCTGTGTGTGTGTGTGTGTGTGTGTGTGTGTGTGTGTGTGTGTGTGTGTGTGTGTTTCAGAGAGAGAGAGAGAGAGAGAGAGAGAGAGAGAATTTGCCAAAGGTCTTCTTCCGAAGCCACATTCCCATATCCCTTGGTCAAGTAGCTTTTGTCTAAAACTTTTCTCAAAGATGAAGAATTGTCCCTTATTTCTTGAGACACTCGGGAAACTCAGTTGGTCATTTCTCATTATGAAACAGTTCGTGTTCCCAGCTCCTTGGAAACGCCGGAAGGATCCTTCTGAGAGCTGCCTATTTTAGCTGAGAACGTGAATCATGCTGATTCTGCTGTCAACTGAGGCTACACCGTCTGATCTTCCATTTCCCTTGTCACGGTCACTTATGCTCTGCCCCTTGACATGACACGTAAGTCCTTTTCATTACATTACACATTAAATACACCAGAACACATGAAAACTTCTGTTATTCAGTAAAACATCACATAAAGTGGATCCATCTTGATCTCCTCTGAAAAGCATCTAGATACTGAAGAGCCTGAAGGCCCTATTTAGGGTACGTTCACCTGCAGGGAGATGAGGAGGCGTGAACTCCAAAAAGGTTGTTTAAAAAGACGGCAAGAAATTTTTTAAATATCAGTTTTTTTGCAGAGGGAAGTTTCTGGGAGATTGGGTCTGTATAGTATATGAAAGAAAGGAAAACAACAAAAAAATTAAAATTTTCCGCGTGCCAGGTCCTATGCTGGGTTCTTTACCAGATAATCTTCTTTGAGCCTCATAAACTACAAGTTTATATTTTAGGTGGAGAAACCAGCTTTGGGAGAGTTGAGTGACTGGCCCTAAATCACACAGCTATTAATTGGCAGAAATAGGATTTAGACCCAAGTGTGTGTGAGAGCAGGACTCAGCAAATATTTTCCAAGCAACTCCTCCACCTGACTGTTATAGCATGAAAGCAGCCATAAACAATATGTAAACAAATGGGCATGGCTATGTTCTTGTAAAACTTTAGGTACATAAATAGGCAGCAGCCGGATATGGCCCATGGGCTGTAATTTGCGAGCCTCTGCTTTATAATATGGGCCTCAACCCTGGCTACCATGGATTCACTGGGAGGCCTTAAAAACTGCTGCACAGGACTCATCCCACCTCAATTCAATGAGAATCATTTTTAAAGCAACCTTCCTGGGGGATTTCTACAAGCATCTGCAATTGAGAAGCCCTTCTCTACAGCCTGTTCACCAATAAAGGCGGTCAAGCTAGAGGTACACACGCATGAAAAAAAAAACCAACAAAATTTACAGATCATCATTTCCATCCAACCATTCCAGTTCTTCCTTCAGAAGACATCCTCCCCACTTACATCTTCCTGTCTGGATCAGGAAAACCGAATCTTCCTTTATCCGAATTCCTACAAGACTGTGTCACAGAAGTAGTCCTATTGCAACACATTTTGTATCGTTGTCTCAGTGGTTATTCAAATCTTCTTCTATTACTTAAACTTCCCTGTGTGTCAGCCTTGTCTTCCCAAATAGCCTGTAAACTGGAAGTTTATGGCTTTACTTATAACATCTAGCATAGGACTAGCCACAGTTTTCTCGTGAATGGACAGAAATGAAAATGTTGGGGATATGAAAATCGATTTGAATATAGTTTGGTAGGATTCAGGAATTTTCCTTATCTTCCCCTTTCCCCCCGAGTCTGCTCCTTCTTCTACTTCCCCACCTTAATTAATATCAGCACCATCCTTAAAGGTTTTGGAATTGAGCTGGACCTTTCACATTTCTCTTATACTCACATCAAAATCAGATAGCATAAACTGGTGGTTCTTCCTTTAGCGTATGCACAAAACCTGCTTATAATTTACCACCTGCATTGCCACAGCCCTGGTCCAAGTTACCCTCTCTCTAGTTATTGCCAAATCCTCTTAACTGGTTTCCCTGCTTCTGCTTTGCCCCTCCCCTCCCCTGTCTATTCTCAACACAGCATTCAGAGTGATCCCAGTTGAAAAGGTGAACGGCTTCGAATGCTCCAGTGGCTTTTCATTTCACTCAGAGTAAAAACCAAAGCCCCAATGCGGCATGCCATCATTTTTCTGACTTCAGCTCCTAATACTCTCTCCATTGCTCACTCAATTTCAGCTCCTCTGGCCTCCTTGCTAAATCTTGAATAAAGCAGGCATGTTCCCATCTCAGGGACTTTGAACATGCTGTTTCTTTTTGCCTGACCTGTAATCCCCTTGGTCACCTCTCCCTGACTTCAAGTCTTTGTTCAGAGTCACCCAGTAAAGCCTTGGAATTTCCCTTTCTCCTCTGATGCACTCTATACCTCTCTTGCTTTGTATGTATCTCTCCATCATGCATTCCATCTTCTGACTTACTACATAATTGACTTATTTGCTTTGTTTATTGACTGTCTCTCCTAACTAGAATGTAAGCTCCACGAAGGCAGAATCTTTGCCGTTTTTGTTTAGCTGTACCTCTAGTCTAGAACAATGCCTAGAACGTAGTGAGGGGCATTTGTCACTGAGTAAAGGAGAGGCTATCATCGTGGTAGGCAGCATCCTGAGAACACATGTTGGTGTGGTGGGCGTCTGGTTTTGGTCCCTTAGGTACCATTCACCTCTCTTTAGGTAATATGAGCCTTCTGTTCTATGAGATACCATGTTACTTGCGGGGATCAATTTCCTCCCCCACTCCAGCTCTAAGGGTGGGGACATGATTCTGCCCTTGGGTGCTTCTTGGTTATACTTACTCCAGTGATTGGCTTAGCATTGAGCAGGTCTAACATAGGCCAATACAAATACTGCTGTGAACTCTCTGCTGAGAGATTGGGGAAGATTATTTTTCCACTGAGGTTGCTAAATTGATGGAATAAGGGTCTGGGGCTATTTCTCACCATATGTCAAGAGCCTATTCAAAAGATGGAAAGAAAAATGAACATTGACACTATTGTCTGAACTCTGGACTCATACTTTCCTCAAATGAAATCTGCCCTGGTGTTTCAGCTGTGCAACTAAATAAATTCCTGTTATTATTTAAGCTTGGGTTTCTGTCAACTGACACTGAAAGAGTCCTGAAAAATGAATTTGGTGTGTAAAGACTCAATCTCATTGCTAAAAACCTTTTTTTTTTTTCTTTTTCAAAGATGATTACTTTGAGAAAATTGAAGCGATACAATTAAGATTGACTACTTATGTAATTCATGAAAAGATAATACAGAGGCTTCCTGTTATTGTTTGGTGGGGAATGATGTGTAATTTTTTACAATGAACTAGTGAACATGTTTAGCATTATTGATTTTTTAATTGAGCTTTAAATTAGTAAATTAATGCCTGATATCACTTAGATTCTGGAGCCCTAAATGAGGAAAGACGTGAAGGGCCTCTGTGCGGGTTGATTGCAAAATAAATGGCAAAGTTTCTACCTTAATGGTAAGTGACCTTAGTACCCCCCTTGTTTATTACCTGACAGGAAACTTTTACTCAGTAAATCAAAGAACAACTGAATTATGGAGAAAATAAGTTTTTCTTAGCATTTTACAAGCTTCAATGAAAGCTATTCCCCCAGAAAAATGCCCATGCATGCATTTAAAACACACACACACACACACACACACACACACACACACACACACACACATTGCATAAAATGTCTGGGTTTTGTGCTGTCCTGAAAGCGCTTATAAACTTGCAAGGTGTCCGTGGATCCTAGGTTAAGAACTGCTTTGAATAATCCCGCTGCAATATATGACCCAGCCAGTATTTCCATCTAGTATTTCAATATTGAAAAAGTGATAAACATAATTAAACATGGACTGTTGAGAGAGGTTATTAGATTGGCAGTTTAGTGACTAAGTAGCTTTGGAGTTTGAAGTAGATTGATTGCCTTTGCCAATAAATACATGTATGACCTAAGGTAACTTAATTAACCTCTTTGAGCTTGTCTCAAATAATAATAATCCAATCTCCCCTCATATGTTTGTCACGATGACTAAATTAATACTGCATGTAGAGTAATTAGCACAGTTCCTGCTATATGGTAAGGATTTAATAAATGCTAGCAGCTAATGGTGTTAAAACCACTTATAAAAGGTAATATTTTAAACAGAGTGAACTCATTTTATCTACCATAGCTCAGATGGGAATGTCGCCAGCCAACAGTGAGGTAACTATGGGATCTTTCATATGTTCTTTGTGTTCTATCATTTGTGACATGAAGTTATATTTTCTATACATTATAAAAAGTTGATTCCTGCAGGGCATTGCCTACAGAATAATGGTATTCTTTCAATCACCAAGGTATTTATATAAATAAAAACTCTTGGGACCAGCCAAGGGTTAAAAGTTACAAGTCAAGTTACAAGTTGATCCAGTGGATCCATGGAAGACCCAGCCAGAGTTGCCATCTATCTAATTCCTAAGCTTTCTCTTTAGTGACTGTCAAGAGATTCACATGTTGACAATAAAACTAGTTATATTAATTTTTCAAACCACAGGGACTTCATTTGCTTGGGGAAATTTCCTAATTAAAAAAAAAAAGTGCTTTTATGCCATTAAAAGGAGTATTTAAAATTTTATGGAAAGCACAATGAAGTGACTTCAACGTCTTCAGGGGATGGTTAAAAAGCATCATTAATTATTTGCTCTGTCCCTCCCCTCTTCTCCACCACTGATTCATTCAACAATATTTATAGAGGCTCTGTTATGTGCCTGGCGCTGTTCCAGGTTGGAAGAGCCAATAAGTACCTGCACCCGGAGTCAAAAGAGTGTTATAATAGACTCCCCAAACCCTCCCTTCTATAACCCCATCAGTACCTGCTGATGGTCTTATGGGAGTGTTGCTGATGGTAATGAAGAATGTCCCCGCGTTAAGGCTCCAAAGTTGAGTGAAGACGAGCCACTCATTCTTTTCACCATAAGTGGTCTTGCTCTGAACCAAGTCTCTCATACTCAGATGCCTTCAGGAGCCACGGAGGTAGTCTAGAAGTGAAGAAGGCTAGGTTTAGAAAAACAGTTTTATAACACTCCTCGAGAGACATTCAGATCTGCTTTGCAAAATATGGTGCTTGCCAAAAAAAACTCATCAGCCGCTAGTTTCTACCCACTGTTCTTAATGAAACTCCAGAGGGAGAAGGATTAAACAAGGTGTCAGTAAACTTTTTCTGTCAAGGGCTGGGTTGTAAATATTTTCAGCTTTTCAGGCCATACAGTCTCTATCACAATTAGTCAACTCTACCATTGTAGCATGAAAACAGCCAGACGTAGAGGCTTCTGGTCAGGATGGTGGAGTAGGTAAATGCTGTGCTCCCCTCCTCCCACGATGACATCAAAATTACAACTAAACTACAGAACAACCACCATTGAGAGCTGCCTGAGGTTTAGCTGAACAGAAGTCCATACAGAAGAAGCCACACTGAGACTGGTAGGAGGGATAAAAATGAGAACAGGCTGGTCTCATACCCACCTGTGATGGTTAAGTATCTGGAGGGCTATCTAGGCAGCAGATCCAATGTTGTAGATCCAATGACTTCAGTAGAAAGTGTATTCTTTTTTTTTTTTTCACATTTATCTTTTTTTAATTGATGTAAAATTGGTATATAATACTATATAAGTTTCAGGTGTACAATATTTTAATCTGATATCTGTATACACTATAAAGTAACCACCACCAAAATCCTAGTCACCATCCATCACCATTAGGTTCACCCCTTTCACCCATTTTGACCACCCTCCAACCACCTTCCCCTCTGGTAACTACCAATCTGTTCTCTGTATCTGTGGGTTTGTGTTTGTTATATTTGTTCTTTTAGTTTTTGGGTTTTTGTTTTTTCCAGATTCTATATTTGAATGGAATTATATGATATTTGTCTTTGTCTGATTTATTTCACTTGTCATAATAACCTCATGGTCCATCCATGTTGTTGCAAATGGCATGATTTCATTTTCCATTGTGTATATATACCACATCTTCTTTATCGTTGCATCCATTGATGCACACTTAGGTTGTTTCCATATCTTGGCTATTGTAAAGAATGCTGCAATGAACACTGGGGTGCATATATCTTTTCAAATTAGTGTTTTTGTGTTCTTTGAAGTGATAGAGTTGGGTCATATGGTAGTTCTATTCTTAACTTCTTGAGGAATCTCCACGTTGTTTTTCACAGTGGTTGCACCAGTTTACATTCCCACCAACAGTGTTCATTTTTTTCCACATCCTGTCTAACGCTTGTTATTGCTTGTCTTTTCTATAATGGCCATTCTAACAGGTGTAAAGTGATATCTCATTGTGGTTTTGATTTGCATTTCCCTAATAATTAGTGATGTTTAACATCTTTTCATATGGGTGTTGGCTATTTATATGTCATCTTTGGAAAAATATCAATTCAGATTCTCTGCCTATTTTTAAATTAGTTTGTTTTATGTTCTTGAGTTGTGTGTGTTTTTTTGTTTGTTTTACATATATTTTGGGTATTAACCCCTTATCAGATGTAGGATTTGCAAATATCTTCTCCCATTTAGTAGTCTGCATTTTCATTCTGTTGATGGTTTCCTTTCCTATGTAGAGCTTTTCAGTTTGATGTAATCCCATTTGCTTATTTTTGCTTTTGTTTCCTTTGCCTTTGGAGTCATATCCAAAACACCAGTTAGACCAATGCCAAGGATCTTAATTACCTATGTTTTCTTCTAGGAATTTTATAGTTTCAGGTCTTACTTCAAGTCTTTAATCCATTTTGAGTTACTTTTTGTGTGTGGTATAAGATTGTTGTCTAGTTTTTTTCTTTTCATGTGGCATTTCAGTTTTCCTAACACAATTCATTGAAGAGACTGTACTTTCTGCATTGTATGTTCTTGGCTCCTTTCTCATAAATTAATTGTCCATGTATATGTGGGTTTAATTCTGGGCTCTCAATCCTGTTTCACTGAAGTGTCTGTTTTTATGCCAATATCATGCTGTTTTGATTACGATAGCTCTATAGCTTTATAGCATAGTTTGAAATCAGGGAGCATGAGACCTCCAGCTTTATTCTTCTTTCTCAAGATTGTTTTGGCTATTTGGAGTCTTTCGTGGTTCCATACAAATTTTAGAATTATTTATTCTAGATGGTATATTCTTGATGATCAAGGTGGTGCTCAGAGCTCAAATCTCCTCTCCTAGGAAAGGGCTGAAGATGAAAGTCTGGAACTAGAGGCATTCTTCTCTCTGACCAAAGTCCGGGGTTGGATGAGATAAGCCCTGAAGTTCCTTCTAAGCTGGAAAAACTTGAAGAAAAGACAGATGGCAGAAAATTACGTCTCTTGAATGTAGCCTGTATCCCAGCTCCCAACTACAAGTTGAAGCAGATTAGAAGACTCCAAAGACCTAACCATGCTTTGTATAACATAGAAGACCTAGTTCTTTCACTGACTTGGAATGGCCTTTCTAAGGCTGGAACATGCTTTTGCCTCCTGCTGAAGCCACCATCGAGCTGCCTTGGCTAAACAGTGCTGTACCATGCCCTGTGCAATAGCTTAAACTGAGAGCTGCCGTCCAAGTAGAATGTAAAATGATTCCCTGAATGAACCACCCTTCACCGCTTCTGACTTCTGTCCAATAAAGTGAGTATCTCTGCCACCAGTGAGGTGAGTTCCTACAGCCAGATATGAACAGCATGAGCCCGGCTTGTTTAGAAAGTTTACATTTGCACAGAATAAAGAGCAAATGCCTCATCATGTCCTTTTCAGGGAGGAAAAGATGGAAAAGAAAAGCCCAATGGAAAAGTCTCCTAATGCTCTGATTATTAAAGTCAAGATACCAAAAGGTGATTTATACCCACTGTCATTACAAATAAAGGAGTTTGAAAAGACTTTAAAAGCTGAGAAGGTAGCCTAAATGCTTTTTGCAGTTTATGCTTCTTTTTTATTTCCCTGTATGTAACACTCATGAAAAAATAAATAAAAATTTATTCTAAACAGGAGAAACCCAGACTATTTGCTCAACCAAGATATCTTTAAAACCTATAGAGAGAACAAGAACAGCCTTGGAGAGGAAAATGCGTATAGGGATTTGAAAATACACAATTTTTATCCAGTTCATTGGCTGAGTTTTATAGTCACTGGTCAAAAGGTTAGGTGAGAATCTTCCTTTTCTGCAGGTGGATTGTTCCAGAAGAAATATGGTAGAACACAAATGCTGCAGTCATACTTTCTGACTTCAAACCAGCTCTGTACCCACAACCGTTACTTGTATGCTCTATGACTTAGTTTCCTCATCTATAAAATGGAAGCAATAATAAAACATGCCTCATAGAGTCAGTGTGTGGATTAAGTGACAATACAATTCAGTATTAACAGAACCTGGTATATGTAATAGGTGCTCAGTAAATGTTGGTCACCGTCGTTTGGCTGGAATTCTATGGCGAATAATATGCATAATAGTTTCCAGAGATTTTTATTAATTTACATCTTGCTCTCCTACTTCTGGGAACAAAGATCCTTTAAAGTTTAATATTTTAATCCATGAATACATATTAATTTTTCTTTTTGGTAAACCAGTAAGGAAACCCAGAAAAAAACAAATTTATATTCTCTTTCAAATTCCCATCATGCTATCAGGGTCAGAAATGTCATGTTTCAACAGGATGGCATGGACAGTAGATGGCAATTTGATTAAAAACTTCCACTAGAAAAACTGCCCTATAACTTCGGGTCCCTAAAGCACAAGTAGGATAAGTCAGGTGATGGCTTCCCTCTAACAAATGTGAATGACACAGTTGTTTATTTGGTGTAATTTTAATTCAGCCTTAAAGCTCTCTACAGTCAATTCTGGTAACTGATCCCCTCTAATGGAAGATTAAGTATCTCGAGGCAAAGAAAAAAAAGAAATTTATTTTGATATTATGAGATCTATAAGTCCTGGAAGCCATTAAATTACACAGTGACAAGGCCCTGAGTAGATTTTAAAATGTATTTTAGATTTCAGTACAAAGTCTATTGCCATGGTTTAAATATATTACAGAAGTTAATATTAGCATATGAGAGATCACAAGTTGGTTTTATTTTATTCTTTTGTGTGGTTTCAGGAGAAAATTTATCTGCTAAATAAATTTTTCTCAACAGGTCAAATTGAATTAAGGGTACGATTTTTAAAATGCTTTGCTGAAACATTGGTCACTGAATTGTGCCATTTCTACCGAAAGCTCTTGAATATGAGCACTCACTTCATTCTTTACGAAACCTACGTGCTTTCATCACATAGCCAAGGACCGCGTGATACATTTTCATGTAGGGACAGGCATTGTTTTCTCAATAGCACACACCTCTCACGGGTGATATTGTCTGTGCAGGGATGAAGGTGGGGTTACTGTTTCACACATCTGGATTTGGCTCAGGCCCTGACCCAAAGGGACCCCTGGATTTAAATTGTTATTCTCTTCCGGTGGTGATGAGAATGCTGAAAGACCAACAATTTCTACCTCTCTTTGGGGTGAAAATAATGATGGGGTCTGAGAACCTCCCAGAAATTAGGTAATTAAGCTCGCAACCTCACATGCTCATGGATGCTACACTTTCAAAGTTTACCCAGTGCATTAGCCAAGCACACCTGCACGACACTAAGTGTCACACCCTTCAATACGTCCCTGCTTTGCCTCTCGCAGTCCCCGTTATGGAAGACAAGGCCACGGACTCTCCTTTCTAAGGTGAATTCTCTTCCTATCGCAGGGGTGCTGGCCAGGAGAGGAAATGAAACAGCAATGACTTCTTCTTTGCCTCTCAATTGTTTACGTTAGGGCCTCTAACATCCCAGCTTCCTGTTGACCTGTCTCTTTTGAAAGTTATAAGGCACACGGACAACGATGGATAGTGACTACAAAGAACAGGTCTATATGCAGTAATGTCCCAAGATAGACAAGCACTTGAACGGTAACCAATCTGGATTATGATGGATACTTACCCTGTTGCGGAAATGGGCTGCCCTGAACCCCCAAGAGAACAGATTATAAGGCAACTGATCTTATGTTGAGGGATTTTCCTCCTCTAAACACCTGAACTTTCTGACCTCAGGTTTCAGAAATCTGCATACTCTTGATGTTTCTGTCTAAATGTGATGCTACTAAACAGCAATGATACCCATGTTTAACTTAAGCAAATTCTACTCTTGGAAGAGAGAGAGAGAGAGAGAGAGAGAGAGAGAGAGAGAGAGAGAGAGAGAGACTGACTGTATTATTTCCATCTATTCCACTATTGAGTGTATGCCGCAGAGTCAGGATGAGATGAGAGCCTGATATTCACTCAGTGTTTTCACTTCCCTCTCTAACAGTGGGAGCATCTTGCTACAGTGTATGATTCTGGTATTTAAAAGGTATATTTCAAAAAATGTGGCTGCTACAATTGACCCAACTACTTCAGTGATGCTTCAACTAACGACACAGCAATCTGCCCCAAAGGTGAAAGAAAAACTTATGTTGGTGATCCTTCTGGGAGAATGAGATGGTCTCCAATGGGGCTCTTTCCTAAAGGAGTTTTAAGAGTAATAGTGACTAGAGGAGGGGTTTGCTTTATGTTTCCTTCAGAATGCAACTATTGTATGAAATGCTTGTCTCCTACATTTTTCCCTGTAGCCAGTTTTCATGAACTGAGGCTGAGAGAATGTATCCACTGCTGATTTTATTCGAAGGACTTATTTATTTATTTATTTATTTATTTATTTATTTGGGCTTATAATTGCACAGTTGTCATACGTTACATTAGGGGCAGAGAAACCAGCTACCTCATATTAATCACAGTGTATAATTTGGGGGTACAGATCTGGTTCTATCCTCAGGAGCATCTCCCGTGAGAGTCAGGGCGATTCATAACCAATAGAATCGCTGTTGGCAATGATTGATGAACCCCTGGATGACGCAGCCCTGGCTTGTTTGGCATTTGTATCCATGCCTTGGCTGAGAGTTAAGAGAGCACATGGATTGAATTTGTGATGACAGGAGTCTGGAAAGGAAAGCAAATGCGGTGGGTGATAGAATGAGCATCCAAAAAGATCATGACAGGCAGGACCAATGGGACAAATCCAACTGGATGGCTTTTAACAGTAATAGAAAGAAGATCCTGCCCTTAGATAAAACAAGCCAGGACTGGCGGTACCTTCCAGGGAACTTATGGCTATAAATCTCCAAGTTTGGGGTAATTAAATGCAGCGACCTGGTGTGCATGTGTTGTGGGGGGAGTACGGTTTAGCAGTAGCAGGTGTGCAGAAGATTCAAGGACTTGGGGTTGAAAGCTAGTTCAGGGAGTGTGATGTGGTTGCCAAAATCCAGTGGGATCTTACTTTGTAGATATAGAAATAAAACCAATACTCAATTGGTCCTGGTCAGGGTGGGGGTTGGGGCAGTGGGAAGGTGGAGTGGAAGGAGAAGGTCAAGAATATCTTCTTTTTCAGGAAATGTTTGTTTCTCCCTCATTTGTGGTAGCATGTTCTCCAGCAGCTTCCGAGAATAAATGCAAGGAAATTTTGAGACACTTGATTTCTGGAAAATGCTGTTATTCTACCCTGCCATTTAATTGGTAGACTGAATGGGAAATCTTAGGTTGGAAATATTTATCTTTAAAATCTTGAAGGCCTTCTAACCATGATGTTCTGGCTTCCATTATTGCTTCTGAGAAGTCCAATAACGTTCTGCCCCTGAGCCTCTGGAGGTTCTGTGGTGTATACCAGATGGCATCACGGCTTTCTGTCACCTTCTGAGGTGTGCTGAGCTAGATGCCACTTGTCTACTTTGTTGCTGATGTCTCCTCTCCTATTCTCTTTGTCCTTGTGGGTTTACATCCTTAAGTCAAGCTATGATTTTAGTGGGTTTGGCAAGAAGGACACAGAGTCCAAATCTGCCTGTTTAACAAGAAGTTCCAGGTAAAGTTTTACTTGCAGCATTTTGTAGAGGTTAAAAGCGGAATACCACTAGAAGACCTTCCAAGTAAGGGAATTATGGAATTCACCATGATTCATTCATACCTTAGGGTAATAGACAATCATTAGAACGAGTGAGTTCTATCCAGACCGGGCTATTTGAGGAATTCCCATGATATATTGTTAAGTGAAAAGCAAGACCCAGAGACATGTATAAAATATGATTACACTGTTATAAAACAAATGACAAAAATCCCTGTAAATGTAAATATATATTTATAATATTTTTATGTTAAAATTGATGTCCCAGTTTAGGGCAGATGGAGGTGGGAGAGGCTGACGGGAATGAGCACAGAAGAAAAGTAAAAGACTAGAAGAAAATAAATGTGTTTATAATAAAAATAGTATGTATAATATCCTGTTAATGCAGCTTTACCTACATGTTTGCAAATATGTATGAACGCATGGTTCCTAAAACATTAACAGTGATTTACTCTGCATAATAACATTATTTTTGTATTTTTTCTTCATGTTTTTGTACTAACTTTTTTTTGAAGTATATATTATATAAATAATATAGCAAAAGATCTTTAAAAATAAAAGTTCAGAGCTACCCAAAGATGAAAAGATCTACAAGTGGAAGTAGCCGAGTTTATTCTTGGCATAGTGGATAAAGGAACAGATTTGTAGTCAGAGAAATTTCATTTCAAGTTCTGGCTGTAACATTAACAATGCCCTTTAGTATAGTCTTAAGGGCGACAGTTGCCTGAGGTTTGAATCCCAGTTCCACCATTTATTGGCTGTGTGATTTTGGCAAAACATTTAACCTCTAACCTTGAAAAAAGATAATGTTAGTACTTATCATGTTTCAATGAAGATGAAAAGAGTTAATATTTACAAAATGGTCAGAACAGTGCCTGGCACATAGTAAGTGATATGCCTGCTTGATTTTTCCTTCTTTTTCTGCCTTCTCTGATTTTAATTCATACCTAGTTTGTATGATTCCATTTTATCTCCTCTCTTACCAAACTTCTTTATTTATTTAACTTTTCCAGTGGTTTCCTAGAGCTTATAATACACTTAACTAATCTAAGTCCTCTTTCAAACAACGTTATATTTTTTCACAGGTAGTAAAAGTACCTTCAAATAGAGTATTTCCCACTTCTTCCATCCTTGTGGCATGGTTGTCACTCATTTAACTTACCTATATATGGTTGACCCTTGAACAATATGGGTTTGAACTGTGCAGATCCACTTATACATGGATTCTTTTCAATAAATACCTGTACTGGTTTTGATCTGCAGTCGGGAGTCCGCAGATGTGGAGGGCTGACTGACTGTATGTATGGATCCACGCCATGTTATGTAAGGCACTTGAGCATCCAAGCTTTTGGTATCCTCAAGGGGTCCTGGAACCAATCCCCCACAACACTGAGGTACAACTTAAGTTTTGTGGGAGCCAAAAGCTATATGTGGGTTATCAACTGTGAGGTGGAGGTCATTGCCCCAACCCTCATGTTATTCAAGAGTCAATTGGATTGGGCTCTAGCTTTGCGGGTGTATTACCATCCTTTTAGTGCCCCTCCGTTCCCTTTCACCCAGCTTCATAACAGCTTACTCTTCTGGTTCTAATTTAGAGCTTACTTCCTATGAGGAGCTCTTCCTGACTCCCAGCTCTCCTTACTCCAGAGTATACTTCATCTCCCATTACTACTTGTTTCACTGACTGTGATTCGTACTTGTTTAGCTGTCTGATTGCTCCATGAAGCAGTAGATTCAGTGAGAGCCAGGAATATGCTCTGGTTCGTTACCTGGACATATTAGTCACTCAATACATTAAAAAATATAGAGTTTCTATAAGTCATTTCAATTATAAAATTAAGTTCAAAAACGTATTCAAATTTGAAGCAATTACCAAAGAGTGAAGCTGATAAAATTAGCTTCACAAACTTACTCAAATTCAAAACAACTAATAGACAGAGAAACTGAAGGGTGGAAAGGATTTATTTTCCTGCCTAGTAGTGTTTCCATTGTTATGACGCAGGTTGGGGCTTTACAACTTCACCTGGACTGCTTACTGCCTCTTAGCTGGTTTTCCTACCTCAAATCTCATCCTCTCTAATTCACAGGTAAACTACTATCATTTTAGCTTCCTGGAATCACTTCTTTAACAATGCCACTCCTTTTCTCAGGCTTCTATTAATTCCCCATAATCTACAGAATAAAGGAATCTGTCATCAAAAAAAAAAAAAAGTCAGTTGTATTCTAATAACCTAATATATTGTTACTTTTTTGCTTTAAACAAAAAGTTATGTTTTAGATCAATCAATTATCTGATATTCTTCCTTTCCTTACGTAGATTCAAGTTTCTGACCTGTATCATTTTCCTTCTGCCTGAAGAACTTTTTTTTTAACATTCCTTGCTGCTACAGACAAAATGTGTATTTCCCCACCAAAATTCTTTAGTTGAAATCTATTCCCCAATGTGATGATATTTGGAGGTGGGGCCTGTGGGAGGTTTTTAGGTCATGAGGGTAGAGCCCTTATAAAAGAAGCCCAGAACACTTTCTCACCCCCTTCTGCCCTGTAAGGTTACAACAAGAAGATAGAGGTCTTATAAAGCAGGAAGTGAGCCTTCACCAGAAACCAAATATGCTGGCACCTGGACTTTGGGACTCCCCAGCCTCTAGAACTATGAGAAATAAATTTCTATTGTTTATAAGCCACCCAGTCTATAGTATTTTATCATAGCAGTCCTCAAAAAAGGATGACACTCGCAGAACAAGTCTGCTGGTGAGGCATTCCCTCAGTTTTTGTTTTCCTGAGAAAGTCTTTATTTCTCTTTTACTTTTGGAGGACAATTTCATTAGATACAGACTTCTAGGTTGGCAGGTTTTTTCTTTCAACATTTTAAAACTATCATTCCACTCTTGTCTTTCTTACAGAATTTTTAACAAGAAGTCTGCTGTAATTATTATCCTTGTTCCACTATAGGTAAGGTGCTTTCATTCCTACAGTTTCTTTCAATATTTTCTTTTTGTCCTTTATTTTCTTTAATTTGCATATGCTGTTCCTAGGTGGTTGTTTTTTGTTTTGTTTTGTATTTATCCTGGTTGGTTTTTCTGACTTTCATTGGTCTGAGATTTGGTGTCTTTCATTAAGTTTGGAAAATTCGCAGCCATTATGACATCAAATATTTCTTCTGCTCACTTCTTTCTTCTTCTTCCAATATTCCAATGATACGTATATTACACCTTTGATATTGTCCCAAAGTTCTTGGCTATTGTGTTCTGTTTTCAGTTTTCTTCATTATTTTTTCTCTTTACAGTTTACTTTGGAAAGTTTCTGTTGACCTATGTTCAAGCTCCCAGATTCTTTCCTCAGCCATAACAAGTCTACTGATGAGCCCATCAAAGGCATTTTTCATTTGGGTTATAGTTTTGATGTCAAGCACTTCCTTTTGATTCTTTCTTAGACTTTCATATCACTCTGCTTACATTACCCATCTGTGCTTGACTACCTACCTCAAATCTCATCCTACTTTTTCTATTAAAGCCCTTAACATAGTAATCATACTTACTGTAAATTTCTTGTTTGACAATTCCCACATCTATGTTATATCTGAGTCCAGTTCTGATAACTGCTTTATCAATTGACCCTGCTTTGTCTGTGTTTTTTCTTGCCTTTGGCATGCCTTGTAATTTTTTGTTGAGTATCAGATACGGTTTACTGAACAGGAGCTGAGGTAAATTGGCCTTAAGATGAGGATTTATGTTGATCTGGTTAGACGTGGGCTATGTTTAATGTTTATTGTAGCTATAGGCACCAGAGGCTTTAAACTCTTCTGGTTCCTTGCTTTTGTCTCCTGTGTTGACTTCGGGCTTCCCTAAATACTCCTTCTAAGAAAGAGTTGGTCCATGATTTGCAGCTAGTTGAGCTGCAATAAAGTGTTGTTATCCTGGAACCCTGTTGGTATAATAATAAGGTGTGGAGAAGAGCATTATAGTGTTCTATACTCTTACGATTAAATCTCCTAGTGGGCTTGTGTGTCTGGGCTGTGACCTTCACAAATGTTTCTCCCTGCCTTCTACTCCCCTTTCCTGGCTATAGCACTTCCAATCTATTTCCTTCAAGACCTGATTCCTGTTACCTATGGTTGTTGTTTTTGTTTTTGTTTTTTATCCTTAGACAAAACAGGAAAATTAGGAAGAGCTGAAATGGGATAAGCTGAAATGGGATATCACATCTGGGATAAGACTCAGGGAAAGTGTTTCCCCTGGAGGGTATTATGGAGAATGCTCTGGGTGTGTTTCCCAACAATTATGCTTTTCCTACCATGAACAGATTTACAAGGGGTTCTTTCTCTGATCTTCACCTTGAGAAACTGATAGAGTTCTAGAAGTAAATCCCACATAAAAGTGGAGTCCCTCAATAAAACTGTGAACCCCAGTAGTTTCTTGTTCTCAAGCTACTCTGCCTTTAGCTTCCAGAAATTTGTCAAAATTACCATTTAAGTGTTCTTACCAGTTTACGGCTCCAGTGGCTTCTGCTCCAAGGTAAGTAGATCTCAGCAGTATTCTCTGTATTCACTTTTCTCTCCAGATCTTGGGGTGGCAAAACTAGAAAGATGCCTGGTAGGGCAAAAATGGAGAAGATTTGGTATCAGAAGGGTAGTTGGAGGATAAAAAAAAACTTTAAAATCTTTTTTATCTCTGAGTTTCCATAGTTCTCTCGTTCGTATATCCCAAATCTGGTCATTCCAGAGAAGAAAGTCAATTAACAGAATATACAAATTAAAGAGCAGTTATAACACTAATTAACATTTGCATATCAACAGCTAGTCCAGTTCTGTGCATGGGTAAATCAAGACATAAGTGTCTCTGCAGTTATGGAAACTCACACTGGAAACTTACAATTATTTTGCTGTCTAAACACAACTAAGATGTACAAAAATAATGGCTTCTGAAGGCCTCTTCATCTAAGACAGTATCCTAAAAAGTCAATACTATGCTCTCTGATAGATGAATGATGAATCTGAGCTTCATCAGAAGACTGGATGTGGGTAGGGATGAAATCACAGCCTCCAGCATTCAGGCAAACAAGCCTGCAGGGCAGAGGCTTGAGTCTCAGGGCTAATGTGATGGTTTCTTCCCCTCATACCCTGCCATTCAATCACATGAAACTAAATCTATACCTTTTAAAAATGTAAACAGACTGCACAGTTCTGTGCTTTGCTGCTAGTTATGTCTTGCTAAAACAGCGTTCCAATAGGTAAAACAATTGGGAGGTTGTAATTCTCAGGGAAGGAAATGCTGTGCTGCTGTTGCCTCTGTCCCCAGCCCCGTGTAAGGAGTTTCTACGCAGCAAATAATGCATTTTCCCAAATATGCTTTGCACAGCACTGACTTAAGACATGTATCTGAACTTCCAGGCATAACAATGGTTCTTTGTCCCTTTATCATAAGACAGACCCTGGAAAGACAGAGCCAGAGATTCTCAAAACCCCCCAAATTTGCCATATGGCAATTTTTGTACCGACCCAGATATATTTGCTTCTTAAACACTCCTTCTATCTATGCTTTCTAACTTTCACTAAAGTTTTTGCTCTGATTTGTTCATTTAAATGGGGCAAAACTCTTAATTTTAAAAATTAAAATGAAGTGTGCAAATGCCTGGACTTTAAGTTCTTCTCTGTTCCTTTTGCAATTTGCCAGTCATATTTTAATTAATTATACTAGTTAAGAATACTGAGCTGTCAATCACAACATTATTACCTGAGCAAGAAATTATCAAGTAAGATAAACAACCAGAATTACTTTTTTGTTGTTGTTAAAGATTATTGGCTTAGCCAGAGCCCTTGTAGGAAACAATTTCTGACTCCAATGGTTCAGTTAAAGGAACCATCAAGGGAAGCTGGGGCCTCCGGAGACCAGTCACAGTGGGAAACCATTTCCATGTCTAGGGCTGGAAGGGCTGGTGAGTCCAGGAGGGCGGAAGTCCTGGAAGGATCTCTGCTGATACCCCGTCACTTGGCAGGGCTGTAGCCCAAAGTAGGGAGGGAGCGGGAGAGAATGCCCTGCCCCCGTCTCCTGGTGATGCAGGCCAGGGCTCACCCTCAGGCTCAGCTGGGCAGGGTCACACATGAGAGTCATGGTCTCCTTCAGGGGCTTTGCTTGCCTCACCCAAGTCCTGGCTGTCCCCTTGGCCAAAGCCAGCAAGGATATCCACAACGCACACTGAGGGATGCCTTTGGGGGGGCTCAGCCTGCTCTCAGCCTCATGGGGCACAGGACAGGGCTCAGAATGGAAGACAATGGATCTTGGGGACAGGGGAGATTCATAGAGCATAACAAGCACCATTACTTTCACAGGTCATGGCAACAATTTCTAAGTCTAAGGGCTCTTACAAGACCCTGTCGTGCATATTATTTTTCAAGGACAGATTTTTGATAAAGGAAGAAAGTAAGTTGGGACTAGTCATTCACACACAAAAGCAAGATTGATATTCCTGTGACTACTCTGACTTTAGTGTTTTATCAGATCAGATTCTTGGAACAGAGTTGGGGGAAAAAATCTCTCCCTCTGCAGAAGGGGAGAAGGAAAATGCTTTCATCACTTCCCAGGACTCCTCTTGCTAATCATGAAGACTTTCAATTTTAAGGCCAGGCTCTGAAATTTCATTATTCAGCAAAAACAATGAGCCGGTAGGACTCAATTTTATCAACAGATATGGACAAAGGAGTGAATGATAGTCCACCAATACTGGAGCAGACAGCTTTAGTCTTCCTCATCCTTGATACACTTTTTTTTTTTTTTTTTAAGAAAGAACCACCATTTTCAACATTTCACTGTGGTCACTATATGTGCAGTGATGAGGAGAGGGCAACCCAAGCAGGTTCAGGGCAGAAGCTCTGTAGTCTGAGCACTCAGCCCCACGTGTCCCCCTGTCCCCGGAGTGGGCTCCCAAGTGGCTGGTTGACACGGACCCAAGAGCCTATTGTACATACTATTAGTTCTATGTGTCCCACTGACAACAATTTCGAAATACAGAGATAAATCAAAAGGAAATGCTTTCAGAGCAAAGCTCTTGTGTAAAATCAGCCTCAGTGCACAAATTGCCTCAGCAAATTTTAGTCTCTTCAGTACTAGTAGCAACAGCTAAGAAAAAAGAAACGTCTGGTAAGTATTGAGTGCCTATGTATGTCAGGCACTATTGCAAGCATTAGCTCACTTCCTCTAGTCACAGCCCCATGAAGAAGATCCTATTTTTAGCTTAGGTTTTTTTTCATTTTGTGTTTTTTTTTTAAGATGTAGAAAGTAGGACCACGGTACTCTAAACCTGGAAGATGAGCTCAGCCTCTCCACCCAAGCTCTCCACCACAGCCACAGGCCTGCTGCAGGCGAGCACTGAAAAATAAACCTTTCTCTTTTTAAATTAAAACAAAGTATTTAGGGGAAAAGTATCTTTGTAGAGTAAATTAAAGTATCATTTTTAAAAAAATGTCTTTTGAACAATAGAAAGCTTTTGAAGAAACTAACATTTTCTTCTCCTAATGGAAGTAAAATATACAATCTTTCCCTTTCTGTTTCTGAAGCATTTGTAAAGAAAAAAAAGAGAAGGGCACTTGACGGGTGGACCTCCTTGCAGGTGCTGGGGGTTCGGGAATGAGCAAGATGGACACGGTTGCATCCACATGTAGCTTGCAGGGTAGTATTTTATGAAATGCTCAAAGAAAAAATCAGGTCATAAAATGGTATGTAGAGTATGAGCATGGTTTGATTTAAAAAAAATGTGTGTGTGTGCTTGTCTTAGTTCGTTCAGGCTGCTATAACAAAATACCTTAGACTGAGTGGCGTATAAACAGCAGACATTAATTTCTCACAGTTCTGGAGGCTGCGATGTCCAAGGTTAAGGTACCGGCTGATTCATTGTCTGGTGCAAGTCCACTTCCTGGTTCGTAGATGCCATCTTATCACTCACTGTGCTCTCACATGGCAGAAGGTGCAAAGGAGATCTCTGGGGCCTTTTTCATAGGGACATTAATCCCATTCATGAGGTCTCTGCCCTCATGACCTCCCAAGGGGCCCACCTTCAAATACCCTTCCCTCGGGGGTTAGAATTTCAACATACCAATTTCTGGGCAACACATCCCGTCTATGGCAGTGTTTGCCTGTACGTGAAAGAATATTTATCATAACAGTCTCTCTAAGTGATAAAACAGAGCTGATTTTAGCTGTATTCAATTTACTTATATATGATTTCTGAATTCTCTAGCATAAATGGCCATGAATTCTAAAGTCAAGGACTCTTATTGTTCTTTGTAATAGCAGCATCCAGCCTGGCACTGGGTAAAGTGGGCCCTTGGCATATGGTTTTGAAGGAGAAAATGGCCTGCAATTTCCAATGACCATAGGCTCGATGGCACGTTCCCCAGCGTCCGTGTGGTGGGAGCCAAGTTGTGTACAACTTGTGTCTTCATTTATTTTACTGGCTGGTTTGTTTGAGTGTGCTGGGCGGATTTGTCGTCTGATTCAGGTTTAAGCAGAAGAGAAAATTCTTAGCAGCACGTGAGACTCTGCCTGGGTTGAATCTTGACACGCCCCTGGTTGGTATCCAGAGTTTTGGACTCTTTGCCCTTCACACCGCAGCAAGTGTTAAATCCTGCTGAAATATGTTAGGTGCCCTGACGGAAGGGAGATTGCATTGGACTAATAGGAATGTGAATGGATTTTGTTGCTTTGTTGAGTTTCTCGGATGACACCATTAGGTATAGCGCATTATTTTGAAATTGTTAAAATATGTAATTTTGGTCCATTGACTTTATATTATCCATACTCATAATTTGTATTATGGATTTGTTTTGTTCATGTGCAGGCTCTTTAGACCTTGGGAACAGTAATGAAGGAAGTGCTAGACACATACTTGCTGGTATGTGAAGGACTCTGAAATGTAGTTCTGGCTTCAACAGATAAGCCAGTCAATTTAAGGTATATTAAAATGAACTCACTTTTTCACAGAGCTTTAATTTCAGCCTGGTTAGAAAGGAGCAGGGATGATGGAGTGAAATTTTAAGTCTGTAACAATTTCTTTTCAGGACATCATTTTCCAGATTTGGGTTGGGAAGCAGCACGTGATAATCTATTACTGTCAGTGCTTCGGGGGTTAAAATAGAATCTCAGCCATTTCCATCAATCGCAGACTTTCTCCTTCCCAAATCAAGTTTTACCTGGTGTCCTCTTCCATCTAATGCCTACGAGCTTTTAGAAAGCCTTTTGTTGTTAAACTTTATTATTGACTTATGATCCACAAACAGTAAAAGAAACGTGCAAATAATAAGAGTACAGCTCAATTCATTAAGCCGCAGAGAACACACTCATGTAACCATCGCCCAAGTCCAAATGTAACCATCGCCCAAGTCCAAACATTGAATTAGACCAGTACCACATGTGCCCCTCCTGCCTCCTCCCAATCACTTCCCCTCAGATCTCCCCAAAGACAGAATTTTGCCTGATTTTGAATGTAAATTTATTCATTGATGTGGTTGTGTGTGGCTATAGGTCATTTACTGAATTGCTGAATAGTCATCTCCTATTGGTGGACATGAGGCTTATTTCCACTTTGGGCATTTTGAATCCTGCTATGGACAATTCTGTTTCGTTCTTTTGAGTCTATATGCACTTTTCTGTTGGGTATACATCGAGTAGTGGATTACTGGATAATACAGTATGTTTTCTTTCAACACTGAGATGATGCCAAACGGTTTTCCAAGGTGATTAGAGCACTTTATAGTTTGCAAGTGATATATAAGAGTTCCCATAATGCCACATTCTTGCTCAAGCTTGGTCTTGTCCACCTTTTTAATTTTCGCTATTCTAGTGAGTTTGGTCTATTTTGTTGTGAGTTTAATTTGTATTTGCTGGATTACTAAGGAAGTTGAACACCATCTAATATGTTTATTGGCCACTTGCTGGAGTCGCTTACCCATTTTTCTACTGGGTTGTTTGCCTGATCCACTGTTTTATAGGATTCTTCATGGTCTGCACATAAGTTGTATATGTTGCACGTAACTTTTCTCACTCTATGGCTTTCCTTTTCACTCTTAATTGACATTCTTGATAAACCAAAGTTCTTAATTTTAATGTCCAGTTTATCAATATGTCCATTTACTGTTATTGCTTTTTGTGTCTTATTAAAGAAATCTTTGATTACCCAAAATGAAGAAAATGTTTTCCAATGTTAGCTTCTAAAAGCTGCATTGTTTACTTTACTCTTTTAAACTTTTGATCTATGATCTGCCTGGAATTTATTAGAGAGTGTGATATGAGATAGGCTTTCGTGAGCTTCATCAGGTTTTGGAAATCTCACAGTTAAATAGAAGCTTGTTTCTATCACTTAGAGTTTTTATTTTATATCTCCTGAAAGAGATATTTTAGATATACCCTGAGAAAGATTTTAAAATCATATATCACTCTCATGTATTCATAAAAAGAAAAATATAAGCAATATGTTGATTAGTATGTGGGCATCAACTGCTTGACCCTCCAGCTCACCCACCATGCTTTTCAATCCTGTTCTCGGCACCAGGAGGCTGAACTGCACAGACTTTGTGAAAGGACTCCTTGACAGTTGGATTCTGGTCAGTTCAACAAATGGGGGGCACCAAGAGGGAGATGAGAGGGTGGAAGGTCTGTAAGGGTAGCGTATTCATTCTCCCAGCTCCCTCTCTTCCAGGTCCCTTCCTTCTATCAAAGACTACAGTTCCTGCCAGCCACCTTCTCTATACAGCTAACTTCTCAGGGGTCTAATAACCACTCCCTCCCCTTGGCCATTCAAGCCAAAGGGTGGTAACTTCTCCCTATTCTTCTAGTCCAGAAGTACTCCACTATCCTTTGCTGCCTGTCCTAAATCCTGCCTATACCTTTGTAAATTTCCCCTTTATTAAGTTGTCCTCAATTCTCCCAATCTGAGGGTATTATCTGGTCCCTGCTGGGACCTTGAATCATACAGCGATGGAATCCTTAAAACGCTTCACCCCCTGAGGACTCTGCTGTGCTGAATCACTTTTCAACTTCTAGTCATCCACGCCCATCTTTTCCACCATAAAGCTGTCTCTGAGTCTAGGCCTCCTAGGGTATTAGTAATGCTGCATTTCTTAAATGAGATGCCACTATAGTTTTTGGGATTTTCTTATAAGCTGCTGATACCCACTTTGCAAGCTTTGATGCACAGACCATGACAATTATATCACAATAGCTTCCTGGCCCATAACAAGATGCTTCCTGATTTCAGAGGTGTTAAAATGTTTAAAATATGTACCTTATTTGTAATCAATGAAACACTAATTATAATGATGATGATGTCTACAAAAAATACTAGGATATTTACATATCACATTATCTCCTTCCATGTGAATGACAATCCTCTATGACACATACTATTATCCCCTTTTTACAAATGGGGAAACTTGGGCCCAGAAATGTTAAGTACTTTGCTCAGGATCACACAATTAGGCAGTGGCAGAGCCAGGATTCAAAATCAACTTCATCTTATGTCAAAGCCTATAGTCTCATCCACTTGCCTCCCTGGCTATTCAGCCACCTGGAGCAGATGAGAGAGCACGCTGTGTTCAGTGAATTCCTAATGTTCTGGCTGATCTCTCTGGTTCCTTCCTGAAACTCCCAACATCTTCCACCCCAATTCTAGGGCTTTTCCACTAGCAGCTTTGTCTCCTGCGCCCACAAAGCCCTCTATGAGAATAAAACCTGGTTGGCAGTGACACTGTTTGCTCCCACTAAACGGCAGCTCCAGCAGGCCCTTCACCCAGTGGTTGATATGCCTCAGGCCAGATGGACCCAGGCATGTTGCTGCCTTCCAGTGTGCCCACAGTGTTTCCAACTTCCATAAAGGCAAAACTTTTTTTCAAGCAGACGGCAGTAAAGCAACTGCCTACCAGGAGAATATGGAGCAATAAGTCTGTAGAAATCCGCAGCAAGGCTCCAAATAGAAACAACCAATGTCAGCCCTAGATGGAACGCCTTTGAGCAACACACTGGCGAGCTCCTGCTCCGGGAGTCACAGTGCAGGTTCTGAGGAGGTGCTTAAGCGCTACTGAACAGAATGAGTTCATCACTGATGGTCCTCCAGCATCGCACTTAAAAACTGTTCAAGTTTCAGTCCTTCTCAGGTCCCCTTGAAGGTCCCCTTGACATCTCTCCCTCTCTTCAGGAAAGCTGGATATGCAGCTGTGCTGCGCAAAGTCAGGACCATGGACCAGCAGCATCAACATCTCCTGGGACCCTGTTAGAAATGCATATTCTCGCGCCTGACGCCAGACGTGCTACATCAGTGACTGTGAGGGTGACGGACAGCAGTCTTTGTGTAGCAAACCTCCAGGCGATCCTTGTGTACACCATTGGTGAAGCACAGATATATAGTATTTTGTGAAAATGTAGGGGTCTAGCATGACCCCATTGCATTTGCAATTGGGATTTAATTATTGGATTAAAAGGTTAAAAATACAGCAAGTCCTTATTTAATGTTGTCAGTGGGTTCTGTGAATTTAAGCTAACCAATGCACAATGAAACCAATGTTACCACAGGCTAAATTGATATAAACAAGAGCTAAATTCCCACAGCATCCCATCTCGGTTATAACAACAACGGTGAATGAAACGAGGTTATTCAAGGACCTGCTGTAATACATATTTATTTTTACACATCAAATGTTACAAAGATGTGTAAAATTCATCATTTTCTCCTCTCCAGTACTGATTTTCAGAGGTAACCAAGGCTAATCATGTGAGAGTCCATTCACACCAATCGATGTGTATTCACACGTACATACACAGACATATACAGAGGGTGCCAAAAAAATGTATACACATTTTAAGAGAGGAAACAATTGTATTAAAATTGTAATACTCGACAAGAATCCTAGGATGATGTCATAAAACTGGCGGCATGAGGTGAGCCTCTTGAAATCTCCCCTGGAATTTACAATGAATGGAAAAACTATAACTCTACAAAAGATTCCCTGCACAGCAGACAGGCAAGACTAAGAGGCCCACTACTGAAATCATCTAAGGTGGGCAAATTGTGCGAGCAGGGGAGCAGGGAAGGGAGAAGTGCGGAGATGGGGCTGCGCAGGCGCAGGATGCAGACCTAGCTCAGTGCTCCGAGCTCGCTGCATCCCAGAACTACCGCAGCTGCGGGAGAGGGAAGAACTCAGACTGCTAGGGCTCCTCTTGTGGCCCACGGAGCTGAGCGGACAGCATATAACACAGCTGAACCCAACGCTCACGGCAGAGACCTCGGAGAAAAGACTGTGGGAAGAAGGCTGAAACGGTGGTTTAAGCCCTCACTGCCAAGCAGAGAATGGAAGCCTTAGGCACTGAGACTAGCCGCCCCCTCCCTACCCTCCTAGAGCTCACCCCGCTCCCACCTGCCCGGTGCTAGAAGCAGAACAGTAGCAGTGTCAGATCAAAAGAACAGAATATTTGCTGTTTTGAGAACTGTGGTCTACAGACAGAGATTCGCAGCCCAACTAGTTCCAGCAAAGGGGAGGGAGCTGTGGAAGCAGGACTGGCTGTGGTGGTGGTCGCCGCCATTGCTCTGGGCCACCTCTCACAACTCACCCCACCCCTGACCCCACCTATCTGGGCGGTTCCCTGTAGGAGTAAACAGAGCTGCTGAAACACACAGGCTCTGAATATGGTACAGGAAGAGCTTTGGAACTTCAATAGCTCTCCGCATACCCACAGATACTCAGCGCCCTATGACCCAGGCGAAGAGTTCACAGAGGAGAAGCCTGCCTTCCAGGGAACCCCCGCATCATGTGAGAAACCAGAATACTGTAGAGAAAACATAACACTACAGTGCAAGAGAGAAAAAAAGGCTGCAGTTGGAGAAAATAAAACATTCTACCAACACGTACTGGAAAACAAAAGAAAGACCTCTTCCTATCAACCTGTTATAGAAGCCACTCCTGTAGATGTCTAGGAACAAAAATAATAAATCATTAATTGCCGTGAATAACCAAGGCAACAAGACAGCTCAGAAAGAAAATGAAAAGTCTCCAAAAAATGAAGTTAAATATATGGAAATATGTGACTTAAATGACAGAGAATTCAAGATTATAGTTCTTAAAAAACTCGACGAGATGCAATAAAACACAGGCAGCTTAATGAACTTAGAAACACAATGAAAAAACAAAATGAACGTTTTACCAAAGAGATTGAAATTTTAAAAAAGAATTAAATAGAATTTCTGGAGATTAAGAACTCAATAAAAGAAAGAAAATGAAGAATGAAATAGCCAGGTTAGGTACTAGAGTTGACCAGATGGAGGAAAGAATCAGTGACATGGAAGACAGAAATCTGGACATGACATGGATGGAAGAAGAAAGAGAGTCGACACTTAAAAAAAAAAAAATGAAAGAACTCTACAAGAACTTTCTGACTCCATCAGAAAGAGCAACATAAGAATAATGGGCATACCAGAAGGAGAAGAAAGAGAGAAGGGAACAGAGAGTATATTCAAACAAATAGTCAATGAGAACTTCCCAAACTTGTGGAAAGAACTGGATCCTCGAATCCAAGAAGCAAATAGACCTCCTAATTACCTCAACCTCAACAGGCATTCTTCAAGGCACATTGTATGGAAGCTGTCAAAAATCAATGACAAAAAAAGAATCCTAAAGGCAGCCAGGGAAAAGAAGACGGTAACCTACAAAGGAAAGTCGATTAGAATATCATCAGATTTTTCAGCAGAAACTCTACAAGCCAGGAGGGAGTGGAACCAAATATTCAAACTATTGAAAGAGAGAAGTTATGAGCCAATAATAATATACCCTGCAAAGATATCCTTTAGATATGAAGGAGGAATAAAGACCTTTCCAGTCATACAGAAGCTGAGGGAATTTTCTAACACACAACCTGCACCACAAGAAATACTGAAGGAGGCTATTTGACCAGCATCAATAGGGATAATTTGTGGCAACCAAAACATAAAAGGAGGGAGTGTAAAGGACTGAACTGGAATATGGGAATGGAGAAAGTAAACATGCTGAAGAAAATGGAATACTCTAAATATCAAATATTTTTTTACATAAACTTAATGGTAACCATTAAAAAAAATCCAGAACTGAAATACATAATGTAATAAAAGAAGAAACAGAGGGAACAATCATAGAATACCACCACACAGAAATAATAGACAACAACAAAAAGGCAAAGAAACAATCGAGACACAGTCTTAACAGAAACCTAAAGATAGAATGATAGGGAATCCTCACACATCAATTATCACCCTAAATGTAAATGGACTGAACTCACCAATAAAAAGCACAGAGTAGCAGATGGGATCAAAAATACCAAACCCAACCATATGCTGTCTCCAAGAGACACATCTCAGCTACAAAGACAAACATAGACTCAAAGTGAAAAGGTGGAAATTGATACTCCAAGCAAATGGTATCCAGAGAAAATCAGGTGTAGCCATACTGATATCAGATGAAAGAGAATTCAGGATAAAAAAGGTAACAAGAGACACAGATGGACATTTCATAATGGTAAAGGGGACTATACAACAAGAAGACATAACAGTCATCAATATTTATGCCCCCAATCAGGGAGCACCAAAATATACCAAGCAACTACTAACAGAACTAAAGGGAGAAATTGACCAAAACACAATTATACTAGGGGACCTAAATACAACATTGACAGCTATGGATAGATCATCCAAACAGAAAATAAATAACGAAACAGCAGCCCTAAATGACACATTAGATGACATGGACATAATTGACATGTATAGAGCACTTCATCCTAAAACATCACACTATACATTTTTTTCTAGTGTACATGGAACATTCTCAAGGCTAGACCATATATTGGGACATAAAGCTAGCCTTAGCAAATTTAAGAAGATTGAAATCATACCAAGCATATTCTCTGATCAGAAGGCTTTGAAATTGGATATCAACTGCAAAAAGAAAGCAGGAAAACCACAAATACGTGAAGATTAAACAACATACTTTTAAAGAATGACTGGGTCAAAGAAGAAATAAGAGGAAAGATCAAAAGATACATAGAAACAAATGAGAATGAAATAACATCCTACCAAACTTTTTGGGATGCAGCTAAAGCAGTTTTAAGAGGGAAATTTATATCATTACAGGCCTATCTCAAGAAAAGAGAAAAATCACAAATAAATAACCTCATGTTACACCTTAAAGAAGAACAAATGAAACCCAAGGTCAGCAGAAGAAAGGAAATAATAAAAATCAGAGCAGAATTCAATGAAATAGAGAACAAAAAGACAATAGAAAACATTAATGTGACAACAAGCTGGTTCTTTGAAAATATTAATAACATTGACAAACCCATGGCTAGACTCACTAAGATAAAAAGAGAAAAGACACTAATAAACAAAATCAGAAATGAAACAGGGGAAGTTATCACGGATGCCACAGAAATACAAAGGATCATCCAAGAATACTATAAAGGACTGTATGCCACCAAATTCAATAACCTAGAAGAAATGGACAAGTTCTTAGAAACATATAGCTTTCCTAGGATGGACCATGAAGAACTGGAAAATCTAAACAGACCAATCACCAGTAACGAAATTGAATCAGTCATCCAAAACCTTCCCAAAAGCAAAAGTCCAGGACCATATGGCTTCACTAGTGAATTCTACCAAACCTTCAAAGAGGATCTAATACCTGTCCTACTGAAACTCTTCCAAAAAAATTGAAGAAGAGACAATACTCCCTTACTCATTTTATGAGGCCAACATTACCCTGATACCAAAACCTGGTAAAGATAACACACAAAAAAGAAAACTACAGATCAATATTTCTGATGAATACAGATGCAAAAATCCTAAACAAAATTCTAGCAAATCGAATGCAACAATACATTAAAAAGATTATACATCATGACCAAGTGGGGTTCATCCCAGGGGCACAAGGATGGTTCAACATATGCTAATCCATCAATGTGATACATTACATAAACAAAATAAAGGACAAAATCATATGATTATATCAATTGATGCAGAAAAAGCGTTTGACAAGATAAAACATCCATTTATGATTAAAACACTTAATAAAATAGGTATAGAAGAAAAATACCTTAACATAATAAAGGCCATATATGACAAACCCTCAGCTAACATAAAAATTAATGGTGAAAAAGGGAAACCCTTTGTTCTATGTTCTATTACCTCTGCTTTTCAACATAGCGTTGGAAGTCCTTGCCAGAGCAATCAGGTAAGACAAAGAAATAAAAGGCATCCAAATTGGAAATGAAGAAGTTATATTGTCACTTCATGTCACTTTGCAGATGACATGATGCTATTTATAGAAAACCCTAAAGACTCCACCAAAAAGCTATTAGAAACAATAAAAAAATACAGTAAAGTAGCTGGCTACAAAATCAACATACAAAAGTCCATTGCATTCCTATATACTAAAAATGAAATCTCACAAAAAGAAATTAAAAAAAAAACATCCTTTCGCAATTGCTACAAAAAGAATAAAATACCTAGGAATAAACTTAACCAAGGATGTGAAAGACCTATATGCTGAAACTATAAGATATTTTTAAAAGAAATTGAAGAAGACACAAAGAAAATGAAAAGACATTCTGTGCTCATGAATTGGAAGAATCAACATAGTTAAAGTGGCCATATTACCCAAAGCAATATACACATTTAATGCAATCCCCATCAAAATCCCAATAGCATTTTTTAAAGAAATAGAACAAAAAATCATCAGATTTGTTTGGAACCACAAAAGACCCCGAATAGCCAAAGCAATCCTAAGAAAAAAGAACAATGCTGGAGGTATCACACTCCCTGACTTTAGCTTGTACTACAGGGCAAAAATAATCAAAACAGCATGGTATTGGCAGAAAAACAGACACATAGACCAATGGAATAGAATTGAGAACCCACAAATAAACCCAACATAAATATGGACAGATAATTTTTGACAAAGTAGCAAAAAAAATACAATGGAGAAAAGACAGCCTCTTCAAAAAATGGTGCTGGGAGAATTGGATAGCCACGTGCAAAAGAATGAAATGGGACTGCTGTCTGTCACCATGTACCAAAATTAATTCAAAATGGATCAAAGACCTAAGCCTAAGACCTGAAACAATAAACTGCATAGAAGAAAACATAGGTACTAAACTTATGGACCTTGGGTTCAAAGAGCATTTTATGAATTTGACTCCAAAGGCAAATAAAAGCTAAAAATAAATGAATGGGACTACATCAAACTTAAAAGCTTCTGCACAGCAAAAGAAACCATCGACAAATTAGAGGCAACAAACTGAATGGGAGAAGATTTTTGCAAGCAGTGCCTCCAATAAGGGGCTAATATCCAAAATATACAAAGAACTCATACAACTCAACAACAGAAAAAACAAACAACCCAATTGAAAAATGGGCAGAGGAACTGAAGAGACATTTCTCCAAAGAGGACATACAAATGGCAAATAGACATATGAAAAAATGCTCAACATCACTAATCATCAAAGAAATGCAAATAAAAACCACAATGAGATATCACCTCACCCCAGTCAGAATGGCTATCATCAACAAAACAAATAGTAACAAATGTTGGAGAGGCTGTGGAGAAAAAGGAACCCTCATACACTGTTGGTGGGAATGCAGACTGGTGCAGCCACTATGGAAGGCAGTGTGGAGGTTCCTCAAAAAATTACGAACAGAATTACCATATGACCCAGCAATCCCTCTTCTGGGTATCTACCCAAAAAATCTGAAAACATTTATCCATAAAGATATGTGTGCTCCGATGTTCATTGCAGCTTTGTTTACGGTGGCCAAGACATGGAAACAACCAAAGTGTCCTTCGATAGATGAATGAATAAAGAAGTTGTGAGATATATATATATATATATATATATATATATATATATAAAATGGAATAGTATTCGGTGGTAAGAAAAGATGAAATAGTACCATTTGTGACAACATGGATGGATTTTGAGATTATAATGCTAAGCGAAATAAGTCAGACAGAGAAAGTAGAGAGCCATATGATTCATTGATATGTGGTATATAAAACGGAAAACAACAAAAGAACAAGACAAGTGAATGAAGGAACAAAAACTCATAGACATAGACAATAGTTTAGGGGTTACCAGAGGGTAAGTGGGGAGGGGGGCTCTACAGGATGGTAAACGGGGTCTAATGTATGGTGACAGAAAGAGAACTGACTCTGGGTTGTGAACACACAATGTGAGATATAGATGATGTATTACAAAACTATACACCTGAAATCTATGTAACTTTACTAACAATTGTTACTCCAATAAACAGTAATTTAAAGGGAAAAAAAAGCTAGTGCAACTGTATTAGTATTAGACAAACTAGACCTTTAGGCACAATGCATTTTGGGAGTGGGGGTGACACTGCATGTTAAAACAATCAAGTCTTTTTTGGCATCGAGGGCTATCTCAGCAGTTCTCCAAGCTGCCTGGGGCCCCTTATGACCATAGCGATCTATATAATGAAACAATGGGTTAGAATTCTACTGAGAGACACAACGATTTCAAATACCCACAGGTAAAAAGGCATAATACAAACAACTTAGGCTGTGCAGTCCAACTGGCCTGGTTGGGGTTTCAGCTGCCCCACTGAGTAGCTTTGTTGCCTTGTTTCATTCCACCTCTCTGTGCCTCAGTTTCCTCATCTGTAAAATGTGGCCAGCAAAAACTGCCCTCTCATAGTTTGTATGAGGATTAAAAGAATTCAACAAAATAAAGGACCAGTTTGTACTAGCGTCTCAACAAATATTAGCATCCTCATACCCTATTTCTTATCACAAAAAAACAAAACCTATAAAACGTAACTTTAAAAGGCAAATAGCTATTTAGGGTTTCAAGTTGAAATCCCTTTTCTTATAAAGAGTTAATTATCCATGAAATTAAATATTCATGCATTCACAGAACCAATGTATTTATAATGTTATAATGTAAAAGTGGCTGGTCTGGAAATGATAAGAAATTCTTAATGTCTTCATGGCTGATGTTTTTCTATTATGGGAATATTTTTAAATTACTCTTTAAAATTATCCAAAGAGAAGAGTGTACTGTAAGGCCAATTAAGAAGACAGCATGCAGTTGAACACCCATGTTCAGGTGTGTTCAGGCTGATGTCTGGTTGAAATGCTCATCTTATGTAGTTTGGCTCTCAAGCGTATACTTTCCCTTAAAACAAGATCACAAATGGTGGCTTGTTTCCCAAGTGGGATAACCGACTGTTCTGGTTTGCTTGGGACTGAAGGGTTTCCCAGGATGCAGGACTTTCAGTGCTAAGCCTGGGAAAGTCCTGGGAAAATCAGAATGATTGGTGACCCTACCAGGCCAACACCCCCACACTGATCTGTATCCGTCACACAGCTGGAGCCCTTTGTGAGAACCCTGCTCTGCCAAGTGCCAGAGTCTCTCCCGTTGACTGCTGGGCACAGCATTTGATCTCTGATAGTCACCTGAGTCTCCAGGTGCTGAAGTTACTCCGGGGTCTGTGTGTGGGAGGGAAGTGTCTCTTCTCTGTTACACGTTGTCACTTAGACCTCAATGCAGCCTATGCCTAGAATATCACTTCTTTCAAAAACATGGTATGTATAGCTTTGTGTACTTACTCTTCTCACATGGTTACCCACAGTGAGTCCCTCATTTTCATGGTGAAGGTATCAGCCATCCTATCCCCTCTATGGAATTTACTCTCTGTCGTTTCACCTCCCGTGTGCATCATCTCACTAGATGCTCACTCTGAGATGGATGGCCAATCACCATTCCCCAGACAACCATCTCAGAATCCCAGTTGGAGCTTAAGTCCTTGCACAGTCTTTCTTCCAGGAATATAACATAGTTAATAATGACCTTGAGATCCACAAAAGTAAAGAGTAGCCTGTTGAACAGTTGCCATTCACCGAGACACATTTTAAATGACACTCCTCACTCCCTACACACACTAGTGGAAATGAACTCAGCCTCCCCTGTTCTCCCATAGCAATTACTTTATACTTCTATTTAAACCTCAGTCGTGATCTGCCTTGTATTACAGTCACTTAAGCATGTGTCTGCCTCCTCTATAAATTGTGAGATCTTTAAGAGCAAAGAAACTGTCTCACTCATCTTTATATCACTCTGAGAACACGGCATAGTACCTGTCACAGAGAAACTATCCAACGAATGTGTCAGGAATTGATAACATCCTTGGGACTCTAGAAAATCATCAGAGTTGAGCTGGCTCCATCTGAGCTGGTCAATAATTCAGTATGTCAGGAAGAATGACTATACTAAATACAGTCTCCCCACATTGCTGATTCTTGCATTAAAATTCACAGATCAGTTAAGTTAGTACGTGGCTATGATTTGAAAAGACTTGACAGTGATAGAAAGATGTAGCAAGCAGAATAAATACAATTCAAATTATTCCAGGCAAACTTTAACTGAAAAATCATTTGAACAATACGGTTCTCTCAAGTAGATGATACCAATACAGTAAGGTGTTACTTAGTGAGAAGAAAGGGGGAAATGTGATTTTCATATTCTGATCAAAGGCTCGCATTTCAACTTTAAATTCCTTCATAATACCATAGTAAAGCAGCTAAATTAATGAGTTAAGTCAAATTTCAAATATTAATAAATACATTGAACTCGTTTCAAACTTAATTAACTTCTGGGAAAATGAAGGACCCTGAAATTAAGACTAGATTGGGAATTAAAGGAATCTGTGACTAGTATACAAGACAGTTTTTTTAAGAGTTAAATTCTCTATATGTCTAAATATCAAAATAATTTGCCTAAGGACAAAAACTGTTGTAAGATGCACCCCAAATCAGAGTCAGTACATTAGTAACACGTGTAATATATTAACATGACATTCTATGGCTCCTCTGGGATCACTCCCAGTTGTCACAATCAACTCCAGACTGAACTGGCTCTCACTGAGCCCCCATAATGTGTCTGTCAGGCAACAAGGCAGATGTCATCCCACACAATCACCCTGTTCCCATCATTGCAAAGGGTTTCAATCCTGCAGCATTAAAATGAGTTTAAATTGATAGCTATTACTTAGCACATGAAAAAATGAGCCCGGGTGACACACAGGATTAATTGTATGTTATTCCACTCTGATTGTAAAAAGAGAAAAAGATTCTGTGTAATTTCACACTGTGCTAATTTTTCTAATGGGCAGACGAAACAGCAATCATTCAGTTGTGACAGTACCCGAACGCTCCTACCGCGAACCACAATAAAAGAATATTCCACCGAAACATCTTACTCAAAAGCCTGTGTGCCTTTATGATACTAGAAAAGGTTGTTTGTTTAATTCTAAGGACGCTGTAACCGATGCCAGAGTTCTGCGTGGAGTGAAAACAACATTTTCTCTTGCCTACATCGTAGGAAGTAACCATGTAAGCATAACGCGCGTGTATTAGAAAGGGGACAATTAACTGCCACCATATTTACTTTCCTGACACCAGAAGGGCCACAGAGTCTGCGTGTGGACCTAGCTTTAGACAGGTGCATCAGTCACCCTTACTTTACTTAGCGGGAAGCACTGGACCATGGTGAGGAAGTCCCTCACCAGTGCTGATTTTTCCTTCTCTAGCTCTGCTGCTGTGTCCTGTTCCTATCTAGACGGGGGAAAGAGGCTAGAAGATTTTAAGGAAACTCAACAATTGCAAAAGAAATAGTGAATCCCTTCCTTCTCGAGTGAGGGAGGAGAACCAACCTTAGAACATTTGTTCTCTGAACTTGCAAATTTGTCCGTAAGATCATGGTTAAGAGATATCAGGCTGAGACGCCCGGTCCTGATCGAGCCGAATGAAGAATACTGTTCAACGGGCTGGTTTACCCTGGAGCCAAGTCTACAGGAAGAGCAGGTGTGATGGGTAGCGGTGGGGAGGTGGGGGCATGGAGCAAAGAGTTGGCGATGGCTAGGGAACTTGATTTCATTCCAAATGGAATTTTCCCTTCAGAATGGTAACCCAGGGCAGGTCTAGCACATGGTCAAATTCATAGTATAGGAATCATGAATAATTAAAAAACACTCAAAATGTGTATTGCTCTCTCATATCTACATGTCCGCTACCTCGTGTCTCGAATTCTTCATCTGGCCGTTGGTGGTCCTCCTTCAAGCCTGAGCTCCAACACCAGAAGCTCCAGGAAGCTGGGCCTGCCTCCTCCACTCTCTCCAGCCTGCAGTGGGTACCCCTTCCTGGCTCCTACAACACCTCATGCCTACTTCTTGTTAGGGAGGGAGGAGATACTGTCTCTGCCCCTGTGATAGGGACTGATGGCTTTGAGCATATTGACCTTGAAGGGCCCAAGTTGCAGCCTTGGCCTGTGGAGACTTCTGGCCCCTTCCTCTGTTCTCTTTTCCTATCTCTTTCTGCGTGGGAGGAAAGCTGCTATTCTGATGGTTTAGACCCCATTGCCCCGTGGACAGGGACACTGTATCAGAATGCAACGTACATGCACACGTGCCCCTTCTCTTCTGCCATCTGCTGCTAGATGTGGCAAGCTGGCTCTTCTTGTCTGTTGCCATGCAGCAGCCTACCCGTCTGTCTCCTCATACCTGCCCCTAAAGCAGGGAGAGTCTGTGAGACTGATCCTTTCAGGGACTTTGCTTCACCTTTGTGCTTGCACCTTATGTTTCCCTGTTTGGCCCCAGAAAGATGGCTGATTAGCCAATGACGAGTAAGATTCCCCACGGGGGGTGGGGTAGGGAAGGGGATACAACTCAAGCCAGGCGCAGTCTCGTGGGGACCAACAAGAGAATCCATGGAGTTGATAGAGGCGGGCACAGCCCCCCACCTTCCCCCAGCTAAGAAGAACCTCTGCCTCTGTGGCTGCATTCCTTCCCACAACCTGCAGGGGAAGAGATTCAATGATGTGCTCTCCATCTATTCATATGCATACAGGTTTTGTCCCTTGGGGAAGTACATACATCCTTAGACTTAAGGTTAGGCTGCCTGCAGGCAAGTGTGATGGGCTTGAATCAGTTTCCTATTATAATGTATGGGATTCACAGATCTTGAGATTGACAAACTTTATCTTCTTTACTCCCCCACCTAACTAATAAAAGCTAATGATTCGGGGCTCAGTCCTTGAAGCTGCAGTCCCTTGGCGTTTTTTGCACTCTATTCTTGGCTACTGTCTTTCTTACGCCTGCGCTGCCCTCCTTGCTCCCCACAACCCTGTCGTGCAGGACGTGACACTTGTCTATGTGGCTGTCTGGGTAAGTGGCGTTGGGAGGCTGCCCCACAGAACTCACTATTTCTGTCACTCTCCACCAGGGTGCTGAGATTTGATATGGGGGGCGGGGGGCAGTGGTATTCTGGAGGCTCGGGCATTTTGTTCCCCACTTGACAATTGATTCTCACATCTACAACTTGTTTGTCAGGAAACTGCCAAGGGAAACATGATGACTGGGAAGGAAGAACCTAACCACATCCCAAACCTCTAATACTCCCATCTTTGCACTTCCAAAAGTGCACTGCTATTAACTCCCTCATTAGATAGTAAATTGCCTGAGAAACTATTATTGATTTTTATATCCCCAGTGCTTAGTACAATATCCAGTATATATTAGATGCTCAAAAAAATGTTAAGTGAATGAATGTTGGCCATTCTAGGACCTACCTCATCAATCCAACCCCTGGCCACTCTGCCTCTGTTCCTGTCAGGTAGACTTCCGGCCATTTCCTAGACAAACTGTGGCTGACCTACCTCTGTGTTTAGCCCAGCTGGTCATCTTACCCAGAATACCCTCCACCCAAGCTCAGTATTCACACTCTCCATTGAACCTTTTCCAGCTTGTTCTGCCCACACTCATTTCCTTTTCTAAATGCCTTTTGTACAGTTTATACTTTGTTATTCTCTAACTAGAGTGTGCCAGACTTACGTGCTTCACTAGATTATGTATGACCTGGCCTTGACTTACTTCCATGAGACATCATCAGGCAGGGTCAAGTTTGCGAGCAGAGGATCTACTGTCTGGTCCCTCTAACTTGAACGAGGTGGGGAAATCACTTACCTTCCCTACACCTCAGTGGCCTCATCTGTGAAAATGGGGCAGAGGAATGACTGTCTCCTTGAATGTGTCATGGCATTGTAAGGACCAAAACACAATCACAATTGTATCTGCAAAAAACTTACGTATGATTTATACCTCTTAGAATGTAGACTAGAGCTTGGTTCAGAGGAGAGCTTAACAAATGCCTATAGATCTACTTGATAATCACTATGTTGCTTATGGGCATCTCATTAATGGAGGTTGAGTTGTTATTACTGTAACTCTAGTGAGGATTATTATTATTTGCCATGAGAGGTGAGTGATCTGGTGCCTTTACAATTATTTCAAGGAAGGTCAGCCGGCTGAAAATGTTTAAGAAATACTACTGGGGAATCTCCTGAAATGCAGTTTTACAATTTTTATAAGTTTATCATTATTGTATTTCTTAAAGCGAATTCTTGGTTATTAGGGATGTTAGTCTGTTTGGGCTGCTATAGCAAATTGACATAGTTGGGGGCTTATGAACAACAGCAATTCATCGCCCACAGAACTGGAGACGGAAGTCCAAGATGGAGAAACCAGCAGTGTCAGCGTCTGGTGAGAGCCGGCTTCCTGGTTTACAGACAACCATCTTCTCACTGTGTCCTATATGACAGTAGGGACGAGGGAGCACTCTGGGGTTCCTTTTTATAAGGGTATTAGTCCCATTCACGAGAGTCTACTCTCATGACCTAAGCACGCCCCAAAAAACCCCACCTCCATCCAAACAGCATCACACTGGGGATTCGCATTTCAATATATTGATTTGAAGGGACACAAACATTCAGTCTGGAGCGAGGGATTTATACTCCAACACAGACATCATCGTAAACATCATTCTAATCTTCTTCCTTACTATTACTTCCTTGCATAATAACATTATCTTAACTTGAATTTTGATCGCAGTATAGACTTATGTGGACAGTTGGGCAGAATCTATTACCCCCCTGTCATAAGTGAGAATTCCTAAGTTCAGGGAATTTGAAGGTGAGAGAACCTGGATGCCACTGACTCAGGACCACAGAGCTCACGTGGAGTGGGGGTTCCGTCTTCTTTTTAGTGAGGTGAGGGAAAGAGTCAGAGGTCAAGGCCTGAGCTATCAGTAAGCATATAGGCTGCTCAGTGTTTGGCCTTTCAGGCATTTAGCTTTGGTGGGATGAGAAGTTAAAACTTCATTTAAAACCAAACCCCTGGATCATCTTTCCTTATATTACAGGAATATAATCAAGAGTTCTGTCTGTGATGATGAATATTCAGAATATCTGTGCTGCCAAAAGAATCTCTGAGGCCAATAAAAAAAACCTCCAAATATACTAGGTCAATAAAGAACTTTGACATTGTGTGATAATAAATTGTGACTTACTGAACAGTTTAAGATTTAAAAAAAAAAAAAAATGTGTTCTTTTACATATTTAGTTCAGAGCAGAAAGAAACAAAAATAAGGAGAAATGTAGGAAAATTAGGTTTCATGAAAGGAAATTTTGCTTTGTAGAATCACTGACTTCATAGGCTGAAGAAATATTAGAATTCTTTTATATAGAGGACATTTTATGTACTAGAAGATTCCAAAGTCATGATATTTTAAGACATCACATAAAATATTTGTGCATATTTTTTACAGCGTGGTCCAAAGTACAAAAATAGGATGAGATCCATTTTCTTTGACTTAGAAATTATATGTCAGAATCTAATAACATTAATTTTAAACTAAGCCCATGAAAATAGGTACGTAAAGGAGGGGGAAAGTTTAATAACATTTAGCTAAAGTGATTAACATACCCTACATTGTGTGAAAAGGTAACCATTCCGCTCAGTGTATTTCTGTTTATGACTCAAATTCTACAAGTAGCGGCCTAAGTAAATGTGTTACCAGAGGGTAAGGGGGGTGGGGGGGTGGGAGACGAGGGTAAGGGGGATCAAATATATGGTGATGGAAGGAGAACTGACTCTGGGTGGTGAACACATAATGGGATTTATAGATGATGTAATACAGAATTGTACACCTGCAATCTATGTAATTTTACTAACAATTATCACCCCAATAAATTTAAAAAATAAATTTAAAAAAATGTGTATACTGGAGCTATTGGATACAACAGCTGCTAGAAACATGTGGCTATTTAAATTAAAATTCAGTAAAATTCAAAACTCAGCTTCTTATGTGTGCTAGTTCCATTTAAGTGCTAAAAGCCACATGTGGCTTGTGGCTACAGTATTAGACAGAGGAGAGATAGGACATTTTGCAGAAAGTTCTATTCAACAGCAGTCCTCTCTGCTGACTGCATAGGCCGCCACGGTTAATGAGCAGTCATGTGAAAGGGAGGAAAAGTTCAGAAAATTTTTCCAAATTAGCATATCCCTGCTCAATGTTTCCAAATACTTCTGTTGTTTTACACACACACACACACACACACACACACACACACACACATGGCTGAGTCCTGGTCACCATAAATCATATCTTTAGATCTTCCATAACCACTGCTTTAATATTGGTGAAACAAACCTTGAATCTGCTACTTGAGAAAGACAGTGATTTGCTGAATAACTTAAAAGGATTCTCTGTCACAACAACCGGTTTCCCATTGAGGAGCATACACTTTTGAATGCATGATACTTTATTTAAATGCCCGTATTTACAATGACGACAAAGGGAAACTGCAGGGTTGAGCCCAGTGGCTGCATGCATTGGGAGGACAGGTAGACTCTAGTTTTACGGAAGGAAATATGGGCTGAAAAATAGGCAAAGACCGGAGAGCAAGTTTCATTTTTCATCACCACATAGAAGGGTCTTCCAGCCTGTCAAACAGAAGAAGCACAGCATGTGAAAGAAGTCTCCCAGCTTCCTGGGAGGCCTGCAAGAGTGAGACATTCTGTTCCAAACAGAAAGATGATCAGAGATGGTTGAAAGGGCTCCTGTAGGCATTCTGAAAAGGAGGCCATGCAGAATGTCAGAGCAGGGGACAGGGGCCTCATGTGCGAAGCACCAGCTGAGTAGCTTTCATGGGCGTCTCGGGCAAATCTCAGAGGGACTATTTAAAAGGCCCTGTATGTATCACAGAAGCCGAAGAACTCTGCAATATTTCTGAAGATCAAAACTACAGGAGTCACACGAAACTGTAACAAGAAAGTTACTGTTGCTCAACTCTGAATATGCTTCCTTTTTCTTTCCTGCAAGGCTTTTTATGTAGTGAGACGCTATGTGTTGGACTAGAAAGAACCCTTTTTAATAAAATAGCATTCACAGGCAACTTCAAGGCTGTCCAGTTTTGTCTCCTTCTAACTACACAGGATTGCGGCTGTCCATCAGGGTGCAATGAACTTTATTTCATGCACTAACCGCACAACTTCAGGCCACCAAACAAAGAACAGCTGGAAGGAGGTCTGGGTGGTTCCTTTTCTTATCCTAAGTAAAAAGAGGTTATCCTAAACTTTCTGTAGCAACATCATAAGCATGTCCATAAAACAGGAAAAAGTATTTATGGATTAGTATATAAAAAGAGCCCTTACACATTTTCCATCTGCTTCTCCTGCATCAGCTGCTTAAATCTGGCCGGTGTCTCCAGGGACAAGAGCACGGGAGTTTTATTCCAGTCCAAATGGGTGTTTCCCTCAGACAAAACAAACCTGACAACTCTGGAATTGCACCTTTACCTTGGCTGGCCATTTCACAAGAGAACAGAGGGCGGGCGGGAAGGACGGTAGTGGCTCAGTGGGCCACCCGCTCTGTTCTCTAGGGAGAACCCCAATGAAGAGTGACACTCAGGTCACACTCACTGAGCAAGTGTTCTAGTGACCTCTTCTGGGGAACTTGGTTCTTGCCATTGTCAAGCTCTGGGTTTAAGGCAGACCAGCAACCACAGAAATGGGTGAACCGTATGATCTTATTGGGGGTAAAGGCTAGAAGCAGCAGACACAGGAGCCGGTAATGAGAAAAGAGGAGGACCAGGATTCTTTTCAGCAGCCCTCCTTGTCCAGGAGGCGCCGGAGGATTCTAGCCCAATGCTTGACACCCAGATATTGGAGGGCACCTCTTCCCAAGACAGTGCACACTCCAAGAAAGCCCCAAGGTTACAGACAAGCCCCTAAGAAGAGTATATTGTCCAACTTTCATTCACTGAATGCAGTAAATTATTATGTGATGTGAATTGAACTAAAATATGTTAAAAAGTAAATAGGAGCACCCCGTGATTTACCTCCAGTTTCATGCAAAACCAGGACGATTAGAGTAAGACTCATGAGGCACATTTCTTAGGGTATCTAGACATCCCATGTAGTACATAAAAACTGAAAATTACCCCAACCAAAGAAGCATGGTTGGTCATGTGAATGTTGAGATGGGGACTCACTCTATGTTCCCCCAATTCTAACCCAGTTAGAAATTCTCTCTAGAGTAATTTCTGGGGTAAGTCACTCACATTTAAAGTTGTCAAAGAAGCACCAAATAAACTCGGGTAGAAAGTACTACCCCACAGAAGTTTAAAGATTTGCAAATTAGTACCTGAAAAGAAAGGTCGTCCCTTCCCTGTTCCCCATCCTCATTTCTGCTCAGGTCCTACCTGGTCTGAATGACCCTCTTCCAACGCCTCCTCCCCAGGCAGCCCTCTCTGATTTCCCTTCCCTGGGCACCTTGAAATCTACAACAATGTCTCCACACAAGCCTTTTCATACCTAGTTCTGGGAACATTTTCTGTGCTTTCTCTCATCAAGAGGTCTGAAATCAGCGTCTCCGGGCTAGATCGTTTTCCATATCTAAAAAGAAAAAAAAAAGAAGGAAAAGTCCTTTAAAGCAAACTTGGAATATTCATTAACACCTTTTGAAAGAAAGACGTCTCCCATTAAATCTAAAAGTTATTTTCAGTTGGTCATCTGCTAACAAGTAATGTACAAAGCATACATTATCAGAAACATCATAAATATGATCTCAAATTACATATCTATAATATTGTTTAAAATACTTATATGACTTAGCAGATTAAACTCAACCAAAATCCTTAATTCTTACCTTTTTATACCACAAACAATACATATGTAGGTATACTATATAACAAGGTGACAGGAAATAAAAATACATTAAAGTATGATTTTAAATGTTTCCGTAATTAGTTAATTGGCTATGAGTTCTAGACCCACCTGTGTCTTCCAGTCTCAGTTTTCTCATGTGTAAAAAGAAAGTCGTAACTCATGCTTAAATCGGAGTCTTTGTGAAAATCCAATATAAGTCACAAAGCTTTGCAAGTGACAAAGTGATACACAAATGTAAGTTATTGCTGTTGAAATCCACCCATTCTTACAGAGAGGAGCAGAACCTGGGTCCTATATTTTCCATATTTATTTGGGGCACCACAAGCTAAAAGCCTTCTCTCATGCTGTGATTTTAATGTGCCCTGTAAATATAAAGGAATCCTACTGATCCATAGAAATGTTCTTGGTCTTTTTTCTCCCGTGGCAGGATATGAATAGGACAATGCATACTTTCCTGCCAGGATGGCATATGTTACTTGCTCCAGGCAAGTAAGTACACGAATTCCTCCCTCCCTCTCCTTCTTGCTCTCTCGCAGTTAAAGAGCCTAACAAGCCTATATATAGTACCAAGTTATAATTTTTGAAGAGGCCATTTCCCCCTTTCTCATAAAAGGCATTGGACACTGGCCACCAATTTGTTCACAGACGAAAACTTAACCTAGCATGGACTAGCTAATTGGTAAACAGAGGAAAAAAACCTGTCTGAGCGTATACTCCAACAGCCTATCAAGAACAATTAAATCTAAGCTTTTTGGAAAGATTTCCTATTATTGCTCCTTTACTGGGACTCAGGGGAAACAAAAGCAAAGCAAACTTCCCTACTCCCATCCTTCATAAGGTTTCCTCAAAGATTTTCTTGGAGTTGTGATAGCGGAGTTATTTATTCTGTCCATCAGTTGGTTTTATTCGTCTTAAAACTCTTGGGCCATGTTACCTCATTTACGTTCATCATGCTCCAGCGAATGAAAGACCTGGCCAGTATTTTCTCCAACTTACCAGTAAAGGACCTAAGTCTATAATAAGATGTGCATGATCGTAAAGCAGCACCCAGGACAGCGCTCTTCCCTGTTCTTCCTTCTCTAATTAATCCTGACTTAGCCTTTTTCTCTACAATGCTTTAACTGTCAAAGATGGAGTCTCTCGGGATAAGATTCCCCAATCTGGCTGCACGTTAGGATCACCGAGAGCTTTGAGGTCCAAGCCCCACCCCCACCCCAGATTCTGATTTACCTGGTCAGGGATGCACACCAGCATCACTACATTTTTAAAATTCCCCAGGTGATTCCAATGTGTGACCAGGATGGAGAAACACTCATCTTGGGCTGGGTTTCTCAACCTTAGCACTATGAACATTTGGGCTGGATAATTCTTTGTTGTAGGGGGCTGTGCCCGGCATAGTAGGATGTTTAGTGGCTTCCCTGGTCTCTTCCCTCTAGATGCCAGTGGCACCCACCCCTGTTGTGACAACCAAAAAGGTTTCCAGACCTTGCCACACGTCCTAGGAAGCAAAAGGTCAGCCCCAGTTGAGATGTAGGGGGTTGTATAAGCAACATGTGGCAGGTAGATGCATGTTCTAGAAGAAATGGTGCTGCTTTCAGAAGGAGTGAAGCAGGTACACCGCTTAAAAACAGGGACTGAGCAAAAGTGAGAAAAGAGAGTATTTATGCCAAATGATAACATATATTCACAGAGGACACTGTAATTTTCAAAATGACCAACATGCACATATGAGTGGGTGTGTGGGGTAGGCAGGTAATGCCATCCATAATGGAAAGGACTGGTGCAGATTACAAACCTCGGATGGTTTCTAAGGAGGAATCTGTATGAAGATGAGACAGAAAACTCTGCTTCCAAACCAACTCATTCTCACTGAACCTGAATCTTTTCCCATGAAGCTCAAGTCCCTTTCCCTTATTTTTTCCTCATCAGAGATGTCGGAGACCACACTGGCTGAAGGTGGTGACAACATCCAAGGAAAATTAGTAGGAGGCTCCAATTACATCACCCCTAAAAAAGTTCCATGAAATGTTCTTAGTTCCATGGTCTATAAAATGGAGATTGTTATCCTCACTTCGAAGCTTTGAGGGAAAGACTGAACAAAATCATGCCTAGAAAAAAAAACATTTTGAAATGCTGTAGCTTTATACCGCACACGGGTAAAACCTCAGAGCAATCATCTTTACAAAAATAAGTTCTACTGCATGTGATAGCTGACAAACTAAATAATTCACAAAGGTTTTCACAGAAAAGATAACAATATCTTTTTTACTTGCACAAGTTCTTTGGTCTGTATGATAGCATAAGCAAGAATCTGAAGCAGTTAACTTTCTGAGAAATCTATTAGGATAGAAAACATTGCTGCTTTTCACTAATTAAAATTATCAGGCGTCAGGGATCATAAACCAATACTATTTAATTCAGGCACTTTCAAGTATTTCTGATTCTATGTAAATTGGGACTTAAAAGAAAACTTTTCAGCATGAAACATCTTTTTGATGAAAAAGAAAAAAAAGGAAACTTTATTTAAGAAATAGAAATTCTCTCCACTTTGGATCCTTTCCAACTATTCCCTGACTTGCAAAAGTGAAAATATGACAAAAATAACACTTTACCAAATATAGTTTAAACATGTTAAATAACATACTTTTAAGGGGCTCATCGTATTTAGCTTATTAAGGTCCTTTGATCTCAGGAGTTAAAATAAAATTGAATGATTTACAATTTGGAAACGAACTTAAAATCCTATATTGTTAAATTGTTTGGATTTTATTTTTTTCTTAATATTTGATGTTGAGAGTAAAAAATGTGGCCTTTCATTTTAGCTTCCAGGGGTTTAGAATTTCTTCCATTCCATGTCATCCCTGGATTCATCCTAGAGTGACTAGACCAATGTAAATTTCAATTTAATAAAGCACCAAGCAGGCAGTCTTTTCAGACTCACCTGCTGCAAAATAAGAAAAGTCTCTGCATTTTAGTGTTTTCTGCTAAATTTCTATTTATTTGGACCAGAATTTTCACGTAGGGTCTGAGACTGAAAAGAACAACAACAAACCACTTTTGGGTGGTGGGGGAAGAAAATAGTTCTATCCGTCTTTTCCCAAATGCTGCTATTCTATTGGCTCTGGACGCGTGGGAAGTCTGGCAACGTCTATGTCTCCTCCTTGGTTTCTGACGTTTTTCTTGCACACCCTGCTCTCCCTTAACCCTACATCACCTCCCTGGCGCACACGCGACCCCTTCCGCAGGGTACTTTCCCATCCAGGTCCGCAAACTGTTCCCCAGCTGCTCTAGGAACAAAAAAGACACAGGGATGCGTGGGAGGAGATGGCCAGCCTAAGGAACCTAAATCTGGGGATCAGGATTTTGTGACTGAAGTTGAAGAGGGAAAGGACTCAGTGCCCTGAACAAATAGTGACTGAGAGTTGAGTAAGTGCCTGGTACTGTCCTGCCCTGGGATATAAGGAAGAAAAAGAAATGGTCCCTGCCCTTTCTAAGATTCCCTAGGCCCTCAGGGTGTGCAGGCAGGGCGGTCCCAGAGTGGGTTCCGCGGAGCCCACCCACCTCTGCCTGGTGATGAGGTTGATGTAGTGTCGCAGCGCCGAGTAGTATCTGGCCATGTCCTCCGCAGGGGCGTCCTCTCCAGGATTGTCCGGCTTGGAGGGGTACGCCTCGGACAGCGCGCCCAGGCACACGAGCAGGGACAGAGCAAGGGTCAGTCCAGAGAGCCCCAGTCGCTTGCTCCCCAGCATCTGCGGGCACCGAAGGCACAGCGAAAGGGGTTCGGGGTTCAGAGGACACACGCTCCGCACCTCCCTCCTTTGCCTCCTGCGCCCATCCCCCTGCGACCACCCACAAACCGAATCCCCCCCTCGCCCCAGGGCTGCGGAGGGAAGCGCAGCGTGGCGAGCGAGCACCACCCCGCCGACTTAGGGCACCACCTGCGCTGGCCCGGCCCCTTAGCGCCACGGAAAACTGCGCGCAACTTCGGGCCAAGTCGCAGGGCCGAAGAGTCACGCCGCGAGAGGCACAGAGTAGGGGCACCCTGCGCCAGTTTAGATACTTTACAAACAGAATTAGAAGTTCCTCCCGCTGGGTTGGGAAATGACCACTTTCCCACCCTCTTCCTCAAATCCCTGTGACAGGAGAAAAGTTTCTTCCGGATACTTTTGGTCTGCCCGGCTACAGGAGCTCGACGGCCACGGCTGAGATTACTTCGGAGTGGCAATTTGGGGGAGCGAGGAGAGAACTGCCCCCAGGCCAGTCAGTCTCAGGTCCGAGCCAAGGATCCTGAGAGGTGGCAGGACGCAGGGCACCCAAGCTCCTGGGTTCCTCATTCAGCGGCGCTGCCTGAGAAGCCTCCCTGCTGCGGACACCTCTGAGCAGTCTGCCAGGCGTCCTGGGTTGGGGGTTCTCCCTCCATTGGCTCCAGAAGATAACCCAGCGGACCCCCCAGCCTGCACGGCACGGTATCCGGAGAAGGGCGGGTGCATAATCAGAGGGGACCAGAGGGGGCAGATGGCATTTAGTCTCCAAGAGCGAGCGTCTCGCCTGCGTCGGGGCAGAGTGAGAACCAAGAGGATTGGGGAGCAGGCACGACCCTCCCTCCCAGAGCGCCTGGGGGCTCCACCGACGGTGAGGCGGCGCCAAACCCCCCTCGCTCGGGTCTAGCTGAGTGGGAAATGGCACTCACGGTGGCGGGCTGGCCTGCGGGCGTGGCTGGGCGTCGAATACTCTGCTGTCCTGCGCGCCACTCCGAGGATGAGAGCCGGCAGATGCAGTGTCGAGAGTGGGTCGTAACAGGGCTTTTATAGTGCTCTTTCGCAGCGGCAGGAGGGGCCTTGGGCAATCACGCTCGGGTGACTCCCACCCACCACTTCCCGCCCCCCCCCCCCAGTGGTAGGGGGCGGGGAAAGGGGGGACCGGGCTGGAGCTGCAGCCGCAGGAGTGTCAGCAGCGGGAACCACCCACAGCCCAACTCTCCCGCCCCAGGCCCTACCCGGGGAAGGGGGGCCTGGCACCGAGCGAGCGAGGCAGCGCGTTCCGAGGGTGCTGGACAGCGCCAAAGCCCAGTCCCTGACCGCAGGCGCGCAAATCCCGCTTCGCTTCCCTCTGGCCCCATCTAGTCTGCCAGAGATAAGAGCCCAGATCGTCTTGGTTGCCTGTCACCGGGACCACCCATTCGTTTGGTGCCAGGGCAGCGGGTACCAGAATCCTCTACTGAGCGGAGCATCTCCCGGAGTCCAGCGGCAGCCGGGCACAACTCCTGTGTGCGTTCCGGGATGACAACTTGGGATACACATTTTCCCGGGCTTAAAGCAGGTCGGAGGCGCCTGATCCAGGTCCCAGCGAGAGGACCCCAAACGTACCCCCTGTCCCAGGGACTGAGAATGGGCTTCGTGGCTTGGACCCCTCTCCCCAGCTTGTTTTGCGGGGATATCAGCCCTCTTCAAGAACTCGCCCAAACGCCAGGACTTGAAAGAGTGTGGTAACTGAAAATTCACCAGAGGCGGGACATAGTAAACCCATTTCCTGGGTCTGTTGGAAAAGAACCACGTTTCAAGGGTCGAGAGACCCCTTAAAGCTCAATCAAATGAACAATTTTAGTCCAAAGCGACAGGTAGTTAAATGAACAGCAATATCTTTTATCTGCTAGCCCTTGGCTAGTCTCAGATACATTCAATTAATGTTGATTGAAAATGTGGGTTCTAGTTGAAATAAAACAGGTTAAATAAAAGATCACCATTAATTTGCACATCGGGTTAAGTGAGTATGAAAGATACAGAACTATTTTTACAGGTTCAGGATTTTACCTAGTGGACTATGTCTTCAAGTTCATTGAATACTCCTAGAAGTTTAAATCTTTCTAAATAAAATAGCATGTTAAGAAATTAAAGCATTAAGTTACACATTATTTTAATGCTGAAATGACAAGTGATTCTGTTAAACTGACACTTTGTTTCTGTGCTGTTTTGATAGAATTGGGTTAAATATCAATTAGTGCACAGCAAATAATCCTGTGAGAGAGAGCGAGAGAGCGAGAGAGCGAGAGAGCGAGAGAGCGAGAGAGAGAGAGAGAGAGAGAGAGAGAGAGGTTTTAAAGATTAACATTCCTTTCACTTAGGTTAATGCTTCCCTTTCCATATTATACAGACGTGCCAGAGACACAAATATCAAGGCTCTCAGCATTGTTCAGGGTTGCTTATGGGGAAGAGTCTTTGGTAAGGTTAGAGCAAAACACCTTCTAACTTAGAACACTGTCTTGACAAGGGAAAAGCACGTTCCACTGTTCAATAAAATAATGTTACTTTCAGGGTGTATCACAGATTCACATCAGTTGAAACCTAGACTGAGAAGGAGTCATTCAATTAAGGAGAAATTACTCTAGGTGGGACAGAATGTGTAAATATGATTAATTTAGCTTTAGATAATGTCACTGGTACCCCCCCCCTTCCCAAATAAGAGCTTATTCTCAGGGTTCAGCATTTGGAGAATAAAAAATGGAGGCATGTGCCCTCCATGTATCTTAACATCCTTATGCCCTTTCTCCAGTCCCAACTGCATCCCCTGACTTTGTGCTCTGAGTATCCTGTCTCTTCTCTCTCAGGACTTTGTTCCATTAATTGCCCCTTTTCTTTCCTATAATTTTCTATGTGTATAAATATATACTAATAGCTTATACGTTTGCTTGAGTTTGTTCCGTAAAAGAAACAAAGCAACACCACAATTCCCCCAAAACAAAGAAAACGGTCATTCAACTCAGCATGTCCTCTTAGCTGCTGACTCATTTCTCTCCTTTGCTTCAAAATCAAGTTTATTTTATTTATTTATATATGTATTTATCCTTAACAGCTTTATTGAAACACAACTGAGATAGATTCATCTACTAATGCTTAAAATATTCCACTGCCTGTATTTTTACATATAGACTCCCATGACATCATCACCACAATCAAAGTAGAGAACACATGCATCACCACCAAAAATTTCCTCACGTCCCTTTTGTAATTCCCCTTTCCTGCCTCTCCCTATCCCCCTCTTCCATTGATCTGCTATCTGTCATTAAAGATTTGTTAGCATTTTCTAGAATGGCACATAAATACAATTGCATAATTGCATTATATGTACTCTTTTGTTTGCCTTCAGTATCATTATTTTCAGATCCACTCATGCTGTTGTATGTATCAATAGTTCATTCCTTTTTATTGCTGGGTATTCCATTATATGGATATATATTAAATGCCTTAATCTATTCAACTACTCATGGACTTTAGGTTGTTTCCAGTTTGGACCATGACACACAAAGCTTCTATGAACACTGGTTTACACATCTGTGTGTGGATATATGCTTTTATTTCTCCTGGGAAAATACTTAAGTGTAGAATGCCTGGATCATATAGGTGTATAGTGTCCCATAGTTTACTGATGAGCTGTTCACTTTTTGTTTTGATCTCTTTTTTTTTTTCTTGTTCATGTTTTATTGGATAATTTCTATTGCTGTGTCTTTGAGTTGCCTAATCATTTCTTCTTCAGTGTCTAATCAATACAAAGATCATATAGCTTTCATCTCTAGAATTTCAATGTGGATCTCTCTTTATATCTTCCATGTCTCAACTTACCATGTCAATCTTTTCTCTAGTTTCCTGAATATGCATTAATAATAACTTATTGACTATTTCTGTCATCTGTGTCATGTCTGTGTTACTTTGGATTGTCTGAGCTTTACTTCATTTTGGCTTGTATTTTCCTTCTTTTTCTGTCTGGTAATTTTTGATAGGATGTCAGATATTGTAAAATTTACCTAGTTGTTTATTGGATGTTTTTGTAATCCTAAAACTAATCTTGAGCTTTGTTTTGGGACACAGTTAAAAACTTAGGAACAGTTTGATCCATTTAACTGTTTGTTTGTTTTTTTTTGGGGGGGGGACTTGCACTTAAGTTTTTTTTTAGGTGGGACCAGAGCTGGCTTTGGTCTAGGTTTAATTTTTCGCCACTTCAGGGGCAAGAACCTTCTTACTTTTACTGATAACTGATGCCCCTGAATTGTGAAGTGTTTCCTTCTGGCTGTTGGAACAGGAACTATTCCCAGCTCTGGACAATGATTCAGTTGTTTGAGACTTTGATTCAAAACTGATTTATAACACTAATGGATGTCCTATAAACTCCATATATATTATTAAACATTTAAAAAAGTTTTAAACAACCCTGAATTATGAAAGAAATAGGTTATATGGGGAGAGAAACAGGCTGTGAATCTGCTCTTCCTAACCCAAACTGAGCAGAGGCAATGTGGTCTGGAGCAGATGGCTCAGATGGAAGATTCCAGATTCTGCAGCTTCCAGACTCAGGCAAAGGTAGCAGTGTTCTTGGTGGTTTGGTTCTGTGATGAGGTTTGGGGAGTTGTTTCTGGAAGCTCAACCTAGAGTCTACTTTTTTTTAGCACTCACTCCCAAAGATCCTTTCATTTAATTAATCCTTTTCTGCATGAAGTAATTCTGAGACCTGAAACTAAGAGCTCTGACACCTGTAGTACCACGGGAGGAAGAGAGCCAAGTTAGGGATTTTGCTTCCATAGATTGGGTCTCTTGAGTCTCACAGATGGAAAATGCTGCCCCCCAGGAAGTGTTTCCTCTCATCTAGCATCTTGCCTGGGTCCATTGAAACTGATGGAAAACGGTCACATGGGAAACTAGGGCACCATTCTCAGAGATATAATCTATCAGGACAGCAGCTAGTGTCACCACGTATGAAGGTGCATACAGAGCCATAGAACTCCCCCCGCCTAGCCAATAGGAATGCCATCTCGGAACCTTTCTCCAAACCCTCCTTCTCAAAGGATGCTCTCTTAGGATGGTTTGACTGACAGGAATAGCAAACTCAGGTCCAGGTGTCTAAAATCATGAAGAAAATTTGTAATCTCAGAAAATAAGAAGCCCAAAGATACGGTATCTCTACTGAAAGTCAGTTCAGCAGCTCAATTATGTCAACAAGACCCAGATTCTTTCCGTCATCTGTTCCATCATCTAGGTGAGACGGCTTTGACTTAGAAATTAGCTCCCTGCCCCTGGTGGTTATTAGATGTCCACCCCAACTCTGGTTGCATCCAGACATATTGACATCCTTTCAAAGAAAATAACTTTATTCACTCTGTCATTTCTTAATGAACATTTACTTTTTTTTCTTCTGTCTCTTCCTATTACAAAAAACAGAGCAATGATTAACTTTGGACATCTGTTTTTGCCTGTGTGTGCAGATGTAACTGCTGAATTCCTAGAAATGGAATTTTTTGGTCAAAGAAAACATGCATTTGAAATGCCAACAGCTCTTGCCAAATTGTCATCCCAAGAGATATGTCAATTAATGTATGAAAGAGGGTGTTTCCCCAAAGAAGGTGTGTGCTTTTACTGAAGAGGTACAGGGGCTGCTTCTGTGAATAGTGGAGCAGAAGTACCTGAGGCTAGGCAGGGAACGTGCCTGCTTAGGTCTGTGGTCCCTCCATCTGGTCTTGGGACAGGATAGAAGGGACTGTCTTTCCAAAGTGAAAATCCATGTTTGTGCTCAAAGTACCTTTTGCTCCATAATAAAACTGGAACCAAAGGGAATTGAAAACTAACTGAGCCACAAGGCAGAGGTTCATGAGTGGACCCAAAATGAGGACAGAGAATTCCTGCTGTTTCTATTAAGCTGATAGGAGTTAAGGGAAGGCTGTTTTCAAAAGCTTTTCAAACTTTGATGAGTTCACCAGAAGGGTTTTTCAAAATACCAGTGGTTCTACTTGTTTCAGTGTTAGTTCAAGGAAATTTCTTTTTATCTTCAAATAACTTTAAAGCACAAATTTCGAAATACAGCTTTTCCCCTTATGGAATTTGGAAGGTTTTGTACAATTGAGAAGTAAAGATTCAGGTTTTGTAAATGTATTTTGCCACCTTAAGAGTGGATCAACTTGCAAGTTCTCCCAGCAATGTCAATATATGATATTGACTATATATGATATTGTCCTAACTCTATTTTTTTATTCCCATTTTTCTTACTTGATAAATTAAGACGGTGCTTGATTTTACATTTGGAGACATTTATTTTAATTGTTCAAAGTCTTTTTTTTTCAATTCAAATCCCTTCCCCCCCCCCCCCCCATTTTTGGGTCCTGGTGATGATTTTAAAACAGCTACATGAGAAGAAGCCTTTCAAAAATAATTGAATGAAGCACACACTGGAAGCACCTTCAGCTGTTCTCACCAAATCTTCAGAGGGTCTCCTCTGACTCAGAAACCCACAGCAGCCTCCCCATGAGAACATTCTTTTTCAAACTTTAACGCTATAGCTCATATCACCTCATAAGATGATTGTCTCCAATCGGATGAAATTAGGCCAGGAAACCAAAGTTCTCCAACTTTATTCGAAGGCTTGATTCTGACCCTTGCGGTTTATCCTCTCTCCTTCCAACATGCCACAGGCCACCTTCAGGCCCCATGTGACAATATTCCTAGAGCAGTCTGGTTTGCATGTGTGATTTTTGCCTCAGTATTTCCTTTCCCATCTCCTCTGGTGGCCATTACATTGTTTTTCGGAGAGGTCTAACATAGATGGCTCCAAATATAGTAATGATGTCCCTGAATCATGGTGCCTTGATTAATTAATGTTGGGAAGTTACCCAACTAAGGCACATCCACGGATCACATGTGGAGCCTTCAAAACGACTCCATACAAACCCAGTATTTCATATCTACACAGTTTTCTTACTTTCTTCAACTGGGCCTCTCTGCAAACTCATATCTGCTTCGAACTCAATTAGCACGTGAATGTACTCCAGTGAAATTTGTTTCAGTATACATTTGCCGTCCTTGAGTCCACTTTTGATTCACAGACTGAAATACAAGCCAGGATTATGTTTGACACAAGTACCAAAAAAACTGATGAACATGGACTTTTACAAGGAAGGGACTTATTTATCCCATGTGAGAAGAAGTCTGGGTTTAAGCAAATCAGGGCTAGCAGAGCACCCCAAAAATACCATCAAAAGACTGTGTTCTTTCCCCCTTCCCCATCATCCTGAGAATGACTGACAGACCTCCAACATCAAGCTCAAATTCCGGTCATGAAGAAAGAAGATGCAAACTTGAGTTCATGTCTTATTCATCAGATCTCACTCACATGGTCTCTCCTAGCTGCAAGGGAGCCTGGGAAGGTACATGCTAGCTTTCTAGCTTCTACAGCACAGGAAGGCATGGAAGGTACGCAGATGGGCTTCACGTGAGCCAATTTACAGTGTGTACCTATTAGGTTTGTGCTCTCTGGCATTGGTCTCACTCACTCCAGGTTTGGTCTTCCTCAGTCATTACCATGAGACCACAGCTACCACTTCCCCTTCTGCTGCTGAGAAAGGACAATGAAGGCCAAGATGTAACAGTCACTGTGGTTTGCTTAGAAGCTTTTCTGAATGATGAAAAGACCACAATGATCGGCTGTCAGAAAAGCTGCACTTGATCTTGTATTATTTATCCTAAAATCTCTCTTCTCAGACAAACCACTTCACCTCTCTGAGTCCTCGTCTTCCATCTATAAAATGGAGACATTGGGTTGAAATATTCTGTTCTTCCCTCTTGCCTAGGATCTTAAATCTGTGTTATTAAACCAGCTCTCACCCACGTTACCAGGAAGGTTCAAAGAGGCTGAACCTAGAGAGGAGGCCTCATCTCCTTCTCCCGTCCAGTCATCTCCTAGGAGCTCCAGCACTTAGACAGGAGAGCTGAGGGGTACATAGGGATTTAGCACCTGCACAGTAAACTACGTTTGTCATTGCCCCATGTGACTTTTGCCTTCAAGGTATGAAGTAGGCCAATCTTTGTTATTAGAATCATGATTCCCCCTTCAGAAAGCTGTGGCTGCTCTGAGACCACAAGAGTGATCTAGAGGTCAAGCCTTTGAAATGGTGTCATCTACCATCTTTAGTTGCCTGTTGGCCCAGCATGGCCTAGGAAGCTACATAAGAGCCACAGCCTCCTCTCTTGATATTTCAAGCCCTTTCCAGGCCCATGCCGATCAGACGTTTAAGCCCTCTCTTCTGGTGGGTGATCCATATGGGAGGGGATGGGGGCGAGGGTGCACCAGGCAAATTATTGAGGGGTTAACCAGAGAATGTGTCTCCAAACTGCATGCTCAATAGGTAACAGGCTGACCTTGAGGGTGGGGGAGGGGATTCCTCTTCAGTCATGGCTTCAGGGAAAGCTTAGAACTGAGTCTAGGGGACTCCCTTGGAGTCTGATGGATCAGACTCCTCTGAACCTATGCATCTGAATATTTCAGTTTCATGCTGCCTTTGTTTTTATTTCAGTTGTGAAAGGAATTGGGAGACAGGGAAGGGAGGAGATCTTAGCAAGACTCCTTAATAAGGGTTCACAGACAGAATTCAGGGTGTCCATGAACGTGAATGAAAAATGTGCATCTTTGCTGTCACTACTCTTTTCCTAAAGTTCAGTATTTCCTTTATGTATGAAAGTGGGCAATGACCACAGCTGTGCAAACAATGCCTCTGACTTTGACACCAACAGAAATTGGTGTTTCATGTCATATTAAAGTTGAAGCAGAAACTTCATAATGGCACTACACTCATGAAACTTTGAAAGTGCAGTGGTTATTAGACCCAGCACTAGATCTGTTATTGAACGCATTAATAAAGAAGTATGTATCTTATTATATCACATTAAAATATTTGATAACTGTATCTTGATATGAAAATTTTCTTGGTATTCCCATGTATTTGTGGTATGCACTTAAAAACATTTTTCTAAGGAGGGGTTTCACCAGACCACACAAGTAGTTTATGACACAAAAATAAGTTTAAGGACCCCTGCCCTGCCCTAGGGATACACTTTATAGAATACATATAGAACAAAGATGGAAGGGAAACACACTTTAAAATGTACACAGATTACCTTGCTAATTATTGCACGAAAGCACTAAACGTAAACCAACATGCACAAATAATTTCAGTCAAACTCATTTCGCTCCAGACCTCGTGAGCCTGTGAGTATGAATGGGGTCATGTTAATGTTCACAGCTAACATGGTGCCTCCCACTTGCCCCCAAATCTCTGTTTCTATGGGAATTCCTGAAAGTGCGGTCTGTGACTTCACTTGCAGTCGTCTCACATTCTTCCTCTTTAGCGATTCTTGTTAATGTCTATGATCCAGACGCCTGGTTGGGGTGGGCAGTGTGATGATACATCACTGCCCCCTTCTTTGAGATCCAAAGGTTATCTCCTAAAGTTCCTAATGTACAAATCTCCATTTGGCCGGGGAAGTGCCACTTTCCCTGAAATGCGTCACCTTATTTCAGTGAAGTAGTGAGTATATCCCTCCCCTCACTCTACTCTAAGCTCCAGAAGCTGGGGCTTCCTTGTCCCAATGAGTCACGGTGGTTTAGGGATTAATGAAAGGGGGAAGGTAAGATTAAATGGGGTGCGGGGGGGTTGATGAGGATGGGATGGTTCTCTTGTAAAAATTCTGAACCTCCTTAAAGTTCATGCCCGAGTCCATGGGCAGGGCTCCAGGAAACCACACCTCACGCACTAAGCGGTCCCATCCCCAGCCCCTTCCTTCTCACTCAAGTTCACATCTTCTTTTCTTTGAGACCCAAATGCTAAATTAACTCATTCAAACGGATTCTTGACAGGCCTGCCCTCCTGATCCATCAGACCCACTAATACCTAAGCTAGCGCCCCTCACGTGCTAAATATTTCTCCTCTGCCTCTCCAGCTCTACCCTTCTCTCCCTGCTCTGAGCCCCAGCTGAACGTTATGGACCGATGGCATCAACAGGCCCTTAGCCCTTTGGCTTCTGAGAGACTGGCTTCAGCCATTGGTTGGTACCATCAGGAGACAAATGGCAGCAGCCAGGGTCTTCATTTCCTCCAGCTTGCTCCCTGCCCTGTCACCAGGAGCTAGAGGCAGCTCTAGTGAAGACACAACATCTGTTAGGTGGCTCTCTTAGATCTACGGTGTTTTCTCCGGGTTCTGTAACACCTCCTTTCTCTTACCCTCTGGCCTGCTGGGTAAGAGCGCTCACTGTTGCTGGCCATTGGGTACTGCACCTGCCCTTGGTTCACTTACCCGTCTGCACCTATGTTAGCAGTTCCCTAGTGAACTCTCCTCTCGTCCCCACCCGAGTGTGCTGCCTGCTGCTGAGAGCCCAGCTGATCCAGCTGACTGCATCGCTGCAGTCCCAAAGTACAAACTCTCCATCTTGTCTCTGTTGTGTATGAGGGAAACAAGAAAAAGCAGTATTTCCACATCAGGCCTGTGATACTGCTCTGCCCTCCCTGAGAGACGCTGCAGTCAAAAGGGAAGGCTCTGCCAGCACGCCTCCTGCCCGGCCACCTGTAACAATGTACCATGTGCCCCTGGGTAGGGGCTGACTCCTGGCTGTGAAGCCCAGGGACGGCTATGCAGAGTGTTCTTTACTTTTGTCTCCCTCCCTGTGCCTCACGGGAAGGACAGAACAAGACCTCTGAAACAACCCGACTGCTGAGATCACAGAGGGGAAATTGGAAAGAATTTACAAAACACAGATTATAGCAACACCGAAAAGAGGGGCTCCAGGCCAGGAAGGAGCCTGCTCAGTACGGTGGCGATGGCACTACCAGAACCTAAGACTATGGAGAACAGGCCCTTCGAATACGTGTGTGGGAGTCAGCCCCAGCCAATGGCCGTGCTGCTGGGGTGAGCTTTTTCTGGCACCGCGCAGCTTGAGTCACTCACTGTCCCGAAATCTGGCTGCATTCCTGACATCACTCCCATCCACGTCATTATTGACACCCTCATTGCAGGAAGGACACTGTGACCGGTGCCCCCACAGGGGTAGGAATATTGAGAGAAAACTCTGTGCGGCCCAGATGCACTCCGGCGTCACTGATCACGTGAAAACAGTAATGTCCAGAGCAGGACAGGAAGAGGGAGGCACCGAGAAGAAACATTTACTTTAAGTAGGAACCTTTCTGAAGTATGCATGCGATGGCTAGCTCATGGTGTAATGCCGGCTGCAGATGTTTCTCTGCGTGTGCAAACCCATCAGCCATGAAGTGGCACTGTGGGCAACACAAAAAAGGAATAATGACAATTAATTGAGACCCACTCTGTATTCATCACTGTACTTTAACTCATCCAATTCTAACGACAGCACTGTGAGATAAATATTATTACCCCCATTTTACTGAAAAGGAAACGGAAACTTGGATGATACAGAATTTATGCAAGCACACATAATAAGGACAGGGCAGGAATCTGGCCGAGAGCCTTAACTTAAGCTAAAGTGACTGACTGTACAGACAGGCAACGTATTTGTGAAACTAGGACTGAGGATAGCTACATATTCACGTACAACGTGTATAGTCAGTATAAAATAGGATTTAGCCAACCCAAGGTCCAAATGGGGAGTGAGGAAATAAATGTAAGACTACACAGAGAGAAGTTCTTGCCTCTGAGGCAGTTCCCAGGGATTGGCTTTGAATAGTAGGGAAGGTTTGGAGTAGGGAAGGTTTGGGCTGATGTGGTCAACTCACAGGCATGGAAATATCCCAGTTTTGAGCAATTTGGCTGGGGCAAGGGTTCAGAGAAGGGAGTAATGGGAAATGAAGCAGGAACAGAAGAGAGAGACCAGCGATGAGGGAAATAACTACAGGGCTACGTGATTAGACTTCATGCTATTAGAAAGGAGATATGAAATGATTAAGCGATGCTTCAGAAAGATTAAACAGGCAGTCATATGATAGACGTCTGCAGAAGGAGAGTGACTGGATCTAAGAAGCCCAGGGAGAAGGCTACAGGAGTCGTGAGGTATGGAGTGAGAGAGGTGGTATCAGACGGCATGGAAAGAAGGTATGAATGCAGAGTCATTTAGAAGAAAAAAATCAACGGGATATGGCGACAGACTCATAATAGTATTAATAATGATAATAATAGCTAATATTCATTCATTTATTTATTTCTACAAATATTGCTTAAGTGCCTTCTGGGCCCTGGCTATACAGCTATGAACTTGTTAGGTAAGGCTGCTTCCCTAATGGAATTTACATGCCAGTGGAAGAGATACACGATAAATAAATAAATATATATGCACAATAAACAAATGAACTATAACTTCAGGTGGGTAATTTGTGCAATAAAGATACATACAAGAGGGTTACGGGGCCAGAATGAGGGCGTGGGCAGCTTAGGTTGGGGTAGGTGTCTCTGAGGATATTTTAACGGAGATTTGAATGAAGTGGGGGAGTGGGCCATGTGATTAACTGAAAAAAGCACTCCAGGCTGAGACCGCAGGAAGTGCAAAGGCCCTGAGGCAGCTGCCTTCTCCCTGTGATCAGAACAGCACAGCCAGTGTGAACAGAGGAGAGTGAGAAAGGGGGAGAGTGGGACTGAGGCTGAGGGACAGCAGGAGCTGCATGGTGAAGGGTCTGGAAGGTCACGGCGAGGACTTCACATTGTATTCCAAATGAGGTAGAAATTGAAAAGTTTTGAGACAGGAAATGACATGATATGATTTATATTTTTAAAAGATCATTCTGACCAGTTCGTGTGAGCTTCCTACGGTGGAAGAAGAGCAGAAGCAGGAGACCACTTACGAAGTTATTACCATCATCCAGGAGAAAGATGCTGATGGTTTGGACTAGTGGCAACGGTGATGAGAAGCAGTCGGATTTGGGATGCGTTTCAAAGGTAGAATGAACAGAAGCACTTGGTGATGGACTGGATGAGTACATGGAGTAAAGGAGAGAAATCAAGAAGGCACCTCTGAGAGGCTTTCTGCTCTTTGATTCCTCAAAACCTATCCCTGACTCTTTGATTTCCCTATATTCTAATCATTGAATCCATCAGTAAGTAGAGCGGACTACTTCCAAAACATATGCTGAATCTGTCCCGTTCTCATCATCTTCCCCACAACCATCCTGGTCCACATGATGCCATTTCCTTCTTGGGCTATTGCACAGGCCTCTAGTAGCCTCCCTGCCCTGCTTTGGTCTCTTTCCTGACAAGCAATTCTAGGGAATCCATAGATTCGATGGGCCTCTGATAAAACCCCTTTAATAGGCTTGGGATAAGAAACACTTAGAATAAAATCCAGATCTGCAGCCGAGCTTATAAAATGTTACATAAGCTGGCCCCTGGTAGCTTTGCTCACTTGGTCTTATACCACTCCCTCCTTGCCCACTGCACGCCCAGCCACTTTCAGTTTCTCAAACACACCAAGTCTTTGCCCTCTACAGTTCCCCCGACTGGGAAGCCGTTTCCTTGTATCTTCACTGCTCAATCCTGCATATTACTTAACTCTCAGCTTAAATGTCACCTCCTCAGTCAACCTTCCTCATCATCCAACTTATTGTTTACTTTGAAGGCAGGAGTCTATTTCCTTTCCCTTGAATTGAGGCTGGCCTTAGTGATTTGTTTGACCAATAGAATGCAGGGAAAGCGACATTGGGGGACTTCAGCAGCAAGGCTCCTTGCCACATCTCCGTGGGCCTCTTAGGACACACCCTCACTTGGAGCCCTGAGCTGCCCCTAAGAGGTCTGAGTACCCTGCCACTGCCATGCTGGACGGGCCACGTGCAGGCACCCAGTCAACCATCCCAGCCTACCAGCCAGCCCACCCAGGCACCAACCATCAGACAGCACCAGCCTCCCATGGAATCCTACCCAGATAACACCATGTGGAGCAGAAGAATGGCCCAACTGACTCCTCCCCAAATTTATCACCCACAGATCGGTAAGGTAATAAAATGTTGTTGTTTTATTAAGCCACTAAGTTGTGGGGGGATTGTGATACAACAACAGATAACTAGAACACTATCACAATATTTTAATTCTTTGCATAACATTTATTACTATCTGATAGTTTCCTTATTTACTTGCTCTGCTATATGCCATCTATCATCTATCTATCTATCTATCTATCTATCTATCATCTATCTATCTATCTATCATCTACTTATTTATCATCTGTCTACCTATTTATTGACTGTTTTACCTCCACTAGAATGTGAGCTTCACGAGAGCAGGGACCTTATGAGCCTTGTTTGTTAATTGCTGCATCTTCAGCACCTCAATCAGCCCCTGTATTCAGCTAGGTGCTCCATAAACACTGCTGAACAAATGAATCTCTACATTTTGAATATCCACATCTCAAGAGCAGCAAGGGTGAAGTAACACACAGACACACACACACACACAGTAGAAAACCTGGGGAAATATCTCAAAATATTACCCCCCCAGGTTCACAGAGCTGGCAAAAGGCAGAGCCTGGTTTTAAACCCAGATAGTTTGAATTTATATCTGTACTCCAAAATACTGCTCTTCTGTAAAAGAAACAGGAAAGAGGGACTAGTCAATATTTCCAAGTTTACAAACCTTGGTAGGACAGGAAAGAAGGGAGGGAGGGAGAGAAGGCAAGAGGAAAGGAGACCTACAGGATCTCTTGCTAATTTATCATTTCTAATTCATTTCTAATTTATTATTTCTAGGGTAGACAACTGCTATAGATTTAAAAATAATTACGTGATTAATTTCTTATGATATTATATTGTTTAATAGATTTTGACTGATAATTTTCTTAGTGAATAATATTAATGATGAAAACATTATTTTTGGACTTTACTGATAATTGCTGTTTCTTGTCTTATTGCATTAGTTAAAACTTTCAGAAATAATATTGAATGACAGTAGTGATAGCAAAGGTATCTACTGTAGTCTTGATTTGGAATTCCCTCATTTAATATCACGTTTACTGCCTGTTTTGCGTAAATGGTCTTCATCAATTTTAAGAACTATAATTCTCTTTTATTCTTTTTTACATTTTTTAAACTACATTTTTTAAACTAACAATGGTTTCTCAAATTAATCAAATATCTTTTTAGTATCTATTAATCATGCAGTTTGTTCTTAATTTGCTAATGTAATGAATTATATCAATTGATTTCTTAATATAGTACTATCCTTACATTCTAGAATAAATTATATTTTATCATGACTATTATTCTTTGATATGATAATATTCTATTTTGAAATTCTGCATTTCTATTCATAAATGAAATAGTTCTATGGTTTCTTATTTATGTTCTGACTTAATAAGATTTTAACATTAAGATTACACTAGAGTCCCTGTGGTCTGGAACGGTTTAAATAAATATTGAAGTGATTTCTCCTTTAAAGATTAGATAGAACTCAGCTGTAAAACCATCTGGTTCACTTCTGTTAAATACAGGATCTTTAATTATTGTTCCTGTCTTTACTGGTCTGGTTTGTACTTAGTAAATTTTAGTGAATTTTTAAATTAAGAAGTGATCAATTTGCCCTAGATTTTTAAATTTATTGCATTACACTTATACATATTACTCTTATTTAATTTTTATAATCTCTTCAGGATCCATGCTTCATTCTGCTTTCTCACTTCTCACATGGTATATTTTTGCTCTTTTAATCTTCAGTCAGACTCAACAGAAGACTATTTTATCATTCTTCCCAAATAACAAACTTTGGTTTTATTTTTTCCTTTCTACTACTTTTTCTGTTTTCTATTTTGTTTATTTCTGCTTTTATCTTTACTATTTACCATATTCTTGTTTCTTTCGTTTTATTTGGTTGTTTTTTTATAACTTCTTATAGTTGAATAATTGCTTAATTTATTTGCTTTTTTCTTTAAAAAAATTTTGCAGCTCTAAAATTTCCTTTGATTAGAAACTTATCTGTGCCAATAGTTGTTTTTATGAGCTATTTACACTTCACCTCTTTCTAGCTGGCATATAACTTTAGTTTTAAATTCCTTTGTGATCCAGGGGTTAGTTCTCTTCATTCTTCCTTCCCAAATTAATTTGGAGGTCTACTAAGTTTCATATTTCTTCTAGTGGACATTTTTCCTTTTCAGCTGTCAGGATTCAACTTCTACTTCTCTATTAGTATCTCAGAAATACTGCTAACTACATCTCTCTCCAAAATGTTTTACTTTCTTGCTCCTCCATACTCTACTTCAAATTACATTTGGGCCTCTCTCAATGCTCCCAAGAATATAGGTGAAAAAGGATTATGAGGTGACATATTAAATCCATAGCAATTGTCTGCCCTAGAAATGATAAATTGGAAATGAAAAAGTGAGGGTAAAGGAGAGATTCTATTCCCTATAGTGACAGAAACTGTAAAAAATACCTAAATAAATTGAACAAGAAAGTTTTAGGACATACTATATGCACACACAAAAAAAAGTTATAAAATCTTACTGGGGAATATAAAATAAGTTCTGAACACATGAAGAGAGGCATACTATACTTCCCATATTAATACATAAATTTATTGCAGTTACTATCATAATCTCAAAAGGATTATTTGGGGCGTGATATAAAAATGATTTGAGAGTTTATATGAAAGAATAAATGACTGAGAATAGCCAAAAAACTATTTTGAAAAGGAAGAATTTTCAAAATAGTGAAGAGGGACTTTCCTCCGCAAATATCAAAATGTGATAGAAAGCTAATGAAATTGAAACAGTGTAATACAGACAAACAAATTAGGGGAGCAGAAAAAAGGATCCAAATATAGATCCAGAAATATGTGGGACCCTAACATAGGACAAAATGAGTAATACAAACATAAATTATAGGTCAAATAAATTTCAAATTAAAAAATAAAAATATTAAAAAGAATTTTGAAGAAAATCCATATAACAAGATAGAGAGTACTTCTTCAGCAAAGCAGAAAATCCAAAAGTCATAAAAAAATAGACATATTTGACTTTATAGATTTGACTATTTTGTAGGCCAAAAGATACTAGGAAAAAAGGAAAAGCCAAAAAATAGGTTAGAAAAGAAATTCGTACAGCACATGACAGGTCAATATTCTTAATATCTGAATATCTCTGATAAATTAACAACAAAATGATCCCCCAAATGAGCAAGCAAGGTAAATGAGAAATTCACAGAGAAATAAAAATGATTGGTGCATTTATGGAAATATGCTCAGCCTTACTCGTGTTGCAGAAATGCAATGTGAAAGAAGTTACATTTTAACTTACTAAAATCATGTAATTTCATTGTTTTACTCTTCAAACTTTTTATAATAAAAATTAGAGGGAACAGTATAAGGAAAACCTATACCGATTGCTTAGATTTAACAATTGTTAGTGTTTTGCCATATTCCTTAGTCTATTTGCTTTTTGATTAAGTATTTTTGGTTGAGGATGTCATGCTGCTACTCCCTAAATACTTCCAACATGCCCCTCTTAGAAAAAGGACATTTTCCTAAATAATCACAAGACCATATTAACTAGCTGAATTAACAATAATTCTTTAATTTCATCTAAAACCCAGCCTATCGTCTAATTTCTCCAATTGGCCCTAAAATGTCTTTTATAGCTGGTTTGTTCAATGTGGGGTTGCTTATTACATTTGGTTGTTATGTTTTGAACCTCTTTTAATCTTGAATGAAATCCTCACCCCCACCTTTTTTTCCAAGGCAGTGATTTGCTGAAGAGACTGAACTCTAAAATGTCCCACCTGCTGGGTTGCTTCTTTGTGGTTTTCCTTGTTTTCTCCTGTATTTCCTGTAAACTGCAGTTCGAGCTAAAGTCTTGCTTAGGTTGACGTTAAGCACTTTGGGCACGAAGGTTTCACAGGTGGCCCTGAACACCCCATATTGTACCACATCAGGAGGCAGGTAATGTCCCGTGTCCACTATTACTGATTCTAGGATTCAGTGGGTCAAGGTGGCAATAACCTGATCCTACACTGTAAAGTTGTGTTTTCCCGTTGTAACCAGTATATAATTTGTGACGTGATATTCTGGTGACATGTAAATATCCAGTTCTCCATTCATCTGCCTGCTAATTACTTGAGCATCCACTCGAGATCTTAGCCTGAATAAATGTTTTTTGTTATGGGTTGCAAAATGGCAATCTTCTAGTTTTATTATTTGTTCAACATTTATCATTGTCACTCTTCTCTAAGGAGAGCTATCCCTCATCGTCAAGGGATGATTAGCTTCTCCTAAATAGAGTTCATGCTGAAAAGGCCAGATAAGTAATTAATCCTTTCTGCTTCAAAACCAATTTTTAGGGGGGAAAAGCTGGATTAATAGCTACCTGCAATCCTGCAATGATGTTCCTCTTTTTTAAAATTTTGTTTTTAGTTTGGGTTTCTCTTTTTGAGTATCCATTCTTCTCTCTACCTACTTACTCACCTACCTACCTATCTGGAAAGTAAGCAAACTCATGTCTGAGAATGATCTGACACAGTGAGGCCTCAGTTATTACAGATTGATCTAAGCTAAGCCGTGTTGTTCTCTATTGGACATAAACAATCTCACAGAACATCCACTTCAGACAGTCAGTGCGTAACCCACAAAATACCAAACACCAAACACTATAAAAATACCTTGGCTAATATGAGTGACCGCTGCTTCTTCCCCAATTAAGGCTTTAGCTTTGCTCGATTTGCCCTCCCTGTAGATAAGATTTATTGAGATATTCAATCACACTATATTGCCCCTGCTTTCTGACAATACCCAGTCCAGGTTTGTTCTAGCTTCCTCTTACTGAGATGCCCCCTTCACTGGCCCTCCCTTCCCCTTCTCCATGGTGTACATTCTCCCTTGCTGCAATGAGTGAGAAAAATATACTCAACTTGCTCAGTTGCAGGGGTTCCTGGTGGTCTTTTGATGAAGAGAATTAAAGAAAAAAAATATTTTTTATATGCGGTATGTTTCAATCCATTAATTATGGTTATTATTCTTTTTATGCTTAAGTTGTCCTAATGTAGTTAGTGGGTGACCCTTCACATCAGCTTATGTGACTCTTTGATAAAACACCATTGTTCCCTGAAAGCATCTGAGCGTTTTGGCTCATAAAGCTGTCCCAAGCTCACCTAGTATACTTCCTGCCTCAGACCTGGACTAAAATTCAAAGAGAAATGTGAGACAGTGACTTACTTCCAGGATGTGGGAAGTCAAATATTTTCATAGCTTGTCTCTGGAAGTCACATTTTTATGGTGTTTTGGGAAAGACTTTTAGGTATGTATGAATATTTAAAGTATTCATATTTATAGACTCAGCAATCCCATTTTTAGGACTCTATTATAACAGTAAGAAATAAGAACAAGAGAATGTAAGAATTTAGTCACAAAGATTTTTAGTGCAATATCGTTTACATTAGCAGAAGAATGGAAAGTGAATGTTGACCAAAGAGAAATGGGGGGCTAAATTATGGTACATAATATAGAGTATAGAATATTAAGCAGCTATTTTTTTCTTAAGAAATGAGGTAGAGCTATAGCTGGAAAATACCCATGAAATACTGATAAACAAAAGAAACATGTTGCAGTGTGAGGTATATAGCATAGTCTAATTTGGAGGAAAAACTCATCGTATGCTTGTATTTTTGTTTGATCATGAAAGAAGAATTTTATCACACTATTAGCTCAAAGGAGTAGGAATGGACCCAAATCATCTTTTATTTAGTAGGCCCTACACATATATTCCTTCCACATTTATCGAAAATTTAAAACATAAGGAAAAAATAAGAATAACCAAACTAAAAAAATGGAATTTGATTTAAACATTTCTTTTTATTTAAAGGCAATCTGTAAGATGAAAGATAGACATTTTAGAGAGAGTTAGCCAGTGTCTTAACAAGCGTGTGGGTTTCTCCCAGGAGGCTATATCATCAAGAGGTCCATCGTAAAACATCCCGTCTGCCATATTGAGTTCCAAGCTATCAGTTCCAGAACCGTCATGGTGGACAGTACAGAGAGAAAAGCACCTGCCTCCTTAATCAATAAGGAGAAAAAGTTCACCCTGTGACATCATAGACTACTCAGTCACTCAAGTTTGCATTCAGCCATTCACCACAAAATGTACACACATAGAGACGTTTTATGGGACTGGGGACAAAACAACTCTGGGAAAAGTCATTATATTTTGATGATTTAAAAATAAATTAACAGAGCTTTCCAAAGATATGGGCACTAAAGCTAAATGGAAAAGAAAGCTGAAATGAGAAAAAGGTGCATCCTTACCACAGCAAAAGGACTTTCTGACTGAAGTAATTTCCGTTTTCCGGGTGAGTGGGTTTGTGTGCATTCTGGCTACACTAATGCAATAGTTCTATGAATGAGTAATTTTAGAATTCCACTCAGCAATTCTAATTCCACTGATAGAGCCTTCTGGTGGATGAAATAGTATGTTTACCTTTATCAAAAAATGCATTTCCATATGAGAGTAAATTGTGACAAACATAAAAAAAAAATAGTACTACTAAAGATGCTATAAACAAACCATGGCTCTGCTCAGGACCATGAGAGCTTTCAGTAATCACTTATTACATGGTTTAAGTATAATTTTCTGATGGCACAATAGCCTCGAGCAGTTTGTTTTTTGTTTGTTGTTTTTAAAGCATGAGGTATTAGCCAGAAAGTACACTGCTTTCAAGCTTAATGTTATAGGAACAGGAAGGTTAATAATTCCCCTCTTTCTCCAAATACATTTCTCATTTAACTTGCTTGGGTTTCAATAGAACGGTGAGGAGGTGACTCTCCCCATTTTTAATCTCATGACTTAGCTCTCAATTCTACCATTGGGGGCACCCATTTGTCACTACTTCCTGTTTTAATATCCTCAATAGTTTATAGACACCTGGGGGTGAGTGTGGAGGAAGGTGAACATTGAATCTTCTCCCCAAGCAAAAATATGAAAGTCTCAAGCTTCACTGCAGGGAACATGTACTCTCCACAATATACCTAATTTCTTCCAATTAGGTGGCGGCGGGGTTCTTGTGCTACTTGACTTCCCTTAACTCTTAAGAATATCTTTAGTCAAATAAGTTTGGTTTTCTGTCAAAAAGAAATGTTTCTCTATCATTACTATCCATGGGACACACTATTCTCCCTTCTCTTTCTTTGCCCCAACTCTCGCCCTCCTCGGAGTTGGGCTAAAAGATAGCATTGGAATATGCTCTCTATTTCCCTTCTTTGCTTAATGTAAACCCCGCCCCCACCCCCCCACCCAACCTCCTGCCTTCCATTCGTTGGATCGAAACCTCTATGTCAGACTTGGCAAATAGCTGGTGGATTCTGCAGGCTACACTTTCTAGCTATTGAAGCTGTTGGCACATGAGACTTATCGTTTAGTACAAAATATTTTTTCTTTCCTATTTTAAATGATTTTTAATATAAACACACTTCATATAAACTAGCACACTGCCAAGCACATATCAGACAATAAATATTTGTTAAACTAAATATTATCAGTCATGAATATGACTCTTACATACAAAGCCTGGGGTGATATACATGAGAAAAATGTGATACTGTGTTCCCCCAAAAACAAGACCTAGCCGGACAATCAGCTCTAATGCGTTTTTTGGAGCAAAAATTAATATAAGACCTGGTTTTATTTTACTATAATATAAGACCCGGTATAGTATAATATAATATAATATAATATAATATAATATAATATAATAAATACCGGGTCTTATCTAACATAAGACCGGGTCTTATATTAATTTTTGCTCCAAAAGACGCATTAGAGCTGATTGTCTGGTTAGGTCTTATTTTCCAGGAAACACGGTAGGATGATATGGTTTTATGGAGTCAAGAAAACATGCAGGTGCTGCAATCAAGAGGCAATCTATCAGCAGCTGAATCACTTTCCTATTAGACAGAGACCTGTTTTTCCCAGAAACTGGTCTCTACAGGTTCTGACTAAGGCAATTGAAAGAAATGCACATTTATCTCGCAACAGATTTTAGTGTCAGTTCTGTGACATGAACTTATCTGAGCATCTAGAAAAATTTTAAGTCGAACACTGAAATAATTGTTCACCTCTAGAACTGGATAAAATATATTCTGGATATGTAGAAGAGAGCAGTAATTTCATTCATTTTATTATGAGTATATTTCTATAGACCATGACTGGCTGGCAAAACATATTTACTGATTGAATCTTGTACTTATTTACGTGGATGTTCTCAAACATAACAACAGCAAAGGACGTTATTTTTACAGGTTTAAGCACTTTATATAATTCACAGTGTCAAAATCACATTTTTTCCTTTTACAAATTTTTAAAATTAAATTTATTGGGGGTGACATTGGTTAATAAAATTATATAGCTTTTAAGTGTACAATTCTATAATACATCATCTATATATTGAATTGTATGTTCACTACCCAAAGTCAAATCTTCCGTTACCATAGATTTGACCCCCTTTTACTCCCTCTGGTAAACGTTCTCTGTGACTATGAGTTTTTGCTTGTTTCTTTGTCTTGTTCGTTTGTTGCTTTTGGTTTTATATCCTACATGTGAAAAACATATGATTTCACTCAAAATCATATTATTTTAACTGACACAATCTAAATAGGATGTGTTAGAACAAAATCCAAATGTTTTCTTTTAACTAAAAATAATGGACGTATGGAATGAAAATGATTGTAGCAATTTGAGTTCAAATTTCCAAAATGCCCAGGGAGTTGCACAAACTCTCAGAGCCTTGATTCCTACATCAAAAGAAGATTTACACTCATGAGCTTCCACTGTGCACTTGTTGAGCTTTCCTCCTAACATCCTTCCCAATTTAGCAAGACCTTCCTACACAACCCAGATGTGCTGATGGCTAAGAATTATAGGGATTACCCTCATTTCTTCCCATCTTTCTACCCTTAAAGCATGGAGATTTCTGCCTCCTTTATTTTTTAACTTTTTGTTTTGAAGGAATTGCAGTAAAAAAAACAGCAAAAATATTACAAAGAATGCCTCAAGGAGGGTTGGGAGGGTTGGGTGAAAAAGGTTAAAAAACAAATGCCTCACTACTCTTCACCCAGGTTCTCCAAATATTGATAATACTCTGTGTGTGTGTGTCTGTGTGTGTGTGTGTGTGTGTGTGTGTGTGTGTGTATACGTACATACGTGTGTATGCATATTATATAGACATATATTTTAATGAACATTTGAAACTAAATTGCAGACATGCTTTCTGTTTATTCCTAAATACTTCAAGCTATATTTTTCTAAAAACAAGAACATTCTTTTATATAACCACAGTACAAATTACCAAAATCAAGAAATTATCACTGGTACTATATTAGTCTCTAATGTGTAATACTTATATAAAGTTACCATTTTCCCCACTAATGTCCTTTATAGCCAGGAGAAAAACTCCAGTCCATGTCTCCTTAGATTCTTTTAACCTTTCATAACCTAATGGTTTTGATGAGTACTGCCTAGCTGTCTTGTAGAATGTCCCTTAATCCGAGTTCGCCTGATGTTTTCTCATGATTAGATTTAAGTTGTGCATTTTTGGTACGAATATCACAGAAGTTAATGTCATGTCCTTCTCAGTGCATCATATTGGGAGGCACGTGATTTATATGTGTTCTATTACTGGTGTTATCTTTGATTATTACTCAGTTTAGGTGTTATCTACCAGGTTTTTCCACTGTAATGTTGCTGGGGTTTCCCACCCCCTCTGGAATTAATCAATAACTTGTGGGAAGGTACTTTGAGACTTTAACACATACCATTTCTCATCAAATTTTCATCCTTAGCATCCAGTGATTATTCAAGTTTCTTCTTGCATCACACAAGATTTTCTCAGGGTAAATTAATAATATCCTTCTTGTTTTTCTTACATAAAACATTTTGTAATGGTTTGGGCAATTCTATAGAAATGGAATTTTTGCTGTAATAACTTTATTCATCAGAACGTTGTGAGAATTTGGTAGGAAAAAATTAAACTTTCTATTCCTCCCTTGCTTTATGTGTAGAATTATAGCAGATAATTCTAATACAATTAAACTGGTCCCATAATTCAGCAAAGCTGTTTAAAGACCCATTGATTAAAATGCATTGACAGTAATTACTTAAAAAGACATGAATTTGATAAATCTCAAAATGAGCTTTCAGGAAAGAGGTGAAAGTGAGAAAGTTAGAGATAGCATGCTAATGCTGTTGTTATTTAAATTCACAATAACAAAGACAGACCAGAATTATCTTGGCATATTTAAATCAAGATACACATTTCCTTCATCAAAACAGCAAGTGAGAGAGTGAGGCTCTCAATTTGAAATTAAATATTGATGACTAATTACTTTGCACATTCTTTTTCCTTGAAGTTGCTAGAGTGACTGTTTCTTTGTTTCACACATATTTATTTGAATCACAGAGATTTATGTTTTATTCTGCAAAATATTTCCATCTCTCTGGCTGTTTCTTCTCTGCCTTCAACTGAGGGAATATAAAATTCACTCATGGGTGGCAAATAGACAAAAGTTGTAGAAAAAGTGATGAAACTCCTACTAGGCAGAAAATACGAAATTATTCAGCCGAACCAGAAATATATTAATTCAACTCTCTCAAGATCACCTAAAACTATTTGTAACTGTATTACCTCTGAAGTTCCCAGTAGGGTGTGGTTTTAAGAGTCTTTGGCAGTCAAGAGACTATATCACCTCTATGACTTCAATGGAAGATCTTTAATAATACGTCCCTTCCTGTAAAGCTCCACTTGATCAGCACAAAGCACCATATACTTGAAGAGCACTAGCCTTCAACCTTAGCTGTACATTGTAACCAGCTGACTGCCATTCTGAAGTTCTGACAGTGGTTTGGCGGGATGAGGGTGGGGGTTTGCCTGGCATTCAGGGCTTTTAAAAGCTCCCCGGATGATTCTAATGGGCAGCCAAGGCTGGGGACCTCTTCTGTAGAAAATTTTTATTTTCCCCTTAAGGGCTAAGAAACAAAATCCTAGTCTCCTTATATATGCAGATTTCTGAACTTTCTCACTATGATTTCAACATTCCCTTACTAACGTATTTCGACACATACGAGTGGATAAAACTATTTAAGCTCTTTTGGAAACTAGGGCTGATTAAAAATTTCAGAGACTAATGGGCTACAAATATCTTATCTGGCTTAAGTTTTACCTTAAGAGGATAATGAACTAGAAATAGCTCATGTTCCCTATTCAGATTCCACTGGGCATGTCACAGCCTTGTTTCCCGTTCACATTTGTTTCCGTCACTTTGTGATCTTAGCAGCTGACTGAGCTGGTCCTGGGACAGTTATAACATTACCATTTACTGAGTGCCTTCTGTCTACCAAATGCTTTTACATAACTTCTAAAAACATATGTGAAATAGAAAATCACCAGCTTTGAAATACTAGGAAAGGGCCAGAATTTGGACCCTGGTCTGGGAGGTTCCAAAGTCATGGCTGTCAGTACTGATGAAGACACTGGGGGGACACTTCTCCCTGCTGATTAGTCCAAGCCAGTCAGCCCATTACTTCCCTTGGCAATTGTTACTGGTTTAGAGGTGGCCATCTGTTCTAGGGTCTCCTGAAAAGAATAAGTTAATCCATAGTTGAAGGACAGGCTAATGCTCTCTCTCCTGCTGAACGTGGATAAGGAAGCAGAAAGCCTCGATTTCCGCTGGCTGCCACTTAATGACACAAGGTAAAAGAGCCTTAATTTGAAGCCAATGCTGAGAATAGAAGGTTCCCAAACAGCTATCAACGGGGACAATATTATCTATGGGCGAATAGGTAGCTGCCTAAATATGTAATTTCGAAGGTGCTGGAAGGATGGCCCCAGAACAACTCCTTTCTGCTCATAGGTGCCTGAAATTCCCTTAAACGGAAAAAACAAAAAACAACAAAAAACTCTTATTCTGTATTTAGAATGAAGGCACAATTCAAGCAGCTCGAGACAAGGTCACTCACTGACTCACGTCCAGTGGCTGACATGAGAACATTTTCTGCGAGCTGGTTTAAAGGTGAACGCACAGACAGATGGCAGGAAGGAAATCCTAAGGAGATGGGGAAGGGAAAAGGGAAGCTGGTTGGTCCTAGGCCTGTCACCAAGAGAGACTGGAATCCTCTTTGCCAGCAATACAGTGGTACCTCGGTTTTCTAACGTAATCCACGAGTTCTGAAACGTTCAAAAACAGCCGACAGCTAGGCCTCAGGATCTTGCACTCAGCGCAAGCTGCGTGACATGTTCAACTTCTGAGTTGTGGTCAAAAACTGAAGCATTTACTTCCGGGTTTACGGCGTTCATAAACCAAAATGTTCGTTAATGAACACATTCGAAAACCGAGGTACCACTGTATATTCTATCTAAGATGGTTTCCATATTATCCTACTTTAAAGAATGCCAGTGGTCTAAATGATTTTGTAGGGATTTATTTTTTCACTTGCGTTTCTTTCTGTGTGTGTGTGTACATATCTATGAACTTTAACACATGTATGGATTCACGTAACCACCATCACCATCACCGCCATGTAGGATAGTTCTATCACCTCAATAAATCAATAAAAGTTCCACCTTTGTTTGTAGTCATCCCTTCTCCCACCTAGAGCCCTGGCAACCTCTGATCTGTCTTCCAGCACTTTTGTTTTGTCTTTTTGAGAATGTCAAATAATTGGAATAAAGCAGTGTGTTAGCTTTTGAGATTAGCTTTCTTTCACTAAGCATGTCTTTGAGATTCATCCAAGTTGTTGTGTATATCAATAGTTTCTTCTTTTTATTGCTGAGCAGTATTTCATTGTATGAATCTACCATGGCTTGTTTATCCATCCATTAGTTGAAGGACATTTGGATGGTGAAAGTGGATATCCTTGTCTTGTCCTAACCTTAGGGAGAAAACATTCGGTCTTTCACTGAGTATGATGTTAGCTATAGGTATTTGGTAGATGTCCTTTACCAAGTTGAAGTTCCCTTTTATTCTGTTTGCTGAGTTTTTACTGGGAATGGACATTAAGGATTGTCAATTTCTTTTCTGTAAAAATTAAAATAATTATGTGCTTTTTCTTCTTTAGAGTGTTAATTTGATCAATTACATTGATTGATTTTTGTATATTGAACTAGCCTTGCATTCTTGGGACAAACTGCACTTGCCATGGTATAGTGTTCTTTTTAATATGATGCTGGATTTGATTTTGCTGATGAATATTGCTGTAATATCTTGTTGAGGATGTTTTTGTCTATGTCCCTGAGATTTCTTCTGTAATTTTCTTGTATTGTCTTTGCCTGGTTTGAGTATGAAAGCAATGCTAGCCTCATAAAATGAGTTGGAAAATATTCCCTCCTCACTTGTTTTCTGGAAGAAAGGGTACAGAATTAATGTTATTTCTTCTTTAAATGGTTGATAGAATTCACCCATGGGCTAACCAATTGGGCCTGCAGATTTCTTTTTCAGGAGGCCTTTAACTAAAAATTTATTGTAAAACTGGATACAGCACTATTCAGATTGTCTATTTCATCATGGCTAAGTTTTGGTAGTTTATGGTTTTTAAGGACTTGTTCCTTTAATCTAAGTTCTTTCATTTATATCTGTAGAGTTGTATATAGTACTGCTTATTATTCTTTTAATGTCTTTGGGGTTTATAATGATTTCTCCTCCATTTATGATAATGGCAATTTGTTTCTTCTTTAATTTCTTCCTTCCTTCTTTCCTTCCCTCCCTTTCCTTTTCTTTCCTTCCCTTTCCTTTGGTTACTCTTGCTTGAGGGTTATCAATTTTATTGCTCTTTCAAAAAGCAAGCGTTTTTTTCCTCACTGGTTTTCTTTGTTTTTCTGTTTTCTTTGTTTTCTGTTTTCTTTGTTTTCTGTTTTCAATTTCATTGATTTTTGCTTTTTATTATTTCCCTTCTTATGCTTGCTTAGGTTTTATTTAGCTCTTATAGTTTCTTGAGGAGAAACTTTTTGATTTGAAACCTTTTTTCTGTCCTAACAGAAGCATTTAGTGGTGTAAATTTTCCTCTAAGTTACTCTCCAGCGCCCTCCGATAGCTCTTCCTGGCATTCTTTCCAGGTTTTATAGCTGCATCTACATTATGGAGTATGTGTACGCTATCTGATCCAGAACCAACCAGTCTTTTTTATTATAATTCTTCCAGAAAACTTTAGCCAAAGAAAATGCCTCTATTTCACATACTTGTAATCTGGTCACATATAGCCTTCATTATTTAAATAAAATAAAAGTTTGATTCTTTTCTGATGATTTGCCAGAAGTGCATGCTTAAAGCTGACAGTTATAATGATAAACTTTTTCATGATTAGTGCTTAGCTTTTGAACAATTTATTATTAATTGTTCCTCCAACTCTTCTGCCAGATAGGAACATATTGTTAACTGCTCTTAAGAAGAGAAAACCATGGCCCGCACAATAGGTCTTTTGTCTGGAGCCTTTACTGATATATCCTCCAGCTCAGACAGTCTTTCCTTAGCTGTGTTCACTCTACACAATAATAAAGCCCATTAAAGGCATCTTCATTTCTGTTATAGTGGGGGTTCTCTCTCTCTCTCTCTCTCTCTCTCTCTCTCTCTCTCTCTCTCTCTCTCTCTCTCTCTCTCGCGCGCGCATTTCTTCTTGGTTCTTTTTTACAATTTCCATCTGCCATGCAGGGACTCAGCTCCTGCTCCCCGCACAAGAACGCAGGACATGGCGAGGTCAAAAAGGAACACCCACGGAGCCATAGATAGGGGAGTCACATCACTATAGTCTCGCTGGCGGCTGGGTTGGAGACACAGGAAGCAGGAGCCACATGATCCACACCACCCATAACCGGCAATCCAGGCTTGCTAACTGCACTTGCCATGGCAGTTATATTAGTTGCTAATAGCTAACCAGTAATAGCTGATGGCCAACCAGCCACGGCGGATGGACATCTGATTACAGCTGATGACCATCTAACAACCCAGCCAGCACCTTTCCACATGAGGCCGAGAGCCTAGAAACTGCTCTCCTGGCTCTGTCCCCACACCATCTCTGCTTACGTTGCCCATCTGTTCTTGCATGCTGTCTATTTTATCCATTAGAGCTCTTAGCATATAAACCACGATTGTTTTTAACTCCTGGTATGATAATTCTAACATCCCTGGCATGTCTGGTTCTAATGCTTGCTCCGTCTGTTCTAATTGTGTTTTTTGCCTTTTGGTGCCTTGTACTTTTTTCTTGATAGCCAGACACGATGTACCAGGTAAAAGGAACTACTATAAATAGGTATTTAGTAATGTGATGGTGAGGTGTGTGTGTGTGTGTGTGTGTGTGTGTGGTGGGAGGGTGAGAGTTCTATAGTCTTATGATTAGGTCTCAGTTGCTTAGTGAGCCTGTGGACTGTGGACTTCACAAGACTTTCTCAATTTATTCTCTTCTCTTAGGTGGAACAGGATGGCTAGTGTGGGCTGGAGTCTCTTCCCCCAGATGACTTAGGCCCTGATAATAACGCCAACAGGTTAGGCTCTGGTTAACTGGTCTCCCCTGAGTACAGGCTTGTTAAGAAGAACAGAACGCTCTGGCCTATTTCAAAATGGTTTCTTTCCCTCCCCCTGCCAGAAGCACGAGGGGTTTTCCTCCAATATTTACTGTGGGAACCTGGTCGAGGTCCTAGAGGCACACCTCACAACACTGTTGCCCACCCCCCTCCCCCACCCCTTCGACTACATCCCCTGGACTTTTTAATTCTTAGACTTGTCTATACTGAGCCTCCAGGAATTTGTCAATTACAGCTCAGTTTTTCAATCCCCAGGGGGCGGTTTCCGCGCATGAGTCTCTGCTCTGGAAAGCCATGATTCCCTGTACTCATCTGGCTGTCTCTTCCTTCTTGGGGATGGACGTTTGCACTGTGTCCTCCCCTTTCTTATGGAACCAAGAAGAGCTGTTAATTTTTCCGTCTGTTTGGCCTGTTACTCATTGCTAGGATGGAATGGAGACTTCCAAGCTTCTGAAATGCAGAACTGGAGACTGGGAGCCCTGGCTGGAGGCCCTAAACATTTAAGCCAGGTCCCCAATTCAAATGGCACAAGAGAAAAAATTGATCCTCTATGGATATTTCTATGGCACACCTTGTTTATTCCCCAATCTATTTGGCTGGACCTAGAAATAGCAAGTGGACTCGAATACACTGAGGTAGCTGATCTTATTGTTCCCATTTATTTTCCAGGGTTCATAAAGGAAAAATGTAAGGGAATGAGCCCAGAATACGCTTCCAAACCCTGGGGCTGCAGAGAGTTGCTCTTTACTCTCCCTTGTCAACGACAAAAATATACCTTATCGTTCTCTCCATCCCACCCCATATGCTTTAATACTCAGCGTTTGCATTTGCCAGGAAGGCATTCTGTAGCCCATCTAGTTTTCTAGTCACAGTCACATTTCTCTTTATTAATTCATATAAAAATCAATATAAACCATGCCCATCTCTCAGCTGGTTGTGTGAGGACCGGCCCGTACATCAGACCCTTAGATTCCACATTTTGTCACAATAGTTCAGGCTGAGTAGTTTCAGCCTCTCAACTCTACTTTATTTTTAATTCCTTTCTTTAATGAAGATGGAGAACAAGGAGTCTGCTTAAAAAGGCAGGAATCATCATATTTTTCCTTCACTATAACAACTCTATGATTTGATCTTCATGATTGTAATGAGAAGAGTAGAGCTTTGGAACTTGTCTCTGCACATTTGAATAAGCAAATTAAAATAAACCTACCAACTGGAGAGGTCACTTCCACCACTGAGGAGCTTATAGAGACCAACCGTGCAGAAAGTCCTCACTTATCGCCACTGATAGGTTCTTGGAAACTGTGATTTTAAGTGAAAGGATGTATAGCGAAACCAATTTTACCACGGGCTAATTGATATAAACAAGTCAAGTTCCTACGGCATATTTCTGGTCACAAAAACACCACCACACTTCTAAATAAAGACCCAAAACACTTCTAATATTAAACATTGAAATAAATGTGAGCCATGCATACATTTAAGAAAGATTAATAAATCAGCAGAATAATTCTTTTCCAACCTGCTTATTCCATTTCAGGGTTTCAGATGGCTGAAGCCTATCCGGGCAGCTCAGGGCACAAGGCAGAAACCACCAGGACAAAACGCCCTTCCCTGCAGAGCCACTCACACCCACAGCCACGCCCACACTCAGTCAGACTGGGACAATTTAGACACACCAATTCACATAACATGCACAGCTTTGGGATGTGGAAGGAAACCGGAGAACCTGGAGAAAACCCACACAGGCATGGGGAGAGCATGCAAACTCCACACGGACAGTGGTCCCAGCTAGCAATCAATTTTTTTTTCATTAACGTTATACTGAAATGACGCTGAACAAAATGACATTATTTCAGGAACTGCTATATATATTTTATCCCCAAAATGCCAAAATTTTCCAGAACTTGAACCCAGGAAAAAAGTGAATTAAACCCTAAAATGTTTGTTAACCTCATTTAAACTTTCTTGGGTGATTTATAAGGCTCTCCTGAAATCCTGCAGCATCTTCATCAAAACCATCAATCACGTTTGGGGAACAGATGTGCAGAAGTGACAGTTTGTAGAGAATTCTGGTTCACGGAATATCAGCTAATCAGGAGTTCACTCTGTGGACAGTGTTTCAGGCACCAGGATGAATTTATTTAAATACTGACACGATGACAATCCCTTCCTCTGAAATACACACGCGCTCACTGACCTGTCTGAAACTTCCTGTTATGCCTACAGTCAACTCCCAGTGGCATCCGAGACACAGATCGGCACCTTCTGGATCATGATATTGGCAACACCTGATGCTTAGTAAAACTGCTCTGAGTGTGGTGTCAGGAGCTGTCTGCGTCATTTACATACGTGGTGGGAAGAGACATGCACTTACCTTTCCCAAAGAAGCCATGATTTCCTCTGTAATGGGTCCCCGCTTCCTGCCCCAATTGCTCAGGCAGTAGCATGCCTCATCTTTTTCTTGTCATGCAGGCACGAGTTACTGAGAGTCAGAGATAGCTTGCATTGCACTTAGATCCTAAATGATAGAAGGAAGTAGAAAAGTCTATAATCACTAGTAGTCACGCTTACCTCATGTGGTGACACCCCCGTGCCTATTCACCTGCCACAACACTCCCCGCTGAGATGCTTTTTGCAGCCTTTTCCCCCCTACTCATATCAATTGCCTACACCCATATACCTCCTTCCACCATCCACTGTCAGCGTGTAATATTAAGAGCTTGGAAACTGGAGTGTGGATTCTTTGAGAAAGTCATTTATTCCTTGTGAGCCTCCGTTTTCTGTAAAATGGGGACAATGGCCTCTAATGTGCAGAAGTGTTGTGTCTGGCACATAGAAGTGCTCCAGAACTGGAAATTAGCATTGGAAGTTCCCCTCTTCTTTGAGTTCTAATTACCAAGTAGGGTCAACCCTACTTGGTAATTCAAGTGGTGCCTTGAATTACCAAGTAGACGTGCGTCTTTCAAGTGGTACCTTATGAGCAGGATCATACTAACCCCATGTGTTTTTATCACAGAGGACACACCAGGACATGTTCAATCAGCTTATAAATACGAGGCCTGCGTTCAGCAGCTGATCTATTTAAAACTTATCCATGAATCTAATATAAAATAATACTGAATGTCAACTGTAATTGGAAAAAAATATAAAAAATAATTTAAAAATAATAAATCTTTTTTACATCTCTAGGAAAAAATAAAATAAAAGCAGATTAGAAGAAGCCGAATAGTAAACTGATAACCTGGAAGATATATCTGAAAACAAACAAACAAACAAAAGTATCTATTATTTAGGACAATGGTTCATGAGATCTGTTCAAGTTCAGAGGGGAAAAAAACATCACTTGAAGAAACGTGGAATTTAAGACTAAAAAAGAGACTATTTACTTCAAAAGCTCCCCAAAAAAAGAAGTTTTTCAAGGGATGTCACCGATTTTAATTAAATAGAAACATGTCTTAATAATATTATTTGTAAACTAGCTAATTTGTGAAAGCATATAGATGTGTGTATACCTCTCACATATAGTCATAGCTTCTTTTCCTGTGACGGTCGCCAATGTTATAACACGACACTGTACAGCTAGAAGGACGCCTCTAATCCCACAGTCAAGCAGAGGGCTTTTTCCTTTCTATTGACGGTTTTACTTCTACTGCCCCCTCCTCCTAGCTCCCCTGCTCTGAGAACAGACTATTATACAAATGAATTAACATGGCTTCTATATCAGTGTCAGCATTCCCCTCTTTAGCTCTCACGTGAGCTAATTGATTTATAGAAATGCATGTCAAGTCAGGACAGAATATATGTAAATTTTAACTTAGATGTATGTAATCGTTCCTTGTTTCTGTCCCTAAGCCCCCTCTTCCTATGCAGGATGTAAGATCGAGTTATTCTGTGCTGCTGTTCCAGGTCTTTCAGCCGAAGCTCCTTGGTGCAGATCTTGATGATCAATTTTACACAAATAGAAAATTTTTTTTAAAATTTGACCTCAGAGTGTATTAGACTCTGAAAGAGGGACTCACCTCAGCAACATTAAGAATAGATTTATAAGAGGCCACCAACTGAATGGGAGATTTTTGCAAACAGTGCCTCCGATAAGGGGCTAATATCCAGGATATACAAGGAACTCATGTAACTCAACAACGAAAAAACAAACAACCCAATTGAAAAATGGGCAGAAGACTTGAAGAGACATTTCTCCAAAGAGGACATACAAATGGCAAACAGACATATGAAAAAATGCTCAACATCACTATTCATCAGAGAAATGCAAATAAAAACCACAATGAGATATCACCTCACCCCAGTCAGAATGGCTATCTTCAACAAGACAAATAGTAACAAGTGTTGGAGAGACTGGGGAGAAAAAGGAACCCTCATACACTGTTGGTGGGAATGCAGACTGGTGCAGCCGTTATGGAAGGCAGTGTGGAGGTTCCTCAAAAAATTACGAATAGAATTGCCATATGACCCAGCAATCCCTCTCCTGGTTATCTACCCAAAAAATCTGAAAACATTTAGAGATAAAGATACGTGTGCTCCAATGTTCATTGCAGCTTTGTTTACAGTGGCCAAGACATGGAAACAACCAAAATGTCCTTCGATAGATGAATGGATAAAGAAGTTGTGGTATATATACACAATGGAATACTATTCGGCGGTAAGAAAAGATGATATAGGAACATTTGTGACAACATGGCTGGATCTTGAGAGAGTAATGCTGAGCGAAATAAGTCAGACAGAAAAAGCAGAGAACCATGTGATTTCACTGATATGTGGTATATAAACCAAAAACAACAAAAGAACAAGACAAACAAATGAGAAACAGAAACTCATAGACACAGACAATAGTTTAGTGGTTACCAGAGGGTAAGGGGGGTGGGGGGTGGGGGGTGGGAGATGAGGGTAAGGGGGATCAAATATATGGTGATGGAAGGAGAACTGACTCTGGGTGATGAACACACAATGGGATTTATAGATGATGTAATACAGAATTGTACACCTGAAATCTATGTAATTTTACTAACAATTGTCACCCCAATAAATTTAATAAAATAAAATTTAAAAAAAAAGAATAGATTTATAAGCTAAATCACCTATGTACTAATTTATAGGGGCTACAGAGGCAGCTAAACGCCACATCTAATAACCAATGATTGGTAATCCCTCGATTAAGGGTTAGTCCTACTGGGGAAAACTGGAGACGGAACAGAAAGTTGTTGGGTGATGTAGCATCAGAACAATCCATATTCAATGCCCCTCAGGCAGTGGGTGTCAACCAAGAGTGATCCCTCCCCCAACCCACCCCAGGGGCTATTGGTAATGTTTGGAGCCTGAGTGGGGTCATAGAGGCATACAGGGACTGAGGAGGTTTCATGTAAAGGGGCACTTGAGCTGGGCCTTGAAGGGTAGGTAGGAGTTTGGTAGGAGAGGTGGAATGCCCTGGGCAGAGCAGACACTATAAACAAAGGCTCTGAGTGCAGACAGAGGGGGGGAGCGGTGGGATTTGGCTGCAATGCGGATGGGACTGGATAAAGCCTGGACAATGGCTCGGACCAGATGCCTCCCCAGTGTGACTCTTTGTAGCCCCTCTAATAACACACCCTGCGAATAAAAACGTAGCTTGATATAATAACTGATTTGTTTTTTGCTTTTTGCTTTCTGGGGTTTTTTTTTTGGTGTGTTTTTTTTTTGCAGTATTTTCTTCTACTTATCGACCTTCCTTCATTCAATCATCTAGACATTCCACACTATTCCCTCAGGGAAAGGATGAGACCACAGAAAGCAGAGAAAACAACAGTCAGTTCTGGGCTCCTGAGTTTCCAAATTCCAGCCTTCAAAGAGGGACAGTGGTTAGATATAAAACAGAAATGCCACAGAGGAACACACCTAGAGAGAACTTGTCCAATAAATATCATTTTAATCCCAATACAAAACAAAGAGGCACCATATCAAGGATTAGGGACTTATTTTTCAAAAAGCAGCAGCAGCAGCAGCAGCTGGCTGTAGCTTGGTGCTAATCCAGGCAGCTTCATTCCAGGCCCCTTGAAAAAGTCATTGACTTTGAATCCCAAATGGAGACAATGTATCAATCACCAACTGGAGCATCTCAGCCGGCAAGGCTCACAGGATTTCCAGGAAACATGTTCCTGAGCTTTAAAGATAGAAGGTGACTGTTGTGTAGGCTGCAGGAAAACACCATTTCTCTGATTTCCTCTTACCCACGGTGTCTCTCACTCACTTTGTCCTCAGCCCTTTAACTCCAACGACACCTAGACCCCTGCCTACAACCATGCTTCACTCATGACCAATCCTGGAGATGTCTCGGGCAACCCTTCTTCCGATGCCAGTGCTCAGCCTTCCACACCCCACATGTGCCTCTTTTCTGGTTCTCTTCCCTTCTCGGTGCCTCCCTCCCACTGATTCTACACCCATCACTGCCCTGTGTGCTGGAGGTGGACCTACCCAGGAGTCGTCCAGTCTCCTTTGCATTCTGGCTGTCAGTTGGGTTCACCAAATAGGAGAAGCCAGCAGAACATCAGAGAGTTGGAAGAGAAGGAGGTCAGGGTGTGGGTCCCCCATCTTACCCCTATCTTGCCACAGACCTGGCATTTGCTGTGTCCCCACATCAGTCACTCTGACCTGCTGGCTCTTCTTCTAGGACGCCCACCCAGTTCTCTCCAGGCTCCAGCAACACTGTTCCCTGACCTCCCTCTCACACTTAGAATAGTACCAGCAGACCCTTCACTGGGCTGTCTACTGTTGCATGCTTTGCACGTGTCATCTCTCTTGCCGGAACCCTACAGATTCTCTACCGCTCTAGTTTTTCTCCTTTCTGGAGAAGACTTTGCAATGGCAATAACTCCTAACTAGATTATACAGCTCTAGTTGTTAGATAACACCCAAGCAGCCTTTCAATTACAGGAAAGCATATGGTTGGGTAAGGACAGAGTGAGTTGTAGGGATTGGTCATGAAAAGTAGGAATATCGTTTCAATCTTTAGAGCCTCAGACTGGGAAGTCAGACGCTCACATTCTAGCCCTGAAATTCACCACACGAACTTGGACAAATTCTTAGAAGTTAATGCTTCAGATCAAGTCCTAAGTTTAATCAGCTCTGTGTCTCAGTTTTCCTACTTTGGACCTATCTTCATTTAGGCACCTATCACCTGGCATTAGTATTAATAGTATCTGTTTTCATCTGTCTCTTTCATTGGGCAGTGAAACAAAAAGCCAAATTATACTACTCTTTGCAAGCCAGCACCTAGCAAAGTGTCTGGCTTAAAGTAGGAGTTCAGTAAATTTTTCTGAATGAATAGAAAGGTGATCCCTCTGCTTAAATTGCCTCAAACAGAGCAGTTAAGATGTCACTCAATCCTAGATAGCTACAAAGTCTCCCAATCTCTCCAACAGCAGAGGAAGAAGCAGTGTCCTGTGACGGTTTAGAGTGGGCCTCTGGAGTCAGGCTGCTGGGGTTTACCTCCTGACTCTGCTTCTGACGAGCTCTGTGTAGCCTGGGTCAAACTGCTTAACCTCCCTGTGCCTCCAGAACTCAAATGTACAACGAGGACAATAATAGTACATATTCAGGGTGCTGTTGTGTGGATTACATGACATCAGTGCAAAGCACTGAGTACAGAGATGGGGCAAGTATTTATCTCCCAGACATTGTCAGGTACTGTTGCTAGTATTTGGGGAAACCCTCTGCCATCCGACATATGGCTAAGAAAATTATTGTAAAACTGACCTTGTCAACCTAGATATATGCTAGGGCAATGTTAAAAGAATAATGTCAAGGTTGTAAAGGATTTTAAAGGCATCTCTTATTTAAAGGAATCAGGAAAGCTAAGGCATGGTTCTCAATGGGGGGGGGGGGTGATTTTGTCTCCAGGAGACATGTGGCAGTGTCTGAGACATTTTTGGATTGTCGTAACGGGGGGGGGGGGGGGGGTGTTATTGGCGTCCACTGAGCACTGAGTAGAGGCCAGGGATACCGCCAAATATCCTACAATGCACAGGACAGCTCCCCACAAAGAATCACCTGGCCAAAATGTCAATAGGGCCAACGTAATGGAATAGGGTGCAATTATGCACTTGCGACATCCCACCCCCCCGGTGAGGGGCACCTGAGCCTTTCTGTTACCCTGACTCTCTTCTTGGGCAAAAGCCAAGGGCGGACCTGGCTGTGCCCATGCGGCCCGTATGCCCTCCCCCTGGAGGCAGCTCCAACACCAGGAACAGGCTGCCTCCACCAGCATCCTCTTGGGTAATATATTTTTAAATGTTTACAAAGCAACTGGGAAGGGTTAAAAAAAAAATAGAACATTTGAGAAAACATCCACTCACATTCATTTGTTCTTGGAACTCATGACCAGCATTAGAGCCACAAAAACAGGGTTGGCGTTCCAGGTACCAGTAACAACCAGGGACATTAAGCTCCCCCCTTGCTGGCGACCGCATGTTGCTTTATATATCATCTTTGTCAGGGTCAGGCTCTGTCACCATTACTTTGTTACACACCGTGGCCTGGGCCTTGCCCCCTAAAAGCTATAGTCTCACCATTTCATCTTCTTAAAACCATTTTATTAGTATGCATTTAATGCCCACTTCACTTACGCCATAATTTCAGAGGGTTTTTGTTTTTGCTTCACCAATTGATCCTTATTAGTTTTCACATGCCTGGAGGGAAATCTCATATTAATAATTGCTGAGCCATATCCATTACCTCGGAAGTCGTTCATTGATATATTCATCTACTGATTCATTGATTCATTCCCTGTGCACTGAGCTCCCTACTACAGTGACTAAGATTGCTGGGTCCTAGGGTATGTATAAGACAGGACTTGTCCTAAGCTTAAGGTTTCTAAAACGAAAACAATGGCTCACAATCTAGCTAGCTGAGATACGGTGATTGTAAACACTGCTGCATAGCCTATGACTTAGCAATTCCAATTTTCAGGAGCTAGCCAGGGAAATGCTCCCATAGGTGCACAAAGATGCAAATATAAAATGTTTATTATGGCATTTGGAGCTAGAAAAAAATTGGAAACAACCCAAATATTCACCAATATGCTAAATGAAATGTGGAATATGCATACCATGGGATTTTATGCAGCAGTTAACAGGAAGCCTCTATTTCTATATGGAACAACACAGAGATCTCTGAGACACACAGTCTCAGAGGGAAAGTCTCCAGGGATACAAACAAACTCAGCCGTGGTTACCCTGGGCACATGGGAGGGGAGGGAACGTGGATTAAGGAGTGGTGGTCAAAGAAGACTTTAACCTTATGGGAAATAGTTTCATTCTTTAAAAGGATTAAATGTGTTGCTTATGCATTTTGCATATAAAACAGATTTTTTTTAAAACACACAAACCATTGCAGCCGTAAGGCAGAGTGGTAGCATAAAGGAAGGAAGGCTCTGTCCTGTTTGGCTGCGTCAAGAAAGACTTCAGACAAAAACATATGTGAACTGGGTCTTTAAAGGCTAAGGCAGGGGTGCGAGGGGATGCTTAAATACACGGGGGCAGCAAAGATGCAGAGACACACCCTCCTTGGGGCATTTCCTCATGACTGGCCTGTTCAGTGGGGAGGAGAGGATTGGGGTTGGCGGAATGTGACGCTGAAGGAGGCAGATGAATATGGGACATAAGACGGCCCTGGAAAACAAACGCTTTTATTAATATGTATCTGGCTGAGGAGTTTTGCATTTTCTCGTGCAAGTAATGGAAAGCCTACAAATGAAGGGTGACATAACCAGATGTTGAGTTTAGAAATATCAATCAAGTAAGAGTGACTTTTCTCTCCAGAGGCTGCAGAGGGCAGATGTGGCCATCACCAACTCATCTATGGCATCACATCAAACCATCCCATGCCCATCCTGGTCTCCCTTATTTTGCTTAGCACATATGGGCTCACAATAATTATTTCTATAAAGATTTTCAAACATAAAGGAAGGTAATAAGCATAATAATAGCACATATGCCCAATATCCACATTTTAACGATTTTTACATTAAAACACACCATATACATGGAAAGTGCACAAATCTTAAGAGTTAGTTTGATGCATATTTACAAAGCAAACACACCTAATTAACCACAATTAAAATTAAAAACATTACTAGCATTCTGTAGATCATAACCCTATATAATAACCCTAACCATCCTGTAACGGCTTGGCTCCCCGCCCTCCTCGTCAGACAGCAAACAGGTGTGCGCGTTAGTTCCCTTTTCTATTTTCAGTTATCACTTCTGAGTCCATCTCAAGACCTCCCATTCTTTTGTCTCCTTTCTTACTCCCTTCCTTTCTCCATGTCTCGCCTCTCCCTTTCCTTGTTCCATTTATGAGTTAAGGCGAAAAAAAGATGCTCAGCTCTTAGAACGAATGGTAAAAACCTGCTAGAGACACACGAAGGAAAAAGAAGCTGAAGGTTTTGACATGTGCTTAGATAACAAGGAGCAGAGCTAAGGAAGCACTTCAATGTGCTAAGGACGCCTTTTTCCGAATACAGAACGTCCCTCTCAGCCTTTCCAGGTAAGCCAGATTTTCCTCAAGCAAAAGGATTTAAGATAAATCAAAAACTCTTTTTTTAAATCATATTTTATTTCAGTTCTAGCACAGCTTAAAGAAGCTTTTATGGTGTGGCCTGTTTCCTATAGCGGCTATACCAATTTACATTCTCGCCAACCCTGTACTAGGGTTCCCTTTTCTCCACACCATGATAAGAGCTTGCAAGTACCTGCTAAATTGAACATACTGTTTATTGTATCGGACCTACAGACAACTGTAACACTCACTGACAGGATGACCATTTAGTGCAAATGTACTATGGCTGTTGTGAAATTACAGAAAAAGAAGAAAACAATTGTTCCTGGCATATTGCCACACAAAACGATCTCCAATTTGCCAATGAAATAAAAGCATGGAATCGTGGGGTTTATTTCTTCCTAAGGCTGTACCGGGTCTTGAACTTAGGTTTCCAAAGAACACTATTAAAATCTCCTTTCACAAAGCCTCCACTTGGCCATCTCTGATCATCAGGTAAGTACCCGTGCGCCAATGAAATGAAGCAGCCTTTAGTCCCAGAGAAGCCAGTCATTAGTGCACTGGCATTTCTCATCTGCATAGTGCACAGTGAAATCCGTAATTGATCTTGTCTGCTTTTTCCTTAGTAAAGCATGCCTTCCTCTCATTCTTAGGTCCCTACCCATCAGTGTTCTTCCAGGACCGTACACGGCCCCTGCATTGCAGGTACATCCACCAAGAGTCCCTTCTCTATTCCCAGGATGTTGTTTTTTTCCCCCTTAGGGTCCGTTCATACAGAGGAAAGCAATAGACACAACTTACATTTATTTATAAAGGAAAGAAAAAGTAAGCATAAGAGGGTTAGTCTCCTACTGGGATGTTAGGCTATTGAGTTATTCTTCTCCAAGCTATTTATAGACCCATTAATTGAGAAATTAGAGAAATAAGGGCACATACGCCTATGTCATTAAACTGCCTAGTTCCCTTCCCTTCACTGGAACAGGTACCCAGGATGTTAATTGGCTGGAAAGTTTTCTGTGCCTGGTCGTTCCTGACACCTTGTGTGTGTAAAACACACTACTCCCCCCATAAGCTGTAAGGGGGCTTTTTTTTTTTTTCAATTCTTTTTTTAAAAGCAGATTTAGCACTTTGAAGAGTTAATTACACATCTAAGGAATATTTCTACTTTGTGTGCCCCTTGGCATATTGGATACTAATGGTCTCTTCCTGCCATTAAATGATAAAAACTTCCTATTGGATTTTCTGGTTTTCCCCGGGGCTGGGTGGGAGAAGCTTTCTTGAGAATAGTCACCAGATTGCTGCTTTGTTTTCAGTAAACCATTAATTTCCCCGCTGTTTTGCTTTATACGGAAACTCTATTTGATTTGTGTGTCTGTCGGTCTCCCCCCAGACTGGTGCCTGCCGTTCATCAACCCCAGCTGTCCTGGCGTGTCTGCAGATGCAGTGCCCTTTTTATGAGGATTCTGGGAGAAATGACCATCTGTATCCCGGTCTTTTCTGTGTTTATCAACCCCAACTCATTCCTCATGATGGTTAGTTCTCCCTTTTCTCCAGAATTTTATTTCTAAGGAAGAAAACACATAGTATATGTTTTCCTTTAATTAAAAAAAATTTTTTTTGATCAGTGACAAAGAAAAAGACAGAAAATGGGTTTTGCACAGTTTTTAAGCCACCCACAATGATGACTGGCAACTGTCCTTCTAATATTTTTCATATTGACAGTTCACAGCAACTATTTACTGGTCCCAGATTTTCTGGGACAGTCTCAATTTCATATATCCTTCCCTGTATATGTCTCTTCAGATAAATGCATTCATAAATTAGAAAGCAAAAAAAAAACAAAAACACACAAATTCCTTTGTTGATGAATACGAGTATATCCTAATTTTTAGGTTCAAAATATATAAACAAGATGATCTTTGGAATAAGCATGAATAAAGGCTCGTGTTAAAGCTAAATAACGCAGAGGCAAACCAAGCGTATTATTTAATGATGCATGCGTCATTTTGCTGCACACCGTAATACAGGCTCACAATAAGCAGGTCAATAAATAAGAATAATTAGATGCATTGTCAAATTTTTTTAAAAGTGCACATTTGGAACCAAACAGATCTGGGTTGGAATCCTGTCTGTCACTAAGGAACAAGCTCCCACCTAATACGCCTGAGCCTCATCTTAAATGAGAATCATAGTTACCCAAGAGGGTCACTGTGGGGAGGAAAAGAGCTAAGATGTGTAACATCTCTAACACAGCACCTAACATATACAATTGCTTCTCTTAAAAAGGTATATTCACATTAGTATTTTTAGGAGAAATGCATGTGTTAAAAAAGGACTTTCTGCAGGGGGCTGGACAGAGAAAGCTAGAGAGGAAGGAGAAGGTGTGGCAAGAGAAGGGCCACAAGAGAAGGGAGTCCAGGAAGTACTTCTTCCTTCACGTGAGCTTGTCTTAAACCAAGTAAACCCACATTCCAATCTCTGCCCAGACCTAGAGCTTAGTTGCCCAGGAGTGGATGAACTGGGCACTGGAGTGGCCCCAGGCCACCCCCTGGATTTCCCTTGTCAGAGAAGCCATGTCATCCGTGTCCCCGTGGAACACAGACCCAGCTCTAGAGCATCTTAAAGTCCCAGCTCTTTCCTCCCGTGTTTCCTCTTCCGATCGCGCCTTCAGGGCTGGGGCAGGGTAGCCAGCCTGCCAAGTCTACTTTCTTTGTTCTGGTCCCAGGACCCCACAGAAGGACTGAGAAGCAGCTTGCTGCCCAAACCACCTCATCCACAGCTGCTTGAAAGTCTGCCATTTCCAGATTCGTTTTAGTGAACTAGGAAACGTCACAGTAGCTGTTGGTCAATCCCTCTTCTGAGCCACCTACAGGAATGGATATGGTTAACCAATGGCTCTCAAAACTCAGGTGCATTAGCCTCACCTTGTGGCCTTATTAAAACTGCTGATTCCTGGACCCTTCCACCACTTATTCTGATTTAGTAGATATTTAAGAACCTAAAAGAATGAGTTTCTGAATTTTTCTATAATTTATTGGGTACTATGTGCCAAGCCTAATGCTAAGTGGTCCATTCTGGGATCCTGTGAGGTGTGAAAATTTATGACAGACTAACCTGGACAGAAATCGAGGGGCCTATGAGAGGAGCTATCACACTCTATGTTCTCACAAGAGCCCTACAGGAAGAACTGCATGTTTGCAACATAGCTCTATGGTTGTTTTACAGTGGGCAAGGGCAGCCATCATTAACACCGTCCATGCAGGCCAGGAAATGGATGTTTGGAGAGGCTGAGAAAGCTGATTAAGGTCACCCAGCTGGTCAGCCTCAGTGGGTGATTAACCCCTGAAGCCTATGCCACAGGCCACCCTTGCCTTGGGTCACAGGCTCCCATGCCCATTGGCTTCTAACCAGCATCCCAAACTTTCTCCACATGAACTGAACCAAATTCATTTTGGACTTGCGTTGGACAAGGGCATGGTTGTACCTCTGTTTATGAAACAAACAACAAAAACTTAAACAGCACTTTTTAACCTTCCTTCTGAGGAATCCAGGCGCTAAGGCTCCCATCCTGACTTGTAAAAGAAACATTACTAGGCATAAAGGAAGATCCACTTCCTCAGTGTTCCTTCTACCGTGCAGTAAAAGAGTTATTGCTGACTTCATTCCATATATCTCCTATTTGTGAAATAAATATGCCCCAGACTATCACTTCCATCATCCTTCTAGATGTTTTTCTATATTTCAAGAGCATCAATACACTTTTTTATCTTAACCTAAGGTAGACATTATTGCATGTTGCAACATTGACTATATTCCCTATGCTGTACTTCATATCCCTGTGACTATTTTGTAACTACCTATTTGTACTTCTCAATCCCTTCGCCTTTTTCACCCAGCTTCCCAAACCCCTCCCCTCTGGCAACCATCCGTTTCTTCTCTGTATCTATAAGTCTGTTTCTGTTTTGTTTGTTTGTTTGTTTACTTCATTCTTTAGATTCCACTTATAAGTGAGATCAGATGGTATTTGCCTTTTTCAGTCTGACCTATTACACTTAATATCCTGTAGGTCCATTCATGTTGACGCAAAAAGAAGATGTGGTACATATATACAATAGAATATTACTCAGCCATAAAAAAGAATGAAATCTTCCCATCCGTGACAACACGGGTGGACCTAGAGGATATTATGCCAAATTTTCTTTACATCATCCTTGCATTGATCATTTGTACATTTTGTCAATGGTTTTCAGGGGCAGCTGCTACTTCTACAGGACCCCATAATCTTAAAGTGGAACATTATGCTAAACTACTGAACCAATGCTCTTCCATAAATTGAAAGCCCTTAGGTCAGTTTGAAAATGAAGTCTCAGTGACAACAAAAGTCTTCTGCTAAACAATTCTTAAAAGATTGCTTGGTAGGGGAGAGATCAGGATTTATGGAGCTCTGAAATAGACTAATAATTTGACACTCTTTTATTTCTTTTTCTTTTATTTTTCTGTTCTGATTTCCCTTGACACAATATTTGTATCTCTCAAAAAACCTATATGACCCCAAATAGCCATAGCACTCTTAAGAAAAAAGAACAATGCTGGAGGTATCACACTTCCTGACTTTGGCTTGTACTACAGGGCTACAATAATCAAAACAGCATGGTATTGGCAGAAAAACAGACACGTAGACCAATGGAATAGAATTGAGAACTCAGAAATAAAACCACATAAATATGGACAGATAATTTTTGACAAAGAAGCAAAAAACATACAATGGAGAAAAGACAGCCTCTTCAATAAATGGTGCTGGGAGAACTGGAAAGCCACGTGCAAAAGAATGAAACTGGACTGCTATCTGTCACCATGTACCAAAATTAATTCAAAATGGATCAAAGACTTAAGCATAAGACCGGACACAATAAACTGCATAGAAGAAAACGTAGGTACTAAACTGATGGACCTTGGGTTCAAAGAGCATTTTATGAGTTTGACTCCAAAGGTAATGGAAGTAAAAGCTAAAATAAACGAATGGGACTGTATGGAACTTAAAAGCTTCTGTACAGCAAAAGAAACCATCGACAAAATAAAGAGGCAACCAACCGAATGGGAGAAGACTTTTGCAAACAGTGCCTCCGATAAGGGGCTAATCTACAAAATATACAAGGAACTCATGCAACTCAACAACAAAATAACAAACAACCCAATTGAAAAATGGGCAGACGACCTGAAGAGACATTTCTCCAAAGAGGACATACAAATGGCAAATAGACATATGAAAAAATGCTCAACATCACTATTCATCAGAGAAATGCAAATAAAAAACACAATGAGATATCACCTCACCCCAGTCAGAAAGGCTAACATCAACAAGACAAATAGTAACAAGTGTTGGAGAGGCTGTGGGGAAAAAGGAACCCTCATACACTGTTGATGGGAATGCAGACTGGTGCAGCCGCTACGGAAGGCAGTGTGGAGGTTCCTCAAAAAATTACGAATACTTACCATATGACCCAGCAATCCCTCTCCTGGGTATCTACCCAAAAAATCTAAAAACATTTATTCATAAAGACACGTGTGCTCCAATGTTCATTGCAGCTTTATTTACGGTGGCCAAGACATGGAAACAACCAAAATGTCCTTCGATAGATGAATGGATAAAGAAGTTGTGGTGTATATACACAATGGAATACTATTCAGCGGTAAGAAAAGATGAAATAGGATCATTTGTGACAACATGGATGGATCTTGAGATTATAATGTTAAGCGAAATAAGTCAGACAGAAAAAGCAGAGAACCATGTGATTTCACTGATATGTGGTATATAAACCAAAAACAACAAAAGAACAAGACAAACAAATGAGAAACAAAAACTCATAGACACAGACAATAGTTTTGTGGTTACCAGAGGGTAATGGGGGTGGGAGGTGGTAGATGAGGGTGAAGGGGATCAAATATATGGTGATGGAAGGAGAACTGACTCTGGGTGGTGAACACACAATAGGATTTATAGATGATGTAATACAGAATTGTACACCTGAAATCTATGTAACTTTACTAACAATTGTCACCCCAATAAACTTTAATTAAATAAAAAAAGAGTAAGGGGAAAATAAAAGACTGGAAAAAAAAACCTATATGACTAAAGATTTTATACTATTTTTAAGCACTTTGGCTCTCCCTGAGAACTGCACTCTGTTAGTAAGGAACACTACTTAATTCCTTGTTCTGAAGAGGCCACTCAAATACAGTGGGACTTCGGTTATTTCTTAGTAATCAATTTCTCTGGCATTTGTGCAGAATGATCAAAATGGCATGGCTGTACTATTGCACATGGATTATGTGAGATTAGAGTGATACGTTTTAACCTATTTTCAGACCTATTAAGAGTGTACTTTACCCAGCATGGTTGATATAACAGACCATGTGCTTTGTTTGAAAGAAGAACAGGGAGAAAAAAGAGATCTGTACATAATGACTGTAAATGTCCTCTAATTGCTTTTCTATTTCAGGGGGCATGTAGGAGGTACCTGAAAGGTCACTGATTAGTCCAGTTCCACATTACTAAAGTAGTGTTTGGAAACAGACAAAGGAAAATAATAGCCAACAGTTATACCAATACTGTGTTTCCCCGAAAATAAGACCTAGCCGGACAATCAGCTCTAATGCATCTTTTGGAGCAAACATTAATTATAAGACATGGTCTTGTATTATATTATGTTAGATAAGACCCAGTCTTATATTATGTTAGATAAGACCCAGTCTTATATTATAGTAATATAAGACCTGGTCTTATATTAATTTTTGTTCCAAGAGACGCATTAGAGATGATTGTTCAGGTAGGTCTTATTTTGGGGGAAACACAGTATAATAAAGTTAAACAGGAAAACATTGTTTATAGATTATTTTGTACAGCAGGACGCTTTCCAATTTGACAGTATGGCACCTTAATAGCACACTGTGGACGTATTTCACTGGTCTCTCAACAGACTTGATTTTTAGATTGGAGTTTATTCTACATTAAAATCTAGATTGATCTAGCAAAATTCGGTACAAAATTATGTTGAATAAGCAATATAGGAAAGGATGCTATGCTGAAGATAGTGGAAATACTCTGTTGTTCTAAACATATTTTGAAAGTCAAGCATCTCCTGATTGGGTGAGACACATCAAGAAACAGTTTGAGCACCCTAGCATTAACCAGTCAAGGCACCTGGGAATTCTAGCCTGTAGACACATACCATTCATAATTGCCTTGATGGCTGATCTAACTATGGATGTGTCTATGCACTGCTATCCCTACTTTTCTGCTCTTCCATCTTGCACCCCACTGATGAGTCTAAGAGCTTCAGTTTTATTACTTGGCAGACACAGATGGTTGCCTACCTGACAGCCATTCTGTTTTACTAAAGAAACCTTGGGTTTGTTCAGGTGTCAGTTGGCCATGTGTCTTAGGGGAATCCGGATTTAAACAACCTCCAACCCACTCTCCTCACCTCTGAGGAAGCATCTTGATTAATTTAAGCCAACCAGAGGTAATTCCATTCCCATCCACTTAGGTTGGTTTAGGAATGGGCATGTGACACAATTCAGGTCAGTGAAATATGAGACGAAGCCTGTGGGGGCTCCTGAGAATAGGTCCCTCATTTTAAAAAAAAGAAAATCAAAAGACAGGGACCTGCCTTTATCTTTTTTGGAAGTTGGTATCTGCATAAACAGTAGCAGCCGTCTTGGGGCCACGAAAGCAACCAGCCTCTGAGGAAAAGCCGACACACGGAGGTGGCAGAAGGAAGGAAAGAAACGGAATCCTTCCTGACACCATTGGAATGCTGAATTAGCCCACCCTGCCCACTAAAGGTAACCAGCCGCCTGACGTAGTAAACACCGTGATGCTACCCAGATTCCTTCTTCAGGACAATGGCACTCCTTTCTTCAGCTACCAGAAGTCTTCCTCCTGCAGAAATCACCTTTGGGGGTTGTCTCACTCCAGATAAGTTCCCTCCCTCAGGGAAGCCTATATCCAATGACTGACACACATGGGGATACAAAGGTCTGACCACCGTGGTTCACTGGAGGATAACTCTAACGACCATCCCAGCTCTAGAGTTTCCTGTAAATCAGCTAAAATCTTTGTTGTAATTACGCTGCAGTTTAACTTCTCTCCCTGTTCAATCCTGCTTCCCTTACTTCTTGATATGTGTTGTTCTTGGGTTTTTTTTTGAGCACACTCTCCAATAAATCTTCTATATACAAAACTCTATCTATTTCCAGAGAACCCAGCATAAGACACTTAATTTTTGAATAACTACCTTGTTTTCTTTGTATTTTTGCCACCTAAAAATGCATGCTTCCCTAAATACTGTATTTTATATTCCTACTGCCCTTCTCCAAAAGGACTTTACGTAACTAGAGTCATACACCATATGTAATTTTTGGTGTTTCCCTGTTTCACTCAACCTTGTGAGATTTCATGATTTAATGTGAGTAGCTGTATTTTATTACTTTTAATTGTGTAATAGTATTTTATTGTAGAAATTTACTATAATTTATATATTATACTACTGATGGACATTTAGGTTTACAGTTTGGAGCTATGACAAACAATGTTGCTATGAAGATACGTGTACATTTTCCTGATACAATGTACATGCATTTTTGTGGGGTATATATCTAAAAGCGGGATTCCTGGATCAAAGGGTGTACACAGGCTCAGTTTTATAATTCTGCCACATAATTTTCAAAAGTGGTTGTGTTATACCAGTTTACACTATAACAATGAATGAGAGTTCTTGTTCATAATTTTAATCTCTCTAATGGGGGTGTAGCAGTATCTCCATGGTTTAATTTGATTTCTCTTATTACTAATGAGATTGAGACTTTTTCAAATAATTATTGACCATCTGGATACCCTATTTAATGAAGTATCTGTTCAAATCTCTTGCCCATTTTTCTATTAAGTTGTTTGTCGTCTCCTTATTGAGTTGTAGGATTCTTTATGTATTCTGGATATAAACTCTTTATTGGTTATGCATATTGCACATATCTTCTTGCTCTCAGTGGCTTGATTTTTAACTCTCTCAATCATGTATTTGGATGAAAAGAACCTCTTAATTTTAATGTAGTCAAAATTGTCAATCTATTTCTTTATGGTTAGTGCTTTGGGGATTCTGTTTAGGAAATATTTGCCTCTCCAATGCCGTGAGACTCTTCTCCTGTGTTACTTTATAGATATTTTATTATTTAGTCTTTTGTGTTTAGGTTTACCGTCTACCTGCAATTGTTATTTTATGTATGTTGTGGAATCTTTTCTCTCTTTTTTTCAGATGGATATTTAAATGCCCCAGCACCATTCACTGAACAGACCAATAGTGTTGTCAGTAACACTATTCTCATAAATCAAGTGTCTGTACATGTATTAATCATATTCTGGGCTTTCTATTCTGTCCTATTGGTTTGTTTATCCTTTCATCAGTACCAAGTTATAAACTGTTGTAACTTTGTAATTAATAATTAACAATTTGTAGTTTTCAATTAAAGCTGGGCCTCATATCTTGTTCTTACTCAAGAATGTCTCAGGTATCATTGACCCTTTATATTTTCATATAAATTTTATGATTAGCTTGTCAAGTTTCACAAACACTAATTTCATTATACTCCATTCATTCCTTTCTGTACCTCTAATCTTAATCTTGGATCATTTTCTTTATGTCCAAAAAACATCCTTAATTATTTCCTTTATTGTGTGTCTGCTAGTGACGTTGCTCTTAGTTTTGTGTGGAAATATTTTCTTTTACTTTTACTCTTGACTGGTAGTTTTTGTGGGCAGAAAAATATATCTTGGTCAAGGTTATTTGTGTATTGATATATTTCTTGATATTTAGAAAATTCTTACCTACTATCTCTTCAGATATTGACCATGCTCCATTCTTTGTATCCTCACCTCTGAGACTCTGATTATACATATGTTGGCTATTGCAATGATGCTAGTCTCTCTTTCGATTTTTTCCATTGTTTTGTTTGCCTGCCTGTGCTTCATTCTGTCCTATGTTCCATTTTTATTATTTTCTTTTCAGTTCTGTACAATCTTCAGTTAAACCTACTCATTGAGTTTTTCATTTTAGTCATTATGTTTTGAGTTCCAGAATTTCTGTTTGGTACTTTTTTAAATAGTTTCCAGGTCTCCAATTTGACTTTTATCTCCTTAAAAATAATAATCACATTATTTTTAAAGTTTGTGTTTGATAATTCCAATATCTTGAGGTATTGTAGGTCTGTTTCCGTTACCTGTTGTTTGTGCTAGCTTTATGTTTATGTTGTTTTGTCTCCTTATGAGTCTGATTTTCTCTGATTGTGTTTCAAACATTCCATTTGAAAAAATTTTTTGAGACATTATTTGAAGCCTAGGATAATTTTATCTTCTCTTCATGAGCATTTTCATTCTCTTCTGCCAGTCTTCAGTAGGTATTAGCAATCCACCATCTTAATCCATCTCAGGGATAAATATTTCCTAAGTCGCCCAGCTGTCTCAAAGGTAGACAATCCATGTGAGGGCTGCTGAACTTCCAGCTCACCCTTACTCCTAGGATACAGACCTTCAGAGTTTCAATCCAAAGACTACAGGATGGGAGGAGAGTGGTGTCACAGTTGAACTCGCACTTGACCTTCTGGTACCATGAGGCTTTCAAAAGCACCACTCAACCTTTCAGACATCTCTTCTAGCTCAGGATATGTCAGCAGGGTCAAAGCAGCCCCAAATGCCAGGCTCACGTCCCTGGATTTCGGTCTTTTCCTGGGTATTAGTCCTATAATTCTTCATTAACTTTTGAGCTCTCTAATGCTTTCTAGCAGACTTTAAAACATTTTCCCAGCTTCTCTAATTGTCCTCAGTGGGAGACTAGGTCCAAATTATCTAGTGCACCATGACTGGGACTCTAATGGATTGTTTCTGTCAGCATGCAAATATGCCAGAGTATCTCACATTAAAAAAAGATAATAATTCTCATGACTTCCTTTAGCTATTCTCTTCTGCCTATTTTTCTTTTCATCTTATGTGAAACTCTTCAAAAGAGTTTGTATTTTGATGTCTCCAATTCCTTACCTTCCATTTGTCTTTGAACCAACCCAAATTATGGTTTTGTCTGCAACCCTCCACCAAAACCTCTCTGATCACGGCCCTAACTACTTTCATGTTGCCAAATCAGATGATCCATTCTTAATCCTCATCTTCCTCAATCTCTGAGAAGCACTTAACACATTTTCTTCACTTGGGTTCTAGGAAATCATACTCTTGTGGTTTTCCTCCTGAATATCTATTTCTTCTGAGTACCTTTTGCTGAATCATTCTCCGCTTCCTAACCTCTAAGTGTTAGAATACATTAGAGCTCAATCCTTGAATTTCTCTGTCTGTACCCACTCCCTAGGTGATCGCTTACCTTTCATGGCTTTCATTCCAATGATTCAATAATGACTTCCACATTTATAGCTCCAGTCCCCATCTTTTCCCTGACCATTCTCCTCAATATCTCCACGTATGTCAATAGGCTTCTCAAACCTAACGTGTCCAAAACAAAATCATTGCCTTTCACCTTCTTCTCACAACCTAATCCTCTCTCATGTTCCTCATCTCAGTAAATGACACTACCATTCAACTAGTTTTTTCAAGCCCCAAACCTTGACGCCATCCATGACGACAAATATATTCTGAATTCAGCCACCTTTTTCCATCTCCAAAGATGCCACCCTGATTGATTTATGTGTGTCAATTAAGAATGGCCGGCGTTTCAAGTAACAGAAAGTTCAACTGCAGTAGCTTAAACTAGGGATCAGCAAACTATAGCCTCTGGGCCAAATGTGGCCTAGCAACTATTTTGGTCAGTAAAGTTTCATTGGAGCACAAGCATTCTCACTCTTTGACATCCTGTCTCTGGCTGTTTTTGTGCTACCTGGCCCACCAAGTCTAAATGATTTATTATCTGAGCCTTCACAGAACAAGTGTGCTGACCCTTGTCTGTAGGGGGCTATTGTTATGTTCATCTAAACCATCTCAGAAGTGTGCGGTGAAGGACGGGTGCAGGGCCCATTGTGTCAAAAAGGACACAGGCTCGTTCAGGTTTTCTGCTCTTTCATTCTTGGCTTATTGCCTCATGGTCACAAACTGACTACTGTACTTCCAGGCATCACGTCCACAGTCCAGGTAGGAAGAAGGAATAGCTTGCCTCAAGAAAACAGGAGGGAAGAATCCACGTCACCCATGTCAGTCACCTTTCTTGCCAAGAAAACAGAGGTTTCCCCAAAGCTTTCTCAGCAGACGACCACTTCTATCTCATTGGCAAGCACCATGTTACACTGTCACCTTGAGCTGCAAGGGCAGTTCAGAAATCAAGCGTTTGGCTTTCCAGCTCCTCCAGTAGAAAGAGAAAAGGGAAAAGAGACTGAGACTCAGTTTGGTTCTGGATGAGCTGATGTGCGGTGTGTGCCACATGAAGCCATTGCTGCTGCTTTCCTAGACTACCTGCCAGGCCTCCTTGCTTACACTCCCGTACCTTTATAGTTTATTAATTACACTGAAACCAGGCTGATCTCTCTCAAAAGTAAATCACATCACATCACTGCTTTGCTCAACATCCTCCCATGGCTCCCATCACGCTTATAATAAAATACCAAGCCGTCAGGATCTGGCCACTGGCATTCTCCAAGCCTCTTCCTTCCTCTCCAACCCTGATTCACTCTTACCTGCCACACTGGCCTCCCTAGTGTTCTTTAAATGTACACAGTCCTGCCTGGGGGCTTCTCCTTGGCACTCTGCCCCCTGTTCTTTACACAGCTTGCTCCCTCACTGTGTTCTGGACTCTAATTAGATGCCATAGTCTCAAAGAGGGCTTCCCTACCATCTAAAAGAGCACCCATATCACTTTCCTCTCCTAAGCTGTTTCATTTTTGTTTTTAGCACTTATTAGTACCTAACATCATTTATGTTTATCTGCTTAGTTGCATGTAGAATGTAAAGCAAGCACTGGTTGTTTTTTTTTTTCATTGCTATATTCCCAAGGCCCTAGAAGTGGGTCTTGGCACAGAGTAGGGTTAACACTGAATGCATAAATTCCAATCACTGCCAGTTTTGTCTATTTCAAAAACTTCTTATTGGCTTAACAAGGATACAGTGTGATCTGAGAGTCTGGAGGCTTATCTTGTGCCTATTGTGTCTCTGGGTCACCCCGACGATGTCAATTTCTCAGTCTTGGCTCCATCATCTGAAAACTGGGGCGGGGGTGGGGGGATCGGGGATGTTGTTCTCCAAGGCCGTTCTAGTCCTCCTCGATACTGTATCCTTAAGGAGTATCAGTAGAAGGACCCCCACACCCCCCGAGATGAGCCAGGGTCGTTCCTTGCTGTCCTACACACACCTCCCGAACCTAAGAGATGGGCTTCCCTCTGCTTTATTTTCATTGTTGTTTCTTTCACCAAGATTTATTATATGGAATGGAAGCAAGGCAATGGATCTTTGCTCTTCCACAGAACCTTTCTCTCACCCTTCAATACGAGCAGCCAGAGCCGTGATAGACTGTAAGCGCTGGGCGTATTTACTCATTCTTCCACAGCTGAGTTCTGCATTGTGTCTCAGATTATTACGCAGTTTCTCCCTGTTTTCATGCCCTCTGTGCTTGCTGCACCTGAATCTTCTGACTTATATACACACTGCTAGGCTGTAATTCTAGGAAAACAGGAAAACCAGTGAAATATGGCAAGGCTGTGAGACCTCTGGAGGTAACCAGAGAGGGAGAGATTGCAGGGGGCTGTTTCTGACTGTCACCCGCCCTGAGGGGGACAGAACCGGAGGTAGACACAGGGCATGCCAGGTCCACTCCTGAGGACAGCAGAGCGAGCCAAGCTTGAATCGCACAGGAACACGGAGGTTCAAGCTGCAAAAAGAGGAAGAACGAACTATCTATTTGGGGAAACCAGGACCAATGCCCTTAGCTCTTTTTGTGACAACCTTCTGGAAAATAACACGACCACCAGTGACCAACTTTAGAACTGACTCAAATCAAAAAGCAGGTGGGAAATTCTCCACATTTCTAACTCGTACTATTGATGATTGATGGATGGATTATAGGAGGTAGTTCCTTGGAGGGCCCGTACCCTCAGCAACTGGCCAGAACATTTCCTTCCCTTCAAAGTGTAAACAAGGGTTAAATTATTTGTCATGGTGTAATGTGTCATGGGATGACGTTTATACCATCACAGGTGGAGCAGAAATCCACAAGATTTATAAGATTTGTTGTCATGTTACAGTTGACCTGAAAACCTCCAGTCATATATTTGTCACTCAGTTCACCTTAGCATATTTCAAGGCACAAATATTCACAATGTACTCTATCTAACATACTCCGTGAGCCACTGTTTTAATTTTATCCTTCCTTCATTCAATCAATATTTACTGATCGCTGCTATTAATAATTGCTGAGAACCTACAGTGAGACCTAGTGTACCCCAGACTGCACTGAGTTTAAGATCAGCTTTGAAAACATTGCTTTTCCCGTAACAAGAAGTACATTCATTTAGAATAAAAGGAAATACTGCATTCTGAGTGACACACAAGTCATACATTGTCATACAAGCACAATATGCTGTGTTTCCCCGAAAATAAGACCTAGCCGGACAATCAGCTCTAATGCGTCTTTTGAAACAAACATTAATATAAGACCTGATATTATATTATATATTATATTATATTATTATATTATATTATATTATATTATATTATATTATATTATATTATATTATATTATATTATATTATATTATATTATATTAAAGACCTGGTCTTATATTACAGTAAAATAAGACTGTGTCTTATATTAATGTTTGCTCCAAAAGATGTGTTAGAGCTGATTGTCCAGCTAGGTCTTATTTTCGGGGAAACACGTTATCTCCTTGATGTAAGTCTGCCTTGTAGTGAATCATTTCTCTGTCTCAAGGGATATTTGTCAACCATTGTCTTGATTTTTCCAAATCACAATTAATATTTGTATGCCAATGAAATTCTTTACCCTGGTGATAGTTTGCAATATGCGATTTGCAAGCAGAGTCTAAGTGTATCCAGGGCAGGCATTTTATATTCTCCATTCCACAAAGTACTAAGAGTTCACAAAATTTTTAAAGCTGAAAGGAACTGTACAGTCATGACCCTTCATTCCACAGATGATTAACAAATATGTTCAATGATGTGTTCAAGGTCATTAGCCAATGAGTGGTTAAATTAGGATTCTTTTACCTTTATATCCAGGTTCTGGAATTCTCACTGCATTGCCTTTGAATTTGACACAGAAGAAATCGTTTTTCAAAGTTTGGATGAACATAAATGTGACATTAAAAATACTACCTTAAACATTTTGCAGGGGAAATCCATAACTTAATGTATTTGAATTCTCATTAGAAGGAGGTTTTATTCCAAACTACCCAGCAATGATCTATTCCTCTATGGACATTCCATACTTTTCTGGGTGACATGAATTACTTCCACTAGTTAAAATAACCCAAAATTTATCACCAGAGGCTTAGGCTATTCACTCACATTAAAGTTGCCAAGGATCTAAATTTCTAAAATGTAAATTAGAAAAACAAAGTTCTTTTACTGTGGTTTGTGGTTTATACGTACAGAGGGTACCAGAAAAACGTATACACATTTTAAGAAAGGAAAAAACTGTATTAAAATTGTAATAATATATACCCATAACAAAACAAATGAGAAACAAAAACTCATAGACACAGACAATAGTTTAGTGGTTACCAGAGGGTAAGGGGGGTGGGGGGTGGGAGATGAGGGTAAGGGGGATCAAATATATGGTGATGGAAGGAGAACTGACTCTGGGTGGTGAACACACAATGTGATACATAGATGATGTAATACAGAATTGTACACCTGAAATCTATGTAATTTTACTAACAATTGTCACCCCAATAAATTAAGGGAAAAAAAGAAGAAGAAAAAAAAGCTGAATACAAGTCATGTGTATACATTTTTTAGTGCCCCTGGTATATATATCAGATATATTCATTTCTGCAAATAATCTAGAGTTATCTGAAAATCTTATAGTTGAGAAGAAGGAAAATAATACATCTTGAGAGTGGATTACGAATGTAGCCTCAATATCCTTGGATATACAGATGGGTCCAAGAAAAGGAGCATAAACACAGAGGGAAAATCTTTGCTTAGCCAGAATTTGGGTTTTAGAAGATTTGTACATTTTTAACTTCAACATAAAATTATTAGTAACGCTAAAGTTTTTGAAAGAAGAAGATGGAATGGAAGGTATTCCTCATCCCTGTTCTGGGCAAACCCCCAGAATTTAGAAGGTTCAAGCAGAGCCTGTAGGAAGTCTGCAGATACCTTACAAAACCCAGGGCTTCTATTTCTGGACAAGTGAGAGGAACCAGCTACACCTTTTCATTCTGGTGGTAGACAGAAGACGCCGAGCACTTGCAGTGTTTCTTTTCTCAAACTCAAACAGGTAATCGTGGGTCTCTGGTAGCTTGGCAGACAAGTTCAGCCATTCGCATGCAGCAAATTCAAATAATTCAGATCTGAAGTAAACCAGGCTCATTTTGTTAGTCTCTGAAATGCGCTTTTAAAAAGTGTTTTACCTCCAACTCCCGAACACATCCCACTTTCCGTCTCCCTCGTAAATCACTCTCCACTACAACCCCTGTCCTTTACACAGCGCTTCAGGCCCACACGAGCTTCTTTCTGACTTTCCCTCAAGGCCAGAACTTGTGAGCAGGTTTCTTGCACACTGCTGTGTAATCCTTCCCTCCTTTCCACACCGTCAGAAGCAACAGAGGCCAATGGGGTGGGAGGCAGCCATGGTGCGTGTTTTGATAAAAGATGTCAGGTCCGAGTTCCCACCGTGACACCCCTTTTCAATACACAAACTTCTCACCACACTGAAACGTTCATTATGCCATTCAGAAGCAGAGGTCTAGTGTGACAGTCTGCTGTAAAGCGCCTCGGTGACTATAAAGAGAAAATCAGTCACTTATTCTGTGGGGATTGTTCATAAAACTGACAGACATGCTCAGTAAGGAGCAAGAGCTTGCACCTGGTCAGGAAACTGCAGGATGTGACAACGGTTGCTCTGTTGCTAATAATTACGCCTTGGGTTTAATCACCAACTTCATGCCTGACAAAATGGAAGCCGAAGACTGGGGAAGTGATGAAGCAATAGGTATTTAAATCATGGAACATTTTTCATCCAATTAGTATGGTGATGAGGCTCTCCGTTTGTTAGGGATTCTAGCTGATGCCGACAGTATTTTAAATTAAGGTTAGTTGAAATGACGGCAGCCGAGTTTGAGGAGTGACACACTACAATGAATATGTCAGTTCTCTATAGGCTGGAGATAGACTTTTGATGGCTTGAATCACAGCTCAGAAAGCTGAGATTGAATAAGAGAAAAGTAATTTACAGCCTAGCCCCTGTTCGTAATGGTTTCTCTTCTAGCTAAAGCAAGGAGTCGGCTTAGGAAAAGAGGGACAGCCTGGAGAAAGCAATGATGACTATCGTCTGTAAATTCTATTTGCATATTATTAATCAACTTAGGCAGCTGGATGTTCTGAGCCTATTACTTAGAATACTGTGTTAGCCCAGCCCAGTTTGTACTCGTCTAATTGATCCACTGCACAGAGAATGCACCAGGAAATGATAACATCGCTGCTCTGGCTTTGAAGCTGGCAACTCTAGAGACAGTTGTTTTTTTCCCTCCAACAAATTTCACCGTGACACTCAATCACCTCTCTCCCTGGGAGGCTGCTCCTTGATATCGTATTTTCAGTCAAAATTACTCATGAAACGCTTTCACTTTTACCCTCTCTCCTTTGCCACTGTCTGCAAAACCCCATCCATTCTAAGGATCACTGATTTTCATTAATTTGTGTAAGTGGCATGTGAAATGGTTGCAAGGAGGTCTCCGATTTCGATGCCCACCCTGTCAGGAATATCAATGGTGGAACAGGCGCTTCCCAACAACTCAGGATAAATTTGAGAGGCAGGTTCTCTCTAAACACCGTGTTTACTGCAGCAAAGTGGCAACAGAGAAGAAGTTTAATTAACTGAACAACTGGGAGTAGCTACTCAGTTTATCATCTCAAGGCAGAAGATAAATGAGAAGAGTAACTCTTGTTGGATGGAGATAAAAGAGGCAGTTGTGGTTACCTGTTAATTAGCCACACATGTGCAATGCACCCTGTAATTTCCTGGGGCAAGTTTTTGATTGCCGACTGTGTTCTCCTGAGCCCAGCGGGCATACAGACTCTCCCTCCTAAGATATATCTATTGGCACAGGCTCTGGCAATACTGAAGAGTGATTGAGTATTAATTAGCCCAAGAATGTGGGGTTGTAGATTATATATGTCTCTGTTCTCGTCCCCATGGGACGTGTAAAGATCATGAGATGTGCAAAGAGCTGGCCTTCAGAAGACTGTTCTGCTATAATCAGCCTTGTGATTTGGGGCACATCTCTTTGGAATTCAGTTTTCCCATGGGTAAAATTTAAAAAGTGAATCACTAAAGTTCCTTCTAGTTCTAACATTACGTGATTTCATCCTTTTTCTACAGTTAACATGTGTTATGTTCGTAATGGGCCAGATAATGTGCTATGTGCCTCACAGTCATTTATTTTCTCATCAGCCCCTCCCAACTGCCCTCAGAAGTGGGGCTATTATTCACTCCTTTTACAGATGAGGACAGTGAGGCCGTGAGAGGTAACATTAACACCAAAACTACAAGCTCGGAATCTAGTCGTATTTTTTTATGTAAAAACTATTCTCGTATCATTTAAACATCAATTGAGACAGAAAAGCATAAATAATTAAAAATAATCTGCACCACTGAGAAAAAATTATATTAGATGAACATTATGCCAGATACCATGTTTCCTCAAAAATAAGACCAAGTCTTACATTAATTTTTGCTCCAAAAGACACATTAGGGCTTATGTTCAGGGGATGTCATCCTGAAAAATCATGCTAGGGCTTATCTTCCGGTTAGGTCTTATTTTCGGGGAATCACGGTACCTCTTTATACACATAATACACCTAGCCAGAGCTAGATAGACAGGCAGATAAAAGATTTTTTAAATGGTGCAATTATTTCTGAAGCAAAGTATATTAAATTGTATTTTACTTGATTCTAATAATAAAATAATAAAACCGAATAAACTACTATTCTTTAAGTAAGTCTTCTGCAGGCGATATTAGGTTGGTGCAAAAGTAATTGCGGTTAAAAATAATTGCAAAAACCGCAATTACTTTTGCACCAACCTAATATTATTTTCTAAAGAAGCCTCCTAGGGCTAAGTAAATAAGATTATTAAAACACATCTGTGTATGTTTAACTTCATATTTCAATTTCAGAATTAGTATTAACTAGTTCTCTACTATGAAAGGTGTGAAACATAATACTTATTCCCACCTTTTAATTTTCATTTGTTATCTTTTTTATTCCATGAAGATTTTTAACATTAACATTCTAGTCTATATTCATAATTCCCAAGATTTGGGAATAACTCTTATGACTCCAGGATTTGTAGTTTTGTTTCTAAGTTTAAATGGATTAATTGCTCACTTTTCATTTCCCACATAGCTTCTCCAATCCTGAGGACTTTTGTTTTCATTCACGTCTTGGTTGGCTGGAGTTTACCATTAAGTACATTTTTCAAGGACTCAGAAATGCTGAGTTCTCTAAATTCTTGTGTGCTTGGGAATATCTGCCTGAGGCCCATATACACACACCCTTGGCGGGATTGAGTATTCTTGGGTAACAGGTATTTTTCCCCTCAGAATTCCGACGCTGGGCATTCCAGCCACCCCATCTGAGGCACCAAACATGTGAACGAAGCCACCTTGCACCTTCCAGGCCCGTCAACACTCCCAGCACGAGTGACCCCAGCCAACACCCACTGAGCCCCATCAAAGCACAGAATCATGAAACATAAAAAATTTATGTTATTTTAAGCTCCTAAATTTTGAGGGTGCTTGGTGATGCCAAACCAAACAAAACTGCAACTTGAACCTGTCTTCACCCCTAATACCAGCCTAATAAATATGGACTCACAGTTCAAGACTTGCCTCAAGGGTCAACTCCTTGTAAACTATCTGTGTCCTTACCCTGCCCACGACAGCCCTATTTCCTCTTCTTCTCTCCAAAATTCCACAGTATTTTATGCCATAAACCAGGTGCTTCCTTCGCCCAGAGGCTCTGGGCATCTGGAGGATGGGGCCTTGGTCGCATTCATTTTTGTTTGTGCTTAGCGCGGTACCTGGCACATGTAGACATTCCGTTATTTTTTGCTGAATGAATAAATAAATGAATGAGAAAATTTAGCAGATGATATTGACACACCCTTTTGGCTCCAAAATATAACCACGCAATCGAGCAATGCACAGAAAAGTCAACGTAAGCAATTTCTCAAACTACACAAAAGTGAAACTATGAAAGATGGCAGACTGCACAGAAGAGTTTAGGTGTCCAGAGATTAAATTCCTCCCTTGAAGGCACTGTTTGAAGCAAAACAAATCAATTAACAAGCATGCTCTGAGCACAGCTGTAAAAAGGTGTGAGACTTACTCGCCCTCCAAGGAGTCACAGGCTCGGCCAATCCTGCGACTTTCCAATCCTGTGACTTTCCTCGCTCTCCCTGCTTGCGGTGGCCACGAGGGCGAGCAGACCTGCAATACTTAAGCAGCCAATATTTTTTACAGGCACCATTACTTCATGGTACAGATGAGGCAAGTTAGGCCGGCGAGACCAGTGATCTGCCCAGAACACCCCTAAGTCATGGAGCCAGGTAAGTGATGATGAAGAGTTGGTCTCTCGGCAAACTGCATTATCAAATAACAACAAAGACCTAAACACAACCCCAGCCATGGTCTAGCACACACTATCTTCCACCCTCACACTGCAATGCCTTGTTAATGTCTGCACACTTCTAGTCCCTCTTTTATTTCCATTCAACCCCCACGCTACCTCCAGAGCTCTCCCCCTAAACACAAATCTGAGCGGGTTATTCCCCTACTTGAAATCCACCGCATAATGTCCAGCTCCCTTTACACAGCAGACAGTCCTCCCCAACCTCAGCCCAACATTCTCCTCTTATTGTATCTCCAGTCATCCTTAATTACAGGTGACCAGATGACTCACAGGCTTCTGCGGACCTCTGGGTTATTTTCAGGTCTCCGTGCCTTTGTACGTGCTGTGGCCTCTTCCCAGATTGCCCATCTCTCCCCGGAAAACATTTCAATAGTTCAAACTTCACCTCCTCTGCAAAGCCTTCTTACTCTCCCAAGCAGTATTACATGCTTCTGCCCTTACATACCACTCAATTACAATATATACATTTTACCTATCTCTCTTCAAAGCTCAAGGCCATAGTTGTATCTTAACTCATTCCCATCCTCACCCCTAACACCTAGCCCAATTCCTGACACCCACTGGACTCTCCACAGATGCTTATTGAATGCAGATGTACATTTTTTCCTCCTTCACATCCCTGGCTTGCTGGAGGGATACAATGTCTACAAATCCCAATGCTTATCTTTTCCTCATGGTAGAAAGCATGGTGTGTTCAAGTTCTTAATAATAATCCTTCTCAAAACACTTTCATTTCTTCAGAAAGAGATATTTCAAATCCCAAGACCATTCCCTACAGCAAATGTCTAACACACCGTTTGTGAATCAGAAATAAATGGATTATACCCGTTTGATTTTCTGGCATAAGCTCCGCTATGTGGTACAGACTTCCTGTTTCTTCCATTTGTTGGGGTGACAGCTCCAGTGGGAAGTAGCCTGGTGCCTTTGGGCTTGCTCCCCAGTTCCACCTTTGGCGGCAAGGCTGTGCCTGCCCAACACAGTGCACAGCAATGACTTTGAGAAACTTGAAGGCTTTCAGAGCCTTCCATTTTCCCCTTGCTCTGAGAGGTGATGTCGGTTAATTATATCATAAAATTCAAAATTCAAAGATTCAAACACACTCTGAACTCACTAATGAGATGCATCACCGTGTCCGTGCCATTGTGCTCTGTTTCCAAAGGACTTTCATTGGGTTGACCATTAATAGATTATTGTCTTGTCACATTACCAGCCTCAGGGACATTTAAGGATCACAAAATAAATGCTTAACGGCACGCAGTCAGACACTCCGGTTACAACATTGTGTAGCTCCCCCGGCAGGTGCGGCAGGGCTGACAGAGGAAGCCTCCTAAAAGGCTAAATTACCCTTTTTTTTTTGATGATGACAAAGAGCGGTGTAGGGAGTGGCCGACAGACTCCAAGAAGGCAGGTCCCACTGCTCTTCACCTGTAGAAGAGGTGGGCACCATGGGTAGACTGTAAAGCTTAGCACTGAAAAGGCAGAGCCTTCCGGAAACATGTTTATTCATTTGCTCTCCAGTGTCTGCTGGGCTTGTGCCTGGCTCCAGAGCAAGGACAAGTCAGGTGAGCCTTCAAGGAATCAGATAATGAATGGACGACTAAAATTCAGAAAGATAATCTCTACTGGACTTGCACTCTTCGCTTTCCATACAAAGAGAGATCAAATGATACCTTTAAATAAGTTATTATCACAATCCACTGTCCCCCAAACCAATAGGCTCATCCCCAGTGGCACCCTGTGGTTAGTCATTCACAGTATTTCCATATTGTTACTAACGTAAGATGCTTTGTGAACATTAAATTATTTGACAACATGAGCCAGAGTTTACTCTGGATTAGCTCCGGAGATAATGAAAGTAAAGGCCAGTGAGACAACCAAATCACTGACCACTCAATCCAAGGGAACTGCTTTATACGCTTAACAAACACATAAATTAGCATACTTAGGATAAAGCCACATTAGCTTTCATCTTTGTAGAAAAAGCACTGGCTTTGGAGAAAGACTTGGATGTAAACCCCAATGAGTAATCTTGGGGGAGGTTATTAAAACCTCTGTGACTCAGTGTCCTCATATGTAAAGAAACATGTTAATAACAGCTACCTCCTTGGGTCATTGTGAGTAGTAAATAAGGATATTAATGCAAAATACATAGCCCAAGGTCTGGCACACAACAAGCACTTGATAAACGGAATATTTGATAATTGTCATAAGAAGGAGGGAAAAATACGTAGGGAAAAATCATAGAAAACTCAGGATACATAGACATAATAAAACAGTAGGGAAAATTCCAAATACATTATTAATCAATAATGAGTTCCAGTTCCAGCTAAGATAGAATAACAGGGACCAGATTTATGTACCTACCTGAAACAACCAAAACTCTGGACAAAATAAACAATGGTGTTTAAGACACCGGATTATCTGGTAATGAAAGAGAGCAATCTCTGAGAGATGGGAAACAAATCACGTGAGCCACATTATTTCCCCAGCTTCCCGACTTCAGAGAGTTTCCAGTCAGTGGCACAGAGAGAGAAATGCAGACAGAGTCTGGCAGACTCCCCGAATTTAGGAGGAAGAACTGGGAAACATGGAAAATAAAGGCAGCCGGAGATGGCAGGAAGAGGACCAGAGAGGAGAGAGCTGCACAGCGTAATTCTTGAGTTTCCAGGAGAATATTGATCAGTGTGTACAGGGAGAAAACTACCCAAAGCCGGGGGGATAAAACCATCCTAAAGGATTAGAAGAGTAACGAGGGCTCACATGGGGCTAGGAGATGTGCCTCTTCCACCAGCCAAACTGAAAAACCCCCTACTTCACAGAGCACTGGATAGAGTACTCAGAAGGTTCATGCCTTAACTGTGGGCAAAATCAGTCCTAAACTAAATGTTGTCCCACCTAAAAATCTTACAAACAAGACGCAAAAGGATCCAACTGTTAAGTAACTACACTGCATGCTAAAACAAAGCTCAATAATACTTACAGGAACACAAAAACATATAACACCCAACAAGGCAGTAAAATTTAGAATATCTGGCATCTGATCAGACATGCAGAGAAGTAGGAAAATCTGGGAATAGACTGAGAACTGACACAGATGTTAGAATTAGCACATCACGGTAGCAAACCAGTTATTATAACTGCACTCAATATGTTAAAATTGTTCGAGACATGGAAAATACAAAAAAAGAAAAAGAAAACCCCAAATAGAACTTCTCATGATGAAAACTGCAAGATCTGAGATAAAAATATACTGGATTAAATTAACAGTAGATTAAACACTGTAAAAGAAAAGATTAGTGAACTTTAATACACACTAGTAGAAACTATTCAAAATGAAATACAGAGAAAACAATTTTTTTGAGAAATGAGAAGAGCACTGATCATCTGAGGGACAATCTCAAGACAACTATAATAATATAAGTGTAAATTAAGTCCCCAAAGGAGGGGGGGAGTAAATAAAAATACTTAAACAAATGACTTGGGAAAATTCAAATCTGATGAAACCTATAGTATCTCACATCCAAGTATCTCAATGAACCCCAAGCATTAGAAACATGAAGAAATTTCTAGAAAGGCATATCATAATCAAATCACTCAAAACCAGAGAGGTAAGGAGAAGTTTTAGAATCATCCCAAGAGAAAAGGCACATTATGAACAGAGAAACAAAAATAAGGATGTCAGCATATTTCTGCTTAGAAAAAATATAAATAAAAAGATATTGGAGCAACAGCTTTAAAATACTGTAGGGAAAAATAAAAAACTGCCAACATATAAGTCTGTACTCAGCAAGAAGATCTTTTAAAATTGAAGGCAAAAATAAAGACTTTTTCAGACTTACAAAGACTGAAGAAATTCACCTCCAGCAGACCTACACTATAAAAAATGTTAAAGGAAGCCCTCTAGACAGAAGGAAAATACCGGATGGAAATAGGATCTACACAAACGAATGAAGAGTACTAAAAATGATGAATACATTGGTTACTATGTACTTTTTCCTGTCATTTAAAATTCTTTAAAAGGTAATTATTTAAACAAAACTAATTACATTGTACTGTAGAGTTTATGTCAAATAAAGTATACAACAATAGCACAAAAGCTAGAGACGGAGAAATAAGTATACCATTGTAAAGTTCTTACACTCTCTGTGAAGTGATATAGTATCATTTGAAGGTTGACTGCAGTAAATCAATGATGTGTAGCATCAACCCTAAAGCAGCCAAAGAGTTATAACCACCGTGTTCCCCCGAAAATAAGACCTAGCCAGACAATCAGCCGTAATGCGTCTTTTGGAGCAAAAATTAATATAAGACTGGGTCTAATATAATATAATATAATACTGGGTCTTATATTAATTTTTGCTCCAAAAGATGCATTAGAGCTGATTGTCTGGCTAGTCTTATTTTGAGGGAAACATGGTAATAAACCAACAGAAGAGATAAAAGGGAATCATTAATAAGAAATACTCAATAAAAAAAAAAATTAAAAAAAAAAAAGCCAGAAAGAGTAGGGGAACAAAGGATAGATTGGACAAATAGAAACGAATAACAAGATAAATCTAATTATGTCAATAACCACATTAAACGTAAATGGTTGGAATGCCCCAATTAAAAGACACAGGTTGTTAGATTGGATAACAACAAAGCAAGACTACACTGTATGTTGCCACTGGAAGTATATTCTGTAAAGATACAAATAGGTTAAAAATAAAAGGATGGGGAAATGTGCCATATAATACTAATCCGAAGAAACCTGGAGTGACTATTAATATCAAACAAAGTAGATTTCAGAGCAAACAATATTGCAAGACAGGTCTTCTCCTCATCAGAAAGAGGCCAATTTATCAAGAGGATGTAACAATCCTTAACATTTATGCACCTAATAATGGAGCGTTAAAATGTGTGGAGCAAAGCAGAACTATAATGAGAAACAGAAAAATCCACAATTATAGTTGGAGATTTCAATATTTAATTGATATTTATAGAACGCTCCACCCCAAAACATTAATACACATTCTTTTCCAGTGTACAAGAATATTATCAAGATAGACTATAAAACAACTATCAATAAATTTCAAAGAATTAAAGTCACAAAGTATTTCCTTTGACCAAATGGAATTAAATTGGAACTTAATAGCAATAAGTATAAATCAGTTAAAATACAAATATTGTCATATATAATATGTGCACGTGTGTACACACATGCACACACACACACACACAAACAGATATGGCTATATACTGTTTTCAAATATCAGACATAAAACCGAGGCTCAGAAAAGTTGTAAATCAGAAAACTGAAAAGCATGCATTAGGTAAAAGATCTTATGGCTACTTTCATAAGTAATAAAGATACTTTGAAGCAAAAGGCTTTAATAGGGTAAAGTCATTATATAATAAAAGTTTCAATTCATCAAGAAGATAAAACAGTCTTAAATTTTATGGAAACAAAGAGAAAACACAGAAATCTCAAAGAATTGACCAAAAAGAAAACCCTCCTAGATTATAGCACAGTTTTAGGACACAAGGTTAGTATACAAAAGTCAAGTGTTTTCCTATATACCAGCAGTGTACAATAGTAATTTGAAATTTAAAACACCATACCACTTACATTAGTACCAAAAAATGCAATATTTAGGAATAAATATGTACAAGATCTATATGAGGAAAATTACAAAACTCTGATGAAAGAAATCAGAGATCTAGGTAAATGGAAAGATATTCCATATTCATGAATAGGAAGACTCCATATTGTTAAAATGTCAGTTTTTCCCAACTTGATCTATAGATTCAATGGAATCCCAATCAAAACCACAGCAAGTTATTTTGTAGATATTTACAAACTAATTCTAAAGTTTGTACGTAAAGGCAAAAGACCCAGAATAGCCAACACAACACTGAAAAAGAAAATAAGTTGAAGGACTGATACTACTTAACTTCAAGACTTACTATAAAGCTATGGTAATCAAGACAGTGTGGTGTTGGCAAAAGTATAGACAAATAGATCAGTGGAACAGAATATAGAGCCCCAGAAATAGACTCACATAAATATAGTAAACTGATCTTTGACAAAGTACAAAAAGCAATAGGATGGAGAAAGAATAATCTTTTCAACACATAATGCTGAAACAACTGGACAGCCACATACAAAATAAAAAAAAATTTTAAAAAAGGAATGTAGACATTGACCACAAAAACTAATTCAAAATGGATCACAGACCTAAATGTAAAATGCAAAATTATAAAACTTTCAGAAGATAACATAGGAGAAAATCTAGGTGACCTTGGATTTGGTGGTGACTTTTTAGATACACCACCAAAACCATAATCCATGAAAGAAAAAATTTAAGTTGGATTTCACTGAAATTTAAAATATCTGCTTTGTGAGAGACACTGTTATGAAAATAAAAAGACAAGCCACAGACCGCGAGAAAATATTTCCCAAACACATACCTGATAAAGAATTGTTATTTAAAACTTGTTATTAAAAAACAGGCAAAATATCTGCACAGGCAACATACCAAAGATATACAAATAGCAAATAAGCATATGAAAAAATCCTCAACATCATATGTAATTAGGGCATTAAAAATTTTAAAAACAATGGGATAGCACTACACATCTATTAGAATGGCTAAAATTCAAAATACTGACAACACCAAATACTGACAAGGATGTGGAGCAACAGGAACCCTCATTCATTGCTGGTGGGGATGCAAAACAGTACAGACACTTGGGAAGACAGCTAAACATAGTCTTATGATCCAATAATAACGCTCCTAGTTTTCACGCAAATGATTTAAAAACTTATGTTACACAAAAACTTGCACACAAATATTTATAGCAGTTTTGTTCATAATTACCAAAAACTAGAAGCAACCAATATGACCTTCAAAAGGTCAGTAAACTGTGGTACATCCAGACAATGGAATGCTATTCAGTGACAAAAAGAAATGAGCTATCAAGCCACAAAAAGTCATGGAGGAAACTTAAAAGTGTATCACTCAGGGAAAGGAGTCACTCTGAAAAAGCAACATACTGTATGATTCCAACTATGACATTCTTAAAAAGGCAAAACTATAGAAATAAGAAATCAGTGGTTTCTGGGAGTTTGTAGAGGGAATGAATAGATACAACGCAGGGCAGTAAAGCTATTGTGTATGATACTGTAATGGTGTATATGTGACATTATGCATTTGTCAAAACCCATAGAACCCATAGACAAAGAGTGAACCCTAATGTAAACTAGGGACTTTAGTTAATATAATGTATCAATATCGGTTTATTAATTGTAACTAAGGCAGCATACTAATTCAAGAGGAGAAACCCAGAGCAGGGGAGGGAGAGAGAAGGTAAATGAGAACTCTGTATTATCTGCTCAATTTTCTGTGAACCTAAAACTTCTATAAAAAAAAGTCTACTAATATATATATATATATATATATATATATATATATATATATATATATATATATCTTCAATATTCAAATTAAAATTTCCAGATTTATAAAGATAAATCAACCAACATACTGAAGAATTCTAATATCTCTCACAATAATTGATAAATTATGCAGACAAAAATTTGGTATGTATATCCAAGATTCAACCCATATAATTAACACTTGTTTTGTGGGACATATTTCAAACTTTACACTCAGCAATAAAATTCACTTTCTTTTCAAACACGGAGACATTTATAAAAATTGTCCTCATAATAGTCCACAAAACAAGTGTCAAGAAATTTCAAAGTATTGATATCATTAGGATCATGTTAAGTTGGAAATCAGTAATCAAAAGATACCTACAAAAGCCCATGTGCATGGAAATATGAAAGCATACTTCTAAGTAACTCTTAGGTTGAAGAAGAAATAAAAAACGGAAATCATGATAAAAATAAATTCCATATGTTAAAAACTGTGAGTGTAACTAAAGTGTTGCTTAGAAGATAAATTATGGTATTAAGTGTTTATGTTAGAAAAAGATATAAGGTTGAAAATTAAAGAGTATACAACTTAGGAAACATTTTAAAAATAGAAAATTATAGAAGAGGAAAATAACAAAGATAAAGACAGAAGGGGGAAAAATTATATACAGGGTCAATAAAGTCAAAAGTTAATACTTTTGAAAAGACTGATAAAATAGACAACCCCCAGGCAAAATAGATTAAGAAAAACACTGAAAGAAGCAATAGAAGACTTGAAGAAATGCTACAGATATTTAAAAGCTTATGAGAGAAAACTATAAACATCTTTTTGCCCATAAATTTAATGATGAATTCCTAGAATGTACCTTACTAAATTCAACCCAGAAAGAAAAATAAAACCTAAAACATTATATGCTGATCAAAGTAATTAAATCAACAGTTTGAAATCTTCCCACAAATATTAGGATAGTGTTTATTTCCAGGGTTAGGGGATGTGGTGAATGGATGAGGGGTAGTACACAGGGGATTTCACATCTATTGCTGATGTTGTATTTCTTAAGGTAGGGTAAAAACATGGATGTGCTTTTTCTTATTATTCTTTATATTTAGCAAATATGTTAGATACATTATTTAGTTTGTATTATATCTTTAAACAATATGTGTGCTACGTCGAAAGTAGAGTTTTAAATCTACGTTTGTATAAATCAAGATAACCTAGTATATATGTTACACCCAGGACTCTCCCCAAGGCAGGTTTCAGCATTACAAGTATTAGGACTCATGTGAAGAATTTGCTGTACAAAGGGCTATCCTTGAAACTGAAAGTATGACATAATCAGAGCTGCTGTACCATCGTCATAACGTAGTTGTACACATAATTACACACAAGTTTCCATGCAGTGATCCCCCAGGAACACTGCTCCACTTAGCCTTTAACGTTGTGCTGGAAAACACCAATGAGTTTAACAGTCAGGAATATTTAGTGAGGTCCTTACCATGCCCCAATTAAAGTAGGTATCATTAGTCTACTAAAAGTGTTGAAACCAGTACCACACATAAGCGTTTTTCTGAGCTCTGTATCCCGAAGTAGAATTGCTGAGCCAAAGGAAATGTACATTTTCAACTTGATTAGATCTTGTTAAATTGCTCTCTGAAGTGTTTTTACCAATTTCAACTATCACTGAAGTGCATGAAGGTTCCTATTTCCTCCTGTCGTGAAAGGAGTTTGTCAGAGTACAGAATGTTTGCCACTCTGATAAGCAAGAAATATGTCTATGTGTATTTTATTTGCGTTTCCCGATTTTCAGTGAGTATGTTTTCATATGCTCACTGTCCATACACTGCTGTGCGCACATAGTCAGTTCTCATTATTGATGGTAGATATAACTATAAAGACACTGCAAACACTGAATGATCAAATACTGAACCACTGCTACTAAGGGAAATACAGGGTTAGGTGACTGTGAGCCTCTGATCACACCATTTTCATTACCAATCAATACATAACTTTGTATTGTGTGTGTGTGTGTGTGTGTGTGTGTGTGTGTGTGTATGTGTTTAAAGACATCTTATTTAATATATATTGTTGATTCATTCACAATGAACTGGCAGCCAACAGCACTGCACCTGAGGCCTGAATGCTCCATAAGGGACAACACAGCCTTCATGCACTTAGGAACACTAGAGAGCATATTAGCTGCCATTGTAAATGTGAAATCACAAAAAGCACAAAAATGCAACAACAAAAAAATGTGGCACTAAACAGACCATGAAAAGGACATTAATGACAGTAGGAGAGCTGAAAACAAGAAACAGAGCATCACCTTGTTCAACCTTCGCTGGGAAGGTGAGTTACCAGGTGACTGCAATTTGATGGCCACCCTCATACTTCCTGGAATGACCGTGAAAGCACTGCAAGTATTGACATTGGAGGTTAAAAATAAGTTTTAGCAAGTAGGTGATTTTGCAAAGATGGGCTCTTGAATAATGGGGATATATATTATAGCCACTTGCCGACTTTCCTATGTTATTGTTTGTATTTTCTGAATTTGTACAAATTGTTGTTTTTTTAAAGCCTGCTGATTTTGATTGAGATTGCATTGAATCTATGGATCAATTTATGGGTAACTAACATCTTAACAATACTGAGTCTTCTGACTTACGAACAGAGTATCTTTCCTCTTATTTGGTTCTACTTTAATTTCACGGAGCAATATTTTCTATTTTTTCATTGTATATATCTTACATATCTTTTGAAAGATTTACCTCTACGTATTCGGTATTTTTTGATGCTACTGTAAGTGGTATTTTTTTTTTATTTAAATTTCAGAGTGTTCGTTGCAATATATAGACCAATAATTGATTTTTGTACATTGATCTTGTATTCTACAATTTAATAAACTCAATTATTAGTTCCAGTAGCTTTTTTTGTAGATTCCATAGCCCTTCTACATCAACAACCATGTCTCTGAATAAAGACAGGTGTACTTGTTCCTTTCCAATATAGATGCCTTTTACTTCTTTTTCTTACCTTGGTGCACTGGATAGAACCTCCAATACAGTACTGAATAGAAGTGGTAACAGACAGATATTTTTTTATTGGTCCTGATCTTTAGAGGGAAGCATTCAGTCAATCTTTCACCAATTAGTATGATGTTGGCTGTATGTTTCTTATAGATGTTTTTTATTTTGATTGAGGAAGTTCTCTTCTATTTCTAGTTAGCTGAGCAATATTATCACTAATGCATATTGCATTTTATTAAGTGCTTTCTCTGTATTTATCGAAATGGTCATATTTTTTTTACTTTGTTAATACGTGAATTATTTTATCTTCAGATGTTAACCAGCACTGCATTCCTCCCTTGATCATGATGTATTATATTTTTTATAGAGTGTTATGCTAATGGCTAGATTTTGTTTACAATTTTTGCTTCTATGTTTATTATATTACATTACATTATTGTAATGTCTTTACCTGGACTCTGTATCAGGGTAATGCTAGACTTATAGACTTTTTTGGAAAGCAATTCCTACTTTTCAATTTTCTGGAAGAATTTGTATAATATTGTTATTTTTTTCTCCCTTAAATATTTGGCAGAATTCACCAGTAAAGCCATCTGGGCCTGGAGTTTCCTTTGTAGGTAGCCTTTCAACTACAAGTTCAACTTCCTGAATAAATATTGGCTATTCATTTTATCCATTTCTTCTTGAAAAAGCTGTTAGTGTGAGTCTTTCACGGAATTTATCCATCTATATTATCAAATTATTTGGCATGAAATTGTTTATAACTTTCTCATATTATGCTTTCACTATCTGTAGAATCTGGAGTCATGTCACCTTTTTTTTTTTTTTTATTAAAGTTTATTGGGGTGACAATTGTTAGTAAATTTACATAGATTTCAGGTGTACAATTCAGTAATACATCATCTACCGGGTTTCCCCGAAAATAAGACCTAGCCAGACCATCATTTCTAATGTGTCTTTTGGAGTAAAAATTAATGTAAAACCCGGTCTTATTTTAATATAAGACCAGGTATAATATAATATAATATAATATAATATAATATAATATAATATAATATAATATAATATAATATAATATAATATAATATAATATAATATAATACTGGGTATAATATAATATAATACCAGGTCTTATATTAATTTTTGCTCCAAAGACACATTAGAGCTGACGGTCCGGCTAGGTCTTATTTTCGGAGAAACAAGGTATATATCACATTGTGTATTTACCACCCAGAGTCAGTTTTCTTTCCATCACCATATATTTGATCCCCTTTACCCTCATCTACCACCCACTTACCCTCTGGTAACCACTAAACTATTGTCTGTGTCTGAGTTTTTGTTTCTCATTTGTTTGTCTTGTTCTTTCATTTTTTTCAGTTTTATATACCACATATCAGTGAAATGATATGGTTCTCGACTTTTTCTGTCTGGCTTATTTCACTCAGCATAATAATCTCAAGATCCACCCATGTTGTTGGAAATGGTATTATTTCATCTTTTCTTATGGCAGTGTAGTATTCCATTGTGTATATATACCACAACTTCTTTATCCATTCATCTATCGAAGGACACTTTTGGTTGTTTCCATGTCTTGTCCACTGTGAATAATGCTGCAATGAACACTGGGGCACATATATCTTTACAGATAAATTTTTTCAGATTTTTTGGGTAGATACCCAGGAGAGGGATTGCTGGGTCATATGGTAATTCTATTCATAATTTTTTGAGGAACCTCCACACTGCCTTCCATAGTGGCTGCACCAATCTGCATTCCCACCAACAGTGTATGAGGGTTCCTTTTTCTCCACAGCCTCTCCAACACTTGTTACTATTTGTCATGCTGATGACAGCTGTTCTAACTGACATGTCACCCCTTTCATTCCCAGTGTTAGTAATCTGTGTCTTCCCTCCCTGATTGTTATCACTAGAGTTATCAATGTAGTGATTTTCCCAATAAACTAACTTTCAGTTTCACTGCTTGTCTGTTCTCTATTTCTATTTACCTTTTTTTTTTTCTTTTACTTACTTTAGGTCTAATTTGCTCTTCTAGTTTCTACTCATGTGCTGTATCTTCTGTGTACCATCTTCCTCCCTACTCTTTTTCTTTTCCTTTTTTTGTTTCATGTCTTCTCCTAGATTGGTAAAATTACATTTGTTCCCTTTTTCCTTCTCTAATGGTTTTGAAGTCATAGATTTTGTTTCTTTTATTTTGGTAATTAAACATAAATATTAAACTATATGTTATCTAACAAAGTCTAAAGTAATTCAGTATCCCTATCCTTCTAAAAAAGGCAATGATCTTCGTGTGCATTATCCATTAAATCCCTTTTGTCCTCCTTGTATTGAGTGTCTAAACTTTATTTCCAACTCTCTTTTAAACAAAAATGTTGTTCTTAAATTGTCAGTATTTAATTTACCAATATATTTTTATCTAGTACTTTGCTCATTGCTGTTCCTAGTATCTCATTCTAGTATTTTTACTCTGGGTTTCCTTATTTCTTGGTGAAGCACATCCTTTAGCAGTTCTCTCAACATGGATTTTGTGGGGGTGGGAGGCTCCAATCTGGGGCCTCTCATCCATCTTTTATTTCACTTAACATTAATATTTTTCTCACCTTAATTCTCTGTTCTTTCTAGATGAATTCTTCAGTACTATTTTCAAATCTCATAATTCTCTGTTATCAATTCTAGAATTTATTCCATTTATTGAGTTTCTAATCTCAATTACTATATTTTTTATTTCTAAGTTTTTCAATTAGTTTTTTTAAATATCCATTTGTCCTTGACTCATTGCTGCAAGTTTTTATTTCAGAAAACTTTTATGGTTGTTATTCCTTCCTTTATCTCTGAATAACTTAAACTTACTTTAAAGTCATTTTGGGATTAACTAGTTTCATTTCTTCAATAATTAATTCGTCTCTTCATTCTTCATTCATTGACCAGCTTTCTTCAAGTGGACTTTCTTTGTGCTTTGTTATTTTCATTAAGATGGTGGCATGTTATCCCTCTCTCCTCATTTACTCTCTTCTGTCCATTGTTTTTGCAGTGCATTTACCCAGCTCCGGAGACTCCTACTTGAGAAGAGGTCTTATGTAAGCAGCCGAGGCTTCCACTTTGGGGTGTATCACAGATTTTGCCATTGAAGCAGCAGATGTCCTGACATATATTTTATCTCCACTGCCTTCTCTGCTTCCTCTAGCCCCCACAGCTGCACAGCTTTACTTATATTTACTTTTTTAAACAAACAAAACTCTTATTTTAAATTGTAGCAGTATATAGCTATAGCTCAGGCGATGGTCCTTTCATGGGTGAGGAACCCTGCATGACCCTACACTCTAGACTGACTTCCCGCCATCCACACATGGGGTGCTCTTGATCCCATCTACCTCACAGAAACCCAAGTTCTAGACAACTCTGGGCATTTCTGGATTCATTTCCACTTCAGTTCCCATTTTGGGTAGATGCTTCCAGTTTGATTTTTGTCTAGCTAGATGTTTAGCTTCCTTTAGAGGGTAGAATGTGTCTGGAATGTGTGTGTGAGTGTGGGTATATAAATGTACAATGCTATAAAGTTTAAAACATGAACTCATGCCACCACCTTAAAATGAAGCACAGAGCACTGTTTCTCAATCTTTTATAGGCTCCGCTCTGTTTTGATATTTTAAGAAACCTTTTATACACTATCTGTGTACATAAATCTTTTGACACTATTTGAAATTTCAAAATACTCTAAATAAAATTCTATGACTGCCTTGACAAGGAAACTGAATTCTTCCCATATGTATTTTTTAATTACACATGCCACCATACCACCCTCTTCCCACTTCATATATCTACCACTCTCCTAGTTTAAAATCACAGTCCTAAAAGGAAACGTACAATTCTAATAAGATCAGCTTCAGAAAACTTAACAGAAATGTTACCAACCAGGGAGGCTGTGTGACTAGTGGCAGACAGAGTTGCCTGGAAAAATCACCTTAGCCTGCCTATACAGAGGGACTACCCTCATTCTAGAAACCAGGCAATTGAGAGATCTCCACATTCTATAACCAAGCCTCACGTACTTTGATCAACTTGTTCTCAAATTCTAACCATGATATAAACACTATTTTGGAGAAAACATTTGTTTTATTTCACAAACAACTTTATGACAACATTTACAGAAATCAGAATAAAAGAAAATCAAAACCCCAGTAGGAAAACAGATAAACAACAAGAACAGGCAGTTCTTATAAGAGGAAATACAAATTGGCCTAACATAAACAAATGTGCTGTCTTTTATGTTAATCTAAGAAATAAAAATTAATGTACTATTTTATAGCTAGGAATATCTTTTTAATAACTCTCAACTTTAAGGTTGTATTGTACTAGCATACAGTGTTTCCCCGAAAATAAGACCTAGCCAGGCCATCAGCTCTAATGCATCTTTTGGAGCAAAAATTAATATAAGACCCGGTCTTATTTTACTATAATGTAAGACCGGGTCTAATATAATATAATATAATATAATGTAATGTAATGTAATGTAATGTAATGTAATGTAATGTAATATAATATAATATAATATAATATAATATAATATAATATAGTATACCCAGTCTTATATAAGACCGGGTCTTATATTAATTTTTGCTCCAAAAGACGCATTAGAGCTGACGGTCCGGCTAGGTCTTATTTTCGGGGAAACATGGTATTTATACTTGCTACTATATTGGAAACTGGCACAGTTTTTTGAAAAAGCAATATAGCAATATGTATTGGGAGCTACCGAAAATGGTTATTTTCTTGGAGCCAGTAAACCAACTCCTAGGAATTTATCTTAAGGAAACATTAAAAAAAACAACCCTGTATGCATGATAGTGTTCATGCAGCATTATTCACAATACGGTAAGTGTTGAAGAGGACAGAACAAGCAGGCAGTAAGTTACCCCAACAATTTTGACCACTTTTATTGAGGTGCAATGGACATACAATAAACTGTACCTAGTTGACATATATAATTTGATAAGTTTTGACGTATTTATACTCCCATGAAACTGTTGCCACAATAAAGACAATAAACATGGCCATTCCCCAGCATTGTGAAATGAGCAGAAAACAATCAGGGCCAGATGCTAAATGACACTACCCCAGCCCTCACCCTCGCCACCCCAGGCATCAGCAGACCCCCAGGGGGTCAGTGTTCATGGTGAAAAGGCTGGCCCTGCCCTCTCTCCTCACAGCACTCCCCACTCTTGCCAAGAAGGTAGGACTCCTAAGAATAACTCATACAGACTGAGGTGCTGGTATGCAAGAGGAGACTGGCATCTAGCCACCAGGTTGTGATATCTGCAGGCCCACTTTGGGGCCAGCATCTTGAGGGGAGATTTCTGAGGATGGGAACTTTCTGGAACAGCTCCTACAGCAGCAAATAAGGCTCAGGGCGTGGTGTGCTTGGGTAAAAGCTAACCTTCCACCCCACAGTTCCCTGAGGCCCTTGGAGGGTGTGGAGAAGAAATCAGGCGGCCTTCCTGGCTCCATGTGAAGGAGCTGAGGGATAAATAGAGAAGGCGCCCAGTGGCCAAGTGAGGAGATAACCTACCGAGATGGGGGTTAAGGATGTATACCGACAGCATGGCTTGAAGGGGATACCACTGTTCCTTTATAAAGGGTTCTCAGTGATGGAAGGACCAGAGTCAAGCTGAATATACACCCAGAAAAATCACATTACACAAAAAGACCACATCAGCAGAAACTGCAGCAGCCAACCAAAGTGACCAGTAAAATGATCCAGGCCACTGTCCACCACCAGCAGACGGCCCCTTCTCCCCAAACCCCACCTCCCAATCCAGAACCTGTCCCCCAGGAAGGAAGAAGGAGTGAAAAAAAACATATACCCCCTTCTGACTACAGGTCCTGAAATTCATGTTCTAGCCAGAAAGGGAAGGAAGAAGAGATGAGATTGGTTTCAAACTTGACCACACAGAACTTTTTAATAATGAGAAATTAACTCTGAAGCTGTGGGATCATCCCAAGATGTCACTGAAGGACAGAAAAGGGAGGTGTGATTGGAAGAAAACAAGAAATCATTTATGCCTGTCCCTCACTGAGTGTAGAGATTTCACTATACCTGATATAATCACAAAATGAAGAGGATAGTTAGAGAAAGTATAATATATTAACTCAATTATCTTATGGAAACAACAATAGAAGTATGAAGAACTATGTAGAAAAATGCAATTTGTTTTATAAACTATTACCCCAAATCATAATAATAATAAAAAATTTTTAAAAATCATATAACAACTATGTAAAACAGGTATATAGGCAGATTCTTAAAGAGAGTAAGAAAAATAAAAATTATTTTGTTAATATGGTATGACTGTAGTTTTTAAATTACTTTTCTCACATTTCTTTCATGATATGAAGAAGTGTTGGGGGGAATCACCCACCATCCTGCCTTAACAGCTCAGAAAGTATACACTAAATCCACAACGTTGGTAGGTCCCACCACGTGAAGTGCAACGACAGATAACGAAACCAATTTTACCATAGGATAACTGATATAAACAAGAGTTAAGTTCCAAGGCATGTCATCAACATTATAATGAAAGGACATAGTGAAACAATGTCCTCTGAGGACCTGTTGCATTCATTTTCCATGTTCTTTTTTCTTTGATGATTTGATAAATAGCTTTGCTCACTCATCTGCTACATGCGAGGCTGTGGGCACAGCTCAGAGCAGGGCTGATAGGCTTGCCGTCCTCATCTGTGTAGCTACAGGGATGCAGGGTGCTGAGGGCTATCTAGGCACTGACAGCTGTGTGGGGCACTGAGAGGACACCGGGAGGCCCCCAAGGCTTCCAAAAGTAAGTGTTCAGTAGAGTGAGACAGAAAGAATGCGTGGAAGGTAGCCAGGGGAAGAGCTTGAGGGCAGGGGTCAGGGGGCAGAGCATATAAGACGACCCCAGAGACTTGGAGGACATTTTCTAGAATAACAGAGCGGAGTTCGAAGGGGCTGCAGCGTGGAGTACAAGAGGGAGCTGCGGTGAGCAGAGACCCAGGGGAGGAAGCAGGATCAGGCCTTATACATCTTGGTGAGAAATGTGGATTCTTGAGATAAAAGTATACACATATACTATATAGACACATTCATAATGTTTAGTTGAATTTCTTAATTTCTATGAAATTGTTGATTTCTTAATTTCTACGCAATAGGCTACTTGCTCGAATTTGGGACTTTTCTACCCTTCTACAATATTTCCAGTTCTTCCTTTAGGTTCTTGGAGTTTGCACCATTCTGGGACACAAAGCAAGCGTATGGAAGATGCTGGATTTCACTGAGAGGTCTCTTGGCAGGCACTGGGCCACAGGTACCACACACAGCATTTTGTCCTCTCTGGACCTCCCATGAGGGCTGGCCTTCCTTGGGGTTATTCTCAGAGGTGACACACATACCCTTTCCTACACATAGAAAGGTGGCACAACAACTTGGAGAATTTCTGGCCATTAATTCGGATTCACTGGTTTCAGCTGATTTTCATCTACCTGGAGACTACTCAGGGCCAAGTCTGGATTTCTACCAATTTCTCACACAAGAGAAAATTGAAGTAAAAGATATGAGGGAGAATTCTGCTGTTGACAGGTGAGTGTTTCAAGTGTGGGTCTTGGCAATGCACTATTCACTTAAAGTTTATGAGGCAATGATGAGACAGCTCAAAAGCAGCAAATCTCTGAGACATGACAGTTCAGTCCCAAAGACAGTTAACAGAGGTCAGCTCACGAAAAACATCTGCAGAAATGGAACCGGGCAGGCCGCTGTGCGAGCCCAAGTATCTGAGTGAGAGCTGCAGAATTCTATTTAGTTTAGCACGTTTGCTAATTGGAAACCTAAGAGTTCACTACCCACAGCCACGAACTTTAAAGAGTCTTCTTGTCTCCACTAAATAGCTCGAGGACACAGAATCTGAAGGAAATGTTATCGGAGTGGATTTTTTTCCTTACAATTTGGTTTAAGTTTGAATATATTTTTTTGTAGCAATAATGAATGAAGCTATTAATTAATCACGTTTGCAACTGAAAAAAGCTTCCATTTTAATCATGGCTACTTGCCATGTAGCCTAAATACCATTAGAAAGCTAATAATGAGTTTAGATTATTCCTCCCCTGTTTTTCTTACACAATCACATCTGTGTCTTTTTTTTAACTTGCAAAAGTAGCACATGTTTGTGACAAGTTATATATGTATGTGTGTATATATAAATATATGTAGATGTACACATATATGCATATGTACCTATATACATGTAAGTGTGCGTGTGTATACACACACACACACACACACACACACACACACATATACTTTACATAAGATTACAAAATAAAAAATAAAAGCTCACCTCTCCATGATACTAAATGGTCCAGTTGTGGGAACCCACCAGACCTTCCTCTCCTAACAGCATTTGCAGAATATTTCCCCTGTGGAAATGGGTGCTTTAGAAAAGATTGTTGGGCCAGCCCGGCGGCTCAGGCGGTTAGAGCTCCAATGCTCCTAACTCCGAAGGCTGCCAGTTCGATTCCCACATGGGCCAGTGGGCTCTCAACCACAAGGTTGCCAGTTCAATTCCTCAACTCCCGCAAGGGATGGTGGGCAGCGCCCCCTGCAACTAAGATTGAACACAGCACCTTGAGCTGAGCTGCCGCTGAGCTCCCAGATGGCTCAGTTGGTTGGATGGCCTCCTCTCAACCACAAGGTTGCCAGTTCAACTCCCTTAAGAGATGGTGGGCTGTGCCCCCTGGAACTAGCAACTGCAACTGGACCTGGAGCTGAGCTGCACCCTCCAAAACTAAGATTGAACGGACAACAACTTGACTTGGAAAAAAGTCCTGGAAGTGCACACTGTTCCCCTATAAAGTCCTGTTCCCCTTCCCCAATAAAATCTTTAAAAAAAGAAAAAGATTGTTATATTCTCCTGTTAGTAGGTGCTTTAAAGATTGTTTTTATAATGTTTTTGTTATAAAATGTTTACTATAGAATATATAACAAAAGAAAGATAATCAGAAGGATGAAGATAACCATTGCCCTAAATCCTGCCATTCAGCATACTTTACTATAAATTTGTTATATTTCTTTCTAGTCTCAGTCTCTCTCTCTCTCTCTCTCTCTCTCTCTCTCTCTCTCTCTCTCGTGTGTGTGTATATATATATATATATATATATACACATATATATACACACGTTTTAACATAAATGGGATCATAGCCTACATACTGCAATCTTTTCTTTCTTTCTTACTGGCTCCATGAACACCTTCCCATGCAATTCTAAATTCCTACAGCCTTGCTACGCAAAGTGTGGTGCAAGGATCACCACCTGGGAGCTTGCTGGAAATGCAGAACCTGAGGCCCAGACCTGCTGGATCAGATCTTCACTTAGACAAGATCCCAAGTGATTCATGAGCACAGTGAAGCATAAGAAGTGGAATCTACAACATCCGTTTTAATGGTTGACAAGTACACCATTGTATGATTGTGCCACAGGGCTATAATTTAATCATGGGATTCTAACAAGTGTTAGGAGAGTTTATCCATTTAGATGGCCAGGAGCCATTTCCTAGAAACATTTGTTTGAGCCAATCTCATTGCCCTTGGGTAACAGAGACAATTCTTTCTGGGTGAGGTTGTGGGAAAACCAATGTCTGGGCCTAAGGCTACACTGGAAAGTGTCTTACAGATGCCTGTTCTAAAAATGGTTTAAAAATATGTTTACTATGTTATGGTAACAGATGCTTCCAAACAAAGAGAACAGGAAGCTGGTGCCTTCTCTGTTCGCTATTCAGCAGGGCTGAATGTGTTCCATTAACTTTGCCTGCAAACTGTGTTGAAGAGCCCAGTAAGCAGCGATGAAAATTACAGAGCCGCATCCAGGCACTTTAGTGGGTAATCAGCTGAAATTGAGCTGTTTTCCATATCCTCTGCTGATAATGCAAATGGAACCTTGAAAGCAACCCCCTCCAAGTTACCACACATCCTACAATCTGAGCAGGTCAATGGTGTCCACACAGATGCTGCCGCTGAGCGCCAAACCCTGCCGCAGAACAACTGGTTCCCACGGCTATCAGCAGCAGCCTCCACCAGACTGCCTGGGTGTTAAAACATGGCCAGATGGAACTAGAGGGTTATAGGCCCAGGGCCAATCAGCTGGATAGATTAGCTGTCAGGAAGTAAAAGCAGCTCTAGGGAAAAGTCTGGGTCTGTCTACAATCTCTATGATTTCCTTCACACCAGCCTCAGCTTTTCCTTGAAAGGCGCTCCCCTGTACTGTCCAGGAGAAATGGACTCTGGGTTAAAGTACAGGATGAAGAACTTTGAGCCGCAGGTTTCAGGTGCCCCAAGATCACCAACCAAAGCAGAAAGTGATTCAGGGAAAAGATGACTGTTTCTTCTCAGATTTGTCTGGTTCTCGGACATCTGGGGGAAACAGCACTTTGGGAGTTGCTAAGCAGTTAAAAGAAAGAATGATGGAAAGGAAGATGGCACTGGATTCAAATACCAACCCACCAGATCTTTGCTACGTGATCCTAATGGTGGCTGAAACTCTCTGACTCTTAACGTCTCTGAAATAGGATAATAATATCTCACAGGTAAGGTACCGTAAACGATACTACCTGGGACCTGGTAGGTATTTGATAAAGGCTCTTTTCCTCCTTCATCGCCTGAAAATGAACCGAACTTCTCACCTTCTCTCTCTCTTTACTCACACTCCAAATAGCACACGCATGTGAAGGTCCATGAAAACCACCTGTCACTTCTAGAGTATTACAGCTAAACTCTAAATTCTAAGTACTATTTACAAACAACAAATTAGTATTCAAATGTTTATTTCTATTTAAACAACTCTGGTTAACTTCAATAGGGAAAAGGATTCTTAATATATATTTGATGAGGCAAATGTGGACAGAAAGGAAAGCCCTATTGACGAGGATGTGGGGAAATGGAACATCCTCGTATACTCCTGATGGGTAAGGAACTTCATTCTGGAGAGCGCTTCTAGAGAGCAGTGTGCATTACGTTGGATGTGACATTTTCACTTCTGAAAATGTACAAAGTAATCACAGGTATCCACAAAGATGAAGTTTACATATTGCACCTTTCTTATTCTTTATAATATTTATATACTTGTATAAGTAATACTTGAAAATACGTCACTGTAGAAACAAATTACGTAACAATGGAAATAAAATGAAAAAACGAAAAGTGGCTTTTGCTCTCATTTGCCCTCTTCCCTCTCCCACTTCACTCTCTAAAACTTCTACTAAAACTTGTGTTCATCCTTCCAGATATTTTGCTAAACATTTACAACACGTGTGTTACATTCTCTGTAATCCCAACATCACTTATTAATTTACTCCTCCCTCTAATTTGAAATGTCATTTAAAAAATAAACAATGGTTTATTGATACAATGGAATATTATGCAGAAGGAGAAAGCTTTCCAATACTGATATGAGAGATCGCCATGACATATTATTAAGTGGATAAAAAGAGCAATGCATGGAAAGAGTACATACACTATTTGTATAAGAAAGGAAGAAAATACTTTGGTTTTGTTTATATTTGCATAAAGAAACACTAAAAGAACAAACAAGAACATAAGTGATCATCTGAAGGAAGCAGGAGGTGGCAGAATAGGGCAGATGGGGACAGAAATGAGAATATTTCTTTGTCCCAGGCAGAACAATTGCCCCAAATATGTCTATGTCCTAATCCCCAGCACCTACGAACATGTTAAGTTATATGACAATGGAGAATAATAATTGCCGATGGAATTAAGGTTGCTAATCAAATGACCTTAATATAGGGAGAGTATCCTGGATTTTCCACATGGACTCGATGTAATCACAACAGTCCTGAAAAGTGGAAAAGGGAGGCAAAGAGGAGAGTCAGAGGAAGATGTGATAGTGAAATAAAGGCACAGAAGGTGCACAGTTGCTGGCTTTGAAGATGGAGAAATGGGGCCATGAGTCCAGGAAAGTGGGTGTATTCGGGTTCTCCAGAGAAACAGAACAACAGTACGCACACACGCACACATACAACTATAAGGAATTGGCACACAACATCATGCAGGCTGAGAATCCCACAGTCTGCCATCTACAAGCTGAAGACCCAGGAAAGCCAGTGTTTAATTCCAGTCCAAGTCTGAAGGCCTGAGAATCAGGGGAGCCAATGGTGTAAATCTCAGTCCAAGGGCCGGAGAAGACCCCTGTCCCAGCTCATGAAGGCAGGCAGGAAGGGAAGGGAAGGAATGCTCCCTTCTTCTGCTTTTTGTTCCATTCAGGCCCAACAGACTGGATGACGCTCACCCGCATTGGGGAGAGCAATCTACCGAGGCCACCATAAACATGCTAATCTCATCCGAAAATACCCTCACAGACACACCAGAAATAATGTTTAATCTGAGCACGCTGTGGCCCAGTCAAGTTGACACATAAAATTAACCATCACAGTGGGCAACCCCTAGAAGCTGGAAAGGGCAAGGAAACGGATTCTCCGTTAGAGACCCCAGAAAGACATACACCCACTGCCAACACCTTGATTTTAGCCCAGGAAGACCCAGCTTGAACTTCTAACCTACAGAACTTACTTTCCATTTTCACTTGTTTCTAGTGAATATTTTTGTGGCTGCAAATTTTGCATGGAATGCCACACATCATAGCTTTCAGTATGCAGCGATCTCGTCATTCATTTTTAATTTTTCATACTTTTATAATTAACACTTCATCCAAAAAATAAAGGATGTCTTAAAATTTCAAGGTAGACTCTTTTTGCTCATCCTTTTCCAACTATTCATTATTTTGTTTATTTTTAAATTGTTATTAATTTAAATTATTTTATTTATTATTTGGCAACATACTTTTTTTATATTGATTTTACATATTCTTCTTAAAGCACAAATCTGATCATGTCCTTTGCTTCAATGGCCCCTCACTCCTCTCAAAATAAAAATCTAAAGGCTCTCACAGGAATGTATCAGCCCTGTTCACCTCTCCAGGGCCCTGGCTGACTTTCCTGCTGAGATACCCCCCAGTCTCACCACCATCCCACCCCACCCACCATCTCATCTACTCCCACTGCATACTCTTGAGCCACACAGAATTCCACTTCATTTCATGAACATGCAGTGTTCACTCTTCTCCAAGAGTTTTCTCTTTGGAAATGTTTTCTCATTTCTGCTCTATTAACTGAATAGCTCCTGTTCATCCTCAGGTGTGAGGATGGATGAGGATGGACGTGAGTTTCTCCCGAAAGCTCTTGGCTGATGTTAGGGAGTCCCTGCTAGTCTCCACATATCACTTACCAGGTCACCTCCCCATCACAGGGAAACAGCCCATTATCTGTCTGTATCTTCCACTAGAATTGTGACCAACTTAAGAGCAACGCTGTGTCTTACCCACACCAATGTAGAATCCCCCTCTCCCCAGCCCATTCAAAGTTCCTGGCGCTCAGTGAATATGTGTTGAATACTTACTTATTCAACAAATATATGTATATATATACATAGATATGAAAAAAATAATGGACAGAAAAATTATACATATACAAAACATTTTCAGCTGTCACGTATTAAGTATTTACGACCGTCTAGCCACTGTACTAAGTATATTGCACATGCTATTTATTCATATACAATGTTACAGTGCTTATCTTTGGGGAAGATGCAAAAAGATATTAATTTTTTCTATTGACATTTTAATTTTCCTAATTTATAAATATTCTTCATAACAACTAGGGAAAAGTTATCTGAAGGTGTTCTTTGCCTATAAAGGTCTTACTATACATACAAGGATAAAATACATACAGGTTGTGGCTATTCTCTGAAAATTGGCTTTGTGGAGAGAAGGCACTAAGCCAGTGGAAATGCAAAATTTTTGTGGCCTCTCTTTAACTCCCTGAGAGCTTCAATCTGTGGTAAGTTCCAAAGACACCTGTTGACTCTGTACATGTGGCACTTCTTTGTTTCTCAAACCCGGCAGTAAATTAGTACCCAAAAACACAGCTGCTGCTTTTTTGGGGTATTGTTGATCTCTCATTCTCTTTGAAGCTGTGAAGAAATCAAAGACTGCTCCTTCTGCATGCTACAGAATCACCAGTAAAAAAAATCACAAAGTGAGCAGCATGCAGACCATTGGAAAATATTCTTGCGCCTGTTCACCCCAACTATGCTGTAACCCATCCTCTGAACATGACATTAAAAAAAACTGAACACATTAAAATTCCCAGTTTATGCTCACAATTCTCAGAACCCTCATTTTGAGCTTTTGGTTAATGCACAATTGTTTGAACAATAAAAACTGATTTTTTGTAGTTTACAATAGAGCTTTGTGTGAGCAAATGTATGTGCTTTTCATTGAAACGTAAATAGCATCACTTGGTTATGAATGAAATCAGCATTTATTGTACTATTAATTCACAAACATGAATTAAACATACCTAGAGTTAAATAAGATTTATTCCCTATCTTCAACCCTAATGTCTCTCTCCTTTCTCACTGTCTGCCTCAAAAGGGTATTTAGATTCTGGATTCCCAAGAAATAAAGGTGAGTACTATAGTTATATCTGTTGTAACCTTAGGAAATATGAATAAAACTTACTTGGACATTAAATCTGCAGTCTTGATTCTTCTATTAATTTCATATCACACACAATACCTTTTCCTTTTGGGAAAGGTAATGCAGCTTCTGGTACATCTGTTTTCTTTCATGAACGCCTCAACCTTCTAAATAATAAAGGTCCCATTCCAGCTATGACACAGATGACTTATCTTTGCAGTTTATAATAATAGCTACCGCTTATTAGACAATTCCTATGTGCTGGGCATGCTCGTCCTCATAGCGACTCCATTAGGAAGTTACTGTCCCCGTTCTAAGGAAGTGGAGCCCAAGTCTTAGCGAGGTGATGTACCATGTCCATGGTCACAGCTACTAAGTGGAGAAGCCTGGGCTAGAATCCAGCCCTTTATCTTTTAGCAAAACGACTAGAGAGAGTAAAGCCACAATAGTCATCTCAATATTATTGAACTTTTTCATAAAGAATACAAAAATAAATAAGCTATTACGAAACTTCTTTCGTTTCTATTTGTCTTAGGTTCCCAGGTTAACTCCTTCTCAGGTAGAGTTGAGTGCTGGAGAAAAGGCTGCTTTGGCTGAAATCTCCACATCCCACACCGAGTAGGAATGATGGGACCTGGAGTAGGGGAGGCTGTGGTGTGGACTCTGAGGCAGGAAATTGGGGAAAATTCAAAGGTTGGGACTGTGGAGTGCAGGATTCCAGGCAGAGGTCAAATAGAGATCACCACCATGGTCTCCCATTCCCCAAGCACAAATCTCTTGAAGCCACAAAGCACTGATATGTGACAGGCTATACTCCTGAAAAGTACAAAGTACAAGAAATGTGTCCACCATAAATTTTCTACTCACATCTTCATCAGTGAGGCACTGACCTCCAAAGGAATAGAAAACGTGGTGCCATGACCAGACAATGAGGTGTTTCTAGGAGAGCATATGATTCTCCAACCAAATGGAACTAAAAGATAGCAATTAAGTGCAACTCAATTAACACGAAGCACAGCTCCTAATGTGCACATCACTTGGTAATACAGACCCTGTCTTGGTACCCAAGGCTGAAGGTGGAGTAAGGAGGAATGGTTTAGTACTCTTTCTTCCCAAGTCCTTGCTTTCCCACGCCTAAAGCAGAAGGAGACAGTTGCAGTCTCTCCTACTCAGAGGGTGAGAAGACAAGTGCAGCTGATGGGGTTCCACGTAACTCCTTAGCTACAGTGATGTGAGAGAGGAAATTTTTCTCACTCAAGATCATGGTGAAGTATCAAAGCCTGAGTGGCAAAAACTGCTGAACAGAAGGGCCAGGCACAAGTGGACAAAAGCAGAGACGGTGGGGGGCCAGGAGTTATCTCAGATAGATGGGACCAGAAACTAGATGAGGTCCTATGGAGTCAGTGAGCTAAGAACCAAGATCAAAGAGAGATCCAAGAGTTTCAGTGAACAGGGAGGGTTTGGATCATCCTCAGGAGCAGGGCCTGCTCTTTGAGACCCGTAAAGCACTAACAAATAGAGCAAATACAAGAGGCGATGTGAGAGGGCCCATGAAATCAATGCTAGAGAGGCTTGGGAACGTCCACCATGATGGGTGACATTTACTGTGCATTTACTTCATACCAACCTTGAGCTAAGTGCTCTGAGAGCATTATCTCATTTAATCATCACAAACCCTGTAAGGGGAAGCTGACCTCAGAACCCATACTTTGCCCCGTTCTGCTGTTACCTAAGGAACCCCATGCCTCCCTGAGGCCAGGACATGTCTTTCTTCCATAGTAGCTCTCGAACTGTTCTGAATGAGAAAAGTGACTAATCCTAGAACCTGCTTTGGCTGTTACGACAAGTCGTTTTACAGATGCTGTGCTCTGCAGTGGTGCCAGCACTCTAATTGTACTGCGGAAGAATAATTACCACCAGCTAGCGAGAGGAAAGCAAAATCTCCACTGAGTAACTGAAAGCCCCACTGAATCTGGCTGGAAGTCAGGGAAATCTTTCTGGTGTTCAAAAATAAGAACAAATCAGGGAGCACGGGAAAGGTGGACTCGAGATCCAAAAAAGTATTGGTTGCAAAATCCTCAAAACACCTCACCTTGCATGATCAGGACACCTTGGAAAAGTGACATTTATGTTCCTATGTTCTTAGAAATATGATCTGCTACTCCACAAAGTTTCAATAAGTCAGGAATTTTTGTTTTCTTCACTACCTTCTCTCACTTTTCCGCCTTCACCCTGTTCTCCCTTCTTCCCTTAAGCTCTCCCACCACCCACAATCTTATTCTCCAACATTCTCAAGGGTCCAAGAAAGTATCCAGGATGCGAGTCTGCATTCTAGTTCTTCTAAAATAAAACTCCTATAAGCCACTGTCTTAGAGTAGGTGCCCTGGAAGCAGAGCCTGAGACAAGGATTCTCATAGATGTGATTTCGTGGGGGAGGGCCTTCCAATGGGGGATGACACCAGCAGGATGAGGCAGAGAAAGGGCATAAGCAAGTGTGGGATGTGGGCAGGAGTCTGGCTTCAGCCTAACCCCACAGTGTTTTCTGAAACACAAAACACACCATAAAGCCATTCCCGCCTTGGGGCAAGGGGACCAACCTTCTGCCCCCCCTTGTCAGTTAGTTCTTGGCTGTGTGCAAAGAAGCAGGGTCTGAGGAGGGGCCATACCCCACCCCCAGGAAGGCAGCCTGTATCTGGCCTGGGGTAATTCTCCTGAGAAAGGGACCCACCGCTCTGGCTTGACTGCCTTCCATTCTCATAGATCTATTAATTCTGTGCTTTGTTCCCAGATGGGGTTTCTTACTTTCAATCAACCAGTATCGCCTGTTTAAAATCTTGCTTCAGTGACTCAAGTAGAGAGCATTTCCCAGTAATCTGTTAAACTATTTACTTGGGTTATGTTTTATTGCTATTTTTTAAATTTTTAGAGAGAACCACCAAATCTCTCCTGCCTTGAAGAACTGCAGAACACAGAAAAGTCTCTGTAATTCCTTTTGCATTATGTCTGTTCCTCACAAGGTATAATTTGTTCGGCCTTTCTAACTTTGACACCAATGGAAAGAAGGCCTGATTATGGAGATGGCAGAGGTGGTAGCCATTAAATCTGAAGCTTTACCCTTCCTTATTTGTGATAGGAATGAAACTGATTATCTTCTAGCCTCCAAATGACACGTGCTGGTGAGTAAAAAAAAAAAAAAGCAATTCCCAGCCGGGGCCACTGCCTGTGTGGAGTTTGCATGTTCTCCCCATGTCTGTGTGGGTTTCTCTGGGTTCTCTGGTTTCCTCCCACATCCCAAAGCTGTGCACATCAGGTGAACTGGCGGGTCTCCATTGTCTCAGTCTAAATGTGGGGTGGGTGCCAGTGGCCCCGTGATGGAAGGGCATCCTGTCCAAGGCGATTCCCCCCTTGTGCCCTGAGAGGCTGGGAGAGGGTCTGGCCACCTGGGACCCTGAACTGGAATCAGTGGTTGAAAAGAATTATCTCACTTGGTTTTATATATATATATATTTTTAAGATTTTATTGGGGAAGGAGAACAGGACTTTATTGGGGAACAGTGTGTACTTCCAAGACTTTTTTTTTCCTCAAGTCAAGTTGTCCTTTCAATCTTAGTTCAGCTCCAAGATATTGTCCTTTCAGTCTTAGTTGTGGAGGGCGCAGCTCAGCTCCAGGTCTAGTTGCCATTGCTAGTTGCAGGGGGCCCAGCCCACCATCCCTTGCGGGAGTCGAACCGGCAACCTTGTGCTCCAATCAACTGAGCCATCTGGTAGCTCAGTGGCAGCTCAGCTCAAGGTGCCGTGTTCAATCTTAGTTGCAGGGGGTGGAGCCCACCATCCCTTGCGGGAGTCGAGGAATTGAACTGGCAACCTTGTGGTTGAGAGCCCACTGGCCCATGTGGGAATCGAACCGGCAGCCTTCGGAGTTAGGAGCATGGAGCTCTAACTGCCTGAGCCACCAGGCCAGCCCTCACTTGGTTTTATTAATCCTTCTTAAAACATGTATCGCTCACATATATTTCCATTTTAATATCAGAAGTGTTTTGAGAAGTTTGGTGACCAGAAATATGCCACAGGAACTAAACCCTTATTTACATCAATTAGCCCAGGGTAAAATTGGTTCCTTTATAGTCATCACTTTATTTAAAGTCACAGTTTCCAAGAACCTATCAAGGACATTGAGGACTTACTGCATTTCTGCCCTGACAGAAATTCTGATCCCAATGGTCTAAGGTGGGAACCCAGTACTGGTTTTTCTTGTTTGTTTGTTTTTTAAACTTCCTTAGCTGATTCTAACATAGCTGGGACTGAGAACCCTTGTTCTCATCTCACCAGACTCCCATACCTAGTGATCTTCACAATCTGTGACCTCAGGCAAAGTGGCTCATAGATACTTCTGAAAAACCAGCTGATGGTGATTTAGGTGAGATCAGGTTTTTGTCCCAGGGACAACTCTGAAATTCTAGGACTCTACGACCACAGCTCATGAAGCAGAGCTGGAAGCATGCCCAGTGTAAACCTTTAGTTCCTAATCTGGCTCCATCTCCATCCTCTTTGCTGGACTCCCCCACCCCCTGCCCCCGCCCCGCACACCAGCTGTGGCGCAGAACTGCAGCAAGAGATGAGGTATGTGCCGTGGTGTGCAAGGGGAGGTGTACAGTAAGGAGAGATACTGCACGTATCACAGAAACGGAAGCAGATGCAAACACCAGGCAGGGAGACGGTGAAATGTGGACAAAACACCTTTATGGTTCAAAGCCGACTCCCTGCCTGTACGAGCAGATCACACGGGTAGCTCCTAACCAGCATGGTGACGGCCAGTTGGTACCGTCTGCTTTTGTTCTGGGCACTGAGCAGACCATGTGGAATCGGTCAAACTAAGAAGGGAGGAAGTTGTTGACTTTTTAGTCAATCCAGTGCCATATCCACAAATACCTGTTCCTTCACCACCCCACCCAGTCCCCCAGCCATGATTTGCATTAATAGTCAAGAAGATTGTAGGAGAGAATAATAAAGAATTTTTGCCACTTGCTTTACACACACACATACATACACACACACACACACACAGGGCCAGTGTTCTCACTCTAAACAAATCACTATGCGGAGGCTTCTGCGAGCAGGTTATTGGTTCCAGGGAAAAGCTCTACATCTCGCTTCTGCATCACGAGTGCCTCAGACTGAAACTGACCAGGCCGTCTCCCCTACACAAGGATGGCACGGTAGTCAGCATCTGTCACATTACACACACACGCACGCACACGTGCATGCACAGGCCTCGGAGATTTGGCATTGGTCATTGTGCAGAGCTGTTCTCCGAAGTGCAGGAGGTTTTTAATGCTCCTGGCCCACACCCCCTAAGTGCAAGTGGCAACCCCAAACACCCTGTCATAGTTCCCAACATCCCCCGGGGGGCTGCACCGCCAGAATGAGAACCACTGGCTGGCTCTGTGCTGCATATCTGCTCTCACTCTTTGGTGCAGTCGTCTCAATCCTGAGGAGACTTCAAACCCCCTGATGCCTATGTGCTACCTCCAGAGAGTCTGATGTAATTGGTCTAAACTGCATGTTAGGCATTGGGATTTTCAAAACTGCCCCTGGTGATTCTAATATGTAGCCAAGGTCAAGCTTTCCAGGGCCAGCTCCACAGGTCTGGGACCCTCTGTGATGGCAGGACTTGGCCAGCATCTTCGGCTCGCGTGTAGGAGCTGGCACAGCATAAGCCAAAGCAGCTGCTTTGCGTCAGGACATATATTCTACTCTGTACACCAGGCCCCCAACACCGGATCTGATATCTACTCGGCTATTCTGCACCATGTCCCCTGCCTGCAGAGTGGTACGTGGGTCAGTGACAAGCGAGCTGCAAAATGAAGCAGCCCTGGCCGAGTCTCTCCAGGAGACACCATAGAAGGGAAAAGGAAAGCCATATATACTGCTGGCCAGAGAGAGAGAGACAGAGAAGGAGCAGAAGTCCTTCAGGCTGCCCCCGGCCTTCTGGGAGGGGCCACCCACCAGTGTCTCCAGGTAGCCCTGCTTAATGACACAGGCGGCAGCTACCGCCCACTGGGTTCTTTAATGAGTGTCTCCTTCATGGGTCCTGCGAGATTCCTCTCCTCTGCTGTTCCCATTTATCTGGCTGGAGTTTTCTGGGAAGCTTGTTTAGTAGGGCAACAAAGACAAAGATTTCTCTCAGAAAACTTCCATTTTGTTTTGTTTAAACCTCACTATGCGGAGGTCTTTTTGTTGTTGCTGTGGTTTTAGAAAATGGAAAGGCTTAAATTCTATGGACGTGAGCTAATCTTTCAAGCAGACAGCTGAGAGAGCACACCTCTGGCTTGTTTTTGACTCCGAGTTCTCTCTTATCTGTAATTTATGCTGGAAATGTGAGAAAATGGGGCGGGGAGAGCGCTGTATTTGCCGAATTCCCTGACGTAAATACTCCCACCATGGCTGATTTCAAGCTAGCAGCATTTTAACAAGGGACTGTCTCATCTCCTTTCCCATCCTCTCAAACGTGTTCACAATGGGAAGCTCCTTAGGATGAATCAATGTATATCTCAAAGTCACATGATTTAAATACTGGAAATGTATCTTGTGAAAGGGTGGTGGACGATCTGACCACATACGGAAGAAAGATGCTCAGATTCTCTGAGAAGAGGCCCTGGGAGGACTGGAAACTGAGTGCTAGCCAGCCATGGCCACAGCCACGCAGAAGAGACACTCAGAAAGGGTTGTGCAGAGGGAAGTCGGGATGGCACCCACAGAGCAAGCACCAAGCTTCCGTACGCTCTTGGGCTTCCTTAGCTCTTTCTTTCTCCTTAGAAATCCAAGTGGTGTGAACAACATACTTCAATACAATCCAGGGAAGGAAGCACAACACTGAAGACAGAGTTACAGTGGGGTTCATGAGGGCGGCGGCTGGTGCTTACTGCGTCCCAGGACAACGTGGCATGACCATGGGGACCCACCTGCTCAGCTGCCTGGGTGCAAGGGCCATCTGGAAGGAGGACTTGAGCTGCCTTTGTGTGCAGACAGCAACGTGATGCTTGCTGAATGCTACGTCTAAAGGTTCACTGCATTGCTATTCAGGTAACACTCTCGGCACAAACATGAGCCAGAGAAAGAGAGGGGCAGAAAGAGAAGAAATATTTACACACCATTGTTTCAGGCAATCACTACGGGTTCTCTAGTAGGGTACAGCAAGCAGGTAATAGATAACAACCAACAATACTCTTCACCAGGCACTGATCTACACACTTCACATATTGACATTAAATCCTCAGGACTGTTCTATGAGGTAGGTGTTATTATTAAGCCCATTTTACAAATGAGGAAACTGAGGCACAGATTGCTTAAGTAATTTACCCAAGTCCACATGTTAGTAAGTGGCAGAGTGAGCTTGAAGCCTGGCAGTGGGGCTCAGAGTGTGGGCTCCACTGTGGACGAGATCTCCCCTCTTCACCACTCAGCCCTGGCCGCTGGGCATTCTGGGTATGTGCACATTTTCTGGGTTTTCTTTTTGACTGCTACCTACTCCAGGGCAGAGACCCTGAGTGTCTGGTTCATCAAGACTGCCCACAGAAGCCAGTTCCTAGCTCATTGTAGGGTCTTGCCGAGCAGAGGTACTGCTTGGTTGGGGCTTCTGGGCACTGACTCTGCTCTCTCCTTCCAGAGGAAGGAAGGAGACTTACCCACACCGAGTTTACATAAGAACCAAGAGGAGAAATACTTACAATAGCCCCCTAAACACAACTAGATCACTAGTATCCATTCTTCACGATGAGGCTGGAAGCATAGAGACATGGCACGGACGGAAGTTTCCAGATCTGCCTTGAGTTTGGTAGACCATGTCCCTACAAGCAGAGTATCTGTGTCGGACTCTAGGTCCAAGGGATGCTTGGCTGAAAAGGGCTGCTTCTGCTCCTACCACCCCTCTTCTGGAGAAAATAAAAATATGATCTTGGATAATTAAGCTGGGGACATTATCGAAACTTACATAACCCACCTGCACCAGTGAAGTCATAGTGAGTATTTGTTGGGGAAGGAAGGAAAGAAGGAAGGATGGAAGGGAAGGGAAGGGAAGGGAAGGAGGGAGGGAGGGAGGGAGGGAGGGAGGGAGGGAGGGAGGGAGGGAGGGAGGTTGGTTTCCCTCTGCTGCCTCGTACCATATACAGAGGAAACTCACTGCCAGTGACTCGCCAGAGAGAGATTTTCCTCCTGGACCACAGATCCTCTTCCCTCAAGCCCCTGAATCTCCTCAGCCTGCTGCTCTTGAGATGCTGGCTCCTCAAGATTTTATCCTGTGACTTTGTCCCCTCTCTGTTTGATGTCCCAAAAGTGTAGGGCAGAAACATCACAGGGTCTGGCCTGTGGCTGAGCCTGAAGGTGTCACCTCTTTGCATCAGGTGTCACCTCTTTGCAAGGCTTGAGGTTCTTGTTCGCAGCCCCTTGGTCACATACTCCCCACCCTGCCCCCCAGCACAGGAGAGGAAGCAGCCTCTCTGCCCCTCGTCCTGCCCCTGCTTCATTCCATTTCCTAACATCAGATCTGACATAACTTAGACTCATGTCTGAGGATCTGTTTTTCTGTGTTAAACCAAAAACAATATTTTTCCTTTTTTCTATAAAAAAGAAAATACTTTTTTTTTTATGTCCTGGTCTTGTTTTGTTTTGCCTTCCAAAAGAAAAAACATATAAATCTTTCATAATGTATTATCGAAAGGCTCAAAGAGTTCATGGACATATTTTCTGGAAAACAAAGAGGCATTATTGCATGCCCAGAGCTTCCCTAACACACTATAACAGAAAGGGCCTTACGACGTCCAAACATGAAATTACTGTTGTACTTTTCCTACCACACGGCTGAACTATTTGCTGCCTCTCTATTACGGAATCCCATTACCTTCTGGGTGCAAACAAGTGGAATATTGCCCAAGTCAGGCCTTGTGACGTGCACAGACGGTCCAGAGCACAGCCTGACTGGGGTGGCATACAGAAAGAGAAGTTGTTTGCAACAACTTACAAGATATTAAGTTGGTTCAAAAGTAATTGCGGCTTAAAAGGTTAAAAATAACTGCAAAAACCGCAATTACTTTTGCATTAACCTGATACCATGATTCATTTCTTGAACTTGTCCAGTGACTAATGTTATGAGAAATGCCCACAGAGCTATGCTTATTCTTGGGAACACTTTTTAATTAAAGAAGAGATTTTCAAGAGCTCCCATCTTGGGAAGGACCACTGGGTTTAGGAATGGAAAGTTATGGTCTAGCAAGGACAAGACACTCCACTCTAGGCTGGGATCCTTCATGCACCCAGGAGAGAAAGGATGCAAATGACTACAAGTTTACAATGTGGCTTTGTTAAGGTCTTGGGGTGTGATAGCAAGGGTCCTGACCCAGGGATTTGAGGACCTGAGAAACAGTCCTTGCTCCATGCATGTCTGACTGGTCCCTCGGCGTCTTTGAGACTCAGTTTTCCCTCTAGTACCAGGCATTAGACCAGCACAGTACCTGTCATATCACAGACACTTAAATAATGATTGTGGAGGGAAGGAAGGAGGGAAGGAAGGAAGGAAGGAAGGAAGGAAGGAAGGAAGGAAGGAAGGAAGGAAGGAAGGAAGGAAGGGAGGAAGGGAGGAAGGAAGGAACAGAGGGAGGGATGGAGGGAGGGAGGGTTGGTTCTCAAGCCCTGTTGCAGACTCAAAATAATACATGGCCTCTCACCCTATTCACTTTCTAAAGCCCTGAAATATGAATCTAACCTCCCAGGAGAAGGGGCAGGGACCCTGGGAACAATAGCTACATGTGGCCCTTCCGTGAGTTGGGAGGAAAGAAGCATCTCAGATCATAAACCAATCACAGAAAGAGTAAGCTACGGGCACACAGTCCCTCCTTCCCGAATTACCACGGCGGGGTTAAATGTCTAACCCAAGTCCTTTCTGCTTTATCCCAGGTTACACAGTATTTCTCATAGTCCCAAACTTCAGGCTGTCCTGCCCTGCCCACCCTCCCTCCCTCTTCTGTGCGATGGCACCTTATCTGAGAGCCCTTGGTCACCAAGAAAGCAATGACCTTGTTTTCTAGTGCTGGAGGGCATCTTTCTTCTGGATGAAATCACTCTCTTTACAACCACCCAACCACCCAGAAAGCTCTCTGAGTCCTGCCTTCAGAAGCACCTCGACTGGATAGGTCACGCTTCCCCCAGAAATCAGGTGGCAGGTCTCAGGTTTTACCCCTTTTGTCCTTCCTCTTCCCTCTGCACCCTTTTGGACCCCACCGTTCCTCTGAGATTGAGTCATACAGCCTCCTCTCAATATGAGGAGACAGGGACAAACATCATGACCGTCTGAAAATTCACAGCCTTTTTCTGTGCACCCTCCTCCTCCCCTCCTTTACACGAAAGTCTGGTGCTCCTGACCTCCCCACTTTATCGTGTACACTGGGCTCATGAGCCAGATGAGCAGAAGATTCACTTTGAAAAGGATAAGGGAAGAAAGATTTTAATAAAAGAAGAAAAAATAAAAAATAAAAACAAATAAAAGCAAATTTACAATCAATGGGGAATATGGACAGAGGTCATTCAAGTTTTGGGACGTTTAAGAGCTAAGTGAAAAAAGAGAGTTTCAGGGATTAACTGCATTTCTGTAGATTTAATTGAGAGTGGCATGAAGGGGGGCAGGGGGAAGGAGGAAAGAGGGAGGCTTGGTTTAAATGGTTTGCTGCATTAAGAATATGCTTCCTCCAGACACCAAGAAAAGGTTCCTGACTTTACAAAGGCTGCACTGTATGTCTCTGAATATGATCCAGCACCAAAATTGCTCATGGACAGAGCTGCTTGGAGATGAGGGACAGTTACTTACTGGAGGGTGGCCTTTTTCCGAGGCTGGGTCCCTATCTGTTTTTTCCCTGTCCTTTACCTATACAAGCACAAGCAGTCGTCTACTGATCCATTTTATTCTCCCCAAAAATATAAACCTGCGTCGCTTATTCTTGCCCTAGGCACACTAGAGTTTTTCAAAAGTCCTCATTACTTGGGAGAATGGTGTTCCTTCTTTCCACTTTAGAAACCCCTTCCCTCCCCTCCAATCCCAAATTCCGACCAGCCTGGAGGTGGCAGCCATGGAAAGGAGTGCTGATAAAGAATTATAGGGGCGGAGGATGCTGGAGACCAGGGTGGAAGGAAAGATTTCAGTATCTGCAAATGAATAGACCCAGGAAATTGTTGCGTCTTAAAGTGAGAATTAGCAAGGGGGAAAGTCACTCTGGAAAAAGCCTGGTTTTCCTGAAAGCCACAGGAAGAAAAGAGGTTTGGGGAACATGCAAGGAAGTGGTTAGGCATGCTCCACGGGCCTCGTTTAGAGCATTTCCTATCTGTGAAGTCCTAAACTCTCTTGCAGTTCTTAGCCCCCAATGTCAATTAAGTGGGTCACTCCCAGACAGGAAGTACCACACAATTTCCAACAAAAAAGCAATCCATTGCCTTCCTAACAGCAGGGTTGGCTACTAGCAGTTAGAAAGGCAGAAGTGGCTCATCCTTCTTTGGGGCTAATTTATATGACTTGCGTGACATGTAATTTATCACAGGCCATCAAAAGGAGGGTGATTTAATGCCCCAGATTTTTTTAAGGGCTATTTTGCTGCTATTATGTGAAGTTTCACTTCATACCTCTTTGTTTTCATTTGAAATGTTTAAAAAAATAATTTTAAAAATCATTTTTTCAACCATGGGCAGAGAATAGGAACCCCAAGATCAAACACCTGACCTTGAATCCCAGAATTAAGCCTATGCTCTCATAAGAAGGTAGATTTCTGAATGGGAAGCCAAAAACTGGATCCAACTCAACTGTCCAAATATCATTTGCCTCCAATGACCAAACATGATGTGCAAATAGTTTTCTTCCTTGCAATGCTGTGAGGAAAAAACACAAGTGCATGGCTCTCAGCTCACATGAAGATCATTACCCTAAAAAAGCACCCCATGAACCCCAACCGTTCCAGGAAATGGCTGGCCACAGAAAACCCTCTGCCCCAACACAGAACAATGCTCCCTCTTTTGAAATTCCCCTAACTGCTCATTGACCCCTTGCAGCCAATCTAAACTGGCAAGTGTTCCTAAAGACCCACCAGAAACTTTCCCTTGCTTTCAAAAATCCCACCTTAATCAAACACCTGTCAATCAGACGCTGCCTCAGTGTTTTCTCTTTTTTATTCCATAAAATTTACTTTCCTTCCTATCACTCTTTAACTGCTGAAATGGAAGGACAGCAGATGGGTGCCCTTGTCACACATTTATGAAAAAACAGCATTCATTCATTTTTTGTCTCTGACTCATTTTTTTTTTTCTTTTGATGCCCATAAGGGGGACAGCATGAGCCCCGAGTACTATCAGAATAGGAAATTTGGTGGGACTTGTGATCGCCCAAAGTCATGTGGGGAAGCTGGAATGTGGACCCAGCTGTGCCTCCAAGAGCACGCATTTTCCCTGAATCCCCATCCGTGAGTTTGTGCCACTAGTGCTTCTACAACCAGATGGCTCTGGAAACTGAGAGACAGGAGGTGCAGAGGGAGGTGGCTCTGGTGCCTGGGGCTGGAACAAGCAAATGGCCAACCAAACCTCAACTGAAAATGGGCTCGCAAGCATGAGTTCATCTTACTGGTGGAAACATGGCCACCAATGCCCACCAAGTACGTGGGCCTAGCACACACACCGGCACGCTTGTGGTCTCTCCGTCTGTCTGTCTGTCTGTCTGTCTGTCTGTCTGTCTGTCTCTCTCTCTCTCTCTCTCTCTCCCCCCCTCCCATCCTCCCTCCCGTCCTCCCTCCCGGCCTTAGATTGAATATTTGCATCACTGTGGCTACACGTGAAGAGCAGTTTAACTTGATTTCACTTATGACCCAATAGTGAGGTAAGCGGCCGCGGAGAGGGAACAGGGTCTGCTTTGTTGGGTGCAGAGCCGTGAAGGCCCTAGAACTAAGGCTGAGTCCTGACTTCTCCAGGGATGATCCGTGAAACTATCAGCACTTCTCACAGGAATAACCTGGGAATACTGTTACAAAGCTGATTCTGGGTCTACAGATCTGGTCCGGGTTCCAGATCCTGCAAGTCTGATGAAGGGCCCAGGTGAAGCCGCGGCTGACAGCCCGAGGTCTCAGGTAGTTGACTATTGTCAGCCCTGGCCCCTATCCAAATCACCTGGGAGCTTTTTACACTCTACTGAAGCCCAGACCCCAAAGATTCTGATTTAGTTGTCAGTGGGGTGTGGGCATGGAATTCAGCCTTCTAGAATCCCCTCCGCAGTGAGTCATTAGAACCCCTGTGCGAGAGCCTCAGTAATTAATTCTGGCAAATCTCATTCAGACACGACAGGATGAGATGGCCGCACCAACAATGAGATGCTTTCTTAGTGACTACCTTTTCTCAGTTTAAGTTAAGGCAGCCTTTTGTTTCAGTAACCCTATTCAGTTTAAATACTTGTATGTTAGGGACAATAGTTTAAACTACGTTTCCTCATCAGGAAGCTGGTTTCCTTCTTTGGTCCCAACAGCCACTAAGACTAAGCGATAAAGTTCAGTGTGCGGGGACATGAGGACAGGAACCGCCCACATCAGGGATGTCTGTGGAGGAGGGCTGGAAAGTGAAGCTATGCTGGGGGTGGGGTGGGGAAGTGGGAGAGACGGAAGCACAGGAGAAGCCCTGCAGCTGGAAAAGGGAGCATTTCATGGCAACGGAACGACCAGGAGCTTAGCCCAGGAGGCACATGGACAGCGGGTACCAACGGGCGCCCGTGACTAAGGAGCCCTCCCCAGAGGCCGAGAAACCCAGAGGACCACACAGAGACCAGCCCCTGGGTCCGGCTCCCTTCTCTGAAAGTGTCCTCCTCTCCCCCGGCTAAGAAGAGACGGGGGAGAAGTCCACAAGACTGATATAGATCACTTATTCAGGGGAGATATTTTGCGGTTACCAAAAACGACTATGTATCTTCCAACGGCAAAGTTAAGTTTCCTGGCCGTGCCCCCACCGCCATCGGCAAGGCCAAGGCAGACCTGTTCTCAGAACCGTGAAAGGAAGTAGAGGATGTGACTCCTCTTTGGGGTATGACTGAGTCGTTCGCTGGGAGGTGAGGATCCCATGTGCCTAAGTCATTCTGAGCAAAGAAAGCCTGGTTTTCCCCCCTTTAAAGATGCCTAAGGGGACGAGAATGTGGAGTGGTCCACATTTCCTTCATTGAACCTTACTGGAAACAGAAGAAAGATCTTTCTAGAAAGAAAAATACAAATAATGATTGCTTCTCTGCTGAGTACTGCAGCCAGGCGAAGTACCCATATCAACATGCTTTTTAGAATCTAGCCAGCTAGAGAGCAAATGTTTTCTTGGCTATCTGTGAAACTGGTAGGAAAGGGGTTATTATGTCACTTAATAACCAAATCCAGTGTCCTAAAGGAGTCCTTTTCTGACTTTCCACAGCTTCTGAGGACACTATTTGGTGTTCAGCACCTCCTGCCTCCCCTGTGTACTTCTCAAACCCCTTCTAGCCTCCAACTCATCCCAAGATAGGGTCATTTAACACGGGACTTCTCAAAAGGACGCAGGCTCTTCAGCAAACACATGGCGGCTGTGTTGAGAAGCCACCATCTCAGCAGTAGAAATAGTCAGTCTCCCTTGTATGAAGCCAGTCCTTCTATGTTTTGTATTCTGATGCTTTGATATCTGGGGTTTTGCTGAGCTGGGACAGACTGCTCCTCCCAGGGCTCAACAATTCCTAAAGGTAGTAAATAGCTCAACTAGGAGCACGCCTTTCATATGCAAACCAACCATTCCATAGCCCACACCTTCAACTACCTTCTCGACTGGGCTCTCACTCTCAGGGCCACTGTTCCCCTGCCCTGATCACCCCGTGCCAAGTACCAAGCAACAAGGGGCATCGCTTATGCCCCAGAGCCCTCTGAAGCTATTGGAACGAGCCAATCCTAAACCTGCGTCCCTGTCTCACCTGCTCCTTCCCAGGGAAACCACAATAAAGGTTCTTCCCCATGGTTTCTCTTCACTCCCTCTGGCTCTGACTGACCCTCGTGCTTCCCCGCATGGCCCTGCATGGCACGTGGCCACGCAGGCTCTTTCTAGGGAGCTGTGAGTAAAGTTCTCCCTTTGTGACAATCATTTCTGCATCTGCCTGTCTTACCAAACCTGATTAAAACAAATCCCAGGTGCCCTTATAACACTTGTCCCGTCAATGCTCCAGCCCCAGGCCAGACAGAACCACGTTCCTATCCTTCCTCCTTGAGGAACGCAAAGCCTCTCTGCCTACATCCACCCCAACCCCAACCCCAGGGTGAGGAAAACAAAATGCAACCGGATGACTGATGGCCTGGAAGAGAGAATTAAGAGGAGTTAAGACATGATGGCATTGAAGACGGGAGAGAAGAAATGCAGGCAACAGAGGCAGTTGGCTGACTGAGTACTGAGAGGCAACTCACACAGAAAAGTAAAGAATGTTTTTGCACCATCTTTTTGTTCCTCATTCAGGCTTGATGCTCTAATAGGAAAAAGTTCCATGCCTCACCCATCCGACTACCACCACCCCCTGGGCTGCACTCCATCAACAGTACTTTCCCGTCCTCTCAAAGGTCAAAAGCAAAAGGGGTTAAGGTCATTTCACTACCATTTGCAATGACTCTCTAAATACCCCCTGATATTTCCTTACTAAAGCTCCTGCTTACTCACCACATGGCTAAAGCTTCGTCTGGTTCTATGGCATTTCACCATTTACGAAGCATTTTTGCTCCCCTCATCTCATTGTATTCTTCCAACAATCCTGTGAAGTCAGCAGGAATTAATTTTCTGATAAAATCCCTCTCTGTTCATCAATCCTTCAATCTCCAAGGAAACCTCAGCAAAATTTCATGATCAGAACACACTGCATACCAATGGGATTGAAAATCTTCTGAGGCCATTTCCACCAGTCCTCACCAACTGCTCTCTAGACAGCCAAACTGGGGTCCTTTTAACAGGGGCTGAATCCTGACATGAATCTTTAGCCCAGAGAACTTATTCTCATACCATTTGTGTCTCTAATACTTGGATTAAGACCATGTGCAAAAAAACATACATGTCCTACACATTCATTCATCACTCAGGAAAAACTCAGATGCGAGAGGTTCAGGAAACAGACGTGGAAAAACATATTCAGAATCTCACTACAGCTAAAGCCACAATTAGGGGCCTTGTACCTGCCAGCTCCTAAGCACTGATCTTTAAGATGGTGCAGATATTCAGGAAAACCAAAAAATCCTTATTTGTGCTATGCTTCGCTTTATGGCTTGTGAAAATGTGATTTTAAAAAAATTACAAATTGGATGATAACGTACAGATAAACCCTGCTTTGTACCACAGATTCCTTTTTGAAAATGCAATGAGCTGACTACACTTTCGTGAGTCAGATTGCATTTTATATGAAAGGATATTGGGAAGGGAGAGAGAATTGGCTCTTTAAAGGTATCCAATAGATATCTTTTATAACTGGAAGAATAATCAACTTAGCAAACCAGTGATCCTTTGTATATTGCATAGATTTGTAATTTTAAAACGTCACATTGGCTTACAGTGGGATTTATATGGATTTAGTTTGCAAAACAATTCATTTAAACTCCCTTAATTGGAACACTTTTATGTATGACAATATGATTTCATAAATAACTGCTGGTGGCTGCAGCCAGTGTGGGATCTGAATGTCCTTTTCTAGTTCGTTTTGACATAAATTAGTTGTATGACTTCAAGCAAATTACTTAACTTGTCATCACTTGGTTTCTTCTAAAAGGACATGTTTGGATTAAGTTATTTTTCATTCACTGATTTCTATCTACACTCATTAGTTTAACTTTTTACTTAATACTCGTCTATATCAGGATGTTAATATCCATCAAGATGGATATTTTAAGAACAATTTTTACTTGTTTTTTTTCGTGGCATTAATGCTATTAAATTCAAGCCTGCTTAACGTTTCCACTAGATTGTTATTGAAAGATGTTTTATGTATTCAGCCTTGTTTACTCATGTGAAGCAAGGAATATTGCTTGGAAACAAACAACAACAATGTACTGCTATTCAGTGGATAATCATTACATTTATGACCTTGGGTTTCTGTTGAATTTCTCTCTATGTGTTTATTATCCCATTTTCAACCAATCACCATACGTTCTCTTCTGGGTGGCTACTATTACTGTCAGGGATATACTTATAAGATTTACTTTTTGTCATTATTTATTTTTAATCATAGATATACTCTGGCCCTAAATGAGACAAGACAAATACATCGTTTCCCCAACCCTGGCAAACAAAAAAGGGATATATTCAGAGTCAAACAATGTAACACATACTCATTTCTTTGCTTCAAAAATGGCAGTGCTAGAATCAGGGCTGCTCTGTATGGTTGTGCAGGTCGTATACTGCACACCTCTCAGGGACACCGTTAACATCACGTGATTGGTACCCCTGGCACTGGGCAGTTTACAACCTGCTGAGCCCTATGTTGATGCCCTTGCTGGAATTTATGCAGGAGTGGCACCAGTCAGCAGATTTCCAGCGGGAAAAGACAATTCTAATAGTAGTGTGTACAATACCCTGCGGTTTACATTAGATATAAACCCCATATATCTAGCGTTATAACCGGAGATAAGTCCAACAGAGTCGAACACCTACTGTCCATAACTGACAAGTTTCTCTTTACTATGAAATTCCTACCATCTAAACATATAGCCGCTGTCTCCATTTTCTCATTACCTTCAAAACTCGCTGTAGGATGGCCGGTTAGCTCAGTTGGTTGAAGCGTGGTGCTGAGAACACCAAGGTTGCCAGTTCGATCCCCGCATGGGCCACTGTGAGCTGCGCCCTCCTTTAATTAATTAATTAATTGATTAATTAATCAGTTTTTTAAAAAAAGAACTCTCTGTAGTACAGCTTTTGTTGATACAACTTCCTGGAATTGTGCTCTCCCAGGTCACCAGTGACATGATATGAACTAAATGCCTCAGTTCTCATTTTCTTTGGCTTTTCTCCACTATTTAATTTTGCTGGCCACCCTCCTTTTTCTGTGCCCTTTCTTGCTGAAATGGTTTCTTCCTTTAGGTTCAATGATGAATAGTACAGATCCTATCAGAGGGACACCCGTAGGGATGAAACCTGTGCTTTGTTGAAAGTATTGCCAGCTACATCCCAGGCAAGACAAAGAACCACCTGGGTACCCCTACAGGTGTCTCCCTTAGCGCGGCATGGGGGCGGCGCCTCCATCCTGCAAGAGGTATGGGTCACGAGGGACGCAAGAAGGGGTGTAGATCCGTGACCATATCTGGCCCGGGGTTTCTGACGTCTGCTCTGGCCCTACCCGTGTCTCTGTGCTCAACCCAGGGAATTGATCTCGTCATGAGTGTGACAGCATTTGGGACCCAGCCTTCATGAGTGCCCACGAACGTGATTCTGGAGACTCACTTCTTCTCAAGGAACTACTGGGAGAGGACCAGCCTCCACCAGCATGGTCCGAGCCCTAATTACACAACAGCTTTATCTGCATAGATGAGCAGCCCCTCTGTGTAGCCACGGACCTCACTCCAGCCCTGAGCTTTGGCCACTGAAGAGCCCTAACCCCCCTCTCCCCTTTATGAACCAGCTGGGACGCTCATTCACCATGATTCAAACCTCCACAACTTCCCTCTCCTGAGACAACAGGAACTGGAGCACTTTAACCTGGGGCCACTGTGAGAGCTGGGATTGCACCCCGCTTCTGCTGTCTACACACAGCTCTCCAAGATAAGCTTCTACCCACTTACCGTCCAAAAATGAGATAGGCTTGAGCCAAACTAGACAACCCCGACTCTTGTAAGTATTAGGGGGCCCTGAGCACTAACAGGGAAAGGATACATTCTTGCAAGGGAATAGTCATGATTTGGGGACCTCGATTTTCAAAAAATAAAGATTTTGAGAGGGTCTCAAATATTTTTCCCCGGGGGAAAAACAGAGCACATTAATCCTTGCACCAAATGTGAGAGGCACCCCAGGCCTAACGTTAAACAAACACAGGTGGTCCTTCTCTTTCCCTCTAACCGCCCGTCTGCCCTTCTGAGTCCTTCCCCATACCCCACCCAGGTATCGCCTAACGCGTAGGCTAAGGCGCACTTCTCCACCCTGTGCTATGCGCTCACTAATGTCTTCTGCCTACACATCTCATGAACCTCCACGTCTTCAGCAAACTCTAAGGCAATAGTTGTTAAAGCCCTCGATTTGGAGACAGCCAAGGAGCAATCCTGAAAATGCCCTTGCACGTAAGCCCAAAGATAAACTACTTACAATAACAATAATAATAGTAATAATAATAATAGTTAATAAATAAATCCATGCACCTGGAAGAGAGAAGAGATTCCCATCTGTGACTAACTGAAGGGCCCAATGGATCTGAAAAGGCCAGAAATGCAGAGAACACAGCCAGAGAAATGAATTGGCAATGAATTATTGATCTACAAAGAAGGCTAGAAGGGGCAATGAAAAATAGAAAGCAGACAAAGTCATTCAGAGGAGAAATGTATTAGAATATAGACCAAGGTGAAGGTTAATGATATGAAGCAAATCAAGGAGACTAAAAATTAATAACGAGATTATGGAACTGAACAATACCATAAGAAATGCTATAATAGGCACATGGGGAGATTTTAACGATAACTAAAAGCTTTTTCAAATATACCCTGGGACTTTTCACCAGAAAAAAAAAAAAAAAGGATCATATTGTGGAGATCAGAATATGCCACTGTGACATATCATTATTTTGAGCTGAAGCCAATTGAAAAGAAGCAGACACGAGAAAAACTCTCTGCCCTCCCCACTCTCTTAATCACCAGACAACTTTAAACTCTTATCAGCTGAGACAGCACCAGAGGAAACTACATAACAAACTTTACTAAAACGACCTTTGTTTTCCATTAGTTTCCCCCATATATTTACCTCTCCACAGTTTACCAACCCTAAAAGCCCAAATTTATTTTCCTTTATCTCACTATCTCTCTACAAATGTATTGTCCTTTGTTAAAAATGCCACGTAAGCCCAAAATTCCAATCACTCCTTTGAGTTATTCATCAGTTTCTCCCACATGCATGCAATCAGCATGTGTTAATAAACTTGTTTGTTTTATTGCTCTTATAATAGTTGCTCTTTCATTGCTCTAGATATGTCTCATTAGGCAAGAAAAACAAAAGAAAAGATAAAGAAATGGGACTACATCAAACTAAAAAGGTTTTGCACAGCAAAGAAATAATCAACAAAATGAAAAGACATCCTTCTGAATGGGAGCAGATGTTTGCCAATGATACATCCAATAAGGGGTTAATATCCAAAATATATAAGGAACTCATACAACTTAACACCAAAAACAATCCAATTAAATTCAGGCAGAGGACCTGAATAGACATTTCTCCAAAGAGGACATACAGATGGCAAACATGCTCAACATCACTAATCACCAGGAAAATGCAAATTCAAACCACAATAAGCTATATTTTCACACCTGTCAGAATAGCTATTATCAATAAACCAACAAACAAGTGTTGGTGAGGATGTGGCGAAAAGAGAACCCTCATGCACTGGTGGTGGGATTACAAATTGGTGCAGCCACTATGGAAAATGGTTTGGAGATTCCTCAAAAAATTAAAAATAGGACTACCACATAACCCAGCAATCCCACTTCTGGCTATTTATCTGAAGAAATCCAAACCACTAATTTGAAAAAACATATGCATCCCTATGTTCATTGCAGCATTATTTACAATAGCCAAAAAGGGAAGCAACTGAAGTGTCTATCGATGGACGACTGGATAAAGAAGATGTGGTACATATACACAATGGAATATTACTTGGACATAAAAAAGAAAGAAATCTTACCATTGGTGACAACACAGGTGGACCTAGTGGGTATTGTGCTAAGTGAAATAAGTCAGAGAAAGACTAATACCATATGATTTCACTTGTATGTGGAATCTAAAAAACAAAATAAATGAACAAACAAAACAGCAACAAACTTATAGATACAGAGATCAATCTGATGTTTGAGGGGGTGGGCAAGAAAGGTGAAGGGGATTAAGAATTACAAACTTCCAGTTATAAATAAATCAAAGGTGAAGGGATTAAGAAGTACAAATTGGCAGTTACAAAATAGTCCTGGGGATGTAAAGTACAGCTTAGGGAATATAGTCAATAATACTGTAATAACTATGTGTGGTGTTGGGGGGGTACTAGGTTTATCGAGGGCATCACTTTGTAAGTCATATAAATGTCTAACCACTATGCTGTACCCCTGAAACTAATATCATATTCAATGTCAACTATTAATTGAAAAATAATAAATAAAATAAGGCTTGGAAAAAAATGAAACCTAGAGAGAAAAACAAATACAAACTTCTGTTTTTCTCTTATTGATCTGTCTTTAGTCAGTCTGTTGTAGGGTCCCAGCAAAAGAACCAAGGAGGGTAGAGGGTCTCATCCCTACAATATTCTGTCATTTAATGTAAATTTAATAAAAACAAAAAGTCTGCCACATTCTCCCATGATAGTGAAAAACAATTAGATGTTTTAAAAAGCATTAAAATGTTCCTAGCTCCATAAACATTAAGAGGAAAGAAAGTCCCTAAATAGTACCTGTACCCCTTCCCCTCACTTTATAGTCTATGCTCAAATATTTGCAATTTGCTACAAGCCCTATCCCAAATATTGGAACTCCTGCCTGATCCTTTCACTTAAGCCAATTGAATTAAGTACTTTTACTACGAGGTGGTTTTTAAGAAAGAGGTCCATTTCTCAGAGCCTCTTGGAAAACACTGGCAGCAATCATCTGCCCACGCTGGGATCCAGGCTTTCTCTCCAGGATGGAAATGGCAAGTGATGCATTGTGGTTGGGACTCTTCTTGGGCCATGGCCAGATCCCCTACCTTCAGTGGTTCATTCAAGGAAGGCTAAAAAAGTCAAGACAGGCCTCTGAACACTCGCTCTTTTCCTGCTCGCCTTGAGTTTGTTACATCAGAAGTGGAACCTCACGTCCCCAGAGCCTTATTTCTGCTCAAGGCTGGCTGCACCAGGAGTCTAGGGCTTTATCTAGAGCAGCAGAAGATAGCAATACTAGAAACTAGCTCATTGTAGGCAGTCGCAATTGTTGATGAGTACAAGGTTATTTTTGCTTCCTTTACAAAGTACTGTCAGTACAAGAAACATGCTTGGCACTTGATGTCTTTTCTTTCCTGTAGAAGCACCAGCTCTTGCTGGCTCTGGCTTTGTATTTGCTATTCCCCTGCCTGAAACGGTCCTTCTTCTTGTTTCCTAGTTACCTGGCCAACGCCTATTAGTTTTCAGGTCTCACCTTAGATACCCCTTTCCTCCAGGAGTCTTGCCTGACTCCCCAAGACTGGGTTAAATAACCCTGCTTTGTATACCTCCATAGCCTCTATCTATTGATATCCTGACACTATACAAACTGCCATGTACTTGGGTTCAGTCGCCTGTATGGTCCACAGAGTGTAAGATTCTTGAGGGCAGAAACTGCCCCTAAGAGATCACCTTTCTTCAATATCACCAATGCCTAGCACAGAGCTGGGCACAGAGAAGGGTCACAATAAGTCTTTTGTCAAACAAAAAACGTAATAGGGATCCAATACTACTAATAATTTACTGAAATAAGTTCCAGCTGGATTGAAAGACTTCAGCAATTAAGACCTAAAATAAAATTGGAGAAAGTACATGAAATCTCTGTAAAAAGGAGAAACTATTCTAAATACTGAAAATATTGATGAGAAAAGATGGATATTTTTATAAATACAAAAATGAAAACAAAATATCGTAAACATCTATTAAAGTAAGTAGTAATGCAACAGAATGGGAGAAATGTGATACGTTGATCAACATACATGGATAATTGACACAAATATGTAAGACCTTATTCTGTAATTGGAAAAGGGAAATACATGCTAAAAAGTACAAATTGTAAAAAAGTCACTGCCCTAGTAACAATTCAAGAAATGCAGATTTTCAAAAGCCAGGGGTGACATTATATGCCTATTTAAACAAATAAAAATAACAAGCCTCAATACTTATAATTCTGCGGAAAAATAAAATTATTACTGTTACATTATAAGTTGCTTCAGTCTGGAGGGTAAGCTGGCAACACGAAAAAAGAACAATCAGAGGTTCGGTAAAGTACGTGATACTTTACAATTTCACTTTAAGGGGTACAGGCTAAGAAATTAACCTGAAAGATGGCCAAAGATGAGTTGTATAAAGAAATTCACAGCAGGGCTATTTAGAGATTGTGAAAACTGGACGCCATCCAAGTACCAGCTGACCGAATTAGGGAATAACACAGTAATGGGCTTCTATCAGGGCAGTTTCCCTATGATAAGCTCATGGGCTGTGTCCTGCTGAGGGAACCTGATACAAAATCAGGGAAAGAGAAAAACGCAGAATCCAAGACATGTGCACAGTGGGTGCAGCCACAAAAAGGTCAGAAGGGAATCCAGAGGCACTACATCCTATTCAGCTTTTAATCTTCCCCAGCTTCATCTGTCAGTAAAATTGCTTTTTTCCCTCCTCTCTCAGGTATTTAAGGGGTGGAAAGAGTCTGAAAAAAGGAAGATGTAACCGTACAAGCATTTTAATTGTTATATAATATACATGAAGCTTATTGCTGGCTGTTATGATTACCATCATTTAAAGCACCAAGACCAGAATTGTTCTACTAAGTAAAAGCCAAATAATTAAAAGAAAGGGTGTGCTGTGACTGCAACAACACGTCCTCCATCACACATCAGTGTGCTGGAATATTCTCTCCCAGCCATGCGGCATATGCCCCTCCCCCCACCCCTGCTCACTCCCTGCCCAGTGCCCACCGTGCCCCTCCTCTCACTAGTCATTTCTGCTGCTGGGTTATAGTTAAGCAAGATTAGTTCAAAATTTGTAGGGATTATGCCTTGATCTCTCTGGAGTAATAATACTTTATGAGTCTAAAAAGGCAAAACCAAGAGCATTTTGAGGTGACAAGGAGAACTGCAGAGACTCACTAAAGAGGCAGAAAGAGGAGTAAGAGGAAAGAGGGCCGCCCAAAAGCCACATCCCAGGCTCGAGAACACCAGCTCGGCCCTAACAGTTCCTCACCTCAGACAAGTTCCTCGGTCTCTGTCGACTTCAGCTTCCTCGGGTGTCATATCAAGAGCTGAACTACAGTCAGACGCCACATTACAATGTTTCAGTCAACAAGGGCCTGCATATCTGATGGCAGCATGGAGCTGAAACATTCCCATCGCACAGTGATGTCCGCACGCAGTAGCCGTCAGAACGTAGTAACGTCATCACGTCATAAGGTCATAATGCAATGCATTACTCTCATCTTTGTGATGTTGGCGTAAACAAACCTACTGCACTGCCAGCCTTACAAAAGCACAGCACATATAATTGTGTACAGGACGTAATACTTGATGATAAATGACTATGTCGCTGGTTTATGTATTTACTATATGATACTTCTATCATTACTTTCAAGTGTCCTCTTCCTACTTTATATAAAGTTTGCTGTAAAACAGTACGCCGTGTTACGCTGGCAGCAGCCTCATACAGCTTGTATGTACCATGTTTCTTGAGAGCATTATTTCACTTGTGCTTGATTTAATCTCGTGTTGTTCTGTACAGTAACATGCTGTACAGGCTTGTGGCCTGGGAGCAGGTTGTAGCACACAGCCCAGGAGTGTAGCAGGCTGTACCATCTAGGTTTGTGTAAGTGCACTCTGTGATGCTCACACAACAATCAAATTGCCTAATGATGCATTTCTCAGAATATATCCCAATTGTTAAATTGCACATGACTGTTGTGGGGACAGAGTCCCAGAGAGCAGTTACCAGGCTGTCAGCCTCACTGGAAAGGTGCTGGCTCGGGTAGTAGATGGCCATCAGCTGTGACTGATTGGCCATCAGCTGTAACCAGTTAGCCAATTAGCCACTGATATGGCTGCCGTGGCTACACGGGTTGGTTGGTTGGCAGGCAGAAAAGCCGTTGGCAGATTGTGCATCCTGTGAATCCTACTTCCTGTGTCTCGCCCGGCCACCAGTGAGACTGGGGTGCAGAAGACCCCTTGTTGGGGTACTGGCGGATGTTTGCTTTTGTATCTCCAACCCAGCCACCAGCAGAATATAGTGGGATGACTCCCCTATCTGTGGCTCTGTGGGTGTTCCTTTTTGGCCTCGCCATATCCTGCATCCTTGTGCGGGGAGTGGGACCAGAGTCCCGGCATGACAATTGTACATAACTTTTCAGTTCCTTTCCTTCAACTGTATTCTTCTCAGTGAGGTGGGGAGTGTGCCTAGTATGTGGTTGACCCACAGGAAGAATCATGTCTCTACACTTTGGTTCATCCTTTTTGCTTTACTCAGAATTCCTGAGGTCATTCTTTTATTCATTGTCTCAATTTCCTCCTACATACATTGATAAGACATTTTTGTCTGGTCGTCACATTTTCATTTTTCTTACAGAGTCCTCTAAGCACTTTTTGAAATAATACAGTGCCTACTGTTACTAATTTAAGGTACTGTATTACTAATTTCCATGTACTATTCCTCACGTACTAAAAACTTTTTTGCTTAGTTTTCTTGACGCTTCAATGGGACATTTATAAATTCATTTTGCTTTGTAGAAATTTGCACAATAATGGGTCTTATGACTCAGAGTTCCTACATCCTGCTTCTGGGAAATTGCCTCATTCGAGGGCCCAGAATAACCTGGCTATTTTATAAGAAAAGACGTTTGGGATAACCTCTATTCAACCTACTCGTTGGATAGCTCTCAACTTCCTCCTCAATGACCTCATGTCAAAGCATCTGCTGCAGTCTTCCTCTCCCTCTCACACACACCATTCTGCTCCTTTCTCCTCTGATGTCCTCTGTGCAGCTCTGAGGTCTGCCTCCATCACCCGTGATTCCTTCCAAGGCTTCATTAGATAAACATCCACTTCTTTTCCACCATCTACTTTTCTCGACTTTTTCTATGACTATTTCCTAGTTTATTCATTTTCTAAGTATCCCCAAGAAGAATGTATCAGCTTCCTGCCTGCTTTCCTACATTCCTGCTCTTCCTGGCTGTGCTCCTGCCTTTCTAAATAATACAGTCCAAAGCCCGTCTGTAGACAAGCAAGGCCGGCATCTGTGGTGAGGGCAGGGTGTTGTGATGGCCAAGGGCAGATGTGGAGCCTCGGCGGTATGATGAGGCTCCTGCACAGGATGGGGGCACTAACGTGGCCTGATGTGACCACTGGCACCTGAGAGGGGCAAGGAGGGAGTCTAGAAAGTGGGAGCAGAGCCGTGGCAGCCCAGAGTCAGGTGTTAGAGCCCGAGAAAGGGCAGGGCAGCAACTGCTTGGAGCAGGGGTGGAAGAAAGTTAAGGCTATAGGAGATTGATAACATATGCGGAAGGTTGATCCAATTACTACATATGGTAAGGATCATTGGAACCAAGGTTCTTATTGTTGGGTAAGGGAGTCACAAATGTAGTGTTGAGCTGAAACTGGAAGTATTAGAATGAACTCATACATCTCAGTATAACGAGATACAGGAATAAATACAGAAATGCGCGTGTGTGTAGCAATAAGCACACCTGGTGATCAGATGTTGGTTTTTAAATACCATCCTCCTTAAAAGGAACCAAGACTCCTTGGGGAAATGTTAGATTCAGGGTTGGGGCAGAGAACGTATAAGACTCTGGAGCTAGAAAGTAAGAAAGAGCTCAAAGAATAATGGGTATATTTCAAAGGAACACAAGATCCAGCTTAACGGGGATCTCAACTGGCCAAATCTGGGGTCATTTCAGCATCAAAATAAATGATGATATTAGTAGATTATAACCCATTGACTACAATAGTAATCTGAGAGAGAGAGAGAGAGAGAGAGAGAGAGAGAGAGAGAGAGAGAGAGAGTTATTCCTTATGGTATAACTGATAAATCAATGTTCAAGTAATAAGAGAATTAGAAAAATCACCATATGACAATTACTATAAAAATAATAAAGCGAGCCAAGAAACATCAATGGATGCTTCAAACTAGATGAAAATTTGATGAGAAACAGAATATTTACATAATCTCAAAGTATCTCCTCACAAAATTCTTATTAATTACAAAGAGAAAAAAAAAACAGATACTTTATAGTGGAGAAACCTGGCAAACCTTCAAGTTATCAAAAGTAACATCACCAGGAACAGGTCAAATCAAAACCACACACTACCTGATGGGATGCAATCAGAACACATTTCTGTGATACTCCTGTAATCTTCCAAAGTGTCAAGTCATGCTAGGCAAGGAAAGACGAGGAAACTCCCAGACTGAAGGAGAGTAAAGAGACATGACAGTAACGACAAGATAATAGTATCTCGGAACAGATTTTTGTCATGACGGATGCTATTGCAATGATGGGTGAAACTTGAATAGGGTCTGGCGGTTAGATAGCAGTAACGAATAAATGTTAACTTTCTGATTTTGACTGTTATATTATGGCTGTGAGAGAATGTTCTAGCATGCAGTCATGCTGAAGTATTCCAGGATAATGGTATCAGGTCTGCAACTTACTGAGTGATTCAGGGAGGAAAAATGTTCTTTGTACTATTCTTGCAAGATTTTTTTTAAGTTCAAAAGGAATTCAAAAGAAAAAGAGAAAACATGAAATAGAAAGTTTGGATTGGGGCGCTTTGATTGTGACCAACTTGAAAACTACAGAAATGGACTTGCTGGCAGGAGACTGGATAGCCAGAAGGCAGACTTGAACACAAAGCAAGCCTCAGAAAGGACAGGCAGCAGGCAGCCCTGGGAAGTCTGGTTCAGCCCCATCCTGAGGATGGAGCCCTTCGGAGTCTCTTAGAATCTCTACCTGGGAAAGCTGGAGCTTTCAGTCTCTTTGCCTCCCCATGTTTTCGTTTGTCAGAATCACCAGTTCCATTGTCCCACTTGCCTCTCTGGTTGCCTACTTTTCCTTGGTTTTATCATCTTGTCAACTCTTCTATACTTTCAAGAAGATGTGTTTTCAGTGGGAGGGTTTGTCCAAGTAATCGAGTAGACTGTATTCCCAGAAAGAGAAACCCATGCCTTAGTCTCTTCATAGCACTCACTACGTCCTAAAAAGTCTGTATATTGGCTAAAAGTCTGTATACTTTCTGCCTCCCTGCACCAGACGGAAAGCTCTGAGGTAACAGGGCCCATCTGCCTTGTTTACTATTATATCCCCTCCCAGGGAAGAAACATGACCACAAAGAACCTCTGCTACCAGAGACCCCACAAATCCTCCAAAAGACAGACCCATGCACATACCCTTCAGATTACCCGAGACAACAGGGACACATCCATTCTTCTACATGTCACTCTTGAGCCATTTTTGAGATCTGGCTTCCCTGGGCTCACTGTCCCTAGCTGTTCCCTTTCACATCCAATGCACATTCCACCTCCCCCCAGCTGGAATGGCTCTTCTTTATCCAGGAAATTCCATTTATCTTTGAATACCCTACTCAAATGAATGTTACTTGCACTGTGAAGCTTCCCCCTCTTCCCTCGGCAGGATCCCATAGCATCTTCTCCCTCTCTCTACTATAGAGACCCTTAACGTATTGCATGGTCATTCTTTACTTATTTTTCTGGTCTCCTCACTGAAATGTTCATGTCCATTGCTATGTCCTCAATACTTAGCACAGTGCCTGGAACATACTAGGAGTCCTATAAATACTGAACGCCCTAGAGCCTCATTGCAAATTTGTGCTCTCTGGTCAACCTCTTTTCAGCTGCTTCTTACTAACTCTCAAATTACCTGGGAATGCAATGAAAACGCATTAAAAATATTAAAATATCCTCTTAACTCCAGAATATTTTAATTCATTCATTTTATGTAGGGGACCAACGATCTGCATTTCGAACAAACACCCTAGTGATTCTGGAACAAATTTTGAGAAACACTATTCTAGACCACTTTAAACTTTCAGCCCATTTCTCACCCACTGCAGTCTGGGCTGGTCCCCTCTCTAGGTACATTAGTCTCTGTAAAGCAAAGCAGATACCCCACACAGCTTTGCTTGGCTGCTTTGACCTTCTGAGGCCAACTGCCACTTTCTTAGATGGATTTCCACAGAGACTTGAGGCCTCAATTGTTCTGTTGAGCTCTACTTCAGGATTTTATATCCCGCATCAACTCATCCTCATTTTGACTTGTAGTTTCCATACTTCATGGTTTCCAGTTCCAATTCCAAATCATCCAGCGGAGACTCCCAGCTCTATTCCTATTCTATGGAATTTCCCAGAATAAAACCACTGGACCTCCTGGGCCTTGAAGGTCACTGTCTGCCCAAGGCTCCTGAAGGTCCCTGCCTATGTCCACAGTTCTTCCGATAATGCTGTGACAGGAGGTAAGACGAATGCAAGCTTCGAAGAAAAAGTCGCTTCTTTTTCAGTTGTAAAATTGACTTTTTTATTTCACTTGATGCTGGTTTAAAGGGTTGAAATATCTGAGTTCTCAAGCTTCATTAACCACTATCTCGCTAAATATCGTGTTGAGTGAAGAACAGTCCTGAGGCTCTTCTGCTTCCTGGGCTGTGTGTCATGTTTTATCTTCCTCCCCCTCGGTGAACCCCACCAAATGTGTTTTCTGTCTGCTTCTCCCAGGAACATAAGATAGATCTGGCATATTTATCCAATATCAAGATAGTCCCAGCAGCGCGGTACTTCTAAGTTATTTTCAGGCCCCAGTGAATGTCAGTAAGTGATGTGATCTGATCTGCATTATCATGGCCAGTCTGTAGCATATTGAAGAAACCCTGCTTATTATCACATAGTGATAATAAATGAGAGTTTTCAACTTGCAAAAAAATCGTTTGGGTTATTTTCAGGAGTAACAAACTCAAATGTCCACAAGAGCCAGGAGGATAATATAAATGTGTGAATCTAGTAGGTTTAAAAAAAAAAATAAGGTTTGCTGGGGATTGTGGGGAAATGAGAATATATTTTACAAAAAGAGATTGAGATTGAAAAAAAAAAAAAATCACCAAAGTCCTTCAGAAATAAAGTGTGCTGACCTGCCACCCTGGCACATTCATGTATATTCTAAAAAGATGTATCTAATCCACCCACAGTTTTTATTTTTCTCAGCTAGGTATTTTTATTAGTTTCTAGGTTATGCTACTGTAACAGAGACCTGAAAGTTCAGTGGCTTAAATGAGACAGGTGTATGTTTCTCTAAGAGGCCAGAAGTAGGTGGGCAGAGCAGGGCCATGGAGAGCTCTGCTCCATATGTACTCTCGGGTATCCAAGCTGTTGGAATGGCTCAGCCATCCTCCACACACGCTTCCACCAGTGTGTCAAAGTGTCTGTCCCAGCCACCACCATTTCCCAAGAGGTGAGAGAAAGAGAGGAAGCAGATCACTTTTAAGAACATGTCCCAGAAGTTGGACACATCATTTCCACTCAATTACATTGTCTCTACTGGGGCACCCATGAGCAGTGCGAAACCTGAGGGAGGGGGTTGTAATACCAAAAGACGGAAGAGGATACTTTTCATCTATTAAGGACTTACTGATACTAGGAGATAGCAATAGTTTCTGCCATGCTAGGTTTTCAGGCAAAACCCAAGTAAGTTTCCGTAAACCTAAATCTAGCTCCACTCTTTAAAAATGTGTTTATTGGTAAATCAATTCTGAACCAATCAGCTTTTGTTCTTTGGCATTGAACTTTACACCAAACTCATTCCATATGATTGAAGAGAACTACTCACAAACTCACTTGAGCAGCAGAGTTGTTGAAAAGGCAAGAATAATGTAGAGAAGGCTGGATAGTAATGAGCCTTAAGAACCTCATTTAATAGGTGTAATGAAAGCAATCAACTACAATTATTACTAATACACTACATACTCTGACAATAACTGCAAGAAGAAGGAGAAGAAAGAGAGAGGGGAGAGAAGAAGTCTGAGGCAGGATGGAGGTCTGTCTCAGATGAATCTTTGCAGCATATGTTTTTTTAAGATGTTCCTTTTATAGGAAAGAGGATGCTTACCTTCCAGTTTTCATTCCTTCGGAAATGTTTCAGCTGAATGAGCTCACGACGACAGCTGGTTGGGCTGAACATTTTTTTAAATTTCATTTCCCTCCCCTGCTCTGATCCTCTGCAGAAAGATGCAGAGTGCTCAGCCCTCCTTAGACAATCCTCCCTGGGCCTCACGGTCCAGGGATAGCAAGCAAGGCCTTGCCAAGGACAGCTCACAGCACCAGAGCCACCAACCAGCTTCTGGAGCCCCACACCAACCCCAAGTCCGTCTCCTTTCCTGCCCCTCTTTGCTCTCCAGTTCTTCTTTTATCTTTTCCCAAACTAATCTCCTTCTTCCTTTTTCACCTACTCCTTCTCATTGCCCCCTGTTCTTTGTGTGCCACTTCTCAAGGCTATTAGAGGGACAAAAGGCACAGAGGTCTTGATCCCACAGCCTCAGTGGTTTATTCAAAGAGCCCACCAGCTACAAGGCTGATTGGCAGATTCTGAGCCTGAGGCCGGGAACGCCTGCCCTGCAGGTTATCAGCACCCGTGCGGGACTGAGACCCCTCACAACGGTGTCCATCTCGAATGGATGAGCAGATGGCACAACGGACATTGGGGTGTATCTAGCTAGGCACAAGGTACACAATGCCTGCCAGAGCTCCTGCCAATCACCTGGAATGGGTTCTAGTGCCCATTCCAGGGCTGGCAGGAAACTTAATTTCAGTCCTTTCTGGCATCCATCGCAATATCCCGAGAGAAGGCTGTTTCTGGGGCACCAAGGCACCAGGGGACCTCCTGGTTATCAAGTCATCCTTCTCAGCATGGCTTCTTCAGACCTGAGCCTCCTTGCTTCTTCTAGGTTGTTCCTGACACCTTAGATCTAGTGCTACATCTGCCTGGATAAACCGCACAAGCATCCCTTTCTCAGTGCACTGCCCACAAGAGGCACATAGGTGCCTCCTGCAGACCCACAAATTCCTCTACTCTCATCCACTCCAGGTAGGCAGCACTGACTCAGAAGGGCAAAAATCCTTCTCTCTTGTTTCTGAACAAGATACACGACCTATGCCCTGAATCTCCCCTCTGTGGGGCTCAGGCTTTGAAAAACAAAAGCCAGCATTTCTGCTCTCTGCCCTGCTACCTGCCTCCCCTGAGTTCAATGAGAACAAGGACCAAACCCTTGTTTTCATGGGGGAAGGGAAGATGGATGCACAGAGAGAGAATAAAATAGATGACTCACTCAGAGCACCACCATTCAGCTTTTATCTTCCACAGCTGATTTAGCCCCGTTCTACCCCACTCAGCCCACATTTCAGCCAGTCTCAACCTCCCAACCTTACCTTCACTTCTACCTAGTTTTAGCAATGTGCGTAGACATTTTCTTTGCACAGGTAACTTCACAAGACAGGGACACGTGTTTACTGAGCATCATGGGCATTTCCATCATGCATCTCATTCCCAACTGGTCACAGACCCCACTGGGGGGTCTCTCAAAGCCTCCTCCACAGTCCTCCATTAGATTGGTGCTGAGGAAATAATCCAGACTGCCTGGGGGTGCCACTGGAGGGCGGACAGGGAGGGAATCCTGAATAGAGTGTGGATCAAGAGAACAGGCTTTGCTGCAGGCAAGTCCTGAATCCAAACTGCAGCTCTGCCAACTATAAACAATATGATTTTAGGCGTCCGTTCCCTTGAATGTAAAATGGGCATCACTACAGTAACTACTTCGTAGGGCTGCTGCCAGGAAACATGAGAAAGCACATAGAACACCATCCCTGGCATTAGGGAAGGGTTCAGTAGGTGATCTCTGCCTTCATTATTAGTAAAACTATCTACTACATATGCCCCAAACTCCCTGCCGCGTCAGGGGCTCTTCTGGCCCCTTCCTGCCCACGGGGATCTGAAAAAAACAGACAGGTTAGTTATGAAAGGGAAAAATCAGGCATCATGGTCCCCATGGTGCAATCCCAGGAACCATGAGCCCCACACCTGGTCTCCCAATGGCGTGCTGGGTGACAATTCATCCAGCAAGCAGGTGTCAAGCGCTCACGACATGTTATGATTTGTGTTAGGTGTTACTGATGGACGGACGGCCTCACCAGCATGACAGAAACACTCTTAATCCCACCCTGGAGGGTTGCAGAGGCTTTTAGAAAACATGACACCTGAGATGAATCTGAAAGAATGAGCTGAAGGTTGCCAGCTGGGTCAGGGGCAGGGAGAATGGGCAAGATTCAAAACAGTTACAGTAGGAGCATGCAAAGTAGAAGACAGAAATGGAGATCAGGTCAGAAAGAGCCTTGCGGAGGACACTAAGAACTGTAGGCTTTATTCTAAAGCTAAGAAGCCACCAAAGGGTGTAAGTAACAAAGTGGAATGGTTACCTTTTCACTTAAAAATGAAATCTGGTGTTAGTGTGAGAAATGGGTAGGAAGCAGAAAGCCTGGTAATAGGAAAACAGGTAGGAGGCCATGCAACAATCCAGGTGAGATCACGATGGTCCAAACTACGGCAGTGGTGACGGCAAAGAGAGGGAGCATAATAATAATTATAATAAACAGATATTTACTGAGTGTCTCCTGTGTGCCAGGCACTGTTCTGAGACCTCTATATGGGCTAAGTCATTAAAACCTCACAACCCTTTGTGTCAGGCACCATTATTAGTCCTAATGAGGAAACTGAAGCAGAGAGTCACACAGGTGGTAAACTTCCAGAGCCTAGATTCAAACTCAGGCAGTCTCGCTCCAAAGTTGTAATCACTGCACTATGTTGCCGGGAGATTTGGGGGAAGAATTATTAAATTGGTCGTGGGGCTTTTGTAGAAGGAGAAGTCTAGGATTATCTCTAGACTTGAATAACTGAGTTGATAATGGAGAAAAAGATTTGCAGAGAAGGGTGGTGGGCTTGTTTTGGACAAGCTGCCTTTCACACGCCCATTGAACACCCGAGGAGAGATGTCTAATCGGCAGTTGGCACATTGGCAGCTGGAGAGGGACATTGCATCTTACTCACCCTTGAATCTTCAACACCAGGAATGTTAGTAGGGGCTTGATAATGTGCACTCAATGGTTGGAAATGTGGAAATTATCAGCAGAAACTCCAAGAGTACATGCACTCAGGGAAAGAATACAGTGTGAGAAGAGAAGTGGGTCGATGATGGCGTCCTAGAAAGAACAAACATATGAAGAGTAGACAGAGGAAGATCAGCCAATGGGAGTTAACTCAACATGGTTTAAGTCCTCTATCATCTATAACATCTGGAAAGCAGTACTCTCCCCTTGTTATGACATGGTGATGAGTAGGGAGGGTGACAACTGACAAACAGAAAACCGCCAAAGCTGATCAAAGTTATCAACGCTTAGTTATCATATGCATCTAAGCTGTTACGGGAAAATGCTCAGCAAAACTTCTACATAAAAGCATAACATGGACACTGAGGAACGTGGGTGAAGGAAGAAGGGGTGGTCTGGCTAGACAATGCAAATCCCACACCAAGCTCTGCTAGCAGACAAGGCCCGACTTCCACCCCACCGGTGGCAGAGGCTTTTCCCATCACTTCACTCACTCATAGGACCTTGTAGTCCCAACAACCCCACAAATGTACCCTACCTGGGTTCAATTCAAAGGAAGCAGAACCATTTCAAATCCATATTTACCTGAAAAAAATCCCAAGCCAATGATTACTGGAATACCAGAGTTTAGGGGAAGAAAGGGATTGCTGAAATAAGAAAAACCAAATAAAGAGGTAGGTTTGTATTATTTTTAGTAATGCTTACTATTCATTAACTGATAAAAAAGTGAAATAGCCCTTAATTTCTCCTATAGATATGACATATAATACACAATAACATTCCCACCAGTATATAATATCTCTAGCCATTTGATTTTTTGTTTTCTGGTCATTCGATTTTATCATCTCTAAGCAGGTAATTTTTCTTACTGTCATTTTTAAATAAATTAGTCTAATATAGAATTGCTAGAATTACCAAATAAAAATACAAGATGCCCAGTTAAATTTGAATTTTAGATAAACAATGAATTGTTTTTCAGTATGAGTATGTCCCAAATATTGCATGGCCTGAAATGCAAACATAACTGGACATCCTGTATTTTCTTTGTATCTGATCTAATCGCTACGATCTCCTGTTCTTTGTGTAGGATTGATCACATAATTCTGAGATGTGAGACCTCTTATACGCACACAGGAGAGCTCTGTCCTTGCTGGCCAGGGAGAGGGGTTGCCCAGGGAAGCAGAGGCTGGTGGCCAGTTCGCATACGAGGTGAAGCCTGGCTCCCTAGTTCTCCATGCTCACATCTCTTTGGCGCTCCTAAACCCACTAGGAAAGCCCAAAGCTCCAGTGAAGACACTGCTTGGTCAACTTCAACCCGAGCTGTGCAACTAACTATAAAATGAGGGTAATAATAACTCTCTGTGTGTATTTTGTGTCTAACTCCCCTCTTCTAGTTTTGGCTTTATTTGCCTTTATTTTCTCTTTGTGTTGTTCTAAGATATTTACAAAAGTATCCATGTGTCTGTCCACCTCTCCACGAGTTCTGCCAACGATTAACTACCGATCACACTGTTTTACTAACGAGGCAAAACCACGCCCACATCATGGAAAGGCACTGGTGTTGGGAACAGGTCACAGAGCCACACTTGGTGACAAGCAAGGACGTAATAATGAATGTTGCTTTGGAAACCTTCGGGCCTTCTGCCCCAGGGTGTACCTCTTCACGGAACATAAAAAGCCTGGGTTTGCCCCTGTGGTGGGTGGAGTTATCAAGGTGCACTTAGTTCCTAATGTTTTGAATAGAAAAATGTTTAAAATACATTTTTCCCCTTCCATTCTCTATACTTCATATGGTTCCTACTATTCCTGAGAATTTTACCATACCTATGAAGCCAAATCTCATTCTTACGATTTTTCAGGATGGTCTCAGTTCTCACTGGCTAGTAAAACAACTCAGTCTTACGCCTGTTGACCATTTAGCAATACCAAATCTCGCTAGGTGCCTCATACCATATTAGTATTTGTAATGCACACAGGATAGAAAACTCCTATATGCAAGGTGTTGAACAAAGACACCTAACACTTTACAGAACAAAATTAAAAATGCATTATTTCACCAAAACTAAAAAAGCAATAAATGCTAATTGAAGTTAAAGCTCAGTTTTATAAACTCAGACAACTGCCAAGTTGATAACTTTGATATAAATGAACAAGGGGAACATGTTTTCTCTTCTCCTTGGAGAGGAAAATGCATTATCTTGTCTTTCCAGCTTTCATGCCCCTGACAGCTAACTTGCCTTGGGCCCGTGAGTACCTCACTTGTTCAGTTAATGCCACGGTAATGAAAGGATCTTTTGCCTCATCCGCTGCAAGATTTTGTGAAGATACTGGACAGAGGATCACCGTTTAGGACCTCATTCCTCTGAGAAAGGCAGCCCAGGGTTCTGGGGTTCATGGTGCTCCCCCACATGGGGCCTCCTCAGGAGTCTGTCAAGGAGACCGTGTGAGGGGCTCCCAAGCCAGGCCACGAAGCTCTTCTCCTGGAAATGACTTTGGCTCCACTGCAATATTCATGCAGGCAGGAGGGGGTGTGGAGCAACCAGCACAGGGAAGCTCCCAGGCATAAATGCTCATGTAGGTAGCAACTTTGATTAATTATGCAGCACCCGTCAAATCACTCAGCCTCTCTTTCCCCTCAAGTGGTTAAGGAGGATTCTGAACCACCACCGCTCATCTGTGCTGAGAATAAGCAGTGTAACCAAGGAGGGTCCAGAGGACATGAAATGACAGCCACAATGGCTATACATTTGAACTATTCAGTCTCTGTCTCTCCTGCCATCATGTCCATAAGACCGCGCCAAATCCAGAGCACACGCTTGCTCCAGGAGACTTTTCTTCCCCCAAATTTTTGGGGAACAGATTAAGGTTAGGTGAAAGAGGAGGTGAGACATTTAGATTTACTTCTATGGTTTCTTATTGATATGACCTGAAATAGGTAATTTTGTTCTCACCTTCCTTGGTCTCTGTTTCAATATTTACAACCTAAGGAATCTCCATTTGAATGCCTGATGGGCTTCTCAAGGCTGACTGTCCTGACAAGTTCCCCAGACCAGCCCCTACTAATGGCACCGGCAACTCTATGCCTTCACGCCTCATCCTAACACTTGGGGTCGCACTTGACGCCACTCTCTTACAACCCACATCTAACGCATTCTCCAACCTTGTTGCCTTTCCTCCAAAACGGCTATGATCCAGCCATGCTTCCCACTCTCACAGACCTCCCTAGGCTGAGCCACTGTCACCTCACTCTGAGGAAATGAATCATCTTTAATCGCTCTTCCTGCTTTCCCCCTTGTTCCTCTCCCGTCCCTAGTCTAGCAGCCAGAAAGATCCTCCTAAAATCTGTGTATCTCTGCCTGATATCGCTCAAAACAAAGTATGAGACAAAAATGTCTGTGTGCACATTTTATTTGAGAATATGGTCCCAGGGAGTAGCAGTGAGGGAAAGACACTGAAACAGGTGGAGTCGATACAGGAAAGCATAACTTAAGCAACGAATGCTTTGTCTCTGGGAGACCTTGCAAAGAGCACTGTCATTACAGCTGAGCCATGCACCTGGGAGCAGAAAGGGAAGGAAGCACTGGCTTCTGTCCCCCAGTGATCGGGGGTTGCTCCAAGTGCCTGTTGTCTAACCACTCTACCCCCACCACTGGGTGGTACATGTGTGAGTCTGAGGGGGTGTCCCCTAGGACAGGTTCAGAGGAGCCCCGGGGCAGGACACTAGGTATGTGCCACAAGCCTGCAGTGAGGCACCTGTGGGGAAATTCCAGGTCGAAATGCTTGCTGCAGTTGTAGCTAGAATGAGAGGCAAGGTGAGGCTGAGAGGATTATTTGTGCTGCTACTCTGCTCACCACCACCTACCAGCTTCCCATCTTCCCCAGGATAAATCCTAAGTCTGCACCATCAGCCATACCAGTCTCCTCACTGTGCCCTGAAGACCTATGAAACATGCCCCATCTCAAGGTTTTTGCTCTTACCCACTCCTTGTCCCCATGTGAAATGCTCTGCTCAAGTGCCACCTTATCAGTGAGCCTTTCCCTGACATGAGCTTTTAGGAAAAGTCCTAAGGAATCCACTCAAGAACTATTTTAGAAGTTCAAGACCAATATGTAAAAATCAATTGCATTCCTACACCTGAGCAGTGAATAATTCAGAGTTCAATTAAGAAAACAAATCCAGGGTCAGGCATCTACACAGTCTGTGAAGCAATCCCCCTGATAAGTCCAGTACCCATCTGGCACCCTACATGATCTTTACAATATTATTCATTATACTCCCCATACTGTATTTCATATCCCTGTGATATGCTGTCAGCAGGATAGTAGATGGGGGCAGGGGGTTATCACTTGGTGAGGGGTGTAAATGTCTAACTATTACATTGCTTTGTACACCTGAAACTAATAATAATAATAAAAGAACATATGGGTATTATTTACCTTGAGTTCTTGCATTGTTCAAAAAAAGAAAACAATTCCATTTACAATGCCATCAAAACCAATAACATATTTAGGAATAAATTTAACAAGAGACATGCAAGATTTGTACATTGAAAACTATGAAATATCACTGAGAAAAATTAAAGACCTAAATAAATGGAAAGATACCTAATATCTGTGGATTGGAAGACTTAATGATAATTCATCTAAAGATTCAAGGCAACCTTATCAATATCCCAACTGCATTTTTTTGTAGGAATTGACAAGTTGATCCTGATATTCATATAGAAATTCAGATGACCCAGAATAACCAAAACAATCTTTAAAAAGAAGAACAAAATCGGAAACCTCACACGTTGTAATTCCAAAATTCACTGCAAGCCAGTCTCAAAAGGATGCATTACACAGATGAGTGATTGCCAGGGATTAGGGACTCAGGAGGGAGAGGGTGAGCGTAGCTATAAAGAGATATCACAAGAGAGTCTTGTAGTGAGGGGACAGTCAAGAATTTTGATCATACTGGTGGTTTCATGAAGCAATACATATGATAAAATTGCACAGACACAAACACGTATGCAAGCACAAATGAGTACTTGTATACATTGGTGACATCAGAATAAACTCTATAGATTGTACAATGTCAGTTTCCTGGTATTGCTATTGTACTAGAGTTATACAAAACAGTGACATTGGGGGAGGTTAACAGAGGGGTGCACAGAACCTCCCTGTACACTTCTTTGTGCCTTTTTGTGAATATGTAATTACTTACAAATAAAAAGGTTTTAAAGAGACAAATCCCTCTCCTTAATTCCCATCTGTACCTTTCATCCCTCCCACTCACAAAAGAGAAACTGAAAAGTAACTCCTTCAGTTAAAATTTTAAATATCCAACTATAGAGGCCTATTTTTCTTTGATGATAGGCTTCTGTTTAGGTTTAATTATACATTAAATGAAAATATTCTGTTAATAGAATAATAGGGGAAAGAAATTGGGTCTATAAAATCATGTGGCCCAAATTAAAATATCTATAACTTACATACTCGAAGAAAGCCAAGCCCAACAAAATATTGTTAAGAAATTAAAATTTCTAATAGTTTTTTTTTTAATGATATTGCATGGCAATCAACTGCTTCATTAGTTCTAATGCTGCATACATTTAAATGTTTACACATCAGTCACTGGTCAAGATAAAGGAGTAGATAAACACTGTGCTTCCTTCTCTCATGACCACATCAAAAGTACAACAAACCCATCACTGAGAATCGCCTGAAGTCTAGATGAACTGAAGCCCTACAACTAAGGACATACAGAAAAAGCCACCTTGAGACTGGTAGGAGGGGCAGAGAAGTGAAATGGGCTGGTCCCACATGCACATGTGACCATTAAAAATTGGGAGGGATATTTTGGCTACAGAGGTCCCCCAGAGCAGCAAGTGGTTCCAGCACTTCCAAATAGTACACTTGGTTAACTGTTTGTCCAGTTGGTACAAATTCATGAATAATCCCTCTGATATCAAAAAAGTTTAGCAATGTCATTTTGACTCTTGATTTGGACTGACGGAACATTTTCAGTCATGGAGAATTGGCTGACTTCCATTGTGCACGTTGACGCTTTTTTTCAGTGTCATATTGGTACACCCACGTTTCATCACCAGTGATAACACGGCCCAAAACATTGTCTTGGCAAACTTCAACTCTCCTTTGCTTTTGTTCATCGGTGAGCTCCTTCAGGACCATTTTTGCACACACCTTTCTCATGCCAAGGTTTTCAGTTAAGGTTTTCCTAACTGTTTCTCTGTCAATGTTTACCTGGTCTGCTATGCTTCTCACAGTCAGCTGATGATTTTGATGCACGATTCAACACATTTTTGCAATATTTTCATCAGTTCTGCTCGTTCCTGGCCTCTCTTCATCAGTGACGTGTTCTCGCCCCTCAGAAAAACGTTTAATCCATTTGTACACTGCCATTTTCTTCATGGCATTATTCCCATAAACTTGGATTAACATGTCCCTGATTTCACTTCCACTCTTGCCAAGTTTAACAAGAAATTTAATGTTTGTTCGTTGCTCTAATTCAAACTCAGACATACGACAGCACACAAAAATACACAGCAATAATAATGAACGCCACTCAGCAAGATACCACCACACATCGACATGAACACAGCTGTGAGACACTGATATACCAAGGTTATGAAACCTTACCGAGCTGTTCGTACAGTGCTGCCAATGGCAAGTTCACACTGTGGCAAGTTCATGAACTTAATTGTCAGACCATGCGTGTACATGTGTAACCCTCTTCTTATACATTAGAGAAAAGCTATCAGTTAATAGGTGGACACAGCTGTGTAGATGCCTTAGGGGCATATTAGCCTACATGTTTATTTTTCCTACCTCAAGGAGGGTTAAATGGGTGATGGTGACCATGAGCAAATGAATACTGTGTGTGCATGTGAGGCACAGCAGCCCAAACTGGAGCTCTGCTGGTCCGCAAGGCACTGTGCTGATGGACTCAGTGACCTATTTCCCAGAAGTCTCGGTGGAGATAAATGAATTACCTCAGTTAAAGGTTGAAACCAATGTAAGAGATTGAGACTACGCTAGGTACAATCATTACAAAGGAATATGTATGTATTTACAAAATAATGAATGTGATTTGCCTATTGGTTTATATAGGGGGAAAAAAGAGATTAAGTTTGTCCTAAAGTTTGATCATGCAAGAATGTGAAAAGAAATAGTAAAAAGAAATAGTAAAAAAAAAAAATTTTTTTTTTTTGAGGGTATACAATGAGGTGTAGAAGGTCAGAGGGGACATGAATTCTATTTTCCTTGGTTTTATAATATCTGCATAAAACAAGTTTGAAAGAAGTACTAAGAAGTATTAAGTAAAATGTTTACCCAAATTGGCTAAATTTTGATGGATTTTTTTATAAGGTACAATTCCGGGATTGATAACTTTTTCCGTAAAGAGCCACATAGTAAAACTTTCAGTTTTGTGGGCCCTGGGTCTCTGTTGCAACTATTCAACTCCTCTTGTCGCCTGAGGCTCACGGGGATGTCCAAGACAGGGCTCAAGCTGGAGCAGCAGGGACCAGGTTCTTGTCTCCGTACAAGAAAGAATTCAAGAGCAAGACAGATGCCGGAAAGTGAAAGTGATTTATAGAAAATGAAAGTACACACTTGAGAGACACTGTAGGCGAACTCAGAGAACCAGTCGCCTGGAGGAAGTCATGATCCGAGGTTTTTATCCCTCCAAGGGTGGGAATTGGTGACACCCCATTGATATGGTTCATTCATTTCCTCTCCCTGGGCAGGACCCTCCGTTTCCTACTTTTTCTTCTTTACTTGGTTCCTCCGAAACTGTCATGGCATCAGATGCATGATGGGAGTCATAGTCACCTCAATGCAAATGACATTATAATGACATTAAAATTAGCTAAAGGTCAGTCCCCAGTCATAGGGATTAGCCTTGCTGGATGAAAGTGGTTCTTGTTTTTTTCTCCAGCTATAGGTGCTGGATATAGTCACTTGTTGCTTGTATAACCAGTGAGGCACCTCACCTGGTCCCCTGGAGGGGGTTGTCAATTTCCCTAGGTTACCTGTCCACCTCACTCTGTTTAAGCTTCAAAAGCAGCCATGACCACAAGTAAACAAATGGATGTGGCCAGATTTGATCCATAGACCCCAAGCTTGTGGACCCCCGAGACAGATAAAAAGCTATGGATTCTTCAAAGAAAAATGTTACACGGGTGATACACAAAAACGGTAAAACCAGAATTTAGTTTCTTCCTGTGAAGATGACAAATTGATCTTTGAGTAACAGTTTGCTCTTAACAAGAAACAGTAAAAATCATTTTATACCTTCTCTATACTCAGCAGCCTCTTAACTCTCTGTACTTTATTTGTTGTTGAATCAATTTTAACAAAAGTTCACTTTTGAAAAAGCTAGAATTTCTAATAATTATAGTCATAGGCTGCTGCAGTTATTTTCTTTCTTGTCTGAAACTAATCATTTCTTGCCTTCAGGCACCTATGACAAACTCATAACTTATTTCCTCTGAAAAATATTTTGGATATTGCCTTTCCCAATTTAGGCCCCACACTGAAAATAATTCATCCTTTATAACCTAAACAAATCTTTGGGATCTTCCAGATTGGATAATATCAAAGATCTCCCCCTCCCTTATAAAAGAAGAATTACTAGACATAATTGCGTATGTTGGAAAGTCTCCACATTTTTACTTACCATCACCTTATTAAAGCCAACAATGAAAGACCTAGCATACATAAGTTAATTGTATGCAAGTAAAATTACATTAATATGAATATGTTTTGGAATTGAGTATCATTCAGATTGGATAGAAATACACTGATGGTCATATACGAAGACTGGCACAATAACTCCCAACAAATAAATATTTTTTAATTAAAATTTTGTTTCTGGCTTTAAATACCTTTGCTAAAAGTAGGAACAATGGTAACACTCACAACATGGAATGACTTAAAAGGCTCTAGAAATTTCTCAATGACCACCTCGGCCACAATATGTTCTTCCTCTAAGGGTAATTATTGATTAACTCCTTGTAAATTCCATAATGTATTATACATCAAGAGAAGAGTCTACCATCCCTCTTTCTGATATTTTTATTTGTTATAATAAATTAACCTGAGCCATTCATTCTTCCCACTGACAAGTGCTTTTGCTTTTCTCTCAGTTGCCTAACGGTTCCTGCTACAAACTACAGATCAGAAATTTGAGTCTTCTGAAAGAACTATCGAAAGAGCCTCAGTAACTCCCATGTTCTCTTAACTAGTAATATTAAAGTAATAGACTAATGAGTGCAGGCTTGCCAGGGAAGGCTGGCGCTGTCATCACCGACTGACATCTGTCAGTCTGTACCAAGTGCCTAAGTCAGTAATCCCAGGACTCTTGGTCCAGAAGTAGATAAATGTATGAAAGCAGGCTGCTAACCAGCCTAACATCAGCAAAACAAGAATGAATTGCCTAGGAACAAATTAAACTGACTCGGGTGTGATTGTGGTGTATTTTTAATGGGCATATGAGAAAATCCTTTCTATTTCTTCTTGGTCTGTCTCTAAACCTCAATTTAATAGGCTGTGCATATATTAAACTAGAATGAAATACTCCTAAATGGGATCGTTTTTCAACCGAACTCTCAAAATTCAGGAAAAAAAAAAATCTATGAAAGGTCTTAATAAGATTATAAGCTGATAAATAATCAGAAAAACCTAAGATTTATGATGCTGGAAAAAGTGACATAAATCAAAAGGCCTTTTCTACAAAATAACTCAAAATAGGGATAACCATGATAAACTATTAGGCAAAGTGCTTTAATAAATCATTTTACTTCCCAAGATCATATTATTTACATAGATTTAGAAAGAAGACGTCCTCCGTTCTACCAGAATATAATTGGGAAAATCAAATGTATAACTTTGACCATGCTAGAAATGTCACATAGAAAAACAAATCTCATTTAATTGGGGATGATAAACCAAAGATTAAGGAGCAGGAATTATATATCATATGTGACAATGATGCCTATAAATTTTATACAAAATAATAAAATGTTGGCTTAGTACCTGTTTAGTAGCTTGTGAAATCTAGCTTTACTGATGGTCAATGCCGTGTCCTGGGTGGCCAGGAACAGTGAGAAACCGTCGGAAGCCACTCCAATTACAGGTCCTGCTGGCAAGGCCTGGGAGAGCAGGGCTGGACAGTTCTTGGATCCTGGTGTCAACAGACAAACTAATAAGGACAGGAAAAATACTTCTAGCACATAAAGAGGATACAAACTCAGCCCTGAAGTCTTTAGAAAACTTTCAGACAGAAACCAGCTCTCAGGCCTACTATCCTGTGGCTCCGGTTTTATTCACCACGTCCTCAGGAGGCATTTGTGCACGAACCAACATCCCTCTTACACCTGTGTTTACAAGGCCAGCTAAACAAAAGCAAACATCAAATTAATGATGGGAATCAGAAGAGTGCTAAGCAAACGTTGTGATCAAGTCTGTACCTCTGGGGGGAAGAACGAGGGGTGTCTTGAAAGCAAAGCTGAAACCTTGCTCTGCCTCCTTTAGGATCAATGGCAAACACGCCCTAAGCCAGCAAGCACTTTGCACCTGAGAATACCCTAACAACAAAACAAGAGACAAAATCAGCACTGCCCTGTCTAGCTCTGATCCTCAAAATAAATGAGACCTGGAGTCATTAGATGATGACTCCTTAAAAAAAAAAAAAACAGAAAAAAAAACCTTTATTCCTGACATCCGAAGTCCTGATATCTCCAGACATAGGATCCCTTCTGAGTATATGGTAATCAAGTGACCAAACTGCTATTTCCCCACCATGAACATAGTATAGTAGTCTTGGTAACTTTTATTTCTTTTCTTTAAATAATTGCTATATATTTTATGTGGAGAGCAGTCTTTCAAAGCCCGGACTCCCTTGTAAAATCTCTTTGCAAGTAAGATCCTTTTCTGTTCTAAATGCTTTTGTCTCTGTGGCTTCCTTCCGTATTTAAAACCTCTGCACTGCTACATGTAGTCCCTGCATGTAGCTTTGACAAATTCCTTACGAACCTGCTTCAGACACCCTGACCCTGGCTCAGCTACAACTGGCTGTCAGCTGTCCTTTTACAGCTATCAGGGACGTCTGCCTCAAGGTCCTAAAAAGCCTGGAACAGCTCTGAGCCTCTGTTGTTTGCATCTGGCAGTGACACGCAGCCATCTCTATGGCACCAGCAGCTTATCATCCCTTTTCAGTCCCCCAGACTTCTTTCAACATAAATGTTCTCCTTCCAGTACAAAAATGACCGTGAGTGGGAGGAGAGAAGGCAGGCTCAGAGGAGGTCTTTGGATATTAAGTCAGCCCAAGCGTGGAGAATCCACAGTGGATTAATCCTCTATGTCCTTTCCATTAGGAGCCTGTCTGTATGAAGAGTCACCCTGCTTCTCCACTGTTATCTGCCTCTTCAAAAAGTGAATGCAGCATCCAATTAGATCTTTTTATTCCCTCCTGTTAATCTTGGTTCTGAAACCAGACTACTGTGCTTCCTCTGCTGTCGTCCCAGTAAGCCAAGTCTCAATGAGCCAGCCTGGTGGTGCTGACCACCTTGTTGCTTCATGTTCAAACCTTCTTTAATTTCCTGGAGCTTGCCGGCCCCCTTCCTCTCCTCTTCCCTCCCTCCCAAACACTTTTGCTAAAAGAATATCCCCTGATGTCTCAGGCTGCATTATTCTATGGGGGGTGCAGGGCTGACAGGTAGGACGCCTTTTCCTGTAGGTCCAAACACACTTAAATGTTAGGAATCTTAGTGCATCACAATTTCTGTTTATGTTATCAGGAGTTTATAAGTGTCCCAGTGAGCCCCTCTTGTGAACCTGGGGCGGGGCTAAAGGACTTTAGATGGAACTAGGAAACCCCACAGCAGACTTTACTCTCAAAAATAAAAATTTTTTTTAAAAAATAAAATAATTTAAAAAGAAATTTTTTTTAAAGGAGGAGGAATCATTTCCTTACTTTCAATAATG